>NC_083692.1:60585000-61961666 GCF_033118175.1 Dama dama | reverse complement strand
GTATCTGAGGTTGTTGATATTTCTCCTGACAACCTGGATTCCAGTTTGTGATTCATCCAGCCTGACCTTTCACATGATGTACTCTGCATATAAGTTAAATAAGCAATGTGACAATATATAGCCTTGATGTACTCCTTTTCCAATTTTGAACCAGTCAGTTCTTCCATGTCTGGTTCTAGCTGTTGCTTCCTGACTAACATACAGGTTTCTTAGGAGGCAGGGAAAGTGGTATTCCCATCTTTTGAAGAATTTTCCACTGTTTGCTGTCATCCACACAGTCAAAGGCTTTAGTGTAATTCATGAAGCAGAAGTAGATGTTTTCCTGAATTTGCTTTGCTTTTTCTGTGATCCAACAGATGTTGGCAATTTGATCTCTGCTTGCTCTTTTTCTAAATCCAACGTATACATCTGGAAGTTCTTGGTTCACATATTGTTGAAACCTAGCTTGAAGGATTTTGAGCATTACCTTGCTAGCATGTGAAATGAGCACAATCGTACTGCAATTTGAACATTCTTTGGCATTTCCCTTCTTTGGGATTGGAATGAAAACTGACCTTCTTCAGTTCCATGGCTACTGCTGAGTTTTCCAAATTTGCTGACATTCTGAGTGCAGAACTTTAACAGAAGCGATCTTTTAGGCTTTTAAAAAATCCAATTCTGTCACACTCACTAGCTTTGTTTGTAGTAATGCTTCCTAAAGCCTGCTTGACTTCACAGTTTTCTGCCTCTACGAGAAAGACCACACAGTGGTGGTTATCTAGGTCATTAAGTCCTTTTTGTATAGTTCTTATGTGTTTTCTTGCCACCTCTTTTTAATCTCTTCTTTTTCTGTTAGTTCCTTACCATTTCTGTCCTTTATTGTGCCCATCGTTGCAGGAAATGTTCCCTTGATATCGCTTTGTTGAAGCCATCTCAAGTCTCTCCCATTCTATTGTTTTCTTCTGTTTCTTTGCCATGTTCATTTAAGCAGCCTTCTTACCTCTCCTCACTATTCTCTGGAACTTTGCATTCAGTTGGGTATATCTTTCCATTTCTCCCTTGTCTGTTTCTCTTCTTTCCTCAGCTATTTGTAAGACAACCACTTTACGCTCTTCGATTTTCGTTTCTTTGGGAGGGATTTGGTCACTGCCTCCTGTACAATGTTGTGAACTTCCATCCATAGTTCTTCAGGCTCTCTGTTACCAGATCTAATCCCCTGGATCTATTCATTACCTCCACCATTTAATCACAAGGGATTTGATTTAGGTCATACCCAGAAGGCTTAGTGGTTTTCTCTACTTTCTTCAGCTTAGGCCTGAACTTTGCAATAAGGAGCTCATGATTTGGGCCACAGTCAGTCCAGGTATTCTTTTCACTGACTATAGAGTTACTTCATCTTTGGCTGCAAAGAGCATAGTGGTGGTTTGGTCGCTAAGTCGTGTCGGCTCTTGTGACACCATGGACTGTAACCTGTCATTCTCCTCTGTCTGTGGGATTTTCCAGGCAAGCATAATCAATCTGATTTCAGTATTGACCATTTGATGATGTGCGTGTATAGAGTCATCTCTTGGGTTGATGAAAAAAGGTGTTTTCTATGACCAGCGAGTCTTCTTGACAAAACTGTTAGCCTTTGCCCTGCTTCATTTTGTATTCTAAGGCCAAACTTGCCTGTTATTTTGGGTATCTCTTGTGTCTCTACTTTTGCATTCCAATCTCCTATGATAAAATACTCATCTTTTTTTATTTTATTATTATTATTATTATTATTTATTTTTGGTGTTAGTTATAACAGGTACTGTAGGTCTTCATAGAACCAATCAACTTCAGCTTCTTCGGCACTAGTGGTTGGGAAACAGACTTGGATTACCCCTGTCATAATGTTCATGGGGGTCTCATGGTAAGAATACTGGAGTGCATTGCCATTTCCTCCTCCAGTGTACCACGTTTTGTCAGAACTCTTCACTATGACCCATCACGGCAAGGCTCATAGCTTCACTGAGTTACACAAGCTCCTTCACCATGAAAAGACTGTGATCCATGAAGGGGAAATATTCCTAGAGGGGTTAATAATATTAATAAAAATCCTTTACTTGTGGAACATCTTATCTTTTAGGACTAGTATCTCATAGGATAAAGTAAGAGAATCTATTATCTGATGAAAACCATTAAAGCAACTCTAACATTAGACTCCATTGTTGTTATAGGCATTTCCATTATAAGCACAACAAAATGATAGACACAATACAATTCTCTTGTAAAAATAAAATTTATAATTAGAAAAAAAAATAAAGGAAAAGGTAAATATCTTGATTTGTTTAAGTTGTTTCTAATGACACAATGAATTGCAAAACACACTTCAAAGCCATGTAATAAAGTATCTGAACTAACACTAGTGTGGTTCTTTCTTTTCCCAAGCCACCAGGACCTCTTCAAACTGAATTATCAGTTTGTTCCTATCTTGGAAATGCACATTTTGAAATATCCAACTGTCATGAAAAAGGAATGAAATGTGTTAGCATCTGTATAAGTTGCAATTATTGATACAAGCTAAAATACAGTCTTGCTCAGTTGCTTGAGGAAAAAATAATAACATATATTTATTTATACCTTATGTTTATATGAAAAGTATTTAAAGTGTTATTATGACATGTATTACAACTTCTAGAAGATGGATAGGAGGAAGAAGTTCTTTTTTTTTATGTACTATTTGCTATTCTTATACTCATTTCTTTTATATAAATATTGCCAATCTATAGTCTGAATGAAAGCTCATTAATAATGCAAGAACAAAAAAAAAATCATTACACCCATTTCCAAAAAGTAGTTTAAAATAGCACCCTTGATAATTTGAATGCAGAGTTAAATGCTGAAAGGAAATTGGTCGTTCTATTTAATTATGAAGTATCAAGGCTCTATTTACTTTGTGAATTTACTCAAAGCTAATTACTGCAGTTAGTCATTCAAATTGTTTAAGCAAAGTATGGTTGAATTTTTAATTCTCTTTTAAATGTCCTTGCTCAGAATAACTGCAGGTAAGTATTTTGAGTAGAAATTAAAGTAAAAAAAATCTTTTAGGCGTCATAAATTTTGCTTTTAGATATAAGCCCTTTCTTGAGAGGAGAAAAGGAAGTGGATTAAAATAATATTATTACTATCATCATTAGTATTTTTCCATTCTTACCATTTTAGCCCTATCTTAAGGAGAAATATATATTAGCTATAAAGTTATCAAAGTGTCCATATAATGTCATAAGTAGAGACAAATAATTTCATAGTATTGTTGCTTTTCAGTCACTCAGTTGAGTCCGACACTTTGCAATATCAAAGACTGCAGCACGCCAGGCTGCCCTGTCCTTCACCATCTCCCAGAGCTTACTCAGACTCATGTCCATTGAGTCGATAATACCACCCAACCATCTCATCTTCTTTCACCCCTTCTCCTCCTGCCTTCAATCTTTCTCAGCATCAGGGTCTTGAGTTGGCTCTTCACATGAGGTGACCAAAGTATTTGAGCTTCAGTATCAGCATCAGTTGCTCCAATGAATAACAGGATTGGTTTCTTTTAGAATTGACTGATTTGATCTCCTTACAGTCCAAGGGACTCTCAGGAGTCTTCTCTAACATTACAGGTCAAAGCAGCAATTCTTTGGTGCTCAGTTTTCTTTATGGTCCAATTCTCACATCCATACAGGACTACTGGAAAAGCCATATCCTTGACAATATGGACATTTGTCAGCAAAGTAATGTCTCTGCTTTCTAATATGCTGTCTAGGTTTGTCATAGTTTTTCTTCCAAGGACCATGTGTCTTAATTTCATGGCTTCAGTCACCATCTGCAGTGATTTTGGAGCCCAAGAAAAGAAAATCTGTTTCTGTTTCCATTGTTTCCCATCTATTTGTCATGAAGTGATGGGGCTGGAAACCATGATCTTAGTTTTTTGAATGCTGAGTTTTAAGCCAACTTTTTCACTCTCTTCTTTCACCTTCATCAAGAGGCTCTTTAGTTCTTCTTCACTTTCTGCCATAAGGGTGGTGTCACCTTCATATGTGATATTATTGATATTTCTCCTAGCAATCTTGATTTCAGCTGATGTTTCATCCAGCCTGGCATTTTGCATGATTTACTCAGCATATAGGGATCCCCTGGTGGCTCAAATGGTAAAGAATCCTCCTGCAATGCAGGAGAACTGGGTTCGATCCCTGGGTTGGGAAGTTCCCCTGGAGAAGAGAATGGTTACCCACCCCCATATTCTGGCCTGGGGAATTCCACGGACAGAGGAGCCTGGCAGGCTACAATCCATGGGGTTGCAAAGAGTAAAAAACAACTGAGAGACTTTCACTTTACTTCTTACTCTTCAGTTCAGGTTCAGTTCAGTTGCTCAGTCGTATCCAACTCTTTGCAACCCCATGGACTGCAGCACGCCAGGCCTTCCTGTCCATCACCAACTCCCCGAGTTTAATCAAACTCATTGCCCATTGAGTCAGTGATGCCATCCATCCTCTGTTGTCCCCTTCTCCTCCTGCCTTCAATCTTTCCCAGCATCAGGGTCTTTTCAAATGAGTCAGCTCTTCACATAAGGTGGCCAAAATATTGGAGTTTCAGCTTTAACATCAGTCCTTCCAATGAATATTCAAGACTGATTTCCTTTAGGATGGACTGGTTGGATCTACATAAGTTAAATAAGCAGGGTGAAAATATACAGACTTGATGTACTCCTTTCACAATTTTGAACCAGTCTGTGGTTCCATGCCTGGTTCTAACTATTGCTTCTTGACCACAGGTTTCACAGGAGGCAGGTAAGGTTGTGTGGTATTCACATCTCTTTAAGACTTTCCCACAGTTTTTTGTGATCCACAAAGTCAAAGGCTTTAGTGTATTCAGTGAAGCAGAAGTTTTTCTGGAATATTCTTGCTTTTTCTATGATCCAATGCATGTTGGCAATTTGATGTCTGGTTCCTCTGCCTTTTCTAAATCCATTTTGAACATATGTAAGTCTCAATTACATACTGTTGAATTCTAGCTTGGATAATTTGAGCATTACTTTGCTAGCATGTGAAATGAGTGCAATTGTGCGGTAGTTTGAACATTCTTTGTCATTTCATAGTATGGCTACTATATATATGGTATTTGACACAGTATAATATCTTACACTAGTTATTTGAATAGGAGAATATTAATGAGCCCAATTTACACATCCTATGTCATTAAAAATTAGTAGGTATTTTGAATTCACATTTTCTATCAAACTAAATATACCCATTCACTATGAGAAGAGTGAATCTAAGATGAGTTATACTTTTATTAATTTTGAAAAACAGGACTAGAAACAGCCATAACATGAACTGCAACTTAGAAAGGCCTGTGCTAACCTTTTGAAGTCTTTGAGAAAATAGCACATCCTTAATATTTATGGAATTGATTATGTAGTAGTGAAAACTGGAAGAAAATAATGAGATTAATAAACAAAAAAAAATTACTTTTTTGCTTTCCTTATTTTCTGTCTCATAAGCTCTGTACCCTCTCCTTTCCAGAAGGGTCCTGCCCACTCACCAATATTTCTCCCCATACCCTGATGCCAGGTTATACGCTTTCTTCTGAAATTTCAATACTTTCTCTTTCATGTTGTTAGGTAGTTAGAATAGGGGAAAGGAGTCCAGACTGGCGGTGGATAAAAGAAAAGGGAGGGAAAAGCCCAGGAAAATAGAACAAAGGAAGGCCCAAGGACCTGATTGAGGACCTCAGGTAGAACAAACAGCACTCTTGGCTAGCCCAATTTACAGAGGGCAGGCCCGGGGGAGGAAAATGCATATAAAAAGAGGAGCCAAAGTGTCGGGGCTCTCTCATCTCTTCGCGTCTTTTGGGTTGGCATGCCTTCATGCCTCGAGGATGTATTTTCCTTTTATTTTATAAATAAAACTGAACTGTAACACGGAGCTGTAACACTGATCTGTCCGAGAGCTATAACACGGTCTATCTGAGAGCCGTGACACTCAGAGGGCTTTAACGTCTTGCTTCAAATTTTTGTTGTGAGGAGATAGAACCGAGGAGATTACACTCCCCTGACAATATGAGGTTTAATCTTAGAGTAGAAAGTTGTTTAGATCACATCGAAACTTAGAAGATATTCCTAAAATGAATAATCTTACAAATTATTTGTTTCAATCTTCTTAAAAAAAAATAATAATGAAACATCAATTGTCTCCTTGTGTCAAAATGCACTCATGCCGGTGGGCAGTTCACACACTGATTTTCACTGGTGCTATTCTGACACTGAAGTCTCAAAGGTTACCAGTAACCTCTTATTCAATTAATACAAAGATATCTTCCAGTTTTTCTCCATGTTTTTGTATTACTTGTATTTTGTACTTCATATCACTTTACATTACTTATTCTTTCTTCCTTCTTGAAAATTCTTTCTACAGACTTCTATGACTAGGGAAATATAATATTTAGAAAATAAATAAATTAGTTGACTTTGCACACATGCATCACAATTTTCATGAACCATGTCCTAGTTCTCTAGTTCATTTGAATTTTATCTTTTGAACAGTTTTGGTAAAGCTAGTCTTTGTTGAGAAACAAAGGATTTTTATAAATTACTTTGTCATAATTGCAGACCACAATATTTTTATTTAATTTTCTACCTTTTAATTTGCTGCCCACGGTTAGGCATACGAGATTGTCATTTGTTTTGTTTCTTGACACACAAAAGATTGCAACAAGATCCACACACCTTCCATTTAAATTATGATAATTATTTAATCATTTGAATCTATTCTTTCATTTTCAATAGTAAACAGCAAGGTGATTAACCTAAATATATTGAATGATCAGGTGAAAGTTACCTGTATTTACTACGAATTTATAAATATTATCTTAAATTGTAACCTGTCTTGTGAGAATCTGAAATGTCAACACCATTGACAAAGCCAACTAAACATTCCCCGCAGTGTGACTAAACATTAGACATGTTTTGTCCTGACTCTAGGCCCCAGTCTTCCTTTTCCTCTGAGAGCATTTACCTTTAGAAAACTTCCAGTGGTAGAGCAACTTTTCTGCTCCTTTGAGATGCAAATTTTATAAGCCAGAAATGGCTTTTTCAAGGAGCTAGGAGCCATCCGTTTAAAAAGGACTAACCTCAGAGATACAGCACCACTATAAAGCAAATATTGATAAATGGACTCACTAATTTTTCAGTTTTCCAGTGCATATGAAAGTTATGTTTACACTATGCTATAGTCTAGTATGGCACCCCACTCCAGTACTCTTGCCTGGAAAATCCCATGGACGGAGGAGCCTGGTTAGGCTGCAGTCCATGGGGTCGCGAAGAGTCAGACATGACTGAACGACTTCACTTTCACTTTTCACTTTTATGCATTGGAGAAGGAAATGGCAACCCACTCCAGTGTTCTTGCCTGGAGAATCCCAGGGATGGGGTCGCACAGAGTCAGACACGACTGAAGTGACTTAGCAGTGTAGTCTAGTACGTGTGCAATTTAGCATTATGTCTAAGAAAGCAAAGTACATACTTTAATTAAAGAATACTTTATTGCTAAAACATGCCAATCAAAAAAAAATAAAAAATGCTAATCATCACCATAGCTTTCAGCAAGTCCCAACTCTTTTGCAATAGTAACATCACAGATCAACATAACAAATATAATAATAATGAAAAAGTTTTAAATATTATGAGAATTGCAAAACTGACACAAGAGACATAAAGTGAGCAAATGTTGCTGGGAAAAAAAAAAAAAAAAAGCCCCAATAGACTTGTTCAATGCAGGATTGACATAAACCTCCAATGCAGGATTGATACAAACCTCCAATTTGTAAAAAAGTAAAAAAAAAAAAAAAAAAAAAATACCCGGGAAGCACAATAAAGTGATGTTCGACACAATGAGGTATGCCTGTAATCATCAGAAGAGCTAGTACTTCTAGCTCCCAGTTTCTATAGGAGGGTAGGAGCCTAAGTTTGAAAATGATAAAACAACTTGGCAAGCACAGATGGCTTAATCACATTGACCAACTTCCCCTCTAAAGTCTTCTGTACTTTTCCAGTAGCTCATCCCTGCATTTAAAAACCTTGTTTTGTTTCAGCATAGCTACATTTTATCTCTCCCCTCTTTTGCAACAGCCTTGACTCCTTTGCAACAGTCTTAATATCGCTGTCTTTGATAATTTATAAAGTGTCTGATGTAATTTTTCTTTTACATCATCGTGGTCTTTTATACCACAGTCCTGTGCATTACTGAAGTAGATAAAGCATTACAGGCAGCATCTTCACCAGTTGAGCTATAAGGGAAGCCCTGAAAACTGAATAAGCCTAGGAAATCCATTGCTATAAAGTTTCAAATGAAAAGAAAATAATGTTTATGTTCACAACACACACATTGTAGTAGATTGTTCAAAGATGAAATATCACATGAGTAAAAGTATATCTGAGAGTTAGGAAGGTTAATTTAATCCCTTTATAAAGCTGTGTTTCCTCCAATGTGGCAAGCCCTAGTTAATACTTAATGCCCTGTGGGTCTAGGATTTCTGATAATAAGCCACAGGACAAGACTCTGGATTTGTGAGTAACCAAAAGATGACAGAACTGCTGAAATGAAGTCTGAAGAGACTGACTCTAAAACTAAAACTTTAATATATATATTATAAAGAGAAATGTGTAATATTTCTCTTTTAAAAAGTACACCCTACCTTGCTCTAGACGTCTTTAAAGCAAACTTTAGCAATATATGTTATAATTTTCCTTCCCTCTTTTTAATGAGAAAATTGTGGCAAATAAGAAAATGAGTTAAGATCAAAATGATGGTGGTATAGAAATGTTTTTATATCCTATAAAATTCTTTTTGGGCTATAAATTGGCTCTAATCTTTACAGGAACAAAGGCAAAGAGGAAAACACTAATTTCATGTTTCATTGTATCTATTAGATCAAAATACTCCAATTCCTAACAAACAAACAACAAACAGAAAATATTCTTGGTCCAGAGATCTGAGTAGAATTTATCTTATGAATCTGCATAAGTGAAATACACAACAAGCAGCATTATAACCACATCCTTAAGATGACCATAACAATGTAATTTACTGAACTCATTGTTGATCTGTCCCTCAATTACAGGATTGTTAATTACATCATTTTATTCTGGAACCAAGGGCTTCCCAGGTGGTGTTAGTGGTAAAGAACCTGCTTGCCAATGCAGGAGACATAAGAGACGCAGGTTCAATCCCTAGGTCGGGAAGACCCCTTGGACGAGGGCATGTTGACCCACTCCAGTATTCTTGCCTGGACAACTGCCATGGACAGAGGAGCCTGGCAGGCCACAGTCCGTAGGGTTGCAAAGAGTTGGATATGACTGAAGCAACTTAGCAATCACGCATTCTGGAACCAAAGGAGTATGACCCAGGTACATAGGTATTAGTCTCAATTCAAAGATAAATCCAGATAGTATTCAGTAAGTATTATGCAATAGTAAATGCACATTCACAGACTATGAGAATGACCCAGCAAGGTTATCATTGGTGGTCATGGAGGGCGGGTGGTGTTGCAGATGTTATATATTGAGGGTTATATGGAAATATCTGCTTTGTTAGCTGACATAGATGTAAGATTCACATACTTCTAGAAAGTAGAAAGAAGATAAGCCAAACTAGGATTCAAGTTCTGTAAAAAGATGGATAGTGGGATGCTTGGTGATAAGAACAAGACAGAGGTCCAACATGTTACTGAAACCCAATGAAAATACCACTTTAAGAAGTAAAAAATGCTGAGCATCTTAAGAAAAAAAAAATGGGCTCACAATTTATCTCTCATGTCAAATCAACTGTTTGCATTACTTAGACAGTCACTGGCGATAAGCCAGTTTACAGTGTTAGGACACATTTACCAGAAACAATGACTTTTGTGTTTGAAGAATTGCTCTGAACTCCTTCTTAAAGGAATGATTAGACAATAAGGCTAGGAATACATTAAAGGTATGCATACTATTTGAAATTAAATCTATGACATCTACAGTTTAGAGCATTAGTATTTAAAGTGTGGATTCTAGGCCAATAGCAACAGCAAAACCTGGGAACCTATGGGAAATGCAAGTTCTTGGGTGCCCCTCACACCAAAACTGCACTTCTTGGGGTAGAACTAAGCTACCCAAATACAAAAGTTTTGCTAGGTAATACTGATGTACTGTCAAGTTTGAGAACAACTGTCTAAAAAACAATTATCCTTGGGAGTTCCCTGGTGGTCCAGTGGTTAGGACACAGTGCTTTCACTGCCAGGACCTCGGGTTCAATCCCTGGTCAGGGAACTAAGATCCTATGAGCTACAGGGTGCACCCAATGAAAACAATTACCTTTCCATCCTCTAGAAATGCAGAGATAGAGGAGAAGGAGACAGGCCATCAGTTCATCCAGGGGATTGTTGAATTATTAAAGAATATGCTAAAAGAGGCAACAGCATATCTTCTTTACCTTATAAGGCCCTCAAGAAATTGCTTACTGTGATTAAAACACTTGAAATATTACTAAGGAAGAAATTCTACAAGTATCATTAAAAACAGGGTCTAAATTGACCTCACACAGCTTAACCCATATCTACGGTCCTTTCAACACAGCCAAAGCCAGAGGAAAATTGCACAAAACCACATTATTTTTAGATTTCTTCACAAAATGACAAAGATGTTAAGAGTGGTCAATATAAAGTATCTTCCCCCTCTTTACATAAGAAACTGTAACTATTGAAGTATTAAGAATGTAAGCAAATTTCATGTAGGATGACCTAAAAAAAAAAAAAAGTTTCGGTCATAATCTGTCATTGTCATAGACCATCAGCTTTCTTCTGAGAGCCAATGGCGTCTCAAGAGAGTCAACATATATAACAGTTAAGAGTAAGTATTCTGAGGTCAAATGTCTAGGTTTGAACACGACTACATCAATTATCAGTGGTGTGACCTTGTATAATTTACTCACTCTCCTAAATCTGTAAAATGGAGATGATGATAAAATTAACCCATGAAGCTCTGAGTATGCTGACACTGAGTAAGCAAACCACAGATGTCAGCTGCTTTTTCTTCAATGTCACCCAGGCACTCCCAACATACCTATCACTCTGCTGCCTATGAAAGGGACAAAGATGAAGAGCATTGTGGTGGAGGAAAGCATAGAAATAAATAACTTTATTTACAGAGTAATAAAGACAAGGATTCATTGTGCTACGTATTATGGAAGGGAATACTTAGAAAAATACAACTAGTTACCATGAAGCAGGCATTTCTCTGTTATTTCAACCAATCAATTCCATTCTCCTCCTCCTGTCTCTGAGGATACAAGTTCGGTCATCATTTCAGAGCTAACCTCTTTAACTGTGCTCCTGATCTCAACTCCAGCTCCATACAGAATATCACACACGTGCAATTTTTCCCTGTCTTTTTCTCTTAAATTCTCCCTCACAATGAGGCCCATCCTATGTATCTATAAACATGATCAGAATCTCCTCATTAATTCAAACAAAACAAAGCGACCACTAAATAATACAGGGAGCCTGTCCTCAACTGCTTTACCTCGTGAAACTACTTCCTATTCACCCTCTTTTGTTTTCTCACTGTCAAAATATGAAAATATAAACCACTCACTTTTAACCTCTTCCAATGAGACCTGATTTCCACCAGTAACAGAACTTCTAACCATCGTCACCAGTGAGGACTGTGCTCCAAGGAACTGCTCTGTGTAGATGCCAGGCTGCATCTGTTGGGTCTTATTCAGCCTGACCATTTGTTTCTAGCTGTCAGACCAACTATATCTTTACTTCCTTTGTCCTGAATCTATGCTTCTCTTCTCTGTCTACATTATTACTTCACCACTTGCTTATCCGTCCATGGTTTCTGTCTCAGCGCAGATGTCCCCTTAGTAAAATTCTCTGCACCCACCTCAATGAGTTATACTTGCTTATTTCCAAACACCTGCTGGCTTTCTATGTGATGGAGCACTTCAGGGTCCATGGGCCTCAATTAAAACTTTTCATATCACCACTGTAAGAAATATCTGTGTGACTCTCCTTTTTTCTCCTATTTTATCTGTAAATATAATCTATTAAGCAAAATAAATATTTGAGACCATACTCTATGAACTAGACACATTCCTTAGGAAGTCCACGTAAAAGTTGGGAGCAAATCAATCAAAGTTTTATGATGCTGTTATTCTAAAGAATCTCTCAAAAGTTATCCCCCAGAATCTACTTCTTTGACCTAGGTGATAGAGCCATACATTAGCCTTCTATGCTTTGTTATATTATTAACAAAATATAGAAGTAACCAAATAGAGGATAAATTTAAATTTAGCTGATCTGGAAAATGTTTCCTTACCTGAACATTTTGCAAAATTCTACTCTTTTTTTCTTTCCTCTTTTAAATAGATAAGTATTTTTGTTTGTAGCAAAGTTAAAACTCAAGTATTGGATTTATAAAATGTTTTTTTCTGTATAATTAAAAATATATCATCTTAGGGCTCAACTTTAAAAGATTAAGCTTTTTAAAAGCATTTATTTTAAAATATATTACATATGTTGCTGCTAATTTTAGGAAGGGAGTTGGAACATACTTTGCATTTTCTTTAAGGTTTGAAAGCCTATCCATAATCAATTTACTTTAACTCATAGTTAGATACTAGGTATCTTCTCATTATGATAGAATTTTTTTTTTCTTTAATAAAGGCTGCAGGCAGGTATTTTTAGCCTATGCATGTCTCTTTTTGGTCTCAGCCACTTTCTTTGTTGATGACTATCGACTCTTGTCTTCACTATAGGCATATGCTTAGTGAAACAATTTTATTCCTCTCCTAATCTGTTCCTTTCTCTCTTTTACAAAAGATGAGGTTTATCATATGCAGTTGTGCTCTTTCTGTCCATAGTTATATTTTCTGTCATTTCTTGGTTTTCTTTCATTGAATCTCAACCCCTAGTTGTGCTCTTTTAAGTTAGTATGTTTGCTGTAAATGTGTAATTATCACTTGGCACTCTCTTCATGGTGGGATTTAATGTAATTTAGAGGCTGCATTTATACCTTGCCATATTCTAAGAAGGACTTTCAACATTTATTATTAATATATTGCATCTTGCAGCAAAAACAACAAGAAACAAGGAATCAGTGATTGAATCAAGTCAGGAAAATAAGGCAAAGCCAGAGTGAACTTGATATGAAAAATAAATACAATCAACCTCTGTATAATTATTCACAGAAAGACAGAGATTATATACTAAACATTATAGCAGCAAAAATTATTAGGAAAATATAGAAAATTATAAGATCTCCCCAGGTGGCTCAGTGGTAAAGAATTTGCCTGCCAATTCAAGACATGTGGGCTCAATCCCCAATCCAAAAGATCCCCTGAAGAATAAAATAGCAACTCACTCCAGTATTCTTGCCTAGAAAATGCCATGGATGGAGGAGCCTAGTGGGCTACAGTCCATGAGGTCACAAAAGAATCAGAAATGACTTGATAACTAAACAACAATAACAGCCAGTTACAAAGGTAACAGGGTCTGTAGAATAAAAACAAAACAATTCTGTAAAGCTTTTGAATTCTCCTTCATATCTGAATGAGACCCAGAGGAATCGGGTGGAGAGGGAGGTGGGAGGGGGGATTGGGATGGGGAATACATGTAAATCCATGGCTGATTCATGTCAATGTATGACAAAAACCACTACAATTAAAAAAGAAAAAAAACAATTGTACAAGGGAAGTACAACCATTTCTATGGTCCTCAGAAAAACCATACGTGAGAGAGTAGGGAACAATACCTTTGAATAATTTAGGGAACAATTTTGGAAGACTATTTGTTTAAAAAAAAAAAAAAAGTTCAGTACAGACTCAAAATGTTAGGCCAAGAGGTATTCAGCAAGGAGGATTCTAATATGTGAGGGTTGAGGCAATAACTATGCTATATCAATTTAGGGATTGATTTTAGATCACTGAGTCAGTGGTTTTCAACTAAAAGTAAGCATCAGGACCACAATATCTGATCCACATCCCCCAGTGATTCCAAGTAAGTTACTTTAGGGTAGGGTTTGGGGATCTGCATTTTTAGGCTACAATACAGATTTTAATTTATGCCTTGGGATGAAAAACTACTGATCTAAAGGAACAGCTAAAAAACAGCCTATAGGAACTTCTCCATAAATTTGATATTTTTAAGATTCTAAAAGATATTGAGCAGCAATAACTTTGAGGTCAGAATCCCCTACAAGTAACCACAGGACACCCAATCTATCCTGAGAGTCAGCTACAGAGCCATATGCTTCAACAGTCAGCCAAGTTAAGACAGCCTCCCGTAGAAACTGTGGAGTTTATATGTACCATATCTTCTGTATCCATTCATCTGTCCATGAACATCTAGGTTTCTGCCATGTGCTAGCTATTGTAAATAGTGCTGCTAATAACATTGGGGACACAAGGGGGAAGGAAACAGTGAGATGAAGAGAGTAAAGAGAATCAACATATATACACTACCATGCATAAAATAGATAACCGGTGAGAAGTTGCTATATAACACAGGGAGCTCAGCCTGGTGTTTGGTGATGACCCAGAGGGATGGGATGGAGGAGGGCAGGGAGGCTCAAGAGGAGGGGATATATGTATAACTATGGCTGACTTGTGTTATTGTAAGTAGAAGCTCATCCTAAATTAGCTCAGAGTATTGATGACAAAAACGCTTTACAATAGCAGCATGTAAAATAAAACATCTGTATCAGATGCTTAAAATATAAATCCAATTTAGATGTTAGTACAACACAACCTACATAACTGTTTATTTCTTCTCAAATTTGAGTCAAAGTTACAAAGGGAAAACCTTGGATAACTTCTCTCACATATTTTTCATGAGGGAAATAATCTTTCAAAAGTAGTTTTGAAAAAAATTATGTTGGCTACTAAGCAAGCCAAATATGCAAATATGTGACATTTGCAACCCTACTTCTTCATGTATCTATAGTCATTATCACACATTAATCCTAATAGTCCTTCCCATGCAGACTGTATAATACCTCAAAGTCATTTAGGACATCATACTATGGGCATCACTAATATCTGATCAGCAGTTGGTGTGCATGAAGAGACCTTTCTGAACTTCAGCAAGGTTACTCACTCTTCACTTGACATAGTAATTATTTCTTAATGAAGGACTCTCTTTAATTTGTAGATTCTTTGGGTGATTTTTTTAGCCATTGAAGGAGGGTGCAAATTAGGATAATAAATGATTGAAAAATTGTGGTAGCTAATGTATCATTAATGGATTGAGAGATGTACAAACTAGTAATTGCTCCAAAGAACTAAGCCACATTTAATTCTTGCCTTGATTATAATGTTTCCATTTGCTAAAACTGAGAAAAATTTAAGCCACAATGAAATTTCATTACTTTAACCTTTAGGAAAGAAGACTAGCTCAAGTATACTTTATTCTGAACATAATTGAGGTAGAAACTAGCACGAAATAATATTTGAATGCAGGCAAATCAAATATGAAAAATATAGGTAATTGATGGTAAATTTGATAATAAAGCTTAGGGACGAGGACAGCCTGATTCTCTGTCCCTGTGCACTTGGTTTTACTATAGAAAATATTTACTGAATCTAAATGTCAGTGTTAAAGCTGATAATAAGTAGTTTTAAGGTGTGTTGATAAAAAAATTGCTACCAAATATACTATATTATTTTGGTCAATTGTTGTTTTTCCTCCTAATTTCCATTTTCAATCCACCCAGAACTGAAGAAAATTGAAAGAAAGAGCTATGGGTAGGGGGAGGTTAAAAACTCTAATTCAATTAAACAATTACTATATATTGGTTACATAATTCAGGCATTAGATCTGTTCTCTGTCATCACATATGCAGAAGAAAATATTATTCTAAAGCAAAGCTGAATGTGATAGAAACTAAGAGTAGTAAAAGTAACTTAATTTATATTTTATGTTTAATTCTATGATTTCTGGTTAAAGAGATAGCTGTTCCATTTAGATAGGCACTGCTTTATTTGAGGACACAGGATCAGACTAATTTTCTTCCACAAAGGCTTTGAATGAGTTTTATTTCAATGAGAAAACAATTTTTGACTATCCAGTTTAAAAATTCTTTGTCTATAAATATTAAGAACTGTATGGCTTAATTTTATGTTAGTTGCTCAGTTGTGTCTGACTCTGTAACCCCATGGACTGTAGCCCGCCAGGCTTCTCTATCCATGGCAAGAATACTAGAGTGGGTTGCCATTCCCTTCTCCAGGGGATCTTCCTGGCCCATGCATTGA
Source organism: Dama dama (assembly GCF_033118175.1). Lineage (NCBI taxonomy): Eukaryota > Metazoa > Chordata > Mammalia > Artiodactyla > Cervidae > Dama > Dama dama. The sequence goes on along the minus strand of NC_083692.1, from coordinate 61,945,395 downwards.
GCCTGGGTCTCCTGCATTGCAAGCAGATTCTTCTCCACTGAGCCACCAGGGAAACCCGCACTAATTTTATATTACTAATATTTTCTCCCAGCCTTACGGAACACACATCTTTATTTCTTAAATCCCAGTTACTCCCATAATCTGTTGAAATCTGGCTCCTGATCCATTTCTCAGTGTCACCGTACACCAGCAGCATCATTTTCAAGTTTCAGTCCTAGTCTACCTTAACTCTTCAGACATCTTACAATTTTTTCAAGGCACAGAGAGTAGATTTGTCATGGCCTTCAGTCACGGCATGAGCAGAATCAAAACTGGGTTTGCTCTGTCTCCTGTGTGCCCCAGTCCTGTGATCTACTTGAGTTTAGTCACTCTGTCGTTTCAGACTCTTTGTGACCCCAGGGACTGCAGCCCACCAGGCTGCTCTGTCCATGGGATTCTCCAGGCAGGAATACTGGAGTGGAGTGGGTTGCTATGTCCTACTCCAGGCAATCATCCCAACCTAGGGATAGAAACCAGGTTTCCTGCATTGAAAACCAGATTCTTTACCATTTGACATACCACCCTTAGGGAGTGACATTTGTGAAATATGTTTTTCTTTTTTCTTTTGCCTCTGGAACAGCATAAGTTTCTCATTCTCATTTTACCTTGCAAACAACTATTTTTCAATTTTTAAAAAAATGCTGTATCCTCTAAATGTATACATTTCCAAAGGTTTATGTGAAGGTCATGTATACGATATTGCCCTTAATCTGGAAATACTGAAACAGAAGCACAGAACAATTTACTGGAAAGATATAAGTATCAACACTATAAAAAGAAAGTATTTCTAAATAATATTTTAAATATTATTTAACAAAATCAATTTGAGAAAAGAATATATTACTCATGCATTAATGTAATCTCCAAGCTTACATGTCATTTGTGCATTTGGGCTCTTTCTGTAGGGTAAAGAAACTCAGGCAGGAAATTGGGATGCAAAATGCTTTTGGAAAAAAAAAGAAAAAGCACTAGAGTTTATTTGGCAAGGGAATACCATCATGAGCTTATTTTTGGAAATGATGTGTTTCTTAAATAAAATGGTTGAATTACACAAATTGCTATATCACATTAACTGGTAACTATGAGCAGTTCCTAAATTATCACTGGAAAAATACATATCCATTAACGTATTATTTTCATCGCACAGTGCCTACAATTAAGACATTTCCATTAGCAAAGAAAGAACTGTGAATTTATTGCCCAATTAAAATTTTTCATTATTTGCTGATTGAGCCATTTGCCAATTATTGTTTCTGTGCTGGTAATCATTACATTGCAAAATTATGCTACTGTTAGCACCTTTACCATGTAAATACATCAGCTGCAAATCTTATCATATTCCATTACCTTTTTTGCTCCTCAAAAATGAAGAGGTACCAAAAGTTTGAATTAGTTGTAGCAGCTTAAAAAATACCACATTTATGGTGAAAAAAATGAATAAATCTAAACTACTTGTTTATTTTCCATTTTACATGCTCAAAATGTTTGAGTTTCCTATGTTCTATCATTATTGCTCTTCAAATATAAAGTTAGTCTTCACTGCTACAAACACATCACTGTTAAAACTATGTTGAATCAGACTTCTATTTCTGATTTTACTAGGGTCATTTGTAGTTGACCATCATTCCCATGGAGAAAAATTAGAAAAGTCAATAAAAGTTCTTAAGTCTTTTTTGAAAGCATCAAATGTCAGTTCGGACAACCTGAACTTGAGGAGTCAAAATCCCATAGAAGGAAAAAAAACAAAAAGGTGAGCTAACATACTGCAGCCACTTTTCTTTCAAGGTTATTATTATTATTTTTTTTTTTTTGCCTGTAGTAGGAGGCTAAAGATCCAAATAAAAAGCTCCAGTGAATAGCCCAGCATACTTAGTTGAAAACTGTGAAGAGTCATGCCCTAGGAGTGGGGCAAATAGCAGACAGAGCATTACCAACCTAGCTTTGAATCTGCTCATTTCCTGACTGAATTTAGATAATCAAACTATATACTCTCTGCCTGGAAAAAAAAAAATTGAAAAGAAATTTTCTGAACAAACACAGCATAATCCTGAGCCATTTTTAACATAGAATAATACACATTCAATAAGAGGATAATGCTTGTCAAGAGACAGGACAAAGTCAAATAGAAGAATAACAACAGACCACAGGTAATCAAGACACTGGAGTTCTCAGACAAAAATGCTAAAACTGTTACGATTAGAATGTTCAACAAAATAAAGTAAAACACTGGGGAAAGCAAAATGAGAAGATAGGAAGTTTCACCAGATAACTGAAATCTGTAAAACTACATCAAATGTAAATTTTACAATGAAAAAAATAAAACTATGTAAGAAATTAACTCAGTAAGTGTGCTTTGTAATAGATTAGAGACAATAACATGTAGCTTTGATGAACTAGAAGGTAGGGCAATAAGAGATATTGAAGCATAGGTGGAGGAGGAAATGAAGGCAAAGATAGGAAAGAGCATAAAAGATCTATGAAACAGTGAAAAGTCTAAATAAAAGTGTAAATAGAATCAATGAAGAGGAAAAAGAAGTGGAATAAAGAAAACAGATTAAAGTCCACAGATATAAAATGCTCAGAAAAGTCCAAGCAGGATAAACACAAAATCACATCAAAGTACATATCAAGCAAGCTATTAAAATATCTAAGCAAACAAAAAAAGTCCAAAACTGTTAGAATGCAGCCATGAGGTGGGAGCGGGGGAATTGGAAAAAGAGATATACTCACAAACACCACAGATAAATCAAATGGAAACTTTAAAAATTTAGTTATATTTCATGGGAAAAATAGGGAAAAGTACATCTACTCCCCATTCCAGAATACACAAGTTCCCTATATTCAAATATCCACAGAAAGACAAATAAAAGGAAAAAAAAGTGAAAAATAGAAAACAAACAGGAAACAAAAGATAAGTGGCATACATAATCTCTAAAATTTTAATCACTGTATTCAATGTTAATGGTATAAATGCATCAATTAAAACACAGATTGGCAGAGCGAATTAAAAAAGACTCCATGACTCAATTAACACTGTCTACAAGAAACTCACTTCAAATATAATTAAAAGTAAAAAGAAAATGAAAAATACTTAACATTTAAACTTCAACAGCAAGAAAGAGGAGCTATATTAATTAATATCAGATAAGGCAGACTTCACAGCAAAGAAAATTGCCAGATTCAGAGAGAGACATATATTGACAATGGGTCAAGTCACCAAAATGATATAGCAGTTTTAAACATGTATACACTAAAAACAAATAAACAAAAAACAAGCAGCAAGATAGGTGAAGCAAAAACTGATATAACAAAGCCGAAATGGACAAATTTAAAATTAATACTTAGAGACTTTGATATCCCTCCCGTAAACTTACAGACATAGTGGAAATTAGAGAGTATTTAAAACTGAATAATAATAATCAATATTACATACCAAAGTCTGTGAGACACAGTTACTATTATGTCCAGAAAGAGATTTATAACTGTAAAAGCCTACACAGCAAATTTTTAAAAGGTTAAAAAGTAATAATACAATCAATGCTCTCAGAGATTTGAAACAATTTGCATTTTGAATCTACAGATTTAGGAGTAAGGAAATAAGGGTAGAAATTATCATAATACAAAACATATGTACAACAGAGGAAAAATTTTAAAAACCATAAAGGTGCAGAGTTAGTCCTTTACAATAAACCTAATCAATAAAACCAAATAAAGAAGACATAAATTTTTAATATTTTTACTTAATTACAAATTACAAAAGTAGCATGTTGGAACTACTTCATATCTGCTCAAGACAGCAAAATATGTGCATGTCTTCCAACTCTATGACTTGAAATTTGGTTGTTCTGATGATATATTGGCAAATATTATAAATCAAGTTTTTTTTTTCCCCCCCTAAACTGGTTTATCAGCACATTACTAAGCCAAAAAAATAAAAAATAACTACAATACTTATAACAATTTTATATCAATAAACTCAACAATTTAAATAACACATGTAGGTTCTTAGAAAAACAAAGAAAATTTTAAAAAATTGAAATTTAATAGTTCTATATTTACTAAAGAAATTTTGCAATTTAAAATCTTTGTACAAATCAATCTTTAGGCCCAGACAGTGGCTTCTCCTGAAAATTCTTTCCAAAACAATTAAATAAAAAGTAATACTGCTTTTACTTAAACTTAAGTTTTACAAAAACTTAAGATAGTGAAAAAGAAAACATGTTTATGGATGTGGTTTATATATATATATATATATATATATATATATTTTTTTTTTTTTTTTGGTAAATTACATACAGTGAAATACTAACATCTTAAATATACCATCTGATCAATTATAACAGATCTAGACCACTGTGACCTAGTGGGCTTCCCTGGTGGCTGGGACTGGTGATAAAGCCTGCAATGCTGGAGACCTGGTTCAATCCCTGGGTTGGGAAGATCTCCTGGGCAAGGGGATGGCTACCCTCTCCAGTGTTCTTGCTTGGAAAATCCTATGGATAGAGGAGCCTGGCAGGCTACAGTCTGTGGGGCAGCAAAGAATTGGACAACACTGAGCGACTAACACCTTCTCTTCCAGACCACTGTGAAACCTACATTTCTATGATGCAGGAAATCCGATCATCATATAAAGCTCTTCCAAGTCCCATCTTACTGAAGGAGCCCTTCCCAAGAAGCAACCACTAATATAATTTCCATTAAAAAAGATTATGTTTGTCTATTCTAGATGTCATATAAATGAAATCATACAATTTTTACTTTTGTATATCTGATTAATTTAACTAATTGTATGGTTGTTATGATCCATCCTATTGTTTCAGGAACCATTCAGTTCAGTTCAGTTCAATCGCTCAGTCTTTTCCAACTCTTTGAGACCCCATGAATCGAAACAGGCCAGGCCTCCCTGTCCATCACCAACTCCCAAAGTTAACTCAAACTCATGTCCATTGACTCGGTGATGCCATCCAGCCATCTCATCCTCTGTTGTCCCCTTCTCCTCCTGCCCCCAATCCCTCCCAGCATCAGGGTCTTTTCCAATGAGTCAACTCTTCGCATGAGGTGGCCAAAGTACTGGAGTTTCAGTTTCAGCATCAGTCCTTCCAATGAACACCCAGGACTGATCTCCTTTAGGATGGACTGGTTGGATCTCCTTGCAGTCCAAGGGACTCTCAAGAGTCTTTTCCAACACCACAGTTCAAAAGCATCAATTCCTCAGTGCTCAGCTTTCTTTATAGTCCAACTCTCACAACCATACATAACCACTGGAAAAACCATAGCCTTGACTAGACAGACCTTTGTTGGCAAAGTAATGTCTCTGCTTTTTAATATGCTGTCTAGGTTGGTCATAACTTTCCTTCCAAGGAGTAAGCAGCTTTTAACTTCACGGCTGCAATCACCATCTGCAGATATTTTGGAGCCCCCCAAAATGGTCTGACACTGTTCCCACTGTTTCCCCATCTATTTCCTATGAAGTGATGGGACCAGATGCCATGATCTTATTTTTCTGAATGTTGAGCTTTAAACCAACTTCTTTACTCTCTTCTTTCATCAAGAGGCTTTTTAGTTCTTCTTCACTTTCTGCCATAAGGGTTGTGCCATCTGCATATCTGAAGTTATTGATATTTCTTCAGGCAATCTTGAGTCCAGCTTGTGCTTCTTCCAGCCCAGCGTTTCTCATGATGTACTCTGCATAGAAGTTAAATAAGCAGGGTGACAATATACAGCCTTGACGTACTCCTTCTCCTATTTGGAACCAGTCTGTTGTTCCATGTCCAGTTCTAACTGTTGCTTCCTGACCTGCATACAGGTTTCTCAAGAGGCAGGTCAGGTGGTCTGGTATTCCCATCTCTTTCAGAATTTTCCAAAGTTTATTGTGATGCACACAGTCAAAGGCTTTGGCATAGTCAATAAAGCAGAAATAGATGTTTTTCTGGAACTCTTTTGCTTTTGCGATGATCCAGCAGATATTGGCAATTTGATCTCTGGTTCCTCTGCCTTTTCTAAAACCAGCTTGAACATTTGGAAGTTCACTGTTCACGTATTGCTGAAGCCTGGCTTGGAGAATTTTGAACATTACTTTACTAGCGTGTGAGATGAGAGCAATTGTGCAATAGTTTGAGCATTCTTCGACATTGCATTTTTTTGGGATTGGAATGAAAACTGACTTTTTCCAGTCCTGTGGCCACTGCTGAGTTTTCCAAATTTGCTGGCATATTGAGTGCAGCACTTTCACAGCATCATCTTTCAGGATTTGAAATAGCTCAACTGGAATTCCATCGCCTCCATTAGCTTTGTTCATAGAGATGCTTTCTAAGGCCCACTTGACTTCACTTTCCAGGAAGTCTGGCTCTAGGTGAGTGATCACACCACCATGATTATCTGGGTCGTGAAGATCTTTTTTGTACAGTTCTTCTGTGTATTCTTTCTACCTCTTCTTAATATCTTCTGCTTCTGTTAGGTCCATACCATTTTTGTCTTTTATCAGGTACCATTATTTAGTTCCATTTTATTAACAAAAAGTATTCCACTATATATATAACTACATAAATAACACAGACTATTTTCCATCTGTTTTAAAGATGATGGGCATCTGGATTGTTTCTATGTTTTGACGAATATGAAAAAGATGGTATACATTACACACAAGAATTTTTATGTGTATAATTTAATTCTCTCTTTGAAAAATACCTAGGAAAAGAATTGCTATATCATAATGCAAATTATGCTTAACTTTTTAAAACTGCTAATGCTATTCAAGGAAGATTTACTACTTTGTGCTCCCACTGGAAGTTTATAAGTTCCAGGTGCCCCACATTTCCTAGAGCTTTTGGTGATGTAAATCATTTTCATGGATCCATTTTAGTGGGGATCTTGTGGACTTAACTGTTGTTTTAACTTGCATTCCCCTGATGAACAGTGACGTTGAGTACTTTCTTATGTGCTTATTAGCCATTCACATACTGGTGTCTGTACAAACCTTTTCTCTATTTTTTTAAAATTGGCTTGGTTGTTATTTTATTACTGAGATGCAAGAGTTATTTATACTGCCAGGATATAAGTCATTTGTCATAATATGTGAAGAGGGTATTTTCTTCCCACCTCTGGCCTATTTTCTTAATAGTTTCTTTTGATGAACAAAGGCTTTTAATTTTCTTAAAATTGAATTTATCCATATGTAATGGAAACTTTTGTTTTTCATAGATTCATGAAGAATATGTCATCAGAGAATAATAATAATTATACTTCTTCCTTTATAATCCACAGGATTTCCTTTTTCCTCATTTCACTAGTGGAAACTGCAGGAGGTATAATGCTGAATAGCTGTGATGAGAAAGGAGATCTTTCTCTTGTCAGTCTTGGGAAGGAAAGTGTTCAGTATTTTACTATTAAGTAGGTTTTTGTTTTTGTGCTTTATCCAATTGACCCCTTCTATTTCTAAAATCGATGTTGAATTGTAACCAATATATTTTTCTTAACTGCAGTGGGGCTTCCCAGGTGGCACTAGTGGTAAGAATCCACCTACCAATACAGAAGATGTAAAGGATGCTGGTTCATTTCCTGGGTCAGGAAGATCTCTGGGAGGAGGGCATGGCAACCACTTCAGTATTCATGCCTGGATAATCAAATGGACAGAGGAGGCTGGTGGGCTCAAGTCTATAGCATCACAAAGAGTCGGGCATGACCGAAGCGACTTAGCAGTAGTAATTGAAATATTAATATTCTTTTTCTTTTACTCTGGTAATCTAGTGATTACATTAATTGCTATTTGAATGCTAAACCAACACATTTTTAGATACAATCTACATGATAATTTGTATTATTCTCTTTATATATTAGTGGAATTGATTTGATAACTTTTGTTAGGATTTCTGTGTCTATGATTATAAAGGATACTGGTATAAATTTTCATTTCATGTAATCTATTATCATATCATTTTGCTACTAAGATTATGGTGGCCTTGTAGTATAAATAAGAGTTTCTTCTTCTCTTTAATATTATTAATTTTGTTGATGTATGTAGGATTGACATTGTTTATTTCAATAGATTTGATAGAGGTCACTAGTGAAGTCATCTGGACATGTTTCTTTAGGAAATTTTGAAATGATGAGTTCAATATCTTTAATTAATATTAAGGTATTCATCTTTAAAATTTTTCTTATGTTTTGATGAATTGTGTTTTTCAATAAATGTGTTCATTTTACTTGTCACATATATTTGCATAAAGTTGCTCATAAAACCCTTTCACTGTCCTTTCAAGTTTGTAAATTCTTCAGTAATGATACCTGATGTTAGAATTTTTTTCATTTATCAATTTTTTAATCAGTCCTTTTGGAAATTAACCAACATTGTTAATGTTATCAAAGAACACATTTTTGGATTGTTTAAGTCTCTCTGTTGCTTTTGTATATTTCATTGACATATGTTCTCTTTTATTATTTTCTTCCTCCTTCTTAATGTTTGATTTCTACATGTTCCACATATCCTCGTTCCCCTATTCTTCCTTTCTTGCATTGTTTGCAATAATTCAATTATTTCATGGCATTTAAAACTCATTAAAAGTTCTTGGCCAGCTATGAACAGAACAGTATCATTAAATTGTCTGAATGATGGAAAAAGACCCTGATGCTAGTAAAGATTGAGAGCAGGAGACGAAGAGGGCAACAGAGGATAAAATGGTTGGATGGCATCATCGACTCAATGGATATGAATTTGAGCAAACCCCAGGAGATAGTAAAGGACATAGAAGCCTGGTGTGCTGCAGTTCACGTTGTTGCAAAGAGTTGGACATGACTTAACGACTGAACAATAAAAACAACAAGATTTGTATTTAATGATTTGACTCTTAAAACTTTCCCTTTGGCATTGCAGAAGGGAGAAGGGTACGCAATATTCTACTGCTATTAAACATGTAATTTTGACATTTTTGGCAACAAAATAAATCAAGAAATATATATATGTAAAAAGAAGAAGTATATCTTTCATTATTTGAAACCAACAAGATTATGTACATAGAAAATTCAAGAGACTCTTAAGATAATTATTAAAATCAATAACTGAATTTAGCAGGGTTGATATACAAAGTCATTTGCATCAAAACAAATAAGAAATAAATACATTAAAATAGATAGGAAATAAAACCTTAAAAATGAAACTATATACAATGCCAAAAATAAAGAAAACAAAATTCTCAAATACTCAGAATAAATCTAATAAAAGATGTTTAAGATTACTCCGTTGAAGATCACAAACTGTTGTGAAAGAAATTAAAGAAGACAAACAAAAGGAGGGATAGAATATGACAATAATTGGATGATTTGCAGATTCAATTCAGTCCAAATAAAAATTTCAGGTTTTTTTAGGAGTCAAAGTAGAAAGTGATAAACTGCTCATTAAATACATATAGAAACACATGGGGCCCAGACTAACCAAGGCAAGACTAAAAAAGGAAAAAGCAGAAATCCTTGTTCTACCAGATTTCATGCAATTTTATAGTAATTGAGACAGAGTAGTATTAACATAAGTGTAAACAAAGACTAAAAAATAGAAGAGAAATGAATCAAGAAATAGACTTACATGTATTTGATCCTTTTTTTTTTTTTGATCCTTTAATTTATGACAAAAGGGATGAAGCAGTATAATGGGAAGTAATGGTCAATTTTATCGGTGGTAATGATTTAACTAGATATGCAAATTAAAAACCAAAACATTATCTTTAGTCCTACCTCAAACCACATAGAAAAGTCAATTTCAAATGAATTATACATCAAATATTTAGGTAACACAATGAAACGTTTAGCAGGACACATAAGAGTATATTTTTATTATCTAAGTTTAAGACAATTTTCCTTAAAAAGAATAAAAAAGCTTTCTTAAATTCCCCCCCCCCTTTTTTTTTTTGGATAGTTTAGACTGCATCAAAATGGAGGATTTTCCTATTCATTATAGAAAGACATTAAGATTGTGAGAAGGTAAGCCACAAAGTAGAAGAAAAAATTTTAACAAATATATTAAATAAATGACATATCAAATACATAAAGGACTCTACAAATGAAGAAAAGTAAAACACAAAAGGAGGGAAGTGGGCCATGACTTGAACAGGTGATTGCCAAAAAAAGATAATAGAGTGGTCAAAATCTTTTGAAAATTTACTCAATTCACAAATTATAAGATAAATGCAATTTAAAATCCCACTATGATTCCATGACACCAAATAGAGTGTTTAAAATGAAAAATACAGATGACATTAAGCACTGACAAGAACATGGAACAAATGGAATGCTTGCAGAAGTGTAAATTGGAAAATTGCTTGGTATTAGATATCACATCTTCTTATCCTATGCTTATTAGGTACATATCTGATAGAAGGGGCTTCCCTAGTGGCTCATCAGTAAAGAAATCTGTGTGCAATGCAGGAGCTGCTGGAGAAGCAAGTTTGATCCCTGGGTCGGGAAGATCCCCCGGAAGAGGGCATGGCAAACCCACTCCGGTATATTCTTGCCTGGAGAGTTCATGGACTGAGGAACCTGGTGGGCTACAGTCCACAGGGTCACAAAGAATGGAACATGATGGAAGAGACTTAGCATGCATGCATCTAATGGAAATATTTTCATGAAAAGACTGGTTCAAAAATACTGAGGGCAGAATTTTTCACACAATGGTCTCAAACTGGAAACAACTTGAAAATTCATAAATAGCCAAATGTAATGATTCTGTTCTATGCATACAATGGAATATTATACTAAAAATTAAAAACATCTTGCTATATACATAACAGCATATGAATATCACAAACATAATATTGGGACAGAACTCTAGAAATAAGTTGTATAGTATATAATTCCATTAAAACAGCAAAACTAGTAAAGGATGTTCAAAGTCAGAAGTCACATTTTAGTGAGTCTGTGAAAGAGTGGCAAGAGAGAAACTTCCTGAGAACTATTAACATTAATTCTCTGCTTCTCAATCAAAGTGCTACAGACACAAATGTGCCCACTTTGTAAAAGTCCAATAGGTATGTACTTATATGCTGACGATTTCTGTTACACTTATTAAAATAAAGTCATATTTTACATTACATTTTTAAGATAGTGTTTTAATATATCCTGATTATATTATCGCCAGGCAAGAGGATACTGTGTAACAATAATATATTAAAACTAATAACAAAAGTACAGGGACACCAAGTCTAGATTCCATTACTGTGAGAGGAAAAAAAGACTGAAATTTTGTTATGAAGTGAACATCATTTCTCTGAGCACTCACACCAAATAACTTCTAAATTAACAGACCAACTGCAATCAATTACATGCCTCGCTTTTCAGGTTTTCCTACTTCCGTCAGAATAAATTAATAGTCAATGTGAAATGAAATGAAATGTGCCAGGGTAGAAAGAGTCCTTCAAAATAAGTTTCAGTAAAGAAAGTCAGCATTTAACCCATAGTGTACGAAGATAAGCTCTTTCGACCACATATACACTCTCTATTTCCCACACACATATACACACACAAACAGGATAAATCAGGAGAAAGGTTAGAATGATTGATAAAAGCTACAGAAATATCTATTTTTTAATTTTCCATCACCTTACTTTCATGTCTTGGATAATCTGACAGGTTATCTTCTAGTGCTACTGGAAATGTGGAAATTGTATAGGACTTAAGAGCACCATACACAAAAAAATTGTGTTCATGTGGCTGTGTTCCTTGACTCTGTGGGCTTAATGGATGACCTGGGAGAGGGAGCACGTCTTAGTACATTAATATTTACTACTGGAGTAAATATTACATTTCAAAATTGGGAAGCGTGTTGAAAAATTTTAACAAATGAAGTGAGATATGTTGGCAAATGGAGTATAGAGCTTCAGAGGAATGAGTCTAAGATACTGAGTGGGTAAACAGCTGAGACTCACAGAGAGAGATCATTATAACCCAGGAGACAGGAGCTCATAGATATGGACCACAGAGAAGAGACACTGCTCAAAGGTGAGGGGCAGGGAGGCCTGGCATGATGCAGCCCATGGGGTTGCAAAGAGTCGGACAAACTGGGTGACTAAACAACAACAACAAAAGCTGGGCTAGTTTATACATTTTTCCAAGATACAGAGAAACATGCAAGTCAGGTTAACAACAACTGACATCTGAAATTCTAAGAAATGCGTCAAGAACGATTAATATCTGACATCAATGCTGTATCAAAATGTACAATGTTTTTGGAAATTAACTATGTGTGTGTGTGCACACATCAGTGTATAGCTTTGTGAGTCTTTCTAGCTGACTATAAGGGAAACCTTTACCTAGGCCAGATTTTCTCAATAGCATCACTATTTACACTTTGGACCTGGTATTTTTTTTATATGAAGGTTGCCCAGTGTATCGAATGGTATTTAACAGCATCCCTAGCCTCTACCCTTTAAATGTCTGTGGCACACCACACTTCCCATCATAACAATCAAAAATGTCTCATGCCAAGTCACTTCAGTTATGTCTAACTCTTTGAGACCCTATGCTCTGTAGCCCACCAGGCTCCCTATGTCCATGGGATTCTCCAGGCAAGAATACTGGAGTGGGTTGCCATTTCCTCCTCTAGGATATCTTTCTAACAATCTAACCTATATCTGTTATCTCCTACATTGGCTGGTAGGCTAGGGCTACCTGAGAAGCCGCAAATGACTCAGTACATTGACAAATGTCCTCTAAAGGAAATACTGCCCCCAACTGAGAACCACTGATCTATGCAGATAAATAAAATGCTACTCTCTTCTATCTCATTTTTTTGCAATGGGCTCATATCATCCACTCAATGATGTCTTAAACTTGAATGTGAATTGTGTTATCCCTGTGTATATTAACTAAATAACTGTATGTGGGGCAGAAGTGATAGAAAGAATCATGAGAAGACCAATCCTAATGTTTCCACGACTGAAAAAGGTCTCTAATTAGAAAAAAAGTAGCTGATTTTTTTTCATTAGCTTTTAAAAGTATTTTCCTACTTTTTGGATTTTGGAAATTAACTAATTAGTTTTGGAATGAATTTATGAACTTTACACAGATAAATTCTCTCTTACTTATCACTCATACTTGATTGATTTTAACAGATACATTTTCGCTAAGATGGATTGGAGCAACTGGGTTAATTTCCATGCACACACAATTTTCAGATAACTATATTTGCTGAGACAATAAGATTTAAAAAAAGAAAAAAATAGAAAAGATTCTTTGAAAGCTAAAATTAAGAAATCATCTTATCAAGTCCAGATGAGTAATAATACAAGAATTAGGTTGATTATCTCTATTTAGAGACTTCCTGAAGCATTTAGAAAGAGCACTAGTGTTAGAAGAATATTGGATGGAAACCAAAGAGAAACAGAAAACACAGTAAACATAAAATTGACTAATTCAATTAAGATTTTTATATAAAATCTTATGCAACTCAAGACTGTAAAATATAAACATTTAGGCATTATTTCAAAATTGCAAAATAAAATGCATAAATTACCTAATTTCTGAAAATATTTACTGTAAAATGTGAAAGTTAAAAGAGTTATTTTTCTTTTAAAAAGCTATTATAGTTTCTGATATTTCATAAATAAGAAAATGGAGAAAGCTCAAAAAGCTACTTAACATCAATATTCTGAGCAGAAAAGGAAAGAGGGACTTCATTTCTACATATGAAAGGATTCTCATTTTTCAAACACCTTCTCAAATGCCACCTTCTTGGAAATTTTCCTCTGTCTTCCTAATCAGAATTAATCATTTCTTCACCTGAGCTTACAACAGCAAGCTATTCTGTTAGAATAGCTTTTGCCTATTCTTCTACTGTGAAGTTTTGGTCTTCCTCACAATCTATGGAGTGAGTTGCCCTGCTGATTGTCTCCCTGTAAGTTTAAGAACTCGAGGGGTTCAGCGACTGTACCCATTCCTTTTTTGTCCCTTATAGCAACTGATACAGATCTAGTGTGGAATAGAAATCTTTTAAACATCTATTGAAAGTACCATTTGCATTTATCTTCCTGGTTTAACATTCTAATGTAAGTAACTAAAACAAATTTTTTAAAAAATAATTTAGTTTGAGAGTTCAATGTTTTTTAATAATCATATCTGTACAACTATGTATTTGTAGTCACATATTTGTATAAGCAAATTTGTAAACAAAAATAAAGTATGATTAAGTCAGATTTCATTTCAATCCCAAAGAAAGGCAATGCCAAAGAATGTTCAAACTACCACAAATTGCACTCATCTCACACGCTAGCTATGAGCTAGTAATGCTCAAAATTGTCCAAGCCAGGCTTCAACAGTATATGAACAGTGAAATTCAAGATGTTCAAGCTGTATTTAGAAAAGCCAGAGGAACAAGAGATCAAATTGCCAACATCCATTGGATCTTCAAAGAAGCAAGAGAGGTCCAGAAAAACATCTACAACTGTTTTATTGACTACACCTAAGCCCTTGACTGTGTGGATCACAACAGACCATGGAAAATTCTTCAAGAGATGGGAATACCACACCACCATACCTGCCTCCTGAGAAATCTGTATGTGGTCAAGAAGCAACATTTAGAACTGAACATGGAACAACAGACTGGTTCCAAATTGGGAAAGGAGTACATCAAGGCTATATATTGTCACCCTACTATTTAAGTTGTATGCAGAGTATATCATGTGAAATGCCAGGCTGGATGAAGCACAAGCTGGAATCAAGATTGCTGGGAGAAACACCAATAACCTCAAATATTCAGATGACATCGCCCTTATGGCAGAAAGTGAAAAAGAACTAAAGAGCCTCTTGATGAAAGTGAAAGAGGAGAATGAAAAAGTTGGCTTAAAACACAACATTCATAAAACTAAGATCATGGCATCTGGTCCCATCACTTCATAGCAAAATATGGGGGAACAATGGAAACAGTGACAGACTTTGGACTTTATTTTTTGGGCTCCAAAATCACTACAGATGGTGATTGCAGCCATGAAATTAAAAGACACCTGCTCCTTGGAAGAAAAGCTATGACCAACCTAGACAGCATATTAAAAAGCGGAGACATTTTTTTGCCAACAAAGGTCCATCTAGTCAAAGCTATGGTTTTTCCAGTAGTCATGTATGGATGTGAGAGCTGAACTATGAAGAAAACTGAGTGCTGGAATAATTGATGTTTTGAACCGTGGTGTTGGAGAGGACTCTTGAGAGTCCCTTGGACTGCAAGGAGATCCAACCAGTCTATCCTAAAGGAGACCAGTCCTGAATATTCATTGGAAGGACTGATGCTGATTCTAAAACTCCAATACTTTGGCCTCCTGATGCAAAGAACTGACTCATTGGAAAAGACCCTGATGCTGGGAAAGATTGAAAGCAGGAGGAGAAGGGGACCACAGAGGATGAAATGGTTGGATAGCATCACCAACTCGATGGACATGAGTTTGAGCAAGCTCTGAGAGTTGGTGATGGACAAGGAAGCCTTGCGTGCTGAAGTCCATGGGATCACAAAGAGTCGGACAAGACTGAGCAACTGAACGGAACTGAACTGAACTGAACTCAGAAATGGGCACAGGTCATGGTTTCTTTTGATAGTGTAGAATCATAGACTTTTAGTGCAAAAAGTACTTTAAAATTAGGAACTGTAATTTCTTGGTGTAAAGGAGAGTAAGCAGAGGCTTCTTTCTTTATTCGCAGTCTGGGAGCTAATTTAAAGGAAGCCACGTCCATATCATAGATCTTTTTTCCTGCTATACTTTACTGTCTGCAGACTGTTTAATCCATACAGACCAAGAGTGGCGAGACAGTAGGCCTGGGAAATAAGCACCTCCCATAACAACAGGATAAAAAATCTGAATCAGGGGTTTTCAAATTAATATCATTGTTTTGGCTCTATTTTACAACTAGAGGATATCCAAAAATGAAACAAACAAAGAGATATATAAATGCCTTCAAAGAAACAGAAGAAATTTAAAAACAATGTTACTTGAATAAGCTTCTTCTTTTCTGACAGTTAACAATAATTGACTTTCAAAGCACTACTACAAAGTGATACATCTCCTTTTGACTAAAGTATATGTGACAGATTCCAACTACTAAGTGGGACAATCTAAGTTTTAATAAAATAAAATGTATGACTATCTGTATATAATTATATAAAATTAATTATAAGATTATAAAGTATCCAGATAAACTTTGTACTTGAAATTATATTTTATAATCCCTCCTGTGTTATTTCAACAAACAAAGGAAGTTAGATTTATTTCATTTATAAGAGAAAAGTGAGTTGTCTATATTCAGATGAGAACTACCAAATTGGTAATTTTTACATTTTGTATAGTCCTGATTAATTTTTAAAAAGATAATAATGAAACAATTTCAGAGCTACACAACATAATACACTAAAATTCTCTATGGCGTTTTGGGGAGATGTAATTACTACAGAATATTAAATTGGGAAAATAGAAATAGAGCATTTAATCTACATGAGTAATTGGGACACCTGCACACCAGCAAACAGTGTAGCTGTTGGAGAAAGTTAAAGGATTATTTATTTATTTATTTTACAATTTCAGCTATTATCTTTACAGTTTTTATTATTGAAAGGTTATGGAAGAAAATTATTGATGACTGGAAATTTAATTTTATTAATCTAAATGCTTGGGAGGAACTGGGCCCACCCTGTAATTGGTAATTCACGAGTAATTTACATTTGGAAACACACTGGGAGCTAAATAAGATCAAATCTTTCTGGAAAATTGACAATTAACTCTGACTTTCTGATCAATAGCTTAGAGATACATACCTTTCAGTGAAAACAATGAACACACTTCATCGTTCTTGTTTTGTTCCTTGTCTATTCTAGGTGTCTTATTTGTGCAGCTATTTTGTATCTTTGTCTTTCATAATTCAATGGATCTCTTATCATTAATAGAAATTCTTTAACAATTTTGAACAATAACCTGTAAGACTGCCAATAAAAGTAACAGAGTCATGCTCAGTCCTTCAAATGTAATATTATTTAGACAATCTTAAACTACAAACAGTATGTTGGTTAGAACTTGAAGTATGCCCACCATTACTGGAGAAAAAATACTGATTAAAAAAAACACAGGATTTCTTCCAATCGAAAATGATTGTATGTAGGGGAGGGAAGTGTAATGGGAATAGTGTAATGCGAAGGACTAAACAGTTGGGGATTTTTTTCTAATGTGCATAAAAATGTATTCAATTTACAACCCAGAAAGAATTCTTAGTAAGTTTTTGGCAAGGCAAGGGTAGAGGAAAATAGAAGGAAATTAGTCAGTTCAATTTGGGGACAGGGGGAGGAGTTATACATTTTTGAAAACTTGGCTGAATTTTGAAAGGCACTATGGTACCTTGGAAGGAAAGTTATGACCAACCTAGATAGCATATTAAAAAGCAGAGACATTACTTTGCCAACAAAGGTCTGTCTGGTCAAGGCTATGGTTTTTCCAGTGGTCATGTGTGGATGTGAGAGCTGGACTGGGAAGAAAACTGAGTGCCGAAAAATTGACGCTTTTGAACTGTGGTGTTGGAGAAGACTCTTGAGAGTCCCTTGGACTGCAAGGAGATCCAACCAGTCCATCCTAAATGAGATCATTCCTGGGTATTCACTGGAAGGACTGCTGCTGAAGCTGAAACTCCAGTACTTTGGCCACCTCATGCAAAGAGTTGACTCATTGGAAAAGACCCTGATGCTGGGAGGGATGGGGGCAGGAGGAGAAGGGGACGGCAGAGGATGAGATGGCTGGATGGCATCACCGACTCGATGGGCATGAGTTTTAGTAAACTTCGGGAGTTGGTGATGGACAGGGGGGCCTGGCATGCTGCGATTCATGGTGTCGCAAAGAGTCGGACATGACTGAGCAACTGAACTGAACTGAACTGATGGTACCTTGGTTAAGACAGTGGCCCTTGAACCATACTACGTGGGCTTTGAAACTGAGCTTCACTGATTAAATAAGGCTTGTACTTGGGCAAAGTTATTTCACTGCTTCCTCTTCAGTTTTATTATTCTTTAAAATAGGGATAATAATATTTTTTACTTCATGAACATTACAGAATTATCAAAAACTTCTTGTATATGGTGCACCTGGTAGCCTAGTACATGGTGAATGCTCAAAATGATAATAACAATTACTATTTCTTAAACAGAACCTGCATACTCAAAAAAACTAACATTTTTTTCCTGGAATTTTATAATTTTAAGATTTTTTTTGTAATAACCCTAAAGATCATTTTGAAATATTAGCAGTGCTAATATTTGATATATTACCATTAAATGAGTTCTGAACAAATATGTTTAATATAAAAAGTCAGGTTTTTAAAGATCTCAGTCCTTTCATGTGGATACACTAGAGTTAGGTAAATCAATGTTTTTCAGAACAGAGGATCATGATATTCCTGGAGGTTACAGTATATTTTTGTTCAGTTAGGAAAGTGTAAATTCATGCTTTTCTGAATACATATTGACTTCTTCCATAAAAGTTAATCTATTTCAATATTGACAAAATATTTCCTACATATTAGGAATCTGAGATCATAGCCAACAAAGATAAACTGGAGCAATTCTACAATTTAAAGAGGACATCTGTTTAGGATATCAGTTGTGCAGAAGTCATGGGTTCAACATAGTGGTTTATGAAATTAAGAAGGAAAGGGGAAAGACAGAGGCATAAACGTGCATTGAGGTAGCATAAGAGTATGAATGATGAATATGGCTTGTTGTGGTGGCTTTAAAACACATCTGCAGACTATCTGACTCATATCCCTCCAAAAGGTGAAAATATTTGATTTCCTCTTGAAACCAGGCCAATCTCTGGCACTGACTTGATGAATTGACAATAGCAGTAATGATACCACACGACTTAAAAGGATAGAAACACCCTAATCTGGGAACCTGTACAAGCCTGGTAACTTGAGGCTGCCAAGTGGAGAAACCATGTAAAGAGGCTATTGAAAATGAATGAGAGAAATGAGAGACCAATAGATGAGAGACAGAGAGACTGACCTAAGAAGCCCAGCTGTTTAGACTTTCTGGTCCAGAAACCAGAAATTTGAATGGAAAAGCTTTGAAGATGATGCCAGCCCCACTATCTTCTGAGTGCAACTATATGAGACCCTAGATGGCTTAGTGGTAAAGAATTCGCCTGCCAAAGCAAAAACCACAGGAGATACATGTTTGATCCCTGGGTTGGAAGATCCCTTGGAGAAGGGCATGGCAACCCAGTATTCTTGCCTGGATAATCCCATGGACAGAGGAGCCTGGAGGGCTACACGCCATGGGGTTGCAGAGTCAGACACGACTAAGCATGCACACACACAGTACTAGATATTTTAGCTAAGTTTGCCAACCCCCAAATATGTGAGTAAATAAATAAATTATATCATTTCTAGCTATTGTTATGTAGTGGCTTATTACACAGCAATGGATAATTAGAACAATGTGGCCTTTCAAATGAGTAGTCATCACATAAATATTTAATATAATTTAACATGCTGTAGAATTTCCTAATTTTGTTTAATATTATTTATTATATATTTAAGAGTATCAATGGGCAATAGAAGTCCAGAAGAAATCATAAAAAGTGATGAATTTATTCAACATATATTTATGAGAATCTACTATATGCTGAGCAATTTTTTAAACTCCAGGGATATGGCGTTGATAAACCTGAGAAATAGATAATTTCTTTGTTCCTATATACAGTGCCATGAAATAGACAGTAAGTTGTTTAAATGTATAAAATAACTCCAGGCATTTATGTGATAAGAAGAAACAAAAGATCATTCAGTGGATTAGGGGTTGATTATCTAAGATATAGGAGTTAGGGAAGACATTTCTCTGATGGTGGTATTTGAAAATTAACATTCCAGGCTGAAAGAACAGCAAATGTTTAAGTCCTGAGTTGTGGAGAACAAGAAGAATGATGTGTCTAAAGCAGAGTGAGTAAAGAAGAGAGTGACGTGAAATGATCAAGTGAGGAATGTGAATTCCATCTTAGGTAAGTGGGAAGCCATGGGAGAATCCGATCAGGAGGATGAGATGGCTCTCGAATGAATGTAACAGAGATGGTTTGCAGTTGACCAAAACCCATGCCCTCTTATACCTGGTACCCAATGGTGTGACTGTGTACCAACAGAACAGACTATGTTGCCAACAGAACAACAGAAGGTGATTGGAACTAATGCATATGCGACACACAGAAGTCTTCCATGCGTGCTCATTCAAGCTCCTTCACACTTCCAGCTGACAGGGATGGAGGTAATACTCAGAGCAATCTTAGAAGCCATAGATTGAAGATGACAGAAACATCATCACCCTAGGTGCCTAATGACTGCATGGAATAGACTCTCTACTCCTACATCCCCCACTACACACACCGATCACATATACAATGCCACTGCCAACATAATCAACTAGGGAACATCTTAAACACTTCCATGATAAAAGCTAAAGGATTTTTGTTTTGGATAATTATATGTATGGGTCTATTTGTTAACTCAGCCTGTTGTTATTGTTTAGTCCCTAAGTCATGTCCAACTCTTTTGCAAAGCCATGGACTGTATCCCGACAGGCTCCTTTGTCCGTGGGATTTCCCAGGCATGAAGACTGGAGTGGGTTGCCATTTCCTTCTCCAAGGGACCTTCCTGAACCAGGGATTGAACCCGCATATCCTACATTGCAGGCAAATTCTTCACCACTGAACCACCAGCGAAGCCTTGTCTACCTTATATAACTTAGCCTAGTCCACCTGATATAATATAGTGGATAAACAGCTTCTCCTAAAACAGAGGCTGAACTGGAAAGAAAATTAATAAAAAGACTATTTTAATCAATGAGGGGAAACATGCTGATAGCTTACACAAGGGTGGCAACAGTGAACTTGGCAAGACATGGTTCCATTTACAGTATAGTTCGAAGATAGAACCAAAAGGATTTACTGATGATCACATAAGAACATCAGTTAGAAATTCCAAAAATTCTTATAATCCTTTTATACTCTTGTGAAACCAGATAATAGAATAGACTTTTCCTGATACACTCTTGACAGAGAACAAAATCCACAGAATTTCACAATGAGTGCAAGGCAAATCTCTTTCTTATGCAGAATTTTCAAAAGTGAAAGAAACTCCATTCTATGATTCTAGGGATTTATAGATAATTAAGCACAGAGAAAAAGGATCAAAGATCAAAGTTGACAGGAAAGACATCTTTGAATAAAACTGTGAGATGACGCTTCTCTGGCCCCAGGCAGCTGGGGAGCCTATTACATCTCAGGCCTATTTAGGGGCATTTCATGGGACCAGTCAAAGCACTGAAATGTTTTCACTGAAATGATGCTTGGACATATCTGAGGAAATAAAAACCTGTATGACCACAGGCTAGAAGTTGCTACACTGGAATCTCTGCGCGCTCGCAGCATTTATTGGTAAGCACTTCTGCCTCAGCTGTGAGTCACACAGGGAGGAGAGGTAATATGGGCTTCTTGCCTTGGGCTCTTGTTGAGCCGGCTGCCTCGAGGAGACAGAAGCCTTCAGCAGACAGGCAGAAGGGATAAGGCACAACATGCTCAAGGAATATGGCTCAGGGATGGTCTTGGGACAATGCATGCCTAGAGATCTCTCCTTGGCACACACCTTTGTGTATCTCTTCTAGATTGGTCTTGTCATTTAGTCACTAAATGAGTGTCATTTAGTCCTTAAAGTCGTGTCCAACTCTTTTGCGACCCCATCAACTGTAGGGCTTCCCATATGGCTCATTGGGTAAAAGAATCCACCTGCAACGCAGGAGATGCAGGCAGATGTGGGTTTAAACACTGGGGTGGGAAGATGCCCTGGAGGAGGGCATGGCAACCCACTCCAGTATTCTTGCCTGGAGAATCCCATGGACAGAGGAGCCTGGTGGGCTACAGTCTACAGGATTACAAAGAGTTGGACAAGACTGAAGTGACTGAGCCTGCATGTATTGTAGCCCACCAGGTCCTTCTGTCCAGGATTTCCTAGGCAAGAATACTGGTATGGTTTACCATTTCCTTCTGCAAGGGATCTTCGTGACCCAGGGATTGAACCTACATCTCCTGCATTGGCCGGCGGGTTCTTTACCACGGAGCCACCATGGAAGAGTCCATTAATGTGCCACAGAAGAAAGACAGAATTATATCTAGAAACCTTCCTACCCTACCCCAAGCCAGGAACGTCAGAGTCTGGCTATCAGGTCAGGGACAGGGTGGTGGAGAGGAGGGCAGAGAATAAATAGACAAAGAAGAAGAAGCCAACCATACTAGCCCCTCCCCTTCCCTTGCCCACTGAAGGTCTCCAGCCCAAAGTTGCCCCAAGCTGTGCAGGGGAGAAAACTTTCCATTACATCATGTTAGGGTTTGTATTACTATTTTGCAGCATGCATACAAAACTCTGAACTAAATGTATGACTGTGATTTGAATGCACTGCAGGACTCTATTTCTAAAAATGAACTACAGGACCATGGGGTCTGCCTGACATTTTTTCTGAAGCAGGGCAAGATTAAGCCACTGAATAAAATTTTTAAAAACTGCAGGACACTAAAATATAGTATGTCTTGATCATGTTATGAACCATGATTGCTCAACACAGTGGCTCATTCAATTCATAACAGAAGAGAAATGTGGGCATTTCTAAACACAGTGACTCACAACAGAGAACTTTGGGTGGGAAAGTGGAAATTGAGCTCAGGTCACCAACATGTGCCTAGGACAACAGCATAATTTTCTTATCAAATGTATGAAGGAACTGCTCTTCTGACTTGGGAGAAATGTAGCTTAACCACTGTAATCTCTTAGAGGATCATAAGAAAAGAATCACTGCTCTGTTTCTGAATGTCCAACAAAACATTAAAACCTATGAGATTCCTCTTCAGCTTTGGAGCTCACTATCTACATAGATGGTTAACTGCATTATTTAAAGTGTTTTCCAGTTTTTAAAAGGCAAATGACACATTCAGAAACATTTCTAGAATTTATTTTTTCCTGTCTGCTCCCTACAATCTTATTTTGTCCATGGATATTCTCAAATGATAGTGGAAACTCTATGCATAGAATATCCTCATGCTTGCTTAGAAAACCTGGTCTGTGGCTCTTGATTTAATTATGGAAAGGAATGGGGGAAAATGAACCCAGAGTTCTATTTTTGCTGTAACAATGACACAGTTAATCTAAGATACGGCAGAGTTCTACAAATTCAAAAGACTTGAAAATAATTTATTTGCTATAATAAGAAGAAAGCCATTTTTTCTTTAACTGAATTTCTTGGCCTTTGTGGCAGAAATCAAATGCCTCATATTACTGTAGCAGTTTTTCTCCTCACAATTTAATCTAGGACTTGTTAACCAAGGCTATTTCTATATTCAGCAAGATTACATACAAACTCGATTTTATGAATTATGTGAATGCTACTGCTGAGAAATTCTACTGGGAATATGACTATGCAAATGGACACTTCAGGTAAATTAAAGGCATAGAAGAGAAATTATAAATTGAAGAAATACATTGTTCAGGGTTTATTTATTTTAGGTCATTCATGTCAAAGCTGAAAACTATCTTTAGGAAGAAATCAGATGAAAACTGCTAGATGGGCTGAGAAGAAGCAAATCATTCTAGGAGTATATATTTGCTGTGAATTGATTGAGTTCTTTATGGAGGGTCCCTGAGCAACACCACTATGCTGGACACTTTGCCAGTTATGCAGGAATTCAATACAGTTGCAGATGACTCTATGATTAAACTAGATTTAGAAATCTAAATGACCATAGTCACTAAAGATTGATATGAAAACTGACTTAGAAGTTGGGTTAGTTCTGAGTCTGAAGTTTTAGGAATAATTTAATCAACTGATTTTCCTTGTTATGTATGCTAATGGCTGATATATGGTTTAAAAGAAAACCTAAGTATGAACAACACTTCTTTCATTAACATTCGGTTTCATAAGACAACATTGCAGTAGCTGAATAGGCGTGAAGTTTTATTTTATAATGATCCTAAATAATGGTCTATCTGACAATTACTAAGTACAGGTGCTAAATACATATTGAATGAGTACAATTTTGAGGCAGATAGTGCAGTATCTACAGTGTCTTGGTTTACATTGTAACATCTTCTGATATTTTGAATAGAGTATATTTTTTGACCAAATAGTATATTTCTGATAGTTTAGATGGTAACAGATAACTACGGTCACTAAAATCACTAGTCTATGTTCACAAAATCACAAGTGTTGATCTCAATATATCCAATTATATTTTGTTATCATTATAATCTTCCATCATGAGAAATTTTCATTTGTCTACTGGAAGAGCCCCATATGGATATCTATTTTAACTTTAGAGGTACGGATATCCATCCTCAATCCCGAAGCCAGAGCCAGGCCAGTGAAGTGAGACAAGAAGAAACATGCTCTCCTCGCACATGACTTTACCTTCTCTGAAATGGGAAGTTAGCATCTCCTCCACATGCAACGCCGGTAGACTAGCTATAGAAATCACTGCTATTGACTTAGTGGTAGGTAAGCAGTAGGTCACTACCCATTTTTTACATCAATTCCTCAAATAAACTTTACCTTTTCCTAACTCTAACTTTTCCATGACTTTAGCTAATCTCAGTCTGTTAAAACTCTACCCAGCCTATAAGATCTGATACAAATTATTAGCTATTCCCTAATAATATCTGCCAGAAACTACTATAATTTTTTATTTTTATGTACATAGCTTTGCCTATGCTTGCCAAAGACTGTATCATATGGCTCTAAACTGATACATTTAATTTTCACTCTCTGACAGTAGAATCCTTGAGTACAAGGAAATGTTTATAGATGTCAATGTAATCCCACAGTTTAAGGTTCTTCATATAATAAGGATTCGATAAATGTTTATTAAACATTAAATTGATACATTTGTTTAATCCTTAAAATTATGCCCAATCTGTATAACAATGCATAATGTTCTATTCCAACTTTGGGTTTTAAGCTTTTTATTTTAGATAAAACTATTCCACTAAGAATGCGTTATGTAAACTATTCAATGCAAATATAAAGCAGGGTTATTAAGACTCAGAAATCTTAGGTTACTTTTATAATTAAAGAACATTATTTACAAACATCATTTGCTTTATCATAGCCTGGCTAACCTAGAAATTTATGCCGTAACATTCTCTAGGCAAACTTACCTCTCACAATGATGTTGGTGGACTTTTTTGCAGGGTTTCCCACGTTATTATTGGCAATGCAGCTGTAAGTGCCAGCATCTTCTGAGGTGATGGCAGGAATGGTCAAAGTTCCTCCATTCAAAACAGTCTTTTCAGGCAGAGTCCCAAAGGACCTGACCCATGTGAGGGAGGGTACAGGCTCTCCTCCTGTCGTGACACATACTAATGTTATGGCCTCTCCAGGATTTACAACAATAGGGTCATCCACCAAGAGTTTAATTGACGGAGACGCTAAAAGACAAACAAAAGAACATGCACCTATTTAGATCTACTGCGGCCAGACTTCAACAATACGCTTTATATTTACACAAACAATTAAAATGAAATGCTGTTCTCTTGTGCCAAAATCTTATTGTATTGATCAAATTTAAACCATATAGAATGGTTATTTATTTTAATTATGTGGCATAAATCTGTGGAATTTTACTAAGAATCTTACATATGGAGAGGGGAATTAAATTTTATGTATTCTTGAATTATTGTTCCACAAGTAGAATGATGAGAAGAATTAAAGTTTTAAAACAAAAATGCCTTTATCTTTTAATGTTGACAATCACCATTTGTTTTTGTCCTTCCAGGTATAAATATTGAAGCTGCTTAGTTCTTGTATTTTCATGGTCAAGATCATCATTTATTTAATTTTTGGATCATCCTCAGGTCAAATGATACATATTTTGCAAACTGAACACAATCAAGTAAGGAAAAAGATAGCGAGAGGTTTTTACCAGGCAGTGGGTCTGGTTTTTCATCTTGAAAGGAAAAACAAAATCATGTAATTTAAAGCATCTCCAATATTTCACCTCTAACCTCTGTTCAGAAAGTTTAGGCAATGTGAGTTCTCATAACCACTGTTTTAAAACTTAGATGCAAATAAACTGCTTTTCAAAAATAGTCACCAAACTATGATGGCCACCGCTCCAACGTTTGGGTTATACTGATCTCCCCAGTGAAAGTAAGTTGTTTGAAAAGTTTCAGGTAAAAAAAAATGTAGATAAATATCCATTCAATAAAAAATGTTTCATTGCAGACTTCTCATCAAACAAAGTAGAAACTGCACAAAAATCTGTTCAGACACAGTACTTTCTTTTTTGCTTATATCAGAGTGTCAGTCTATGCAGCACATTATTAAGTAAGAACAGAGGAAGTGCATTATGCTAATATTTGAGTTCATACATTCAGAAATATTTGAGGCCAAATTTAAAACTGAAATCTATCCATATTGGGAATACAAAGTGTTCAACTGTACTGTGTAACTGTTTTTAGATATTAATTTCAGCTCAGAGTTGGAGAGAGCTTTTCTCAGAAGGAAAGGTAACTCGCTACGTGGTTCAGTATTCTGCCTTGATGGAATATATAAATGTTCAAATGAATATATATATGTATATATATATTCCACTGTATATATATCTTGCCTTTTGGGACATAGGTGTGCCTTGAGGGTGTTATACTAAGTGAGACAAGTCAGAAACAGATCCCATATGATCTCACTCATATGTGGAGTATAAAAAAATAAACAAAAAGCAAAAGAAATGTACGAGCCAAACCAAAAAAAAAAAAAAATGTAGATATAGAGAACAGAGTGGTGATTACCATAGGGAAAGGAGTAGGGGAAGGGTGAAGGGTGAAGGGAAAGGAGTAGGGGGTGAAATAAGTAAATGGTATCAGCTGTATGATGATAGACGGAAACAAAATTTTGGGTGGTGAGCTTGCTGTAGGGTATATAGAAGTAGAAATACAGTATTGTACATATGAAACTTATAGACTATTATAGATTAGTGCTGCCTCAATAAAAAACAAATTTGAAAAGATGCCAGGGGAGAATAAGAAAACAATTCCATGTTACAATTACGGTTCTGTGTAATGGGCACAGAATGCCTGGGTGACCTTTTTAAACATTGTTGACCTTTCTAACATCATTGTAAGTAATATACAAGTTTTCAAAGTATTTTAATTGCCCTTCTGAGGTGCTTACTTTAAATTATAAAAATCTATGATTAAAAAATCTGTTGGGAAAGTCACAAAATGAAAATAAGAGACAAAAGGCACTGCAGAGTTTGGTAGCATTTTGGTATTTCAAAACGCTATTTAATATTGCTAAACTGATAAAAAGATACTACTAATGAAATTTTTAAAAAATAGTATATTTAATTATTGCCACAGCATTATTAAACAGCAATAGAAATTCTTACAGCCCAGTTTGAGGTAAACAGTATATTTTTACTAAGGTATTTAGTTAAAACACAAGTCCACAGAGTCCAATAGCTATATTAATAAGACTCATTTGTTTTACACCATATTTTAGTAAATTAAAAATCCCAAGGCCTAAGGACCATTAATAGTATATATTTAGATTATGGAAACACACAATGGTGATATCAACTCAAGAAATATTTGCCCCTGAAATTGATTTGTATAAGGATGAGTTATTTTAAATATACCTGCACATTTTGAGGACACATAATAAAACATTTATTAATTTTGCTTTACATTTTTAATTTGGAAGTTGAAACTATTGTTCTTTCAAGAGTAAACATTTTTTTAAAGCTTTAAAATCTCAGGCAAAAGTGAATTGCAAGTGAATGGTATTATTTTAAACAGTGTTTTTAAACTTCTCAACTACATTGATTCCATGCACTGCTTCCAATTTTGTACTTACATAGGTAATTAGGAAACTAAGAAAGATTGATCTCATTGCATTAAATCATGTACATGGCTAAGTGTTCTTTAAATGTCTATTGCATGCTTGCTTGAACTACTCCATCAATACAAAAGAACAAATGTACAAAGCCATTGAGATCATCAGCTTCCTTATAACCATGAGACAAGAGTATTGGTCAAAACCATATTGCAGGATCTAGACATCCAGTCATTCTTCACAGCAACATGTGAGAGATGAATTACTATTTGAAGTTCATTTTTAAGTTAATAAAGAAATGAAACACAGAAATTAAAAAGGGACAAGAGAAAAACAGAGTGGACAGCATGTTAGTTTTTATTTGGAATGTTCATCAAACCAATGCAAAAAGTAGAAAAAGGTGAATTACATAAAGTAAACAAAGGCAGTTTATCAAGTTAAGTGAAGAAGCATTGAATGGATGATGGATGAAACTAGGGGAAGGAGTGGGCGGGAGGCCCAAAAGGGAGGGAATATATGTTTACATATTGCTGATTCACCTCATTATACAACAGAAACTAACACACATTGTAAAGCAACTGTACTCCAATTAAAAAATAAAATAAACATCACATATTATTTTAAACATGTTTATAATTATCACCAAATGGCTCAAATTACATAAAAATTATTCCAATGAAGTCCGTTTTTCACATGACACACACTACCAGCCATAAACATTCTCTATGTACACAGTGCTCAAAAATAAGTGCCCTTCTGACTTTCAGAATGAGAACCTTGCCAGCGCTCAATGATGGAAGGCATGGGTCAGCATAGCAATTGTCTCAGAGACTTGACTCTTTCCTTAAGATCAGTATGTCAACATTCTAGCATGTTTGATGTGCTCTGTGGTGCAAATACAGTAGATAGATAGATCTATAAAATATTGGTCCTGGGAGGGATGCGATGAAGTATAATGACAGACAAAAAAAGGGAAAGAAAGGGGGGAAAAAAAGGAAGGGAAAAGAAAGAGAGGAGACACCAAACAGTCTGTGGTTTTTCTTTTCCAAAATCCTAAACCCTTTCATAACTATAACATGGAAAGTATAGTTTAGGGAATCTCTCCGAGGAAGTGAACTCTTCCCAAGTTCTCTTCGGCTTCTCCCCTCCTGGCAAACAAAAAGAAAAGCTTTGGGGGCTCAACACCAGTTACTTCAGTGGATCTGTGACAGAAAGAGGACTGGCTTCTTGACACCCATACTAAATCCCAAACATTTGGATATTCAAGAGCAAAGGGGATCTCTGTGTCCCTTCTTGGTTGAGGTCCCTAAGAGTGACTGGTTAGACAGACACAGTGAGTCCATGGGGCAGGCTGCATGCCTCAGGGGAACAGCCCCAGCCCCAGATGATGGAATGGAAGAAGCGGAGAGACAGGTCAGAACGGAATGTGACAAGTCAATTGGAATGAGGAGGGGATCCATGCCCATCAGAGACCCAAGTCTCATGTCCCACACCATGGGGAAATAAAAGAAACCCCTAGAATTTAAACAAAATTTGCTGGAAATGGGAACTCCATGTTACCAATTTCTGAAATTATGGCAGAATAGATAGTTGAAATAAAAATGAAGTTAAATTATAAAATAATAAAGATATATTTCTTTCAAACCTGAGTTTGTAGGCTGGGATTCATACCCATTAATTTTAGTGAGTCAGTTCCTCATGAGGTCCTCTGGATGGGCAATACAAAGGTTTAGCTTGGGGTTAATTAAGAATACATTCTGTAGGAAGAAAATACTATTTTAGCCAAGGTCAATGACTTCTTTTGGTGCTTTGTTTGGCTATTACCTAACATAATAGCTTGCTGAAGATAAACATTTCTTTAAAAAATGAAAGCAATGCAATGATAATTATCTTATATTTTTAGAGATTTAGCCCTCCACAGATCTGGGCAATTTTTAAAAAAGGAACTTAGATTTCTACCCCTGACTCTGATTAAATGGATGTGAAGTAGTTAACTACAGTAAACTATTTGGCTTGAGTTAGAAACACCCTAAGACACATAATTCCTTGATTGAAAGGAAATTGACTATTGAGTCACAGAGAAAAATCACAAGGAAGGAAGAATATAAAAACCAAACCAAAAGAAAAAAAAAAAACACAAAAACACCACCACCACCAAAACTCACAGGAATGAACTCCAATAAAAAGTTCACAGCTAGGATGGTATTTGTTTTAGCCTGAATCCTCCCAAAAGCCAGTCCTGATATAAGGAGATCATTAGGGTGCAGATCCCAGGAAACATATTGAAGGAGTGGAGAAGAGATAAAGAAAAGGAAAACATCCAGCGATGGAACAGGAGTGAGTGGTGGTCACTGAGGGAAACCTGACTCCCTGCTGTTGAGAACCCTCTGGGAAATTAGAA
The DNA here is from genome assembly GCF_033118175.1 of Dama dama. Taxonomy (NCBI): domain Eukaryota; kingdom Metazoa; phylum Chordata; class Mammalia; order Artiodactyla; family Cervidae; genus Dama; species Dama dama. The sequence goes on along the minus strand of NC_083692.1, from coordinate 61,915,093 downwards.
AGAACGCATCCTAGAACTTTCCCTCTGAAAAGTGAGGAGGCTGACTGGGGTGCTGATCTTCCAACCCCTGTCCCACATTAGTTAAGGACTATTCTATAGGTTTTAACCTTCTCCATTGAACACAATGATCAGTCCAGAGAGAGTCTTCAGACAGAAGGACATGGGAAAAGAAATCGTCAAAAGAAACAATGACCTCCAGAGCAAGGCAGTCACAGAGTCTCCTAGGGCACCCTTTCCATGTCAGTTCAATGATCAATATTTGGCCACATGGAGATAATGTGAAAAGTATACAGAAAAAATAAGGAAGAAATCAGTGGTGAGTTGGGGCACATTTACTCATCAGGATATAAGCACAAAATAAAATGTGTAACAGCACAGCATGAATAAAAGGAAGAGGAAGTGAAAATATAAACAATTAACTTTCTACTTCTTTTCCAAGGATCTACGTTTTCCAAATTGAAAGAATATTCATATGATAGACAAACCAAGCCCAGCTTCTATATGGAGAGACATGCTATATTTGGAGATTTGAGGAATAAAATTTCTTGCAAAAAGAAGTCATTTAACTGAGATGCAAGAATCACTATATTTTTGTGCATTTCATTGAAATTCATTTTCAACAGACATTTCAATGAACATTTCATATAATAAAAAATGAGAGAATATATTAGAAGTTGATTTGAAAATTCAAAATAATCCACCTATGTAACTGAAATTATTATTCTAATATTATCATTATTGACAAGTTGATTGATTCTCATGAAGTCCAGGAATGGTGTATTACTAGGAAATTCTACAAAACAATGCTCCAGGATATGACAATATTTAAATAGTAATCATAAATAGTCTCTAAAGCAAGAGAGAGCCTTTGCTACAGATATAGAAGCTAACAAGCATTTTTCACTTTGCTTTTTTTGAATATCCATAGGACAGATAGTCCTGCAAATGATTGAGAAAGCAGAGTAAATATGTTGCTTCATGGAACATAAAAGTTTCCTAAAAGAGACATACTGCATAATAACATCAGTTCCAAAAAGAGTTTCACTAGATAGGCTTTGTTTGATTGACAAAATATTATTTATTGTTTATTTTTATTGTTACTAGGAATAAATGTTTTTAGATGTTGTTTGTTCTGCCCAGTATAACACTTTTCAACATAGTCATTTAAAAAGTATTTATTGAGCACCTACTGTGTATCAAGGCCTGTGATAGGCACCTGGAATATAACAGTGAACAAAATCAGCCAGAGCTCCTGCACTCAGTTTAACATCCTAATAGGACAAAAACCTGTTCTCTCCCATTGTCTTGGGTGACTTCACATATTTAAATCACCTCCTGTTCTCTGATTTTGTGTGCATTTGTTATTCTTGACCAGAATATTTATGCCATCACAGAACAATGAGTAAAGAAATTTGCCAAAAGGTATTCTTCAATGATATCAGACTTTATAAATTATAACAAGTGTTATATATATTTGAATCTAGTCATTAAACAAAGACAAAGAAAAAAATAGAACTACAACTTGTGTTCCAAGGTGAGCAAAAGATACAAAAGATTAAGTCAAAGCTTATTTTAGTCACTAAGTTCTGTTAATAGCTGGGGTACTGATACTTAATGGCCTGAAAAGTCTTTATAATATTTTTAAAACATGATGGTGAAAAACATCATCACCACACATATCTCCGTCCTTTGTTCAACAATCCCTTACTGTTCCTTCCAACAGGTGAAATTGGCCAAACATGGTCTCATTCAATTTTATCAGAAGCTGAGTGTCATCTGCAGTTGCAGCGGAATCCTTGAGGGTCATCACTCATGGAAGGAAAATCCAAGCTAAAAAGCACTTCCAACCAAGGTATCTGTTTTCCAGGGAATTTCCAGTTCTAGAAGATACTGGCTTTTTAGGGATAGGGCCAGTTTGTAAAGATGCCCTCCTCACAAAATCAGCATAATGTGAACTTGCTATTACTGTTGCCTGGGAGTTTCTTCAACTGCTTATTCACCAGGTAAACCACTTTATCATGTTCAAATGTCAATAAAATTTCTTTACCAAATTCCTAGATTTTTCCCAAAGCAATTGAATTCCTTCCTGCTTTGAATTATATAAATATAGCAGCTTATAATAGCTCTCCTCACAACATACCCTTGTTTAGTTGCTCAGTTGTGTCCAACTCAGCCACCTCATGGTCTGTAGCATGCCATCTCTGTCCTTCACCATCTCCCAGAGCTTGCTCAAACTCATGTCCACTGAGTCAGTGATACCATCAAACCATCTTGTCCTCTGTTGTCCCCTTCTCCTCTTTCCTAATATCAGGGTCTTTTCCAATGAGTCAGTTCTTTGCAGTTCTTTGCATCAGGTGGCCAAAGTATTGGAGCTTCAACTTCAGCATCTGTCCTTCCAATGAATATTCAGGATTATTTTCTTTAGAATTAATTGGTTTGATTTCCTTGCATTTCAAGAGACTCTCAAGAGTCTTCTCCAAACCACAGTTCAAAAGCATCAATTCTTCAGTGTTCAGCCTTCTTTATGGTCCAACTCTCACATGCATATATGACTACAGGAAAAACCATAGCTTAGACTCTATGGAAATCTGTCAGCAAAGCAGTGTCTCTGCTTTTTATGCTGTCTAGGTTGGTATTAGCTTTTCTTCCAAGGAGCAAGTGTCTTTTAATTTCATGGCTGCAGTCACCATCTGCAGTGATTTTGAAGCCCAAGAAAATAAAGTCTGTCACTGTTTCCATTGTTTCCCCATCTATTTGCCATGAAGTGATGGACCAGATGCCAAGGTCTTTGCTTTTTGAATGCTGAGTTTGAAGCCAACTTTTTCACTCTCCTCTTTCACCTTCATCAAGAGGCTCTTTAGTTCCTCTTTGCTTTCTGCTATATGATGGTGTCATCTGCATATCTGAGGTTATTGATGTTTCTCTCAGCAATCTTGATTCCCGCTTGTGCTTCATCCAGCCTGGCATTTCTCATATGTATTCTGCATATTGGTTAAATAAGCACAGTGACAATATACAGCCCCGACAGACTCCTTTCACAATTTGAACAAGTCCATTGTTCTATGTCCATTTTGAAATGTTGCTTCTTGACCTGCATACAGGTTTCACAGGAGGCAGGTAAGGCAGTGTGTATTTGCATCTCTTTGATAATTTTCCACAGTTTGTTGTGATTCACACAGTCAAAGGCTTTAGCATAGTCAATGAAGCAGAAGTAGACATATTTTTCTGAAATTCTCTTGCTTTTTTTATGATCCCACAGATGTTGGTAATTTGATCTCTGGTCCCTCTGCTTTTCTAAATCCAGTTTGAACATCTGGAAGGTCTCAGTTCACACACTGTTGAAGCCTAGCTTGGAGAATTTTGTACATTACTTTGCTAGCATGTGAAATAAGTGCAACTGTGCGGTAGTTTGAACATTCTAGCCATATACCCAAGCCACCATTAGAATATTTACCTTCCCCTTTCACTCTGAAATATTTAAGAATTGAGTTATCTGTGAAAAGGGTGATGGTTTTCATATTTGTAACAAGAGCACTCATAAACTTGTTTGCAGAGAACTGTGAGCTCAATAAATTCTAATTGAAAAAAAATGCTGAATTTAAATATTAGAGAACAGGAAGTCCACATAAGACCTATTTGTCATAAACTTAACCCCCCCAAAAAAAATCAACATGAAAAACTCAGGATTTCATGAATCTTTCATTAAAAAGTACTAGTTATGAAGACCTTTCAGGTTTTTTATTGTTCAACCCATCTAAACCTAACCATGCTTTATGTCACTAACAAGATGATAGCAAAGAATTTCTCTATCAAAATTTAGAGCACCACTCATGAAAATAATTACAGCACAATATTTATACTTCTTTGTATTTAATTTTTTGCTCAGTTTCAGCACACATATCACTATTAATAAACTTTCTGATTAAATCAAATTATGTCCCTGATACCAAAACTAGAGGCATACGCTGTTTGTCATAAGAGGACAGCATGTGGGTAATTCAATATAGAATTTTTAAAAATCAGTTAAGATTTAAGGTTCTTCCTTAGGAATGATATAGCAGCGGAACAGATAAAAACATCACCTCTAAGACCATCTGGTGTTGGTCTCCCAGCTATACTTCTTGAGGCCTCATTAGAGCAGCAAAGAAAACAAGACAATAAAATTCTGCTTTGGCCACCACAGCTGCTGAAATGGAGGCAGCTGGCATTTCTACAACCAGTGTTATAACACAGAGGGATCGTGCAAAAAGGTATTCTCTTATTAGTCAGTCTCTTACTCCATCTGATTGGTCTGATAAAGTTTAGATTTTTAAAATATTGTTAAATTAATTCTTGTACCTTTTTCTTTTTTAGGCTGCACGTGCACAGCATAGGCTTCGCTGATGGCTCAGACGGTGAAGCATCTGACTGCAATGCGAGAGACCCAGGTTCTATCCCTGGGTTGCGATCCCCTGGAGAAGAAAATGGCAACCCACTCCAGTACTCTTGCCTGGAAAATCCCATGGACAGAGGAGCCTGGTAGGTTATGGTCCATGGGGTCGCAAAGAGTCAGACAGGACTAAGTGACTTCACTTGCACCCCATGGCATGTGGGATCTTAGTTCCCATACCAGGGATTGAACCCGTGCCACCTGAATTGGAAGTACAGAGTCTTAACCACTGGACCACCATGAAGTTTCACTTTATAGTAATTTGGCTAATGTGACTCATAGCTAATCTTAAAGAATAATGCTGAACAGATTTAACTCTGCTGGGACTCTGTTTGCCTCTCCAAGGGAAGGTATTAGTTTCCAAAGGATTGCCCCAGCCAAATTTCTACCTTGATTAGGAAAACACCTTAGCATATAGTCTTCTAACCTTATGACATATCTGTACTCAGGTTACTCAAATATCTAAACTGGTTCCAAGAGACAGCAAAGATTAGAAATCACATCATGAGCTTAATTAGCCAGGTCATTGATAGCAACTAAATAAATTGATGGCAAACAAAGGAATAACCTATGTTTTATTTAAATAAAAACTGTTAATTCAACATATATCTATTAAGAGCCAACTGTGTGTCAGACTGTTCTAGGCACTGGAAATAACAGGGCAAGACAGACAAAAATCCTGCCCTTGAGGTGTTTGCAATTAAATGGAGACGATCACAGACCTTAATATGTTCCAGGCACTCTTCAATCAGTTTACACATATTTCTTATGTAATTTTATGAGACAACTAGTATTATTACCTCTTTTACTTATTACCAATCTGAGAAACAGTGTAGATAAGTTTGCCATGGCAACATACATAGTGAATGGCTCCGGAACTGAGATTCTAATCTAGGCAGTCTCACTTCAGATGGATAAACACAGTAAATAAACTCCAGAGTGAAATAAAGTTAATAATTTTCAAGTTCTAATTAAATTCCTGGTGATATTTATGCCAGAGGAAGAATTAATTCTGCTGCTCTAATAGAAGGGATAACATTAATATCATCCATTATAATAAAGCCTAAGGAAGGAAAAAATAGACATAGTTTGCTAGTCAGGCTTATAGAAATCTCTACCATTTATAATAGAAGACAAAAAGGTCTTGTGAACCCCCTAAGGCATGATTTAAAAGCCTAAATTCTGAAGTGATGGTAAAAGAGGCTCTTAGGCCATTGTTCAGCGTTTTCACTTCTAACTTATACAAAACGATAATGGCCTCAGTTGTTTAAGTTCTCAGACTTCACAGGGTAAGGAGGAGAAATTTCAACAAGGAAAGGATTCCTAGGACAGGAAAATGGAGAACAACAGTGGTAGGTGACAACATGCCACTAAGAAAAGATTAAGAAAAACAAGTGTATTTTCACAAGGAATAGCAAGCAAATTCACAAAGATAAACTTATTAACCACGTCTTCTTCTATTTCAACTGCTAATCTTAAAATATCAGATTAGTCAGGTACAATTTTAAAAGGCAAGAAAAGAAGAAATGCAGCCATATTTTCAGGTATTAATCATGGGATAGAGAGAAAAAGGGAGAAAGAGAGACTTTTGCTGGTGCTTCTAAAGTAAACTATCAAATACTACTCTGCAAATGACATAAGTGGTCATATTTTGCTAAATACAATACTGGATCAAAGGTCAGATTAAAGAAATAAAAATATATGAATCATGCATACATTCATACTTAATTTAAGCATTTAAGCATTAAAATGATTATTTATATTAGCGTCTAGAAGTAGTTTCATAAAATAGAATATCATATCTTGATTGCTGAATTGGGTCACAACTCAAAGACTCATGGCACTTGCATCATGGGTACCTCGGCCCTTACCAAGTATCTATTACAACTTTCTAGCTGGAATTTCTGCTGCAGCCTGAAAATGTTGGAGTGAGGAATCTAATTCTAAGAGATGAGAGGTGCTTCAATAAATCAAGGCCTGCTCTGGGAAACATGAGCAATGTGTACATTTTCATTTATAAAGGGCTAAATATGTTTTTAGGAGATGTTCTCCTTTCAAGTACACAATAATAACTATTATTTACTTTGTGCTTACATTGATATTCTTTCCCCATGGTTAATTAAATGAAAAAGAAAGGAAAAGAGAGGCTGAATCAGAGCATAGTTTGTTAAAAATGAATGTGCCAAAGAAGAGGGATTTGATTCCAAGTTTTATGTGTGGTTAGAAGCCAATTTATTGGACTAAATTGCAAAACCACAAAATTGTGGTTTGCACTTCAGAAAAATGACAGTTTTAAAGTCTAGACCTTGTAATAGGTGTCAGTACAGTATCATGTTGACACACGGTAAATACTACCTGCTGTTTAAGAATTTTATTAGAGACCTAATTCCAACATGAGTTAATCTAAGCCTATTAAAATAGCTATGTTTCTTATCTTGGGATTTCAGACATTCAGAATACCTTTAAATATACTGTTGCCATATTCTGGGACAATGCAGCTATATTATAAGGGAGGTATTTCTTTTTTTGAGTAAGATAATGCTGTAGTGTAACATATGTGAAGGAACTAAAAAAGCTGCACAAAATAAAATGTTGCTTAAGGAAAGACTAAAAGCCAATAAAACTTTTAGAATACGATTTTAAAATAAAAGATAAAACATTGACTGAATCACATCGAAATTCAATTCCTCTCAATACATGAGAAATCCATGTACAAAAAATGTCCTGCCAATATTTTATTTCTCAAAGCTATTGAAAATATAACTTTCCCTCTCTAGTTCTGATGCTTTCAACATAGATTTTGTTGAACCCATATTTCCCATTCTGCATGATTAATATGCACTAATGAAATATCTTTGTAGAGGAAACAAATACTTACCATTTGTTTGCAATGTCGAATTATATTTGTTTTTCTTCATCTTAATATTGATATGTATTGAATTGCCTATTAAACTCTCTAATGACTTGAGAATTAAATCCATATTACATATTCTTTGACTGTGGATCTGTATACTTAAAACAATGCTTTTCTAAACCTGTTCATATTTAACATTTGACTTAAACACACAAAACAATGCTTAGTACGCAGATTGTTACATAGTCACTGAATTTTCAGGCTCTCTGAAATCTAGTTATCATTTTGCTGTGTAGTCCCCACTGTCATAACTCTATATGGATATCATATCTGATTGCTGTTTCCTTATAGTTCCAAAATTAAAAAGACATAAACATTACAATTTTCAACAGGTTGAGCCAATTCTAAGCCTGAAAGACAAAATGCAGTGAGACAGGACTTTAGTTATTAAGTATTCATAACCAACACCAAGAGAAAAAGAAAGATACAGTTAAGAATAGAAGGAGTTTTGCTTCTTTTCACCCATTTCCTACCTCTCAGGCAGTTATCTTAGTGGGTTCAATCCCAGGGAAATTTATAAGAACCTATATCACACTATTTGTTTTTCTAACAGCTTGTTCATTTACTTATTTTTGTGTCTTTTTCTTTCAACTTTGAAAATATATATTTTAATTTGTACTCAATATGTGATAATCATTTTGAAGAAATTTCTTACTTATGGTTACCTATTAAGTCAAACTGTATGAAATTGCCTATATAGTATTCTTTCCTGGAAAAGTCCATGGACAGAGGAGTCTGGCGGGCTGAAGTCCATGGGATTACATGACTGAGCATGTGTGCACGAGGGTGGAGGGAAATGGGTTGGTAGCAATAAAGTGATAGAACTAAAAAAAAAAAAAAAAAGAAATTGCCTATATTTTACCATTTTAGAACAATAAACTATTTTTGGTAAAACAAAGCAAACTTGTCTTGCCAGATTCTACTAAAGACAGACCACTACCTGGTAGTATTTTACTTGACTAAAAATTCTGCCTCTTGCTTGGCTGTGCACAATGTTGCAATGCAAAATCAAAATGCAACTTATAAGTAGCTTCATACAAGTGTCACACCTATTAATGCCAAAAACCTGTACACCCAATTTCTTGATAATTTTCATTTTTGTCAAAGCAGGGAAATAGGTATCATTAACTGAGGAAATCAGCCCTGGGTGTTCACTGGAAGGACTGATGTCGAAGCTGAAACTCCCAATATTTTGGCCACCTGATGTGAACAGCTGACTCATTTGAAAAGACCCTGATGTTGGGAAAGATTGAGGGCAGGAGAAGAAGGGGACGACAGAGGATGAGATGGTTGGATGGCATCACCGACTCAATGGACATGAGTTTGGGTAAACTCTGGGAGTTGGTGATGAACAGGGAGGCCTGGCGTGCTGCGGTTCATGGGATCGCAAAGAGTCGGACACGACTGAGCGACTGAACTGAACCGAACTGAACTGAACAGAGGACAAGGCTACCATCCATAAATTTCTATTACACAGTGTGTCTATTGGAAATCAATAATGTTGACTTTACCACACAGTCACTCGATAATATATGATTGAAGGGTAAAATCTAAAAAAATGGTCAAGTAGTAGAATATACCAAGTAAGGAAGAGTGACTAAAAGGAGTTGAAAGAAAGAAATACTGCTCAAAACATGAACTAAACCATATTACTAAACAATTGGACATACCTATTTTCTATAGCAATAGAACAATAGCAAGAAAAGAAAGAAGAGTATGTTGTTATCAGAAAAAAAGAATGTGTATCCTATAGAACAGATGTTGTAAAAAAAAAAGAAAATGGAGGGAAAATCCAAAATCTTTGTGATGCTCTGGAAATAACTGCCCCAAAAGCAAACCAAAAGTACAAGCTTAATCTAGACTTACAGTCAAAGTCTAGACTTGGAGTCAAATTTCTGATCAACTATCTATTATGATCCAGTTCATCTCACTCATTTTAGTCCCTGTAACAATACATGAGATACTCTACTCCCAGGATATGGACTACTGTATGGACTTTCTTAATTATAAAATTTAATTCAAATCCTTTATGAACCAATGTGGATCTTTTAAATTATGTCTAGATGTTGCTCAAATGACTCTTATGAATTTACATTAACAGTGGCCGCAAGGCTAATCTTAGCCACACCACAGGATGTTAAATCCTATGAGAAGTGTGGTTAAGGTCAGAACTCCTTGAAAACACAAATGTTTTAGCATGATGTTTTTTTTTTTTTTTTTTTTCCAGTGGGTTTTGTCATACATTGATATGAATCAGCCATGGATTTACATGTATTCCCAATCCCGATCCCCCCTCCCACCTCCCTCTCCACCCGATTCCTCTGGGTCTTCCCAGTGCACCAGGCCGGAGCACTTGTCTCATAGCATGATGTTTTAACAATAATATGTGTATCTCATCATACCAGAGTATCAGTGGAAAAAAATGTCAGATATATATGCCACAAACAACAAAAGTTGTTTGCATTTTTCCTGTCCTGTAAACTAGAAAATTTATTCTAGAAGTGTTCCCTGGTGAGATAATAATCAATCCCTACATTTTTTTTTTTTAATTTACATTTACTTGGTACTGATTAGTATACTTGATTTTAAGAAAGAGTAGGAATATAAACTGTATTGATTTCTTCATTATGAAAGTAAGTACATTACCAAAAGGTTTTGTAAAAATCTAGCAGAACTAATGTAAAAACTTACTCATTACTAATACACATATTAGTGATATGAAATGTTGGGGCTTTCCAGGTGGCACTAGTGGTAAAGAACCCACCTGCCTATGTAGGAGGGGCTTCCCTGGTGGCTCAGACGGTAAAGCATCTGCCTGCAATGTGGGAGACCCGGGTTCAATCCCTGAGTCAGGAAGATCCCCTGGAGAAGGAAGTGGCAACCCACTCCGGTACTCTTGCCAGGAAAATTCCATGAACAGAGGAGCCTTGTAGGCTACAGTCCATGGGGTTGCAAAGAGTTGGATACAACTGAGTGAATTCACTTCTGCGTAGGAAACATGAGACACAGGTTTGATCCCTGGGTCGGGAAGATCCCCTAGAGAAAGGCACGGCAACCCACTCCAGTATTCTTGCCTGGAGGATCCCATGGACAGAGGAGCCTGGTGGGCTGCAGTCCACAGGGTTGCAAAGAGTAGGTTACAACTGAAGGAACTAGGCACAGCATGGTTAAATATGATAATTCACATTTAATGAGTATACAATATTTGATACTCACTTATTTCTGTAACCATTGAAAAAATTGGAAATTGTGATTGAATATTTCTGCTGAAGAGTACAAAGTAGTCTATTGTAACACTGATACTTTCAATAAGTAAAAAAGAACAACCAAAGGGCTAAATGAGATTTTGGAACTCCTCATTGATTTCTTCACAATGGTAATTTTTTTAAATCTAACAACCATAATACCATAATACTTAGAGCCCACCATTTTCCAGGCAATTTAAATACAATCTCATTTAAGCCTCACCTTGTGTAATAAGACAAAGTTCTATGGGGAAATGTGTACTTTAAATGTCTTAGAGCATGAAAAGGCAAAAAGATAGGACACTGAAAGATAAACTCCCCAAGTCAGTAGGTGCCCAATATGCTACTGGTGATCAGTGGAGAAATAACTCCAGAAAGAATGAAGGGATAGAGCCAAAGCAAAAACAACACCCAGTTGTGGATGGGACTGGTGATAGAAGCAAGGTTCAATGCTGTGAAGAGCAATATTGCATAGGAACCTGGAATGTAAGGTTCATGAATCAAGGCAAATTGGAAGTGGTCAAACAGGAGATGGCAAGAGTGAACATCAACATTCTAGGAATCAGCGAACTAAGATGGACTGGAATGGGTGAATTTAACTCAGATGAACATAGTATCTACTACTGTGGGCAGGAATCCCTTAGAAGAAATGGAGTAGCCATCATGGTCAACAAAAGAGTCTGAAATACAGTGCAGTTCAGTTCAGTTGAGTCGTTCAGTCATGTCCGACTATTTGCAACCCCGTGAACCACAGCACGCCAGGCCTCCCTGTTCATCACCAACTCCCGGAGTTTACTCAAACTCAGGCCCATCCGGTCGGTGATGCCATCCAGCCATCTCATCCTCTGCCATCCCCTTCTTCTCCTGCCCCCAATCCCTCCCAGCATCAGGGTCTTTTCCAATGAGTCAACTCTTCGCATGAGGTGGCCAAAGTACTGGAGTTTCAGCTTCAGCAGCAGTCCTTCCAATGAACACCCAGGACTGATCTCCCCTAGGATGGACTGGTTGGATCTCCTTGCAGTCCAAGGGACTCTCAAGAGTCTTGTCTAACACCACAGTTCAAAAGCATCAATTTTTCAGCAGTCAGCTTTCTTCACAGTCCAACTCTCACATCCATACATGACAACTGGAAAAACCATAGCCTTGACCAGATGGACCTTTGTTTGCAAAGTAATGTCTCTGCTTTTTAATATGCTATCTAGGTTGGTCATAACTTTTCTTCCAAGGAGTAAGCGTCTTTTAACTTCATGGCTGCAGTCACCATCTGCAGTGATTTTGGAGCCCCAAAAAATAAAGTTGGACACTGTTTCCACTGTTTCCCCATCTATTTCCCATGAGGTGATGGGACCAGATGCCATGATCTTAGTTTTCTGAATGTTAAGCTTTAAGCCAACTTTTTCACTCTCCTCTTTAACTTTCATCAAGAGGCTTTTTAGTTCCTCTTCACTTTCTGCTATAAGGGTGGTGTCATCTGCATATCTGAGGTTATTGATATTTCTTCTGGCAATCTTGATTCTAGCTTGTGCTTCTTCCAGCCCAGTGTTTCTCATGATGTACTCTGCATATAAGTTAAATAAGCAGGATGACAATATACAGACTTGACGTACTCCTTTTCCTATTTGGAACCAGTCTGTTGTTCCATGCCCAGTTCTGACTGTTGTTTCCTGACCTGCATACAGGTCTCTCAAGAGTCAGGTCCGGTGGTCTGGTATTCCCATCTCTTTCAGAATTTTCCACAGTTTATTGTGATCCACACAGTCGAAGGCTTTGGCATAGTCAATAAAGCAGAAATAGATGTTTTTCTGGAACTCTTTTGCTTTTGCGATGATCCAGCAGATATTGGCAATTTGATCTCTGGTTCCTCTGCCTTTTCTAAAACCAGCTTGAACATCTGGAAGTTCACGGTTCACGTATTGCTGAAGCCTGGCTTGGACAATTTTGAGCATTACCTTACTAGTGTGTGAGGTGAGTGCAATTGTGTGGTAGTTTGAGCATTCTTTCGGATTGCCTTTCTTAGGGATTGGAATGAAAACTGACCTTTTCCAGTCCTGTGGCCACTGCTGAGTTTTCCAAATTTGCTGACATATTGAGTGCAGCACTTTCACAGCATCATCTTCCAGGATTTGGAATAGCTCAACTGGAATTCCATCACATCCACTAGCTTTGTTTGTAGTGATGCTTTCTAAGGCCCATTTGACTTCACATTCCAGGATGTCTGGCTCTAGGTGAGTAATCACACCATTGTGATTATCTGGGTCATGAAGATCTTTTTGTATAGTTCTTTTGTGTATTCTTGCCACCTCTTCTTAATAGCTTCTGCTTCTGTTAGGTCCATACCATTTCTGTCCTTTATTGAACCCATCTTTGACTGAAATTTTCCCTTGATATCTCTATTTTCTTGAAGAGATGTCTAGTCATTTCCATTCTGTTGTTTTCCTCTATTTCTTTGCATTGATCACTGAGGAAGGCTTTTTTATCTCTCCTGGCTATTCTTTGGAACTCTGCATTCAAATGGGAATATCTTTCATTTTCTCCTTTGCTTTTTGCTTCTCTTCTTTTCACAGCTATTTGTAAGGCTTCCTCAGACAACTATTTTGCCTTTTTGCATTTCTTTTCCATAGGGATGGTCTTGATCCCTGTCTCCTGTACAATGTCACGAACCTCTGTTCATAGTTCATCAGGCACTCTGTCTATCAGATCTAGTCCCTTAAATTTATTTCTCACTTCCACTGTATAGTCATAAGGGATTTGATTTAGGTCATACTTGAATGGTCTAGTGGTTTTCCCTACTTTCTTCAGTTTAAGTCTGAATTTGGCAATAAGGAGTTCATGATCTGAGCCACAATCAGCTCCTGGTCTTGTTTTTGCTGACTGTATAGAGCTTCTCCATCTTTGGCTGCAAAGAATATAATCAATCTGATTTCGGTGTTGACCATCTGGTGATGTCCATGTATAAATGCAGTACTTGGATGCAGTCTCAAAAATGACAGAATGATCTCTGTTCGTTTCCACGGCAAACCACTCAACATCACAGTAATCCAAGCCTATGCCCCAACCAGTGACACTGAAGGAGCTGAAGTTGAACAGTTCTATGAAGACCTACAAGACCTTCTAGAACTAACACCCAAAAACGATGTCCTTTTCATTATAGGGGACTGGAATGCAGAAGTAGGAAGTCAAGAAACACCTGGAGTAACAGGCAGATTTGGCCTTGGAGTACAGAATGAAGCAGGGCAAAGGCTAATAGAGTTCTACCAAGAGAACACACTGGTCATAGCAAACACACTCTCCCAACAACACAAGAGAAGTCTCTACACATGGACATCACCAGATGGTCAACACTGGAATCAGATTGATTATTTTCTTTGCAGTCACAGATGGAGAAGTTCTATACAGTCAGCAAAAACAAGACTAGGAGCTGACTGTGGCTCAGATCATGAACTCCTTATTGCCAAATTCAGGCTGAAATTGAAGAAAGTGGAGAAAACCACTAGACCATTCACGTATGACCTAAATCAAATCCCTTATGACTATACAGTGGAAGTGAGCAATAGATTTAAGGGACTAGATCTGACAGAGTGCCTGATGAACTATGGATGGAGGTTCATGACATTGTACAGGAGACAGGAATCAAGACCATTTCCAAGAAAGAGAAATGCAAAAAAGCAAAATGGCTGTCTGAGGAGGCCCTACAAATAGCTGTGAAAAGAAGTGAATTGAAAAGCAAAGGAGAAAATGAAAGATATACCCATTTGAATGCAGAGTTCCAAAGAATAGCCAGGAGAGATAAGACAGCCTTCCTCAGTGATCAATGAAAACAAATAGAGGAAAACAACAGAATGGAAACGACTAGACATCTCTTCAAGAAATTAGAGTTACCAAGGGAACATTACATGCAAAGATGGGCTCAATAAAGGACAGAAATGGTAGGGACCTAACAGAAGCAGAAGCTATTAAGAAGAGGTGGCAAGAATACACAGAAGAACTATATGAAAAAGATCTTCATGACCCAGATAATCACAATGGTATGATCACTCACCTAGAGCCAGACATCCTGGAATGTAAAGTCAAGTGGGCCTTAGGAAGCATCTCTAAGAACAAAGCTAGTGGATGTGATGGAATTCCAGTTAAGCTATTCCAAATCCTGGAAGATGATGCTGTGAAAGTGCTGCACTCAATATGCCAGGAAACTTGGAAAACTCAGCAGTGGCCACAAGACTGGAAAAGGTCAGTTTTCATACGAATCCCAAAGAAAGGCAATCCCAAAGAATGCTCAAACTACCGCACAATTTCACTCACCTCACAAGCTAGTAAAGTAATGCTCAAAATTGTCCAAGCCAGGCTTCAGCAATACATGAACCGTGAGCTTTCAGATGTACAAGCTGGTTTTAGAAAAGGCAGAGGAATGAGAGATCAAACTGCCAACATCAGCTGGATCATCAAAAAAGCAAGAGAGTCCAGAAAAACATCTATTTCTGCTTTATGGACTATGCCAAAGCCTTTGAGTGAGTGGATCACAATAAATGTGGAAAATTCTGAAAGAGATGGGAATACAAGACCACCTGACCTGACTCTTGAGAAACCTGTATGCAGGTCAGGAAGCAACAGTCAGAACTGGGCATGGAACAACAGACTGGTTCCAAATAGGAAAAGGAGTACGTCAAGTCTGTATATTGTCACCCTGCTTATTTAACTTACATGCAGAGTACATCATGAGAAATGCTGGGCTGAAGGAAGCACAAGCTGGAATCAAGATTGCCAGAAGAAATATCAATAACCTCAGATATGCAGATGACACCACCCTTGTGGCAGAAAGTGAAGAACTAAAGAGTCTCGATGAAAGTGAAAGAGGAGAGGAGAGTCAAAAATTTGGCTTAAAGCTCAACATTGAGAAAACTAAGATCATGGCATCTGGTCCCATCACTTCATGGCGAATAGATGGGGAAACAGTGGCTGACTTTATCTTTGGGGGCTCCAAAATCACTGCAGATGGTGATTGCAGCCATGAAATTAAAAGATGCTTACTCCTTGGAAGGAAAGTTATGACCAACCTAGACAGCATATTAAAAAGCAGAGACATTACTTTGTCCACAAATGTCCATCTAGTCAAGGCTATGGTTTTTCCAGTGGTCATGTATGGATGTGAGAGTTGGACTATAAAGACAGGTGATGCTGATGAATTGATGCTTTTGAACTGTGATGTTGTACCAAACTCTTGAGAGTCCCTTGAACTGCAAAGAGATCCAACCAGTCCATCCTAGGGGAGATCAGTCCTGGGTGTTCATTTGCAGGACTGATGTTGAAGCTGAAACCCCAATACTTTGGCCACCTGATACGAAGAGCTGACTTATTTGAAAATACCCTGATCTTGGGAAAGATTGAGGGCAGGAGGAGAAGGGGACAGCGGATGAGATGGCTGTGTGGCATCACCGTCTCGCTGAACATGGGTTTGGGTGAACTCCAGGAGTTTTTGATGGACGGGGGTGGGCTGGAGTGCTGTGGCTCATGGGGTCACAAAGAGTCAGACATGACTGAGCTAATGAACTGAACTGAATTGAAATGTCTTAGCGCTGGAGGCAGGACAGTGACCAAGAATATATCTTCTCTTGAATGTGATAAAAACCTCCCTGCCAGTGACATTTTGTAAACAAAATACTGAGGGCTCAAGATTTGCAAATATTTCCTCAGGTAGGTTCATGCGTTCCACAGGTTATTTGTTTGCTATTTTTCTCAAATAGTAATATAAGCCTTATTTATAAAAGTACAACAGCACAATGAGGTATTAATCTTATATTTTGCAAGCCTGAAACTTGCCTGCATGAATTTTGGAATTTAAGAGTAGCTGTGTACATATAGGCTATATCTACTTCTTTGTAGTCATCTCATTTCAACTAATTTTCCATTGATGTTAGTGTTACCATGCAAATAAAAATGAAATCTGAGAGTAAATATTCTCTTTCTATCAATCGATTATCCACCTATAGCACGCTATCAACATGGCTGAGCAAAAAGCAGGTTCAAAGAGTCAAAGAACTTGGTCGCACAACTGGGGAGAGTCAGGATCTACACCTTGGTTTTTCTCACAGTTGCTTCTTTGTGTAGAGCTGCTTAAGGCTGCATGTGAACCAGTGTTAACAACTGTCATTGAGACTCATATTTCATATGAGGGAAGGCTGAGTGTGAATTAGATCATTAAGTGACCAATTATACTAGCTTGCTTGAGATTATAGGATGTGATACTTTCACTGAGTCCAGGACAAACTGGGATGGTTGCAAACCCTCAAGACAATTCACTGATATAATCAATTCTAGGATTTGGGGTAAAAAAAATATGGGATTAGCTACATGCACTTATGGAAATTATTGTATATCATCATGAGATCCAATAATGTATTAAATCAACTTTGTCAGTGAATGATCATAAAGATATTCTAAACTACAAGTTGTACATGGCAAGTTCAAAACCATATAAGAACCTTAAAGTGCATTTCCAGCAACTGAATTTTATCTATAATTACACATTTCTCAGCAGTTTCACTAGAACAATAGAACCTTATTAAGTGCTAAGCCAAGGTCTACAAGTCTGCAATCTAAAATTAAAAATTAATTGTCCTCAGGTGTAAAAATTCTATTGCTTTATTTTAGCATGATCTCACCCAACTTGCTGAAAGAAATATCACATGGTTTGAACTCCTTTATTCTTGTAAATAATTTTTAAATTGTTTAATTATAATTATAGTTTAATAGCATTTGAAGAATAACTATGTAAAGCTGGGAAATATCATCAATGAATTTTCTAGATGTTTGTTAAAATACAGACTATCTGACATACTTCAAAGTATTTGGTTAAGTTGTAAGACAACATTTCTTTAGGGGCTCAGATGGTAAATAATCCTCCTGCAATGCAGGGACCTGGGTTTGATTTCTGGGTAGAGAAGATCAACTGAAAAAGTGAATGGCGACCCACTCCAGTAGTCTGGAGAATTCCATGGACAGAGGAGCCTGGTGGGCTATAGACCATGGGATTGCAAAGAATCAGACATGACTGAGTAACTAACACTTTCACTTTTAAAGATAGGATTTCAATAATTTATACCCTTTTTATGATAGTGTTGCCTTTCATTTGATTAACAGTTTTGTTTTTTTTTTAATCTTCTTTGCTTAGCTATCTACTATATCTGAGTTATATGTCTTCTGGGCAAGTTAACAGTTTATGAGGAATATTGTATATAAGAGTTCACAGTCTAAGTTCACCTTGGATATAGTGAACCCGTGAAAAATTCATTACTAGGACAATAAAATTTGCAGGTGTAGAGAGAGCCCAGAAATATGCATACTTCCTGTTACTATGATAATAGAATTTTGGAAAATTTGAGTCAAATTGTTGTTCAGAAAATAGTCTCAGAAAGACCAAAGTTGAAGCCCCATAAGGGCCATTGCTTCTGTCCCCAGATTCACTGCATACTCAAGATCTGTATGCTCATATTATGAAGCTACATTAATGAGGATAGGGCATATATAGGTTCAATTACCATAGGAAATGATGGCGCACTCAGCTGAAGAATCTGTTACATATCAACAAAAGTACAAGTTTATTTAATTCCTTATCATTTTCACTGAATAGTATTTTATATTTCTGTTAAGCATTCTGTCAATTATAGTTTGATAGAAATATGACAATAGAAGTATTCATTCTTACATAATTTTTCTGGAAAATAGTAGTACTTAATTTATCCACTGAATAAAAGTAATTTAAAAATGATAGAGAACTTATTTGAAGATTAGTAATCAATGACTGAGGCTATATACCATATCCTAGCAAAAATCCAAGATTCTTGTCCTCATCTCACCATGATTACTGATGATACCAATTTTATTCTTGCTCTCCATTATCGAGGTTAACAGCCCAATGATAACTACTATTTATTGGATTTGTTATGTGCTAGAATCTCTAAAAGCTTTTCGTTTAAGGGCATTTACAGTCTATAAAACAAAATAATACGGATCTCTGGGTCATCTCTATTTTAAAGAGGGGAAAAACAAGTTTAGAGAAGCTAAATAAAATCTCCAGTTTGAGAAAAACAAATATGAACCTTAGGTTTTTGAACTTCAAAATTCATGCAAGAGAGTTGTAGGAAACATCTCATTCTCTAATTATATGGGCTATTTATCAATAAGATTGTAATAGTAGTGCTTGTATTCTTTTGGTGTCTTTAGTAGAAATACTGTTGTTTAGAAAACCTGCATTATGTATAATTAAAAACAATCTGCTAAGGCATTCATATTCCCAAGATTTTAGTATATAAAAAATAAAACATTTTTTCTATTTCTTTTCCTTTTTCTTCCTTCTGTTTCTCCTTTTTCTTTTAATAAGTGGTGTTAATAACCTGTTTGGCTAGATGCTGTGGAGGTCACCTAAAAGAAAGAAGTTCAAATATACACATGGCTAAGAAATATTTATGAGGTTAGTACTCAGGTACAGATGACAGCAAAGATTCCCCAGTCATTTCCTTTCGTCATTATACTGGTTTTCTATGACAATGGGATATACTATTTTACAAGAGAAGGTGCTTATGTCCACACTATTCCTATTACAGACAACTCCATAAAATTCCTATAACTGAAGCATTATTTATTTATCATGACACTTAGATAATTTAAATTCCTCTAAACATAGAAGAGAACCACCATGAATAGATCACAGCATACACATTTTATATTAAGTCTCACAGAAATTGCTAAGCATTACAACATTTCTACAGGTTATATAAAGTAACAAGAACAGATAATGGTTATGTAATGAAGGGAACAGATGTTTCCTAACCTCGTTTTCCATAGTAAAATTTACTGGGACAGATTAGAGAGGGAAAAAAAGGAGAAAGAAGAAAGAGAGAAAGCAGAAGAGAAGGAGGATGTAGATATTTCCCGTATTTCTATGTACAGTAATATTTTTGGGATGACTTGGTTCCTAGATGTAATACAAATTTATGGAAAGCATCCTAATTGGATAATTTTATAAACGCCAAATTTGAGCAGACTGAATCAGAAGACCTATATAATTTAGTAAAATTAGCCCCACCTCTCTCATTTCTTTATGGAATTCATCATAACCTCCCAAGTAGGTACAAAATATGTATTTCATCCTAAAATAACATGCTTAATTCTTATTTGCCTTTGAAATCATGTCATCAACATATAAGTGCTTGAAATATATTAAAATAAATTAAATCTGTTTTATTATAATTTATAGGTGTCCTCATGTTAGAAATAAGCATAATCTGAGAAATTTCAGTTTATAGTTACCATAATTATGATAAGTTAAAATATACTTTCATTTATTAATATTCCAAATTTTTAAGTTTGAACAGGTTTATTTTAATAAACTATGAAAAATACAAGTACATTAAGAATTTATCAATCAAAAGGAAATATTCATTTTCTTCCAAAAGGGAGTTGAAAAACTATCAAAATGATTTTTAGACCCTGCTATAAGATTACGACAACTGAAAATCAACAAACATGCTATCTTATGTTTTATAAAATTCTAAGAATTGTTCATGATGAGGTCTAAGACAGCTAGATTAGTATGATAAATAGTAATATTTATGTAAGAACATTTTTCATAGCATGGCAAGTAGTCAACAGAGACCAACTAATGATTGGATACTCTGTGACAGATATATAATTTCAAGCTCTACTATGATGCTAATTCATAGTAAGAAAGTTAAGAAAACACATTATTGGTAAATCTATAGATAACACTGACTTTTAAAATGACACCTAGCAGTTGCTTTTTTAAGCAGGTCTAGAAAATTGATTTTTATCAATGGAAGTTTCTATTCACAAAATGTAAGAGGCTCATGGAAAACATTCTGACAATAAAGACATTTGTTTTCCAAAGCATTTATATATGTTTAAAATGTATACATTGCCAGGTCATTCCCTAGAAATTCTAATTCAGTAGGTGTGGAATAGGCTCAAGAATCTGTGGTACACGATGCAATTGTTCTGCTGCAAAACCTTTTAGAAACCTCATCCACAGTAGACATTATTTCCGTCTTCACATGATGTATCATTTGGGTATTGTGCAAGTCCCGTCAATAGAGTGATTGAAATTTAAAAGTTTATTTGACTATAAAAATGTTAAAATGAAATTTTGTCTGTACAAAATATACATTTTTAGTAAATTATTTGATCTCTATACAAAAATTACTAATATTTCCAAAGTTATACTTTCCTAAGTGTGTTACAAAGGAGATTAATCAAACATTATGCTATTTATAATAGAATATCTTTTCCCTTAATAAGTTACACATTTTCCTTGACACTGTGTATACTAAGGGTTAGAAGTATGAGAACTTTTTATTTAGAGAGTCACAAGAAGGAAAACTTAAAAATACCTGACTCTCATATCGGTTGTGGCAGTAGTGACTTAGGATCTCCTGATGTTAGTAAAACTATGAACTTATTTGTTAGTTTACAGACCTATTTGCATGGAGATGATGAAAACTTAACTTATTCCTGGTGTACTGTGAAAAGCTACCTCTGTGATTTCACCTATTTGAAATTCATGGACTCTTCTAACTTTGAGCACAACCAGAGGGGAAATGTGCTTAAGCAAACCTGGTTTGAATATGAAAAACACCAGGCACACGACATACCTGATTATAGTCAACAAAGAATCAAACAAGGTACTAGTTTATATTTTTCAATTCAATTACTTACCATAACTCTGAAGCTCATTTTGTAATGACTGTCAATCTAAATGTTATGAAATATTTATAAAAGGGAATATTCAAATTATTCATAAAAGAGAATAATAGTTTGCTTGTTCAGTCTAGATATATAGCATTTTTGCTTAAAAAATAATGGACCAGAAAGCTGAAAGTGATCTTGTGTTCTTCATGGGACAGGTAGTCAAATCTCTGCTTTCTGAGCTAATGATTGTTAAAAATTATCTTGGAAATAGTCACCCAGCTGCTTTACAAGACTTCAGGAGTTGAGAAGCCTATTACTTCTTGTGATAATCTTCTCCTTTCCACTTTAGGATAAATCATTTATTTCTAATAAAACACTATGGCTGAGATTTAAGTTCATTTTCTCAGATCCACAAAGAGATCTGAATAGCTAATGAGTCTCCTATTTTAAAATAACCCTTCAAATATTGGGACCAATACTGTCTCCATCCCTTCTTAGCTGTGGAAATTGGAAAGTAATAAAATCATACATATGTTCAGCATAAAAAAATAAATGCAATCTCATTGTACTTTAAGAATTTTTGTTTGTCTTACTTCAGTTCATCCTCAAAACAACACAATGAGGATACATTTTAAATCAAAACAATTTGTTTTTAATTTTCATTTTATTTTGGAGTATAGTTGATGAACAAGTTTCTGTTAGTTTCAGGTGTAGAGCAGAGTGATTCAGTTATACATATATATCTATTCTTTTCAAATTATTCTCCCCTTTAGATGTTATTATACATTTCTGAGCAGAGTGCCTTGTGCTATACAGTAGCAAATCAAAATATTTTTCCAAAATGAATATATTTCCAAAATGAAAATATATTTCCAAATGAAAATACTTTAATTGCTGTAGGCCAGTTTGTTATGTGTCAGGTGATGAGAAAACATGTGGCTAAAAAAAATCCACCTGTTTACCTCAGTAGTTATAAAGATAAACTGAAATAATAAACATTAAATACTTTTAAAATTAATAAAGCACTTCTCAAATGCAAGGTTGTAACATAAGTAATAATATATCCACTATTATGCTATTCCTCAATTCACTGAGTGGAAAAATATTCACATGCATTGAGATATGGTGAAGTCAGCTTGGCTTACACATGATCTGGCTTGAACTAGAATAGCCTGTCTTATCATCTGTCAACATGCACTGTACACTTGCTTTAATCATTAATAAAAAGGATGCATTTAAAAATCAAAATGGAGTAACTATGGTTCAGGCATCCAGGATGGAGCCGAGAGGTCTCCTCATTTTCTGCCATTTAAGTGGTATCATCTGCATATTTGAGGTTGCTGGTATTTCTCCCTACAGTCTTGATTCCAGTTTGAGTTTGCTCCAGCCCAGCATGGAAGTTAAAAAAGCAGATGTACTCTGCATAGAATTAAATAAGCAGAGTGACAATATACAGCCTTGTTGTACTTCTTTCCCAATTTTGAACAAGTTGGTTGTTCCATGTCTGGCTGTAACTGTTGCTTCTTGACCTGCATAAGGTTTCTTAGGAGACACATACAATGGTCTGGTGTTCCCATCTCTTTAAGAATTTTCCATAGTTTGTTGTGATCCACACAGTCAAAGGCATGAGCATAGTCAATGAAACAGAAGTAGATGTTTTTTCTGGAACTCCATGCTTTCTCCATAATCCAATGGATATTGGCAATTTGATTTCTGGTTCCTCCAACTCTTCGAAACCCAGCTTGTATATCTGGAAGTTCTCAGTTCACATACTGCTGAATTCTAGCTTGAAGGATTTTGAGCATAATGTTGCTAGCATGTGAAGTGAGCACAACTGTATAATAGTTTGAACATTCTTTGGCATTTTGGCATCCCTTCTTTGGGATTGGAATGAAAACTGATCTTTTACAGGTCAAAGTATGAGCACACAGTTTTTTCATCTTTCCAAAAAGCCCTAGATTTAATATTTCTACCAAATGAGTAGATGAAGTTGCTGACTACTGGCTCACTGTCAGAGGAACAAATAAGTGTGTTCCACATTCTTTATACATTAACTCATAAATCCCTTCCTATAACTTTATGAGTTTATGAGGAAACTGGGGCAAAGAAGAGTAAAGTATCTTGCTCAACAAGATCTAATAAGAGCTCATAAGCTGCAGAACCAGAACCTAAACTGAAGAACACCAAAACCTACATTTTCCAAAGTTTTTGTTAATGGGTAAAGCACTTTTTAAAGTTCTATACTTTTAATATAATAACACAAGAACAAAAACTCATTCATTGTCACTGAAAATTTCTCAAAATCCACTCAAATTCTAATTTATTATGGTGATTTTTTTATACAAACTTACAAAAGTAGCTCATTCACATGCTCTCTCTTTGCTCTTTCATTCAAGCATTGCTTCTCAACATGTTTGCAATTATTCTGAGGTCTATATTACCAAACACAGGCTAACTTATGTGGAAATCTTGTTAATGTTTTGACATTTTCTACAAAAATAATTTCCTAAAAATACCTACCTGAAATTACCAATTAGCTTTCTTGACATGAAATGAAATAAGGGAAAGGCTCTTTTACTCAGCTTTGGAATCACAAAATACTTTTAGCAACTTGGAGCATAAATTTTCATATGAAAAATCTACTATTTCTCTGAAATTTCTTTGAACAAAATATAGGCTGATTTGTGATATCTAGGAAAGCATTATTTTAAGGAATTATAATTTTATTTGCTATATAAACAAATGCCCTACATGGGAGCCTATTGCAATTAAATTTTACAGTTTCTAATTTAAAAAAATTTTTCATGTATCACAGAAATTTCTGGAAAGAAAAGACATTGTTCTTACATATACTACAGAAATCATTTGGTCTGTTAAAAAGTTATAGAGACTTTTAAAACATTTGTTGTGGATAACGAACATAAAACATTCAGATTGTAGTTCCATACCTGTTTTATTGGAAAGTCTAAATGACACCATCTTATCAGGGATATTACATACATTCCTCACTGAAGCAATGCAGCTATAATTAGCATAGTCCTGCGGTCGAAGATTCTTTAGTTTTAAGATCTTCGTTTCACCCTGAAAATGTAGAAAAAGTCATTAGAAAAAGTCAGTGGTAACCGAATTAATAAATGAATGAATGATGACATTATATTTTAAATCATATTATCAGAATATGGCAAATTGTCATTTATTTAAGAAAAATGCCCGAAATTTTTAAAATGTATTGCATTTAAATATCATACTGCAATGTGCTTGGAGATAAAAACTAACAAACAGCAATGAAAATTCATAACAATTTCTTTGCAAACCAGCTTCCTAAGAGGGGGGGATCTATTTCTGGTGGTAGTTATGCAAATTATTATGCAAAGATCAGAACAGTGTACTTAATAATGGAGTCTATTCAACAAACAGTGTAATCTATGCAGACTTCAACATGAAATGTTATGAAAGAAAAGGACTCTGAGATGAGACAATAAATGAAACACTGTTGGTAGAACAAAGTTAATGAAGTCAATCTAATGATAGATAATTAAATTTATATACATAAATATTTTGTGTATATGCAGCAATGGCAGATGATAGATCTAAAACTGCATTTAAAGAGTATTCATTGTGTTTTTATATTATTTTTGTTCTCGTTACTTTACATTCAGGAATTTAAAGTCTAAACCTCCTGGGTAAATCTGCAGAATTGCAGATAGACTCAAATTAGGCAAGTTGCCAAAAATGTCTTATCCACTCTTGATGAACCAAAAAGCCCAAACAAAAACACTGAAATTATTCAAAAGATAAAAAGAACCACCAACAACAATAAGATGATGAAAAAAACTTGCCTAATTCAAATACAGTCTCCTGGGATTTTTTTCTTTACCAGCTAAAGTTATTAATGCATCTTTCAAAATGGTTCCTCTCACAAGTAACTTAATTATGGAGATGGTAAAAATGTCTCCCAATGACATCTTATTTGGTATAGCAATTTTCAAAATGTTAATTTTTCCAGATAACATCTGTACAGAACCATGTGTTTCTTTTATTTTACTTAAGGAACTTCATTCAAGTCCTAAAAATTGAAATACTTTCATACACTATTCAAAAGAATCAGAATACTTAGTGATTTAATACATAAGACATGGCCTGTTCATTTGCAAAAAAAGAAAAGAAAAGAAAAAACCACCTCCCTGCCCAAAAAAAAGCATAGGCAGTTACACAGTGTTTTCAGAATGTCAAATGAACCTTCTTCAGTGTATATAGGCATTTGGTTAACTCCTTTTATTCATTGGCAAACTTCAGTCTTAAAACAGTCACACCTTAAAACAGTATTTTCCTCACTAGGATAAATAATAATCATATCTTTTAAATTTTTTGTATGAAAGACATTGCATTTTTTCTGTATAAGCAAATGCAAATACACTCCACAGAATATACAAAGAGTTAGTGTGTGTAGTTCTAGAATTTATATTTAAAACATGTTCTCAATATATTACTGAGCTTTCATATTATCTATATACAATGTATATAAAAGTGTGCTTAGTTAGAGAAAGAATATGTTATACTAGCACCAGTTGACACAGATAATTTTTTGAACAAGATACTATATCTTCCTCCTCCTACCTCTGAATGTCATTGCTTAGATTTCTTTACTTTTCTTTCTCCCCTTAACACTTGACTGTTGGTATTCTCTGGAATTCTATTTGTTCCACAGTTAACCTTACTTTATAAAATTTCCTTAAATGATTTTATCCTTGCTGATGAATTTATACTGCAAGCCCTATATTCCTGCCCTTTTCTTCAAGTCTTTATCCCTTTGTCTCAATTTCAGAAGTATATAGCAAAATTTTTACGTCAATTTTGTCCATTTTTATGCCTCGTAGATACCAAAAACTCAACATATCCCAAAATAGACTTCAAGTTTCTCTCTTTCTTTTTTTAGCAACAGGAATCTTAGATTTTCAATTATTATTTCATATTCACATAATCAATATCTCCATCTTAGATTCTTTTATTGACCTTGCAACACATCCAATCTTGAACATTCTTTTATTTATATTTAAACATAATGCTCTAAGCCCAACATTCAGCTGAGAAATTTCTGACTGTGCTTAGTATAGCTTAGAATTCAAGCAAATATGATCATCTAATCTAGAATCAGGACTTTTGTTTTTAATATGGAAATCTGATTATGCCCTCTATCTGCTTAAATCAAAAGAATGACATGTTATTGTTCTTAAAAATAAACATAATGATTCTTAACACGACTGTCAACCCTTTCTTTGTGACCTGCATTTTCCTCCTCTCCCGTCTTCTCTCATTTTCCTAAAGCCTTCCACACATTCAGCTTCCTGTGGCCATAGACCCTTTGCACATGCCCGATTCCTTACTTCTCTACGCCTAACCAATTTTATCTCATTCTTCAATCCCAACACTCCTCACTTCCTCAGGTAAGTCTTTCCTTACTTTCTGGAAAAGGAGAAATCCCTTTTTGTGAGGTCTGCTTATATCGTGTTATAACGCAGTTTCTTTTTTCCACTTATTTTGGTAATGGATTTATTTTCTGCCATACTCCCCCCTTGCTAGTAAGTACCAAGAGGGCAGAGATGATATCTGTCTTGTTCTCAGCAGTATGTCCTAAGCACCTAGCAGAGGATTTGTCACAGGTGAGATACTTTTTAAACAAATTCTTTTGCAATTAAAAGTACTATGAATACTTATATTTCACCACTCAACGTTTTGCTTATACATATTTATTTCCCCAGAATTTATTTCTGCTTGACGCCTGATATGAATTCAACAGACATTAATAAATATAGTCAATATTCTAAAATGAACCAGGCAGTGATAATAATTCTTAAATATATACAAAGGATAAATGGTGTCATTTAGATGTATATTTAATGATAAAGCCTCTTTATTTACATAGAGTTGATGATATTCTGTCAGTGTTCTTTGTTTCTGTTTCCACTGGCAAATTATATTTGATCCATATTTTCCAGATTTTTTTTAACACTTCACTGAAACTTCCAATATCACTAATAATCTCTTTTGTTAAAATTCAATAAATCTTAATACATCTTCATTTCCTTTTTATGTGTGTATACTTCTCCACTTCCTTCTAATGCTTTAGATTACCTTAGCTATTTTGACAGCAACTTGTGTGTAGGCAAAAAATTATAAATAAAATAATTTACACACTTTTTGGTTGCATTTATTTCATTATCTATTATACAAATTTTAGTCTGAAAACTTCTACTAATACTATTTTTCTAGAGCAATCTGACACATTATCATGGTTTCAGTTAGCATTTATGTATAGACACCTAACAAATTTCTAAGCCAAAACACACACACTTTTGGAAAAATAGCCAATAGTATTGCAATTAATGAAATCCTGCTTTTCCAAAATTTTCCTTTCTTTTTAGTTGCAATGTTTGCTAGCCATTACACTCTTGCACTTGAGTGTCTCCACATTCCATCTGGATCTCTAAAGATATTCTATCTTGGTTTTCTAATTCTTTCTGACTCTTCTTTTTATTGTTATTTTCATTTACTGACTTCTATTCTTTCTGCACTACAGAGCTTCTACCCCCCCAAAAAGCCACTTCATATTTTGCCAACAAATAAGTTAGACTTGTCTCTCATTTTCAGATCAAATTTGTTCTCTCTTGGATTCCCCTTGACCTCTCTATGAATGTTCTCTCCCACCATTTCTAACTCTGACCTCTGACCTCATCTATGTATTTTGATAATTGCCTGACAAAGATTTTCATCAGCAAGACATAAAAGGTCATACCAAAGTCAATG
Organism: Dama dama; assembly: GCF_033118175.1. Lineage (NCBI taxonomy): Eukaryota > Metazoa > Chordata > Mammalia > Artiodactyla > Cervidae > Dama > Dama dama. Next base: position 61,887,003 of record NC_083692.1, on the reverse strand, counting down.
AGCTCACCATTGCACTCTACTTAGACTGCCTCACTTCATATAAATTTTCTCTTCTGATATTCGGCTACTTTTTAATGATCACCACCATCATTTTCCCCTATTCCAGACTCAAGACTCTTGTCATGATTCACTCTTCACTGTCTCTCATTACTTCACATAAATGGCATCAAATGCCTTAGATTATTTTTTAGTTTTTCTTTTATAAATGGCCTTTCCTTTTCAATCTGTAGGCATGATATTTTCTGTAGTCCCTCACCAACCATGGATTTAACAAACTCAGTTTGAGTCTCTTTTTGGCTAAAGAATGTACTGTCTACTATTGAGAACCGCTGTTCTACTTTATTCTAATCACTCTGCATGCTGCCTCCATCATCATGTCACTGTCATGCTAGAAAACCCTAAATAGTTCTCCTACTCTGAAAGTTTATTTCAAAAACCTTCAATGGCTCATTTGAGACTCCATGCAGTCCAAGAAAATTCTTACTTTTTTTCCTTATTCCTCACACAAATTTATTTATTATGTATTCATTTATTATTTTTATTTAATATTTATTCACACCAAGTTAGTTTCATCTCTATTTTAAGAACTTTTCATACTTTTAAACTGTTTTTTTTAAAGAAAACTGCTCCTTGATATGAATCTTTTTACGTGGCCACAAACTGAAGTGCAGTTCAAAAAAAAGTTGTATCTACTCTGTAAAGTCTATTTTTTTGTAAATATATTATATATATTATTGAAGTAGAGTTGACTTACAATGTTTCAGATGCACAGTAGCATCATAGGTTGTTACAAGATATTGACTATAGTTTCCTGTGCTAGACAGTAAACCTTTGTTGCTTGTTTCATATCTACTTTTTTTAATTAGAAATCTAGCATTCTATTCATACGAAGTCAAACAAGCAAAGTCTTTTCTGACCTTCTCAGAAGTAAATTCTCTTTCTTTGTAACTTCTATTACACTTTTATACCAAAATATCTATTTATAACTCACTAGTATTTGGTTGTAAGTTATTACTCAATGTGCTGACATGTTCCTTAACTGAATCATGAGACCCCTAGGTGCAGAGTCATCTTATATCACTCAGAATACTGAATGGGGAGCCTTCTGTATCATTGCTTAATAAATATAAATAAATAAATATATTTATTTATATAAATAAATAAAAAAATATAAATAAAAATAAATATAAATATATCCTGTTGATTGACAGGATGTACTAAAATTGGTCTTCCCACTGATCGTATTCTACAAGAAGTAAGGTAGTCATAGTGTATAATTATAATGACTCAAAAATAAAATGTACAAAAACATAAAATCTACAAAAATTAGACCACATTTTCCCACCACATATTCTGCCCTTTGCTTATGATGCTGTATTTCTTATAACAGTCCCCTGACTTTCTCTGCCCTTTCTATAACACTTGCCAACATTAATAATCAATTGGAAATTAATTCTTTCTTTGTAATTTTTTTAAAATTAGATGTTTTCATTTGCTCTACTAGAATAAATACATGGTAACTCTCTTGCTTCTCCTTAATCTTTGTTAAAAAAGAAAAATTGTATCAGAGAAAGTAAATTCTTTCAAATTCTTTCAAATGTTATGCCAAACTTCCTGTCTATGAAATTTTGAGAGATAAGCAGCTTTTGACTTAAAATTAACTACAACCATAGAGAAGATGCTCAAAAGTTCTGTTTCTTTATCTTCATGCTACTAAGAGAAATATGACTTCTGTGAAAAAACACATCAAGTTGTACACTTATGTTTCATGAGGTCATGGCAACCCACTCCAATATTCTTGCCTGGAGAATCCCCATGGACAAAGAGCCAAGCAGGCTACAGTTCACAGGGTCACAGAGAGTCGGACACGACTGACTGACTAAGCACAGCCCACAGCGAAACACTGCATAATTAGGGCGGAATTTAACGTGATCTTGTCTTATGTAGTGGAAAAGGTAGTATTGCTATAAATATACAATGCAAACTACAAGAAACATACATAAACATGTAAACAAACACAACTGGTATAATTAGATCAAAGATAATAACTCGGAAAATAGAAAGCATGTAGGAAAAATATACTTTTAGAGGCTGTCTCAGAGGTAAGAGATTTTTAGTTTGAAAACTCTTCCTTGCAATAATGATATACATACACTACCATGTGTAAAATAGATAGCCAGTGGGAATCTGCTGTGAAGTACAAGGAACTCAGCTTGGTGCTCTGTGATGAATTAGATGGATGGGATGGGAGGTGGGAGGGGTGTCCAAAGGGGAGAAGATACATGTATACATAAAGATGGTTTACTTCAGGTTCAATCCCTGGGTTGGGAAGAACTCCAGAAGTAGGAAATGGCAACCCACTCCAGTATTCTTGCCTGGAAATTTCCATGGACAGAGGAACCTGGAGGGCTATAGTCCATGGGATTGCAAAGAGTCAGATATGACTGAGCACACACATACACACACACAGCAAAAACTAGTGCAACACTGTAAATCAATAATACTCCAACGAAAATTAAAAAAAATAAAAGAATAGATCCAACTCATTGTTCTGAACATAATGTGTTCAGTAAAAATTTTTGAACCATGCTGATTCTAATTTTAATAGTAAGAATGAAAAAATATTAATATTAGGGTAAGATGAATGATAGATTTAAGAAGCTGAGTTAGGGACCATCCACAGAAGAATTGAACAGTCCACTATTAACAAGCAAAGGTAAATAGGAAGCAAGCCCCAAGGGACTGATGAAACAATCAAATACATTCAAACCAACAGCAATGAAGCTCTGGCCATTAAAATAAAGAGGTCATTCTTATAGCAAATGCATTCTTGAAATATACATACCTAAGTTCTTGTGGTTAGAAATGCTGCTAGTGTTTATGCTATCTAAAAACAAAGACTATAAACTAGGTAGTGATAGTAATAGTGAGTTTTTAAGACCTAACTTTACTTTTGAGATGATTCCTACCCTTTATAGACCAACAGATATGGTCCGATAAATATAATGGTTTGTGTATGGCATATCCTAGTTAACTCTTACGCAGATCAGAGCAGCAAAGTGAACACATGAGAAGGACAGATGGAATGGAGAAATAACTCACTGTGACTTCCAGGTCCACCATCTCCCAAGGTTAAGCTATCATATGACTGGAGAATCATTTGGGTTGAACTAAAATGATTTATATTTTCATGTGAATTTCTATGATTTGTAAAAAGGAATTTTCAGGTAATCATGGTCTAATTGTATAATTAGCCTAATTAGCCTAATTATAACTAATTACATAATTGATGTAAATATGTTCAGTCTTGCAATTAGATGGTGTAATTACAATGCACAAGATGATGTCATGAACATCTTTACAAAAGCTCTGAAGAAATAGCAAGAATACATGTATTTTGTAAAATTTAAGTACAAGTTTCTTTAACATTCACAAGATTATTTGAAATACTTAGATTTAAACTTTTGAAACTTTCTAAATAAATAAAAGGAAGGCCCTTACCAAAGGCGATTATTGCCTAGTGAAATAATACTCATAACCTGAAACAGTATTGCTATTTTACTTAGAAAAGGAATTTGAAGTTTCTTTTAATATTTACTTTCATATATCAATAAAAAGAAAAAAAAATCAATTCACACTCATTTTTTAGCTCTAAAAGTTAATTTATTTATTTACTTCTAAATAGATAACAATATATGCTATCCAGCATACCCAGTATTAAGTGAGTGGAAGTATGAAAAGCATAATTATTCCTCTTAGACTCATATGCTTATTAATTCATATCCACCTCAGGAACACAGATCAATTTCATTCTGGAAGCATGATCTATAAAAAGGTGCAGTCAAGGTTATGTATTTCTACTGTATGGTAAAACAAATATTCAATTCAAATTGATACAGTTATTAACTTAGTAAGAATGTGTGTGTGAGGCAGATGTATCTCATTATCTTAGAAATTCTATTTTATTAAAAACAAGACATTGTTATTGAACAGCAAAACATAATATCTTTAAAACCAATGTAATTCTCTAATATTAAAAATAAGCAGATTATTATCTGTCATTTGAATCCATCCACAGTATATACAGTCCCAATATATCTTTCCAGCTTTGTGGCCCACTATTGCCCCCATATACCAATCATTATTCCAGCCAACCAGAGGGGTGGCCAATCTTTGAAGATATTATCATCGTTCTGTATATTATATAAGCTATTGCTTTCCATCTAGAATGTTCTCTTTGATTTATCCCTGTAATATCAAACTTAGGAGAAGCCTTGCCTAGTAACCTCTGTATCTCTGATAGAGAGTTGCCTGAATCTTGTACGAAACAGATCTCAATCATTTTTAACTGGATCTTATTTACACTATGTAGCCACAGAGGCCTTAGGGTCTATGAAAATAAATTAAAATATCACTGCAGTGCTCCAATACAAACAAAACTAAAATGGAAAATTTTTTTCCTAATAAAGTACACATAGCAGTTTTTGGGAAACAATAGTCTAAGAAATCATTAACACATAAGAATATATATACATACATAGTAGCCTGATAAGCAAAAAGAAAAGTATTGCTAAATATCATTCCTATCTCATTAAGAACTCAAAGTCATTACAGGAAGGCAAAAAAAAAAAAAAAAAAACCTCAATATTGGGAAGTATTTTAAGGATACAAAGCAAAATTAATTTTAAATCTAAAGCAACTATGATATACAACCCAAATAGTTGATGCTTTCATTTCAATTACACAATTCTGAATAGTTACTTAGAAATGTTTGGGTTACCTTTCAATGTAGGGAAAAACAACTAGATATGATTAACTTTGTAAATTAGAATCTACATAAAATGTTTGTTTTATCATTGTAAAAATAAAGACCACAAGCTGTATCTATGGTGTTCCTTTCTCCTCCTGGATGATCACAGTTCACCACACTTCCAAATTTCCAACGCAGCTAGAAGGTACTAAAGAGAAAGCTGTTTGTTATCAAATAAATTCAGGGGTTAATAAATGTTCTTTCCCTGTAAATAAATGTTCTTTACATTTTATGTGTCTGTATTATAAAAATGTGCCCTAGAGGCTGGAATGAGCCGTGGAATTCTCAATGTGTTGATTCTAATTTTTTTTTTTTTTTCATATAAGATAACTTTTAGAGAAATCCTGCTTATTCTATATTTCCCTATATTCACAATTATACAAAAGTAGTAATGTTATCATATGTGTCTTCTCCTCCTAAAGAAATTGTGGACTCAAGCAGAACTTCAAAATGGCAGCCCTGATGGTCAGATATAAAACTCTGGCAACAGCAGGTCGTATATTGTTTTCTAAAGAGCGGGCATACACAGCAAGCCTAACCAGTTACTTTTTTCACACTAGCCCCCACAGATCACATATTTACAGTACCAGATAGTTCAGTGGGCATCTGCATGTGTGTTTCCTACACAAATGTAAACACACTATGGACCACTGGAGAAACAAAACAATAACTGGCTTCCCAGGTGGTGCAGTGGTAAAGAATTGGCCTGCCAATGCAGGAGACTCAAGAGACTCAGGTTGAATGTCTGGGTCGGGAAGATCCCTTGGAGTAGGAAATCACAACCTACTCCAGTGTCCTGGTTGGAATAACCCCATGGAGAGAGAAGCCTGGTGGGCTACAGTCCATGAGGTCACAAACAGTCAGATGCAACAGAGTCACCGAGCATGCACGCACGCCTTAACCCAAGAGGCATTTGTTTTAAAGAAACCCTTGAGAATTTCTTAAATAAATGATTAGCTTCCTATGCATTTATGATAAATATCAATATATACATGAACATACTCAAAGAAGTATCTAAAAAATAAAAAAAAATGGTATTGGAAAATCTTACATATGCTCTGGAATTTTCATAGAACAATACTACACATAATAGAGAGGTAAAACCAAAATGGAGCAGATGAGATTTTTCTTGTTTGGTATTAATACATTGCCAATATCAATCATCCTCAGTTCCATAACTTTAATATCTCAGATTGATCTATAGATTCAACAAAACTTCACTCAAAATCTTATCACACTTTCCTCAGAAATCAAGATGATTCTAAAACTTAAGTGGGAATACAAAGAAGTAAAATCATCTAAAACAAATTTGAAAAAGACAAACATGGTTAAGGGACTTATTCTTTCTCATTTTAAGGCTTGTTATAAAGCTATAAGAATTAACAGTGTGGTATTTAAATAAAGACAGACATATAAATCAATGGGACAGAATAAATAGCTCAGAAACATTCTAATACCTAGGGGCAATTGATTTTCAATATAAGTGACAAGGAAACTCAGTGATGAAACAAAGACCTTTTCAATAAATGTTGCTAGAACACATGTATATACAACTGCAAAAACTGAAGCTCAAAGGTTTCCTTACACATAAGTCAACGCAAAGTGGAAAAAAGGACATATATTGGTAAATTTAAATGAATAATGATTATTTCAAAGAACAAAAGAAATCTTGTTGATTTTAAAATATATGTAGAATTTAAGTACTAGACAAAAAATAGCATAAAATATTAAAAGGGCAAATATTGTTAAGCTATTCTAAAGTTCTATCATTCTTGAAGAAGTGCTAAAGTAATAATTAAGCATGCATGCTGTAATTTTTTAAGGTAACCAATAAAAGCTATTAAGATAATTTTAAATTTTAGTTAAATAGATGATAAAATGGAATAATTTAAATATCTGATAAATTCAGAAGGCAAAAAGAGAGAGAGGTAAATAAAAGAAGAGCCTAACATGGTAAGAAAAAAAAAAGAAATTAATATTAGTCATTGGATTAAATGTACTAAAAATTAAGATAGTTCCACTGGCTTAAAACAACAACAAAAATCTATATTCTGGTTATAAGCAATGTGTTGCAAAAATGAAGTTTGAAAGTAAAGAGATGAATATTTACTACTCTTCCCCACCCCTTAAAGAGGACCACCAACCAAAGGAAAGTGTGTATAGTTAAATTAATGACAGACAAAACAGACTTAAGGCAAGAAGCACTGCCAGTAGTACATTTCTGAGTGATAAGGAAGATATAATATCAGAAAGATAATATGCTCAGATAATCCACTGCTGCTGCTGCTAAGTCACTTCAGTTGTGCCCCACTCTGTGACCCCATAGGCGGCAGCCCACCAGGCTCCCCCGTCCCTGGGACTCTCCAGGCAAGAACACTGGAGTGGGCTGCCATTTCCTTCTCCAATGCGTGCATGCACGCTAAGTCACTTCAGTCATATCCGACTCTGTGCAACCCAATGGACAGCAGCCCACCAGGCTCCTCTGTCCACGGGATTCTCTAGGCAAGAATACTGGAGTGGGTTGCCATTTCCTTCTCCAGATAATCCACTAAGAAGATATAAAAATTCTAATTCTACAAGTTCTAGCAATATATTTTCAAAATATATAAAGCATAAATTGATAAAAATGAAGATGAAAGAGACAAATCCACAGTCATAGTCATAGACATTAACTAAATACTCTCAACAACTTTTAGAAGAGCAGACACAAAAAAATCAGGAAATATGTGGAATACCTGAACAACCAAATTAACAAATATGACCCAACTGAAGCTGAACAATTTTGGAATCACAATTTGTGGCTGCATAAGGGTCATTCATGGAGGTACATCAGAGGCAAGTCTCAACTTCTAAGGACTGAAAGTTTCCCACCCAGTGAAATTAGACTAGAAATCAATTAAAAATTACAGCAAGAAAATCATCAACAGTTCAGATATTAAATACACTAAAATTGATTTAATTTTAATATCATTCTGATTCACATTTCACTGAGCTTTCTTTAGTGGGGAAAAAGAAGTAGAGTTACAGAGAGTGTTTCAGGATTTACTAATAAATCTAACTATTCCTTGGGCTTCCCCGGTGGCTCAGATGGTAAAGAATCCACTTGCAATGCAGGAGACCTGGGTTTGATCCCTGGGTTGGGAAGATCCCCTGAAGGAGGACATGGTAGCCCACTCCAGTATTCATGCCTGGAGAATTATATGGAGAGAGGAGCCTGGCGGGCTGTAGTCCATGGGGTCACAAAGAGTAGGACACAACTGAGTGACTAAGCACACATTCCTTAGTTAAAAATCCAGACATCTTCATGGGAATATTGGCTCAATATGTTCAGTGAGATTCTTCCATGTGTCAGGTACCATGTGAGTTATTGAAAAGACAAAGTCACTATAATTATTGAGTTTATGCCCAGATACACAAATAAGATAATTTTATAATTTTAGTGCTGTAGAAAAAAATAAAACCAAAAAAACAAAAAACTGAGTTTTAAGGAGGAGTAACTGAAAGGGGAGAGATGTCACTTCAGATAGATCTGTCAGGGAAAGCCTTTCTCAGGTGATGAGTTCTCAGTGTTAAGAAGATCCCTGCCATGTTATCTAAATAGCATTCTAATTGGAGGAATTAAGAACATGCAGACCCTGGGCAAGTCTATAGAGGGTGTGACCAGAACAGTGAATGAGGTTCACTGTTAGGAGCTTAGATGAGCAAGAACAAGGTGGAGCAAGACCAAAAATGTACTTGTAGGCCGCAATACTTGGACTTGTGTGCAACATATCAGCTTGTGTCGTATGAAGAAAGACAATTAATAGCATTTGTCAATTAGAAAGCCAACATTCTCTGTGGTCATAAGTACTTTCCATGTACTGCTGTTTGAGAGTTTTGTCAATCTTGCCTACAAAAAATACACTTAATATTAACAAATTAAGTACATATATAACATAAAAATATTGAAACATTTCTTTCTTCTACATAATTTTTAAGACAGATATAAATACTTAGCCATTTTAGGAGGTGAGATAAAATAATCAAGTAACCAAAGGCAGGAAAGACATTTTAAAATGGAAGCTAAAATTATATGCTATTGGCAATTATCAGCTAAGCAGGTGAATCCAGAGCACAAAATTTTAAGAACAATTTGTTTCTTAAACACTTTTTTAAGATAATTAATTCAGAGGGTCCAAACAGCAGAGTTCCAAGTACAGTAAAAAGCAGAAAAAACATCTGTTATGCAGCACAGTATAATATTTATATCAAAGAAAGTATCAGGATTGAAATGTTCAAACGAAAAAGTTTCTTTTCTCATAAAGGGTGGGAGAAAAATAAAGAAGGAAGAGAAAATAAGTAACTTTTAAAAGGCAGAATCAACAGTTACTAGTCTGAGAGCTTCCTTAAGATCCATTTTTTGAGTGCTAACACACAAACAGCAACAAATTTAAAGGAATGAATGAAAAATTTGATTGTGCTTATTTAATAACTTTAAAACAAATTATTAATTACTTGGAAAACATAAAAGTTTCCCCCAAATTTGGGCAAGACGCATGTGTTTATTTTTAAGTGACAAGACCCTTCTGCAAGTAAGAAGCTGCCTACATTGCTTCAGTATTTAGTGAATATGTGTTTAGAATTGCTTAGTATGGTAATATCATATGAACCGACAATTATGCTTTCTTAATTTTAACAACATCTATATTTTAAAAGAAGCTGGCAATAGAAGAAGCAAATAGATGATAGGTGATCATTTATTCAGATTTTTTAACCTTAGGGATATCAAGCTACTAAATAGTGTTAACAAATTTTTAAGTTATTTTGCTAACTAAAAACAATGAATTTTAGTAAAAATTGCATAATGAACTGCAATATGGATTTACTGCTGTATTTAATAAAAAATGGGATGATGGAAAATTTATAATCTCAGGATAATCTTATATCATTAGAGAGCTGGGATGTGAAATGTAAAACTCTTTAACATTCTGAAGTTAGAATATTTATAATATTTTAAATTTAGTTATATATTTCTCTCCTTATGGATATTTGATGCCTCAAACTTTAACAGTGTAGTCTGATTCTTGTTTTTCTTGTTACCTATATAATTAAAAAAATAATAGTCACAATTATTTTGAAACTTTTTCCAAGTACATTTTTTTTTAATATAACATCTTTTCTTTGTTAGTTAGGTTTGTGTTCTTTTCTAAATGTCAAAAAATATCTTTATAATTACAGCATTCAAAAATTTCCACAACTTCCGTGTCTTCCTCAAGAATCATTAATTCAATCAACTACACTTCAATAAAATTTTTAAAAAATTCATTACAGAAGAATGTTCCATATTACATGTACTCTACATAAAATTAATTCAAATGTTCTTTTTATTAAATAAGTTTTTAATGACTAAGATATATTAACTTTTACATAATTATGATTCTATTCTTAAACTAAGCCAAAATTGAGAAAGAACAAAAAAAAATTTGATAGATTTTTTTCCCCTAAAACCAAAACCAGATAAATCTATGGACAAAGAAATATTTAGGATACATTCATTTAACTTGTTTTCAAGAGGTAACTTGATACATGTAACTACTACATGAAAAACTTCATTATTTGAGTTCTCTGAACTTTCAACTAAATATATATTGCTATTTTTAAAAATCTATCTGTTCAAATAGAAAAATATTTGAAGTATTGCAATGCTGCCAGAGTTAGGAAAGTATCCAGCAGAGTGGGGTGGAAATATTATTACCTCAGTTCCTACCTGGGTAAAGAAGGGCTCATAAATCTCAACGCCTTTATCAGATCCTTGTAGTAATACCTCCTGGCCACGTCTCCAGCTGTACCGCACAGGTGGATTGGAATTGGCAACACACCGGAGGAACACTGTTCTCTCATAATAAAACTGTTCTTTAGCTTCACCTATACTTTGATGAACAGTTACTACTGGATCATCCAAATCTAGAAAACATAAAAATAGTGTTATGAGTTATATGGCTATACAGTACTGAACATATAAAACTCAACCAAGGTTAATTTTCTTAATTGAATGTATTACTTTTAACTTGACTCTTTTTCATTGAGTTCATTGAACTCATTTGCAGAGAAATTTCTAGTGATAGAAGGTAAAGACAAATAATAATTGCTTCTTAAGATCTCTATTTGCTGAAATAGTACAAATGACTACATATTTCTAATACATTGTCAACAGCCACATAAAACAGAGTTCCAAGAGAGAGATCAGAAAATTCAGGAGGTTAGCCAATGAATTATAGTCATAGAAAAAATTTCCAAGCATCTCAGTTGACTCTTAACTTTACCGTACTTCTTTTTCCAATTATTCATAACATATATTTTAAAAATAAAATAATTTATGTTTATAAATTATTATAACCTTTGTAGTAAGAAAATATGAACTTGTGCCAGATTAAATTTTCCTTCATATCAGATTTTATATTCCACTTTGGCTGATTTAAAATGTACTAGCAGAAGGTACTCTTAAAATGCATTAATATTTCTATTACTGAATATTGGAACTAAAATTTTGCTGTTTTACATACATCCTAAAGAAGGGATACACAGGAATTAGACTCCTTGATTTCAGACTATACTACAAAGCTACAGCAATCAAGACCGTTTGGTACTGGCATAAAAACAAAAATACAGATCAATGGAACAAGATAAAAAGCCCAAAGATAACCCCACACACCTATGGTAACCTAATCTATGACAACAAGAGGCAAGAATACACAATAGATAAAACACAGTCTCTTCAATAAATGATGCTGGGAAAACTGGATAGCTACAAGTAAAAGAATAAAATTAGAACACTCCCTAATATAATACACAAAAATAAGCTCAAAATGGATTAAAGATGTAAATGTAAGGCTAGACCCTATAAAACTCTTAGAGGAAAGCAGAGGCAGAACACTCGATGTAAATTTGAGCCACTTCCTAGAAAATAAAAACGAAAGTAAACAAATGGGATGCAATTAAACTTAAAAGCTTTTGCACAGCAAAGGAAACCATAGACAAAACAAAAAGACAACCCTCAAATTAGAGAAAATATTTGCAAACAAAACAACCAACAAAGGATTAATCTCCAAAATATAAAAATGGCTCATGCAATTTAGTATCAAAAAATAAGTAGCTCAGTCAAAAAATGAGGGGAAGATCTACCAAAAAATGGACACTTCTCCAAAGAAGACATCTAGATGGCCAAAAACCACACAAAAAGATTCTTAACATCTCTAATTATTAGAGAAATGCAAATCAAAACTACAATAAAGTATCACCTCACATCAGTGAGAATGGCTATCATCAAAATATCTACAAATAATAAATTCTGAAGAGGGTGTGGAGAAAAAAGAACCCTCCTACATTTTTGGTGGGAATGTAAATTGATACACTCACTGTGGAGAAACGTATAGAGGTTCCTCAAAAAACAAAAATAGAACTACCAGATGACCCATTCCTGGGCATATACCTAGAAAAAAACATAATTCAAAAAGATATTAAATACACGCACTCCAATGTTCATTGCAGAGCTATTTATAATAGCCAGGACATGGAGGCAACCTAAATGTCTATCAACAGAGGAACGGATAAAGAAGATGTGGGTACATATATACAATGGAATATTAGTCAGTCATTAAAAAGAATTAATATCACTCACAGCAACATGGATGTACCCAGAGAATGTCATACTGTTTGAAGTAAGTCAGAAAGAAAAAAAACAAATATAATATCACTTATATGTGTGGTCTAGAAAAAAATGATACAGCTGAACTATTTGCAAAGCAGAAATAAAAACACAGAGGGAGAGAACAAATGCATGGATACCAAAAGGGGGAGAGGGGGTGGGATGAGTTGGGAGATTGGAATTGACACAAATGCACTAATATATATAAAATAACTAATGAGAACCTACTGTATAGCACAGGGAATTCTATTAGATGCTCTGTGAGAATGGGATCTAAAATTGAGGGGATATATATGTGATTTACTTTGTCTTACAGCAGAAACTAACACAATATTGTAAAGGAACTATACTCCAATAAAAATTAATTTTAAAAAGGGGTATCCATGACGTGCGTGCTTAGTCACTTCAGTCGTATCCAACTCTCTGTGACCCTACGGACCATGGCCTGCCAGGCTCCTCTGTCCATGGGATTCTCCAGGCAAGAATACTGGAGTGGGTTGCCATTTCCTTCTCCAGTATCCACGACAGGGTTTAACCGATATCTTCTGGAAACAATTTATGAATATCTTGCACTTTGTGGTTCACACAGTCTTTACCTCAACTGTGATAAACTCTATCATTATAATGGGAAAGCATCCAAAGACAACAGGTAAATGAATGAAAGTTGAAGGTTGCTGAGTTTCATAAAATTTCATTTACAAATGTATGCGCCACAGCCAGATTTGGCTCATGGGCCATAGTCTGCATGGATTACCAACCTCTGATACAGCATATCACAGGTTCTTAAGAGAAAAAGAAATCAAGGACTGTATCAGCTTTAAAAAAATTTTATTGTGTGTTTGAAACTTTCTAAGAGCGTAAATCTTAAAAGTTCTAGAAAACAAATTTGTAACTTTGTATGGTGACAGATGGTAACTAGAATTATTGTGGCAATCATTTTACAATGTATGCAAATTGGAATCATTATATTGTATACTTGGAAATAATATAATGCTATATGTCAATTATACTTCAACTAAAATAAACACACACAAAAAGTTTATAATTATGTGTTAAAATAATAAAAAGGCAACTAAAATGGAAAACTAAGTGCTTCCTTAAGGAATCAAAGTAAAGAAAAAAATTCCAAATTTACCCAGTTTTTAAAAAGCTTTTTTCCAATATGAATTGCTTGACAGCCCTACTTAGATCTCTAGTTTTGCAATATTCTTATTTTTTTCCAACATTAGAATATTTTCACAGCTACCTCAATGGCCTCTAATTTTAGTAGTGAATATTTAGAGAACAACTGCTGGTTTTTTGGAAAAGCTATAGGAACTTTCAGTTTTTATTCATTCTATTAGCGGTAGAGGAATATATGCCTGGTTTTAATAAGCTGGAGTATTTAGGGATCCCAGCATCATTACCATGACCTGTTTAAAGGTCTTTAAATTCCATCAAATGGCCTCTTATTTGATGATTAGGCTTTTTACATATAAATCAAATCCTACAGGAGACGGATGAGCTGAATTCCATCTTAGTGGATTGAAAAAAAGGTACTGTGAGTCCGTGGTAAACAACTTATTTTCTCTTGTTCAAAACATAATTTCTATTAGTTACAGTTTCTTTTTAGAGATATGAACTGTGTTATATTGTTAAAAAAAAATCTGAAGCTGGAAAGTTGTGGAACAAAACAGATTTGAATGGGAAACAGGGTAACAATGGTAACTCTCTTTGGGTTCTAAATAGTTAATAGTATTGTACTTTTCAACTTCCATTCATTTATGCATCCCTAGCTCTTTTCACATTAGGTAGTGGTGTCCATAATTACAGTCAGAAGAGACCAAAGCTGAACAGTCCTTTAAACGTGCTCTTCCCTGACTTGGATGAGTTTCAGGTGAGAATCCAATCCTATGACAATGGTTTACAGAACATTGTATTGGCAGAATTACCTGTTAGATTCACCCATGTTTAGGAATTTCTATTTCAGAAAACTCCAGGATGATTTTTTTTTTCACACTTAAAAACAAATTTGCCACTCAGGGTTACCTTCCTGTACAGTATAAGACATTTCTGTCTGCTATTTTTATTACTATTTTAAAAATCTAAAGACATGTAATAGTGAAAGTAGCAAACAAATAAAACCAAACAAGTCAAAAACAAGATTTCTGTTAGACAAGTCAAATAATAGCATGGCTAAAAAAAATATTTCAAGTACGATTATATGTTTATGTACACATACACATATACATACAGGATAGTTTAAGTGACACAGAAATATACATCCTTTAAAAATATGTTTAATATATATTCTTTATTATTACTGAATATAGACTGAATGCGTGTCCTTGCTTTAGGTCAAGTTTCTTGGAAGAGAAACTCTAAGACAGAGATATGTGTCCAGAAAGTGCAGTGGAAATTATCTTCAACACTCGTCGGGGAGTGAAGGAAGTAGACTGCTTAAGGACAGTGGAACAATACAGCAGTTGCATCTAAGTTTCGCAGTAGCTCTAGAGAAGATTTGGGGCCCTGAGGTCCTCCCAAACTGGAGGGGCTGTACCGCCTTAAGACAAGGAAGCTAAACCTTTATACTTCAACTCTTTCCCTCATCAACCAGTCCTGGCAAGTGTCCTGTTCTCCTCAACTTTGGAAGGGGCAGTTCTGTCTGGCTTGGGATAATTTCTAGAGAAGGAGTTGGCTGACAGTCATCAGTGTTAAAAGTTTTAGTGGCTGTCGGACTAAGTGCTTCAGCCCTGAGGAAAGGATCTGGGGGTGCACTTCAGCATCCACTCAGATCTACCTGCCAGACACGAAAAGTCACTGTATCTGAGAAAAGCTATTCCAGGATTCTCGAGAGTCACCTGTCCTGGGGAATCTTTTTAAAAGAAACCATGGTGGGATGATAGTTATCATCTCCTTCTACTATTACCATTCTAGATCGCTCTCATCCTAGGCTAGTACATCTTTTGATATAAGTGGTTTACCTAGTGAGACCACCAGATCTTTGTCACGGGGGATGTTGAGCCCCTGGTAAGCACGCTCTTCTCAAGCCATTAGTGATGCATTTGTCTGTTTACCACCAAATTTGGACAATAGAATAGCAAGAAATGACTCAGTGAATCAACTGGGTAAGGAATATATTCTTACTGCCTTGTTGTATAACAACAATCTTACCTTCAAGCTGACCATACGGGCCAGTTACTCCTTCCAGAATGGTGATTCCTTGCATCTGCTATTTCCTGACACAGGAAGCCTAGAGTAACAGCAGCCAACTCTTGAAGATTAATGGAACTCTTTCAGTATCATTTAAGAAAAGTTTTTTCCCTTTCTGAGAACTAGAACATCTAAACTGGCAGAAACCAGCATTGTGGGGAAGGAAAGATAGATTCCCCAAGAGGATCACCGAACATGATGGTAGTAAGTAGGGTCTCTACTTAATTCTGGAACCTATGTATTCCACCAACACTCCTCACCCCCCAAAAAAGAAAGAAAGAAATGGAAATAAAAGCATCATGTAATGACGGTCATTGATTTAGGATGTATACTGCATCTCGGAAGATGGCACCCATTCCTTACTGGATATTGTCTCTCCAAGACTTAGATGCCTCCTCCAAAGGCTATTCTATAACTCTAGTAAGTTAATTTTTTAGGTGGTATTGAATATGATATGACTAGAGATTCCCACAGCAATGTCCCCACTGCTACATCTTAACTGCTATAAAATTTGCTTCTGGTCCCGTGGGCATTTAGGTAGGATCATGTATTGAGAATAAAACATTCTAAAAGTCTTTGGATAGGACTGATGTTGGCTAAGGTCAGAAGAAAAGTTCATACTCAGAGTACGTATCGAATTCAATCAAAATGATACACTGTCATTTTCAGGATAAAAAAATTCTAATATAATCTACTGCTTGGCATTCTTGATGTATGATAACGCTTTATCATGAAGAAGTGGTGTCTATTGTTGCCAGATTAGATATTCAGTAGTGACATTACAGGAGAAGGCAATGGCAACCCACTCCAGTGCTCTGGCCTGGGAAATCCCATGGATGGAGGAGCCTGGTAGGCTACAGTCCATGGGGTCCTGAAGAGTCAGACACGACTGAGTGACTTGACTTTACTTTCACTTTCATGCACTGGAGAAGGAAATGGCAACCCACTCCAGTGTTCTTGCCTGGAGAATCCCAGGGACAGGAGCCTGGTGGGCTGCCGTCTTTGAGGTTGCACAGAGTCGGACACGACTGAAGCGACTTAGCAGCAGCAGCAGTGACATTAGACAGGCCAAACTTCATGAATGATAACCGAAATTTAAAACTTATGCATAGCCTCTCTCCCTATCTTTGTAGCTATTCTTTTCATGAGTCTGTTATCCCAACTATGGGCAGCCAATGACAGAAACTGGTTGGTATCAACTGTCTGCATTACTCTGTCAACTTCATTATTTTGTGCTGCTTCTATGGTAGATAATTTTTGGTGCTCATTAACACGAAATACAAATGCTCAATACTTCATGGCACACCCACAGGTCCATCCAAATGCTTGAACATATCTCCCCTGTTCACTCAAAATGACTGACCAGGTACAGTGCCCAAGTCAAAGTTCTATCCACTGAGATAATTTTCCATTATTACCTGTCTATCAAGGACATCACAGAGTGGGGTTCTCCTGAAATAACAATCCAATTTCCAGCCTGCATACATGTACTGAGCTGACTCATTATGAAATAAGCTTAGCCTTTTTGCCCTACTATTATTTCAAAAGAGACCCTCTATATAGTCATTATGATTTTAGAGAGAGAAACTGGCAAAAGACTGATAGCTGTCATGGGGGTCTGGGCACTTGCTTGTACTGCTTACCTGGACACTCTTGCCCTGGCCATGCCTCATCTTAGATGTACCACTTCCATATGATGATGGACTACTGGTAGCCTGCCCTATTTTATGACTGAGTGCTTGGTAGATACAACAAAACCCAATGCATGACTGGCACTTCAGGACACTGGTCTGAAAATTACCATGTTCAACAACTGAACAAGGAGTCTTGACTTTTTATTATATCACCATATTCAGACTCCTGATTATCCACCTGTTTTAACTGTGTATATTGGACAATACCCTTGTTGACTATCCACTTATTTTGCCCCAAGGGATGCTATGTTCTATCGACCATCTTTAGAGCTCTCTGTGGGCCCCCCACATGTGCTAGTGGTAAAGAATCCACCAGTCAATGAAGGAGACTAAGAGATGCAAGTTAGATCCCTGGGTCAGAGGGATCCCCTGGAGTAGGATATGGCAACCAGCTCCAGTATTCTGGAAAGTTCAATGAAAGGGATGCAAAGAGTTGAACACCATTAAGCAACCGGGCACATGAACGCACGTGCGCACACACACCCGCAGCTCTCTGTGAGTCTGGATGCATTTGAGCTGTCACCTCCCCTCTATTATTCTGTAATCCCAGCATCCCACTGGTATCAGGAAGACCAATTCTGTAACAGCATCTCCTACTATGAACATCTGTCTGCAAAGAACATTCACCCCTAAGTCTCAGTGATACCTGCATCTCAGTCATCAGCACATTCCTATTGATTAAATAAATGTGTCTTTTGAGCCTTTACATAAAATATACTGAGTTGATGACATTTTTAGGCTCTAACTGGTAAACTCACTCTAGGAAGCTTACATATGGGTCTTTTGATCTCATTTTATTCTATATACACAGTAGTTGTGGCACATATGCTTCTTTTTGTGGGGCTCACTGCTTTCCCCAAGCTTCCAAACACCATCCTAACAGCAGCAACTATCTCCTGCAATCCTGGCTAGGGTCTGCATCTTATATCATGGGAGAATGCTCCCATATCAATAAACCCTTATTCTTTCTCTCTACTTGACCTTATTCTCCATCTCTAATCTTAGTCAGTCTTACTGTCAGTCCCACTTGGAACAGCAGCCTCAGGATCCTACTCCCTGAGTACTCTCTTGATTCTTACTAGCAAATATTGGATAGGGTCTGCAGCTCATTTGAAGCATAGCATAGGCTCTTCCTCTCGCTTAGAAACCAAGCATTTCCATGCCAGACCATGTCATCTGTTGACCCTACATACTAATTTGCTGGTAAGAAACGAAGGTAAGAAACCCTAAGAAGGGTATATATTACCACAAAAGGAAGAACATTCTGCAACATCTTTAAGCGGGATGGAAGTTATACCCTCCAATTAGAAGAAACGGTACATTTATGTAGGTCCACAATGTTTAAGAAAATCTAGGTTTTCAACATCTTTGAGACCATAAACCCAGATACAGCCTACCTCTCCTAGTCAGGGTTCTACTTATTCCCAGCTGGGGTTCAGATCCTGGGTTGGCCGATTTGCTGAGGCTGAGGATTCACACTTCTCTGGAATTCTGCTATACTTTTAAATAAGTTCTATGCCTTATTAGCAGCTTTTATAACCTCTGGCTAAAGAAGATAAGACTTTCTTTATATTCTGTAAAGACACTCTCTTATCCTCACATATCACCTTCAACTCATGATTAATCACACACAGTCTTTTATTCTTTCTCTTCGCTGTATAAATAGAACTCAGCAGAAATGGATTATATTGTACTTATTACTTTCCATTGAATTCCTCAAAAGCCCAAGATATTGAATTCACAGAGCATTACCTTCCATTGGTACCCATCCTTGTTCACCATCTGTGAAGGTTTTAACAATCTCACCTCCATAGCATTCAAAGGCTAGCCACGGTCTACCTACCACCAGCAGTGGGATTCTCACTGCCAGCTGGTTAGTGGGCTAATGAGTGATCTAACATCCTATTTTAGACTCTACTTCCTCAGACCATCTAGAATTATTTCTTGAAAACACGATTATCTGATGAAGATATGCTTTTAGGAAATTTATAGGGCAGTGCTCTCATGATCAATTTTTGTGATTATGTGCAGAAAAGAAAAAAAGGGGGGAAGATAGCATTAGGTAGTGAGGGGAGTTAAACTGTGATACATCATTACAAAGTCTCCTTATGATCCAGAGGTGCTCCAGAGTTGAGATGGTCTTTCAGAGTTGTCCTACAAAGGATAACAATCAGTCACTAGATTAGGCCTGGTAGGGATGAGGCTTGAACTTGGGTTAGGCAGCTCTTTCCAGCTGAGGAAGTTTCATGAGAGGGATTCACTTGAGAGTCACAATCTTCCAACACTCCCAAGATATAGAGAGCACCTGCTATCCTGTTTCACCATAAGATAACTTTCTACATTTACTCATCATCAATTTTCACACTAGTGGCTTAGATACTCTTACCAAACCATGTTGGGCTATCTTACATTATTGATAATAGTTTACTGGCATTTATTTCTTCTCTTTAAATTTCTTCCAGTTTTGTAAGCTAAGTAGGTAAAATTCAAACATCTAGAGATGATATTCATCAACAAATGCAAAGTGCTTTTTGAAACCAAGAGATTGATTTTATATAATTTAATGGAGGTCAAACTCCTCATATTTATCAAATAAACCATTGAATGTAATATTTGATGCATGAATATTTTATATATTTTTACATAACAAACCTAATATAGTTTTCTATAAAACATAGCCCAATGTGCATAAGATCTATATCTTAGTCTTGTTTTACTCTTAGAACTAACACAAGGGATAAAAGTACTCAATAATGATCTAATAAATTAACTTGAAGATAAATCTTTAACTATATGCTCATTGTCAATTTTCAACAATGCTATACATATACTATAATGAGAAGCCTAAGGAAAATTCATTTTTCTTTCTAACAAATGCTACCTATCCCTTTCTAATTGAAATAATTTTCTGGAAACTTTTTCTTTGATTGATTAAATATGCCAGAAACTGACAAAATTAAGGCCATTTATATATATATAAATATATATTATATTTTATATAGTTATATTATATATAATATAATTATAATATATTATATATAATAATATATATTATATTTATATAATATATATAAATATATAATCTTACCGGTTACCCAGTGCAGTTCATGCAAGCTTAGAAGCTTACATATATAAGTTACATATATATGACTTACATGAATATATTAGTTACATGAACTAACACACACACACATATGTGTATATATATATATATATATATGGCTTTAATTTGTCAGTATATATATATATGTATATATATATATGATGAAAACTACCTTTTTTAAGCTTAGACGCTTACATGAACTGTACTGGGTAACTGGTAAGATATATGGCTAAAGAAAAGGTGAGAATTTAGGAAGGACCTGGCTTGGCAGCAGACAGTGCATTAACTGAAATAGAAAATGTGACGATAGACCTATACCTGACCAGAGGATGGAGTGAAGGAAGACATGATTAGAGAAAGGAGCTATTTCTGTTTAGCTCATGCTCAATGTCAAGTACCTATTGCTGTCTTAATCATAATGTTTTAAAATAGAACCAGAATGAGAAGTCTGGCCTACAGATGTTGAACAAGATACACCAATATTCTGTGTGTGGCAGTGAAACAACTCCAGAAGTGTGCAGAATGAAAAGAGGAAAGTGTTAAGAAGAGAGCTCTGGTCTCTGGTCCACAACTAGCGGAGGCAAAATAAATAAATAAATAAATAAAATAAGGGAAATATCTGAAAAAGACAGAGGGAAAAAAGTGATGAGAGCGGTGGAGACAAAACAAATCACTGGGATAGAAAATAGATTTTAAAAGTATTTTAAAATGCCCTTACAGGGATTAGAGAACAGAATAAATGGTGAAACAAAATCAAGGTGAGAACAGAACTGGAAATGGATTTTAAAATTGGCAAGAGATATACTACTGGTAAGCTTCATCAGAGCTGTGCCAGTGGAGTTGTGGAACCAGTAGTCATTTTTCTGTATTTCTGAAAGTGAAAGAAAAGTGAAAGTGAAAGTCACTCAGTCATGTTCGACTCTTTACAACCCCGCGGACTGTAGCCCACCAGGCTCCTCTGTCCATGGAATTCTACAGGCCAGAATACTGGAGTGGGCAGCCATTCCCTTCTCCAGGGCAACTTCTCAACCTAGGGATTGAACCCAGTTCTCCCATGTTGCAGGTCAATTCTTTACCATCTGAGCCACCAGGGAAGTCCTTTGAAAGACAGATAAAAACATGAAACAATTAATAGATAAAATTATTTCGGGTAACTTGGCTATGACAAGAAAGAGTTTGGGAAGTAGCTAGAAGACAACATGCAATCACGAGTCTTGCTTTGTTTTCACTGTTTTGTTTTTTTCTAAGTTGAGACACATATATTTAAACACAATTAGGGAAGAGTCAGTAGCTTACAAGGAAAAATAAAATGATGGGGAGCTCTAGGAAAATGGTAGATGCTTGAATTAGCTGTCTTAATAAATAACGATCACTTATATGGTATAATTATGAAATGAATTTTTACAACTCAACATTATTTAAGATTTCCTTTACCAGTAGTCTGTCTGTTTTTAGATGTCTTCATTCAAGCTTTCAGTCTTTTATGCTAGAAAACTTGGAATTATTTCTAATCCTTCCCTCTCTTTATATATATGCAAGATAGTTTACCTTAAAAAAATCCAAAGTTAGTTCTTATATACATTAGATAGTCTTGTTTGAGATAAAGTTAACTAAGTTGTGGAAGCATTTGTGTAGTCTATTCTCCACTTAAACTGGAATACCCTAGTGACATGAGGAGCTAACTCTCATTTCCCAGTATGCACTGGCACAATTAATCTATGTGCTTATGGTTGATCAGTTATTAACTGCAACTGAAGTCATGGGTGTAGTTACAAGTTAAAGAATCAATTAATCTCAAGAATAATCACAGCAGAAGCCTGTTTTCCACAGGGGTTTATTTCACCATTTGGTCCAGTTTTTCTGTCTTTAATCTCTGAATTAAACCAAATGAATCTGAAGACCCAGATGGCAAAGACATGCTAAATACTGTATTGGATGCTGCCTTTCCTCCGGGAAGTTCCAAAAATCTTATGCAAAAGAAATCCAGATGTGCTTTCTTAAGGAAAATAACCATACAATAAACTTGTAGGCACTAAAGCTAATCAAGAATATTACTTTTTCATTTTATGGGTAAAAATTTATGCTACTATTATAACCACAGGATGGATGTACATAACAATAGATAATGATGACAGACTAACTTGAATAAAATTAAATTGCTTTGAAGTTATTAAAAAACTAATTAACTAATTGTTAGATATATCAATAATCAAGAACAAGGCACTTTATTATAAACAAAGCTTCTATGTCAATAGTTTGTAGTACACTCTGCAGATAACAAATACAAAAGCACCATCTTTTAGATAAATGAGAAATTTATCTAAAATTCTGTATAAATACTGAAAACAAGAATTGTTTCATATCTTTTTCTGCATAGTGATTTTTGAACAATGACTAATTTTATCTAACCATCTATAAAAGAAATCAGACACAATGAGTATTTATAGCCAAATCTGTAACATGGGACATTTATAAGAGAGAAGCTATCAGTAAGATTCAGATTCCTTCTTTGAAATTTTGTTCATATCTACTCACACTGGTTAGAATACACTGTACATTCTGTAATTTAAAAATGCAGCCAAATGTTTTAAATGGGGACTAATTAAATGTAAAAGCTTTTGCTAGCAAAGGAAATTATTACCAACAAAAAAAAAGACAACCTAATGAATGGGAGAAAATATTTACAAAGGCTATGTCCAATAAGGGGTTAATATCCAAGATACACAAACACCTCACATTACTCAATATAAAAAATCAAACAACTCAATTAAAAAATTGTCAGAAGACCTGAATAGGCATTTTTCACAAGAAGGTATACAGATGGCCAATAGGTACATGAAAAGGTGCTCAACATTGCTAACTATAAGGGAAATGGAAATCAAAACCACAATGAGATACCACCTCACACCTGTCAGAATGGCTATCATCAAAAACATCACAAATAAATGTTGATGAGGATCAATCAACATCTGGAGAAAAAGGAACCCTTACACACTGCAGATGGGAATGTAAATTGGTGCTATTTACTGTGGAAAACAGTAAGGAGGTTCCTCAAAAAACCAAAAATAGTTACCATGTTTTCCAGCAATCCCACCCATTCCACTCCTTGGCATACATCCAAAGAAAAGGAAAATACTAATTTGAAAATATACATGTGCTCCACTGTATAGTAGCATTATTTCTGTATAGTAGCATTATTTACAATAGCCATGATATGGAAGCAATTTAATTGTCTATATACATATGAATATAATGAAGTATGATAATTTTTTCTTGTATAGCTTTGGTTGGTAACATAAGGTAAAGTCTGCCTCATTTTCTCCTTGATTGCACATGAAGTCTTTACTCTCATGAAGATTTCCATCTCTTGATCTTATATATATATACAATTTATGGGTAAATTGTATATATATACATGTATAGTAAATATACATATACATATATACATGTATAGTAAATATATTTTTTAAAAGGTTATTTTATAATTTAATAGCAAAATTTAATTTTTAAAATAATTTCATCAATAATTTTATATTCCTTTCTTAGAACGCTTACTAGAAATCTAAGACAATATAAAAAATAAGAGTGCAAACAAGCATCCACACTGGATCCTAATTTTACCTGAAATTATTTTAGTTTTCTCTTTTGTCATTTAGGATTTCTAAATTGAATAGTCTTGATTTAAATAGGTTTTTTTTTTTTCTTTCTACTTCTAATTTATTTAGAGATTTGTTTTAAAGTTAAGATGGCTGCAAAATTGTATTAAATGCTTTTAAAACACCTATTAGTAATGGATGTATACCTTTTCACATAGTGGGAAAATTTTTGTTCTCCTTGAATAGACCTTTTTTGATAATATTTATTGCACTTATAATTCTGCTGGTTAATGTACTAAATTTTACTTATTTTTTTTTCTATCACTGCCATAAAAATTCATCTATAATTCTCTCTTTTGTTCATCATTCTTAATCTGAAGTGACTAATTTAATTTCATGAAAATAAGAAAATATCTCTGGTTGATAAATATGACTTTGTGTTCTAAGCATACTTTTCAGCAAGGTATATTATATGTGCTAACAAAATCATTATTCCTAATATAAGCTTAATATCCACAGAAAACAAAAATCATAATGTATAGCAGTTTGTAACTCTTTTTCTCCATTATTTATTTAAAGAATTGAGTTTGAAAATATACATATCAATAATAAATTAAATTTTTATTATAATTTAGTGAACTCTGTAGCATAAACTTCAAAAAAGTACCTTCTGTATGACCATATACATTGCATAAATTAACTAGAAAGTAAAGAGAGTAGATAGCATTCTTGTTCCCAGAGATATATGTTTAAAAGCAATATCAATGAAGAAATGTCTCAAGTTATCCAATGTAGATAAAGGGGACAGTGTATCCAAGTAAAAATCGTGTACTTTTTGGTAAAAAAAAAAAAGAGAGAATATATATATACATATATATATATATTGAAGTAATAATGAACATTCATGAGATATTATGAACTGTTTCTTTAAACATGTTTTTTGTTTTTATCTGCTATCTAGCAAAATAATAGAAAAATATGGAAAAGTGGAAGGATGTTAAAAGAAACATAATCTAGATGAAAGTACAATTTGGGTATATATCTCTCAGTCCAAAAATCAGATTGCATACATTTAAAATATATTTCTTGCTTATATCATATATATTATGCTGTCATGCATTTTTCATAAGCATTCACCATATTCCTCCTCTCATTTTCCAGGCAGTAGTCTAAGCACTAAGTTTTCAGCAGGAAAGAAAGGAAGGAAGGAAGGAAGGAAAGAGAAAGGAGGAAGGGAGGGAGAAAAAGAAAGGAAGTCTAAAGCACTAAGTAATTACCAAAATAAGTGATAGTAAAAATTCTGAATTATAATTATGATAAGGGCTAGGAGGAAGGTATACGTAAAAAGGGAACACATCAATCTAGCATCGCGGGAGGAATTGTTAAGGGCTGGTTGAGGAGAATTTCAGACGAAGTGTGGAGTATTCAGAGCCCCTGGAATGGGCGGAAGCTTTGTGGATTCCAGAAACTGAGATAAAAGTGGAATGACTGAAGCAAAGGCAGAGAAATGGAGGGAAACCGGGGGTGAAGCTTGAGAGTGAGGCAGGGCTCAGTGGAACCAAGTCATATAGCATATTAGGCGGTAGGAAGCCTTTGAAGGGTTTAATAAAGGTGTTCTGCAAGCAAATTTGACTTAATAAAGTTGCTTGAGCTGCAACCCCAAGAAAATATTGAATAGCAAGTGGCAAAGATGAATGTGAGGAGACCTGTTCATATGGCTGTCTAAGGGGCCAGAGTGGTGTTAATAGAAATGCAGTAATTGTGTTCAAATGGCTATATGATAACCCATGGGTATTCGCATGGTATTACTGCGAACACAATTGGATACATCCACCATAAACTTTGAATCGGGAGCTATTGATGCAAAGAAAAGATCTATTCTTAGAGCATGTGGTGGAGGTGGCAGCAACAATACTGAGTTTCCTGGGGAGCAGGGAACTGTGCTGGCGACAGAAGCCAGTGTTTGGTAGGAGCCACACAGGGCACTTTGGAAATTCTGTGCACTTTGCCTGCAAAAGTGGTTTTCCTGACCTCATTGGTTTGTGGAGGAATTAGGTTTGTGCCACCCATGTCATTTACCCTCATTTGTGCCTGATTGTTTTCTAAACTTCATTCTGAAGCCTGAAAGCAAGTCTACAAAATTTAGGTTCATTCATTCATTCATCCAGTTTAAATCTGCCAGAGTCAAAGTATCCTGCTTACATGCGGCGGTCTACTGAATTAGCAGTATTTAATAGCAGTAAATCAAGTTTATTCCTTCTGCCACTTGTCATTAGATAGGCTACTTCTTTTCCTGCTACTGGATAAAATTGGGGGGCATATTTCACAGCTTTCTGAGTTCCCTGAAGTCAGTCACAGGAACAGTCCAAAAATTTTTTATAATTAAAATGTCCAGTTCAATAACTTAAAAAGAAGACCTGTGAACTTTCCAATTAAGACTTTCTCCATTGCCTCCTGCTGTATACTAAATTAAGCTTGATATCCTAAAAGTCTGAGAGCAACACATGGAGAGTGTGGGGGGGTTACTTAGCTCCTGATTTTCCCCTGGCCAACATTTGTTGTTTGACTCCTCCGTCCTACTCTCACTAGCCACAGGGGGTAAACTCCTCCAGGACTGTACACGTGATGACTGAAGGAGAAGGAGGAGCAACTATGGAGCCCTGTCTTTTGTAAATGAAAAAGTCTGCAGAATCTTAAGGTGAAACTCTTGAAATTCCTCTCATTTGGCTGGAGAAAGCATTACCATCTTAATCCACCTTAGAGTGTTCAATGAAGCACTCTCAACAAAGAATTCCTTGTCCTCCATCCCTAGGTCCCAATCTCAATTGTTTATAAAACTAAAATGGGGAGTCACAGATGCTGACATGGAGGGTCTAGCAATTCACTTTGCAAGAGGTACAGGGCAACTTTTAAATTGATCTTCATCTATTTGCCATAAAATGATGGGACCAGATGCCATGATCTTAGTTTTCTGAATGTTGAGTTTTAAGCCAACTTTTTCACTCTCCTCTTTCACTTTCATCAAGAGGCTCTTTACTTCTCTTTCTGCCATAAGTGTGGTGTCATCTGCATATCTGAGGTTATTAATATTTCTCCTGGCAATCTTGATTCCAGCTTGTGCTTCATCCAGTCCAGCATTTCTCATGGCATACTCTGCATAAAAGTTAAATAAGCAGGGTGACAATATATAGCCTTGATATACTCCTTTCCTGATTCAGAACCAGTCTGTTGTTCCATGTCCAGTTCTAACTGTTGATTCTTGACCTGCATACAGATTTCTCAGGAGGCAGATGAGGTGGTTTGATATTCCCATCTCTTTAAGAATTTTCCACTATTTGTTGTGATCCACACAGTCAAAGGCTTTGGAACAGTCAATAAAACAGAAATAGATGTTTTTCTGGAACTCTCTCGCTTTTTCAATGATCCAACAGATATTGTCAGTTTCATCTCTGGTTCCTCTGCCTTTTCTAAATCCAACTTAAACATCTGGAAGTTCATGGTTCACATACTGTTGAAGCCTGGCTTGGATAATTTTGAGCATTACTTTGCTAATGTGTGAGATGAGTGCAATTGTGTGGTAGTTTGAACATTCTTTGGCATTGCCTTTCTTTGGGATCGGAATGAAAACTGAATTTTCCCAGTCCTGTGGCCACTGTTGAGTTTCCCAAATTTGCTGGCATATTGAGTGCAGCATTTCCACAGCATCATTTTAGGATTTGAAATAGCTCAACTGAAATTCTATCACCTCCACTAGGCTTTGTTCGTAGTGATGCTGCCTAAGGCCCACTTGACTTCACATTCCAAGATGTCTGGCTCTAGGTGAGTAATCACACCATTGTGGGTATCTGGGTCATGAAGATCTTTTTTGTATAGTTCTTCTGTGTATTCCTGCCATCTCTTCTTAATAACTTCTGCTTCTGTTAGGTCCATACCATTTCTGTCCTTTATTGTGCTCATCTTTGCATGAGATGTTCCCCTTGGTATCTCTAATTTTCTTTATTTTGGGGGGCTCCAAAATCACTGCAGATGGTGACTGCATCATGAAATTAAAAGACGCTTGCTCCTTAGAAGAAAAGTTATGACCAACCTAGAAAGCGAAAGTGAAGTCGCTTAGTCATGCCCAACTCTTTGCGATCCCATGGACTGTAGCCTTCCAGGATTCTCCGTCCATGGTATTTTTTCCAGGCAGGAATACTGGAGTGGGTTGCCATTTCCTTTTCCAGGAAATCTTCCTGACCCAGGGATCGAACCTGGTTCTCCCACACTGCAAGCAGACTCTTTACCGTCTTAGCCACCAGGGAAGCTCCTTGGAATAAAAGTTATGACCAACCAAACTAGACAGCATATTAAAAAGCAGATACATTACTTTGCCAACAAAGGTCTGTCTAGTCAAAGCTGTGGTTTTTCCAGTAGTCATGTATGGATGTGAGAGTTGGACTATGAAGAAAGCTGAGTGCCAAATAATTGATGCTTGTAACTGTGGTGTTGGCGAAGACCCTTGAGAGTCCCTTAGACTGCAAGGAGATCCAATCAGTCCATCCTAAAAGAAATCAGTCCTGAATATTCATTGGAAGGACTGATGCTGAAGCGGAAACTCCAATACTTTGGCCACGTGATGCAAAGAACTGACTCATTTGAAAAGACCCTGATGCTGGGAATGATTGAAAGTGGGAGGAGAAGGGGACTACAGAGGATGAGATGGTTGGATGGCATCACTGACTCAAAGGACTTGAGTTTGAGTAAACTCCAGGAGTTGGTGATGGACAGGGAAGCCTGGCGTGCTGTAGTCCATGGGGTTGCATCCAGTTGGACACGACTGAGTGACCGAAGTGAACCGAAATGAAATTGATCTCAGCCTTCACGTTCTCTGCCAAAACTGAGATACAGAGAGACTCAAGGCAACGTGTTCTGTTACTCTTGCAGCTATGAGTCCTGACAAAAGAGTTTTTTGAACTTCTAATAAGCCTTTTTATCTTAAACTTCACTCATTTATTGATAGGCAGGATAAAGACACACATTTTTTGTCCTACTTCCTACTTTATTTCATACCCAAGAATAGCATCAGTGGCTGATTACCAAGATAGTTCAATTTTTGTAGGTCAAGATACACCTGCTCTACATTTTGATTTCTTCAGCTTTGTAAGTGAGCCCTGTTTACTGCTTTAATCCATTACTTTAATTCATCTTTAGAAATTTTTAAAATGTTTAATAGTGAATACATATATACTACTTATTTCATCAGTCCAAAAATACATATTTCTATGCAATTAATTACCTTTTCTATTTTCTCAAAAGAAATGCAACATATATCTTCCTGCTTTTAACAACTCTGGTTATTCATCCATAATACATGCTTCAGCACCTTTCTTGTATTGGGAAAAGTATCTTCGGTAACACATTATGTAAGAATGGGTCTTTAGACTCAAATTAAAATACCTCAAAATGAGACACAACCCAGAGGAATCCTAGGTGAAGACTAAAAAGTCTGAAAGAACAAAAGTGGAAGCAGCTTATTATTTTTGAAAAAAGGGCAAACATGAATCAGCTCAGCAAAAACCTCACCTGAGATAAAGAGAGAGTTTTACATAAGACTCCAGTGCTGGCCTGATGGGACAAAGAAAATAACTGGCTTTGCACCTCCCACTGATTACCAAATGCTCCTCATTCTAATTATTAATTTAAAAACTAATCAACAGGGACTCCACACAGGCAGACAAGACAATTTGTGTCAGCTAGAATGTATCAGGCAGTCTAGCCAAGTATCCAGCATATAGGATTCTGCTTTCAGCTGTCTTCTCCTAATGGTCTGGATTTAGCTCTCTGAAAATCGGAGGAAATTAGCAATACTGCCAAATGTAGACTCTGCGCAGTCACTAGAGGCAAGCTCCACTTGTGAGAGTCCACCCACCTTTATTACTGAAGTTGATACCTGTTTAAAAAGTAACAGAGTGAAACTAATTCTAATTAAAGGTGAATAGGAGTCAATTTAACTTGCTGCTGACAAAGAGAACAGGTAATCTCCCAGATCTCTGCTCTAGTCTTTACTAATACTGCAATTTAAGGCAACTTACTTAACCTCTTCTGCTCCTATGTCTTCTCTTTATATAAGCTCTGCTGAGGGAAGCACCACTGAACC
The DNA here is from genome assembly GCF_033118175.1 of Dama dama. Lineage (NCBI taxonomy): Eukaryota > Metazoa > Chordata > Mammalia > Artiodactyla > Cervidae > Dama > Dama dama. Next base: position 61,856,788 of record NC_083692.1, on the reverse strand, counting down.
AGCTGATCGTGAAAAGCAGAAACGACTTTCTGATTGAGTAGAGAGGGAAGAGAATACTGGAGATTAACCAGGAAGAGAAAATCAGTATCAGTGAGCAACCTTCTCACCAGAGACAAATATCAGAGGCCAAAGGAGCAGAAAGGAGGCAACAGCAGCAGAACTGAGCAATTTCCAAGCTATAGGAGGTGGTCTGATTAAGTCAGTCTTTCCTTCTGGGACATCAGATTTAAAGGGCTAAAACATCTTTGAATCATACCTGCAAGCATCTCAGGGAGTTACTGGAAATACTTGGGAAGACCAATCCTACAAAAAGATTTAGATTTCCTTAACAAATGAGTGATACAGGTGACCAGAATGGCATTTTACTTTAAACACAACTGTTTCATTTTATATTCAAAATCTTGTAAAATCTGAGAATCTTTGTAAACTGGTTTCAGAATGATGGGTGTACTGCTGCTTCTATAATATCCCAAGCAAATAATTTAATTGCATTTCCAACATGACTGACAATTTTTAGTGTATATTTTAATTACACAAAATGCACAGCTCCCTGGAGGAGGGCATAACAACCCACTCCAGTTCTCTTGCCTGGAGAATCCCACAGACAGACGAGCCTCACAGGCTGTAGCCCATGGGGTTGCAAAGAGTTGGACAACTGAAGTGACTTAGCATGCATAAGCATATGCACACATGTGAACAGTAACTTGCCAGGATGCTAAGGGGTTAGGTCTACATCTCTGACAATTGCCTCCCTTTCTCTACCATTTCAGTTTGTTTTTCTTTTATGGGATTTCTAAGAATTTTTTTTCTTTTAATAGCCAAATAGCAACCCTTTGCCACTTTCACAAAAGAGATACAGCAATTTCCATCAAAATAATGAGAATTTTCACAAGAATATCATAAGCATCACAGAGATGGGATCAGCATGGGGGTGAATGAAGGAAGTTAGGGACTAGTGTTCTGCTATTGAGAATGATAGAAGAATCTAAGATTTGGGACTATGAGGAATCAAATAATTGACTTTGGTCAGACATACTGTTTCAGCAGAACTAGAGGCTATCAGTCAAAATTCTTGATAAATTAGTAAGCTGGGTGGGATCTTTCCATACTAAATGTTAACTAAAAACTATACTAAAAAGTATTTTAAAAATAACATATATTACATAATCCCGAATCAAATGCAACTAAATAACATAAGCTGAGTTATAGAAAAGGAGGTAAATTTAATAAATGTGTGCTGATTTTTATAGTCTGATATTAAGCTATCAACCAAGTTCAATTCCAAGGCACTGCCATAAACTCAAGTTAATGCACCTTAAATTATATTTATACATTAAACTTAAAAAGCAGAAATTTCTCAGCAAAGTAATAAAATGTTAATAAAGCTAATGGAAGAAAGTTTGCCTTTGAGACACTAACTCAATGAAAGTCATATGTTCCTCAGAACAGTCTCCCTTTGGGAAATGATTGACCTAAAGTATTTCATCTGTTGAACCTTAGCAACAATTACACCTGACTGATGTTTATGAATATAAGTCATATGAGACTGGCTTAAAGACTGAAACACTAGTCTTTTATTGTCTCATTAGTTATAAAACTAGTTGGTCTAATTTTGGCTCTTTCGAATGCACATTGAAGGAAATTTAACTAATTAATTCATGGTATGTGTTTATTTAATCAGTCTTTCCTGGGCATTAAAATTTCCCTTCCAAATAGACATAGTAGGGTGATAAGAAACAACTTAAAAGCCACTTTGCTTAATTTGAATATTTCAAAATAGGCACGCTGAGCACACTGAAATTCAGTTTAGGAATTCAACAATATGACCAACAATAATATATGACAGCTTTAACAACTGGTTTCTTTTCAGAATATTTTCTGCCATTCTTTGCTCTGAAAAATACCCGAAGATATTTGTACACTACAATCAAAATGCATCTACAATTTAAAAAATTATTCTGCTGCCTCCAATAACTTACAAATGCTAAGAAAAAGATTCATATATATCAGAAATCAACAATTTTTGCTAAGAATTTCCAAATATTGTTGACAAGGAAATGAAGTATGACTAAAATATATGAATAAAATGTATGACTTTTGAATGATGATTTTCATAAAGTATTAATCATGAAGAAATTGAAAAAATTAAGTATATTGTTACGGAATCTCCCTCTCCCCTTTTCCACATTCATGCTGTTCCAGTCAGGCAAAGAAATACAAGGTATTATTAAATAAATATCAACTGGTAGATAAATAGAATAATAGTTTAATTATTCTGACTTCATTTATCTATATTGGGGACCCTGGTGGCTCAGACAGTAAGGAATCCACCTGCAATGCGGGAGACCTGGGTTCAGAAGATCCATAGATAAATAGAAAAATAGTTCAATCATCCTGATTTCACTTATCTATATTGGTCATCACCCAGAACCAATCCTAGCATTTATCCATAAATACAAGAGACTTCTGAAGGTACAAAATGTCCATATCCTTTACTGATAGGACCCAGCACTTTTCTCTGGCCTCCAATCCAAGCTTTCAGATACAATAATAAGTTGCTTCCTGGTTTAATTACTAAATTCTCAGTTAACCAAAAGGAGAATGGAAGAGGAAAAATGGCGACAGCAATAAGAAATAGTATTTAAAAGGTTGACAGTTTTCTTTAATAATATTATGGCCCAAAGCTTAATGAACATAATGGAAAAAAGTGAAAGTGTCAGTCACTTAGTCGTGTCCGACTCTTTGTGACCCCATGGGCTGTAGCCCACTAGACCTCTGTCCATGGAATTCTCCAGGCAAGAATACTGGGGTGGGTAGCCATTGTCTTCTCCAGTGGGTCTTCCTGATCCAGGGATGGAACTGGGTTCGATCTCCCACATTGCAGGCAGAGTCTTTACCATCTGAGTGACCAGGGAAGCCCAATGAATGTTATAAACACTTTTAATTCATATACTAGAAAAAAAATAAAAATAATAAGATATATCAGTATCAATATATCAACATATTGCTTTCACTGAAATAATTTGGAAATCCTTATGATTAACTAGAATAAAAAAATAAAACCTAAAAATTAATAAAAATTAAACTGAAATCTTATATTCTTGGCCTGGGCAAAGGTCAGATTTTATAGAAAAATGGTACTACTTTTCTAGAATTCTCCTCTATTGTTTCTTATTGACACATGACACAAAGCAAAGTAGGTGATATCTCATGGTTCAAAGGGAGATAATTTCATCAGTGACAACATCCATTTTAGATAGGTGGTGTAATCATTTTAGCATCTATATAAAATTTTATGCCAATTTATTATATATATGCATGTATTTCTTTACCAGTTTTCCATTTGTGAACTGTTTAAGGCCAAAGATGAATAGAGATGCTTAGCAGATTAACTATAAATATGTATATTAAATTTCATCATAACCAATTCTGCTCTGTGGCTAACAGTGTTACAAAGATTTCCCTTTGAATGCACCCCAGGGAATGGATGACTTATAAAACACATGTTGAGGGAAGTAGGTGATGATTCTGAAATCTAAAATACTTAGTCCAGAATAGCTCCATTTTTTAAAAGAAACTTTTTAAAAGGCATTAAATAGTATTAAAATTCATAACTAAATACTATGGTGTTTCAAAGTAAATGAAATGGTGTCATTTTCTGCTTTAACAAAGAAAATGCACATTTGGCAAGTCTGAACCCCAGGCCTTCTTTAGAGCGATTATTTCCTTTCATAAGTAAAAAGCATTCAGAAGCATCTCTACCAGGTCAAAAACCACCAGGCTGACTTTGACCTTTTTTCACTATTCATAAGTGGGTATTTAAACCTGGTACTATGTTAGTAAATCTTTGACTATTTTGTCTTTAGTCTCTAACTTTGGTATTTTGCAGGTATTTAAAATATCTTCTCCCTAGTCTATTTAGAAATTTTACAAAATGCACTAATCAGTTAATTCATTTACTCTATAAAAGTCTTTCATGTCTACCACTTGTGTATCAGGCATTCAGCTAGTACAAAAATAGAAAAATAACTAAAGGAAGTTATTACCTAGGAAGATCTCACAACTCAGTGAAGCAGAAAATACAGAAAAACAAACATCCTCAGGTGGAAGGTGCTATGGTAACGATGGAAGACAATTATATTATAGATATGCGATTATATAACATATCCAAAATTTTACAGAGATCCAAGGCAGAAATAGCAACAGATTTTGCCTGATGGTGGAATACAGAGGACACTTGAGCTGAGGATGGAAACGTGAAGAGGCTAATGTTTTTCTAGCAGAGGGATGAGCAAGCACTTGGAGGTATACAAGAACATGGCATACACAGGCAACTGCAAGGAGTTTGAATTTGGTGTGTGTGTTCGTGCTCAGCCTCTAAGTCAGGTTCGACTCTTTGCAACCCCATGGACTGTAGCCCACCAGGCTCCTCTGACCATGGGGTTTCTCAGGCAAGAACACTGGAGTGGGTAGCCATTTCCTACTTCATGTAATCTTTCTGATCCAGGGACTGAACCCACATATCCTGTGTGGCAGGCAGGTACCTTAACACTGAGCCCGCGGGGAAGCCCCTCAAAGTTGTTAGAGCAGTACATAGTTGTATTCTACATATTTGTATTCTTATGAGCAATGAAGATCACCAGAAACTTTTGGGAGATGATGAAAACAACTATATATTAGAATGTTAACTTGCTTGATAAACAATTTTAATTGAGACTCTACTGTGCCTGGCTGTTGGTTAGGCCATGGAGAAAAAATGGTGGTCATACCACAGTGACTGTCTGCAAGAAGATGAATATTAAACAAATAATTATAAGTAAGTAACAATTCTAAGTACATGATGTTATGGGAAGGGAAAATCAATGAGTCATGAAGTTTAAATATGTAATTTTAAAAATCTGTATTTTCATTTATGGTTTACCATTACTTGAAATTTATATTGTTTTCCCTCTATTTACATCTGTATTAAGCAATTCTTTACTATCTAGTATAACAATAACATTTGAGGGCAATTATTCTCATTTTTCATAACATTTACTTTGTCTTTTTAAATCTGATTTTTATTCCAAACAAACTATTGGGTATCTATGAAGAGCGACCATCTCCACACTATTCAGACTCTTTTTTTTTCTTTCTTTCCTACATTTTATATTATGAAAATATGACAATACAGTTACAGGAGACTTGAAAAATACAGAACAAAGTTACATATAGTTCCACTATATATATCACAATTATTTTTTAAGTAAATGTCAATTTTTAGTTAGAATTTCAATTTCAAACTATTTTTCTGTTTATTTTTATTATTCAGATTCTTAAGCCACATTGATAATACATATCTGAATCAATTCAAGCCCATTTATGCACCATTAAAGTTTGGAGCTTTCTTTATAAAATCAGATGTATTTTTACTATATATTCTAATAGATTATTGCTGATATATAGAATTTTAATATAAAAAGGAAATAAAATATAAACCTGTAGGTTCTATGGGAACACAACGTGAAGTAAACATTTTAAATTAAGTTATGACAAATATTTAATTGCTAAACCTCATTATTTTAAACTCTTAAGTAGAGTTCAGTCACTTAGTCATGTCCAACTCTTTGCGACCCCATGAACCGCAGCACACCACGCCTCCCTGTTCATTATCAACTGCTGGAGTTTAATCAAACTCGTCCATTGATTAGGTGATGCCATCCAACCATCTCATCCTCTGTTGTCCCCTTCTCCTCCCACCCTCAATTTTTCCCAGCATCAGGGTCTTTTCAAATAAGTCAGCTCTTCGCATCAGATGGCCAAAGTATTGGAGTTTCAGCTTCAACATCAGTCCTTCCAATGATCATCCAGGACTGATCTCCTTTAGGATGGACTGGTTGGATCTCCTTGCAGTCCAAGGGACTCTCAAGAGTCTTCTCCAACACCACAGTTCAAAAGCATCAATTCTTCAGTGCTCAGCTTTCTTCACTGTTCAACTCTCACATCCATACATGACCACTGGAAAAACCATAGCCTTGACTAGACGGAACTTTTTTGGCAAAGTAATGTCTCTGCTTTTTAATATGCTGTCTAGGTTGGTTATAACTTTCCTTCCAAGGAGTGTCTTTTAATTCCATAGCTGCAGTCACCATCTGCAGTGATTTTGGAGCTCAAAAAAATAAAGTCAGCCACTGTTTCCCCATCTATTTGCCATGAAGTGATAGGATTGGATGCCATGGTCTTAGTTTTCTGAATGTTGAGCTCTAAGCCAACTTTTTCACTCTCCTCTTTCACTTTCATCAAGAGGCTCTTTAGTTCATAAATTCTTCAAAATATTCTAGTGGAGGAGTTACACACAAATTCAAGCAGTTAGTGATTCTATATTCTGTCTTAACCAGAAGAGTATTTTTTTTTAATAACTTAATTTGGATTTCTTAAACATGGAAATATCAAGAGACACACTTTAATCAGTTAATGTTTTACTAGATTCTAATGGAGTAGTCCTCTGTTTTTATTCATAATGTAACTGCATTATTCTATTCTTCATTCTTTTAATTATTTTATTTTTTGCTTTCTAATTAATCATAAATATATGAAGATCATCTTGACTGGTGAGTTTTAAAAACCATAGCTTACTGCTTATCATTTTAGATTCATAAGTTACAGTCCATTTTAGCTGATACAATTTAAATTTTCTGTTTTCAATGATTTAATTTCTTTCCTACTTAATAAGTGGATATAGCTTCCCTTTCTCTTCCTTTTTCTCTTTCTTTCCTCTCTTATTTTTATTGTTATACTTTGCTTTGCAAATAACATTACATCCATCATCATATACCATTAAATATCATAGGTGAAATAAAATAGGAGGATTAATTCCAGACCCACTTTTTCTATTCATTAAGAGTGTGACATTGTTGGACTTCCCTGGTAGCACAGTGGAAAAGAACCTGCCTGCCAACGCAGGGGACAAAGGTTTGATTCCTGGTTGGGGAAGATTCCACATGCCTCGGAGCAACTAAGACTGGGTGCCACAACTATTGAGCCCGCACTTCAGAGCCTGAGCTCTGCAACAAGAGAAGCCGCAACAGTGAGAAGCCTGAGCACCACAACTAGAGAAAGCCCTTGCACAGCAACGAAGATCCAGTGCAACCAGAAATAAATAAAATTATAGAAAAAAAAAAAAAGAGTGTGACATTGTAAAAGGCATTTAGACTGTCTGAACTTTAATTTCATCATATTTATACTAAGAAATTGAAAGTAACTGATTTTTCAGTTCCCTAATATAAACTTCTAATTGTCTACATTTATTGTCTGGTGAACTAATCAGCCATGTTTTGATTCAACATTAATTCACAACAATAATTCAACATCTTATTGTACCAAGAACATATCAGCAGGGGAGAGCACTCCCCATAAGCTTTGATTCTTGTTTACCTGTGACATCAGGATAGTATCACAGATTATTTTATCTCTTTGAATAGAGCTGTCTTAAAAGTGATTAAGATTATTTTTCTCGTGATTAAAATTTTGATTGAGACAGTTTTTATCACACAACTTATCAGAATTTTCACCTTATATTGATACTGTTGAGTATCAACTGTTCACCCCAAAATATATGTACACCCCAAAATGTGAATATTGAAGCCCAATATGACTATTTGGAGATATGACCTTTAAGGAGTTAACTAAGGTTAAAAGAAGTTATAAGAGTGGGGTCCTAACCCCAAAGGACTGATGTCCTTATAAAAAAGAGGAAGAGACATCGTGAGTGCACGCATAGAAGAAATGCCATCTTGAGGACAAAGAGAAGGCAAACATCTGGAAGCCAAGAAGAAAAGCCTCATTAGAATCCAACTCTGCCAGGACCTTGATCTTAGAATTCCAGCCTCCAGAACTAAGAGATACCAAATTGCTGTTATGTAAGCCACCCAGTTCACAGTATTCTGCTATGGCAGCCCAAGTATGATTTCATTTTCACCTGAATGGTGAGCTGAAGTTTCTTCTGAACCAAAATTCAGTTTAGCAACACTTGCTATGCATGTACCTGTTGTTCATCTCTAAACATTTGTTATCTATACATGTGTAAAATTGGACTCATCTTCCCTTTATATCCTTCTGTGTTTATCATTCCAGGGAATAGAGTCATCATAGACCAAATTTACCATGTTCAAGATATCTTCATCAACCCTGATTCAACAGCTGAATTTAATAAATCTCTAAGCCAGTAAGGTCTATTCCCTAAGTCCATCTTAGATTCTAACATGTCAATCTCTATTGCATCTACTACAATTTAGGCATGCACCACAATTTAGGCAACTCTGGTTTATATTTTAAGTATTTCTCCCTCCAGTTTCACTCCTCATATTCCTACATCCATTCATTACAATATAGCAAATGAGAGTTTCTATATTTCGAACTAGACACCTACCTCAATAGCTGTCAAATGCCACAAAATAATGTTCATGTTTTGGTGAGGTTTATAAAGCAGGTCATAATCTGCTCTAGATGACTGCTGTTTCCTACCATTATATCACTCAATTTTTATATGTGTTCAAGTTATGTTGAAATAACTGCAGGGTCTTAAACAGGCAACAATGATTACAGCAAAGATAATAATAATAACTGATAGCATATTTATTGGTCACTTACTCTGGTCTAATAACTGCACAAAACACATACGCACATAAACATTCCAAACCTATAGAACATACTTTTGATATACATAATATTATCATTGGAATTCATCAGAGTTTTAGAAATTAAATGACTTCTACAAAATAGTTCAACATCAGAATTCAAATCCAAGCCTTCCAGAAACCAAAATGTATGTGGCTATGCTGCCTCCCTGCATTCTTTTGCCTCAGTGCCTTAGATACTTGCCTCTACCTGAAAATCTCCATCGCTTTTTTGCATCTCTAGCTCTTATTTGATATTTAAGGTTCAGATATCAATTCTATGAACAAACATAAAATAATGATCTTCCCCCTCAAATAACAGCTTAAACCCCTTATTTGATTTAGCACAGACACTATATTTATCATACATTCATTATATATCTTATATAAATTAATTTTAAATAATATGCACATACATATATGTGTGTATCTAAATAAATACATGGATGTCTACCTATGTATCTCCTTATTTTGAATGTGAAACAGAAATATTTATGCAGAGGTATTAGAATTTCTTACTGTTGAAGATTCACCCTCCTATAACATTATTTATTTTGTTGATTTAAGTTCTCTGCTTCAATATTCCTTAATTAAAATGTATTAATGGTCAATATTTCCTTGAAAGCTAGTCAAGCAGTCTTTATTCATGCATAATTGCTTTGCAGATAATAGTAGGGAAAACAATCAAACAGCTGCAAATTAGACCTCTATCGGGATATTTTAGAACATTTTTTTGTCCATGTAGTTAATTAGAAATCAACCCATATGATGACAAATTTTATAAACTGATACTGGTATAAATTTGGATCACTTTACAAAATAGCCATGTGGTCCAGATGCAGCTTTCTATTCAGTCTCTCTCTCCATTTCCCTCTGTCATTTCCTCTTTCCCTCCCTCCAAAGTTGCTGCAATATTTCCTAACATGTAAGACAAGCAAAATTTGCATTTTCTTTTTTTTGCAAAATTTGCATTTTCAAAGAAAGTTTAGCTAATCAGAATCAATTTGAGCTTCTCAGTACTAACAACGCTATATAAAAATTTAAAAACTATATCTTGTATAGTTTAAATTGTTAGCTGTAGCACAGAAAAGAATGAGCTACAGAGTTAAAGCTACCTAAAACACATGCACTATGAAAACAGCAGAGATATTGATTAAAGTTTAACATAGGTTGAATACTCACACCAAAAGCTAGGTTTATCTATTAAAATAAGATGTGTGATTTTAGAATACATGAAAAGAATAAGTAAAACTAGAACAAATAAAACATATAAAGGAAATAAAGCAAATGAAATTAATGAATAATGCTAGAAATGTAAAATATATGTTAATAATACTAATGTAAGTTGATAATAAAGTTAAGAATTTTCTTTTCAAAAAATCCAATGATATGGTTTTACAGAAGACATACCTAAACAAAATGTTAACATAATGTTATAAAATATTTTAAAGAAAAGGGTGCATAAGAAAAGGCAAATATTAACCACAATAATATTATGGCAGCACCACTAATATGAATAAAACAAGGCAAAAGTATTGATAGTGATAAAGTTTGTCATTATTTTATAATTTTGAATATTATTTTTCAGAGAGACAATGAAGATTTATATACTAGGTAGCAATTTTAAACCTTTTACATGTGTTATCCTAATTAATCTGCAAACACTCTCAGGTGTGGAGAAAGGGATATAAAATAACTACAATTCAAAAAGAAATAGTAGAACCATCCCTGTTTACAGATTACATGATCATATATATAGAAAACACTAAAGACTCTTATTGAAAATACTTTTAGGACCAGTAAAGGAATTCGGTGAAACTACAAGAAACAAAATCAACATGCAAAAGTCAGTTGCATTTATATACACTAACAATGAATTATCTGAAAAGGAATATGAAAACAATCCCATTTACAATAGTACCAAAAACAATAGTGCCAAAAATAATAAAATACTTAGGAATACACTAAGTAGATAAAAGACTGTACATTGAAAGTACAAAATATTAATGGAAGAAATTTTAAAAGATATAAACAAATGGAAACATATCCAATGTTCACAGATTGGAAGAATTAATACTGTTAGATAACCATAAACCTCAAAGATGCACATATTCAATACAACCCCTATCAAAATTCCAATGGTTATTTTTTATAGAAATAGAAAAAGAATTCTAAAATTAATATGGAATCACAAAAGACTGTGAACATCTGGATCAATCTTTAGAAAGAAAAACAAAACTGGTAACATCACATTCCTGATTTGAAAATATATTTTAAAACCATAGTAAGTAAAACAGTATGGTACTGTCAGAAAAACAGACAAATAGGCAAATGGAACAAAAAACAGGGGCCAGAAATCAATCCATGAATACATGGTCAAATAATCAACAAGCGTACCAAGAATGCACAACAGAAAAAGGATAAACAAATGGTGCTGAGAAAACTGTATAGCCACATGCAAATAAATGGAATTGGATCATTATCTTACACCTTACAGAAAAATCGACCAAAAATGGATTAAAGGCTTAAGTTTATGACTGGAAACTGTAGAGATCCTGGAAGAACATATGGGGGAAATGCTTCCGGATATTGGCCTTGGCAACGATTTCATTGACATCACTCAAAAGCACAGGCAACAGAAGGAAAAATAAACAAGTGTGACTACAGCAAACTAAAATTTTTCTGAAGTAAAGGAAGCAAATAACAAAGTGAAAAAGCAACCTGTGAAATGGGAGAAAATATTTGCAACCATGTAATAGATAAAGAAGTCAATTTCCAAAACACATAAGGATCTCATACAGCTCAGTAGCAAAGAAACTAAATTCTATTTAGAAATGGACTAATAAGTTAAATAGACATTTTTCCAAAGAAGATATTAAAATGGCCAAAAGATATATGACAAATGCTTAACATAAGTGAAAGTGAAAGTCACTCAGTCATATCTACCTCTTTGTGGGACTCTTTGTGGGATTCTACAGCCCATGGAATTCTCCAGGCCAGAATACTGGAGTGGGTAGCTATTCTCTTCTCCAGGGGATCTTCCCAACCCAGGTCTCCCACATTGCAGGTAGATTTTTTACCAACTGAGCTACCAGGGAAACCCTAATCATCAAAACAATGGGACATGACTTAGCAACTAAATACCACCAACTAATCATCAGGGAAATGCAAATCAAAACCACAGTGAGGTATCACCTCACACCTATTAGGATGGTTATTATCAAAACAGCAGAAGACAACAGTATTGCTGAGGATGTAGAGAAATGGAAACCTTTGTAAATTATCAGTGGAAATGCCTAACAGTGCAACCACCATGGGAAATAGCATTGAGATTCCTCAAAATATTAAATATAGAACTACCTTAAGATCCAGTGACCAAACGTCTGGATATTCATCTAAAAGAATTTCAATCAGGATATCAAAACCCCCCAAAGTAAGTGCAGCCTTATTTACAACAGCCAAAATATGGACAAAATTAAATTTCCATCGATAGATAAATGAACACAGAAAATGTGGTTTATACATATATGGAATATTATTCAACCTTAAAAAAGGAGAAAATTCTGCAACACGCAAAAGTGTAGATTAACCCCGAGGGGTATTATGTTAAGTGAAACAAGCTAGTCACATGAGAGCAAATACTGTATGATTCCATTTAAGAAAAATAAAGTAACAGTCTGAGAAAGGATACTTGTAACACATATTACAATGATTAATTTAGAAAGAATTTAAGGTCTTTCTTAAAATGAAAAACAACAACAAAAATAAACAGTCTAAAAATAATTTAGAAATTGTACAGAAGGCTAACTTACAGAAAAGCTAAGCTAGTGTTAATAAATATGCAAAAGGTGTGTGTCCTTACTAGTAATTAAAAATATCAAATAAAAACTTTCAAGATAACATTTAAGACCTGTTTGGTTGGCAAAATAACAACTGCTGACAAGAACATGGGAAACAAAACATCCAATAAATTCCTTATTAGAATGAATTTTAACACAACCACTTTGAAGAGCATTTTAACAATACTAAATACAGTTGAAGATGCACCCTCAGACCAAGTAATTCCACTTTTAGATATATACATTGAAAAATATTACAGATGTTCACATGAAGACATTTATACATATATTCAATTATTTCCCAGCAAAGCATTAAAGTTATAGTAACACTGTTCAGTGAGATTGCTGTACTATAGTTTAATAAATGAGCTAAACATTCATGTATTAACTTAGATAACTCCAAAAAAACTCATGTGGATTAAAAAAAAAATTAAGCTCTAGAAAATACATCCTGTTTCATAATATTTTAATAACTACTAAAATACAAAAATACTACATATGATATATGCATACAAAAACATGTAACAAATGCAAGCTATCAAATCTTGGATAAGAAAGAAAAAAAATTTTGTCTTATATTCCATGCAATGCTGGGAGTCCAATGCAACACATTTTGATGAAATTGTTTATAATTATAATTATTAATTAGAAAGTTAATTCTAATATTAGTAGATACTATAGGTAAATACATATCTAATATGGGTAGGGTGAAGATTATTAGAAACATAATTATTTTCATTAAGTAATATATTAACCATTTTTAAATAATTAGGAAATCATACAATCTATATGTCTAACTAATAAAAGCTAATATCTATAGAATGCTTAAAGATTATTTCCTGTTCTACAATCTTTACAAATATTAACTCAATACTAACAAAATCCTATGAGGTTATGAAGATTACAAGTAAACAAAAAATACTAGAGTATTCAGGAAACTTCTCATGACTGTATAACCATTAAGTGACTGAACTGATTTTCAAATCCAGGCATGGATTTGAATAACATGGTCTAATTCATGCTATTAACCATATATTCTACTGAATCTTGATATGCCTTAAACACAAGCTGACTTTTGACTGTCACTGGGACCTATAGTCACTCAATCCTTTTCAAATTACTCTGGATTTGTAAATCAACAGATGGAGCCCAATCCTCTCTAAAGAAGTATATTTACTGGATCACTTTGATTTTTTTCTGGGATGATCATGTATTGTTGATTACATTATTACCACCTTCTTTTGTTAATTTGTTCTCTTGTTTTGCTCTGAGTTTATAATCATTTGTTTTATCTCATTCTGGATGTGGCTCTGTTTCTATGATGAGGCTGGGCCAATATTCCCACTTATTTCTGCTGCCAATAATGAGGAGTTAGAAAGATCCTGTTTACACATGTTATTATTTTCAATGTAAATAGTTAGCCACAGCTGCTGCAATTTTCCCAATTGTTAGGCAGGAAAATGAGGTGGGGAGATGAGGGCACAAATACATCATCTGTCTAAGCATTCAGAATAAAAGATGAGAAAAGACCAAGAAAGAATGATTTGTTTCCAGGACACCAAACTTCAAACTGAATGGACCCATAGATATCCTATTAACACCTAACATGTACAATGAGCATAATCTTAAGGTTTGCAATTAGTCATTAAAATGCTAACACATGCCAGGGATTTTCAGAAATATTTTGTCTAATTACCTCACATAACTAGTTGGTGACCTGAAGAACAATAGAATATTAAATGGCACATTGCCTTTAGTGATCCAACAAAAAAGTTCTGTAACTACATTTTAAATGAGTAACCAAGAATAACATTAAACCACTTAAAAATTAGTTGAGTGAACATATGTATTATTTAAGATATTCTATCTTCAATTTAAGGTTTGTGAGATGAATTCATGTTAATATGTGATTCCAGTTCATTTATTTCCATTGAGATAATATTTAGCTTTACGAATATACCAAAGTGCTCATCTCCATTCTACCAGTAATAAATATGAATACTCCCTTTTCTTGTTCTGCTGTTATGATTATGGCTTTTTCCAACAACCTTTAACATATATTCTTGGGAGCACATGAATAGATAAAACAGAGGGACCATTTGTATGAGGGTTTTAAAGAAGCACAATAGTAGTATATTGTTAAATAACACATATATATTATAAAATTATAAAAATATATATTTAAAAGAACACCAAAGACAGGACAGCAATTATCCCCAAGAAAACAGGAGTAAATAGGGGACTTTAGCTACACTGACTTTGCTCTGTTATTAAAGTAGGACATTAGATGTAGACATTAGGTGTTTGTTCTGTTATCTCTACATTTTCTAGAGTTCCCAAATACTCTATCAAATTATGCAAATTTAACCCCGCTACACGAAAACACAAAGGTAAAATAGTTTTCCCATTTGAGATTTTGTAAAACTGACTAAGTAAACTATTTTTTTAAAAAAACTAAAGCCACCGGTTAAAGTTCCCATTCGTGATTAATGGAAACTTCTAAAATGAATCCCAATGATCCCTCTTTCTGGTATGCATGACCTGTGTAAGCTTCTCCCTTTGAGTGTGGGCTGTAACTCACTTCTAATAAATAGAATATAGCCAAAGTAAAAGGATTTCACCTCAATGATTAAGTTACAAAGACATGGTGGTTTTCTTCTTGGATATCCACTCCCACTCTTTTGCTTGTTTGGTCTATGAGAAACAGGTTACTGTGTTGTGAGCTGCCATGTGGTAAGGGACTTTTATCTCTGGGGAATAGCCAGTGGTGTCATGAAGCCTTCCAACAATCATATGATTTAAGATTGAAAATGAATCTTTACCCAGTCAAACCTTGAGATGGCTATAGTCCTCCTGGCTCACAGGTTGGTTACAAGCCTTGTAAGAAATCCTGAGCCCCAAGACCTAGCTAAGTCATGATGAAATTCCTGACACACATAAACTGTGAGATAATAAATGTTTGTTAACTGTGAGCTAATCAATATTTGTTATTTTAAGCCACTGAGTTTGGAGTAATTTATCATTCAATAATAAACACTGGGAAAGGAAAATAAACTGGACCACAGGAATGTAAAAATATTTCTAGAAGTAAAGTTAAAAAGAATGAATATAAAATATTCTTCATATATTCAACAAGATGACTAGAGGGGCTTAATTTCTAACACGACAGAGCAAGGAGATCAACAAATCCCCTCCCAAAGAAGGCAACAAACATTCCAACCCTCTGAAATTGACTCTAGGCATACAACCTACTGAAAAACATTTACTCACAAAATTCCAGAACTTCAGGTAAGGACAGCACAAATCTGTGATGCTTATGTTTGTGGCTACTTCTCTACCCCAGCCAGGCTCTATCTTCATCATAGTCTAAACTAGCCTTAGAAAAGAGAAGTTCTGCTGCTGCTGTCAAAGACAGCTCATTGACTGAGAGGTTTTCACTTAAGGCAAGCAAACAGGAGAGCTGATAGCTATGGGATCCTGAGTTTGCAACCCTATCCTCCTGTGGCATGCATGTTCACACACGCACACGCACACACCCGTACACACTAAAGTTTACCAATAAGCAGCTTGAAGCCATCACACTGCTCCTTTATGAAAAATGTTCTTTCCAGGGTGACTTGACAAGAAAGCATGGGAATTATTGCTTCAGAGCCATGGGATACAGTTGGCTCAGTACCTCCTTTTAAGTCTCACCAAAGTCACTAGATGGCTTTCCCAGGTGGTGCTAGTGGTAAAGAACCTAACTGCCAATGCAGGAGATATAGGAGAAGCAGGTTCGATCCCCGGGTCAGGAAGATCCCCTGGAGAAGGCATGGCAACCCACTCCAGTATTGCTGCCTGGAGAATCCCATGGATGAGGAGTCTGGTGGGCTACAGCCCAAAGGATCACAAAGAGTCGGACACGACTGAAGCGACTTAGCACAAAGTCATTAGATATAGGCAAAAAAAAAAATATTCTTGGCAACTGTAGTTGTTGATATTGAGTCAGCTGTCATTTCTGTTCTTCCTAGTATAACATGGAGATGGTTGAACCCATCTACTTTTCCTCTACCCAGTCACTGCTTAAACAAAAATATCATTATTGATTTTCAAGTTTAATGGTGACTGAAAATATTTCTATGTCATTAGGCGAACAAGCATCGTTTAATTTTAAGCCCAAACATCTTTCCTAAATCAGGAAAGTAATGACTAAATTTCACTTTCTATTTAAACCCTGATTGTGAGAAACACAGCTCAGTACATGCTTCTCAAGGGAACAGATTTAAACATTCAATCACCATGTTAGGTAGGAGATGGATTTAATAGGTTTATCATCATATCTGGTGGTCGCTATCACTGATCTGGTGATAATTAACACCTAAAAAGCATCTCAGTTCAGAAATAAAAAGAAATAATGAGGCTATGCTCTAACACCCTAGGAAAATGTCACTCTTTCGATTACTTCTCCAGAATTTAACTTGTCTGCCAGGTCCAATTGTTTCTCTCATTTATCTGTGGCTTTCGCTGTAGGGTAGTGGCAACATCTTACAGAAGTGCTCAGTCTTTTGGCCTCTGTATTTACTAAACAAACAGCCTGTGATAAATGCAAATCAGTTTGACCTGCCATAACATCCAATACGAGGCTAGAGTTGATCCCATCCAAATTGGAATGCACAGCATCTTCTTTCTGCCTCCATGCAATGCCTGGAAATGGCCACTTTGCTAATCTATGAGTTGGAACCTAATGACCCTCTGCATTGCCGCTGTGGTAAAATAGCATGAATGTGTAACAAGTCTCACTGACTTTAATACACACAGCCTCCCAGGACAGCAAGCCAGGTCGAAATCAATTATGTGGGTGGGAAGGCCTGCCTATCCTCTGGGCTGAACTATATAGGCAGTCAAGACATGCTGCTTTTTATATTATTATATTAGCACATCTGCTTTCAAGGCAAGTGTCCCTTGGAATTCTTCTCATAATCTCTGATGGAAATATATAAACATCAGCAAATTCAATAAACTGCTTCACAGACCAACTTGAATGTGAGGTCAAAGTTCTCAGACATGACACATCCTTAAAATATTATCTTTGGCTATGAAAAAAATAAATGCATTGCTGTGAGATTGTCATATCTGTATGACATTATATAACATTTAGACTCTCAATGTTCAGAAGATCATCATGGCATATAAACCAGGGAGCAGTTTTCTTTCCCTTTTCCCCTTTATGAAATGAACTTTATGAACAGAAATCGTTCCAGTGGGGGGGAAATATGGCTTAATACAGAACTATCTAAATCAATTTTCTTTTCACATCCACAGTAGAATACAGCTATGAGTTGCTGGAGTAATATAGTAGAAAAT
Source organism: Dama dama (assembly GCF_033118175.1). Taxonomy (NCBI): domain Eukaryota; kingdom Metazoa; phylum Chordata; class Mammalia; order Artiodactyla; family Cervidae; genus Dama; species Dama dama. The sequence continues at coordinate 61,838,952 of NC_083692.1, read as the reverse complement.
CCAGTGTAGGAGACTTGCATGTACACTGGAGTTTCCAGTCTTATTACATTGTTTGAACTGTTTCAGTCTTATTACACTTGCTTGAAACAATATAGTTGGGGTCAGTTAAGGTACTTTTCTCCAGGTTTTTCAGAAGGCACTCATTCACGTAAGTGTTTAAAACTGTGTGAAGTTGAGATTTGCTCTACATGCTGTTACCTTAGATTTAGGGAAGGTGGATAGTTTTTCAGCTGAAATGTTAAAAAATGATTTTCAAAAGTTTAAAAGATACTTTTAATATATGAACTTAGCTAGTGTCACATATATTTATGTACACACAAATGCATTTTATATTTTATATATACATTATACATTTGTATGTACTTATATATATGGGCTTTCCAGGTGGCACTAGTGGTAAAGAACCTGCTTGCCAATGCAGGAGACACAGGAGACATGGGTTTGAACACTGAATCAGGAAGATCCCCTGGAGGAGGCAATGGCAACCCACTCCAGTGGGAATTCTCCAGTTCTCTTGCCTGGAGAATTCCACAGACAGAGGAGCCTGGTGAGCTACAGTCCATAGGGTTGGACAGAGTTAACATGACTGAGTGACTAAGCCGCAGCAGAAAATGGTTTATATTAGGACGTCAGAATTTTAAAAATAATATGAAAACCCTAGAAACTTGCCATAATGTTCTTTCTTTTTTGAAAGCATTTAAAAGCATCCTTTACAAATCTCCTAAACTAGTACCACTTATTTCATTCAAGAGAAAAAAAAAAGCGCTTTCTACATACAACCATTGATTTCTGAACCTTAAAAAAATGAGGAAATGCTAGAAATTTTACCATCAATGCTTACTTAGATAGAAAAGGCTATCTCAGGGCCATTTTATCTTTTTGAAAGTTTCCATTGTCACATCTATAGTTAACGTCTTCATTTGATTAAGGTTTCAATTAACTGCTTAAGTTCCTTACAAAACTCCTTACTAGAAAAGAACTCTATGTCCATGAAACCAGCAGATTATCAAGCTAAGTATAATAACGCCTTCTGAATTTTCTCACTAATAATAGGTTGTAATTGCCTACTTGTTTCTACATCTGCTGTTCAACCTTTGCAATTAATGAACACACCATGGTTAAATGGTAAATCTAATGCACTACAGTCAGAAAATACTTAGTAATGTCACACACACACACACACACACACACACACAGACACACATTTTAGCTTTCCTTCTCAAACTCTAAACACAGTAATATGGACCTACCTGTGGAGTACATAGTGAAGGAGTAGGAGGCAGAGAAACCTAGATGTTAATCCAAGGTACAGAGTGTCACAGTTCAAGCAAATGAAAAGTCACCCCAGATAGTGAGCAATCTACTGCCTGCATCTTACTGGGCATATCAGAGAAACCAACTATCTTAGCTATGAGATAAATGAGATCTCCCCAGTTAAAATCTGAACTGTGCACAAAGGCAGACATTGAGAACGTTTTGCAATTAGTATAATAATAAAGGAAGGCAATACCATTACCTGTGTAGATGAGTGTGAGATCTACGAAGAGACATTTGTGCATGCTTTTCTTTGACTGAATCTTGGTGACTCCTGCCCTGAAAATGGCATTTTAATATCTAGTCACTTGTTATTTTTTTGAATCACTTTTTTATTGAGGTACAATTGACATATAAGATTATATTAGTTTCAGGTATACAACACAAAGATTCGTTATGTGTATACACTGCAAATTCATCACCACAATAAATCTATTTACCATCTGTCATCATATGAAGCTATAATTTATTTTTCTTGTGATGAGAACTTTTAAGATTTACTTTCTTAGCATTTTTAAAAATGCAATACAATATTATTGACTGTAGTCAACATGCTGTACATTACACTCTCACGACTTATTTATTTTACAAGTGGAAGTTTGTACCTCTTGATCCCCTTCAATCTAAAATTATTGTAAACATATTATAAAAACAGCATACAGAGATTAGCTTCTAAATGGTAGATTTCCACTAATTTAGTCTTAGAGTATATTTATCAAAGAGTAACTCTAATTAGACTTAGAAGAAATAAGTGCTCATTAACCACTAACATAAACAGCAGAATATATTTTTTTAACTCTCTTCAGAAAAAATTGTCTGAACAATCACTTGACCAGAACACTGTACCTCAAAGGAAGGTATAAGAATATTTCCTAGATATGTATCATATTTGTGTTTGCATTATAATATATTGTATTCTGAGCTTCCCTCATGGCTCAGCTGGCAAAGAATCTGCCTGCTAGGTGGGAGACCTGGGTTCTATCCCTGGGTTGGGAAGATTCCCTGGAGAAGGGGAAGGCTACCCACTCCAGTATTCTGGCCTGGAGAATTCCATGGATTGTATAGTCTATGGAGTCACAAAGAGTCGGACATGACTGAGCAACTATCACTCACTCATACTGTATCCTGGACAAAATTAGATTCTGCTAATAGATCTAAAATTTAATTGAAAAAAAATCTTCACACATACCATTAAATATTTGAGGTGAAATGCTAATTTAGTAAAATAACAAATTCAGAAGATCCAGGCTCAAGTTCATTCATGTGGATCATTAATATTCCATTGTTTTGGCTGAATAACCAATAATAAAAGTTTTAACAAAAGTGTTTAAAATAGCTTTATGTTCTATGTATTACTGTATCATCAGTTTAATCATAAAATTTCAATTATCAGTTGGTTTTTTATATTAAATTTCAGTCAACTCACTTGTTTTGATATATTTTTACTCTTTTATAATATTCAGACACAGAATTTTTTGTGCCTTATAAAAATACTTATCTTGAGATTGTTCCTTTGTCTAAGAGAGATTACTGAAGAATTCTTTTTCAACTAGGTTAACTGGCCCCTTGGAACCTCCTTAGGAAGCATAGTTTCAAGGTAAATACTTGAACCTGATGAAGTAAAGCAATCAGCTCATAAGAAACCAGAAAACCATAATAAAACTACAGTATTGAAGTGAAGATGCAGATAAAGAGACAGCACACAGGTAAAGATGTTTTAAGTTACCCTAGAATTGCAATTAGGTAATTAGATGAACAGATAAATCTTTGTCCTCTCTTCCCTTCTTCTCTCTTTCTCCTTCTTCACAACAGCTTTGCAAAAGTTATTGCTGTTGTTCCTTTTTTAGCAACAGAAAACCTGAGTTTAAAAACAATTTATGACCTTCTCACAGTTATTTAACTATTAAATATAGAGACAGGATCAAATGCATTGTTCACGTTTCTTATTGCATCATACCACTTTCTTATATATTTGAGGTAATCTGAAAGATTGTGATATGAGTGTGCTTGATACAAGATACAACTCTCACATTTTCTCTCCTGTGCATTAAAGTACAATCCCTGTATTTTAGCACAAACATCAGTATAATGGTTAAATAAAGGTTGCTGTTCAGTAGCCCAGTCGTGTCTGACTCTTTGCGACCCCATGGACTGCAGCACACCAGGCCTCCCTATCTCTCACCATCTCCTGGAGTTTGCCCAAATTCATGTCCATTACATTGGTGATGCCATCCAGTCATCTCATCTTCTGACGTCCTCTTCTTCTGCCCTCAATCTTTCTCAGCATCAGGGACTATTCCAGTGAGTCAGCTTTTCATACCAGGTGATCAAAATACTGGAGCTTCAGCTTTAGCATCGGTCTTTCCAATGAATATTCAGGATTGATTTCCCTGAAGATTGACTGGCTTGATCGCCTCGCTGTCCAAGGGACTCTCAGGAGTTTTGGCACTCTGCCTTCTTTCTGATCCAGCTCTCACAACCATATGTGACCACTGGGAAGACTGTAGGCTTGACTATACAGACCTTCGTCAGCAGAGTGATGTCTCTGCTTTTCAACACAGTCTAGGTTTGTCATAGCTTTCCTGCCAAGAAGCAATCATCTGATTTCATGGCTGCAGTCACCATCCACGGTGATTTTAGAGCCCAAGAAGAGGAAATCTTGGTAGTACATGTTATATTAAAAACAGTGGGGTGAAAATTTTCATTCTTTCAACTTTAAATTGTATTCTTTTTATGTATACATCACTTATATTTTGAGATTCTATGATTGTATTTAATTCTTCAAATTTCCATCACTGTTGGCAATAGTTTTTATACTTATTGAACCACCATGAAAAGCATCATCTTTTCAACAAAATTGTGGCTTAACAGTGCAAAGATAATAATATTGTAATTCGACTAGGGAATAGAGGAAATATTCTTATGTACCCTAGGAGCACTTTTAAATCCTTAATTTAAAATTTCAGTCTCTGAAAACACCTATCATCAAAATGTGAAGACATTAAGGACCAGAATTTGTACTATATCTCACCACAGGGTATGTTTAATGAACAGTTTTATTGGACTACGTGAAAATGATTAATACAGACTTAAATCTGCAAAGCTTTCTAAAGTTTTTGGAAAGAAACTTAAAATGCTATTGCAGTAATGATTCACAGTTTGCTTCAGTCCATAACTGACAACTGGAAGATAGGAAGACATCTAAGGAACTTATAAGTAAATTGTCTATTATCTTCAATTTATGGAGATATCTTTTTTTAAAAAATTATTATTTTTAATTGGAGGAGAATTGCTTTACAATATTGTGTTGGTTTCTGTAGTACAACAAAGTGAGTCAGCTGTAAGTATCCATATATCCACTCATATATTCCTTTCCTCTTGAGCTTCCCTCCCACAGCCCCTATCCCATCCCTCTAGGTTTTCACAGAGCCCTAGGCTGAGTTCCTTGTGTTACAGAGCAACTTCCCACTACCTATCTATTTTAGATTTCTTAAATGCCAGAGACCTAAAGCAGAGAGCTATAGACAGACATCCAGAAACAATGTATCCCTAATAAAGGAAAATAATGAATTAAAGGCTCCATTTAAAATAAAGTTAAAATCAGGAAGGGTGGGAAAGAGAGGGATTGGGAGGTTGAGATTAGCAGATGCAAACTGGTATATACGGAATGGTTAAACAATAGGGTCCCGATGTATAGCACAGGGAACTAAACAAATGCAGCTTCTCCTGTTTCCTTATTCATATTGCATCATCTGCTAAACTGTCCATTCCATCAGCTTCTTAAGGAATTTTTTTTTTAACCTAGTTTACAACTTCTTCCTCCATGTTTCCTTCCATCAGACTCAGAGATTTCAATATCCATATCAGTGCTGCATGAATCCTCACTAGCTCTAAATTCCTTAATTACCTCTACTGAAAGGATGGTAACTTTCATTCTACCTGAGTCACCCTTTAACAATGTTTTACCCAGACTTGAGATGACACATAGGCAGCCTATCCCTGCAATTATAAACCCAGATTGTTTGTTTTCCTATGTGGCCTCACTATTGTTTCCCTCTGCCTTGCCTGGTGGACCTACAGATAAAACTAACAGCCTTTCATGATGTTTCACAAGCTACCCTCCTTGAAATAAACAGCATTTCCCGTGCCTCACAAATGCTCAAGATATGCAGAATTTCTTCAGCCCTCTAAGCCCGTCTCTGTCCAAATTCTCATCAAATGACTTCCTTTTCATTTTAGTAGACCAAAACATCTTCACCTTCTCAGCCACTGCCAGCCTACTTAATCTGTATCTTTCTCGATTTCCTGCTTTGATATTATAAAACAAGAAAGTTAGATTTTATTCAAGTAACCTATCTGAGTTTTTTATTGTATTTCTTCCAGTATCCCATCAAGTAGCCCCCCTGCCTTACACTATTTATCTTTCTTTATATTCAATTTAATTTTCTGTAAAATGAAAAATGTGACAATTTAATAAATTAACATAAGATGTATTTGACATACTGCATCAGTTCAGTTCAGTTCAGTTCAGTCGCTAAGTCGTGTCCAACTCTCTGCGACCCCATGAATCGCAGCATGCCAAGCCTCCCTGTCCTTCACCAACTCCCGGAGTTTACTCAAACTCATGCCCATCGAGTTGGTGATGCCATCCAGCCATCTCATCCTCTGTCATTCCCTTCTCCTCCTGCCCCCAATCCCTCCCAGCATCAGGGTCTTTTCCAATGAGTCAACTCTTCGCATGAGGTGGCCAAAGTATTGGAGCTTCAGCTTCAGCATCAGTCCTTCCAATGAACACCCAGGGCTGATCTCCTTTAGGATGGACTGGTTGGATCTCCTTGCAGTCCAAGGGACTCTCAAGAGTCTTCTTCAACACCATAGTTCAAAAGCATCAATTTTTCAGCACTCATAGTGCATACTAAATGCTATGAAATGTTAGCTTTTATTATTGTTGAGTAGTAATAGTATTAATCATGATATGATTATTTTATGTGCTTAAGTCTCTCGCACCTATTCATAAATGAATAAAATCAATATGATACATCCCACTGCCCCTTCTTTTCATTCTTAGACTTTTTCTTCTAGATATCCTTTACTGAATTCTTACCATGTCAGTCACCATATTACTAAAACCTTTATAGTTGTAAGAATGAAATAGCAAGATCCTTACAATGGGCTCAACATTGCTGAGCAAATAGTAGGCACTTGATTAATGCTAGTAAATGCAGTTGTGATAATTAAGCAATAACAACTACCCTTCCTGAAATTACTCCTTAGTCTGTTATATCCCTATCATGCCACTTGTCAGTAGTAATTAAAAGATGACTCTCCTGAGCTTTGACTTTGTGTCAGCCATTGATTTAGGAACTTTACATGCCCTGACTAATTTTATCCTTGAAACAACTCTCTTTATATATAATATTATATATATGGAGGAGGGATGGCAACCCACTTCAGTATTCTTGCCTGGAAAATCCCACGGACAGAGGAGCCTGGAGGTCACAGTCCAAAGGGTCACAAGGAATCAGATACTACTGAAGTGACTTAGCATGCACTCATATATAATATATATATATATATATATATTATCTCCATTTTCAAAATGAGCAGAATTAGTTGCATGGTATTCAAAGAGTGAAAATATACAGATTATATGGTTATACCACTTAACAGAATTGACCAGGGTAGATAGATCCAGGATTGGATCCCAGCAGCTTGACTGAATGTCTGTACTCATAAGGATGCCACTCTACTGACTGTAGTGTCCAGATTAGTGGCACATAGGACATGATCATTAAAGAGCTTCTTTCTATATAATTATTATAATAATAATTAACTAAATACAATGTTAAGAGAAATCATTGCAATACTGGAAAATAACTTTTATTTGCAATTCTGGTATTTAAAACACCTGAAAGAGTTTATCAATTGTCATGTTTGACTTGAAGGTAAAGGTTTGCCCTTACAGTCTCAACATACCTATACATAAAAAGTATAAGCAAGCAGAGTCAATCATATTTTTTAGGCACTGTGCAGTTACAAAGATCCAGATATTCCTTATGAAACTCTAATGAGGTGGAGGAATTTTATTAATCTACTACCTGATACTAGTTCCCCCAAGGAAATCACTCTTTTGAAAATACAGTTATAGGTGATCAAGGTGAAGGTGAAATTGGAAGGACTGGAGGGAGAGCTCACTAGATTTCAGAGGAAGGTGATGCTGTTTTTCATGAGGGAGGAAAAGGTGACAGGTAAGGGAGAGACTGTTGTACTGTACTGAAAGAAAGAGGAAAAGAATGTAGGGGAGAAAGGCACCAGGAAGACACAAAACATCTGAAGACACCGAGAGAACACAAGATCAATGATTCCATCAAGTCTAGGTAAAGCTGCTTGAATTTCTGCGATGCAAATTTGCTTCCATCATAGCTGGACAAGTTTCAATACAGTTTACTGTGATCATGGAAACTTGGTAATTATGGAGTTTTGAGTAAAATCAAATGGACCATGCTTCCTGACTGGGCAAAAAGGACTGCTCAGTGATACAGGCAGAGAAGCGGAAGCCCAGGAGGCAAAAGTTTCAACAAATTAGGGCAATTTTCAAAAACCTTGAGGGAACACTTTGGATTTTACAAAGTAGAAAAAGGTCAAAACTTTGAGGCAGATACCTAGTTTTGAATCTGGAGGTCGACTATGACCTATAATTTTTTAAAGGTCCACAAGAGATTGAGATATATAACCAGAGATAAGAACCACAATATGGCTTCAGGACCATGAGGAAGAAAGAAGCTTCTCCAACAACAGCTCCCGAGGAGACACTCTGGTTGCAGAGAAGCAGATGTATATCTGGGGGTCTTCAAGCAAGGTTAGTGGGATGGTGAGTTCTGAGAGGTGTCAACAGGAAAAATTAGTGTGAGAATAGTGTAATATTTGGAAAAAGAGGTATGAAGAGATATAAATACCCTACAATTAGAAATCAGCTCATACACAGTAAACATTTTGAAAGGGCCTTATACTTTTTATTGGAAGGCTTGATAATTAATTTTATATGCATACTAACTGGGTTCATTCCATCTCATTTTTTTCTATCAATTACAGTAAAAATTATCAATTATAGTGATTCATTTCTGTTTTAGCCTAACACTGCATGCTTAACACCTAGTAAAAAGAGACTATGTAGAAGAGAGAACTAAATGGTTATAAACTTACTATGGTGAGTGAGAAAATTCAGGAACAATACATTAAAAATAACTGCTATTATCACAGGGAACTCTGTGACAACCTAGAGGGGTGGGAAGAGGTGGGGGTGGGCAGGAGGTTTAGGAGGGAAGGGACACATGTATATTTATGGCTAATTCATGTTGTTGTATGGCAGAAACCAACACAAAACTGTAAAGCAATTATCCTCCAATAAAAAATAAATTGAAAAAAAAACTTATTATAAAGTTACGCAGACATGTCCTTCAAAAAAGATAAAATTCAGTGAGAAAGAAAATCATGTAATACAAAAAGAAAATCTACATCTTCTAGTGTACAAATTGATAACCGTATAATAATCTGTTTCCTAGGTTGGAAAGATCCCAAGGAGGAGGAAATGACAACCCACTCCAGTATTACTGACTGAAAAATTCCATGGACAGAGAAGCCTGACAGGATATAGTTCATGGGATTGCAAAGATTTGGATTCCACTGAGCATGCACATGTAATAATCTGTTACCTCATTCCGGATAGATTTTGCATTCTCCTCCAAATTAGAGCACAGAGACTATGTTTTTGGTTTTTCAAAATATTCTCTCTCAAATAAACTCAAAATGGATTAAAGATCTAAATGTAAGACCAGAAACTATAAAACTCCTAGAGGAGAACATAGGCAAAACACTCTCCTACATAAATCACAGCAAGATCCTCTATGACCCACCTCCCAGAATATTGGAAATAAAAGCAAAACTAAACAAATGGGACCTAATGAAACTTAAAAGCTTTTGCACAACAAAGGAAACTATAAGCAAGGTGAAAAGACAGCCCTCAGATTGGGAGAAAATAATAGCAAATGAAGAAACAGACAAAGGATTAATCTCAAAAATATACAAGCAACACCTGCAGCTCAATTCCAGAAAAATAAATGACCCAATCAAAAAATGGGCCAAAGATCTAAACAGACATTTCTCCAAAGAAGACATACAGATGGCTAACAAACACATGAAAAGATGCTCAACATCACTCATTATCAGAGAAATGCAAATCAAAACCTCAATGAGGTACCATTACACGCCAGCCAGGATGGCTGCTATCTAAAAGTCTACAAGCAATAAATGCTGGAGAGGGTGTGGAGAAAAGGGAACCCTCTTACACTGTTGGTGGGAATGCAAACTAGTACAGCCGCTATGGAGAACAGTGTGGAGATTCCTTAAAAAACTGGAAATAGAACTGCCATATGACTCAGCAATCCCACTCCTGGGCATACACACCGAGGAAACCAGATCTGAAAGAGACACGTGCACCCCAATGTTCATCGCAGCACTGTTTATAATAGCCAGGACATGGAAGCAACCTAGATGCCCCTCAGCAGATGAATGGATAAGGAAGCTGTGGTACATATACAGAATGGAATATTACTCAGCCATTAAAAAGAATTCATTTGAATCAGTTCTATGAGGTGGATGAAACTGGAGCCCATTATACAGAGTGAAGTAAGCCAGAAAGATAAAGACCAATACAGTATACTAATGCATATATATGGAATTTAGAAAGCTGGTAACAATAACCCTATATGCAAGACAGAAAAAGAGACACAGATGTATAGAACAGACTTTTGGACTCTATGGGAGAAGGCGAGGGTGGGATGATCTGGGAGAACAGCATCAAAACATATATATTATCAAGTGTGAAGCAGATCGCCAGTCCAGGTTGGATGCATGAGACAAGTGCTCGGGGCTGGTGCAATGGGAAGACCTAGAGGGATGGGATGGGGAGGGAGGTGGGAGGGGGGTTCAGGATGGGGAATACAAGTAAATCCATGGCTGATTCATGTCAGTGTATGGCAAAACCAATACAATGTTGTAAAGTAATTAGCTTCCAACTAATAAAAATAATTGGGGGAAAAATATTCTCTCTCATTCTTTTTTAAAATTCCTATTAGTTGTAGCACCCACTTCACACTCAGTATTGCTTTACAAAGAGTAGACCCTTAAAAATGTGTGTTCACTAAACTCACTTATTGATAATAGTTTAAAACAGCTCAGGCTCACAGTGTTTTGCTGAGTTGGTGAAAGATAACATGCTAAAAGATGAAAATTTACCAGAGTTTCTTTATTACCAACATTTCTTCATTCTAAGACAATTTCACCATGATACCATAGCGCTGTGAAGACTCCAAAAAGCTATATAAATTGAGTGATCCAAGTCACAGTGTAGAAAATGAGGCCTTTCTTGCTTTCTCTCTGCATCCTTCACACTTCTATCAATTTTTTTTTTCTTTCTACGTTTCAAACATTAAACATATCCTTGCTCAGCAATTCAACCAGGGCTCCTCATTGCCCACACAATGATAAATAAGCCACTTAAAGTTTGCATTCCAGGCCACTGCCTAAATATCCAGAAAACATTTGCCCTGTAACCTTTACCCAAATTTCTCTCCCACCAAAGTAATAGAATCAAGCTCTCCTAACTATATAATCCCACATTCACCTTTGGCCAGTCCCATTCTTCCAGTCAGAAATATTCTCCCTTCTTCACCTCAACAGATCTAAGTCTTCTCTCTCTTTATAGCTTTCTTCCTTTAATTATACCAATATTTAGTGAACTTCCCCTGAACTTCTGTAATACACCTTTGTGTTTATGAGCTTATATCTATTCATAATTGCAAAAGAGGCTATAACTAATAGTATGCTTTATACATGTAAATATCCCCAAGGCTAATAGGTACCCCAAAATATTTACTAAAATATGATTATAATTATTAAGAACTGTTCTTAGAGGACAAAAGTAAGTTTTTGTAAGAGCTTTAATCTCTTCCATGCCCCAGCACTTACTCAAAATCTTCACTCTAAATGCTTTCTGTTTAATCTGAAGCAATCTTTCTATAAAATATTCAGAATCAAAGAATCTAAAAATTCTGGTGGCAATTAAGGATATTTTAGTTCTATTTATTCATTTAGGAAGAAAGAAAAACCCATGAAACTCAGTAAAGCTGTGGCTTTACTGAATTCATAATTTATGAGGTCTCAGGGCCAACATGAGAAGACACGGAACCATGATTTCTCAATTTTAACTCAGCATTTCAGCAAGTATCTTAACTATCTCTCCTGGATCATATTCTCTCTCATGATATGATTTGTGTTGATTTTGTATAACACTCTGTTTCCAACAAAGATGATATAAAATCTGCCACACATACATCAGTTAAGAATTGTTGATTGAATGAATGCTGAATGGCTCACTGTACATGATAACAAATGAAGTAGAATTTCACTTCCACAAAGCACTCTCTTCAAAGGCATCGTTTTCCAGATGTCACCCTCTTGTTGACAACATTGCTTCATACTTACAAAGAAAAAAAAAATAAAGGAAAGAAGCTGAATTTTCTAACTCAGAGTTTTCCAACTACAGCACAGCATCCTCTTTCAGTGAACTGCCACTCTCAGAAGCTCTCTTTACCCCAAAGAACATATGCCATCATTTAATTGCCTGTATCTTTACTCTGAGGAAATTCACTGGCGCACAATTGTTAAGCAGCTGTTAAAAAAAAAAAGCAAAGAATTTATATATTATTACTATTTATTTGGCAATGTTATGATTAGAATGGGGAATCACAGGATTTAAGTTATATAGGCTATTTATAAGAATTTGGAGGTCATAAAAGAGGGCCCAGAAGTCTAAGGAAACATAAACACTCAAATGCACATTCTAAACAAGATTAAGTCAAGTCGATTGATTTTAGTTCTAGGTGCCTCTCAGAAATTAACCTATCCTTCCACAAACACCTGTTTCTCATACCCTTCTGCTAGTTCAGCACTGAGCTGGTCATTTGGAAAGAACTAAATAACAATATAAGGTGATTCTTGCTCTCTGGGTGTTTAAAAGACCTTCAGAAAAACAAAATTTACAGGTATGAATCATTGTATAATACCTGCCAATGTACACATTAATATTAATCTGCAATTTTTATGTATGATTCAATGATTTCTTCTGCACAGTTCTGAAGGAAAGATTTTTCATAACTCATTTAATAACAAAATCTGATACAACTTGAGGTATTTTGATGACAAACATTGCCTTCAAATAATTTGAGTCTATTTATAAAGTTCATTTCTCCCACTTCATGTTTGATATAACTCAGGGTATAGAGAGGATGGTATTAATAGAATATTAATATTTTTCATCATGGTGATGTTACAAAAATACTGTATGTTAATCATAACTTTTATAAAAATCTGAAAAACTGAATCTTGAAATGGCCTGGAGGATGCAAAAAACATACCATGCACCTGTAGCTTAAAGAAGATGATAATTACACTATTTGAAGAATAAAAATTTTTAAATAAATGAAGTTATATTCCCAAGAGTTGAGATGAAGAAAGAATTCAAGCAGTCAGCAAGGAATCCTAAATGGTAGAGAAGGTAGGGAAATTAGACGAAAGAGAGGAGGGAAGGATGCAGAAGACACAACAGGAACACAGTGGGGAGGTGGAAGAAAGCCCAGGCTCTTCAGCCGCAGGAGAGGGCCTAGACCAGCTAGAATAGGGGGAACGGGAAAGAGAAGAGACCTGAGGAGGTCACTTGTTTGGGAAGATGAAGGATTACATTTCAAAAAAGAGAAGAAAAAACAAGCACAAGGAATTTGGGGGTTATTAGTGAAAAAGAACAGAATGAATGCAGACTTTTTAGTGACAAGTATTATGATGAACCCTGAATTAAGAGAGATTGATCTGGCCATGATATGCATATAAATTCAAGGGGAGCACTGCTGTTGTAGGCGAGGTCTACAGGAACCAGGTGTGTGGTTCCGATGAGGGACTAGAATAAAATAGTGGAGGTGGGATTACAAAACGGCATCTGTTACCCTTTCTCTAATTTAGCTCATTCTGAAAATTGAAAAAGATTTCTAAACGCCTTTCTTTATGTGTTCACTCCACACTTTGAATGTAACTTAGGGAGGGACACCTGAAAATGTTTGAAATTAAACAAACTCCTCATTTACTTCACTCACAGCCATCTGGATGTCTTGAATACATATATGTTTCACAGTTACCTCATAAAACATAGATTTTATACTCTAAGCCCAGTGACAAACCCAAGTGACAATGAATTAAAAACCAAAAACAAAATAAATCAAACAAACAAACAAAAAAACCACTGTACTCTTCTCTACCAAGGTTTAACTGCTTTCATTTCACTTTCAATTTAAGAGTTTGAAAGTAAGTGTACTTTTCAGACACTTCAATATTTGGTGTTCAGTCATAACGGTGGTGGCTCAGACGGTAAAGTATCTGCCTACAATGCAGGAGACCCGGGTTCAATCCCTGGGTCAGGATTGATCCTTCTCCAGATCTCCTAGAGAAGGAAATGGCAACCCACTCCAGTATTCTTGCCTGGAAAATTCCATGGACGGAGGAACCTGGTAGGCTACAGCCCATGGAGTTGCAAAGAGTTGGACAGGACTGAGCAACTTCTCTTTCATGTTCATGCCAGTATGGGACCTTCCAGGTGGCTCAGTGGTAAAGAATCTGCCTGCCAATGCAGGAGATACAGGAGACACGAGTTCAATATCTGGGACAGAAAAGATCCCCTGGGGGAGGAAATGGAAACCCACTTCAGTATTCTTGCCTGGAGAATCCCATGGACAGAGAAGCCTGGTGGGCTACAGTGCATGGGAACGCAGAGTTGGACATGACTAAAGCAACTTAGCACACACACGTAGCAGTGTGGGGCAGATGCTAAAAATGTTCATTAAATTTCTCCCTCTATCAAGAAAAGAGAGCTAAGTCTTTGAAAATATGAAGAATCAAAGAAAGGTAAAATGTTTTATGACCTTGACCAGACTGAAAATAACTATTTTCTTTAATTGTCAAAGGAAAAAAAAATTAAACAAATTTGCTTTAATTTAAAATTGGAGGTAGGAATCATTTTAATTTTAAACAACTTTTTATCTTGTGTAAACCTAATTGCTTTTTTACCCTCTATAAGAATCTTTCTACCTTATCTCATAAAGGTAGCCAAGAATTAATAATTCAAATCATTTCATCTGACTCATGGTATAGGCAGAGCTGCAGACACAAAGTTTGCTAGATTTTCTTGGGACTGTTATAAATTTGAGGTCTAATACATTCTGAATAAATTTAGAGAAACTATTAGTCACATAATAGCCTCAAGAGTAATACTTTACTATTCAACCTTTTCCTTTATCCTTTCAGTGAGACTCAGAATTTGCTAGATTTAAAAATATGTGAAAAAATTTAATTAAACATCTTCATACATTTTCAGATTTATATCATTTTACTAGTTCACATTATTTTACAAATATATTGCTTTATTTTTCTTTTTTTTAAATGAAATATGTATGCAATCTAGACTTAAAAGTAGTAGACTTTATCCTTGGGGAGAAAACTGGATTCAGAGAGTCAACAAACTGGAACTCAGAACACTGAATGCCAATCTCAAATCTCTGGTTCACTCAGTAGGAACATATGCCTGCCATTTGATTTTAGGCTAAGCCATTTCACAGACATTTCTGTGGTCTGTTTTCTCAAGGGCCTTTTACACCATTTAATTAATGAATTTATCATTTTGAAATGACAGAACTTTTAAAAATATTTTTTAGATATGAGAAAGAACTTTTACTGCATTTGGATACAAAGACTTTGCTTCCACTTGTTGGTAAATATAAGCTAAAAAATATCAACATAGTTGCTCATCAGAATATTCCACATTTGTGAAAAACATTGCTTTTATTGTTGTTCAATTAGTTAAGTCATGTTCGACGCTTTGAAACCCCATGAACTGCAGCAAACCAGGCTTCCTGGTCCTTCACTATCTCCCAGGGTTTGCTCAAATTCATGTTCATTGAGTCAGTGATGCCATCCAACCATCTCATCCTCTGTCGCCCCCTTTTCCTCCTGCCCTCAATCTTTCTCAGCATCAGGGTCTTTTCCAATGAGTCAGCTCTTCATATCAGGTGGCCAAAGTATTGGAGCTTCAGCTTCAGCATCAGTCCTTCCAATGAATATTCAGGGTTGATTTCCTTTAGGATTGACTGGCATGATCTTCTTGCTGTACAAGGGATTCTCAAGAGTCTTCTCCAGTCCAACAACTCAAAATCATCAGTTCTTCTGAGCTCAGCCTTCTTTATGATCCAGCTTTCACATCTGTACATGACTACTAGAAAACCATGGCTTTGAATTTTCAGATCTTTATTGGCAAAATGATGACTTAATTTTTTAAATGCTGTCTAGGTTTGTCATGACTTTCCTTCCAAGGAGAAAGCTTCTTTTAATCTCAAGGCTGCAGTCACCATCTGCAATGATTTTGGAGCTCAAGAAAAGAAAATCTGTCACTGCTTCCATTTATTCCCCTTATATTTGTCATGAAGTGATGAGACTGGATGCCATGATCTTCATTTCTTGAATGCTGGGTTCCAAGCTAGCTTTTTTACTCTCCTCTTTCACCTTCATCAAGAGGTTCTTTAGTTCCTCTTTGCTTTCTGTCATTAGAGTTATATCATCTGTATATCTGAGGTAGTTGATATTTCTCCCGGCAATCTTACTTATCAGTAAGTAAGTTTGTTCAAGAATTCACAGTTTTGATCGATGACGACACCCTCTCATGCATTCCTTGGAAATCTGAACAAAATGAGTGAGAACTCACTACCGTCTCCTCATCGAAACTGAGGTCCAGCACGTTAAAAAAAAAAAAAAAGAATTCACAGTTTTACATAACTAACAACTAAGCAATTAAATGCACATTGATGTAATAATTATATCTATTGTCTTGAATTCCTTAATATATCTATGGAAAGACTTTCTAAATGATGTCATATTTCATATCACTTTTCTTTAGTATTTTTTATACACATACACATTTTACTTGCTAGCCTATTTTTCAACCATGTTATTTTTATGTCTATTTTTCAAATCTCTAATTATTAACTTCTTTAAGGCAAAGGCCTTATATTTTTTCTTTCATCTCTCACAATAGCTTCTAGTTAGAATGTTTTCCATATAACAGGTCCTCAACATTGCAAACTGACTGATTTTAATTGGAAATGTCCTTGGGTACCTCCAGTCCAGAAAGTTTTGAAAGCTTTGGATTTTCAGAATCAGGATGAATGAGCACAAGGACCTAAGGGCAGTAGGAACAGCTGTAGAGCAACTGAGAGAAAGCTGCTTCTAGATACTTTTGTTGTGTCTATGGAATCAGGAAAGGATTCCTACAGATGCTCTGTGATTAATGCTTGAGAGGTTGTGTTTGGTCAGTAATGAATGCTTGATAAAATAGGACTAAATTGGTTTACAAGCAACACCTCCATTATGTTCTCTGAATAAGAAGCAGTGTTGAAATAGGCAATGTTTATTAGGCATTAGGAAGAACTAAGTCTTCTACAGACCCAAGGACATGCTTCAGAATCTGTTCCACTAAATTTGACAACTTTAAATGAAACCAGTAGAAGAAAACAAAAAAGTATTTAATGTTTCCTCTTCTCTAGAGGTGAAATAACAAATTATCCCTTGAAATTTATGTTGAAAATCCTTAAAAATCCTGAAGATATTACTTAAAAAGATACCTTGTGATTACATAAAAATGATATTGTGAATTAAATAAGTCAAAATACGTGCTAATCAATAGCTTAACACTCACTATATACAAAATAACATTATGGTTATTTCATAAAGTCAATAATAATAATTATAAATGCTAAATAATGTTATATTTATCAATTACAAATATTTATATTAGTTAAACAATATTTATTATATAGATATAATAAATATATTTCATAACATAAAAGTTATGAAAATACAAATGAGCCAGATCTATATAGCTTGCTCTTAAAGTTAAAATCAAACTGCTAACATTCTAGAATAATTTATTACCATACTAAGTTAAACACACTTCCCTTTATATGTCATTTTGAGTTTTGCCAGAAGCAAACTCTATGACAAAGATGAAAATGCAAAAAGTGTGTTTGAAAAGTGTTCTCAGAAACCCTCATAAGGTATAGGGAAAGTGTGGGGGAAAATATGCATAAGATATATTATTAAACTAGCAACAGTTGGGATGAATTAGAGTTTCATTTTCCTGAGGAACTCTAGGAGACAGTGAAACAGGTGGAATTAGTGGGAATTCCATTACTTTATTAATTTAGTACCCATAATAAATGGACTTCTTTTCTTCCATGAGATTGTTTTTTGTTAAAATATATTTACTTCTAACCCTTAAAATGTGCTAAAAAAAAAAAAAAAAAAGAAACCCAAAGTGACCAATACACTTTTGAAGACATTCTGTAAACTTCATAAATATGCTGTAGAAATGGAGAATAGGTAAAAGTAGTAATCAAGAAGCCACTGATTAGGATAAGTGTAACAAATATCCCTAAATCCTCAGTGGCTCAAAAACAACAAAAATCCTCCTTTCATGAAAATTCCCATTCAACTGCTCCTACTCTTCTAGGTCCCCTGGGTGTCTTTCCTCCAAATGATGGCTCTAGGGAATTCATGGGCGTTCAGAAGTTATGAATCCAAGCTTCCACTGCAGGGAGGAATGGATTGAATCCCTGTTATGGAACTAAGATCTTGCATGCCACATGTCATGGCCAAAAAAAATTAGATAAATAAATTTATGGTGACTCTGTTATTCAAAATCTTTGCATCGTGTGGCTCCAAAAACCAATGAATCCTCAGACACTTAGGAGGCTCTGTATGTAGAGATAGAAAAATCAAGATACTCTATAAACAATTGTGTGAGGTGTTTCACACACTCAGCTGAGTAGGGCACATATCATTTTCTCTCACATTCCACTGGCCCAAACTCGTCTTACGACTCCAACCATACTGACTGGGAAATAGAGTTCAGCTATGTATGAAGGAAATTAACATTGGTCTGGAAAGTGTCTACCACAGGTAATAATTGATAGCCTAAAATTTGGAGGTGTATTTCTAGCACAGCATATTAAAGTGGTTTGGTCTTGGTCTTGCCCCTAGGATACATTTTAAACAATGAATTACATGAAATTCAGGAAACAAGTAATATTTTAAATGAAATAGAAAACTATAAAATGAGTAAATAGGAAGCATAATTCTACAACAAAAGTATTTTAAAATCTTAATTTCTGCACAGATAAGGTGAAAAATAAGGTGAAATTAAGTAGGAATAAACATAATATTCTGCCTTTAGGCTACAATACAATTAACGGAACAAATATGTTCACAGAATGTAAATTTTCAAATGCCTATTTAAAAAATATTTTTTCCATAAGCCAAATTCAAATCAACACAGTGAAGATATTACTGCTTTATTTTTTTCAAAAGTCAAATATTTTTATTATCAAGAAAGCACATTTCTTGATTATATGGATAACACTTCCAATTTAGACTATGGACTAGCAGATATCTAAAGTTGTTTTGTGAAATACTGACAAATTTAAACATGATATGAAATCCCACTAGAAGTTAAAATATTTGGAAACTTTCTCAAACCAAGAACAATAAAGTAAGTGGAAATAATAAATCAGAGGAAAAAAAACTGCAGGGGGTCAGAATGCCATTGTTAAAATATTCTAAATGGCCACCTGAAAGAAAGAGTAGACACATGTTTGCATACTAAAAATCCTAGGAAATGCATTGCCATTTTCTAAAATCCACAAAAGTGGCACAAAAAACTGAACAAGCACTTGTAATTGAAGATATATTACAGAAGCTAAGTACACTTTATATAAGACTCTAAGCAAAAGAAATTAGATGGGTTTAAGAGGAATGTAATATAGAGCTTTATCTGCCCATTCATATCTAAGATTATAGGAATTCAAGTATTCTCAGCATGATGTTGCCACGGTCTGATAGAAGTCTCTACATATTCACTGTAGCTTTCATTGAAGGGTTTTTTGTGTGTTACTAAGTTCTTTTATTGGTAATGCTAATACTATTTGGGAATTATATTGGCTATGTTTCCCATGAGTAAATAACTCTGATAAGCAAGCATTCTTCATTGGCAGCATACAAAAAAAAATTGCAAAATTCTGTCTTGAAATTTATTAACAGGCTAATTACCATGACAGCAGCCCATTTTTAATAAGCATTGTAATTACCACATCAAACATCATTAAGACCTTCCAAATCCAAGGCTGATGTTTTGGGAAAAGGGGTGGTACTGAGAAAATTATGTTTAATGAGATTGACTTAAGACATTATTTTTCTTCCAGAGTTTGTCTTGCTACCAGAATCCCCATTAGTTGTTGTAGACCTCTTTCTAAACTTTGTTGTCCAGAAGTCATGTTGATGAGTCTAATGAAAATAAGCTCAAATAACTCACTGTCAATATTTTTTAACTGTGAAGTTTATCATTCTTTCTAACACAGGTAAATTGTATTTGAATAATAAATTGATCATGTCATCCTAATTTCCCATTCGTTTCTCAGGTAAAACAAATCTAACAGACAAGGACAAAAAATTTTGCCACTTGTTTAATATAATGAAATGCAACTACCTAAGTGAAAAGAAAGTGGGTAGTATGTTTCAGAAATAAGAAGGCTTACAAAATGTTTAATAGATATTGGAAAAGATTTGTCTCATGTGTGAACAGTGTCTGCACAGATGAAAACTTATTAAGCTAATGCCTCTGAATCTAATTTCTTTCTGATTTAAAAATAAGTTTTAATCAAACCCTAACCTTTAAAGCTGTATGACCTCCATTACCCTGTTAGCAATACAGTGATAACTGAGAATAAGTGAAAGAATTACAGAAACACATTCTCAAAAAATTGCTTACATGCCCTTAAGAATCTCAAAGTAATATTTATTTCAGTATGAGAACTTCAAAATTCTGTGAATCTACTTTTTTTTTTTTTTTTACATAGAATATACTCTCTTCCTCCAAAGACAGATACTGCCTTTTGAGTGACCATTGCTTCTTAGGGCAAATGAGCCAGTATTAGTATTAGGAGAATGCTGACTCTCATCAGTAATTCTGAAGTCCTAAAATTATAATTTCTTCATTTTACACTTTACATAAACAGCAGATGATCATTCATATCATCTGCAAACATTAGCAGTAAAATCTTAACACAATGTGACAGCCCACTTTGCAAATAAAGCTTTCTTTCCTTTAAACCCACCATTTGAGTCACTGTTCCCCCAAGCACAGTTCTGTCTTCTGTTATTTCTAATCAGACTGCTCACTCATTACAGAATATCACTGGCTTTCCCCTCTACTTATTTAAATCTATTGTGTCAAGAACTCTGAAGAGTTGTATATTTTCTCGGTCTACTAGCTAACAATTAGTTTGCCACAACTTCATGGAAGCTGACAGAAGCTACATGACTCCTGGCTCAGAAAAAAAGGACTTCATTACCCAAGTCTCAGATGAGCCTCATGTCTTCCTAAGTCCTTTCCCTCAATTTCAATAGAAGCAATGTGAGAGGAGTCTAGATAAATGTTATTCCAGTTTGTGACACAGTTAAGGAATTCTGAGTTTAGGAAACTTCTGATCTTTAAAAGGTCCTGCTAGCAAACCTGCCTAATCTTTGCCCCTAAGGGAGACATTGCCTTCAATATCCTGATCAGGAAGCAGATCTTCCTCCAGACCTGGAGGCAGACACAACCTCTAACATCTAAGGCTGTCTGCTACACAAAGATTCTTGAAAAAGAGAGTTCAGGACAAAAAATGCCAAAAGACATGCATAAATGCATATCAAATCCCATCCTTCAAGCTACAATGTAAATCCTATTTCTTTTATGATTAGAGGCCACAGTAACATTTCACTCTACATTTTCTGCGCCGTTTGACACATCATTCATGTTGTGTGGTGTTATGCATAATATTTATTTTCTTGCTTAACATTTATGTCCTATTTAAATAAACTATATATTTCATGTTGTCTCCTTAAGTACTTCAAATTCAATGAAGGTACAAATTATATAATATTAATAAATTCCTTTTTAGCCTTACAAAATTTAATGGAATTATATTTTGAATAGTCTCTCAAATATTTGTTGCATGAAGTGTCAAACTTTATTTTGTAAATGTTTCATCCTAAACCACCCATTAAAAAATGGTAGTGAAAGAGTTTTACCCTATCAATTTTTTTTGGGTAGGGGGGATTAGTTAGAATGTGGCAACAACATTCCCTATGCTATCGTCTGTCCTTTACTTAAAGATTTTCAGTCAACTGTATTGGGTCAAATATCAAAGAACGTCAATTCTCTATGTCTGTTTCTCCACTGTTGCCCTGTAAATAAATTCTTCAGTACCATTTTTCTAGATTGAGAGGGGAGGAAAGGGTGAGATGTATGGAAAGAGTACCATGGAAACTTACATGACCATATGTAAAATAGACAGCCAACAGGAATTTGCTGTATGGCTCATGAAACTCAGAGACTCTGTATCAACCTAGAGGATGGGGAGGGAGATGGGAAGGAGTTTCAAAAGGGAGGGGTTATATGTATACCTATGGTTGATTCATGTTGAGGTTTGACAGAAAACAGTAAAATTCTGTAAGGAAATCATCCTTCAATAAAAAATAAATTAATTTAAAAAATATCAAAAGCATCAATTCTATGGAGAATTAAAGAAGTACAAATATAATTAGAATTGACAACAATCTTCTGATAAAATTTGGAATGAGATTAGTTTTCACTTCTAGGAGCTTAATAACAAGGCCTGCAAGGCAAAATCTTCAAATCTATATTTTATGAATTGAAAGTTATCAAATTATACATGCACATAGGTTAGAAAGTCAAATAAGTATATAAAACACAACCTCAAGTATTTCTAATACCCTGAGGCAACCTTTTCTAATGCATCTTGTAACTATTCTTGGTTTTGCCTTCATATTTAAAAATGTTTAACTGCTATTTACAGACTTTTTTTTTTCTATTTTCACATTGGCTTACTGATTCCCACCTGTTGAGACAAGTTTTTCTCTCTCTTATATCAACTTTCCTCCTTCCCCATATTCCTTATATTTAGATCCTACTTGTTAAGTCAGTTGCTATTGTTACCAGTGACTACACAAGTGTATCTTCAGAGTTGAACCCTGTAATATATTTCAATTGCAATTCATTTCAAATAACTTTTTTGTGTTCATTAATAACATCCACAAGTTGTTTCTTCAATCATGCAAATAACTTTTTTGTGTTCATTAATAACACCCACAAGCTGTTTCTTTAATCATGTACACACCCATCATTACCATATTATCAAGTTTTCTATGAGAAGTGTAAAATCCTTCTCTAATACATCAAATAATCCACCAGTTGCATCTCTTTCATGAAGACATCCTTCATGAAAGCTCTTCTGGCAGCTTCAGTCTGTCTTGAATGTTCTTGAGTTCCACAGCACAGCTATAATAGTGTTTTGCTTCAATATCATTTTGGGATTCTATTCTATATCTCTTATATACAATATCCTATATTTTAAATTAGTTTTGGTAAAACATTCATTGAAGTAGTGTCAAAAGAAAAGGAACATAGCAGAAAAAAATTTAGAAATCTAAAAATGTCTTTCTTCTTTAATACCTGAAAAAATATGTCTGGCTGGGTGGAAAATTCTAGTTTGAAAATAGTTTTCTTTCAGAATTTCAAAAGTTTTACTCAGACATCTCTTAGATTCTTGACTTTTACTATGTTATTTTGATTCCTAATTCTTGATATATGATCATTTTGGGGAAAAAATGAAAAATTCATTGGAAATGTTTAAGATTTTCATTTTTCCCCTAGTGTTTTAAATTGCAAGTGAATGAGTTTTGGTGCAGATCTTGCTTACTCTATGTGCTAGACACCTAGTGGGAACTTTGTAATTGAAAACATTTGTCTAAATATGATATAGTTTTTTATTTTTTAGAAAATAATTTCTTAATCTCTATTTTATCTTTTGGAATTATATTCAAATGTTACATTAGCTGGGCAAATTCTCTAATTTTATTATCTTCTTCTTCTATCCCTTTGATTGTTACATTTTGTTTAATTCTCCGTAAGATTTCTTCAGTTTTATTTTCCACCCCTTTTATTGATTTTATATATTAACATTTTTAATATTCGAAGAGTTCATTGATGTCCTCTGAAAATTCCTTGTTTCTATTTTTCTATTCTTAGTATATGATTGCAACATTTCTCTTTTTTCTTTGGGAATACTAATTAAAAATATCAATAACTGTGTTTTATTTTGTAGTTCTGCTCCCTGCAGCAATTTTGTTTCCTGTGTTTTTTTCCCAATTCTTTTTCTTGTTTCCCAATTCTTTCTCTCTTGTTTTTCAGATGATTGTCTCAGATGTTTGGTCATCACACATAAGACTCAGTTATAAAACATCTTACTGGTAGTTCTGTTGATCAGCAGTGGCCTTCACTGTCAGTGTATTAGCAGGGCTGTTTCACCAAGGATCGCCTTGCTAGGATCTGCAGCTGTTTCTCCAGAGTTCATCAGTTTTACTAGATAGGTTCTCCAATATTCCTCCAGAAAGGCATTCTCAGAACCAAGTGTGAGAAGGGGTTGTGAAGAGTACGTAAACTTACATTTAATAACTCTAATGGAAGAGTATATTGCCTTTTGTTTTTGATGATTTCACATTTCTTAGTTCAAAGTTTCTCTGGCTGAACCTCTCACAAAAATAAATTTCCAGTCATCTGTAGGGATTTAACTAGGAAGTTGGTAAAAGAACAGAGGTAGTTTAGTGTTGCATTGTGTGAAATGTGAAAGATCTGAGAATGTAACTCTCCTTATATAGATTTTAAACCACTTGTATTTAGACTGATTTACACTCTAAAAGCTAAGTGATGTCTCGAATTCATGAGTTTTTTAATGATTCTATAAATCTGTGGCTCATTTTATCCTCTATACCAACAGCTTTGATTCACGCTTTCTTCAGTATGTTGAACAGCGGTCATTCCCTGATCTGATTCATTTCCTACAAAATTGTTTGTTTTTCTGTCATCTCTTCTTCCACTCCCTCTATCATTGTTCGCATGTTTTGTTACTGTTTTATTCCTTTATTATTGTTTTAGCATAGTTTCAGGGAGAAGACACAAAGAATGAATATTTTGAAAACAGTAGGTTTAAGTAGAACTAACTCTTTATTTCTCTTAAACATATAGCTGTAAGTATTCAGACCCTCAGAAGCTATCTCCCAGCAATAGAAGAATTGTAATTGAGTATATTTTGATCAGAAATATTTGTATAAATCCCTAAGAAAGGCAATCCCAAGGAATGTTCAAACTACTGCACAATTGCACTCATCTCACACACTGGTAAAGTAATGCTCAAAATTCTCCAAGCCAGGCTTCAGCAATACATGAAACGTGAAATTCCAGATGTTCAAGCTGGTTTGAGAAAAGGCAGAGGAACTAGAGATCAAATTGCCAACATCCACTATATCATCGATAAAACAAGAGAGTTCCAGAAAAACATCTATTTCTGCTTTATTGACTACGACAAAGCCTTCGACTGTGTGGATCACAATAAACTGTGGAAAATTCTGAAAGAGATGGAAATACATGACCAGCTGACTTGCCTCTTGAGAAACCTGTATGCAGGTTAGGAAGCAACAGTTAGAACTGGACATGGAACAACAGACTGGTTCCAAATAGGAAAAGGAGTACGTCAAGGCTGCATATTGTCACCCTGCTCATTTAACTTATATGCAGAGTACATCATGAGAAACACTGGGCTGGAGGAAGCACAAGGTAGAATCAAGATTGCCAGAAGAAATATCAATAACCTCAGTTATGCAGATGACACCACCCTTATGGCAGAAAGTGAAGAAGAACTAAAGAGCCTCTTGATGAAAGTGAAAGAGGAGAGTGAAAAAGTTGGCTTAAAGCTTAACATTCAGAAAACTAAGATCATGGCATCCAGTCCCATCACTTCATGGTAAATAGATGGGGAGACAATGGAAACAGTGTCAGACGTTATTTTTGGGGGCTCCAAAATCACTGCAGATGGTGATTGCAGTCATGAAATTAAAAGATGCTTACCCCTTGGAAAGAAAGTTATGACCAACCTAGACAGCATATTAAAAAGCAGAGACATTACTTTGCCAACAAAGGTCCATCTGGTCAAGGCTATGGTTTTTCCAGCATCAATTTTTCGGCACTCAGCTTTCTTCACAGTCCAACTCTCACATGTATGGATGTGTGAATTTTAGAAAATTTTAGAAAATTATGTGCGAAGGAATTGTTAGTTCAAATTAAAAAATCTTCCCAAATTGATCAAAATATTAATACAATGTCACATGTATGGATGTGAGAGTTGGACTGTGAAGAAAGCTGAGTGCCGAAAAATTGATGCTTCTGAACTGTGGTGTTGGACAAGAATCTTGAGAGTCCCTTGGACTGCAAGGAGATCCAACCAGTCCATCCTAAAGGAGATCAGTCCTGGGTGTTCATTGGAAGGACTGATGCTGAAGCTGAAACTCTTGTACTTTGGCCAACTCATGCAAAGAGTTGACTCATTGGAAAAGACCCTGATGCTGGGAGGGATTGGGGGCAGGAGGAGAAGGGGACAACCGAGGATGAGATGGTTGGATGGCATCACCAACTCGATGGATATGGGTTTGAGTAAACTCCGGGAGTTGGTGATGGACAGGGAGGCCTGGAGTGCTGCGATTCATGGGGTCGCAAAGAGTCAGGTACGACTGAGTGACTGAATTGAACTGATCTGAAGATTTCTTTTTAAAATGATTCTCTCAATAGATGCAGAGAAAGCCTTTGACAAAATTCAACACTCATTTATGATTAAAACTCTCCAAAAAGCAGGAATAGAAGGAACATACCTCAACATAATAAAAGCTATATATGACAAACCCACAGCAAGCATCACCCTCAATGGTGAAAAATTGAAAGCATTTCCCCTGAAATCAGGAACAAGACAAGGGTGCCCACTCTCACCACTACTATTCAACATAGTGTTGGAAGTTCTGGCCACAGCAATCAGAGCAGAAAAAGAAGTAAAAGGAATCCAGATAGGAAAAGAAGAAGTGAAACTCTCACTGTTTGCAGATGACATGATCCTCTACATAGAAAACCCTAAAGACTCTACCAGAAAATTACTAGAGCTAATCAATGAATATAGTAAAGTTGCAGGATATAAAATTAACACACAGAAATCCCTTGCATTCCTATATAATAACAATGAAAAAACAGAAAGAGAAATTAAGGAAACAATACCATTCACCATTGCAACAAAAAGAATAAAATACTTAGGAGTATATCTACCTAAAGAAACAAAGGACCTATACATAGAAAACTATAAAACACTGATGAAAGAAATCAAAGAGGACACAAACAGATGGAGAAACATACCGTGTTCATGGATTGGAAGAATCAATATTGTCAAAATGGCTATTCTACCCAAAGCAATCTATAGATTCAATGCAATCCCTATCAAGCTACCAATGGTATTCTTCACAGAACTAGACCAAAGAATTTCACAATTTGTATGGAAATACAAAAAACCTCGAATAGCCAAAGTAATCTTGAGAAAGAAGAATGGAACTGGAGGAATCAACCTGCCTGACTTCAGACTCTACTACAAAGCCACAGTCATCAAGACAGTATGGTACTGGCACAAAGACAGAAATATAGATCAATGGAACAGAATAGAAAGCCCAGAGATAAATCCACGAACCTATGGACACCTTATCTTTGACAAAGGAGGCAAGGATATACAATGGAAAAAAGACAACCTCTTTAACAAGTGGTGCTGGGAAAACTGGTCAACCACTTGTAAAAGAATGAAACTAGAACACTTTCTAACACCATACACAAAAATAAACTCAAAATGGATTAAAGATCTAAATGTAAGACCAGAAACTATAAAACTCCTAGAGGGGAACATAGGCAAAACACTCTCCGACATAAATCACAGCAAGATCCTCTATGACCCACCTCCCAGAATATTGGAAATAAAAGCAAAAATAAACAAATGGGACCTAATGAAACTTGAAAGCGTTTGCACTACAAAGGAAACTATAAGTAAGGTGAAAAGACAGCCCTCAGATTGGGAGAAAATAATAGCAAATGAAGAAACAGACAAAGGATTAATCTCAAAAATATACAAGCAACTCCTGAAGCTAATTCCAGAAAAATAAATGACCCAATCAAAAAATGGGCCAAAGAACTAAACAGACATTTCTCCAAAGAAGACATACAGATGGCTAACAAACACATGAAAAGATGCTCAACATCACTCACTATTAGAGAAATGCAAATCAAAACCACAATGAGGTACCATTACACGCCAGTCAGGATGGCTGCTATCCAAAAGTCTACAAGCAATAAATGCTGGAGAGGGTGTGGAGAAAAGGGAACCCTCTTACACTGTTGGTGGGAATGCAAACTAGTACAGCCGCTATGGAAAACAGTGTGGAGATTTCTTAAAAAACTGGAAATAGAACTGCCATATGACCCAGCAATCCCACTTCTGGGCATACACACTGAGGAAACCAGATCTGAAAGAGACACGTGCACCCCAATGTTCATCGCAGCACTGTTTATAATAGCCAGGTCATGGAAGCAACCTAGATGCCCATCAGCAGATGAATGGATAAGGAAGCTGTGGTACATATACACCATGGAATATTACTCAGCCATTAAAAAGAATTCATTTGAACCAGTCCTAATGAGATGGATGAAACTGGAGCCCCTTATACAGAGTGAAGTAAGCCAGAAAGATAAAGAACATTACAGCATACTAACACATATATATGGAATTTAGAAAGATGGTAATGATAACCCTATATGCAAAACAGAAAAAGAGGCACAGAAATACAGAACAGACTTTTGAACTCTGTGGGAGAATGTGAGGGTGGGATATTTCAAAAGAACAGCATGTATACTATCTATGGTGAAACAGATCACCAGCCCAGGTGGGATGCCTGAGACAAGTGCTCAGGCCTGGTGCACTGGGAAGACCCATAGGAATCGGGTGGAGAGGGAGGTGGGAGGGGGGATCGGGATGGGGAATATGTGTAAATCTATGGCTGATTCATATCAATGTATGACAAAAAAAAAAAAAAAGAATAATAATAATAAAAAAAAAGAAAAACCAAAAAAAAATAAATAAATAAAAAATAAAAATAAAATGTAAGTTATCTGGTTATAGAATCTGAATATTTATAAATATACTTTTTAAAGAACAGTCCTAATGAGATGGATGAAGCTGGAGCCCCTTATACAGAGTGAAGTAAGCCAGAAAGATAAAGAACATTACAGCATACTAACACATATATATGGAATTTAGAAAGATGGTAACGATAACCCTATATGCAAAACAGAAAAAGAGACACAGAAATACAGAACAGACTTTTGAACTCTGTGGGAGAATGTGAGGGTGGGATATTTCAAAAGAACAGCATGTATACTATCTATGGTGAAACAGGTCACCAGCCCAGGTGGGATGCATGAGACAAGTGCTCCAGCCTGGTGCACTGGGAGGACCCGGGGGAATCGGGTGGAGAGGGAGGTGGGAGCGGGGACTGGGATGGGGAATACGTGTAAATCCATAGCTGATTCATATCAATGTATGACAAAACCCACTGAAATGTTGTAAAGTGATTGGCCTCCAACTAATAAAAAAAAAAAAAAAGAAATTATATTCGTTTTGAAATGCTTTTACAGTTCTTAAGAAAAGAATCATAGGTCATGATAAACTGTAAAACAGGTATATCTTCTCCAAACAGTAGCACTGAGTAAATTATTTTCTAGATTGAAACAGCAAAGAGAATAATAATAGTACATTTGGTAGTTTCCTTATGGAACCTACAAGGTCCAATTACTACAAGAAATTTTAGAAAATTATGTGCGAAGGAATTGTTAGTTCAAATTAAAAAATCTTCCCAAATTGATCAAAATATTAACACAATGTCACAAATATTTTGATATTCCTATATAATAAAATCACCTCACTTCATATCAGTCAGCATTGTGGCAGCTTTCTCTTCAGAAAATAAATTTCCTTATCAAAATAAATTTTATTTTAGGATGGCATTAGCCATAAAATCTAGAAACTTACGATCACCGAATGGGGTTTTAATGAGAGATATACATTTTTGTGGTTATGAAATCTCTCCAGGATGGTTATAAAATTAATACTTTATGGAAGATTTTTAAAAGATAAACTATCATGAGGAACTCAAGGCTAAATTCTAATGCCATTTATTAGAATTTTTGTTAAGTCTAAGCCATAGTCTGCCTCAGTTAGCTGTTGCAAACATGATCCTAGTCTGCAGATTTTTTTGCATTCTATGCCTATACTATTTCAAGTTCTACAAATGTGGATGAACCAGTGTAGAAAAAGAAATAGAAATCTACAGTTCATTGATGATCCTAAAACTATGGCTTACAGCATTAAAAAAACAAAATTAGTCCTAGAGTTTTAGCATTTTCAAAATTATTTAAGGTAAAAGCACCTGAAATAGAGTTGTTCACTTGTTTATGGTTTATAAAAATGAATTTCTAGTCAATCAACCAGTCTTACATCAAATCAAAAGCCAAATAACAGATGATTCTTAAGACTATAAACCAATTTTAGATGTCAAGGTTGTCAAGTTTCAATTCAGCACAAATATGCTACTCATGTTCCTATTGACAATGATGGGGAGGTTTTAAAGTATAAATATTCATGTAAAGAAAACATACTTGAGCCTAAAACCTGTTATATATAGAACACTTAGATTATATATAAAACATAGATTCCCCCAAAAGACCGGCCATATTTATTCAGAGTCCATATGAATGGACTACTAATTTACATGTTATCTCTGAATACATGTTATTGTTTCAAATAATAAAATTTTAGACAGCCTTCTACTAAATCCTTGTCATCAAAAACATATTGAAAGTAGTACTCCACTATGGTATGCATCACCATGACATTTCACTTACACGACAAAGAATGAGATGTTTGTCAAGTTCAGGTTGTGTGGAAAAAATCCCAAATAGGTCAAAAAAGAAGGTAATAGAACTAGCGCCTTCTAGCGTGGTTTCCTGGAAGGTGACATGGGCCTTAAAAGACTAACAGAGCTTGGGGAAATGAAGTGCCTTTTGCTGTCAGTTCCCCCCAAGTATGCATGTGAATGAGATCCTGCAGCACAGCTGACTCTGGACCACAGGGCCCTGAACAAATAGAAAAGAGTGAGAATCATGCACAACAGTGCTGCAAAGACTTTGCAGTAAGAAGAGAAAAGAAGCCTCTTTTCAACAGTCTTTTAAAACGCCATTTCTCTCTTGCATTCGATTTTTAATCCAGCAACACAGTCTTATTGTTTTATCAAATGTATTGCAGTGGGAACATAATTCATAATCTGTTATTCAAAACCTCAGGGAAGTGTTTTTCTGAATATTTCAGATTTTAGGAAGATATTCCATGTTTTACATATTCCATGTTTTACATAACACACCCAGCAGGCTCTGTGGCAATGCTGTGTAATCAAACACATTATTTCCAGAGCAAAACATATGATTATTCAGAAGAAGTAGGGTAAATAAAGAAGAGAAAGTATTTTCTATTTTTGCATTCAAATCATTTCAGGTTAGATGTCACCACCAAACTAGTTCTCATCAGCTTTTGCTGCAAAAAGTTACCAATAAAATTGAACAAAACACATCCATTCAATCATCAGAGCTTTTTAGATTTTAGAATTGTGTCTAAGGTATCAAGGTTGTGTATTATAAAACTTCATGACCATAATTATAACAAAAATCACATGTTCTTTTTAAAAGTTATAGAAGTGTTTGACTCATTTAAATTAAATTTAGTGCCATTTAAAATTATATATGAACAAAACACTTTACATAGTCTTTTTTTTAAATATATATTACCTTAAGTATTTGATTGGGGTGGGGGTGGTGGGCAGAAGATATACTGTTCAGAAACATTCAGGTAAGGCCAACGGGAAGGCCCATAAGAACAGGGAGAAAGCAGCCTCTGGGATACAGATGCCTGAGTTATTCCAGGTCATGCCTGAAGGTCTGGGAATTGCTAGAGAGATTGGGGCTTGGGCTTCTCTTTCATCCTTTCCAGGAACAGTGAAAGCTCCTGAATGTGGAAGGTGAATCACAAATGCAACCCTGTCACTCACTTCTCAGTCACCTGAACAATTACATGAGATGCAGCATAGGATCTGATCAACCACATATAATTCCAAATCACTTTCCTAACTATGCAACTATAACCTGCATTGAAAGAAAAAGAAAAAAAGGAAAGAATGAAAGGTAGGTTAAAAAAAAAATGAGAACTCCTCACTTGTTACTTATATCTGAAATCACTAAAAATAAACATCTTTTTACTAATAACACTAGAGAGTTAACAAATAAAATGCAAGTATTTGCAAAAAATACAATGGAGCAATAGAAACCTATATAAAAAACTGAACTGAACATAGGCCCTTAATTTCTTTTGGTGGGGAAGACAGTATTGAGACCAAGAGGACTTTAAAATATATTCGCTAACAGCCAAGAGTAGAAAAATGAGACCAAAAACAAAAATAAATCAACAAACACATTCCAGGAGGCTCAGCATTGCCCTAGGAACTGATTACTTTTAACAGAATTGGATCAAAACAGAGTTTACACAGAGATTTTGGCCTTTTACAAGCCAGTTCAAGTAACTTCACTCATGAAGTGCATTTTACAAAATAAGAATAACTGAAATTCTCATAGGTTAACAAAACCAATCACCATATCCACAGCATGATTTTTTTCTTTATACAAATGTAAATATGAATTTATATACTTATATAGAGAGATTAAAAAGTCTATACATTCAACACTAATAGTCATTAATAGGATTTTCAGTGATATTTATTTTTTTATTAATCTAATTCTTAAATGTTCTATAATTAATATGTATTATTTAATCATAAAAACCATGAAAATTTCTAATGGAGATTCTACAAGAAATATGTTAATGAGCTATCTTAACCTTAAAGACTTGTCATTCTCAACTAAATATAACTATTTCTTTGAACAAACTCTAGTCTTTCTCAATAGGTGTAACAATAAAAATAGTTGTAGGACAAAAGGTATCTGCAGTTGACTTAATTATAGATTTCTGAGACATTTACTTACAGTACACATCCACTCTGATTGACTTTATCGCTGGGGACCCCAGGCCATTCTCTGCTTTACAGTAATACCGGCCTCCTTGGTGTCGCTGAATATTTGTAATCCTCAAAGTCTCGTTGAAGACACTTGAGTCTTGGAATCTGTCAGAGGCACTTCCTGCTGTTTTGGTCCACCTGATCTGAGCAAGCATCAACAATGATTGTTACTTTAGGTTGGCTTTCTCACTGAAAAATTAAATAGCAATTACTCATTTGGAGGGACCTCCCTTGTGGCTCAGCTGGTAAAGAATCCATCTGAGATGTGGGAGACCTGGGTTTGATCCCTGGGTTGGGAAGATCCCCTGGAAAAGGGAACGGCTACCCACTCCAGTATTCTGGCCTGGAGAATTCCAGGGCCATGGGGTCTGTACAGTCCATGAGGTCGCAAAGAGTCACACACAAGTGAGCAACTTTCACTTTCACTTATTTGCAGAGTTGGCTTTCAGAAACTGCTACAGTGCTATTTTTGGCAAGTTATTGAAAATTAAGAAGAGAAGTTTATATAAAAATAAAATTATAAAATTTTAAATGCAGTGTCTGGAGAAGGCAATGGCACCCCACTCCAGTACTCTTGCCTGGAAAATCCCAAGGACGGAGGAGCCTGGTGGGCTGCAGTTCATGGGGTCGCTAAGAGCCGGGCATGACTGAGTGACTTCCCTTTCACTTTTCACTTTTATGCATTGGAGAAGGAGATGGCAACCCACTCCAGTGTTCTTGCCTGGAGAATCCCAGGGATGGGGGAGCCTGGTGGGCTGCCGTCTGTGGGGTCGCACAGAGTCGGACACGACTGAAGTGACTTAGCAACAACAGCAGCAGCAGCAAATGCAGTGTCATTATTATATAGTGTATACAATTCTAACTCAATTGCATAGAGTTCATCCATAGTGTCATCAGTGTGAAGGGCAACAAAAATATTAATATATACAAAGGAAGTTAGATATAAGTAGTACATTGGAAACACAGATTAGTTTCTTTTTCTTGAGCCCCTAAAATTCTATTTTCCGAACACTGTAAGGCATTTTTTATTTACCTAGCATAGGAACAGGTAGGCTCTCAGTTTCTTTTTGGACATGTTTCATTATTTTACTCAATATTTTCTATTTGATTTGGCTAATTAAAGTATATTACCAGAGTAGTTTATTGAGATTATGTGTAATTTTATACACCTGGTTGTTACATATGATTTTTATTTCTTTTTTATAGCTTTGCTGTAATAAACCTACAAATGACTTGTCTATTTAATAATCAGAATTCACTTTACATCAATAATTATTTTCAAAAAATGTGTAAACTTTTCCAAAGAGAACATTTCTATTAAACTGCCAAAGCACTTTGAATATCTAAAACATTCCATTATAAACAATACTGTTCTTTTCAACACAGCTGTGTACATCAGACTTGGCTTTTACTAGAAATAAAGAGTAGCATTCAAGTAAAATTTCGTGTATTTTAGCTTATATAAACCTGAACAAAAGCCACGTGATGGTACTGTAAAGTGATACAAAACAAGATGTAAAAAGATTCAGTTTTATATCTCTTCTTGTCCCTGCTGTATAATATATTGCTTTGTTTATTTTTACGTTGTAAAGCTGCTGATAGAAATCCTCTGCAAACACAAATGAAGAAACATAGAAAAATGCAACTAAATAGTGGATTTAAAATTTAAATCATTTAATACTACTATTATTTATGCTATTTTGATACAATGTTAATTCAAAGTTATAATCTAATGACACTAAGCATCTTTAAAAAATTCTCCAAATCATTACAATATCAGTATAAATATATTCATGTTTGCCCTTAATTGTGCATGAAATTAAAATTTTACTTAGAGATTAATAAAAGTTGAGTAATTCATAAAAATACATATCAAATGTTTATCCAACACTTTGTACAGAAAATATATATAAAAATTAAATGGGATGATTCCTGATTTCAAGTAGTTCATAAGGTGATTATTAATATGCTCATAAAAAGACAAAGGGTAACGTGGGCACTGATTTGATAAGTACCACTTCAATGGGAAAATCTAGGGTTCTATTTTAACTTAACTTTCAAAATTTATAGGTAACAAAACAAAAAAAGATTGAAATGAACAAGCAAATTACATATTTTTGCTTTGTATATCTTATATAGATATATGCTAATTCTCTCTTATATATATATTTCTAAGGTAAAATCTAAGATATAAATAAAACACAATCCCAATTAAAGGCCAAGTTTTCCTTGACTATCACAATATGGTACCAATATTGATTTTAAAAAATAGACATTTCAGAATATAAAAAGTAAGTTCAGAATCAAAAGAGTTATGGAAATGGCCTAGAAGTTTTGGATATTAAAAACATGATATTAAGACAATAATTTAGCTTTAGAATACTGTTATAGTACTGGTAATTGTCCAGGAATTGGGGGAGGTAGAGAATAAGAGTGTGCATGTGTGTCTGTGTGTCTGTGTGTGTGTGTGGGTGGGGAGAGAGACAAAGAAAGGGAAAAGAATGAGAGAATAAACTATGATATAGACTATCAAACTTTTTGATCTTAGACTACTTTTACTCTATTAAAAATTATTAAGCATCTCAAATATCTTTAGCTTATTTAAATTATATCTATTCATAATCAGTGTAGTAGAAACTAAAACTAAGACAATGTTAAATTATGTATTATTAACTAATTTTAAATCATTTTAATAAACTGAAGACATTAACTTAAGGAACACTTTTCATCAAAAATTATATTTTTCAAGACAAAAACAATTGAATAAAATGAATGGAACTGCTTTATAGTTTTTCAAATCTCTTCAGTACCTTCTTTAGTAAAAAAAAAAGCTAGCTAGATAATTATATCAACATCTGCATGCAATCTGTGGCAGCATGTTGGGTTTGTCAGAAATATTTGAAGAAAATCTTGACTGGCTATAAAGGGAGTAGTATTTAATAGCCTTTTTAGATAACTGTGTACAGTCTTCCTTGATACTACAGTAAAATTCCTTCAGTGTTAGTTTCCTACTTGCAAAATAGAATTGAAAACCATATCAATGCCCTTTTGGCTCTTTGTGACACTAAAACCCATTGGTCTGTCTTGCACTTTTAATAGATCATTTTCTCATGCATGATTTTGTAGCAACATAGATTAGTCATCTGGAAAATATGAATTCATTGAGTTATAAAGATCTTCCAGATGTTGAGATAGCTCAGTATATAATACAATTCACATACACTAATATCATCAATCTTCATAGAATAGTCTTCTATAAGGATTGGTGAAATTAGTATATGTGACTACCATGCTATCATGCTTCTGTTGGCAGATTTTCCAAAATTCTAAATTTTCTTTTAAATACGTGAAATTTATCATCAGCAATGAACGTTGTTAAGGTGTTTTATTTGGGATGATAGGTTCATTTCATTCACTTTTGAGGAAATATTTGCCAAATACCCAAATCTGAATAACCACTGTTTGTATAAAAAGCATCCTTTTAAGTAAAAAAAACATTATTCTATTAAAAAAAAGTGGGTAATTCTCCACAAAACTCATTCATACAAGACTTTGCCTTGAGACAAACACTATACTTTAGTAAGCAGCAGAAATGCTTTTTAGGAATTTTCCATTTTGTCACTTAGGATATTAAAAATATAGTAACTGTGTTCTAAGATGTTAAAAACTAATACTGGAACTTCCCTGGGGGTCCAGTGGTTAAGATTTTGTCTTCCAATGTAGAGGGTGGGGGTGTGTTCCCTGATCAGGGTGCTAAGATAGGACATGCCTCAGCCGAAAAAGACCAAGAAATGTAAGACAAATTCAGTAAACACTTTGCAAGTGGACCACATTAAAAAAAAAAAATCTTTAAAAATTGAATATTGATTTTTACTGATTTATCAAAAATAGTGACACTGATCTTTTATTATTATTATTATTATTACTGTGAGTAAATAGTAGTGAATTAGCGAAGAATACAAAGACTGCTGGTACAATTTGATGCCACAGCTTTGTTCTGTGCTAACGTGCCGCCTGTTTTATCTTCCTTTACTGAAAAAGCAGCATAGTGAGAAACAACATTCTTCTTCATAAACTCCTTGTAAAGATCACAGGGTCCCCAGAGACATCTAGGGACCACACAAGAGAACACTGTGAGGAGTACAGAAATATGCATATAATTTAGGATTTCATACAGGAAATATTTTAAATGAAAAGGGGAAAGAAAGTTTGTTTAGTAAGTGGTGTTGGGGCAATTGACTATATATCCATAATGGAAAAAAAAAAAAGCTGACTCTATAACCCACCCTTCAAATCAAAATTAATTCTAGATGCAATAAAGATTTCAATGTAGAAAACTAAAATCGTTCCATAAGAAAATATGGAGTGATCTGTCTACAATTATTCAAGTGAGCAGGGCTTTTAATATAAATTCTTTAAAAAAAACCCTATCATTTTGATTAATATGTCTCTCTTTTTTAAAAATTATGTAAGACAATTTACTATTAAAAATGTCAGAATCAGGGTCAGTTTCCATAATATATACATATATATGTATTATATATATATAGTACACTAGATGATGAATGAGTTAATGGATAAGAAAAGAAAAGGGAAAAAATAGAACTACAAATTGGCATTATTTAAATAAAGAGATGTTCAATTTCTTTTCGTCTAAAACTGTAAATCAAAGCATGAGAAACCAACTTTCACCTATTGAAGAGCCACAAACACTGATGCTATCTTGTGCTGTTGAGGTTTCATAGCTGGGACTGGCAGGGTCAGATGGTAAAACCTTCCTTTTTGGAGCAGAACCCAGTAAATTATGTCAAAAAATGGAAACACATTCAGACTTGGACTTAGCAATGATCTAGTTAAAATATACCTAACATTTGCACAAGAAGGTAGAAAAATGTCTATGTAATAGTACAACACTGAAAACAATACAACATCAAAAGATAGGGAAGTGATGACAAATTAATTGACTCTAAAGCTGAATTGAATAGAGTAATGGAAAGAATAAACATACAAGTTAGTTAGTTTTATCAAGCTAACAAAAAAGAGACTATTCTAGTCTGTGTAAAAAAATGTACAATGTGTGTACATGCATTTGCACATATACACTAATATGTTACTCCTGGAGAAGGAAATGGCAACCCACTCCAGTATACTTGCCTGGAGAATCCCCATGGACAGAGGAGATTGGCAGGCTACAATCCATAGGGTCACAAAGAGTCAGACACGACTAAAGCAATTTAGCATGCAGGCATGCACTAACATGTTAATACATATGAATACATAAATGGAACACATGAATACCCACAAAATTTAACCTTGATTAATTATATGCATGGGACTGGTAAAAGAAGAGAATATGTAAAATATTCTTTTCAAAAATTTATTATTTAAAATTCTTATTTACACTTTATTTTACTACGAACAAATATTGAATTTATTATAAATAAGTTTAAAAGAAAAAAATGCAATGCAGTTGTGAAATATAATAGAAAAACCAGAAAAGTACAGAAAGAATAAAAAATAATCACTTATGGAAAGCGTTTTCTCCCCCTCTACTTAAAAAGATAAATAATGAAAGGAAATATTCCTGAGTTTTGGAAAGATAACTTTACTCATTAAGGGGGTTTACCAAGTTAAATTAGATGTAATATATACATCTAACTGATGAGAAAAGAAACCCCTATACCATCCATGGAATTCTCCAGGCCAGAATACTGGAATGGGTAGCCTTTCCCTTCTCCAGGGGATCGTCTCAACCCAGGGATCAAACCCAGGTCTCCTGCATTGCAGGTGGATTCTTAACCAGCTGAGCCACCAAGGAATCCCAAGAATACTTGAGTGGGTAGCCTGTCTCTTCTCCAGCGGATCTTCCCAACCCAGGAATTGAACTGGGGTCTCCTGCATTGCAGATGGATGTTTTACCAGCTGAGCTACCAGGAAGCCCATAAAGAAATCCTAGGCATACTCTGATAGAACTTGTGACCTCAAAGTCTACAAAGGAGACTGTATAGGCATCCGTGCAGAAGGAACAAATTATTACAATGTGTTAGAGTCTGCCAATTCCTGATGTTGATTTCTCCTTCCACAGGAACTGAATCCCACAGTATTCATCAGGCACAAGGGTACCCAAAACAAAGGCAATTCCCATTTCAGCTACATTCTTGCCAGTGTGTTTCAAGAAGAAATATTCTTATAGGGAAGCAGCCCCCCACATTTCGCTCATTTCAGCACATTACTGCTGTCTGCCATCTTGGACCCTGGCCTGATATGGAATGAAAGTCAAGCACAGATAATCTATAAAACAGAAGAATCTAAATCTCTGACATCATGGGAGTTTCACCTACCTAACCTGAACTATGTATAGCTTCTGGGTTTCTACATAGGAGAAAAATAAAATTCTATCTTATGTCATACTTTGGGAGGGAGGTGGTTTCTATGACTAACAGCCAAACTTTAATTGATAAACCTGGAGTGATAAGGAAGAACACACACACACACACACACACACACACACACACACACACACACACACACACACACACCATAGAAATACTCTCTGGATAATTCAACTCTGCATCCTGACCCTGATTAGTTCAGCAGATATTTATTCTGTTGAATGAAATATAGGACTTGAGTTGAAACTTGAGGTGTTGGTGGATATAATTCAGCTGTGAGATAGACACATGAAATTCACTTAGTCGTGTCTGACTCTTTCAACCCCACGGAATTTCCTAGGCCAGAATATTGGAGTGGGTAGCCTTTCCCTTCTTCAGGGGATCTTCCCAACCCAGGGATCGAACCCATGTCTCCCGCATTCCCAGCAGATTCTTTACCAGCTGAGCCACAAGGGAAGCCCCCCAATACTGGAGAGGGTAGCATCCCTTCTCCAGCGGATCTTCCTGACCCAGGAATCAAACTGGGGTCTCCTGCATTGCAGGTGGATTCTTTACCAACTAAGCTATCAGGGAAGCCCAACTAAGCTATGAGGGAAGGTGAATATAATTCAGCTGTAAGATAGACACATGAACAGCGATTTATACAAGATAAATTTAGGTTCCATCATGTAAAAAAAAAAAAAAATCTGGAGTGAGGCAGACCAGTGAGAATTTAATGACTCTGCTCAGGGACTCAGGCTCTTTGAAACCGCCTGCTTGAAACCATGTGCTGCTTGAGCTCAAGGCCCAGAATAGCAGCTACAAATCTAGTTTTTACATCCCATTCCTAGAAGAAGAAAAGAGGAAAAGACAACAAAGTGCCTAAAGATCGGGTTTACAGAAGGCTCTAGGATATTGCCTCAGGACACTGGCTCACTTCAGATAGACAGCCCCACCCATAGCTACCAGAAAGGCTGGGGAGTGTACTCTTTACCATGCAGAGCTCCTGTCTCCCAGGCTCCTTCTAAAATCTAATTCTATAGCTCTGGAAAAAGAGGAGATGGGTTATTTGGGACAACTTGCTAGTCCCAAAGCAGGAATAAAATACATTCACTACTCAGATATGCCGCATTGTTAAATATGATTGTATTTAAACCCTTTTAATTTCCATAAAAATAACAGGTACACAAAAAGAAAGATGCTACACTTTAGGGGGATACTCTATGGTAACTATATAATCTAAAGGAACAGCTTGGAGATACTCCCGGGCTGCATATCATAACACTTAGCTTAGAGTCACCCAACTCTCAACAGAGAATTTTCTACTTTGCTTTTTGCAAATAATGATATTTCTGAAACATCATTATTTTTATGTAGTCTTAAATAAAATCACTGTTGACTAAAATAGCTTATGAAAATGTTAAACACCTGAAATGCAGACCAGAGAGAGACCTAGGTGAATCCAAGACTGTATTCCATAGATATTACAAACTCAATAAGTAGTTAGCCGTTGACAATCCTCAGACTTCTAGGTTCTCCCCTTTAATTAACATTTAGTGAATGAGGAGTTTTGTGAATTAAAGATACTTTCTATCAGTTGTCAAGGCATTAGGCTTTATTCTCCTGTCTCCTCAGGTCAATCTATGATGACAAATATGAGCTTTGTCCTAGCCTTGTTGATACTCTGAAAGAAGATCCTTTATCTGTAAAAGACATCCAGAGAAAAAGTAAGATAAACATCATCTGCTCTGCTATAATTATTGGGGTGATTTGCCACCAGAGCCTTTGGGCACTACACAAAGCCAGTCATGGCTCTCGTCATTTCCAGAGTGATGTCTGAAAAAGCATAAAGGTGTGATTTTAAGTAGGAGAAGGCAATGGCACCCCACTCCAGTACTCTTGCCTGGAAAATCCCATGGACAGAGGAGCCTGGTAGGCTGCAGTCCATGGGGTCGCTAAGAGTCGGACACGCCTGAGTAACTTCACTTTCACTTTTCAAATGGCACCCCACTCCAGTGTTCTTGCCTGGAGAATCCCAGGGACGGGGGAGCCTGGTGGGCTGCCGTCTATGGGGTCACACAGAGTCGGACACGACTGAAGTGACTTAGCAGCAGCAGCAGCATGATTATAAGTAAACAGTGCTCTTTACAGTTTTGAAAATAAAAGTTATCCTCTTATCCTGTACTGATATCAGGGAAAATAACAGAGACAATATGTTCTCTTTGAGCTACTTAATACAATAAATAGAACTATGAGTGGAACAGGGCTCCAGATCTTATGGGTTCAATTTTTAATAAAGTGTATCAGTCTATTATAAATGATAGAAAAATGTCACTCTTGTTTCTAAATATTATACAAAAATTTTCTGTCAAAGCAACGAATTTTTAACCTGAAAACTTCTATAGACTGTATGTGTGTGTGTGCTCAGCCATGTCTATTTTCAACCCCATTGACTGCAGCCTGCCTGACTCTGCTGCCCTTGGAATTTTCCAGCAAGAATACTGGGGTGGGTTGCCAATTCCTACTCCCTGAGGATCTTTCCAACCCAGGGATTGAACCTGCATCTCCTGAGTCTCCTGCACTGACAGGTGGATTCTTTACCACCGAGACACCACGGAATCAAAAACTTCTTCACTCTATGCATGGAACATTATATTTTTTTAGTATGCTGACCAATATTAGAGATTACTACTATCACTAATATGACTACCACTAAAAATAATTTAGAGCTTTAAACGATTTCTACAAGTTAGAGTTACTATCTGTTAATATGTCCACATTGTGATAAGGAGGAATTGTTTAAAGTGTGTAGTGTGAACAAGAAGCTCAGGGAAGCAATAAACATAAAAGAGAGTCTGAAGATCAACCTGGGGTCTTCTCACCAGCCAAAGAATAGAATGGTGAAGGAGAGGGAATCATTATGGTAAATGCATTGGAAACAAAAGGAGAATTTTGAGGTGAGGACATGGGTATTTCTGAAAATGAGATATGCCTTAAAGCAGAGAAAACATTTTTTCTCATCATTCTCTTGACTGTGTCTTTTCTTTTGAACTTAAACTTTGAAGATTGTATTCATCTCTTGTGAATATAAGCAGTGAGAGATACTAAGTAAATTTTGTATTTATCTTTAACAACGTCGTTTCCTACATGTGTATAGAGAACTACAATAGGACCTGGTAGCAGTCTATCAAACCAAAGATGACAGAAGAGGGTACATTTTGGTGCAAATGCTTTAAAAAGTGTTGGGGGTTACTGCAGATTGCCTCGTTGAAGGCTTTTCTTTTGTAGCATAACCAAGATATTAATCATGGACTCCAGACAACCAGTAACAGGATTTTACTTCTTTAAAAGTAAAGAAAATGCTTTTTTATTTTATTGGTTGATTTTAAATCCACGACAAGCTTGAAATGTAGGATTTTTTTTTTTTGCTATGTGTCTGTGTCTTTGTACACCAGGCTCCTCCTGAAATGAAAGTCCTTTTTTCCTTCACTCATTATGTAGTTAACTCCCTCTGATCCTCCAGAAATCATTTTATTAGAAAGTCTTCCCTCTCCCATAGAACTCTATTTCATCCTGTCCTCAGGGTTGCCATAGCAGCTTGCAAATCTCTCTGAGAGTACTCATTATGTGTCATATAAATTAGCTATTTCTATGCTATAGATAACCAGTGTTCTGCCTGAATTTCATGTAGTCCCTTTTTGTGCTTTCCATGTTCATCTCCTAAGAATGCCCTCTTACCCTTGGAAGGTCTCAGGTCTGTGGGGCCACTTTGCTCTCAGAGGCAGAGTCTGAGAAATGCCAGAGACTTTCCTCTCTATCCAATGGCTTTTTAGTGACTATGAAAGCCCAACTCCCTTGTCTCCCTTAGGACAGATTTTGAATCATAACTTACATTCAAGAGCTCCTTCCACAAGATGAGGTTGAGGCTAATCCCCTAAAATCACACCTTTGCCTGGCTTCTTCATTTTCCTGTCTTGCTTTTTTACTCCACTAGCAGTATCTCCTAAAAGCATTTCCCTAATAAATCCCTTGGACTTGAATTCTTACCTCAAATTCAACTTCTAAATAACCAGACCTAAGACAACAATATTGCCTTTAATAAACTACAGCCTATTACATCAAGGACTTTTGGTGTCTTCAATCCAATGCACTGAGTCTAGGATATAAAAGTAATATCAATAACCTCAGATATGCAGATGACACCACCCTTATGGCAGACAGTGAAGAAGAACTAAAAAGTCTCTTGATGAAAGTGAAGGAGAAGAGTGAAAAAGTTGGGTTAAAGCTCAACATTCAGAAAATTAAGATCATGGCATCCGGTCCCTTAACTTCACGTCAAATAGATGGGGAAACAGTGGAAACAATGGCTGACTTTATTTTTCTGTGCTCCAAAATCACTGCAGATGGTGATTGCAGCCATGAAATTAAAAGACGTTTACTCCTTGGAAGGAAAGTTATGACCAACCTGGATAGCATATTTAAAAGCAGAGACATTACTGTGCCAACAAAGGTCCGTCTAGTCAAGGCTATGGTTTTTTCAGTAGTCATGTATGGATGTGAGAGTTGGATGGTGAAGAAAGCTGAGCACCGAAGAATTGATGCTTTTGAATTGCGGTGTTGGAGAAGACTCTTGAGAGTCCCTTGGACTGCAAGAAGATCCAACCAGTCTGTCCTAAAGGAAATCAGTCCTGGGTGTTCTTTGAAAGGAGTGATGTTGAAGCTGAAACTCCAATATTTTGGCCACCTCATGCAAAGAGTTGACTCATT
Source organism: Dama dama (assembly GCF_033118175.1). NCBI lineage: Eukaryota > Metazoa > Chordata > Mammalia > Artiodactyla > Cervidae > Dama > Dama dama. The sequence goes on along the minus strand of NC_083692.1, from coordinate 61,795,204 downwards.
GGAAAAGACCCCAATGATGGGAAGGATTGGGAGCAGGAGGAGAAGGGGACGACAGAAGATGAGATGGCTGAATGGCATCACCAACTTGATGGACATGGATTTGGGTAGACTCCAGGAGTTTGTGATGGACAGGGAGGCCTGGTGTGCTGCGGTTCATGGGGTCGCAAAGAGTCGGACATGACTGAGCAACTGAACTGAACAAAATCATTGTTGCTTTAATGGATTCCTAGCATTATAATTCTGTTGACAATGAAACATAAATTAGAGAAAAACCACTCTACAAGGCACCCACAATATAATGAGTTTCAATTAATTGAGGTGTTGATCTTTTAATAAATATTTCCTCAAATGAAAACTGAGTCTACTCAGCCACATTCATTTTGAAATAAAACAGAGGGATTTGGGGGTAAATTCTATGATTTTAATCAATTTAATTAATATCTAAATATTTTTTCATTTTATCTTTATAAACATAGGATTATCCTTTGAATATGGATGGGTGAATTTAGAAGAAAATACCAAATGGTACTTCTCTATTGTCAAATTTTAAATTCCTACTGAATCACCAATTAGTAGTACTATCTAGGACAAGAATAAAATTTGATAAATGGAAAAAAGAAAAGTTATAAAGCTAAATTCATTCAAGAGAGCTGGAAATATTGGAGAAAAATAATATAAAAATGAAAACAGAAGAATAGGTAATGTGAGTTATGAATTCGTTTATCAGAAAACCATCCAAATTTTAGAAGATAGGGTGTTAAATGAATCAACATTGCAATACAGCTGGCATAAAAATATCAAACACCATGCTAAATGTATTCAGATATGATTAAAATATAAAGATTTGACTTCATTTCCAATAACCTCAGATATGCATATGATACCACTCTAATAGCAGAGCAAAGAGGAACTAAAGACTCCCTTGATGAAGGTGAAAGAGGAGAGTGAAAAAGTTGGCTTAAAAGTCAACAATCAAAAAAATAAGATCATGGCATCTGGTCCCATCACTTCATGGTAAATAGAAGGGGGAAAATGGAAACAATGGCAGATTTTATTTTGTTGGACTCCAAAATCACTGCGGACAGTGAGTGCAGCCATGAAATTAAAAGCCACTTGCTACGCGGGAGGATAACTATGAATAATCTACACAGCATATTAAAAGGCAAAGACATCACTTTGCTGACAAAGGTCCACATAGTGAAAGTTATGGTTTTATTACTAATCATGTACAGATGTGAGAATTGGACCATAAAGAAGACTGAGAACCAAAGAACTGATGCTTTCAAATTGTGGTGCTGCAGAAGACTCTTGAGAGTCCCCAGGACTGCAAGATCAAACCAGTCAATCCTAAAGGAAATCAATCCTGAATATTGACTGGAAGTACTTATGCTAAAGTTCAAGCTACAGTATTTTGGCCATGCAGCCTGGCAGGCGCAGTCAACAGGGTGACAAAGAGTCGGACATGATTTAGCGAATGGACAACAACAAAGCAAGCTATAAAAAAACAGGAAAAAAGAAAAAGATCTATTCTCCCAAGTTTCCATAAGATGACTGAAAAGAGATTTGGTTTGCTGCTTCCTTACTGTCCATTCATGCTTCCCTGACAGCTCAGGTGGTAAAGAATCTGCCTGCAGTGCAGGAGACCCCAGTTTGATCCTTGGGTCAGGAAGATCTGCCGGAGAAGGGATAGGCTACCCACTCTTGTATTCTTGGGCTTCCCTTGTGGCTCAACTGGTAAAGATTCCACCTGCAATGCAGGAGACCTGGGTTCGATTCCCTCGTTGGGAAGATCCCTGGAGAAGGGGAAGGCTACCCACTCCAGTATTCTGGCCTGGAGAATTCCATGGACTGTATAGTCCATGGGGTTGCAAAGAGTCTGACACAACTGAACAACTTTCACTTTCACTTTCACTTTACCGTCCACTGCTTCCTAGTTTCCTTTGATGGTTCCTATTCATCTCCCTGACTTTTAAATGGATGCTGAGTGCCATAAAGCTTGTTCCTTTCCATCTACACTCACTTCCTTGTTTATCCCTTCTGTACCTTAAATGCCTCTTACATGATGATGACTTCTAATTTAATATTTGTAGTTGAGCCCTCTCTCTTGAATCCAGTCTTCTGGCACCACCATCTACTCTCTGTCTACAATGTAACATATCCAAAATTGATCAAGATAGAAACTCTTGATCTTCCCTCCAAACCAACTCTCAGCATCTTTCCATTTCAGTTAATGACAACTCCATTCTTCCAGTCATCAGATCCAAAGCTTCGCAGTCATGGTGATGAAAAGAGAAGGCCAATAAAAATTTAAAATCATACTATGAATATTAGTACCAAAAAAAATCACATTTGTGATAGACCTTAAAATGTGTTTTATAACTTGAGAATGTGTTTTGTAACTTGAGTGACTGAGTAAGTATTCAGTCACTTACTGAATTTTCATTTTTTTTAAGAGGTCTCCAAGATCATGTCTAGGTTTGATGACTCACAGAGGACTTAGAGGACTCATGATATAGTCATACTCATGACTATGACATATTACAGTGAAAAGATACAAAACAAAATTAATAAAAGAGAAATGTGACAGGGGGATGACATTTAAAGGAAAACAGAAATAAGCTTCCAAGAATCCTCTCCCCATGTTGTCACAAGGAGGCACTTAACTCCTCTAGCATTAGCTAATGACAACACTTATGAAATATTCTATCAGGGAAGCTTACTAGAGATTCAGTTTTTACTGGGTCTGGTCACATAGGCCCCATCTGCCCTGCCTATATCAAAATTCAATCTGCAACGGTAAAGCAAGTGTCCCATGCCAATCATATTGTTTGCAGAAAAAAATTAAGCACAATGAACCATTCTAAGCAGAGGGTGAATGGAGCAACCCTTCCTGAAATCCAAATTCCCAGATGCCGAGCAAGGACCAACCTTTCAAGCAGGCCTGACTAAGCACCATATTCTCAGACCTGCTAGGTTTATTCTTTCTGCACATATGTATACCTTGTAGCAGAAGTGTTGTGAGGGCCCTCCAAAGAAAAGCCTTAAAAGAGAAGGGCATGGACCCATTTCTGTGCTTCCCATTTCTTCCTTCCTGCCTGAAATTCAACTGTGATAGCTAGGGCTGCAGAACCCGTCTTAAATTGTGAGCTAACTCCAAGGCAGAAGTCATATGTGCTAAGGACGGGTCCCTCACGATACCATGAAGGGATCATACTATCTCAATCATTTTGACATCTAGATTCATTTTCTAGACAGAATTGAAACTTATCTTGTTTAAGGTACTATTATTTCTGCATTTGGTAATTAGCAGACAAAGACAACTTGTCATGAAAAAATTAAATAATAAGAAATCCATTTTTAACATTTGCAGACCTTATAAACATTTGATTTGTTTTTCCAAATGCAAAATAATCAAAATACTACTCTTGAAGAAGTAACTAGAAGCATTCAAAGAAATAAACTGTATACACTGGAAATGCTCTATTTAAGGCATCTAAAAGATCAGAGTGCCAGCTCATAAGACAAAGAATAAACCATTGGTTAAAAAATAAATAAATCATTACACTGAGTTTTTACAACTCAATCATCAATATGTCATTTTTATGAAGGAGCAGGTGCTGTAATGGCATACAGTATATTCTAAACAGTTTTATTTTTTGACAATTTGAGAATATATACAGGAGGGTAGTCAAGATTCATTATAGTGTTTCTTCCAGAACTTTAAAAGTTTCCTCTGATTTAAATTTAGCCCATTATACAGAGTGAAGTAAGCCAGAAAGATAAAGAACATTACAGCATACTAACACATATATATGGAATTTAGAAAGATGGTAATGATAACCCTATATGCAAAACAGAAAAAGAGACACAGATGTACAGAACAGTCTTTTGGACTCTGTGGGAGAAGGCGAGAGTGGGATGTTTCGAGAGAACAACATCGAAATATGCATATTATCTATGGTAAATTTAGCACTTTTATACTTAATAATCAATATTTATTTAACCACAAATTTTAACTATTAAGTATTTTTACAGTGTTGCTGATAAACAGCTAGTTTTCCACTTTCTTCCCTATGGGTTTCTTATGGGATATTTTTCACCATCACACTTAATCTTGCTGAAAGCAAAGCAGCAAATTCTTTAATGATTTTTATAATAGAATATAATCTAAATTAACAGTATTTCAGACACTGCAGAGTATTAGAAATGTAATAAAAAAAATTGCCCTGCCTCACTCACTCCAAGAGTGTACCCTACTAAAGCTGCATTTAAATTTATTCATAAGATAACTAAATGAACTTTTGCTATTTGAAATGCTGAAAAAAACACCAACACACTTCAGAAAAATGACAATGTCTTTTGGCATGTAGGCTTGGCAGAAATGTTTGTAATTATGATATTCTGACCTCCTAATAAATAAATTTAGCCAGATTATACCAAATATATAATAAAGTACAATTCTATTTCATGCTTTCTAATAATCCATCTAAAATACTGAAAGAAAGGTACATTGAATTGGCCTAAGGATATATTTGAGAGTAAATTATCTGTCCTTCTGCACTTTTCTGGGCATCTGAAACTAGAAAGAAAAATTAACAACTTCAATTCCTATGGGTACATTTTCAATCTATGGAAAAATCTTTATCACATACTTTTCTCCTAAAACACTTGAGCAACTTTTAGAAAAACAAGAATAAGAACAGTAAGATACTTTATGGGCACCTTACAACACTCAGAGGTGCAAATGATCTTTACCCATAACTGCTGACTTGGAATTTAAACTTGAAGCAACATCCAGATGATTGAAAGCTATCACAAGGAGACATGCAAAACCAAACTGAGGCATTATAAATAATAAAAATGAAAGAGGACCATTTAAATATTCAAGCAAGTGGCTTAATTTCAGGAGCTACAAATCAGAGAGTATAAATGGTATGCTAATTTCAAATATAGTTGAAACATTTCAGCCCTCTAGATTAATGTCATAGTAAAATATTGCAAGAATTTCTTTTTACCTTGTTTCAATTTTGGATAAAGCTTAGATAGAGAAGATATGGGAACTAATATTGTGTTAGATTCTATATAGTCACTTCTGCATAATTGTCTTTATAAAAAATCCTAGAAGAAAATGCTATTATACTTAATTTGCAAATTACTAAATTGAGATTCAAAAAGGTTAACTATAAAACCTTTCCTAAGACCATATGATCAATAACTAGTGGTTAAAGGATTTTAAAAGGCATCTGTATGACTCTGAATTTCTACTAAAAGTAGTCAATAATTTACTAACAGTTTAATCTGGAAAATGCTTTATTATGACATCTCATTTAATTCTCACAGTCATATAATTTAGGGACTACAGCCCCACTTTACAGACGAGAAAACTGATGCTGAAAACAGTAAAGTGATTTGTCTAAGGTCCTACAACGAGTATATGGGGAAGCTCTCTCTGAAATCAATCTGGTTTTAGTCATGCTCTGGTGTTACTAACAGAAACTCAGTCTGATAGCTTTGATTCAAGAAGATCAAAGAATTTTTCTCTCAGAACAGATAGATCAAAGGATGGTGCCTAAACTCTTAGTAAAGAGAGAACACATCATTCAACTTGACCAACACACTGTAATATTTCTGCCACGTATTTGTATTTCATAAAAAAAAAAAAAAAAGGAAAGAAAGCGTTAGTCACTCAGTCATGCCTGACTCTTTACGATCCCATGGACTATAGCCTGCCAGGCTCCTCTGTCCATGGAATTCTCCAGGCAATAATACTGGAGTGGTTGTCATTCCCTTCTCCAGGGGATCTTCCTGACTCAGGGATCAAACCCACATCTCCCACATTGCTGACAGATTCTTTACCATCTGAGCCACCAGGAAAGCCCAGTTTATATTTCTACCAGACTGTTTTTCCCAATTTAAATGGAAATGAACAATAAAGAACAAAATTATCCTGTGATTCTCAGGACTGAATATTTCTGCGACAGGAAGGAAATAAGAATATTTGTAGATTTCTGCAGAATAGAATCTGTTTGCTGGGCTAAAATGAGAGAAGAATTTTAAAGTTAAAAGAGGTCTACAAAGAAGTATGTCCTAAGACAGAGTGGTTTCCATAATCAACAGGAAATTGATATAATATAATCTTCAAATGCTGGCAAATTCAAGACTTACATCCTTGATAACAAGTTTGAGATTTTGACTTTTATCCAAATATGAGCATGTGTGCTCAGTTGATAAGTTGCGTCTGACTTTTTGAGACCACATGGACTGAAGCCCCTCAGGCTCAACTGTCTATGGTATTTCCCAGGCAAGAATACTGAGGTGGAATTTATTTCCTCCTTGAGGGGATCTTCCTGACCCAGGGATGGAACCTGCATCTCCTGCATTGGCAGGAGGATTCTTTACCAGAGAGCCACCAAGTCCAAATAGAGTGAAGACCAAATTGTTTATAGAGATAGATGAATGTGAAATCATCCCATATAATTGCCCCCTTGGACCACAAGATACAGTTCATTGGTTGCTTACCATCTCTTTCAACTTCTGAGTAGGATGCCTTCTTACAATCTGAAGCCAGAGAGCTGAAAATTACATTTACCAGACTCCTTTGCACTAAGGTTGTGAACAGAATTTCTGTTTGATCAGTGACAATTCAGAAACAAATTAGGTGGGGAGAAAGACATTTTCTGAGGAATCAATCATAACTAAGATCCATTTTTTTTTTAAATCCACTGGCTAGGAAACTACTTTGTGTTTCTAAAAGAGGAAACAGTTCATTGGTGGATAGACGCTGGAAGTCATTCCAGTAGAAACAGCCTTACAGCCCCCTGCAGCCCTTAAAATCAGTTTTGTAAGCAATTAATTACCTCAATTAATCCATTTATGCTGAAACTAGCTAGAATAGACTCTGTTATCTATAACTGAAACCTGACTGATAACAGCCATTTTCTCCTCACTCTCATCTGACATCAATCAGATGATTGATGTCTCACCTTCAAAGCCAGGCTTAGCAGAGTAATGTCAGCACTACTTTGTCACATCAGGGGCCCCCAACCTCCAAAAGCATGTTCCTCTCCTTGGATTTACCTACATGAGCATTTTCTGAATACTAGAATATTTATTCCACAAATATACATGAGCAGCATAAAATCCAACTGCCCAAGGGGATGGATAGGAGACAGGACTGCTGGTCACATAAGTACAAACAAAGAGAGGCTGCTCTAGAATTTCTTACACAACCACAGGAAAACTATGTTTTTTTTAAAAAACTTATTAAAAGACTCATACAAACTTTCTTATCTAAAAGACTACTCCACTAACAGAAAACATGACTTTCAGTTCAGACTCATTAAGAAATTCCTGAGAACATTTCACTCTTACTCCTAGGACAGGGGGGAATTCAAACATTTTTAAAATCATGAAGTAGGATCTCTAACAATGGATGTTACCAACAGCTCTATACTTTGAATTGAGATCCTTTAGGAAAGTAAGTGACACAGATGAAACTCACTCAGCTTATGGCCCCTTGAGCTATTAAGAGTAACCCCTAAAATGTTTATAACTACCTGAATGGTTCAAAATAAAACTAGTACACATAGCACTATAAAATATCTTTTATAAATATCTTGTTTTCTTTTTATTAACTTTATTGTAGATTTTGTTGTTATTGCTGTTTAGTCACTAAGTCGTGTCCAATTCTTTGCCACCCCATAGACTATAGCACGTCAGGCCCCTCTGTCCTCCACTATCTGCCGGAGTTTGCTTAAATCCATGTCCATTGAGTAGGTGAGGCTATTTAACCATCTTATCCTCTGCCACCCCCTGCTCCTTTTGCCTTCAATCTTTCCCAGCATCAGAGTCTTTTCCAATGAGTCAGCTCTTCGCATCAGGTGGCCAAAGTATTGAAGCTTCATCTTCATCATCAGTCCTTCCAAGGAATATTCAGGGTTGATTTCCTTTAGGATTGACTGGTTTGAGCTCCTTGAAGTCCAAAGGAGTCTGAAAAGTCTTCTCCAGCTCCACAGTTCAAAAGCATCAATTTTCAACTCTCATCCTTCTTTATGGATCAACTCTCACATATGTACATGTTCACTGGGAAACCATGTTTTGTTAGAACTCTTCACTATGGCCCGTCTGTCTTGGGTGACCCTGCATGATATGGATCATAGCTTCTTTGAGTTATACAAGCCCCTTTGCCACAACAAGGCTGTGATCCATGAAGGGAATACATGTAGATACCAAAACCAAAGTCACATAGCAAGTGACAAAGATATTAATACATAACCTGCCTCTCATAATTCTGGACACTTCCCAAATAATATATGTGTACAAATACTTTATATATAAGTATATATTCAATATATAAAATGTCTATATTTGTATAAATACATATTTACATTTGTTTTATGTATGCAATTATATGAAACTACAATCGTATGTTCTCCAGTAAGACAACAAAGACATACAAAATAATATAAGGTGTAGATACTGTTTCTCAACTATTAGCTAAAGTTTGGACACAGTTTTATCATCAGTGGTTTTCAAATATGTATTAAGTAAAGAAAATTATAAGTACCTAAGATCTCATTACCATCTCAGCAGGAGACATAAGAGACTCAGGTTCAATCCCTGGGTCAGAAAGATCCCCTGGAGGAGGACATGGCAACCCACTCCAGTATTCTTGCCTGGAGAATCACCATGGACAGAGGAGCCTAGTAGGCTACAGTCCATGGGGTTGCAAATAATCGGATGTGACTGAAGTGACACCACGCACATGCACAAGATCTCATTATTCCAAATGTACATCGACCACTGTTAGCTTCTATGCCTAATGCCCAAAAGCCCCCAAATAGCAAATATATTCAAATAGTCAATACCTTATATCAGTGGCTCATGTTGAGGACACAATACCAAAAGCAGATAAATGTATGCTGAACTGAATGGAAAATAGGAGATGACGTACATTCTAAGATGATACCGTGACATTTAATGGAAAGGATTTTTGCCTCTTCTAATAAACTTATACATTCACTATTTCAGGTAAGATGCATTCTTGTTATGTCTTACTGTAAAATTAATACAGTTCATATCAAACTTATAATAAACAGAAAATGCTAGAGTTCAGTGAGAGGTAGTTTCAATAAACATGTATTTTTATTTTCCCTGACATTTTTTGATGGAAGTATTTATTTGATTTTTGTCACTTCAGTCAATTACTGTTTATTTACATAGTTAAAATAATTGTCTATAATTAAGAAATTAGTGTTCACATGTGTAATCATTTGAACATGCAATTTTGATATCTAATTATACAGTTATAGGATATACCAAAATGATCAAAATCTTCATTACCTTATTGGTTTTAAAAGAGTGCATGATATTAAGTATGTGAAAGAGAAAAGTTTCAAGTGTCACTTAAAATACTGTCTTTAGAATTGCTTACTTCCCAAAATCAACTACTACTAGATTTTAGAGGGAAATAAAGAGAAGATAATGACACAAATCTTATATATCTGTATCAGGTCACAAATTTTTTTGCATTGTTTCATACTACGACATGCCAAAAAGCCTATTAGTGAAATTTTACCATTCAATGTATTCACTTATGATGCATTTATTACAAGTTTTTCCCAGGGATAGATTTCTTTTTAATTCCTGGAATAATCATAGAAAGAAAAAAAAAAGGTTTTATGTCTTCTGAAAAAAGTTTTTGTTTTGTTTTGGTTCTGAACTAATAATAGAAATAATGATATGAACAACTGATGGTAACAGTGTAGGTAGAAGGGGATTTTATAAACCTTTCTATTCTCTACAATCTTTGCTAAATGAATAGAATAATAATGCCATCTATCTTAGTCCCAATCCTTTAGAAAGAGTAGTGCCCAAAGCAAGACATTGTTGACAGTTTCTTTGGGAGATGCAAGTCTAGAGAAATGTAGGGGGATAAAAAGCAGAAGGTGTGACTGAGGCAAGGAAAAATGTAGGGCAATGAAAAGGTATGTTGCTCCTGCTGTGCCTGTTTCTGCCTGCAGGATTATCTGGAAGATTTGCAAACTGGAAACATACTCTCATTGCAGTTCTCTGAGAAATGAAATAAAGAGAAATGTATCCATCTTATCTCTTCCTGTCTCCTGCTTCCTACTTGTCTAAATTCAGGCCAAGAAAAGCTAACTCTCCCACGTGGTCTCAGTGGCTACTCAAGATGCTAGATCTGAAGACCCAGAAATGGTCCTCAAATCAAGGACTTTACCAATGTCAAAGCCTGGGGTCAAGGGTCAAGGTAAAAGAGAGGAAGAATCAGTGTCAGAGAAAACAGGGTTACAGAGAAGAGTCCACTGTGGGGAGATGATTTTATTTTAAGTGTCCCAAAGAACAAAACTGAAGGATGCAATTAACTTTTAGTTGGAATTGTTTAGAAGAAGTTAGTGCTTGAGAAAAGTCATAAATAGCTAAGATTGATGGAAATAGATTGAGAATACCACACTATTTCTGGGATGAGGGACTGCTAAGTAGGCAAGATGTTATTTCCCATAGGTTTATTAAAGCACAATGAATGCTAACTTGGATTACTTTCTCAAATGCTTCCCTAGATGCTGGGCAAGGATTGATGATGCAATAATTGTTGGCACCTTACAGAACACTAATAATGATGGTTAAATGAATGAATGGCCTCTTCAGTGTCTTCAGGGAGGGGATAAAGTTGTGGTGGCTTTTTTCACATTAGCAAAGTGTTAAAATACCCAATAATCAACTTGTTTGAAATATTTAAAACAACTTAATAGGTAATATCAGCTTTAAGGATAGAAAGCTAATATTTTAAGAAACTTTTTCCTTTTTCCCTGATCCAGGCCATAAAATATAGAGAAGAGTCTTCATGAAAATTCACTCTTTAACTTTGCTTTGCAATATAAGTCAGGTTGTTAAAAAAAAAAAAAAAAAAAGGAAAAAAAAACTTACAAGGTACCAATTTAATAATTCTCTGTGACCCAGTTCTTAGAAATCTGTTACTGAGTTACCTATTAATATAACTTACTAGTACAAACACCCTGAATATGCAGTACTTATAATATTCAGGTTCCTATAAAAATAGCTATTGCCTCCCCCAGAGTAAGGCAAGTTTTCCCTTTCTCACAACCTAAATCTAATTTAGAGAGACTTATTATTAATTCAGAATACCAGAGATTCTGGTGCATAAAAAGGAGAGCTTTGAGGAAAAAAAAAAGTCACATATTTCTAGAGCCCAGTCCAAGAAAGTAAGGTCATGATAGGTCATGATATCTAAAACAGCTTAGTTCCCTGATAAAAATTAAAATCAAGTTAAGCAAGCTGAAGAAGTCTAATTTATGACATAATCAACTGACTTGTATTGTTCATTAAAATTTGAGATGAAACAGAAACAAGAATCGAGATAATCTTTATGGAATGAATCACAGATTTTCACTTTTTAGCACAAAATGTTAGAAACCAAAGATCTGTTATACAAACATTTCTGTTGATAAAGGACGTAGAAGTTCTTAAAGTTTACTGTTAAAAATTTAGTAGTCAAAACTCCTTGTTTGTATATATGGCACCCACCATTTATTTAGCTCCTAAGACCAAAATTCTTGAATCATCCTTGACTACTCTTCTTCTCTCACCCTCATATAAATATTTATCAATAAAAATTTCACTCAAAATATATTTGATCTACTTTTTTCTACCAAACCCAAAATTAGCCCCCTTGCAAATATCACCAGTACACCTAAATAGAGCAACAAATTCCCCCTTCTGCTTAAACTTTTCTTTGGTTTCACCTTGCAAGTAGGATGGAACCCAATCCCTTTCATCAGGCCCTCTATCTTTCTTCATCTCCATCAACCACCTCTCAGTCACTGGCTTCTAGTCATCCTGACCTTCCTCCTCAACCACACCAATGTTCCTTCTGCTTCAGGCCCTGTGTCTTTGCTGGTCTTCTTTCTCTTGACTTCATTCAAGGCTATGCTTAAATGTCATTTTATCACTGTAGACTTCTCTGAGCATCCTATATAAAATAGTGGTTTCTGTTATTCTCAATCATCTTACCTAGTTTAGATTTCTTCAGGACACTTAATGTCAGAAATCAGAATGTATGCTTATTTGTTTATTACTTGAGGGCTGGGATTCAGGAGGTCTGTATCCTGGTCCCAAAAGAGTGCCTCACTGTTTGTAGGTGCTTAATGCTCACCTCTTTATATATGGCATCCACTTGCCTTTTCCCAACTCCCTGGATAGTCATTAGAAAGAATAAAGGGCCTCATTAAGACCCCTATGTAATTCTGAGGGAATACTGCATTCCATTTAAAAAACTCAACTTTGTGCATGCTCACACACACACATCAAAAAAAAAAAAAAAAGGTTACCCATTCAGCAATAATAAAAACATTATTAATTTAAATGGCTGTGCTTTAAGTTACCCTATAGACCTCTCCAAATAAATGTGAAAACACCATGTTCCCAGAAGGGCACTTTATTCACAGAAGTTTTATGAAAAGAGTTTAAAGCTCAGCAGTTTTAGGAGGAGAAAAAGTGGAAAGCTCAGTAATAAAAAGGAAATACATTCCAGTAACTTCTCCACACCTAATGATGTAAAAACAAAATAAAACTTAACAACAACAACAACAACAAAACTGTTTTTAAAAAAAATATGACTAACCCAGAGGACTCCAAATAATACAGAGGGATACAGAGGAATATTTTTTTAATTAACAGAAAGTAAAAATGAGTTAAGCAGAAACTCCAAAATAGGAAAGCATTTTTAAAGCATCTGACGTCTATAATCTGTGCTCAGTTCTGCAATTACCTGGTATTCATCAAATATTCCATAATAGCATTTATATAGTTGGGTTATTTCTAGAAAGTTATCTAAGAATTATCTTCTACATCCCATGAAGTTTTATTGAAGGTCTAATATGAGCTTTACACTGACTAGGGGGACCAAAGCATATTTTGTGTGATCCTGAAGACCACAATGTATAAGGAAGACAAAATGTACAAAACAGCTGCTCTTCAGTTCAGTTCAGTCACTCAGTCATGTCCGACTCTGCGACCTCATGGACTGCAGCACGCCAGGCTTCCCTGTCCATCAACAAGTCCAAGAGCTTACTCAAACTCATGTCCATCGAGTCAGTGATACCATCCAATTATCTCATCCTCTGCCATCCCCTTCCACTCCTGCCTTCAATCTTTCCCAGCAACTGTGTCTTTTCCAATGAGTCAGTTATTCACATCAGGTGGCATAAAATGATTTCTAAATTTTCTTACATATAAGCAAATCAGCCTCCTCAAAAAGATGTTTTTACATAGTAAAAGGAAAGGAATATTTTTTGATCAGTTTATTGCAAAACATAAAAGTCTTCCTCAATATAAACATAATACTAGACATTCACTATTAATTGAGGAAGATTTTCATTAATTTTTAAAGTTTCAAGGGAATGTGTACCAAAAGGAGCAGTAAGTGAAATGGTTATTTTATTATTACATTTGCAATAAAATAATAATGTATTGGAAAATACATTTCTTCTTTGAAAAAATGTCTTCAATGCTTGCCAAATAAGATCATTATAAGTTCAATTATCTGTCTAAAAAGTCACTATTTTAATAAACATTTTATTAGAGTTTTTTTTGTCCTTTGCTTACACATTTGCTATGGCATCCTCATTTTTTGAAACAATAAATTTTAAATAAAATTTGTATATCAAGCCTTTCTACGGTATGGATATATATTTTTTCTGAAGTTTAGCAGCAATCTTTCTCTCAAAACATTTCGTTCCTTGAAATATCTTGGGTACATTCAGTTATTCTAACCTTGTCACTAAAGTATCTGACAAAGTTATCTTACCAAAACTAGTAAGATGATAGCACTATTATTGATAACAAATATTCTTCAAGAGGAATAATATTGTGTGGGCCATTTTCTGTGTCTTAATTGGGTTATAGGAGTGTTTTCAGTTGTATACATGTATATATATATACACACACATATACATTTATACAAGTATATATATGTAATAATCATCATCATAATAAAGGGTAACTGGATAATTAGAAGGATTTAAGAAGTATAGTACAACGGCAATGTCAAGGAACCCTTGTCTCTGTGAACAGCCCACATGAAAGAAGGCACAAGTTGAAAATGAAAAGCAGCATAATATGGTAAAAGATTGGGAGGAATTAACAAAAACGTAAGAAGAAAGAAGAGTGAGATTCAGTTCAGTTCAGTCGCTCAGTCATGTATGACTCTTTGTGACCCCATGAACCGCAGCACACCAGGCCTCCCCGTCCATCACCAACTCCTGGAGTTCACCTAAACCCACGTCCATTGAGTCGGCAATGCCATCCAATCATCTCATCCTCTGTTGCCCCCTTTTCCTCCTGCCTTCAACCTTTCCCAGCATCAGGGACTTTTCCAATGAGTCAGCTCTTCACATCAGGTGGCCAAAATATTGCAGTTTCAGCCTCAGCGTCAGTCCTTCCAATGAACACCCAGGACTGATCTCCTTTAGGATGGACTGGTTGGATCTCCTTGAAGTCCAAGGGACTCTCAAGAGTCTTCTCCAACACCACAGTTCAAAAGCATCAATTCTTTGGTGCTCAGCTTTCTTCACCATCCAACTCTCACATCCATACATGACCACTGGAAAAACCATAGCCTTGACCAGATGGACCTTTGTTGGCAAAGTGATGTCTCTGCTTTTCCTTCCAAGTAGTAAGCGTCTTTTAATTTCATGGCTGCAATCACCATCTGCAGTAATTTTGGAGCCCAGAAAAATAAAGTCAGCCACCGTTTCCCCATCTATTTGCCATGAAGTGATGGGATTGGATGCCATGATCTTAGTTTTCTGAATGTTGAGCTTTAAGCCAACCTTTTCACTCTCCTCTTTCACTTTCATCAAGAGGCTCTTTAGTTCTTCTTCACTTTCTGGGTGACACCACTTAAGGGTGGTGTCATCTGCATATCTGAGGTTATTGATATTTCTCCCGGCAATCCTGATTCCAGCTTGTGCTTCTTCCAGCCCAGTGTTTTTCATGATGTACTCTGCATATAAGTTAAATAAGCAGGGTGACAATATACAGCCTTGACGTACTCCTTTCCCTATTTGGAACCAGTCTGTTGTTCCATGTCCAGTTCTAACTGTTGCTTCCTGATCTGCATGCAGGTTCTCAAGAGGTAGGTAAGGTGGTCTGGTAATTATTCATACTTTATTGCAACTAATTTAATCTGATGTTTTCTTCATAACATTCAGCTGAGTCAGCTGAATTTAAGAAATTTTATACACATAGTATGAAAAGGAGTGTGTGTGTGATTTTTTAAAATGGGTTATATGAAAGAAGCCTAGCCTAGATATATCTGATGAAATGACTGCAGGTTTTCAAATTTTACTCACCTAACTCTTATGATGGTCTTCCCAGATGTCTCATCATGTAAAGAATCCACATAGCAATGCAGGAGACATAGGAAATATGGGTTCGATCCCTGAGTTGGCAAGAATCCCTGGAGGAGGGCATGACAACCCACTCCAGTATTCTTGCCTGGAGAATCCCACGGACAGAGGAGCCTGGAGGATGACAGTCCACGGAACTGAATAGAGTCGGGCATGACTGAGTGACTAAGCACACATTATGCAAACAACTCATGATTGGATGCCCCGACCAGAAGATGGGGATTCAGATTCACTTGATGCTGCAAGGCTGAGCATATAAAATGCCACTTTATTTTTTTTTCCTTTATTTTTACTAGTTGGAGGCTAATTACTTTACAATATTGTAGTGGTTTTTGCCATACATTGACATGAATCAGCCATGGATTTACATGTGTTCCCCATCCTGAACCCCCCTCCCAACTCCCTCTAAAATGCCACTTTAATGCTTCCTTAAACAGGTGTAACTCAACTACTAGGAATGTTACCATGACTTGGGGGAGAGGCACTGCATCAACTAATTATAACAAAAGTCAAGTGTTGGCTTTAAAGTTGGACTTACATAAAGGAAAAGAGTGAAACCACTAGCTTCACTTAGGTTCCTATCTCTCTTTTTGATGCACAGTCATACATATTTCTATTGTTTTAGGATATCTCCACAGAAGCAGAAAATATGAAGAAGAGTTGGCAAGAATACACAGAAGAACTATACAAAAAAGATCTTCATGACCCAGATACCCACAATGGTGGGTATCTAGATCACTCACCTAGAGCCACACATCCTGCAATGCAAAGTCAAGTGGGCTTTAGGAAGCATCACTACAAACAAAGCGAGTGGAGGTGATGGAATTCCACCTGAGCTACTTCAAACCCTAAAAGATGACGCTGTGAAAATGCTTCACTCATTTGCCAGCAAATTTGGAAAACTCAGCAGTGGCCACAGGACTGGAAAAGGTCAGTTTTCATTCCAATCACAAAGAAAGGCAATGTCGAAGAATGAACTCATTCAATTGCACTCATCTCACACACTAGCAAAGTAATGCTCAAAATTCTCCATGCGAGGCTTCAACTTACATGAACCATGAACTTCCAGATGTTCAAGCTCAATTTAGAAAAGTCAGAGGAAGCAGAGATCAAATTGCCAACATCCGTTGGATCACTGAGAAAGCAAGAGAGTTCCAGAAAAACATCTACTTATGCTTTATTGACTATGCCAAAGCCTTTGACTGTGTGGATCACAACACACTGTGGAAAATTCTTAAAGAGATAGGAATACCAGACCACCTGACCTGACCTGCCTCCTGAGAAATCTGTATGCAGGTCAAGAAGCAACAGTTAGAATCGGACATGGAACAACAGACTGGTTCCAAATAAGGAAAGGAGTATATATTCCTGATATACTGTCAAGGCTGTATATTGTCACCCATCTTATAACTTATATGAAGAGTGCATCATGTGAAATGCCAGGCTGGATAAAGCACAGGCTGGAATCAAGATTGCCAGGAGAAATATCAATAACCTCAGACATGCAGATGACACCACCCTTATGGCAGAAAGTAAAGAAGAACTAAAGAGCCTCTTGATGAAAGTGAAAGAGGAGAGTGAAAAAGTTGGCTTAATGCTCAACATTCAGAAAACTAAGACCGTGGCATCTGTCCCATCACTTTAAGGCAAATAGTTGGGGAAACAATGGAAACAGTGAGAGACTTTATTTTTAGGGCTCCAAGATTACTACCAATTGTGACTGCAGCCATGAAATTAAAAGACACTTACTCCTTGGTAGAAAAGCTATGACCAACCTAGACAGATTATTAAAAAACAAAGACATTACTTTGCCAACAAAGTCCTTCTAGTCAAAACCATGGTTTTTCCAGTGGTCATGTGTGGATGTGAGAGTTGGACTACAAAGAAAGCTGAGTGTTGAAGAACTGAACTGTGGTGTTGGAGAAGACTCTTGAGAGTCCCTTGGACTTCAAGGAGATCCAACCAGTCAAATCTAAAGGAAATCAGTTCTGATTATTTTTGGGAGGACAGATGCTGAAGCTAAAGTTCCAATATTTGGCCACTTTATATGAAGAACTGACTCACTAGAAGAGACCCTGATGCTGGGAAAGACTGAAGGTGGGAGGAGAAGGGGATGACAGAGGATGAGATGGTTGGATGGCATCACCGACTCTATGGACATGAGTTTGAGTAAGCTCCAGGAGTTCTTGATGGACAGGGAAGCCTGGAGTGTTGCAGTCCATGGAGTCACAAAGAATCAGACATGACTGAGCAACTGAACTGAATTGATCTCCACAGAGATACTTCCACCCAGCTGCAGAACCATATTGTCTTCCCCATTAAAATGTCACTTCCTTCTGGAGCCAAAAGAAAAAAAAAAAATGTGTGTGTGTGTGTGTGTGTGTGTGTGTGTGTGTGTGTAAAGTATTGACATTGATTAATGATGTAGAGACTTTAGTTGATTATGTTAGCAAAAGGGTTTCCTTTAATTAAAGGTCATCCTTAAACCAAAAGAAAAGGTTTCCTGTGAATTATTTGTGACCTAAAATATGTGTATGAATTACTATGGAGAAATAGTATAACAGATTCCCCAAGCTCTTACATCTACCAACCTTTTTCTCTGATTAATTGTCCTGCCTTGCAAAATATTTCATAGTATCATAAAACTCTATTATACATTCTAAGATCTTTCCCCCTAGGGTAACAATAATGCTTAATACCCAAATAGGCAATGCAATGTTTATCTATAAAGAATTTTTTTAGGCAAGGGAACAATAAAACACTGCTTATATAGGATGCAAGATTGAGATCTCTTCTATATTATAATTGCTTTGTGATCTTGCTGTAGAAATTAATGAACAGGGGCTTCCCAGGTGGCACTAGTGGTAAAGAACCCGGTGGTCAATACAGTAGAAGTAAGAAATTAATGAACAGAAGTTAAAATAGTACAGAGGCCAGAAAAGAGAGCTCTCATTTCCTTGGAAGATAGTCCAGTCCAATAGGAAGAAGAAAGAACTTACTCTTCTCGCCTGGCAAGAGTGCAGCCAATAAGAGACTGCTGGAATTCAGCCAATGAAAGTCACTGTACTTCAAATTCTCAATTCCTCCAATGGACTCTTTATTTCCTATAGCCCTCCCAACTTCCTTTTCCCAAGGATAAAGGAGTTCTCTCCTTGTTGCACATGGCTCATCATGTTTGCAGACCTTGAACTGCAATCCCAAATAAGCCTGATTTGCTAGAGAGATAACTAGCAATTTGTATAACTCTGACTCTGGTATAGCTACTCTTTTTTCTAGAACTTCACATTCCACATTAGCAAAATGGAAACAATTATACTTAACTCAGAGGGCAATTGAGAAGAAAAAAATGAGGTAGGATTTGGCTAATGATGACAGAGAATGTTTTTATTCACTTTATTGCTTCCTTAGCAGTAACCCCCCGAAAAACTTACTCCAATGTTTTCTTCCAATAACCTATAGCTAATATTCATCTACCATATATTAATTGTTAACTTCAACTATACACCCTCTACCATACACACCAGCAGCTCTGTTTTTCAGTAATTTTGTGTGTGCTCAGTCACTCAGTTGTGTCCAACTCTTTGCAACCCAATGGACTGTAGCCTGTCAGGCTCCTCTGTCCATGGGATTTTCCAGTCAAGAATACTGTGCTGCCATTTCCTACTCCAGGGGATCTTCTCAATAATTACGTAATTATTAAATGGTTCAATGAAATAGCACCTTGCCTGGAGGATATTAAATCCTGGTGGACCAACCACTACATTTCTTTTTTTTTTTTAATATAAATTTCTTTATTTTAATTGGAGGCTAATTACTTTACAATATTGTAGTGGTTTTGCCATACATTGACATGGATCCACCATGGGCGTACATGTGTTCCCCATCCCGAACCCCCCTCCCACCTCCCTCCCCACCCATTCCTCTGGGTCACTCCAGTGCACCAGCCCCGAGCACCCTGTCGTAACTGGAAACCATGTCCCAATGGCATCGCATCAGAGCATGCTTAAGTTTTGCCTCTGTCTCTAGCTATACCTTATTCTAAGTTTCAGTTTATAGGTCTATAGAATATTAGATGAGCAGAGCAGTTCTTTCTACTTTTATAATTTTATAATTCTACTCATTCCTGTCCTGATGATTTTTCCTTGATGGCATTTATCATGCTTTGCAATTGCTTGCTTACAAATTTGTCACTTCCCTAACATTCTGCCTTTGAGGGCAGAAACTTTGCTCTCACTTTAATTATGTTATCCTCAGCAGCTAGCAGAATGACTGACACACAGTAGGCTTTCAAAAACTACCTATTAAGGTTTTAAAAACTACCTATGGTAATCTCCATAAAAACTACCTATGGAATTACAATGAATTAGTTTAATGAATTAACAAATGCCCACCATACTGAAGTAGAAAAGATAATATAGGTTTATTAATTTTAATGTGATTATTTCTATTTGTCTTTAAGCAATGTACTTTCATTATAAGTCATGCACCCTCCAGAATCAAATAAATAAGACTCTTTGTATGCAATTTTATACTCTTGCAATTTTTTAATTTGTGTATCCATCTTTTCTGCTACAGTCTTTGCTACAGTCAGAAAACAGTCTTTGCTCTTTGAAGGCCTCTCCCTGGCTTTCAGTATCAACATATTTTTTGGTCACGTATATTCTCATACCCAATATAGGTTAAAATAATCTTATTTACACCTTTGTAAATATAATCATTTAAATTCTTTAAAATCATTTTCCGTTTATCCTTTCAGTGTGATTCTTGTGTCTATGTTAACACTGCTTTTCAAAGCTTCTGTAAAATAAGAGTCGAGCTTTCAAAGCAAACGGTTGTCTAGTTTGCTGCACATAGATGAGGCAGCATTTTTCAATGAAACAACATCTCAGTTAAAGGGATAGAAGATGCTATATTGTGAAAAGGCAATTGAAAGTGCGGGTTCTGTGTCTATATATTTTTATACACACTACCCAAAACAGTCTTTGGTTCTCTTAGTCTCCTGTATAATGATAAAAACAGAATAAGCATGGTCTCGGCATCATTGAGATGAGGACAGGGAGCAGAGGAAAAATGAGTGCAAGATATGAATAGTTAGTTTTCACCTAACTTTTACATGGAGGTTTGTTGTTGGCAGTCTCAGATTTAAAGATATGTTGACAAGTAAACGACTCCTACACTGGTGCCAGGTATTCTCCAATCATTTATTAAAAGATACTTGAATTTCTCACCCTCAATTCCTAAAGAAATCGGTTCTGTAACAAACAGTGGTAAAGGTGATAATATAAAATTGTTGTAACTTTTTCTTGAGCTATTTCTTCAAATTCCTGAATAAAACAACAGGAAAAAAAAAAGGCTCTTTTTTCTCCAAGGAAAAGGGATTTTTGGAAGATTTTCTCCCTCAGATTTTGCTCTTAAAATCTAGTTATGAGGAATCTGGAAGTATTATAAAGTTGTAGAAAAACATCCACTTGCCTCCTATTATTTTATTTAAAAAATTCTATGTATAATTTAGCAGCAAATTATTTTAAGAAATTTGTCTTTAAAGTACAAACGCTACCCAAAACCCTGTGAACTCATTCCCTGCCTATCAGAGAAGATAAATATCAGGTCTTCTAGTTTCTTTTTATGACATTTGCTTCCACATACCCTAAATAACATTTATATAGTTTCTTCTAACTTTTTTATTAGAGTTCTCTGTATTGGCTTGCCATTGTAGAAAATGGGGATTTAGTTCTTCTCCATTGCCCAGACTCACTCACTCTCACCACAAAGACACACAGATTAGAGCCAAAACATGCTTCTTATCCCCATATATTCCCAAATATAATTATGTCTATTGTTTTAGTTTAATCACTCAATGTTTATAGTACTATGTCTGTAAGAACGCTATTCAAGGCTGAGCTCTAGAGGATGCTAGCTATGTAATCCATACTTTTTTATTCCAGTTTTGGCTTTCCTTGAAATAAATTACTGTGACTTTGCTTGTCTGATCTCTTTTTTATACAGTTATTGCTAATTCATTCTCAATTGTCAACCACATGCTTATATATCTCAGTATATACAAATACATTAACTATTTCAGTCACTTCTCTTATGGAAGACACAAAAGTTTCTACCTTTCAAATCTGGATAGACTGCTTCCTCAATTTTTTTAGCAGCTGTAATCTAAGAATGTCCATGTGCACTAAACTGCTTCAGTCATGTCCTATTCTTTGGGATCCACCAGGCTCCTCTGTCCATGGGATTCTCCAGGCAAGAATACTGGAGTGGGTTGCCATGCCCTCCCCTCCAGAGGATCTTCTTGACCCAGGAATTGAACCCACATCTCATAAGTTTCTTGCACTAGCAGGGGGGTCATTTACCACTAGTGCCACAAGGGAAGCCCGCTTCTCTCCTGTGGTCTCTTTATGATATGGGAATGTTTCTTGTCTTAGTTCTTTGATAATTGCTTTTTCTCCATTTTCACTCTTCACTTTTTTTTTTTTTTTTCTGAAACTTATATTATTCAAATGGTGAACCTCCTGGAATAATTCTCTATTTTTTTCCTCCTAATTTCAACTTTGTTGCTTGTTTTACTTTTTGATATTTCTGAACTTCCAAAGTTCCTATTTAGATTTCCCTCACAACTCTCTGATCTTTAATTTCCAATAGCTCGTTTATGTTTGACAACTATTTTAAACAAAATATTATTGTCTCATGGATGCAAAAGAATGTTTCATCACTCGAAAACTAAGTGCATGCTAAGTCATTTCAGTCATATTTGACTTTTTGCAACCCTATAGACTGTAGCCCCCCAGGTTCCTCTGTCCATGGGATTCTCCAGGCAAGAATACTGGAGTGGGTTGCCATGCCCTCTTCCAAGGGATCTTCCAACCCAAGGAGCAAACCCTTGTCTCTTATGTCTCCTGAACTGGCAGGCAAGTTCTTTACCACAGGTGCTCATTTGCTTAGTCGTGTCTGACTCTTTGCGACCCCACGGACTGTAGCCCACCAGATTCCTCTGTCTGTCCATGGAAGTTTCCAGGCAAGAATACTGGAATGGCTTGCCATTTCCTACCCCAGAGAATTTTCCATACCCAGGGACCTAACCTAGATCTCTTGCATGTCCTGCATTGGCAAATGGATTCTTTACCACTGTGTCACATGGGAAAGCCCACTCTAAGATTACTAAAAAACTTGTTTGAAGATAACTTCACTCCCTGTTTAGCATCTTTCCTTACATATAGTTTTCCTTTTTTCCCCTTACCTCTAGCTTTCATCTTGTATGACTTCCTTAAATATGTAGTGGTCCATAGCTCTCTGTTCATACTAAGAGTAAGATATCAAAAAGTTGATTGGAAATTCCATGCCCATGCATGGAATTTGTTAACTGTGGTCTTCTATATATAATGATCTTCTGAGCCATTTGGGGACCTGTGATATCAGTATTTTCAAGATTCTGTGCCCATCCACCCAAGACTACCTATACAAGCAGCTTCCATTTTCAAGCCTGCAGTATGTACACCATGTTTCCGGCATCCTGGATGTGAGGTGGCAGGAAGCTAGGGTTGGGTATGAGGCATCTGAACTTAAGCACTCAATATTCTGTTTTACCTTAGTGCCCCTCTCATTTCCCCAGGCAGAGCTTCTCTCATTTGTTCTTTCCAAAATATAATGCATTCATCTTTTGTCAGAGTGTGACAGGAAGAACTATCAACCACACAGAGTTCAGGAGGATCAGGGTCTAATTGCTTTCCAAACAGTTTTCAGCCAATTTTCCCAATTTTTTAGTTTTGCTATTTCCTCCGCTTCTACAGGGCTTCCCAGGTGGCACTGTTGATAAAGGACCCACCTGCCAAAGCAGGAGACAATAAGAGACCTGTGTTCGATCCCTGAGTCTGGAAGATCCCCTGCCCGAGGAAATGGCAAGCCACTTCAGTAATCTTGCCTAGAGAATCCCATGGACAGAAAAGCCTGGCAGGCTACAGTCTATGAGATTGCAAAGATTTGGACACAACTGAAGCAACTTCGCATGCATGCCACTTCTACAGATACGTGATACCGTAAGTTTATAAGGCTGTGATGTTGGAAAGGAAGGCTCCTGTGAGATAAATCCCATTCCTTCTCTTTTTTAACAATGCTGGCTTAGAATTCAGCTCTCTTTTCCCCCCTTTCTGCTGCCCAGCTGCTATTTATATTCCAATGATTTATTTGCTTAAGTCTCCTTCCCCATTCAAATTGTCATTTTTACAACTTTATAACAAACAGTTTTAACACATGTAGTCAATCCATTCTTTTTAACCAGGTTTAAAAAGATTAGGTTACTTCACGTTTACTTTTGTCACTGCTCTGTTTGCAATATTTCACATGATTACACAGGTGAAGGCTTTGCCTGCTCTAGAGAATCGGAAGTTTTATAATAGCAAGAGCTATTTCCTCTTTGCATTGGTGAGGCCCAAGTCACTCTAAATAACAACAAAAGAACCAGATACTAAATATGACACCCTGTATAGGAATGCAAACTGCACACTTCTAAGAAGCCACCTGATGCAAAGAGCCAGCTCACTGGAAAAGACCCTGATGCTGGGAAAGATCGAAGGCAGGAGAAGAAGGGGATGACAGAGGATAAGATGGTTGGATGGCATCACCGACACTATTTAGTTTGCAGCAGGCAAACTTTAGTGTCTTGGTTTGGTTTATTTTTGTTTTGCTTCCATTTTGGAAAAACATACAATCCCTGAGCATCAGAATAGTCATAAATCTTATTAGTGGCTGGAGAACAAAATAGTGTGCATAAGAGCAACAATGTATTAGGTTTGTCAAAGTAAATAATTTCAAATAACATTGCTACAGCATTTAAACACTGCTATAAGCATTTAGACAAAATTAGTATATTTGATGTTAATATCATTGTCTAAAACCTAAAAGTTAGATTTATGTTTCAGTTCATCTTTTCTATAGAAATCTTTATGGTCACTCTACCTTCTTCAGAATTTGTTGGATAAGACAGGGATTTATATTTGTTAAGATGAGACAGGGATTAATCAGAGGCTCCCTTATTTTTATTTTAAGAGAAACAGATTTAGATATTCCTATAAAAAAGTAGGGCAGGAATGACCTTAAATGCTGAAAAAACTTGTAAAAT
The DNA here is from genome assembly GCF_033118175.1 of Dama dama. NCBI lineage: Eukaryota > Metazoa > Chordata > Mammalia > Artiodactyla > Cervidae > Dama > Dama dama. The sequence continues at coordinate 61,770,631 of NC_083692.1, read as the reverse complement.
CTGTTTTTTATATTTTCCTGTATGTAACAGTTTGTGTTCCTAAAAAATTGATAAAGGAGAGGTCATAACGGGAAACCTTGCACCTGTAACCTGGCACTTCTATGGCAGGAAACAGACCTTCACACTGTGGAAGAAGCTCTAAGAGAAGACCCACAGCCTATTAGGGTCATAACCAGAGGGACTAAGGGATGCCTTGAAAAAGTCTCAGGAAGAGGAGACAGAGATATAGGATGATGAAGGAAAATTCTGGGGTAGAAGGGACATGTCTCTGTTACAGTTGTATCCAATGTTTTATGTTAGATTAGACACTGAGTCGATATACTCCTGCCCTTAGACTGGGGCAAAAAAATACAACACCAGCATAGCTCTTTTCACAGTAATGCTTAATTGCTGAAGTCAGAATAGTCTTCTGCACTTTTAGGGAGCAGACTACTCAAAGTCTGCAAAAGATGATGTGGGGGCAGGCCTGATGGATTCTGGGAGCAGGACTGCCACTGGGGAATTCTGGATAGCACTGTATTCTTAAGTTTTGTTATTTACTTATTTATCTTCTTATCTACCACTTATTAAATCAATACACCCTTCACACACATGTATGTATATTGAAAAAAATAGGATTTAAGATATTGTAATTTTAAAACACAGTCAAAATCCCTTGGTTTTCTCCCACTGAAAGTTGGAATCTATGCTTTTATCACTGGAATGTGAGCAGACCTTGTAAGTGCTTTAAATAACAGCAAATGGGCACAAGTGATGCCGTGTTTCTTCAAGGTTAGGTCATAAAAGGCTATTCAGCTCCCCCCTTATCCTCTGAAGCGCATTCTGAGAGCCCAGGCCATTCTGTAGGATGTACAACTCCCCTGTGGCCCTCATTCTAGAGATTCCATATGTAGGGACTGCAGTTTTCCTTCACAGCGTGCTTAGTCTTTCAGCCATTTCTGACAAGGCAGCGCATATGTCAGTGAAGCCTTATTGAACCATCTAGAACAGGTTGACTACTAAATAAATGCTACCAAACAACTTTGGTAAAACAACAACAAAACACAAACAAACAAAAACAGAAGAACCATTTAGCTGAACTCTAACAAAATTCCTCACAAAATAATGAGCTATAATAAAATGACTATTTTAAGACACTAAGTTTTGAGGTAGTTTGCTACATAATAAATAATAGGAACACACAAAAGATATATTAAATGTGGACATGTAAGATATTAGGGGATAAAATAATGCAACTTATAAGTAAGAGTTGAAAAATAAATGGTCCAGGATAGGTCCTACCAAACATTTCCAAGCCCTCTTTTATGCTGAACTCACTCTCTGTACTCTAAGTTGTCTCATGAGCTCTTCATTCTACCTGGAGCCACAATGCCACCAAGATCCTTTTGCTAAAATCATTCCTATAAAACTCATCTTTTATGTCTCAGCGCCTTGACCTCAAGTGGGTCTTACCTGAACATTCATTTCCTTGCTCTCTTTTGTACAGTAAACTTTTCAGTATTATTATTAGTGGTTCTCAAGATCTAAGAAGGGGCTGTGATTGTTACCCTACTCACAAACTAACAAGCTGAAATAGCCTACTACCATTAAAAGAACACTGGCAGAAGACAAGAATCTCCTGAGTGAGAGGTAAAAGAATTTATTATTCTTGGGTGAGAGGAAAACAAATTTGTCTTATAATATTGCTGTCACAGCATTGCTGGAGAAGGGATAGGCTACCCACTCCAGTGTTCTTGGGCTTCCTTGGTAGCTCAGCTGTTAAAGAATCTGTCTGCAATGTAAGAGACCTGGGTTTGATCCCTGGGTTGGGAAGATCCCCTGGAGAAGGGAACAGCTACCCACTCCAGTATTTTGGCCTGGAGATTTCCATGGACTGTATAGTCCGTGGCGTCGCAAAGAGTCAGACACAACCGGGTGACTTTCACTTTCACTTCACTTTTTATCACAGCATTAGCAGTCAACAGAGTGCCAGCATTGGCTCCAGTTCCCGAGTCTCTATTTCAAATAAGGGCCAGATGACATTTGCACATGGGCCATTGGAAGGAAAACTTGAGTTTAGAGAACACATATTTTTTTTATACTGGACAGCATGTCTTCCTGTTATTCCAGACAGAGTTACTATTTCTGTATTTCAGAAGACAATATACTTATACAGTTAAACATATGAAACTGAAAGTGTCAGTCGCTTGGTCATGTCCAACTCTTGCAATCCCATGCATTGTAATACACCAGGCTTCCCCGTACTTCACTGTCTCCCAGAGTTTGGTAAAACTCATGTCCATTGAGTTCGTGATGCCATCAAATCATCTCATCCTCTGTCATCCCTTTCTCCTCCTGCCCTCTATCTTTCCCAGCATCATAGTCTTTTTCAATGAGTCAGCTCTTCGAAACAGGAGGCCACAGTATTGGAGCTTCAGTTTCAGCATCAGTCCTTCCAATGAATATTCAGGGTAGTTGTATTTTAGAATTCACTGGTTTGATCTCTTTGCAGTCCAAGGGAATCTCAAGAGTCTTCTCCAAGACCACACTTCAAAAGCATCAATTCTTTGGCACTCAGCCTGCTTTATGGTCCAACTCACATCCATACATGACTACTAGGAAAAAACATAGCTTTGACTACAGGGATCTTTGTCGGTAAAGTAATGTTTCTGCTTTTTAATGTGTTGTCTAGGTTTGTCACAGCTGTTTTTCCAAGGAGCAAGTGTCTTTTCATTTCATGGCTGGAGTCACTATCTGCAGTGATTTTGCAGCCCAATAAAATAAAATCTGCCACTGTTTCCACTTGTTTTCCCCACCTATTTGCCATTAAGTGATAGAACTGGATGCCATGACCTTAGTTTTTTGAATGTTGAGCTTTAAGCCAGCCTTTTCACTCTCTTCCTTTACCTTCATCAAGAGGCTCTTTAGTTCCTCTTTGCTTTCTTCCATTAGAGTGGTATCATCTGCATATCTCAGGTTGTTAACATTTCTCCCAGCAATCTTTGCTCCAGCTTGTGATTCACCCAGCCTGACATTTCATATGATGTACCCTGCATGTAAGTTAAATAAGTAGGATGACAACAAACAGCCCTGATGGACTCCTTTCCCAATGTTGAATCAGTCTGTTGTTTCATGTCCGGCTCTAACTGTTGTTTCTCAGGAGACAGGTAAGGTGGTCTGGTATTTCCATCTCTTTAAGAATTTTCCACAGTTTGTTGTGATCCACATAGTCAAAGGCTTTAGCATAGTCAATGAAGCAGAAGTAGATGTTTTTCTGGAATTCCTTTGATTTTTCTATGATCCAATGGATGTTGGCAATTGATTTTTGGTTCCTCTGCCTTTTCTAGATAGCATATCTAGAAGTTCTCAATTCATGTACTACTGAAGCCTAGCTTGAAGGATTTTGAGCATAAACTTGCTTGTATGTGAAGTGAGTGCCATTGTGCAGTAGTTTGAACATTCTTTGGCATTGTCTTTTTGGGGGATTGGATTGAAAACTGACTTTTTCAGTCCTGTGGCCACTGCTGAGTTTTCCAAATTTGCTGGCATACTGAGTGCAGCACTTTCACAGAATCATCTTCTAAGATTTGAAATAGCCCAGCTGGAATCCCTTCACTTCTTCTATCTTTGTTTGTAGTGATGCTTCCTAAAGTCCATTTGACTTCACGCTCCAGGATGTCTGGTTCTAGGTGAGTGTACACACCATCCTGGTTATGAGGTCATTAAGACCATTTTTTATATAAATTTTCTGTGTATTTTTGCCACCTCTTCATAATCTCTGCTGCTTCTGTTAGGTCCTTGCCATTTCTTTCCTTCACTGTGCCCATCTTTAACAAAATGTTCCTTTGGCATCTCCAGTTTTCTTGAAGAGATCTCTAGTCTTTCCTATTCTATTGTTTTCCTTTATTTTTTTGCATTGTTCACTGAAGAAGGCTTTCTTGTCCCTCCTTGCTATTCTCTGGAACTCTGCATTCTTCTCTTCCTTTTCTCCTTTGCCTTTTGCTTCTCTTGTTTTCTCAGTTATTTGTAACACCTCCTCAGACAACCATTTTGCCTTCTTGCATTCATTTTTCTTTGGGATGATTTTGGTCACCACCTCCCGTACAATGTTAGGAGTTCATAGGTCATAGTTCCTCTGTCCTAGTTCATAGTTCTTCAGGCATTCTGTCTACCAAGTCCAATCCCTTGAATCTATTTGTCTCTTTCACTGTATAATCATAAGGGATTTAATTTAGGTCATACCTGAATGGCCTAGTGGTCTTCCCTACTTTCTTCAATTTAAGATTGAATTTTGCAATAATGAGCTCATGATCAGAGCCACAGTCAGCTCCAGGTTTTGTTTTTGCTGAGTTTATAGAGCTTTACTCTATCTTCAGCTGCAAAAAATATAATGAACCTGATTTCAGTACTTACCATTTGGTGATGTCCATGTTTAGAGTTGTTGGAAGAGGTTGTTAGGTATGACCAGTGCATTCTCTTGGCAAAAGTTTGGTAGCCTTTGCTCTGCTTCATTTTGTACCCCAAGGTCAAACTTGCCTGTTACTCCAGGTATCTCTTGACATCCTACTTTTGCATTCCAATTCCCTGTGAAGAAAGGGGCATCTTTTTTTGGTGTTAGTTCTAGAAGGTCTTGTAGGTCTTCATAAAACCATTTGACTTCGGCTTCTTCAGCATTAGTGGTTGGGTATAGACTTGGATTACTGTGATGTTGAATGGTTTGCCTTGGAAGCAAACTGAGATCATTTTGTTGCTTTTGAGATTGCACTCAAGTACTGCATTTCAGACTCTGTTGTTGATTATGAGGGCTACTTCATTTCTTCTAAGGGACTCTTACCCACAGTAGTAGCTAAGTCTACTGAATTAAATTTGCCCATTCCCATCCATTTTAGTGCACTGATTCCTAAAATTTCTGTTTACTCTTGCCATCTCCTGCTTGACCATGTCCACTTTACCTTGATTCATAGACCTAACATTCCAAGTTCCTATGCAATATCGTTCTTAAGAGCATCACACTTTACTTTCACCACCAGAAGTGTCCACAACTGAGTGTCATTTCCATTTTGATCCAGCCTCTTCATTCTTTCTGAAGCTATTTCTCCGCTTCTCTGCAGTAGTATATTGGACACCTAAAGACCTGGGGGGCCTCATCTTCTGGTTTTGTATCATTTTGCCTTTTCATACTGTTCATACGTTTCTCAAAGTAAGAATACTTGAGTCGTATGTCATTCCCTTCTCCAGTGGACCAGGTTTTGTCAGAAGTCTCCACCAAGTCATCTACCTACGGTGGCCCTACAAGGCATGGCTCATAACTTCATTGAGTTATACAAGATTGTGATCCATGTGATCTCTTTGGTTAGGTTTCTGTCATTGTGGTTTTTGTTTTGGAGACTGTGAGATTGTAGTTCTCACTTCTTGTCTGCCTTCTGATGGATGAGGGTAAGAGGTTTTGCAAGTTTTCTGATGTGAGGGCCTGGCTGTGGGGAAAACTGGGTCTTGCTCTGGGGGGCAGAGCCATGCTCAGAAATTCTTTAATCCAATTGCCTGCTGATGAGTGGGGCTGGGCTCCTTCCTTGAACAACCTTCCTGGTTGGCTTGAAGCAACCCAGTCCTAGTGTCTACCAGCTCTATGGTGAGGCAAATGGCAACCTCCAAAAGGACTTAAACCAACACACACCTCCCAGGACTGCTGCTGCCAGTCCCTCTGTCCTGCAGGCAGGCCACTGCTGATCCACGCCTTCGTGGGAGACCCTCAGTACTCACAGGCAGGTCTGACTCAGTCTTTTCTGGGATCATGGCTCCTTTCTCTTGGGCCCTGGTGCACACAGGGCTTTGTGTGTGCCCTCCAAGAATCTCTGTCTCCCCTAGTTCTGTGGCAGTTCTGTAATCGAGCCCTTCAAAGTCAGGTTCCCTAGGGATTCCCAGATCCTTTGCAAGATTCCCAACAGTGCAAGAATGTCCTTGGTATTATTGTTCTCCACTTTGTGAGTTGCCCACCAGGCAGGTGGGTAAGGAACTTGCCTGCCAATGCAGGAAATGCAAGAGATGTGTTCTATCCCAGGGTAGGAAGATCCCCTCCCCCTCTCCCGAGAAGAGCATGGCAAGATGAGCCAGTATTCTTTTCTGGAGAATTCCATGGATGGAGGAGTCTGGCAGGCTACAGTCCATGGGGTTGAAAGAGTAGGGCACAGCTGAAACAATTTAGCATGCACCCATGCACATGCACGCATGCACATCCGGTAGGTATGGGATTTGATTTTAACGTGACTGCACCCCTCCTACAGTCTTGTTGCGGCTTCTCCTTTGTCATTGGACATGGGGTATCTTTTTGGTGGGTTCTAGCATCCTTCTGTTGATGGTTGTTCAACAGCTAGTTGCAATTTTGGTGTTCTGGAAGGAGAAGATGAGTGCATGTCCTTCTACTCCACCATCTTGGGTGTATTTAATTACAATTTTGTACATTTCTATTATTATAGATTACCTACTTATTATTTCATAATCTATTGGGCTAGTTATAGCAGTAAAATTTAAAATTATCTATAGAAGAAATATGTAGAATTAAGAAAATTTATTCTGTTAACATGTGTTTTTCTTGAAAATTGAGACATACCACTATTATTTCATTTTGGTGATAAAACATGAGTGTTAACAGGAGCATAGTTTGGAATCACAATCTGAATTAGAAGCTCAATGCATATTGAAATGCTATACATATCTGCATGTTAGAATATAGACAGAGATAGCAAAAGGTGAGGAAAAGGATAAGGTAAAAGTGATGTTTCAGAAAAGGAAGAAAATAACATTTACATGTGACATGTTACATATTTTAAGTCTGCAAGAAATTAAAAAAAAAAACACTTTTCTAACAGTAATAAGAAAAACAGAAATGCCTAAAATAGGAAAAATCTAACGTATGGTCAATATCTCAGTCAATACTTCTTTGGCAGCTTCCTTTATTTTTTGAAATTGAGAAAATCACTTACTATTCAAGATGAGCCAACTGTGAGTAGTGTTCATGAAAATTAAAGTCTATTCTATTTACAAAATAGTTAATGGATGGTAAACTTGCTCAGGCAATGGTATGGCTCTGTTGTCCAATGAATATATCTGAGTACCTCTTGGTGATTTGATATTGTTGATTCTTGTTCCCCATTTAGCTCTTTCTTTCTTTTCCTTTTTTTTTTTTTTTTTTTTAGGTTTGGTTGAAATTGCTGGGTGATAGAGGGAATGGCTGATGTTTTTATTCTTAATTCACTCAACATAGTTAGCAAGATGTGATAGATATGTGTTATGGGTTATTACCAAACTGTAGGGATGCAAGGGAGACTAGACCTTGGATTCTGCCTTCATGGAGCATACATTCTCAAAGGAAAGACAAACAAGTACGGAGGCAATTATTATTATTATTATACAATGGTGCAATTGCTAATAGAGACTGGGAGGAATTAACAAAAGGGTAAGGAGAAAGAAAAGTGAGATTAATGCCTCAATAAAAGAAGAAAACTAGCAACTGTTTTCTATAGCTTTTTTTTTTTTTTTAACAACTAAACCATTTTCAATTGTACAGCTCAGTAGTGTTAAGCATATTTACATTGTTGTGCAAGAGATCTCCAGAACTTTTCATCTTGTAAAACCGAAACTCTATATCCATTAAGTAGGTTCTAAAAACCTTTCAGCCACTTTCCCTTCATTCCCATGAGGAATTTATCAGCGGCTGACACTTAACAAAACAAAGAATCAGTCATCTTGTCTCTGTTTCCTCTCTCCTGTCTCACTATCTGACTCTCCTGCTATCTTTGTGATTTCCCTTACTATCAAACTTCAGTACATTTCTCTAGTAGAACAGTTTATTTATTTGCTTCTTTCTTTCCAACCAAGTCATGCACTCAAGTGCTTACCTTCCACATTAAAAACAAAAGATATTTTACTAAAAAAAAAAAAAAAATGTCATTTTTCTGGGGAAAAAACATTCAATACTCCAACAGTGAACAGTGATTTTACTTATTTGTCATTTTAAATAGAACATTTTCTTTTCCTCGTCAATAATTAGTGTGACCTTACCTCAGGGACCTTGTCTTTGCTATTTCTTCTGGAATGTTTGCTCACTACCTTATTTCCCTTCAGGTATTTGCTCAAATACAAGCTTCTCATTGAGGTTTTCCCAACAATCTATTGAAAGTTGAAATTGCCCCTGACTTCCTCTTCCAGCTCTCCTCATCTATTACTCATTTTTTAGTTACATATTTGTCCATTATCTGTGTCCCCTTATTAGAATATCCATGATAACAGGGATTTATGTCATTCATTCACGGCTGATTTGTCCACCACCTAGAAATGTGTCTGGTACATATGTTGCTCACTAAAATATTTGTAATGGCTGAATCCTAAAGATATTACCAGTTATCTAACTAATGTATAATTACAGTAATCACATGTACAGTTCTTTAAGAGCTCTACCAAGACAGAGCTAGTTAGCCTGAGAAGAGGGGAAGGACATTGGAACCTGGAAACCAGAATAAGAACCTTAAATCGTAGAACAATACTTCCCAAAAAGTGTTAGGTAGAATTGTGGTTTTCACACACTTTTTGGGCTCCTAAAAGACTTTTGAAAAACCAGGTATCTTCATATATATTTTTTTTTTATTTTAATTTTCCTAATTAAAAACTGAGAAACTTGCTCATATAAATAAGAATTTGATTCTTTGAAATTCTTTCAAGCTTTGGGAATAATATCATTAGTCCTATGGTACATCATCAAAAATTATTTCCAGTAACCTGTCAGCTGATAACTCTATTAGATTCACCTTAAATTTCTTGAAAGAAAAAAGAAATAAAAACCAACTTAGTTGCATCAGAATCTCTTACCCAAACACAGATACTCACTTTTTTGAACACCAAGACTTATTTCCATTTGTTTGTGCCCTAAAAACTTTTTCACCCTCCAGAAGTAATGTACTAAAATAAGATCAAAGTAGTGAACTATAATTTTTTTTTTTTTTTGTAGAAAGGGATAAGAGGAATTATCATGAGTGGGGAAAAAGAATTTAAATACTACCAACATTTTCCTCAAGCACATCAATTATAGGAAAGTGTAAGGAACCTGAAAATAATAAGGTTAATTCCCTTAACATTCTCTATCTACTGACCCTTGTCTGAAAGTTATTGCTTGAACTTTTTTTTTTAAAAAGTAAGTCTACATAAATGAGCATCCTAAAATGTTTACAAAGTAAACCTGTTTCAAAAATGCTGTTTTTGTTCTTCCCCTTTGAAGAAATTCACAATATTCATTGGTCTCTGGGGAGGAAACCTGTTTGGCTTGTTTAATTTGTATTTTCTAACCATATTTGAACCCAGAACCCTTTTTCTTTATACCATTATTTGGCAACCCACAAACTAATATTCCCTTGTTACATGATTAACACTAAAACCAGATGCTGCCACTGAGAGGCATGGAGAGATTATTTATTTATCTATCTACCTATCTATCTTCTTTTAATAGAAAACTGGCTTTAAAAAATGACTTGCTAAAATAAATAAATAAGGACTTGCTGTCATAGAAGAATGAATTCTGAGAACTGAGGCATCTGAGAGTTGAGAGGGATCCAGGAGCTGAGCAGAATACTTCATATTCGTAACAGAACTAGTTCAAGAAATATGGGGAACGGAGAGAACACAGTATCACCACTAAAATATTATATAAGAGGTTGACAAAACTGTCCCACATCTAGGATACTTCATCTATATTCAACAGATAAGCTGCTGCTGCTAATAGACTGTTCTTTCTTCTGGAAGCTGAGGGTGGGAACCTAGAAAGAAAATAACTCTGCATCTCCAGAGATCAAGGAAGAACATTCATTCAGCTTCAAATTGGTGCTAGGTATGAAAATGGTGATTTAAGAGGGGAAAAAGATGGCCTGGTCCAAAATATAATGCTATGTGGAAAACTGAACTGACTGGAGAAAAAGATTAAAAAGCTCCAGATGAGAGTTCCTTAAATTAGTGTAACATGAATTAATATCTGACAAAGGAAGAATTAATGTATACATATATAAGAGAGAGGAAAAGAGATTGTTCCTGCTTTTTCTCAGAGATCTTCTAGAACTATAAAAATTCCTGTATGCTCAATGCAGTGCTCATATGTTAGAAAAGTATGACAACGGAGAAATGAAAGGGAAAGTCAGGCTTTAATCAGGAAGTGAAATTTTCACTGAGCCCTTAGGAAGAACAGAATTCACCTAAGACAGAGAGCAGATAGGGTGTATCTAGGTGTCTTCTCTTATAGAGATTTCTTGAATGTGTGTTCTCTCATTTTGGTTCTCAGACTGTAATTTTAAAAACAGTTTAGAAACATTAAAGAAATCATCACAAAGATAAATAAGAGAAAAGCAGCATGGAAAATGCCCAGAGTGAATAAAAACAATTTTTTAAAGTAAAACTTTGTCCATACAACCCCTGTAACATTTAGACCGGCATCCTTCTTGGGTTCTCTGAATATACATTTAATGAAGCTGGGCTGAGTCTGAACAAATCATAACCTTGGGTTTAAAAACAGATGCCACTGTATCAACTCCTCAATCAACCTAAATTTTCAATGTCCTTTTTATACAAAGTCCATGCTCAGTCCATACAGTTCCTAAAGAACGCAAATACTAGCAATGATTTAAATGTGAAATCCAAGAAAGAAACTTATATTTAGCTTTAATATCAGTTACTATGACAACCAACAGGCTATTTAAAGTTATTAGCATTCTAGCCTACTCAGTTAATAATACTGACAAAAATGGCATGAATGTTGAGAAAAAGCAACTTACTTCAATGTTATATCACATACCAATGACAGTGAAAGCCACATAGGCTTAAGAAGGTTCAGAGGGCTTGGAGATACACAGTTTAAAAGACAAGTCAATCAGCAGCTCTTAGAACATGGAATATATTGATGCCTGCTCCCTATCATATTCTTCAAGATTTTTTTGTTTTGTTTTTGTAATTCCAAGTTCAGGATTTAAACAAGACACTGGAATGGACGAATTGATGTTTAGTCAGAATCTTTTACAATTACAAGGACTTGATCATACTGTTCCCTGTTTTATCTCAAGTACGTGGTGAAGAGTAGAATGTAAAGTTAGCTCCGTGATATCCAGATAATTTTAACAAGGAAAAAGGTGATGTAATAAAGAAGACAGGATCAAGTTTCATGAACTTCCCGTTGAAAGATTCATCTGCTAAAAGCAGCAAAGAATGAGATACCATAAGATGTTAAAACAGATGGCTGAAGTCACAGTGTTATATCACAAAAGTGTGGAGACTAGAACTAAAATAGCCAAAGTAATATTTCTATTAACAACATGCCAAGTACACCAGCAAAAATACCTTGAGGAAGAATCTCACTTCAAAAAAAAAGGGTTTTTCCTACTTACACTTGATGCTATTTTCTGAATTACTCTTGGTTTGTTGCATATGTTTAACCATCTGGGTGCTTGCCATGTGCAGATGAAAGAAACTAACCTCTCTCCTTGAATGAGCTGTCCTTGTCTTATAAGCCTACCTGTGTTATACAGACAGACAAAAGTAAACTAAACAGGCAACCTAGGAGCAGCATGCTATACTGCACACTTTTGCAGAGAATTCTTTTTTGCATACCATACAAGCACAGTGAAGAATTCTCCAGTCTTTGTATTAGTTATAAAGGAAAGAATACTCATTAACCGGTAACAGTCACTATGAAAGTGACCTAAAGGTTATTACAGATGATGTCAAAAAATCACTTAAAAAATGTGAATATACATGGAAGTGGTTGTAAACAGTGAATCATGATTACTCATAGACATTTCAACTACAAAAATGGGCAGACAACAAGCAGATCAGAGTATGGTATAGTCAAAGACATATGAAAGTTTTCTCCAAATCAGAAAGAACAGGCTGAGATTTACAGAAAGATTCACTTACAAAGACCTATCAATAAATATTGTTCACTAACGTATGTGGACTTATTCATCGATTAATTATACTTAGAAATCACCTTTGGGAAGTGGCATGATGTAATAGTTAAGAACATAGAGTCTGGTGCCAGACAACCTGGTGTGAATCTCAGGTCCTCTATTCTGGACAAATTACGTGACCAATCTGGGCTTCATCTGTATTTTTCTTACAAGGCTATTTTAAACATCAAATGAGTTACTTTAAACATCAAATGATGCTTAAATTTGATTTAAACTTCAAATGTGTTTAAAGATCTTAAGTAACCAACACATGGTTTGCACTAATACTGTTGATTATTATCATTATCTATTATGTACAATATAAAATATATTTAAATATAAAATGTTGAAAATATGCACAAATAAAAATTATAATATTGTTCTCCCATGAATTTGCTTGCACAATCCCACCAAGCCCATCAATCTGAAGGACAGAAGTTTTTAATAACTTAGAGTCAAAAGACAAAGATGGGGCACTTCGCTGGCAGTACAGTGGTTAAGACTTCTCACTTTCAATGCAGGGGGCATGGGTTCCATCCCTGGTTGTGGAAATAAGATCCCACATGTCACACAACAGAGCAAAGATAAATAAATAAATAAATAAAATAAAGGACAGTTCCTGAAGGTCCAGCACCAAAAAAAAAAAGGAAAAAAAAAATATCCTGATCTTTTTGTCCCTGATCAAGCAGAGGAAAAATATGACACAGAAGTCTTAATATTTGCTCTGACAGGACTTGGGACCTTGGATTTTACTCTCACAGAGACAAATAGCACAGATTTTTTAAACCTAACGGAGAAGGCAATGGCAACCCACCCCAGTAGTCTTGCCTGGAAAATCCCATGGACGGAGGAACCTGGTAGGCTGCAGTCCATGGGGCTGCAAAGAGTCGGACATGACTGAGCGACTTCACTTTCATGCATTGGAGAAGGAAATGGCAACCCACTCCAGTGTTCTTGCCTGGAAAATCACAGGGACGGTGGAGCCTGGTGGGCTGCCATCTGTGGGGTCGCACAGAGTCGGACATGACTGAAGCAACTTAGCAGCAGCAGTTGAAACCTGTCATTTTATCTTGAACCATAAACCTAACTCCCCTGATCAAAATGTAGCTTTCCTTACAACTATCAAGTAAGGAGAGAATATTCTAGTCAAAGAATGAAACTACCACTTTACCAGTTCAATTTCTCTAAATAAATGAATGAAAGAATAAATAAAGGAACAATCATTCTGCTTGTAAACTTGAAATTACTGTGGGTTTTGTCATCATGAGTCAGCCTACAAATTCACTGAAAAGTCTGAGTTGCCTGGCTTACCAGGCTGTGGGGCAGACCCTGGACAAAGGAATATTCACCAGGATAATTCCTCCCTGTATAGCCTTTGCCTGCCTGCCTGGCTGGCTGGCTGCATCTTCCTAATGACATCCTAGCTACTCAGATACTATGGCTTTAAATTTCTCTAAATGGAATCACAGAGAATTGGCACTGCTTAATATCAAATCTTAGAACTTAATCTATAGAACCAAGATGTATTTAAGTATGTGGATTTTAAGCTGTTTTTGTCTTTCTTTTCTCACGTGACCTCATCAAGGAAATTTTCACAAAATCTCCAGGCAAGAATATTGGAGTGGGTTGCCACTCCCTTCTCCAGCGTATCTTCCCAAACCAGGCATTGAACCTGAGTCTCCCAAATTGCAGGCAGACTCTTTGCCATCTGAGCCACTAGGGATGCCCCTGGGGAATAATTTAATAATCTGAGTTGTTTTCAAGGAGCAGAGCGGTACCGTTTCTGAATCTCTCTCTTAAAATTGTACATCTGGCCTTCTTTTCTATTGTGGTCACTAAAAATTTCTTCACCAGTTTTTCTGCTCTCAAATCTTTGCCAAATTAACACCTTCATAGACATTACCAGATAGTTGAAATGAGGTGGATGAAACTAGAGCCTATTATACAGAGTGAAGTAAGTCAGAAAGAGAAAAATAAATATCGTATATTAATGCATATATATGGAATCTAAAAAATGGTACTGATGAACATAATTGCAGAGTGGGGATAGAGATGCAGATATAGAGAACAGACTCATGGACATGGCGGGGAAAGGAGAGCAGGGGATGAATTGAGAAAGTAGCATTGACATATATACACTACCATGTGGAAAATAGCTAGCTAGCAGGAAGCTGCTATATAACTCAGGGAGCCCAGCTTGGAGCTCTAAGATGACTTAGAGGGGTGAAATGGGTGTGGGTAGAAGGGAGACGCAAGAGGGACAGGATATTAATATACATACAGTTTTGACTGATTCCAATTGTTGCATGGTAGAAACCAACACAACATTTTAAAGCATCTATTTTACAATTTAAAAATATAAATTAATTTAAAAAAATGTTGAACAGAAACCAATGAAATAGTCATTACTAAAATTCATAATTCTTTCCTCCAAGTAGGCATAAAAAAATTAAGGTAAGCTATAGTTTTCAACATTTTTTAAGCATATTTTTGAACACAATAAAATTTCCTTCTTTGACATTGCTGAAGGAAAATACCTTTAAAAACAAGTTTGGTGGGTCAGCCTTACCAACAACACAGGGCTTAACTAAACTAAGCTTTCTAAATTCAAAGTTTTGCTGGCTATGGAAGCGCCAAAGAATTTTTTAAAATTTCATATTGATCAGTGCTTTCCTTGACTTCCCCCAAGTCAATATCATTCAGATTAGCTTTAAAAATACTTTAAACTTTCTCTATATACGTTTATAATTGTTTTTTTTTAAGGTTGCTACAAGAGTTTGATCCCTAAATTACCCCTTTGTTCAGTGGCATGCTAATAAATATTTAACAACCAGCTCACCAAACAAAATTAAACAGAAGTTTTGATTTGTAACATTTACCAATTTCTGTGATGTAAATACTTCCGATGGGGCTTATTTCAATTACTAATATAATGACATTGAGAGTAGAGTTAAGAAGAGATGCACAATACAGCCTTATGCAACATTTCCAACATTTAGATACAACAGATATAAATAACTTCAAGATCATCAATAATAAGATGCAGTAAAATAATTAGGATGTGATTAGTTTTGATGATTTATTACCTTTAGTTTTAATGTAATGTATTCAGTGGTAAGATCATATCATTTAATTTTTAATAGTCTCCAAGTTTAACAATTATTTTTCACAAGACATTAAGAGTTGGCTCCTGCACACCACTGCCTACATGATAACAACTGATTAATATTTAAATATATATGTGTATATATGTGTATATTCATGATAGCAAAATCCATATTTCAAACATCCATTTAAATACATTCCACAGTTTTGGCATTTTTTTCTCTTTTTTTTTTTAATTTGTTGCTAACTTTTCTATTCATGGTAACTGGAGTATTCTACTATCTTCTTTGCTTTTAAGTTCATGGAGGAAAGACTAAATATAGTGGCACAAACTTGAGAATGCTGTGGAAGCCAGTGTGTCATCTTGTTTTATAAATTAAATTATTTTAAACTGGCTGATTTAAGATATGACACTTTTTCTTTTTAACTGGCTGGGCAAATCTTTGAAAACTAGAGAGATCACAAGTTTTCTGTGAGGACCAGTGACGTTAGCATAATTTTTTTTACCTCAGAGGCCTTCATGTTAATACTGACCAAACTAGTGAGATCAAATTTTTAATAACACAGAAGTTCCACATTTCCTAATAAAGCATTTTAACACATATTGCAATACTTTCTACACAAGGGATACAAAAATCATAATCTCCACTCTCCAAAAATCTTCACTAACATTAAAAATTAACAGCTAACACTACTGCTAGGCACTGGTCTAAGCTGTTACCTTTCTTACCTCATTTTACCTTACAATCACCTGTAGGAGGGTTATCCCTGCTAACCCCAATTCATAGCTCAAGAAACAGATAAGGTTTAAATAAACTAAGTAAATAGTCTAAATAATAATAGGGATAAAACTGGAACCTAAACCGAATTCTGGCTAACTCCCTAGACCTTTGTTTACTCCACTGTGTTTATTGAACTAATGATAACTAATTCACTATGTCATCCTCCCTGTGTTCAAACCAGAAACCCTACACTTTTTATTTAGTTATTTATTTTAATTTTTTTATTATATATATTTATTATTATTATTATTATTTTTTGTCATACATTGATATGAATTAGCCATAGATTTACACGTATTCCCCATCCCGATCCCACCTCCCACCTCCCTCTCCACCCGATTCCTATGGGTCTTCCCAGTGTACCAGGTCCGAGCACTTGTCTCATGCATCCCACCTGGGCTGGTGATCTGTTTCACCATAGATAGTATACATGCTGTTCTTTTGAAATATCCCACCCTCACATTCTCCCACAGAGTTCAAAAGTCTGTTCTGTATTTCTGTGTCTCTTTTTCTGTTTTGCATATAGGGTTATCATTACCATCTTTCTAAATTCCATATATGTGTGTTAGTATGCTGTAATGTTCTTTATCTTGCTGGCTTACTTCACTCTGTATAAGGGGCTCCAGTTTCATCCATCTCATTAGGACTGGTTCAAATGAATTCTTTTTAACGGCTGAGTAATATTCCATGGTGTATATGTACCACAGCTTCCTTATCCATTCATCTGCTGATGGGCATCTAGGTTGCTTCCATGTCCTGGCTATTATAAACAGTGCTGCAATGAACATTGGGGTGC
The DNA here is from genome assembly GCF_033118175.1 of Dama dama. Classification (NCBI taxonomy): domain Eukaryota; kingdom Metazoa; phylum Chordata; class Mammalia; order Artiodactyla; family Cervidae; genus Dama; species Dama dama. The sequence continues at coordinate 61,753,994 of NC_083692.1, read as the reverse complement.
ACGTGTCTCTTTCAGATCTGGTTTCCTCAGTGTGTATGCCCAGAAGTGGGATTGCTGGGTCATATGGCAGTTCTATTTCCAGTTTTTTAAGAAATCTCCACACTGTTTTCCATAGCAGCTGTACTAGTTTGCATTCCCACCAACAGTGTAAGAGGGTTCCCTTTTCTCCACACCCTCTCCAGCATTTATTGCTTGTAGACTTTTGGATAGCAGCCATCCTGACTGGCGTGTAATGGTACCTCATTGTGGTTTTGATTTGCATTTCTCTAATAATGAGTGATGTTGAGCATCTTTTCATGTGTTTGTTAGCCATCTGTATGTCTTCTTTGGAGAAATGTCTGTTTAGTTCTTTGGCCCATTTTTTGATTGGGTCATTTATTTTTCTGGAATTGAGCTGCAGGAGTTGCTTGTATATTTTTGAGATTAATCCTTTGTCTGTTTCTTCATTTGCTATTATTTTCTCCCAATCTGAGGGCTGTCTTTTCACCTTACTTATAGTTTCCTTTGTAGTGCAAAAGCTTTTAAGTTTCATTAGGTCCCATTTGTTTATTTTTGCTTTTATTTCCAATATTCTGGGAGGTGGGTCATAGAGGATCTTGCTGTGATTTATGTCGGAGAGTGTTTTGCCTATGTTCTCCTCTAGGAGTTTTATAGTTTCTGGTCTTACATTTAGATCTTTAATCCATTTTGAGTTTATTTTTGTGTATGGTGTTAGAAAGTGTTCTAGTTTCATTCTTTTACAAGTGGTTGACCAGTTTTCCCAGCACCACTTGTTAAAGAGGTTGTCTTTTTTCCATTGTATATCCTTGCCTCCTTTGTCAAAGATAAGGTGTCCATAGGTTCGTGGATTTATCTCTGGGCTTTCTATTCTGTTCCATTGATCTATATTTCTGTCTTTGTGCCAGTACCATACTGTCTTGATGACTGTGGCTTTGTAGTAGAGTCTGAAGTCAGGCAGGTTGATTCCTCCAGTTCCATTCTTCTTTCTCAAGATGACTTTGGCTATTCGAGGTTTTTTGTATTTCCATACAAATTGTGAAATTCTTTGGTCTAGTTCTGTGAAGAATACCATTGGTAGCTTGATAGGGATTGCATTGAATCTATAGACTGCTTTGGGTAGAATAGCCATTTTGACAATATTGATTCTTCCAATCCATGAACACGGTATGTTTCTCCATCTGTTTGTGTCCTCTTTGATTTCTTTCATCAGTGTTTTATAGTTTTCTATGTATAGGTCCTTTGTTTCTTTAGGTAGATATACTCCTAAGTATTTTATTCTTTTTGTTGCAATGGTGAATGGTATTGTTTCCTTAATTTCTCTTTCTGTTTTTTCATTGTTATTATATAGGAATGCAAGGGATTTCTGTGTGTTAATTTTATATCCTGCAACTTTACTATATTCATTGATTAGCTCTAGTAATTTTCTGGTAGAGTCTTTAGGGTTTTCTATGACCCTACACTTTTTAAATGCTGTGTAACCCTTCACCCCCACACTTACTCAGTGACTAAATCCTATCGGCTATGCTTCTAAAATGAGTGAAGCATCTGCTACCTCCACTGTCACTGCCCTGGTAGAGGTCACCATCATCTCTGGCCTGGGTAACTAAAATAATCTTCTACTTAGTTTCCTTTCCTTTCATTTTGCCACTGACTCTGCATCACCATGCTCTACCATTTCTCGATGTATAGCTGGAATAGTCTCTAAAGCTAAAGTCTGATTCTATCAATATCTTAATTAGACTTCAGTGATGGATCACATTAAGCCCAAAGTCTTAGACAGACCTCCCCAAACTCTGCAATTTGTTCCATTATCTCATTAGGCTTTGGCATTGCAGCTTCCTTTTTTTTTAAAAGTAATTAATTTATTTATTTTTTCCCTTTTTTTTTTAAATAGTGACTGACTTCTGGTTCTCTGAAAAATGCCAAGCTCTCACCAACTGGCTTTTGACAAGCGCTTTCTTCTGTCTGAAGTGCTAATCTGTTCCTACCCTCTTCCAGTGCTCCTGGTTTGCTCTGGTTAATTATTTAATTCTCAACTTAAAAGTCCCTTTCTCTGAAAAACTTTCTAGAATCTTACAGTCTAGGTGAGATGTCCTACCTTCCTGCTATCCACAAATTCTCCATTTAAAACATTTACTACACTGTATTATAATTGTCCTGTTAATTGTGAGGTCAGAAACTATGTCTGTCTTATTTATCTCTATATGTCCAACCCTGAATATAGAGGTTTAAATAGCAAAGGCAATCAATAAACATTTGTTGAATGAATTGATGAGTTTGTTCTGCAGATTATAAGGGGATAATACTACAAAGTACTTGGTCACACAGTCCTTTTCAAGAACCTAAATATACAAGTATAAACATAAATGGAAAGGAAATGACTCCTCCACTTTCAGTTCTGAAGGTGATCCTTTTTGATGAATACATATATTTTAATAATAATTATACCAACACAAAAATATTTTAAGTGTGAAAACAAACCTTAAAATTAAGATTGCAGGGGGAAGTTAATTCTTTGAAAAGGAAATTAAATGATTTACATTCTTGTGGTTGAATATTTTCATTTCAGTTCATTATGTCTGATATTAATTACATAAAAAATTTGATTCACCCCTTTGATTTTGTTCATTTCAAAATTTAATTGTGATTGCTGCCATTGGTTGTTTTCTGTGTTCATTGTGCCTGTTGATTCCAAATTTCTCAGGTTAAATTTGGCAAACAGAAATTTTGTCAGGATAATTTTATTTTCCATTATTTTCTATAGATGATGCTTTTAAGTTATGCATATCTGAGCAATATCAGTGTTTTATAGATTATACACAAAACATGCAGTGTTTTTTCTTCCCCCAGTTATGTTTTCTTTTAAAAATTTTGTTTTTTACAGTTTTTTTTCTTTTTATGTAATTGATTTTTAATTTCATAGCCTTGTGGTTGGGAAGTATGCTTGATATGATTTCAATTTTTGTAAATTTATTTACAATTATTTTTGTAAATTTATTACAATTACCAAGGCTAGATTTGTGGCCCAGCATGTGATCAATCTCAGAGGATGTTCCATGTGACCTTGAGAAGAATGTGTATTCTGCTGCTTTTAGATGGAATGTTTTATAAATATCAATTAAGTCCATCTGGTCTACTATGCCATTTAAGATCTGTGGTTTCTTATTGATCATCTGTCTGGATGATCTATCCATTGATGAAAGTGAGGTGCTAAAGTCCCCCATATTATTGTGTGACTGTTGATTTCTCTTTTTATGGCTGTTAGTATTTGTCTTATAAATTGAGGTGCTCCTATTTTGGGTGCATATATATTTACCATTCTTATATCTTCTTCTTGGATTGATCCCTTGATTGCTATGTAGTGTTCTTCTTTGTCTCTTGTAACAGTCTTTATTTTAAAGCCTATTGTGTCTGACATGAGTATTGTTACTCCAGCTTTATTTTGATTTCCATTTGCATGGAATAGCTTTTTCTATCCCCTCACTTTCAGTCGGTATGTCCTTAGATCTGAAGTGGGTCTCTTGTAGACAGCATATATATGGGTCTTGTTTTTGTATCCATTCAGCCTGTCTATGTCATTTGGTTGGAGCATTTAACTTGTTTATGTTTAAATTCATCATTGATACATATATGCACTTATTGCCATTTTGTTAATTGTTTTGGATTTATTTTTGTAAGGCATTTTTTGTCCCTTCCTCTTTCAAGCTCTTCTCTTGTGATTGATGACTAACTTTAGCATTGTGTTGGATTCTTTGTTCTTTTTTTGTGTATGTTATCTCTTGTAGATTTTCAGTTTGAGGTTATCATGAGGTCACCATAATGTTTATGAATAGCAGTCTATATATAAATAAGACTGTTTTAAACTGTGTATTTAGGAAGACTTTAAGAACCTATTTGCTGATGGGTGGGCTGCGTTCCCAACCTGTTGGTTGTTTGGCAGGTGACATCCAAGCACTGGAGCCTGCAGTTTGTTGGGTGGGCCTGGATTTTGGTGAGGAAATGGCAGCCTCCAAGAGGGCTGACTCCAAAGAGTACTCCCCAGATACACCAGTGTCCTTATCCCCATAATGAAACACAGCCCCCTGCCACCTGCACAGGAGACCCTCCAATATTGGCAGATAAGTCTGGCCTAGTGTCTATGAGGTCACTGTCATTTTTTCCCAGGTCCTGGTGCACACAAGACCCTGTGTGTGCCCTCCAAGAGTGGAATTTCTGTTTCTCATCCTGTGGAGCTCCTGCGATCATTACCTGATGGCCTTCAAAGCCAGATTCTTTGAGGCTCCTTCCATTGCCAGACTCTCAGGGTAGAGAGCATGTTGTGGGGCTCATAACTTTCACTCATGTAGAAGAACTTCTGTGGTATAATTATTTTCCAGGTCCCAAGCCCACGTGGCATGTATGGGATTTGGTTTTTATCGTAATTGTGCCCCTCCTACCATGTTATTATGGCTTCTTCTTTGTCTTTGGATACATTTGTTTTAATAGGTTCCAGCATTTTTTCTTTATATTTTTCAACAGTTAGCTGTGATTCTGATGTTTATAAGATGAGGTGAGTTCATGAGCTTTTACTTCACCATCTGATCTTCTCTTGCTTCTTTTACCAACTTTAAAAGGCTCAGTTTTATACATTGTCGGCTTTATTTTGTGTTATTATGGTTACCAACATTATTTATTATAAGTAGTATATAGATGACCAATAATTTGATTTATTTTAAAAATAAATCTTAAAAAAAGTAAAGCCTTTAGTAGGTCAAAGGCATACCTGAAAATTGCTCATCATTATAACCAAAATGTGCTTTACTTAACAAATGTGCTTTACTTAAGACACATTGGTTGTCTTGAACAATATCCTTTCACTTTTCTTTGAATTTTAAACATTAGTTATTTTCCTTAAGTACTTTGAGTAATATGACCAAGGCTTAACCTATTTAAATGTCCTCAAAAACTTATTTACCTTTTATACATAGGAATGGAATTTTCAGCATGAAAGGAATTTTGGAAAATTTAGTAAAAAAGAATAGTACTACAAGAGCAGTGACTGGAATATCTCAGATATTTAAGTAAGGCAGGGCTGCAAGAACAGCCAAGAAATAGAATTCAGAGACAATTTGTCCTTATATGTGGGAATGAATGAGAAAGCAAGATGGAAAATGACTTCAGATGCTCCATCTTTTAAAATGTGAATTGTTTTTGTCAAAAGTCTAGATATAATCCATATCTCTTCTGTGTCAAAACATGATATAATTATTTATGAAGCAGGAATGCAATCTGGGTTACAAAGTTCTCTCTGCCCTGTGATGATCTGAGAATACTATCATAAACTCTACTTCAAACTACACCCAAAACATTCTCAGCACTGATGAAGCATGAACTCTAGGAATTAAATGTTATTGCCAAGGTTGACAGGAATCAGTGTTCAGGGATAAAAAACTGCAGAGGAAATGGCAACAGTAGCAAAATATGATTCAAATTCATAAGTTTTAATTTTTAAAAGATGTTAACACTGTTGTGATTACAGACTTTCCCCTGCTCGCCCTCCCCTTCCCTTCTTTTTTTCCCATAAAAGTTACTTTGCTTTTATGAAAGATCTACATTGGTAAGGTAACTGCTTTTTTGTAAAAGTGAAAATCCTCCTTGGATTTCTTTTGATTAATGAAAAATAGGTATGAATGTAAGTCTTTCATAAAAGCCAAATGGCATAAGGTGAACTTTCAGAAGGGGTAACTGTATATGGTTTTCACAGAGGACTTTGAAGCAAGGCTCACCCCTATGAACAAAGACCTCTTATTTAACACTTGAGGAAGAAAGAAGTCCTTATCGATCAAGTAAATGTCCAACGGGAGGACAATTTCATGCAATTAATCAGTTGGAAATGGCTGAATGATATAATTAAGGAAAATATACTCTAACAAGATCACTGCTTGGTACTGTATAATTGTATTTCATGGGCCTTTGTACAAACTTTTTCTTCAGATAGCCTATGTAATATATTTGTTTTTGTAGAGAGAAGCAACAGGTTATTTCAAATGATCCATTATCATCATTAACCATATTCATTCATACCACTCTTTAAAGTATGAACAGAGAAAGTTAGTTAATATCCCAGGCACCAGTTTCCCTATTGAAAAAATAGGGTGGACCAGAGTGATAGATAGTGGAGATAGCAGATAGTAGAGATAGTGATAGATAGCAGAGTGGACCAGATAGACAGTTTTTACAGAACAAGTATATACTTTACATTGCTAAATTAGAGGACTCTGTACCTTAATTTAAACAGTTTGGGGATTATAATATAAGAAGCAGTAGTAATAATTTTATTTTCTAAGAAGCAAATAGCTTTTGTTATGAAAATTCCTGAAATATTATAAATAATCAGTTTCTGAAAGGAGTTGAATAGTTGCCCAATACTGAATAGAAATGTTTTATTGATGTATTCCTCACTAAATATCAGTAACATGTGTGAGGGAGTTGAGAATTAAGAATGAAATGCTCCAAGCATATGTATTTTTCAGATTTCAACTTAAAATTCCCAAATTTGTGGGTCTCTGTGAGTACTCAGATGAGAAAAATTCAGCAGGAATAAGCAAATGATATGGTCTTATCTGTATAGACACTTTCAAGGGGGAGTTTTTACCTATAAGCCTCGATTCTTTCAACACACAGCAAAAAGACTGGTAAAATGAAGTCTGGACAAACACCACTATGTTTTCCCCTTGCAGTCTATTACATCAGCCAACATTTCCCTGTACTTGTGATTATTACATTATGACTTGATTACTAACTACTACTGCCACAGTTGGAAAAGTGAAAGCACAGCATGGAGCCATTTCCATTAAAGGAATATGAAATTCCATAACAAGCTCTGAGGCTCCATGGCTGCCGCGGGTTGAACTCAGAAGAGCATAAGTATCTACTTAAGATGCTCTTTGAAGGAGCACCCTAACTTACATCATTATTTCATTTAGTTTGAACTGTACCATGGATTTTTCCATTAAGCAATATTAGATACTTAAAACACTATATCAAGGTTATTTGTGCTCTAACAAAAAAAGGCAATGTAGTTTTTTTCTGCTCTTTTCAGAGTACCAGAATTTTCTCTCTCGTGTATATGCAATCCTGATTTTGTCTAATAGAAGAGACTAAATGGTTACATAAGCTAGACAACACCAGTCATGTTGAAGTGGTATAACTAAGAAGAGAAGCATTCATATCCATGTTGGTAATATGGGCATCTGTCATTTAGGAAACCTGAGAGAAAAGAGCTTCATTGTCTATTATTTAACAGGCCAAAAAAATGCAAAATAAAGAGGCAAGCTTATTCAGAGAATATAAATTAATGTTAATGGACGAAATGAATGATGATACTCTTTATATATATTCTTGGCTTATGTATCACTAAAATGATAAGGTGGCCTGAGATTAGAAATTGGCTATAATCAAGTTCTTTCACAGTGTTTTTAGGACAAAATCTGCTGGTGGAAAAACACTAAACTATTTAAACAGCTTATAGATGGATGATCGTCACTTAAAGAAAGTTACAAATTATTATATACTTATTTTTGCTTAGGACAGATTCCATGCATGTGTGTATATAAGCACGTGAGTGTGTCTGACTATATACCCAAAGTAAGATAAATAGCTGGAAGTATATTTTTTTTAAATTTTTTAAACCACAAAGATCTGTTACTTCACGTGGTTTCTTCTACCATAATCTTATGGAGAAAATCTGTGTTTAGCATGATTAAATCTATCTCCAGAAGCTTCCTTGAGGTAAAGAGACATTTACTTGTCCTCTTCTGTCTCATTAGGCTGTTTTCTTTCCTGCATGGTACTCCTCACTTGGACACGAAGGCACATCCTTTGCCACTAGCCAGTGCAAGTTTTTGGATCCTAACTGTGAGGGAGAGGAATCTAAAATGGTTCCAAATCTCAGTATCAGCACTCAGTTACTTTCTCCTTCCCCCAAAGCCTTGGCTACTCCCCTTTCAATTATCACTCCACTAGTATTAGCATTAATGTCACATCTGAATGCCTGCCTCCGTTTTATTTTTAATCTTTTAAGCACACTTAAAAATCACTAATAAAAAATCACACTTAAAAATCTGCCCTCCTCCCACCAATTTTGAAAAGAAAATACCTACAAAAGTATAGGAAACCGTGTGAGCAAGTTTGCTGGCTTGCTACCCAAAAGTGTGTATAGCTTTATTTTTTCTTTCTAAAAATGGAAATGCAGATGGAATTTAAAAGTCTAAACTATGATTCTAGGCCCTCCATAAAAGAGGATGACAAACGAGTATAAGTGGCATCTGCGAAAATGCAGAGACTGTGATTTTAAAAGACCCTGGAAGCCTGGAAAGAGGCATCAAAGAGTAGCAAGAATGATAACCTCAGAGTTCCTATCCTGGCCCCGTGACTGACTGTGTACCTCTTAATTTTGAATAAATCACTTAAGCTGATGAAACTATTACTTTCTTTAAATATTTCAACAACAATAACATTAGAAAATACTTCTTTAAAAGTTATTAAAATTATAAATAACTTTCAATGATTAATAAAAAATGCACTTATAAGTGATTCCCCTAAGGCAAATATTAGTTCCCTATTTCCTCTGAATTTCTAAAATAATTTTCTTTTTCCATTGAAGTGAAGTCACTCAGTCTTGTCCAACTCTTTGCGACCCCATGGACTGTAGCCCACCAGGCTCCCCCGTCCATGGGATTCTCCTGGCAAGAGTACTGGAGTAGGTTGCCATTTCCTTGGATTAACTCCTATAAAAACTGTTTAATCTAGGATTTCACACTTACTGAATCAAAGCATATGGAAAATCATTGTTTATTAATTTAAGTGTTGATATTTCACTATTTTGTACAGACTAGTTTTTATAATCTAGATATTCACGAGTAATAATGCTTTTTTCCCCCCTTTTAAACTGTTATTTCATTAAAGCACACCCAAATTAAAGGTTTCAGAAGTCAAGCAAAAATGCTCAGCAATTTTTTTTCATCAGTAAGTAAAAATGAGAAATACAGTAAATGTTAAAAAGAAATTTAAGGACGGGAGAAAAAAGAGAAAAGAAACAGCTAGTTTAAAGGTCAACCGTTAATATTCATTGAACCCTAATTACAAGCCAGACTTTCTGCTAAGTGCCTTGCATGGACTGTATTATTTAAACAACACGCAACCCCATCAGGAAGGTGGCATAATAATCTTTGTTGCTTAGATGAGGAAACTGAAATGAAAGCTAGAGCTTTATTTGAAGATTCTACTTTGGGTGAACAGCAGAGCTGAGACAGATACTCAGGTATGTGATCCAAGGAGAAAAGAGAGATTGAGATCACGATGAAGATAAGGAATGGATGAATACGGTTCCCTCTTCATTCATTCCCAAAGTCACATTCAGGTTATAAGCAATCCCCATGCCAGCTGTTACTTCACTCTTTTCTCTGTTCTCCAATTAGTGCTTTTAATGAAGGAAAAAAAAAAAAAAAAAGGAATAACATAATTTTCCTATAAAAATAACCCTGATTTTTTTCTTTTACTCAAGTGAACCATTTGAGGAAATTGGCACTTTAAATATTTCTAGTAACTTATTACATGCTATCGATTTCATAGCTGTTTTTATCAGCTCAGAGTATCACCACTGAGTTTACCTATTAATGCTTTTTTATAAAAAATAGTCTAGATAAAACAATATGCATATGAGATGGGTTCCAGTGTTTGCTAATCAGTTAGCGAAATGCCATTAACTTAGCTTAGTTCAAGGTAATTGGTTACTATAAAAAATATAATACCCCAGGTACAGAGAGATGCAAAGACCTACTTTCCATCTAACTAAGGCAGCGATTTTTACTCTAAGGAGTTTTAAGCATTCTTTGGAGGTAGCCCAGGAGAGCACTGTGGCTAGAGGTTGGCTCTCTTGACCCTCTTTTTTAATTCCTAAAAAGGAGAATAACTCTGTTCTTATATGATTTATATACTGGATTTTGAACATGATTTTATTTAGGGAAGAGTTCAGTTCACAAAATCTTGAAAATCACTGAGGTAAGGGACTTTCTATTTTCTTCAAGAGTAATTTTTAATGTAAAACAAATTTATAATAGTTACATAACAATGTCTTCAAAAACCATATCAAATTATATTCATTTTATTAATGAAATAAGATGACAATGAAATATTGTCATAAAACTGTAAAATAATATTTGAGTAAGAAAGTTTTAGTTGTTCAATTCATTTTTCACTCAAGTATACTGAGGAAAGGAAAAGGCAGAGCAAATTAACAGTGTTTGAAAAGTTTAATGGTGCTTTTTATAAAAGATAAAATAATCATAAGGTTTTTTAATTGATAAAGTCTATACTATGAGAAAAAATCAAAATGAATCTGATCTGATTTTTCCTTCAAAAGATCATGACATTAATGGTCCAGTATATTCTATCACTTTCTGCATGCAAATATTGATTATCCGCTCTTGAAACTTGTCTTTATCATCCACAATTTCAAGGCAAAACCTCTCCTACATTAAAAAAAGAGAAAAGAGTATTGCACATGGCATTTTCTACCGGTGGCTTGGTGGTAAAGAATCTGCTTGCAATGGAGGAGATGTGGGTGTGATTCCTGGGTTGGGAAGATTCCCCTGGGGAAGGAAATGGCAACCCACTCCAGTATTCTTGCCTGGGAAATCCCGAGGACAGAGGAGCTTGGTGGGCTACAGTCCATGGGGCCACAAAGGGTTGGATACAACTGAAGACTAAACAACAACAGTAAGGAAAGGATTACTTACTAACTGTCCATAAGTATTTCAAAATTGATTTTAATATTATAAAATTGTAAATAGGCTCAAAAGGGTTACATCTATGCTAGACTCTGGCAAAACAATAATAGCAATAGTTATTATGAGGAGGAAGAGAAAGAGGAAGGGAAAGGAGAAGGGGAAGAAAGAAGAAGCGGGGAGGAGGAGGAAGCAAAAGGAGAAGGAAGAGAGGAAGGAAGTGAAGAAGAGAGATCAAACCAGTCAATCTATAGGAAATCAACCCTTAATATCCACTGGGATGACAGATGCTGAAGATGAAGCTCCGATATTTGGTCATCTGATGCAGACAGCCAACTCATTGGAAAAGACCCTGATATCGGGAAAGATTGAGGGCAGGAGGAGAAGGGGACAACAGAGGATGAGATGGCTGGATGGCATCATCCTACTCTGTGGAAATGAGTTTGAGCAAACTCAGGGAGAGAGTGAAGGACAAGGAAGCCTGGCGTGCTTCAGTGCATAAAGTCAAACACAACTGAGTGACTGAACAAAAACAACAGTGTCTGACCTTGAAGAGCTATTAGTTTAGAGGTAAAGCCATCCACTTGAGGAATTTTAATGCAATATGACTGATAATATAAATAGATACCCGGCAACCCAAAGAAAGGGAAATGAGCTCCAAATTAAGTTTCAAGAAATTTTTTCTAGAAGCCACAGTTAAGCTGAGGGCTTTCTAGAAAACTTTATTGAGATATTATTGAGGAATAATTCACATACCATATTATCCACTAATTTAGAGTTTACAACTCAATGTTTAATATATTTGTATGGTGGTGCAACTAACATTAAAACCAAATTTTCAACTATTTTGGTTCCCTCTAAAAAAATCCAGTAGCCATTAGCTGTCATTCATCATCTGCCTCCACCACATTCTGTTCTCATCCTCACAAGCCATAAGTACAGACTAATCTGCTTTATGTCTCTATGTATTTGCCTATTCTTGACTTTGCATGTAAACTGGAGTATATACTAGGTGGTCTTTTATGACTGACAGTTTTTCACCTGGTGTTTTCAAGTATGTAGCATGCGCTATTATTTCATTTATTTTTATTGTTGAATAGTTTTCAATTGTATGAATGTGATATATTCTATTTACTCATTCATCAGTTAATGGATATTTGGGTTATTTCCATTTTGGTCTACTGTAAGTAATGCTTTAAAAACATCTGTGTGCACATGTTTTCTGTGAACTTGATTTTACTTCTCAAGTATATTTATACATAAGAGTGAAATAGCTGGGCCATATGGTAATTCTATGTTTATTTTTTTGAAAAATTCCCGAACAGTTTTCCAAGATGGCTACACCATTTTACATTTCCACTAACAATGTAAGAGGGTTTCAATTTCTCCACATCCTCACTAAGACTAGTTATTATACTGGTGGCTCAGAGGGTAAAGCGTCTGCCTGCAATGCGGAAGACCCAGGTTTGATCCCGGGGTCAGGAAGATCCCCTGGAGAAGGAAATGACAACCCACTCCAGTATTCTTGCCTGGAAAATCCCATAGACACATGAGCCTGGTAGGCTACAGTCCATGGGGTCGCAAAGAGTCAGACACGACTGAGCAACTTCACTTTCAAGTGGTGATGAAGTGTTACATTGCTAAGGTTTTGATTCCCTTAATGACTAAAGATTTGAGCATCTATTTCACGTACTTATTGTCCATTTGTACATCTTCTCTAGAGAAATGTCTATACATATCCTTTGCCCATTTTTTAATTGATTTTTTTATAACTGATTTCGTAAGTGTTGCTTATATACTCTCACAACTCAGACAGTAAAGAATCCGCTTGCAATGCAGGACACTTGAGTTCAATTCCTGTGTCTGGAATATCCCCTGGAGAAGGGAATGGCTTCCCACTCCAGTATTGTTGCCTGGAGGATTCCATGGACAGAGTCTGCTGGGCTACAGTCCATAGGGTCGCAAAGAGTCAGACATGACTGAGCGACTAACACTTTCACTTTCACTATACAAGTTCTTTATCAGATATATTATTTGCAAATATTTTCTCCTTTTTCATGGGTTATCACTTTACCTTCTTGGTCTTATTGGCAGCACATATGTTTCTAATTTTGACATAGTCTAATTTATCAATTTTATTATTGTTGTTGCTATGGTTTGTGCTTTTGGTGTCATATCCAAGATACTGCCTGGGCTTTGGCCTCAGATAAAGAGTAAGAAGGAACCAAATTAAGAAGCTCATTCTATGCAAAGATAATAGAGCAAGAAATGACATGGAAGCATGATGCACTGTGAAATCCTCCCCTGTTTGTACAGAACAGGGGAGATTCCCACAGAACCATACTTAATAACTTTGGCACACTATCATCCCAGTTTTATAATGTACAGTACAGTTCCCAAAAGGCTATTATTAACCCAGTCTTAGGTTAAGTTCAGTTAAAGGAGTATTTTTTCTAAAAGAAGGCCCATATGATGCAAACATTTAAAAAATATATTCTTTTAAATAATTAAATGATTCATGTCCTCTAACTGGAAGGTCCTAAGGCAAAGTTCAGTTTATGTATCCTAGTTATTACTCAGGATTTGAAACTCTTATCTAGGAAAATGTCAACTAAATCTCAAGATTTTTTTTCAAGTATGATAATTCTGTGGAAAGGTGGTAGAAAAGAAAAAAAAAAATCTGTTCTTCCTTTAAACCCAAAAGTGATTTAATTTTACCTTCCTACAACGTTGATTAACTTCTCTGTGTCTTAATCTACAATAAGAGTCTAAACTCCTTGATGCTATCAGGGCTAGGAAGCCTGGAAGTTATAACTTACGCTGTAGACTTTCCCCAGGATCAGGCTGAAGCCACTTTCTAAGGGCCTTTGCCTGATATCACATCCTCTTTGGCTTCCTTCTGCTCTGCCCTTATTTCCCCACATCTTTACCAGTTTCCCCTATGAGCATTTCCTTAGCAAATCCCTTACACACCAGTCTTCATCTCAGTAACTGCTTCCAGGAAATTTGACCTAAGATACTGTGATAGAAGATAAACAATGACAAGGATATGCAATGAGGATAAATAATGAACAAGACGGATTTCTATCTTTCAAGGAGGCCAGTCTTAAATAAATAACTGTACATTTAACCTTGATCACTTTTCTTTGACTAGCATTGCACTAGAAGATACTTCATAAATATGTATTGGGTGAATTAAAAATAATTTAACTAACAAATACAGAACACATATACCCACTAACCAATCCGTGTACATTTGATTGGGCCCTGACCAGAGACAGATTTGAGAGAAGAAATCTATTTAATTGCAAATAATAGGCTTAATATTAATTAGGGGGAATTGAATATATCAACTAGGGAAAAGTACATAAGTCGCTTGGACCTAATCCACCAGAACTATGAAATGTTCTCCAACAGAATTGAAAGGAGCAAGGAACATAGTGGGGAGTGAACAAGGATTAATTAAAAGCTCTATAAGCTTAAATTGTTAATGCACCATTTTTAATGTCTTGGCAAGAAGAATAAGACACCGTTGAACTTGCTGACAAATCCTACTCCCTCAATTTTCCTGGAAATGCTGATAACCACAAACCTCACCCTAAGTAAGTAATTCCTCTATATGGGTGCTGCTGTGTGACGGAGTGAGCAGACATTTTCCAGGGCTGGCCCAGGGAGTGAAGAGGAAGAATACGACAGGCAGGAAGATTACAAGCAGCAGCCAGCAGAGGGGAAAAACAGAATTAGGGAGGCGAAGCTCAAGGAATGATAGAGGAGGGTAAAGGTTAAAGAAAGGAAAGAAAATCCTCTTAGATATATAATTTACATGGCTACAAGAATGAACATGGAAAACCATGAGAAGTATTTACAACAACTGGGAGTGAATAAAATATGTGAAATGATAGTTATCCTTCTTTAGCTTGTCCAACTCTTTTGCAACCCCATAGACTTTAGCCCCCAGGCTCTTCTGTTCATGAGATTTCCCAGGCAAGAATACTGGAGTGGGTTGTCATTTCCTTCTCCAGGGGATCTTCCTACCTCAGGGATCAAACCTGCATCTCCTATATTGGCAGGCTGATTCTTTATCACTGAGCAACCAGGGAAACCTCAAAATTTAAAGTAGGAATGATGAAATTATAAAATTTGGAATATACATTCACAAGGCCAGAACTGATACTGGAAAGCTGGCAGTGGCATTAGGACATACTGTCCCCTTAGAGGTCCTTTATGTACTCAGAGAAACCAACTTTCATCACAAACTGACAGGAGCATAGCAACAGAAAGATTTGTCAACCATCCAACATACTTAGTGAAATGTTAAATAGGGCCCCATGTTCTGGCTCAGGCATCTAAAGACCTGCACCAAGCAGTGAGCTTATTGAAAGAGTCTCATTGGACTAAGACTTTTTTTTTCCCCATTAAGTTCAGTTCAGTCGCTCAGTCATGTGCGACTCTTTGTGACCCCATGGACTGCAGCACGCCAGGTTTCCCTTTCCATCACCAACTCCCGGAGCATACTCAAATTCATGTCCATTGAGTTGGTGATGCCATCCAACCATCTCATCCTCTGTCGTCCCCTTCTCCTCCTGCCTTCAATCTTTCCCAGCATCAAGGTCTTTTCTACTGAGTCAGTTCTTTGCATCAGGTGGCCAAAGTATTGGAACATCAGCATCAGTCCTTCCAATGAATATTCAGGACTGATTTCTTTTAGGATTGATGGTTGGATCTCCTTGCAGTCCAAGGGACTCTCTAGAGTCTTTTCCAACACTACAGTTCAAAAGCATCGATTCTTTGGCGTTCAGCTTTCTTTATGGTCCAACTCTCACATCCATACATGACTACTGGAAAAACCATAGCTTTGACTAGACAGAATTTTGTCAGCAAAGTAATCTATGCTTTTTAATATGCTATCTAGGTTGGTCATAACTTTTCTTCCAAGGAGCAAGCGTCTTGTGTCTTTTGATTTCATGGGTGCAGTCACCATCAGCAGTGATTTTGGAGGCCCCCACAAAAAAGCCTCTCACTGTTTCCATTGTTTCACCATCTATTTGCCATGAAGTGATGAGACCGGATGCCATGATCTTTGTTTTCTGAATGCTGAGCCTTAAGCCAACTTTTCACTCCTTTAGTTCTTCTTTGCTCTCTGCCATAAGGGTTGTGTTATCTGCATATCTGAGGTTATTGATATTTCTCCTGGCAATCTTGATTCCAGCTTGTGCTTCCTCCAGCCCAGCGTTTTTCATGATGTACTCTGCATATAAGTTAAATAAGATGGGTGACAATATACAGCCTTGATGTACTCCTTTCCCAATTTGGAACCTGTCCATTGCTCCATGTCTAGCTCTAACTATTGCTTTTTGACCTGTGTACAGATTTCCCAGGAGGCAGGTAAGGTGTTCTGGTATTCCCATCTCTTTAAGAATTTTCCACAATTTGTTGTCATCCACACAGTCAAAGGCTGTGGCGTAGTTAATAAAGCAAAGGTAGATGTTTTTCTGGAGCTCTCTTCCTTTTTTGATGATCCAACAGATGTTGGCAATTTGATCTTTAATTCCTCTGCCTTTTCTAAATCCAGCTTGAACATCTGGAAGTTTTCAGTTCATGTACTGCTGAAGCCTTGCTTGGAGAATTTTGAGCATTAATTTATCCTCACTAATGTTTTGGGAATATTACTTATTTTTTACTTTAAGTTAAAGAATAAGTAATATATACATAAATTTACAGTTCAAAGAAACATGAAATATATATAGTTAAAAATAAGTATCTTTCCATCCATCCTATGTCTTCCTTGATAAAAATAGGACATGTTATTATTAGTTTGTTTCGTATGTTCTTTCATGGCTATTTCATGAATTTTTCAGACAGATGTTAGCACTCTGTTTTTCCCTGTGTCTTGTCCTCCTCCTCCCCCTCACCTATTTAACAATATATCCTGGGACAGTGTGCAACAACATACCTTCAGAGTATATATAAAGATTTTATTGTTTTTAAAAACTTCATAGTATTCAATAGTATAATTTATGGGTTGGTGTGCATGTATGTGTGTTAATGAATTTATTTATCTCCTTCTCTACTATTTTTATACTAGCAAAAGATGTTTCTATATTTTTGCTAGTATAAAAATGTTGCAATAAAAATCTTTGATCCACATTTATGTAACATCAGAGACATATATGAGAATGTAAGATAAATGCAGGGCTTCCCAGATGGCTCAGTGGTAAAGAATCTACCTGTCAATGCAGGAAATACAAGTTTGATCTCTTGGTTGGGAAGATCCCCTGTAGAAGGAAATGGCCCTTGCCATTCCTGCCTAGGAAATCCTATGGATAGAGGAGTCTGGTGGATACAGACCAAAGGGTTGAAGAGTTGGGTACAACTTAGCAACTAAACAACAAGATAAATGCAGTGAAATGTAATTTCTGTCAAAATCTAGATTCATTGCTTTTAATTACACTTTGAAACTGACAACAAACTTAGTAGTTTACATTACACCAGAAATAAATGAGATTATCCATTCACTCACATACTTGCAGATAGTGAGGTAGCAATCACTTTTTATCTTAGCCAACTTAACAGAATTTTAAAAAGGCCTCCATTTTCAATTTTAAAAGCTTATTATGTGTCACACTAAGCTAATCTTGGGCTTCCCTGGTGGTTCAGTGGTAAAGAATTTGCCTGCCATGAAGGAGAAGTGGATTCAATCACTGCAGGGAAGATCCGCTGGAGAAGGAAATGGCAACCCACTCCAGTATCCTTGCCTGGGAAATGCCATGGACAGAGGAGTCTGGCAGACTGTAGTTCACGGGGTCTCAAAGAGCAGGACAGGACTTAGGGACTAAAGAAGCTAATTTTGGTCTCTTTAAGAGACATCTGTGTTTCTTTTTCTGCTTATTCACATTCTTTGAATATATTTCCCTTGAGCTGCATTACTTTCTCTCACATATGCTCTGCTTTTATTTTGCTGAAAGCATTACCTTTGTCTTAGATATAAATAGTAAATATTTTAATATTCTTTCCCACTTTGGCACTTGTTTTTAGTTTAGAATTTTTCCCAAAACTTATCTTATATTATTATTATTTAGTGCACTAGAACATACCAGTTTTTTGTTTATGGCATCAGGGTTTCATCCTTAAAAAGATTTCCTTACTCTAAGATTAAAAACAAATCAATGAATTATATTTTCCTTTAGTCTTTTTCATTTTTTGTGTTTAACTCTTAGATCCCTCCAGAACACACACAAGCACACACTTTTTCTTCTTTTTTTAACTCAGATGATATGGTTTATGATGTACCCTAGATACAGCTTTACCAGGAAACTGGTTTTGATGTATAATTTTTAGTAATAAAAAAGGACTATAATAGATATTAATGATTTCTAAATCCAATACTTTTTTAAAAGAATATTTTCAGACATTTTTCTATCAAGTCATCAGAACAAAAAGCAAATTAATTCTTTTGTATACTTTATTAAATATCATATAATCAATTTTATGATGAATATAAGGGGAAGTTATTATGTTTAAGGTTTAAATTTTTATGAATGTTTTTACTGACATTAAAAGTAACATTTTAAAAACAGAACCTAAAGATAAGTTTACTTCCATATTTATTACAGTTTTATTCACAATAGCCAAGGTATAGTTAACACCTAAGTGTCTTGTCAATGGATGAATAGATATGGCACATATGTACAATGGAATATTATTCATCCATGAGAAAGAAGGAAACCCTGCCATTTGCTATATTATGGATGGACCTTGAGAGCAGTACACTAAATGAGATAAGCTACACAGAGAAAGATGAAAACTCTGTGATATCACTAATATGTGCAATCTTAAAATCCTGAACTCACAGAAACAGAGAAAATGATGGTTACCAGAAACTGGTGGTGACAGAAGTGGGGAGATGTTAAAGTGTACAAACTTGAACTAGAAGATGATTAAGTTCTGATGATCTAATGCAAAACTTAGTGATTACAGTCAACAGTACTGTATTATATGCATCAAAGTTGCTAAGAAACTAAGAAAGTTGCTAACAAATTCTTGAACATTGTCACCACACAAAAGCAATGAGAATCAGGTGACACAATAAAGGCGCTGGCTAATGCTATAAATGCAATCATATTGCAATACATAAACAGGTCAGATCAACATGCTATAGATCTTACACTGACACAGTGTTATTTATTAATTATATCACAGTTAATAAATTTTTCTATGTATTTAGATATTTAGCTTATCTGCTTTAAAATACTTTCCAGATTAAAACTCTCCCTGTTCAGCTCGAAGTTTTGTCACTCTGCTGACTCAGTTATTTGTCATCTATGTGCTAGATTCAATCCAATGTTATTTTGATATTTATCAAAATATTGTGGAAATTTTAAGCCTACACAAAAGTAAATGGAATTTTAAATGAGTCCGTATATACCCTTCACACCGCTTCAACAATTTATCATTTAGAGTTCCTCTTTTCTTCCTCTCGTCTTTTTTAATCATTTTAGTTATCTTGAAACGTCTTAGGCAAATTACAGACACTGTTATCATATATACTGTAAGTATATCATATTATCTCTATCAATATCAATACTACATCAAAATACATAAGCACTACATCTTACAATATGAACAGGAATTCCTTAATATAAACCAGGCTGTGTTCAATAGATCGCAATTGTCTTGAGAGTCCTTTTAAATATTTTTTTTCAGTGAGAATCTGGAAAAATCTTACCCATTACATAAGAATGATATGACACTTATATACCTTAATCTGTAACTTTTCCCCACCCATAGTGTGTACTAGGTGATCTGTCCCATACATTTTCCTACAATCCATGTTTAGGTCACTGCCTTCTGGTACTATTTAACATTGTTTCCTTACTCCATATTTTCTAGAAACTGCTAGTTAGTTCTATAGGCTTCATTATATTTAGGTTCGCTTTTAAATTTATTTGGGAACAGAGCAAGAATAATTCGTGGGTGGCACCGTGTACTCCCTAGTGCTTCTTATTAAGAAGCATAGAATACTGGTTGCCCCATTGTCAGTTAGGTTAATACTGATCAGGGGGTCGAGGTGTGCTGATCCTGATCCATCCACTTTAAATTTCCTCAACATATTCCATCTAATTTTAGCAGCTATTGATGATCCCTGCCTAGATCCATTATTTTGGGAGGAGGTTGAAAAACAGTGATCCTTAAATTCTATATTTATATCAGCATGTATTAGTTGAAATTCATTTCCAAAGAAGATATTTTCTTCAACAAAAATTTGCTTACTTTGAAATACAGTTTGTATAGAAGGTATTTTCAGAAAAAATGAATATATGTTAGCAAATTCTAAATGTAACCATTAATTTTTTGTTGTTTTGCTTTGGCTTGCTGGTATTATTATACACACAGATTTTGATGCATTTGACATTAATACAGTTATTTTGAGATTCCAATTGTTTATTCTTTGACCAGTGGAAGCCCTTTCCAGTTGGCTTTTGTGTCCTTTGGAAATAACCCTAAGTCATCTTTGATCCTTTCTTTGTTTTACGGCCAGAATAAAAATCTAGGCTCACCTTATGTAATTGCCTGCCCCAGGATAGGAATCAATCATTCTTCCAATAAGACCTAATTCCATTTACCTGGAGATTTTACTTAGAGATCAAAATTCAGGTGCTATGAGGCACTCTTTGCGACATTTTCTCTAGAAATTCTCATTAGAGTTAGCTAGGAAATGCACATATTTTTGAAAAAGAAAATTAAATTATGAGTTCATATGGATATTTCCAGATAAAATTAAAATTATAGCTTTCATTTAAATTGCATGCATACTTACATCTTTTCTATTATTATATTCTTTAGCCTATTGCTTTAGTATTAGTTTCCTATTGCTGCTATATTAAAATTACACAAGCTTAGAGGCTAAAAACCAGAGATAGGAATTATCTTAACAGCTCTGGTGAAAACAAAATTTAAAACTGGATTTCAAACCTGCATCTTTTGGAATTTCAAGGAGAAAAACTGGCTTTTTTTTTTTTTTTTTTTTTTTTTTTTTTGCTTTTTCCAATTTCCTGCAACTGCCTACTTCCTTTGAATCACTGCGACTCTTTTTCACCTTCAAGGGCTTCTCTTGTGGCTCAGCTGGTAAAGAATCCTCCTGTAATGCAGGAGACCTGAATTACTGTAATGCAGATCACTGGGTTGGGAAGATCCCCTTGAGAAAGGAAAGGCTACCCACTCCAGTATTCTGGCCTGGAGAATTCCATGGACTGCATAGTCCACAGGGTCGCAAAGAATCGGAAATGACTGAGAGAATTTTACTTCACTCCATCTTCAAGTTCAGTTCAGTTAAGTTCAATACAGTTATTTTGAGATTCCAATTGTTTATTGGAACTCCATCTTCAAAGTCGCTCCATCTTCAAAGCCAGCAGCATATCATCTTCTCTCTTTCACATGGAGAACCCAGGATAATCTCCCATCTCAAAATCCTTAACTTAATCCCATCTGCCAAGTTTCTTTTGCCTTATCATTCACAGGTTCCAGTGAAAGATTACAGCATGACCATCTTTCAGTTCAGTCACTCAGTCGTGTCGGACTCTTTGAGACCCCATAAATGTCAGCAGGCCAAGCCTCCCTGTCAATCACCAATTCCCGGAGTTTACTCAAACTCATGTCCATCGAGTCAGTGATGCCATCCAGCCATCTCATCCTCTGTCATCCCCTTCTCCTGCCCCCAATCCCTTCCAGCATCAGGGTCTTTTCCAACGAGTCAATGCTTCGCATGAGGTGGCCAAAGTACTGGAGCTTCAGCTTCAGCATCAGTCCTTCCAATGAACACCCAGGACTGATCTCCCTTAGGATGGACTGATCTCCCTTAGGATGGACTGGTTGGATCTCCTTGCAGTCCAAGGGACTCTCAAGAGTCTTCTCCAACACCATAGTTCAAAAGCATGAATTTTTCAGTGCTCAGCTTTCTTCACAGTCCAACTCTCACATCCATACATAACCAATGGAAAAACCATAGCCTTGACTAGGCGAACCTTTGTTGGCAAAGTAATGTCTCTGCTTTTTAATATGCTATCTAGGTTGGTCATAACTTTCCTTCCAAGGAGTAAGCGTCTTTTAATTTCATGACTGCAATCACCATCTGCAGTAATTTTGGAGCCTCCCCAAAATAAAGTCTGACACTGTTTCCACTGTTTCCCCATCTATTTCCCATGTAGTGATGGGACCAGATGCTGTGATACTAGTTTTCTGAATGTTGAGCTTTAAGCCAACTTTTCACTCTCCTCTTTCACTTTCATCAAGAGGCTTTTTAGTTCCTCTTCATTTTCTGCCATAAGGGTGGTGTCATCTGCATATCTCAGATTATTGATATTTCTCCTGGCAATCTTGATTCCAGCTTGTGCTTCATCTAGCCCAGCGTTTCTCATGATGTACTCTGCATAGAAGTTAAATAAGCAGGGTGACAATATACAGCCTTGACGTACTCCTTTTCCTATTTGGAACCAGTCTGTTGTTCCATGTCCAGTTCTAACTGTTCCTTCCTGACCTGCATATAGGTTTCTCAAGAGGCAGGACAGGTGGTCTGGTATTCCCATCTCTTTCAGAATTTTCCACAGTGTATTGTGATCCACACAGTCAAACGCTCTGGCATAGTCAATAAAGCAGAAATAGATTTTTTTCTGGAACTCTCTTGCTTTTTCAATGATCCAGCAGATGTTGGCAATTTGATCTCTGGTTCCTCTGCCTTTTCTAAAATCAGCATATAGTAGTGTGCATATATTAGAGTCCCCTTCTCCCAATGTATCCCTCCCCTGTCCCTTTTCCCCTAGTAAACGTAAGTTTGTTTTCTACATCTATAACTTTATTTAGGTTCTGTAAGTTCATGTGCACACTTTTTATACAATTCCACATAAAAGAAATATCATATACTTGTCTTTTGGTGTCTAATAGACTTCACTCAGTATGGCAACCTTTAGGTCTATCCATGTTGCTTCAAATGAGATTATTTTGTTGCTTTTTTATGGCTGAATAATATCTTATCATATATATGTATCACATCTTTTTTATACATTTCTCTGTTGATGGACATTTAGGTTGCTTCCTTGTCCTGGCTATTGTAAATAGTGCTGCAATGAACATCAAGGTGTAGTGTCTTTTTGAATTGTGATTTTCTCCAGATATATGCCCAGGAGTGGGATTGTGGGGTCATATGGTAGTTCTATGTTTAGTTTTTAAAGGAATCTCCTTACTACATATGTTTTTATTAGGATCATAATACAAGAGAATAAGTTTTTGAGAGTGCATGAGAAATAAAGGGGCTGTGAGAAACAAAGAAATTAGCTTCTGTGAATCACAGAAAAGCAGACACTGGTGTCAAAGGCAGCAGTAGTTTCAGGTAGCAGAATGCACTCTGTGTGATATTATTAATACTGGCAGTAGGAGGAGCTAAGATGGCAGAGGAATAGGATGGGGAGACCACTTTCTCCCCTACAAATTCATCAAAAGGACATTTGAACAGTGAGCAAACTTCACAAAACAACTTCTGACCGCTAGCAGAAGACATCAGGCGCCCAGAAAAGCAGTCCATTGTCTTGGAAAGGAGGTAGGACAAAATATAAAAGATAAAAAGAAAGACAAAAGAGCTAGGGACAGAGACCCATCCCGGGAAGGGAGTCGTAATAGAGGAAGTTTCCAAACACCAGGAAACCCTCTCACTGGCGGGTCTGGGGGAAGTTTTCAAATCTCAGAGGGCAATCCTCAGAGGGAGCAAAAATAAATAAAACCCACAGGTTACATGCCTAAAAGCAACTCCCAGCAGAAAAGTACCCCAGACGCCTGCATCCCAGCAAGTGGGGGTGGAATGGAGAGGAGTGGGAGGCATTGCTTAGGGTAAGGACCAGGCCTGAGTGCCCTGAGGGCAATCGGAGGGAGCTAATGTGAGATAGCAACTTAAACTGGGGGATAGCAAGAGAGAGAGAGAAAATTAACCCACCTGAACACACTGCCGGCCGTCTGCAGAACAAAGCAAAAACTGAGCGATCCCAGAGAAGAGCTAGCAGGCGGCAGACCGGCCCATCCCCCGCCGGAGGCAGGAGGTGGGGGCGTGGGGGGGAAGGGGGCAAACTCGGCCCCAGAGATGGCATCCCCTACCAAACAGAAAACAGGCCTCCAGTTTCTAACCAAAGACTTCCTGAGATTCTGGATGGTCCACATCCGCCGGGAGGGTCGCGGCTAGAGGCCAGCTCCCGAGAACAGACACAGGCGCACCCGACGGGCCAGCGCAGAAACTGAGGCTGGGACCGCGGAGGAGAGAAGGCGCACCGCACCCGGGGAGAGTGCGCCCGTCAAGCTCCTGGCTGCCTGAGCTGCTCCGGTGGGGAAGGCACAAAACGCAGGCCCAACCGAGTCCGCGCTTTTGTGGAGTACCCGAAAACTGGAACCGCACGCAACACATGGCCCACTCCCTATAGAGCAGCCTGGAGCCAGAGCAGTGTAGACAGGGGAAGCACAAACCCGTGAGCGGGTCAAACCCGGTGTGGCTGGAACACTGTGAGTGCTCCCCACACACACCAGTGACATTTGTCTGCAGCGCCCCGCCCTCCCCGCAGAGCAACTGAACCAGCGAACCTAAACAAGAGACCACCTCTGCCCGCCTGTGTCGGGGTGGAAATTAGATACCGAAGAGACCAGCAAACAGAAGCCAAATAAACAAAGGGAACCGCTTCAGAAGTGACTGGTGCAACAGATTAAAATCCCTGTAGGTAACACCGACTACACCGGAAGGGGCCTATAGATATTGAGAAGTGTAAGCTGGAACGAGGAGCTATCTGAAACTGAACCGAACCCACACTGCCCACAATAGCTCCAGCGAAATTCCTAGATATATTTTTACTTTTTTGTTTGTTTGTTTTCTTAATTTAAAAAAAAATTTTTTCTTTTCTTTTTTTTAATTTTTATTTTTTCTCTTTTATTTTCTTTTAAAATTCTGTTACTCCTCTATTACTCCTTAACTTTCATTTTCATTTTCATATATTTTTACTATTTTTTAATTAAAAATTGTTTTTCTTTTTTAATTATTTTCTCCTCTTTTCTTTTAAAGTCCTCTATTACTCCTCTATTACTCCTTAATTTTCATTTTCATTTCACTATAATCTTGCAAAAAAAAAAGAGACCCTATTTTTAAACTGAACTTCATATATATTTCTTAAATTTTTTGTTTTTGTTTTTAGTATTGTATTTTTAAGACTCTAACCTCTATTCTAGATTTTTATTCTTTGTTTTTCAGTATTTGATATCAATTTTGGACATTTAAGAATCCAATATTCAGTACCCATTTTTACTCAGGAGTGTGTTGATTACTCTCTCCCACATTTGACTCTCTGTTTTCTCCCTCAGATCACCTCTATTTCCTCCCTTCCCCGTTTCTTCCCAATCCAATTCTGTGAATCTCTGTGGGTGTCTGGGCTACGGAGAACACTTAGGGAATAGAGAACTGTGTAGATCTGTCTCTCTCCTCTTGAGCCCCCCTTTTTCTCCTCCTGCTCATCTCTATCTCCCTCCTCCCTCTCCTCTTCTTCATGTAACTCTGTGAACCTCTCTGGGTGTCCCTCATGGTGGAGAATCTTTTCACCATTAACCTAGAAGTTTTATTATCAGTGCTGTATAGTTGGAGAAGTCTTGAGGCTACTGGAAGAATAAGACTGAAATCTAGAGGCAGGAGACTTAAGCCCAAAACCTGAGAACACCAGAAAACTCCTGACTACAGGGAACATTAAGTAATAAGAGACCATCCAAAAGCCTCCATACCTACACTGAAACCAACCACCACCCAAGAGACAGTAAATTTCAGAGCAAGATATACCACGCAAATTCTCCAGCAACACAGGAACATAGCCCTTAGGGTCAACACACAGGCTGCCCAAGGTCACACCTAACACATAGATCCATCTCAAAACTCACTATTGGACACTCCATTGCACTCCAGAGAGAAGAAATACAGTTCCATGCACCAGAACACCGACACAAGCTTCCCTAACCAGGAAACCTTGACAGGCTAATCGTCCAACCCCACCCACTGGGAGAATCCTCCACAATAAAAAGAAACCACAGACAACCAGAATACAGAAAGGCCACTCCAGACACAGCAATCTAAACAAGATGAAAAGGCAGAGAAATACCCAGCAGGTAAAGGAACATGAAAAATGGCCACCAAGTCAAACAAAAGAGGAGGAGATAGGGAATCTACCTGAAAAAGAATTTAGAATAATGATAATAAAAATGATCCAAAATCTTGAAAACAAAATGGAGTTACAGACAAATAGCCTGGAGACAAAGATTGAGAAGATGCAAGAAATGTTTAATAAGGACCTAGAAGAAATAAAAAAGAGTCAATTGAAAATGAATAATGCAATGAAAGAGATCAAAAACACTCTGGAGGGAACCAAGAGTAGAATAACAAAGACAGAAGATAGGATAAGTGAGGTAGAAGATAAAATGGTGGAAATAAATGAAGCAGAGAGGAAAAAAGAAAAAAGAATAAAAAGAAATGTGGACAACCTCAGGGACCTCTGGGACAATGTGAAATGCCCCAACATTCGAATCATAGGAGTCCCAGAAGAAGAGACAAAAAGAAAGGCCCTGAGAAAATACTCTAGGAGATAACAGCTGAAAACTTCCCTAAAACGGGGAAGGAAATAGTTACACAAGTCCAAGAAACTCAGAGAGTCCCAAACAGGATAAACCCAAGGTGAAACACCCCAAGACATATTAATTAAATGAACAAAGATCAAACACAAAGAACAAATATTAAAAGCAGCAAGGGAGAAACAACAAATAACACAAAAAGGGATTCCCAAAAGGATAAGAGCTGATCTATCAATAGAAACCCTTCAGGCCAGAAGGCAATGGCAGGACATACTTCAAGTAATGAAAGAGAATAACCTACAACCTAGAGTACTGTACCCAGTAAGGATCTCATTCAGATATGAAGGAGAATTCAAAAGCTTTACAGACAAGCAAAAGCTGAGAGAATTCAGCACCACCAAACCAGCTCTTCAACAAATGCTAAAGGATCTTCTCTAGACAGGAAACAGAGAAAGGTTGTATAAACACAAACCGAAAACAACAAAGTAAATGGCAACGGGGCCATACCTATCAATAATTACCTTAAATGTAAATGGGTTGAATGCTCCAATGAAAAGACAAAGACTGGCTGAATGGAT
The DNA here is from genome assembly GCF_033118175.1 of Dama dama. Taxonomy (NCBI): domain Eukaryota; kingdom Metazoa; phylum Chordata; class Mammalia; order Artiodactyla; family Cervidae; genus Dama; species Dama dama. The sequence goes on along the minus strand of NC_083692.1, from coordinate 61,727,020 downwards.
ACAAAAACAAGACCCCTATATATGCTGTCTACAAGAGACCCACCTCAAAACAAGGGACACATACAGACTTAAAGTGAAGGGCTGGAAAAAATATTTCACACAAACGGAGACCAAAAGAAAGCAGAAGTCGCAATATTCATATCAGATAAAATAGACTTTAAAATAAAGTCTGTGAAAAGAGACAAAGAAGGACACTACACAATGATCAAAAGATCAATCCAAGAAGAAGATATAACAATTATAAATATATATGCACCCAACATAGGAGCACCGCAATATGTAAGGCAAACGCTAACGAGTATGAAAGGGGAAATTAATAGTAACACAATAATAGTGGGAGACTTTAATACCCTACTCACAACTATGGATAGATCAACTAAACAGAAAATTAACAAGGAAACACAAACCTTAAATGACACAATGGACCAGCTAGACCTAATTGATATCTATAGGACATTTCACCCCAAAACAATCAATTTCACCTTCTTCTCAAGTGCACACGGAACCATCTCCAGAATAGATCACATCCTGGGCCATAAATCTAGCCTTGCGAAATTCAAAAAAATTGAAATCATTCCACTCATCTTTTCTGACCACAGTGCAGTAAGATTAGATCTCAATTACAGGAAAAAAAACTATTAAAAATTCAAACATATGGAGGTTAAATAATACGCTTCTGAATAACCAACAAATCATAGAAGAAATCAAAAAAGAAATCAAAATATGCATAGAAACGAATGAAAATGAAAACACAACAACCCAAAACCTATGGGACACTGTTAAAGCAGTGCTAAGGGGAAGGTTCACAGCATTACAGGCTTACCTCAAGAAACAAGAAAAAAGCCAAATAAATAACCTAACTCTACACCTAAAGCAACTAGAGAAGGAAGAAATGAAGAACCCCAGGGTTAGCAGAAGGAAAGAAATCTTAAAAATTAGGGCAGAAATAAATACAAAAGAAACTAAAGAGACCATAGCAAAAATCAACAAAGCTAAAAGCTGGTTTTTTGAAAAAATAAACAAAATTGACAAACCGTTAGCAAGACTCATTAAGAAACAAAGAGAGAAGAACCAAATTAACAAAATTAGAAATGAAAATGGAGAGAACACAACAGACAACACTGAAATACAAAGGATCTTAAGAGACTACTACCAGCAGCTCTATGCCAATAAAATGGACAACTTGGATGAAATGGACAAAATCTTAGAAAAGTATAACTTTCCAAAACTGAACCAGGAAGAAATAGAAGATCTTAACAGACCCATCACAAGCAAGGAAATTGAAACTGTAATCAGAGATCTTCCAGCAAACAAAAGCCCAGGACCAGATGGTGTCACAGTTGAATTCTACCAAAAATTTAGAGAAGAGCTAACACCTATCTTACTCAAACTCTTCCAGAAAATTGCAGAAGAAGGTAAACTTCCAAACTCATTCATTCTATGAGGCCACCATCACCCTAATTCCAAAACCAGACAAAGATGCCACAAAAAAGAAAACTACAGGCCAATATCACTGGTGAACATAGATGCAAAAATCCTTAACAAAATTCTAGGAAACAGAATCCAACAACATATTAAAAAAAAATCATACATCATGACCAAGTGGCCTTTATCCCAGGAATGCAAGGATTCTTTAATATCTGCAAATCAATCAATGTAATACACCACATTAACAAATTGAAAGATAAAAACCATATGATTAGCTCAATAAATGCAGAGAAAGCCTTTGACAAAATTCAACATCCATTTATGATTAAAACTCTCCAGAAAGCAGGAATAGAAGGAACATACCTCAAAATAATAAAAGCTATACATGACAAACCCACAGCAAGCATTACCCTCAATGGTGAAAAATTGAAAGCATTTCCCCTGAAATCAGGAACAAGACAAGGGTGCCCACTCTCACCACTACTATTCAACATAGTTTTGGAAGTTTTGGCCATAGCAATCAGAGCAGAAAAAGAAAGAAAAGGAATCCAGATAGGAAAAGAAGAAGTGAAACTCTTGCTGTTTGCAGATGACATGATCCTCTACATAGAAAACCCTAAAGACTCCACCAGAAAATTACCAGAGCTAATCAATAAATATAGTAAAGTTGCAGGATATAAAATTAACACACAGAAATCCCTTGCATTCCTATACACTAACAATGAGAAAACGGAAAGAGAAATTAAGGAAACAATACCATTCACCATTGCAACAAAAAGAATAAAATACTTAGGAATATATCTACTTAAAGGAACAAAAGACCTATACATAGAAAACTATAAAACACTGATGAAAGAAACCAAAGAGGACACAAACAGATTGAGAAATATACCGTGTTCATGGATTGGAAGAATCAATATTGTCAAAATGACTATACTACCCAAAGTAACCTATAGATTCAATGCAATCCCTATCAAGCTACCAACGGTATTCTTCATAGAACTAGAACAAATAATTTCACAATTTGTATGGAAATACAAAAAACCTCGAATAGCCAAAGTAATCTTGAGAAAGAAGAATGGAACTGGAGGAATCAACCTGCCTGATCTCAGGCTCTACTACAAAGTCAGTCATCAAGACAGTATGGAACTGGCACAAAGACAGAAATATAGATCAATGGAACAAAATAGAAAGCCCAGAGATTAATCCACGGACCTATGGACACTTTATCTTTGACAAAGGAGGCAAGAATATACAATGGAGAAAAGACAACCTCTTTAACAAGTGGTGCTGGGAAAACTGGTCAACCACTTGTAAAAGAATGAAACTAGAACACTTTCTAACATCATACACAAAAATAAACTCAAAATGGATTAAAGATCTAAATGTAAGGTCAGAAACTATAAAACTCCTAGAGGAGAACATAGGCAAAACTCTCCGACATAAATCACAGCAGGATCCTCTATGACCCACCTCCCAGAATATTGGAAATAAAAGCAAAACTAAACAAGTGGGACCTAATGAAACTTGAAAGCGTTTGCACAACAAAGGAAACTATAAGCAAGGTGAAAAGACAGCCCTCAGATTGGGAGAAAATAATAGCAAATGAAGAAACAGACAAAGAATTAATCTAAAAAGTATACAAGCAACTCCTACAGCTCAATTTCAGAAAAATAAATGACCCAATCAAAAAATGGGCCAAAGAACTAAACAGACATTTCTCCAAAGAAGACATACAGATGGCTAACAAACACATGAAAAGATGCTCAACATCACTCATTATCAGCGAAATGCAAATCAAAACCACAATGAGGTACCATTACACGCCAGTCAGGATGGCTGCTATGCAAAAGTCTATAAGCAATAAATGCGATGTTTATAAAGATGGCGGAGGAGTAGGACGGGGAGACCACTTTCTCTCCTACAAATTCATCAAAAGAATAACTGAACACAGAGCAAACTTCGCAAAACAACTTCTGATCGCTAGCTGAGGTCATCAGGCGCCCAGAAAAGCAGTCCATTGGCTTCGAAAGAAGGTAGGACAAAATATAAAAGATAAAAAGTGAGACAAAAGAGCTAAGGACGGAGATCCGTCCCGGGAGCTCTTAGGCGGCATTGCTTGGGGTAGGGTCCGGGCCTGAGTGCCCTGAGGACAATCGGAGGGAGCTTCTGTGAGTTGCCAACATGAACTGTGGGAGACCAAAAGAGAGAGAGTAAATTAACCGGCCCGAACACACTGCCGGCCGTTCGCAGAACAAAGAGACCGAGAGGGTCCAGAGAGGAGCTCGCAGGCTGCGGACCGGCCCAGCCCCGCCGGAGGCAGGAGGCAGGGGGGAGGGGAAGGTCGCGGCGAGACACAGGGCGCAGGCACCCGACCGGCGCGGGCGGGGACTGGGGCTGGGGACGCGGAGGGCAGAAGGCGCGCGCACCCGACTGGCGCCAGCGGAAACTGAGACTGGGTCCGTGGAAGGGAGGGGGCGCGCCACACCTGGGGAGAGTGCGCCCACCAAGCCCCTGGCTGCCTGGACTGCTCTGACGGGGAAGGCACAGAGAGCAGGCGCAGCTTTTCCTTCCGCGCTTTTGTGGAACACCCGAGGGCTGGAACCTCGCGCAGCGCGGGGCGCACTCCATATAGAACAGCCGGAAGCCTGAGCGGCGCAGACGGAGAGGGCAGCGTTGGCCCCTCCCGGCAGCGCCAGCCTGTCCCCGCGGCGCAAGCCCGTCACCACAGCGACAACCCCTCCCGGCAGCGCAAGCCCCCTCCCCGCAGAGCAACGGAGCTAGCTACCTGAATAAGAGTCCACCTCCGCCCGCCTGTGTCAGGGCGGAAATGAGGCTCTGAAGAGACCGGCAAACAGAAGCCAAATAAACAAAGGGAACCGCTTCAGAAGGGACTGGTGCAACAGATTAAAATCCCTCTAGGAAACATTTACTACACCGGAGGAGCCTGTAGATATCGAGAAGCGTAAGCTGGAACGAGGAGCTATCTGAAACTGAGCCGAACCCACACTGACCGCAACAGCTCCAGAGAAACTCCTAGATATAATTTTACTTTTTTCTCTTTTTTTATTTTTTTTTTATTTTTTTTAATTTTTTTCTTTTTTTTTCTTTTTTCTTTTTTAGTTTTTCTCTTTTATTTTCCTTTAAAATCCCCTATTACTCCCCCATTACTCCTTAACTTTCATTTCCATAGACTTTTACGATTTTTTAATTAGGGGGAAAAAAAAAATTTTTTTTTCTTTTTTTTTTCTTTTTCTTTCTTTTTTCTTCTTTCCTTTTTCTCTTCTATTTTCTATTTTTCTTTTTCTCTTATTTCTTTTAAAGTCCTCTAGTACTCCTCTACTACTCCTTAATTTTCATTTTCAATACACTATAACCTTACAAAAAAAAAAAAAAAAAAGAAGAGGAGCCCTATTTTTAAACCGAAGATTATTCTCTCCCAATCTTGACTCTCTGTTTTCTACCTCAGAACACCTCTATTTCCTCCTTTCCCCTTCTCTTCCCAATCCAATTCTGTGAATCTTTGTAGGTGACTGGGCTACGGAGAACATTCTGGGAACAGACAGCTGCGTAGATCTGTTTCTCTCCTCTTGAGTCCCCCTTTTTTTCTCCTCCTGTTCATCTCTATTTCCCTCCTCCCTCTCCTCTTCTTCATGTAACTCTGTGAACCTCTCTGGGTGTCCCTAACGGGGGAGAATCTTTCAGCCATTAACCTAGAAGTTCTCTTATCAGGGCTGTATAGTTGGAGAAGTCCTGAGACTACAGGAAGAATAAAACTGAAATCCAGAGGCAGGAGACTTAAGCCCAAAACCTGAGAACACCAGAAAACTCCTGACTACAAGGAACTTTAAGTAATAAGTGACTGTCCAAAAGCCTCCATACCTACACTGAAACCAACCACCACACAAGAGCCAATAAGTTTTAGAGCAAGACATACCATGCAAATTCTCCAGCAACGCAGGAACATAGCCCTGAACATCAATATACAGGCTGCCCAAGGTCACACCTAACACATAGACCCATCTCAAAACTCATTACTGGGCACTCCATTGCTCTCCAAAGAGAAGAAATCAAGTTCCACGCACCAGAACACTGACACAAGCTTCCCTAACCAGGAAATCTCGACAAGCCAATCGTCAAACCCCACCCACTGGGTTAATCCTCCACAACAAAAAGGAACCACAGACCTCCAGAATACAGAAAGCCCACTCCAGATACAGCAATCTAAACAAGATGAAAAGGGAAAGAAATACCCAACAGGTAAAGGAACATGAAAAATGCCCACCAAGTCAAACAAAAGAGGAGGAGATAGGGAATCTACCTGAAAAAGAATTTAGAATAATGATAATAAAAATGATCCAAAATCTTGAAAACAAAATGGAGTTATAGATAAATAGCCTGGAAACAAAGATTGAAAAGATTCAAGAACTGTTTAATAAAGACCTAGAAGAAATAAAAAAGAGTCAATTACAAATGAATAATGCAATGAATGAGATCAAAAACACTTTGGAGGAAACCAAGAGTAGAATAACGGAGGCAGAAGATAGGATAAGTGACGTAGAAGATAAAATGGTGGAAATAAATGAAGCAGAGAGGAAAAAAGAAAAAAGGATCAAAAGAAATGAGGACAACCTCAGGGACTTCTGGGACACTGTGAAACGCCCCAACATTCGAATCATAGGAGTTCCAGAAGAAGAAGACAAAAAGAAAGGCCATGAGAAAATACTCGAGGAGATAATAGCTGAAAACTTCCCTAAAATGGGGAAGGAAATAGCCACCCAAGTCCAAGAAACCCAGAGAGTCCCAAACAGGATAAACCCAAGGCAAAATACCCCAAGAAACATATTAATCAAATTAACAAAGATCAAACACAAAGAACAAATATTAAAAGCAGCAAGGGAAAAACAACAAATAACACAAAAAGGGATTCCCATAAGGATAATAGCTGATCTATCAATAGAAACCCTCCAGGCCAGAAGGGAATGGCAGGACGTACTGAAAGTAATGAAAGAGAATAACCTACAACCTAGATTACTGTATCCAGCAAGGATCTCATTCAGATATGAAGGAGAATTCAAAAGCTTTACAGATAAGCAAAAGCTGAGAGAATTCAGCACCACCAAACCAGCTCTTCAACAAATGCTAAAGGATCTTCTCTAGACAGGAAATGCAGAAAGGTTGTACAAACGTGAACCCAAAACAACAAAGTAAATGGCAACGGGACCACACCTATCAATAATTACCCTAAATGTAAATGGGTTGAATGCCCCAACCAAAAGACAAAGATTGGCTGAATGGATACAAAAACAAGACCCCTATATATGCTGTCTACAAGAGACGCACCTCAAAACAAGAGACACATACAGACTAAAAGTGAAGGGCTGGAAAAAAATATTTCATGCAAACGGAGACCAAAAGAAAGCAGGAGTCGCAATACTCATATCAGATAAAATAGACTTTCAAATAAAGGAAGTGAAAAGAGACAAAGAAGGACACTACATAATGATCAAAGGATCAATCAATAAAGAAGATATAACAATTATAAATATATATGCACCCAACATAGGAGCACCGCAATATGTACGGCAAACGCTAACGAGTATGAAAGAGGAAATTAATAGTAACACAATAATAGTGGGAGACTTTAATACCCCACTCACAACTATGGATAGATCAACTAAACAGAAAATTAACAAGGAAACACAAACCTTAAATGACACAATGGACCAGCTAGACCTAATTGATATCTATAGGACATTTCACCCCAAAACAATCAACTTCACCTTTTTCTCAAGTGCACACGGAACATTCTCCAGAATAGATCACATCCTGGGCCATAAATCTGGTCTTGGAAAATTCAAAAAAATTGAAATCATTCCAGTCATCTTTTCTGACCACAGTGCAGTAAGATTAGATCTCAATTACAGGGAAAAAATTGTTAAAACTTCAAACATATGGAGGCTAAATAACACGCTTCTGAATAACCAACAAATCATAGAAGAAATCAAAAAAGAAATCAAAATATGTATAGAAATGAATGAAAATGAAAACACAACAACCCAAAACCTATGGGACACTGTAAAAGCAGTGCTAAGGGGAAGGTTCATAGCATTACAGGCTTACATCAAGAAACAGGAAAAAAACCAATTAAATAACCTAACTCTACACCTAAAGCAATTAGAGAAGGAAGAAATGAAGAACCCCAGAGTTAGCAGAAGGAAAGAAATCTTAAAACTCAGGGCAGAAATAAATGCAAAAGAAACTAAAGAGACCATAGCAAAAATCAACAAAGCTAAAAGCTGGTTTTTTGAAAAAATAAACAAAATTGACAAACCATTAGCAAGACTCATTAAGAAACAAAGAGAGAAAAACCAAATTAACAAAATTAGAAATGAAAATGGAGAGATCACAACAGACAACACTGAAATACAAAGGATCATAAGAGACTACTACCAGCAGCTCTATGCCAATAAAATGGACAACTTGGATGAAATGGACAAATTCTTAGAAAAGTATAACTTTCCAAAACTGAACCAGGAAGAAATAGAAGATCTTAACAGACCCATCACAAGCAAGGAAATCGAAACTGTCATCAAAAATCTTCCAGCAAACAAAAGCCCAGGACCAGATGGCGTCACAGTTGAATTCTACCAAAAATTTAGAGAAGAGCTAACACCTATCTTACTCAAACTCTTCCAGAAAATTGCAGAAGAAGGTAAGCTTCCAAACTCATTCTATGAGGCCACCATCACCTAATTCCAAAACCAGACAAAGATGCCACAAAAACAGAAAACTACAGGCCAATATCACTGATGAACATAGATGCAAAAATCCTTAACAAAATTCTAGCAAGCAGAATCCAACAACATATTAAAAAAATCATACACCATGACCAAGTGGGCTTTATCCCAGGAATGCAAGGATTCTTTAATATCCGCAAATCAATCAATGTAATACACCACATTAACAAATTGAAAGATAAAAACCATATGATTATCTCAATAGATGCAGAGAAAGCCTTTGACAAAATTCAACACTCATTTATGATTAAAACTCTCCAAAAAGCAGGAATAGAAGGAACATACCTCAACATAATAAAAGCTATATATGACAAACCCACAGCAAGCATCACCCTCAATGGTGAAAAATTGAAGGCATTTCCCCTGAAATCAGGAACAAGACAAGGGTGCCCACTCTCACCACTACTATTCAACATAGTGTTGGAAGTTCTGGCCACAGCAATCAGAACAGAAAAAGAAGTAAAAGGAATCCAGATAGGAAAAGAAGAAGTGAAACTCTTGCTGTTTGCAGATGACATGATCCTCTACATAGAAAACCCTAAAGACTCTACCAGAAAATTACTAGAGCTAATCAATGAATATAGTAAAGTTGCAGGATATAAAATTAACACACAGAAATCCCTTGCATTCCTATATACTAACAATGAAAAAACAGACAGAGAAATTAAGGAAACAATACCATTCACCATTGCAACAAAAAGAATAAAATACTTAGGACTATATCTACCTAAAAAAACAAAGGACCTATACATAGAAAACTATAAAACACTGATGAAAGAAATCAAAGAGGACACAAACAGATGGAGAAACATACCGTGTTTATGGATTGGAAGAATTAATATTGTCAAAATGGCTATTCTACCCAAAGCAGTCTATAGATTCAATGCAATCCCTATCAAGCTACCAACCGTATTCTTCACAGAACTAGACCAAAGAATTTCACAATTTGTATGGAAATACAAAAAACCTCGAATAGCCAAAGTCATCTTGAGAAAGAAGAATGGAGCTGGAGGAATCAACCTGCCTGACTTCAGACTCTACTACAAAGCCACAGTCATCAAGACAGTATGGTACTGGCACAAAGACAGAAATATAGATCAATGGAACAGAATAGAAAGCCCAGAGATAAATCCACGAACCTATGGACACCTTGTCTTTGACAGAGGAGGCAGGGATATACAATGGAGGGGGGACGACCTCTTTAACGAGTGGTGCTGGGAAAACTGGTCAACCACTTGTAAAGGGATGAAACTAGAACACTTTCTAACACCATACACCAAAGTGGACTCAGGGTGGATTGGGGATCTGGATGTAAGACCAGAAACTATAAAACTCCTGGAGGAGAACATGGGCAGAACACTCTCCGACATGAATCAAAGCAAGATCCTCTGTGACCCACCTCCCAGGGTGTTGGAAATAAAGGCAAAACTAAACAAATGGGACCTAATGAAACTTAAAAGCTTTTGCACTACAAAGGAAACTATAAGTAAGGTGAAAAGACAGCCCTCAGACTGGGAGAAAATAATAGCAAATGAAGAAACAGACAAAGGATTAATCTCAAAAATATACAAGCAACTCCTGAAGCTCAATTCCAGAAAAATAAATGACCCAATCAAAAAATGGGCCAAAGAACAAAACAGACATTTCTCCAAGGAAGACATACAGATGGCTAACAAACACATGAGGGGATGCTCAACGTCACTCATTATTGGAGAAATGCAGGTCAAAACCACAATGAGGTGCCGTTACACGCCAGTCAGGATGGCTGCTATCCAGAGGTCTACAGGCAGTGGGTGCTGGAGAGGGTGTGGAGAGGGGGGAACCCTCTTGCACTGTTGGTGGGAATGCGGACTGGTGCAGCCGCTATGGAAAACAGTGTGGAGATTTCTTGAAAGACTGGAAGTAGAACTGCCATATGACCCAGCAATCCCACTTCTGGGCATACACACTGAGGAAACCAGATCTGAAAGAGCCGCGTGCACCCCAGTGTTCGTCGCAGCGCTGTTTATAATAGCCAGGACATGGAAGCAACCTAGATGCCCATCAGCAGATGAATGGATAGGGAAGCTGTGGTACATGTACACCATGGAATATTACTCAGCCATTAAAAAGAATTCATTTGAACCAGTCCTAATGAGATGGATGAAGCTGGAGCCCATTATACAGAGTGAAGTAAGCCAGAAAGATAAAGAGCATTACAGCATACTGACACATGTATATGGAATTTAGAAAGGTGATAACGATAACCCTATATGCAGAACAGAAAAAGAGACACAGAAATACAGAACAGACTTTTGAACTTTGTGGGAGAATGTGAGGGTGGGATATTTCAAAAGAACAGCATGTATACTATCTATGGTGAAACAGATCACCAGCCCAGGTGGGATGCACGAGACAAGTGCTCCGGCCTGGTGCACTGGGAAGACCCAGAGGAATCGGGTGGAGAGGGAGGTGGGAGGGGGGATCGGGATTGGGAATACATGTAAATCCATGGCTGATTCATATCAATGTATGACAAAACCCACTGGAAAAAAAAAATAAAAATAATTAAAAAAAAAAAAAAAGCAATAAATGCTGGAGAGGGTGTGGAGAAAAGGGAACCCTCTTACACTGTTGGTGGGAATGCAAACTAGTACAGCCGCTATGGAGAACAGTGTGGAGTTTCCTTAAAAAACTGGAAATAGAACTGCCATATGACTCAGCAATCCCACTTCTGGGCATACACACTGAGGAAACCAGATCTGAAAGAGACACATGCACCCCAATGTTCATCGCAGGACTGTTTATAATAGCTAGGACATGGAAGCAACCTAGATGCCCATCAGCAGACGAATGGATAAGGAAGCTGTAGTACATATACACCATGGAATATTACTCAGCCATTAAAAAGAATTCATTTGAATCAGTTCTAATGAGATGGATGAAACTGGAGCCCATCATACAGAGTGAAGTAAGCCAGAAAGATAAAGACCAATACAGTATACTAATGCATATATATGGAATTTAGAAAGATGGTAATGATAACCCTATATGCAAAACAGAAAAACAGACACAGATGTACAGAACAGACTTTTGGACTCTGTGGGAGAAGGCGAGGGTGGGATGTTTTGAGAGAACAGCATCAAAACATGTATATTATCTAGGATGAAACAGATCACTAGCCCAGGTTGGATGCATAAGACAAGTGCTCCAGGGTGGTGCACTGGGAAGACCCAGAGGGATGGGATAGTGAGGGAGGTGGAAGGGGGGATCGGGATGGGGAATACAAGTAAATCCATGGCTGTTTCATGTCAATGTATGGCAAAAACCACTACAATATTGTAAAGTAATCAGTCTCCAACTAATAAAAATAAATGGGAAAAAAAAAAATACTGGCAGTAGTGATTTAGCACCTACACTACAGTCTAACATTTGCCAGGCGCTGTGCTCAAATTCCTTATGTATCTTATGAAATTTCAGACTTCTCTTCTGGCTCAGATAGTAAAGAATCTACCTATAATAGCAGGAGACCTGGGTTTGATCCCTGTGTTGGGAAGATCCACTGGAGAAGAGAATGGCAACCCACCCCAGTATTCTTGCCTGGAGAATTCCATGGACAGAGGAATCTAGCAGGCTATAGTCCATGGTATCACAAAGAATTGAACATAATTGAGTGACTAACACTCATATAAACCTTTTAAGAAGGAAAAATGTGAAACCTAAATCTATCTTTCCCTAAAGGTTATAATGAACCACTATGTTCCAGTATGTCTAAGGAAGCAAGTCTGAAACAATCTACTAAGTACTATCCTATATTAACTATACTCTGGAAGAGAACTGCCTTCAAAGAACCAGTAAGTGTAATGAATAGGAGGACCTCGGTGACAATAAAAGGATTGTCCCCACCTGCTGGATAATGCCGAGTTTGTGGAAATTAACAATGTGCATACAGAATCTCTTATAAGGTGGGTAAATATCTAAGACCCACATAACCCTGGGGTTATGTATGAGCTTCTTGGGGATTTTCTTGACTGCATCACTATATAAATCCATGAAATGAATGACCCTCAAACTTAAAAATGCATCAGAATCATCCAGAAGATGCATTAGAACATATGTTGCTATACTCTTCCCCTATAGTTTCTGATTCAGCAAGAATTTGTGTTTCTAACAAGTCCCCTGATGACACTGATCCTGTTGTTTTGAGGACTGCAACTTAAATCAAATGGACTATGCCTATAATTGGTAATAATAAAAGCCAATCTAAGTAGTGATCAAATAAATTAATTTTCAGGTTACCAAGTGGAAATGTGAAGTTCCTAGAAGGGGAAAGAATGGGTAAATGTGTTTAGAAACACTGAGTTGGTGGAGCAGGAGTATGAGGTCGGTAGTCTGACAGACACCATCCAGTCTCTATGGCTGAACAATCTGAGTAGCCTTGACTTAGTCACTTAACTTCTCCAGGCCCAGTCTGCACATGTGTAAATTGCAGAAGAAAGGGTAAAATATATTGAAAGTTTCATCAGAGTATTGGGATTATAATAAAATTTAATAAGGTGCACCTATCCTAAAGAAATTAGAAATACAGGAGCTAAGATTTTCCTCAGAGAAGGAAGTTATCATTAAACATTACAATACAGAATAGAGATAATGCAAGGTCAGCATAATGAAGGCACCACATTAGCACATCTCTGGGACATGACTATGTATGTGACTGAGTGTATTAATATTAATACATCTAAAGAATGGGCCAATCAAAATATAAATTGGGCATCCTTGGGAACAGAAAAATAAGCTTTCAGGAGAACAGACGCATGCAGTATCTAATTGGGAACTGCCCAAAAGAGACAAAATCTTTACTACTGGATTCAAGCCTTATGGTCTCCTACCTCAAAATAGATTAGACAGGCTTAAGATGTTCCAGTTCAAAATTCTTGCTAACGAACATGATTTTTGTTTGGCTTCTTGATTGGTTTGCCTACTGAGACAGTGATCCTGCTATACAAGAGCAATGTTCAATCAATTTGCCATTGCATATTAAAATTTTGACATTTTGATAATATTTTGCTTTGAATATAGTTTACCTACACTGATTTACAGGTGGAATGATTGCTGTAATCTGCAACTGCATTCCTCATTATAGATGCCTGACCTGATTTTTATATTGTTTGTATGTGTATCAGTCTTCATAACTTTGGAAAATGCAAACTCATCCCTAATCTTCTTTCATTATATGAACAAAACCAGACTTGTGAACCCACAATGTGAGTATTAGAAACTAATGTGGCCTTATTTACCAAGGTAAAAGTCCATCTGTGGACGACTGCCTGGAAAGCCAGTCAGCATTCCCCAGGTGGTACCCCTCTCCACTTCTGTGATAGATGCCTGTAACCTGTTTGTTCATAAATCTGTTTTTCAGCCTTCCTCTTTGCCTCTTTATGAAAGTGAAAGAGGAGAGTGAAAAAGTTGGCTTAAAGCTCAACATTCAGAAAACTAAGATTATGGCATCCGGTCCCACCACTACATGGGAAATAGATGGGGAAACAGAAGAAACAGTGGCTGACTTTATTTTGGGGGGCTCTAAAATCACTGCAGATGGTGATTGCAGCCATGAAATTAAAAGACACTTACTCCTTGGAGGGAGTGTTATGACCATCCTAGACAGCATATTAAAAAGCAGAGACATTACTTTGTCCACAAAGGTCCATCTAGTCAGGGCTATGGTTTTTCCAGTGGTCATATATGGATGTGAGAGTTGGACTATAAAGAAAGCTGAGTGCCAAAGTATTGATGCTTTTGAATTGTGGTACTGGAGAAGTCTCTTGAGAGTCCCTTGGACTGCAAGGAGATCCAACCAGTCCATCCTAAAGGAGATCAGTCCTGGGTGTTCATTGGAAGGACTGATGTTGAAGCTGAAACTCCAATATGTTGGCCACCTGATGTGAAGAGCTGACTCATTGGAAAAGATCCTGATGCTGAGAAAGATTGAGGGCAGGAGGAGAAGGGGACAACAGAGGATGAGATGGTTTGATGGCATCAGCGACTCAATGGACATGGGTTTGAGTAGACTCTGGCAGTTGGTGATAGACAGGGAGGCTAGGCATGCTGCGATTCATGGGGTCACAAAGAGTAGGACACAACTGAGCGACTGAACTGAACTGAACTGAACTTTGCTCTGTATCATTGAGCAGATGCTAAACACTTGTAGATTATAGATATTTTCCCAGACGCTCACTGGTTTCAAACAATAGATTGGCACTGGCATGAGAATGGATGACATAAAAAAAAAAAAAAAAAAAGAAGAAGAGCCATGTATTGATTTTTTTTTTCCTTCTCAGCTTCTTCCATTCCCAGTAATTCATTTCCTTTGTTAAATTTCCTCAGCTTTAAATTCAGAGTTTTGTTTTTTTTTTTTTTAAGTAAAAAACAAAAAACAAATGAAGTATTGTGTTAAGATTCAGGAGAACAGCATTTTGATTCACTGCTTTCTTTTACCAATTATCTTCCATTATAAGTTATTACAAGATATTGGGTATAATGCCCTGTGCTATAAAGTAAACCTTTGCTGTTTTTGTAAACTTAAGAGTTTCAGATAATCGAATGATTTCTGTTTTCCTTGTCCAAACCCAATTAATGACCATGTAACATAAGAGCTTACTAGTAACTGTGACCATCTGTTCAAGAAGTATCAAGTGTGTACTCATGGATACACACACACAGAGAGACTCATAATAAAATTATATAAATCAATAAAAAATTTGGTTTGCATTTTTTTTGGGTAAATTATACTAGGCAGCCACATTAAATAGTCACAAGCCAAGTGTGTGACTTATTTTAATTACCAAAAAGCACTGCAAGGAGATCAAACCAGTTAATCCTGAAGGAAATCAGTGCTGAATATTCATTGGAAGGACTGATGTTGAAGCTGAAACTCCAATAGATTGGCCACCTGATGAGAAGAACTGACTCATTGGAAAAGACCCTGATGCTGGGAAAGATTGAAGGCAGGAGGAGAAGGGGATGACAGAGGATGATGTGGCTGGATGGCATCACCGACTCAATGGACATGAGTTTGAGTAAACTCCAGGAGTTGGTGATGGGCAACGAAGCCTGGTGTGCTGCAGTCCATGGGGTCGCAAAGAGTCAGACACAACTGAGTGACTGAACTGAACTGAACTGAAAAAGCAGTCAGAGCAAATCCAAAATCTCAAGTAGACAAGAGGTTATGAGGGCAGTTGTAGAGTTAGATTGTGCATGTGTCTAACAAGAAAGTAAATGTAGTTTTCAATTTAATCTATGAAGAAATCAAACTACTGACATATTCAGACTGAAAAATGTAATGTTACAGAATGTCATCACAGTATTGGAATATTTAACCGTTTTGTTAACTAAAATATTGGCCAAGGCAGTGCATTTTTCTCTCGGGGGAATTCAAACATGTGAGAAAAAGTTCCTAAACACCATCCATCCAATATCATGCATCTAAATTCTCTCTATACTTACAAAAGAACGAACTCCCTTTGGATTTTCTGTTTTGCACCATATGTACAACTTTGACACTATGCTCTCTCAAAGCCTTCCAGCAAAATTAAGTGGGGCCAGTTGACAATATGAGGTCAAATATGAGTTAACATACACTTTTCAAATTCTGTTCTACTTTATATCAATGTTAATTTTTTCCTTTTCTGATGAAAATTATGCTTCCATCTTTTCCATGTTATTTAGACATATTACTATGACTTTGTAGTTTAAAGTAACAAAATCCAAGCAATGAATTACCAGGTTTTTCTATACTTATATGCTACAGTCATTTAGGTCCCCAATGTTGCCCTGTTATATCTATAATAAAACAACGCGTATTGTTATCAAAAGTGGCATGAAGGTTTAAAGCTAGACTCTTCTTCAACTACAGAGCTGTAATAGCTTCGTATTATTGAGCCTCATTTCCCGAGTGTCTTTAAATTCTTGCTGGGTAGTAAAATAAGAAGACACATTAAAAACTCTTGGAGACCACCAAGGGAGCATTTAATGCAACCTTGAAGGCACTGAGGTATGTGGCTTCCAACAGTGCCTACACAAGTGAATCTAAGATTTCCTTAAATGCTTAATTTTAAGAGGTAAATGACACAGGCATTTACAAACACAATTTAGTACTTTTTAAAAGGAAACAAATTAAAAAAAAATAAATAAAAATAAAAAAATAAAAAAAAAATAAATAAAAGGAAACAAATTAATTAAAATATTCAACAATTAGCCCCAAGTGATAATGCCTGCCACATTTACTCTTTAATAAGTAATCAAGAAACCCTCTGTGAAAACTTTTACGTTTATGGTCCCATATATTTTATCCTCCAAAGTAGGATACTTTGGGGGACTGAAAAACAATGACATCAACAAGTGTACCAGAACACTAGGTGTAAACCAGGACTGTGCCAGGCAAATCATGATATATGTTCATTCTGAGACAGAAAATGGGAATGCAAGACCCAGCCCTTTGTTTCCTAGGAGTTTACAGTTCAGTAAGAGAGAAAGGAAACAGAATAGCAACATGATCATTCTATTATTTCTATCATTATTGTCATGGTTGTTCAAGATTTTTGTGTTCCCTTGTATGGTTTTATTTAATCCTTAATGAACAGATGTTTACTACTACTACTTCATCTTGTACATGAAGAAAACAAATGAAATGGAAGTTAAATACATTGAGTTGGCCAACAGGTTCATTTGGGCTTTTCCATAAGATGTTATGGAAAAACTCAAAAGAATTTTTTGGACAACTTAGTATTACCCACATTCACAGGGATGAAAAAGTAGAGAAGGTGAAATGTGAAACAATGGAATTTTTCGGCAGAATCTAAAATCTCACTCACTCCCCAAAGCAGGATCCTATGATGTATTGTGGTAAGAAATGGCTTGGTATTCTGGGATCCCATAGAAAGGGTACTTAAGCAAGCATCTTTGACCAAGCAAGGCTTTATGGAAGACGTGACAAATAAGCCACTGACTCAGCTGCCAAGGGGAAGGGGTGTAGCAAGTGGGACAACAAATACTAAATCATTAAGTAAAACACTGTAAACCCCTTGAAGATTAATGATGCACAATAGTCACTGCATATATAATGTGCTCTTTAAAAGCAGCCCTAGTATATGCATAAACCATGTAATTTAAAATGACAAATGAGTTGAATTTTGTGCCCCTAGGATATGTTGAAATACTAAATACCAGTTCCTCAGAATGTGATCTGATTTGTAAACAGGGCTATTGCAGATGTAATTAGCTAAGATGAGATCTTACTGAAGTGTACCAGTATGACTGGTATCTTTATAGGAAGAAGAAAACGCCATTCAAAAGACAGACACACACGCACACACACTCACGCATACAGGTGACTACAGAGGCACAGATTGCAACGATGTGGCTGACAGCCAGTGGACATCAATCTCGATGGTTACCAGCAGACACTGGGAAGAGGTGAGGAAGGGTTCTACCTAGAATCTCAGAGAGAGCATTCGGGCACTGCTGACACATTATCACAACTGTAGCCTTCCAAACTGTGAGAGAGGAACTTCTGTTGTTTGAAGCCACCCCGTTTGTGGGACTGTATTGTGGCAGTCCTAGGAAATTAACACAATGTACAACCATGAAATTCAGACACACACAATTTTGGAATTAGGGAACTCTTCAGGCTATTATGGGGCTTCCCTGGTGGTGGTAAAGAATCTCCCTGCAATGCAGGAGACCCAGGGTTTGATCACTGGGTCAGGAAGATCCCCAGGAGAAGGGAATGGCAACCCACTCCAGTAGTCTAGCCTGGAGAATTCCACGGACAGAGGAGCCTGGTGGACTACGATTCAGGGAGTCACAAGGAGTCGGACACAACTTAGCGAATAACACTTTCACTTTTCACTTTAAGCTAATATTATACTTCAGCGGATATAGAATTTAAATATCTATGAAATGTGTTTACATGCATTTTATACAATAACACACGTAATACTTTTGTGTTATTAAATGACTGGCTATGGTCCATCTTCTTGATGGCACTGTGAAGAATTATTCAAGATGGTAAATTGTTCTGATTATAGCCTGGCATGCTGCAGTCCACATGATCACAGAGCCAGACAGGACTTACTGACTGAACAACAGCAATAAAAGCAATGTAAAAGATCAGTTAGATTCAGTACTATACCATACCTGGATGCCTAAAAGTTAATCTTAAGAAATACAGATTACTATGATGCCCAAGAAAACTGGAGTGGGTAGCCTATTCCTTCTCCAGTGGATCTTCCCAAACCAGGAATCAAACCGGGGTCTCCTGAATTGCAGGTAGATTCTTGACCAACTGAGCTATCAGGGAAGCACAAGCTGGAATCAAGATTGCCGGGAGAAATATCAATAACCACAGGTATGCAGATGACACCACCCTTATGGCAGAAAGTGAAGAGGAACTGAAGAGTCTCTTGATGAGGGTGAAAGAGGGGAGTGAAAAAGCTAGCTTAAAACTCAACATTCAAAAAACAAAGGTCATGATCCTATCACTTCATGGTAAGTAGATGGGGAAACAATGGAAACAGTGAGACTTTATTTTCTTGGGCTCCAAAATCACTGCATATGGTGACTGCAGGCATGAAATTAAAAGACACTTGCTCCTTGGAAGAAAAGCTATGACCAACCTAGGCAGAATATTAAAAAGCAGAGACATTACTTTGTTGACAAAGGTCTGTCTAGTCAAAGCTATGGTTTTTCCAGTAGTCATGTATGGATGTGAGAGTTGGACTATAAAGGAAGCTGAGCGCTGAAGAATTGATGCTTTTGAATTTTAGTTTGGTGAAGAATCTTGAAAGTCCCTTGGACTACAAGGAGATTCAACCAGTCCATCCCAAAGGAGATCAGTCCTGTATATTCACTGGAAGGACTGATGCTGAAGCTGACACTCTAATACTTTGGCCACCTGATGCAAAGAATTGATTCTTTGGAAAAGGCCCTAATACTGGGAAAGACTGAAGGCAGGAGGAGAAGGGGTTACAGAGGATGGGATCATTGGATGGCATCAACGACTTGATGGACATGAGTTTGAGCAAGCTCTGGGAGTTGCTGTTGGACAGGGAAGCCTGGTGTGCTGCAATCCATGGGGTCTCAAGGAGTCCGACATGACTGAACGACCGAACTGAACTGATGACACCCAACAGTGAAGAAACTAATTAACTAAGGATTTTTTATTCTCAAGCTGATCCAACATCATCGCCAAAGGCAAGCAAGTAAACAAGAAGGGATCAAGTTTTATCGAATAATAATTTCTCATGTTCCATGGGAAAAAGGAAAAAATCAATGTTTGTTGATTGAAACAGATAAAACTGTCAGGAAAATATATGTTATTTTTAGGTTTTTGTTAAGACTGACACTAAAAGAAAATCAAAATAAAATATTAACAATTCTAAAAAAAATAATTGAGTCATTCCGAATAACTGTTTTCTCATTTTTCAGTCCTAGAAATACTTGTTTTTTACAAAAGCTTTTTGTGTAGCATGAGTTAACTTTTTCAGATCACAGATAGGTTTTACTCCTTACTGATTTTTTTTGAAGCATCTGAGAAGTTTAGGAAAAGGCTGTGATGAGCCTAATTTGAAATAAAGGTGCCATGCTTACAAACAGCACCTGTATAGATTATTAATTACAACTGATAGCATATTCTTTAACATAGAACTAGATAGGTAGTATTTTCTATAATTGTAATTAAAATTATTGAAGCTAAGTCTCAAATCTCAATATTTTCAAGTAAACCTAAGGAGTGCTATATTCCACTGGAGTTTCAAAACTAAATTCAACTCTCTTAATTGGCATCTTTAATGTACTAGCCAGAAATGAAGAGGGTAAACTTGATTCAACAGGATCACAAGTAGATCACTACTATTAATATATTTGTTTTCACGCTACCTTTTTAAAATAGCAGGGATTCATACAACTATAAATGAACACTTACCATTGAATGTGCCCCAAAAACTTACACTGTATTATGAATTTATCTTTCTGTGTGTGTGTGTATATATATACATGTAATATAAACTTGAAAATAGAGAAATTGATTATCATCCCATCATGAAAAAATTCACCTAAGACTATATTGAATTTAGTGCATTTAGATTTTGTTGACAGCTCAAGTGAAAGTGAAAGTCGCTCAGTCATATCCAACTCTTGGTGACCCCATGGACTATACAGTCCATGGAATTCTCCAGGCCAGAATACTGGAGTGGTAGCTGTTCCCTTCTCCAGGGGATCTTCCCAACCCAGGGATAGAACCCAGGTCTCCCACATTGCAGGTGGATTCTTTAACAGCTGAGGCACCAGGGAAGCCCAAGAGTACTGGAGTGGGTAGCCTGTCCCTTCTCCAGTGGATCTTCTCAACCCAGGAATCAAACCAGGGTCTTCTGCACTGCAGCTGGCTTCTTTAACAGCTGAGCTACTAAGGAAGCCCTGACAACTCAATAGCTACTACAAAAAATATTAAAAATCAAAGGAAAAATATATATTGTAGGGTGTCTATCACTTAGAAATCTCCTCATACATCAAATAATACATACTGAAAATATATCAATGGGAGTATTCTTCTAATAATAAAAATACAAAACCAAATCATCAATGTCTACGTAGCTATACAACACTTCTACATGAAAAGAATCACAGCTATTTACCTTAAAATGATCCATGTCAACTATATACAATACAACCAATAGATCCTCAACTATATATTGATAGGCAGTAGTGATTTCCTTCTATCTTCCAGAAATGCCCTGATCATTTTAGAAAGCTTATTTCATGTCAACTGCTGTAATAAAATAACAATTATGTTCTCATAACTCATATATTATTCATTGAAAGATGCAGATTTCAAAAAGACACATCTAATTTCAAACTTCCATGTGATCTGTATATCCAATTATTCTGACTTTGCTTTGAGATCCATTTTCCAATCATCTTGGAGATCCAATTTTGATCATGAGAGGCAAAACTGTTAAAACCAAACAAATCCTCAGTTGGTATCTACATAGGAAATCTCCATCGCATGACAATCCTTGTGAATGAACATACAAACTTTCAATGCTTAGACTTAATTCAAGTACAAGACATTTTTTTCAAGAGGAAAATAAGTGAGGACGATATAATCTACAGCCATGCCAATTATATTATATAAAAGTCTTAAGAAATAAAAGCAAAATTTAATTGAGCATCCTACCTTGGCTAGTGACATGTGGTTTACCTTTAAAGTCTTCAGGAAAAGTAGAAGTACAATAATCCTGAATCATGGGCTTCCCTGGTGGCTCAGAGGTTAAAGCGTCTGCCTGCAGTACAGGAGACCTGGGTTCAATCCCTGAGTCGGGAAGATCCCCTGGAGAAGGAAATGGCAACCCACTCCAGTATTCTTGCCTGGAGAATCCCATGGAGGGAGGAGCCTGGTAGGCTAAAGCCCATGGGGTCGCAAAGAGTAGGACACGGCTGAGCAACTTCACTTCAGTTCTTCAGGTCAGCAGCAAGGAAGCACAAACTAAGGTTAGGTGGATAAATGTGCTTGCTCCTCATGAGGTTTTAGTCCAGGAGACAGGTACTGTCTTATCCTGGAGTTGCCTCAGGAAGGAAAATCTGAGACAAGAGATTACAGATAGTAGTTTATTTTCAGAATTAATTCCAGGGAAGCAAAGTAGGGGACTGTGAACAGTGACACAGAGAAGGAGAAAAACCAATAAAACAAAGTGTTATTATGCTAGACATTGCTGAGAGTGACTGGGGCTTCATTCTTCTGGGACCCTCCAAGGAACCATGTAAAGTAGAATATGTTACAGAATCACCTGACCAAGGGGGCAGGTATCAACTGGATCCTACTTCCTATTGACCAAAGAGCAGCTTTTCAAATAGCAATTAGCACTATGCTGTAGAAAGTCTAGTCTTGTTCTAGAATCTAAAGGTCTGTGCTGTGACTCTATGCTTAGGACTTTAATAAAAGATCCACACGTTATTCATAAACAGCACCAAATCTTCTAGATCATCATGCTTGCAGAGCAGGCAAAATGATGTGTTATAATCAATATAATGGACTAGTATAATGTTATGTAGATTATGAAGATATCAAGTTCCCTGTGCACTAGAATGTTACGAAGAATGAGACAGTTCATCTTGAGCTAGGGCAGAACTGTGCAGGTGCACTGCTGTCCATCTCACATAAAAACAAATTTTAAATCCTTCTCCTTGAGGATAATTGAAAAGCATTCACTTATCAGATGACTAGCTACATACTAGCTTGTATCAGAAGTGTGTCAATTTTTTCCAATGTAGACACAACATCTGGCCCAGATTATAGCTAGCTCAAAATACACGAGCTAAATCCATGCTTGTGACCGAGCCCAACTTCAATGGGAGAGTAAGGAACACCCTACTTACTCTATTGGGTTACCTCAAAGTTATGATGACAGCAATAGTTTAGAATTATTAGGTTTATAGAAAAATATTATTTTGTATCGGTAATACAATCACAAATATGATGATGACTAAGTATTTACTTTTTGCCAGGCATTCTGCTAAATGACCTATGTGTATTATCTCATTAAGTACATTGACTAATGTTGCTTTTGCAAGTATCTGGAGTTGTCTGATGAATGTTTCTTCTAAGCATCAGGAACTGTTCATGGAATTAAACAAATGATGAACTCTGAAATAGCTGTAAATAAATTCAGATCTCCTCAGTAAGAAGAATGACCCTTTAAATTCATGAGGATTTTTATTAAATGTTAAAAAGTCTTTAGTTAATGCTGATGTACTAGGCATAAAAAGTATCAGTACTTGTACAGTATATTAAAGTGTTGAACCAAAAGAGTCTTTCTATAGTCTATATTAAAAGTAATAGTAACAAAACTATTTTAAGGCATGATATCAATGATCAGAAAGGCTCTTGTAAGCTCTTATAAGATCTATCTCCTAAGCAAGCTATGGGAATACATTTTCCCCATGTAACCATGAACTTAATAAAGATGTATATCACCAGTGGGTGAGACTTTCTGTGTGTGTGCATTTGTGTCTGTGTGTGTGGGGAAAACTGTGAAGGTAGTTATTGATATGAAATTTGTGATTAATAAATTTTTGGATATTTCTCCTAGACCCTTTTCCATATCCTATCCAAAGATATACTGAAAAAATATTAGTTGTTTCAGTTGGACAGTCACTCACCTGATAACAGTAAACAGATCCAGTCTGTTAAATATCCTATTGTTTAAATCACTTATAGGAGAACTGTATTCATAATTCATTCCTTACTGGTTTTGTAACATTAAAAGAGAGAAGAGAGGAAGGAAAGAAGGAGGAGAGAAGGAAAGAAGGAAGGAAAAAAGAAAAGAGGGGAAAAAAGAAAAGGAAAATTAAGAGTATAGGTAGCTGAATCCTGAAATTAAGAATGTACAGAGGTACAATCACACTAGGTTGGTAGATTTATTGACAAACCCTTGTCTCCTTTCTCACTTTTCCATATATTAATATCTTTATAATAAGCCTTTCTTAAATGAGGAGGACTTAGTTCTAGTCCTTGCAAGCTAAGAAAAGTTAATTAACAGAGATGCAAAGGCTCTGCAATGCATTAAAACACAAAAATAGTGAAATTTATTGAAATGCATCTCATTTAGACTATAGAAATGCTAAGAACCATTTTTAAAATTTTGCTTATTTCAAATACGTTCAACAGTAGAGACCAAGTATAAATTACTTAAAATAATAAAAAGCCAGTATATATTTTATTATGTGCCATCTGTTTATATGTGTATACGTTAACATGTGCATATATTTGTATAACCTGCATTTAACTTTTGAAAGGAGTCAATGATATAGATATGATGGTTGCCATTATTGCTGTTATACAGACAGGAAAACTGAGATGCAGAGAGCAGAGAGGTTAAGGAACTTTCCCAAGACCACGCTAGTAGTCAAGAAGGATCCTGGACTATACCCAGGCAGTCCCACGCTCATAACCACTGCTATGTACTGAATTTATTCACTTATTTTAAAGAAATTTTACATTGCTGCCTTAGAATACTTGTGGAAATGGAAACCTTTATGACTCTCATTGCCAGAGAAATAGGTAACAGATTCAGAAATCTGAAAAGTGAATGAGGAACTTCTCTTTTTCACTGCATTTCCAAATATTATCATATTCAGATTAAACAAAGGAGCAAGAAAACCTTTTCAGCTTCATGGTATCAGCCAAGAAAATTCATCCTGAGGAAACCAGCTGCCAACAGCATGCCCTTTAGTATTTAGACAGGATGTGAAGGCCCAGCTGTTTTGTCAACCTTCCTTATACAGCTTGTTGACAAAAAAGAGGCCCAGTTAATTTTCCAAGTATGCAATATAAACTGAAACTGATTCACCTGCAAACACCTGAATTGCTTCTAGGAATGAAGAAATAATGATACCAAAATAATAAATTTTTCATAGGGTTAGAATACACTGAAATGATTCCAAAAATGGAATTTATCAGGAAAAATGAATAAGGCAATAATCTACTTCTGTTTTTCAGAACTTCTTTTAGATTACTCAGAGCTCGAAGATTCCATCCAGATTGCTGAAGCATGAAAGGGAAGATGTATGGAGAAAATAAGAAATGTCTGAGACTGAGAGAATGTAAGTATGAAGATAGAGGGAGCAGAATAGCTGGATGAATTAAAATGTAAGTTGCATTTTTAGTTCAGAATGTATAGAATTTGGCACGGTCATTGTAAGAATAAGGGGATCATCAGTGAGTATTCTCTTGTGCCTTCTTTTAGGTTTACTTGGACATTCCTGTTTTGATTTCAACTTTTTTACTCTGGAATTTTTATTCTATGCATATAAATTAAAAAAATAATAACAACACTGAACTTTCTTTGGGATAATATTCTTGAGTTAATGTTATCATTTTTTAATATAACTAAAATTATTTTAATTGGACTACATTATTTTCTATACAAATTTTTAAATAAAAATGCTATTTAAATATCAGCTTATTTACCTACATCATGTTTCAACAATTATTGCTTCTGGGTTTGTGTATTTAGTTTGGCGATCATTTTTTTCTACCAAATCTAATTCATTGGGTCAAATTTTCTGTGTATGTATGCTCAGCTGCTCAGTCGTGTCTGACTCTGTGACCCCATGGCTCCACTGATCATGGAATTTTCCAGGCAAAAATACTGGAGCAGGTTGGCATTTCCTACTCCAAAAGACCTTCCTAATCCAGAGATTAAACCCACATCTCTTGAATCTTCTGCACTGGCATGTGGATTCTTTACAACTGCACTAACTGGGAAGCCTCAAATTTTCTATAACTCAATTTTATTGAGACAAATTTATTCTTTAATAAATTTTCAGTTCTTAGAAAGTATCATAATTTGCAATTTTAGCCACTATGGATCTTAATATTTTAAAATAATTTTTACTTTTACTGTTTTCCATTTTTTCAACAGCATAATTTTGATAAAACATATTTCGCCATTTCAGTTTACTCATGGTCTCATCAATCCATTGCTTCATTCTATAAAGTTCACATGCTTATTTTAATTTGCTCTTCAGGGTCAAAATGGCAGAGTCAAAACATCCTCGAGAATTAAAGAGTTAAGGATGACAAGAGCAAAAGAGAAGATTAAAATGATGGGAGATTTTATAATCTTCACACTGTTCTTTAGTTTTCCCTGTACAGTTGTGTGTTAACTGGAATTTTTTTCTGTAATACAAATAAAATATATAACTTTGTCTACCAAATGAGACTTCTTTTTCATAACAGTGTTTGTGTTGAATAACAATCTGTATTTTGAACCAGTCAGGTTAAATATATGACAGTAATAACTGGCAATCAATGAATAAAACATCCTGAAAATTTTGGATCTGAATTAAATTTTTAAATCACAGATATATAGCCTAACAACATTATCTCCTATCTAACCTCTTTTTCCATACATTTTTTTTTTTCTTTGCTCATTATTTATCACTTTAGTGCCCCTGGAAAGTCTCAATTTCTGTTCCTGGTACTTAGCTTGTAAAAGCTGTAGCTGCTGACTCTGAGAACCTGAATTCATATGGCACCCGCAAACATCTGTTTTTCAAGGTTTTCTCTGAATATAATGACTAGGAGTAAGGAAAGTACCTGTGACCTTGCACATCACATTTTTAGAACAAACGCCTCCTCCACTGCAATTATGTTATCGTGAAATCATGTTCCACATTCTAAAATAAACTCATTGCCATATGAATTGTTATCTGACAGAGATATTTTTGCAGTTGTCTTTTTAACAGCTTCCTTAGACTAGTGTCTTTTAAATTTCTCACAATACCAAGAC
Source organism: Dama dama (assembly GCF_033118175.1). Taxonomy (NCBI): domain Eukaryota; kingdom Metazoa; phylum Chordata; class Mammalia; order Artiodactyla; family Cervidae; genus Dama; species Dama dama. Next base: position 61,700,466 of record NC_083692.1, on the reverse strand, counting down.
AAAAATTATTTTTTGTCTATTCTACATGTTTACTTAAGCTTGAATGTTCAACAATTACTACCCTTATCCTACATTGCACATATAGTATGGATTTCACATACATACACACACAAACATATATACATTTTTAGCTAAATCATCTAAAATAAACATATATATATTTTTTTTTTCTTTTTTTTCTGATTTGCAAGACAAGTCAGAGAGTTTTCCACAATGTCACGGTTCGGGACTCACCTGTGGACGTGGATGTCCTGTGACTAGACAGGTCAATTCCAGGGTTTCCCCTTCCCGTATAGTGTAGACCCTTTCTGAGTAGCGCTCCTCTTCAATGTTACAGGCCAAGCCTGAATGTACAATACGAACCGTGGGGGGAGCTGTTGAATCAGAAAGAAAATACATAAAAAGATAAATAAACTGCCATCCAATGAATCATCATGGTTGCAAACGGCAATTCTTATTAGACTTTAGCTCTGTCAGATCCATCAGTCTTAACACTTTGAACATCCTCAAGGGATTAAACATTTTGCTGGACAGAAAGCTTCAAATTTATCTAAAAGTCGCCAACACATTCTGAAAATGGAAAATGGGAATAGGGTGCTGAGGAAAACTGGTGATTCAGGAAATCACCATCATTACAAGACCTGTAATAAAACTTGACTGCTAAAATGTGATAGTTCCCCTCATCTCTGAAATCTGAAATTTAATATAGTAAAGGATGTTGTCCAAAGTCAATGTAGTAGTAGTAGTCATTCAGTCATGTCCGACTCTTTGCAACCCCAGGATCCTCTGTCCGTGGGATTCTCCAGGCAAGAATACTGGAGTGGATTGCCATTCCCTTCTCCAGAGGATCTTCCTGACCTAGGGACAGAACCTAGGTCTCCAGCATTGCAGGTAGATTCTTTACCGTCTGTGATATAGGGACTATGGTGGTAAAAAAGAAAGATCACTCAAAGGAAAAAGTAATCTAAATTAAAGACATTTCCATTTTTCTGTTAATTTTCTAAGTCCTGTGTTAAAACTAGGAAGCTAAAGAATAGGAAGATTTAGCTGTCAGAAATTGAGTAACAACTTAGTTTTCAATATATATAGACTCCTATATTAATATGAACAAAAGCCACTGGTGAAGATAGATCACTGAGGCCTAAGTATAAAATTCTGACTCAAAATAGACTTAGTTTTCATGAAATTGTATAAATTCCTAAGTACAATTTCTCCTACTTCAATGCTACATGGGCCTATAAAACTTGTCTAGGATTCATTGACTTACTCTTTGTTACCCTATGGACTATAGCCCACCTCTGTCCATGGAATTTTCTAGGTAAGAATAATGGATCGGATTGTCATGCCCTAAGAATTGAATCCATGTCTCCTGCAGTTCCTACATTGCAGGCAGATTCTCTACCCCTGAGCCACTGGGGAAGCCCATAGGAAACCTATTATATGCAAAAACTCTTTTGGTCCTGAGAAATACTTAGATAACAGGATAGGCTTCTTGCCATCAAGGAGATTACTGTGACTAGCTTCAAATTGGAGATCATCCCCATTTGTGAATTCAGCAATTTTGTTTGTAATATATTTGGAGTAGAGAAGAAAAATTTGTTGTAATTGGAGAAAAAGCTTTATCTGTATATAAGAACAATGATCTCAAGAATTTACTGATAGCAATCTCAGCCTCAACAGCAGTATGATCAGCAGAGAATGTAGTTGCTTAAAAATTAACATGACTATCTTTGGAATTTTTTACTTAACATTTAAAAGATCATGAATATTATAAAATTTGCAGATAAATTTGGTGATTTATGAAGGATATAAGATAATTATAAGTCCAACTTATAAGAAATTTTCTTTGGGGACAACCTATGTTCTGAAAAAAAAAAAAAAGAATAGTTTCCAATACTAATACTTTGCTTTACATAACAAGAATGTATAGAATACTCCTAGAGTTTAAGAAGTGAAAAGGGCAAAGTTTGTTATTGTTCTTAATTTCAAACTGAAAGACAGAGAACTCTGCTTGTAAATAATAGTAATAAAACAACCAGTTATTTTCATTTTCTTTCTGGATATCCAAGCAAAGTACAGTTCTTCAACCTTTAAATGCAGGATCAAATTTTTAAACTTCAATTTAGATACATAATATTAGAAAACCACTTATTTTTGAACATCTGGCGCACAACTGTATTCATAGTATGGAGGTTAACAAACTGATGACAATCAATTAACACTTTCAAAATATAAATAGAACATTGTTAAGGAAAAAAATTTAGCCTAACAAGTGATAGTTCATATGTTTATTAATACATCTAATTATATAGTAACATGACATCTTTTCTAGATTAATTTACAATGTTATTTTTGCTTTATTTCATATCAATGAATAATATTATTATTTTAAGGATTATCTTTCCAAAGAATCATTATGCAAATAAGTAGCTTTATTTTAAAAGTTTAAATTATACTGTAAGCACACTGTCTTCAACTACAAGGGTTAATTTTCTGCTATTTTCTTCCATAATTTTAACACATTCTTGGAAGAGGTAATTGCCTATATATTGAGCCTTCCACCTATCTTATAGGAGGGTAGAATATTCTACCAAATTATAAGTGTTAAAGATGTACTTTTCCTAGTATGCATTAAAATATATAGTCAGTACTTCAGAAGCTCAATGATAATGTGTACATTTTGGAAGCTCCCATGAACTCTTTCGGCCTGAAGAAAGCTCAACTGAGACATCTTAGAATTCATCCAGGTCAATCAATGCTCTTATTTCCGAATTATGGAAGGAAAGGCTGAGAACATCAGGTGACCTGGCAACAGGCTTGCAGCTAGTTGTGGCCTCAATGAGACCAGGACCACCAGTCCTAGGCTCTCTTTACTAACTCATGCTGTTAAAATTATAACAGACATAGTGTAGGTAGGTTTAAATAACTCCTAAACTAGATCTAGACTAGACTAGCGGGTAAAAAAAGATTGAGAAAAAGTTCATGAAGTAGTTACAGCACCATAACTAGATCAACAATATCAATTGTATAATTGTTCCAAACCTAAACAGTGTAACATTGACACAATTTTTGTTCTGTCTCCAATCCCTAACAAAATATTATGATTTCCCAAATAATATGTTGTAACTTCTTTTTTCATTATGTTGAATTTTGCCTAAGAGGGGCTTCCTAGGGTGGCATTAATGGTAAAGGATCCACCTGCCAATGCAGGAAACATAAGAGACTCAAGTTTAATCCCTTTGGAAAGATCCCCTGGAGAAGGAAATGCCAACCTAGTCCAGTATTTCTGCCTAGAAAATGCTATGAACAGAGGAGCCTGGCGGGCTATAGTCCATGGGGTTGCAAAGAGTCAGACACGACTGAGTAACCAAACAGCATGACATTTCACGGAGTTCAAATCACCCCACATGGCATTTAGTTCCCCGTAAATGGGCCACATGTTGACTATTCAACATGAAATCTCACTTCTCTGTATCATCAGCCCAATATCACTGGGAAGTTAAAGAACACTGACAATCCAAGTGTCTTTGATCATGATGTTTCCCCATATAGAATTTCCACACTGATCTTTGGATCAATGTTGCTGAAAGCTTCTTGAATTACTTAGCAATGATTTTCTTCTCTTTTTTTTTTACCAGGAAATGTGTATTGCCTAGTGATTCTCCTTTTTCTTAACATTCTAACTTGATAAGAAGCACGTCATTACAAGAATGAACATCATTTTGAGCATCTGTTCCACATTACCTAATTCAGAGCATGGAGTAGGTATTGAATAATTAATTCATAATTTTTAAGCATATATCACTATAAAGACTCTAACCTCCTATTTTAACAAAAATATCAACTATTAGGGCACTGAATTTACCTATTTTAAATACAAATGCAATTTGCAGTACTATATCTGAAGCAAGACATGTTTTATCCCCTGCCTTGTTAGAAAAAAATCTCAACTCATCATCCTTAAATTGGACTAAGGGTTATGATCTCCTTTGCCCTGTAGAGTCAGCAATGAATTAAAATGTTAAAATATTGCAAGAGACTCATATTCATCCAAATTTGCTTGCAGTAAACCAAATCCCATTATATAAAGTCATTCCTAACACTAATTATATCAACTCCCTTAATTTGAATAAACTGGCTTTGGGCTCAAGAGGTCAGCCTAAAAGGACAAAAGAGAAACATTCTCTTATCTTGTTAGAGTATAATTTTGAAAGTCATACCAAATTCTCTCTGTATCCTGTTGGAGAAAGAACACACAAAAATTCTTCAATGGCAACAGTAAGAGCATACTTTAGCCTTTTATCTCATAAAAAGACTTTCAAACATATATTAATTAAGCAACTGCTATAGATCAGGCATGAAGCTATGTGCTAAGGATATGAAGATTGATGCTATGAGTGGTGCCCTCTATGGCCACAGCCTATTGTGTTTTCAGCCTATTGGGTCTGACCAATTTATATACATACAGAAATCATTCAAAAATTACAAATGAACAAATAGTTATCTAACAGAAGAAAGTGAAAAGTACTACAACAGGACAAAGCAGAAACTGAATAAATCTGCCTGGGGGATTCCGACAGGTTTCAGGAAGCCAATGACATTTAACAAGGTTTGGAAAGATACATGCGGTGGAGGTAAAAGAGGAAGAACATTCCAGAGAAAGGAAATAGTGGGTTCAAATGCTTGTAATCATGTCTTTTGACATGATACTGCCTGCAGTGTTCAGGAAATAACTACATGAAAATGTGATCCACACAATTTATAATCTACTCCAAACCTCAAAACCAGTGTCACTCTTCAATCTACCCTGATGTCTCCAGACATAGGAAAGAGACCGTAGGGCCCTGCCAATGGAAAAGATGGGAGAAACCTATGTGAGAGTTCTTGTTAGACAACACTTGAGGACTGATTGATGTGGGAGTGAGGGAACATGAGTTCAGTTGGCACTGAAGTTAATATTTTTGTTAAACAGGTAAAAGACCTTTTTTAAAAATATTCTCTTGATCAGTAGGGGCTCCACATTATTCACAGTTGGGAGAGATTTAAAAGGAGGGGATCTGAGTCCAAATAATGGAGTGCTTGTTAGACCGAGGACTTAGACATGAAGTATTTTTGAGGGAGAAGCTTTTTCCATGTTCCTGAAGGATATGCTGTTATTAGCCATTAATAAGTTTCATAATAAGAGTTTTCTTTCCTCTAACAACGCCAAGCAAGAGTATTGTACTTTTGCATATCCTTCAAATCCTGGTCCTACTATTCTCTGGGAATTCAAGTTCCAGTAATATTGTTCCACTTTGCTACACTTGATCAAGGTAACTTGAGGTTATTGAGTTACTAGTTTAAAATACTATATAAGTCTTCTCCTCTCTTCTTTTTCCACAATGATCTCCCATTCAAATTTTAAATTAAGTATTGTGTCTACAAGCATGTGGCTCAGACAATAAAGAATCTGCTGTAATGCAGGAGACTCAGGTTTGATCCCTGGGTTGGGAAGATTCCCTGGAGAAGGGCATGGCAACTCACTCTAGTATTCTTGCCTAGAGAATTCCACAGACAGAGGAGTCTGGGGTCACAATGAGTTGGACACAACTGAGTGACTAACCACTTATACTTTTCTCCGAGTATAGTCTATAATTATCCCTCTTCTTGGTGACAACTCTTTTGCCTAATATCTTTCTCCTTAGGACCATTATATTAACATAGATTTAATATAACAAATTTAGATAAGAAAGTGGAGAATATGAAGATTTGGGAGAGGAGATGAAAATTTTAGTTTGAGATGCTGATGGTGAGCTGGCCAACAAATGAAAAGTTGCTGCTTGATATAAAGATTTAGAGCTTTTAAATGGTAGTTGATGCTTGATAGCAATAGAATAGGTGCAATCCCTAAAACAGAGCATGTAGAGTGAGAAATTAAGAGGATAATGATAAAATCATAAGGAATGTGAACTCTTGGTACAGAGCTGGTGTGGATGTGAGTATGGATATACTGAGGCCATGAAAGGAGACTCAGAGGCAGAAAGAACACAAAGAAAATGTAATGCTTCAAAAGTTACACAAAGAGATGCTCAACGATGGTAAATTGTCCAAAACCATCACTTACAACAGATTTGGAGGAGCATAAACAAAAGGTCATTGCCAGTGATAGTTAGGAAGGCATTGAAGAATTTCAAGTGAGGCTGTAGAACAACAGGGGGAAAAGATGAAGGAGGAGAGGTTTGAGAAGGATAAAAGTCTCTGTAGGTCAACCAAGCTTCAGGCTTTGAGGTTTACCCATATGTAAAAAATAAGGAAGCATATAATTAAGCATTCTAAAATACTATATCAATGTCTCAGGATTACAAAGACTAACTATTTACATTATAAGAAACAAACCATAATGTCTGTATTTCTGACATAAACTGTAACTTTTAACCATACTATACTACTTTTTTTACTTTCATCATGCTTCTAAAATTAATTTTCCCTAAAATCTGGCTTTCTTTATTTTCTTTTCTTTTTTCTTATCTTTCTGCTCTTTTACTCTTTTACAACTTTAAATCTTCTAACTTTGGTATTCCATATGCAGAAATCGCTCAAAACAGTCTAATCTTTTCTGGGAAAAAAAAATCAAAGTTAATCCTCACAGCATATAAATATGCTTAATCTCTCCCATATTAAAGACTGGAGACAAAACAACATTTATCTTCTCATCACAGGTCTCCTCTCATCTTTGCTTTACAGCCTAGTGATTGGAACTAATGGTACCCAGTCTATGCCACACTTTGCATGTTTTTGCAATCCTCAGGCCATAGCAGGCTGGCACCTACCCTATCTTTTGTGTTTATAAAAGAATAAGGAAGAAAAATAGAAAACTGCTTTCTTTGCTCAACTGCTAATTTTTGTCATTATTTTGATCCCTTATATCTCCTTCAATCTTAGTTTGCCTGCCTTCACTTCTGCAACTCTAAAGATCTTTTGAAATTACACATTTGTTCTACCCTTCAAAACAATATAAACTATTATTATATCCCACTATTATTCTTACAACCATGAATGTAAGCATATATTAAAACATGCAGATAGCAGAATATTCCATTTCTATGTCTATTACAATAATTTCTGCAAAAAATAGTTAAAATCCTTTTGTCACTGTCATTTAAATAATCCCAAATAGGACAATATCTTGATACATAAATAATTTGCAGATTATTTATAATCAGTTTTTACTCCTTTGGTTGTTTTTAATTAACAACTATTTCAGCATCAAGATGAATTTATTTTCTTTTACCCTCATCCTTCATATTTGGTTAACACTGAATTTTTGCCCACTGGAGAGAAATACATTTTTATATTTAATATAAATGAGTTATAAAGTGAAAGTACTAAGATCATATTGATCATATTCTGGATTTAATCAAAAGAAGATCATATCTACCTCAGTATGACTTTGGTGAAGACTCTGAATATGAAAGGTTTTGAATATTTTGTATTATTTCCTCAGCACATGTTGAGCAGCATTGTTATAAATTAATTGAGCTGCCCTGAGAAATTCTGCAAAGCCCAGAGTAAGGTAAGAAAATTAAACCCTGAAGCCTCTGGTTTTAGAAAGAAGCTATTAATTTTTTCTAAATAACAGAGGTTGATCTGATATTTTAGGTTAATGTTAGTCAAGAATTTAAAGCAAAGAGTTTATATTTTTAATTCAAAAACAAGTTATCTTTTATGTGCAATAGATACTATTTAAGAAAATGAAGAAAGTTTGTCATTAAAGAAAATGACATTAAATAACAATGCAATTATGTTCATGAAATTTTAAAGTTAAACAGAAAAAAAAAGCAATTTACATTTTAATATTAAAAACAATAATAAAAGCAATAATGTTTTGTGTAAAAGAATTATCTTTTAATGTCATCTTTAAGCATTCTTGAATTAAGGTGCTAACTTTACAAAAAACTGAATGTGTACGTGCTAAGTTGCTTCAGTGGAATATAGCTCTTTGCAACAAAAAGCTGAATACATAATGGCAAAACATTAATCTAAATCATCTTCTACAAAATGACATATTTGATTCTTATGTTTTAAATGAAAGAGTATAAAACTTATAAATATTATTAAACTAAGGTTCTACATTTAACAACTTTAGATTTCATCAGAAATAACCTTTTTGTTTTCATCTCAAAACATAACCTATTACTCTAAAGCTAAAACTGCAAAGACCCTTGTATGTTTATAGATTTAAAAAAAAAAAGTTTCACTGAACCTATGGTTCTTAACATTCTTTTCAAATACAGCATTTGACAACCTCTGATATGTGTACCATAGAGGAACTGTGGGTCCCTAAGTCTGACATACAAAGCCATCCATGCTTCTACATGGATATTCCCAGCCCAAGCCATTCAGCCATTCACTATGTTCTTCCCAGTATTTCCTGAGAGAAATATATGATCTATATGTAAGCAATATTTGAAAGCTTATCAAATAGTTCATTAACCTTGTATTTTATTTACAAAAGACTTATGTGAACTACTTATGTGAACTTTGTGCTACAACTTAAGGTAAATATTGTGTGAACTATGCTTTCCCTAAGAAGGTAGAAACATGAGATACTATACACAAGTTCCTGTTTCTATGTCAGATCCAATGCCAAATTGTGAAATGTCTCCAACTAAAGACTGAATCATGTTTCTACCTAATCAGTAAATTTTAGAAGGAAAAACAAAAACAAGAAACAAAAAAACAAAAACAACTACTCCAGAAATTCTGGAGGCTAGGCCATAGACTATAAATACAAAAAAAGAAAAAGAAAAATGACAAAGACAGAAGGGAGTCTCCTCTTGCTTTTATGGTACCATTCTGTTCTGTGCTTTGAGTCATCTTGGAAGCAAAGTGAAGGAGGAAGAGAAACTATTATAATGCTAGGAGAGAAAACAGTGTTTAATCTTTAAAACCGTTGGTAAGTTTTACCCCCTCTAAATCAACTTCGTGAAATGGTTTCCTCTTAATAATGTCCAAAGTTATATATCATGTGGTCAGTGAACCCTCTAAAGTTCTTTGAACCAAATCTTCCTCACTCATGAATTATCGCAACATCTTATGAGATCAGGACTCCTGAACCCACAGGTACTAATTACAACATTTTTAAACACTCTGGACTGAAATGTATATCTAAATGTACTCACCTTCTCTAAAATTAAGAGCATTTCAGCTTTCTTGGACAGAACTACAAAGCCCCAGCAAATATTAACTAAAATGAAATTAGTATCATCATTGTGCTCCAACTTTAATCACAATTTGGTTATTTAGAGACCACTTTTATTTCTTTCAATCTAGCTCATCAACAAAACAAATGATATCTACTAAAGAATATGCCAAAAATGAAAACTTCAATTTGGTTCTCTAAGAGTGGCAATGGCAGACATAGGATTTGAGTATTTGGCATGCTGACTTCCCCATTGTTTCTCTCCATTGAATAATGTCTACTGCTGTGTGTGACCAGCCCCAAGAAGGACAAGTTCCTCAGCATGTTACAAAAATGCCTTTGAAACTCCAGCATAGAGGAATCTGTGTGATAATGATACAACCCAAACTCTCCTTCAGAACTAGATGGAAGAGCAACTATCACAAAGCCATAATGATTCCAATCCCACCAGGCAACATTCATAGACTAAGAACTCAGCAAACACCAGACACTTGTGCAAACCTTGGTATTTTTTGACACATTCGCTAGTTCTTTCTAAATCCCTAAAATGTATATTTTAAATATACATTTGAAAAAATAAGACATCTCCATTGAAGGTTAGTGAATATTCAAAGTTTAGTTTCATCTACAGTTGTCTTCCCTAGGTTGGGAAGATCCCCTGGAGAAGGGAAAAGCTACCCACTCTAGTATTCTGGCCTGGAGAATTCCATGGACTGACTGTCTAGTCCATGGGGTTGCAAAGAGTCAGACACAACTGAGCGACTTTTACTTTCACATTCAAAGTTGTCTTACTTTAGAAAAAAATTTTATTGTGCGTATTTATATGTGTGTGTGTGTTGTTTAGTTTAACACTTTCATAGATATATATATGTACACAGATATGTGTGTATACACACACACACCCATACATATATGTATGTATGTGCATATGCGTGGGTGCTCAGACTTGTCTGATTCTTTGCAACCCCATGGACTGTAGCCCACCGGGTTCCTCTGTCCATGGGATTCTCCAGGCAAGAATACTGGAGTGGGTTGCCATTTCCTCCTGCAGGGGATCTTCCCGGCCCAAGGACTGAACCATATCTCCAGCACCTCCTACATTGCAAGAGGATTCTCTACCGCTGAGCCACTAGAGAAGCCTATATATGTATGTAGCTATGTATATAAATATGCCATGCCATGTCCTCATTTTTCAAGGATAGACTTTATGTCTTTAGAATTTAGAGGAAAACAACAGAATAGAGAAAATAATTATCAATCATTTATATTCCCAAAGACAAAGAGTATTTTTATTCAATTAGTTGGTACCACAAGAGATAAAAGGAAAAACATTTTTATAAACCATTAAATGTGAAACATAAGCACTTATTAGTAAATATTATCACTCAACTTCTGATTTTGTATTTAGGCTTGACAGTTTCAAGGAACTATACACAGGAGATGAGGAAATGCCCACAGTTTCTGTTCAAACAATTTAATTTCCACCTATTTGAGGAGAAGTCTTGAAATTGACCTTTTAAACATCTCAGTGGTTCACCTCTGTGGCAGTGTGAAAGGCATTCCCCAGGAAGGCTCTCAGACCTGTCATCTCTCCTGGACCCCTCTCATCTCAGGTCCCAGGGGCTGGCGCACCAACTTTCCTGCTCAATCACCAGCGCTCTTTCAGTTTTCCGTGGAGCAAGACCCTGCTCTCCACTTTATGTTTCACATTCTCCTAAATGATTCATAAATACTTTTTCTAAGAATTGTCATATTTGTTATTAATGTCAGGATTTGTTAATAAAACAAACAATATGAGAAATCTGCAGTGTCACAAAACCTTAAAATCTTAAGAGTAGTAGCAAAAAAATGGGTGATACACACCACTTAATAAGTACAGAAGGTTTTTTAAATTTAATTTTATATAAAAAAAAATTTAATTTTATAGCTTTAACCTGCTTTTTTCTATTACAAACTTCTAACTAATATTATATACCTGATTTTTTTGAGCAAACAAAGGAATCTGTAAAAATCTATAAACAATTGCTTATAGCTATAGCCCCTTATGTTGAATATAAAACTGTTATGCCTAATTTCTCATAGCACCATCCACCTAGCCTCAGATATTATGCTTGACATCCTTCCAATTTTCTCTGAAGACCTAAGAGATCATATCTGTTTGATGTTAAACCAAATAAGTTATTCAGATTTTAAGCAGTCTGGGTTGTAACACAGCTGGATCAGTGCCTTTCAAAACATTCTTCCAAACGTAAGTGGTCTAAAGACATGCTCAGTGCTTTTCAATCTGGATAATTTTTAAAGAAATTTAAACCACTAAAGTATTTGCTTTGCCAAAGATATTGATAAAGATAATAAATAAACGAAACCTAATGTTAGAGTAATCATAAGGTAATATATATCTCCATGATTGCTAGCTGAGAATCAGTAGAGTTTTTTGAGGATGCAGTTTGCCAATTTAGATTCCAAATTTAAATGTATATATAACATTTGGGCCACCTCTAAAACAAAAAAGACTAATGAGACAAACTGCCAGAAGGTACACAAACAAATATTTCCACTACAGTATTTATAAGTGAAAAACTGGAAACACCAGAATATTCGGATAACTATTGAGTTGCTATTTCCTTCTCCAGGGGATCTTCCTGACCCATGGATCAAACCTGCATCTCCTGAGCCACTAGGGAAGCCCACGTTAAACATGGGTATGTAGCTCCAAATTTATTGATATATAAAAATGCTGATGTCATTGATTTTTAAAATATTTTGAGAAGAGTGTGGATCACACAGAATGTTGCGATTATAAGTAAGGGCTCTGAATTGAGGTGTCCAGGTTCAAATTTCCACTATGACATTTACTGTGTGACACTGAGCAAGTGACTTGATCTTTCTGTGTCTCTGTTTTGGTATCTGTAAAACTAATTAAAAATAAAACATCTCTCAGAGAATTTAGTGACAGTGTAATAAATAATGCTCATTAGAACAATGTTCATCTCATCAAAGCTGGCAGCAAGTGTAAGCCATTAATATTTCCAAATGTACATGTAAAGTTTTCACACGTACAAATTAGATATATGTATAAGGAGATCTCTATACAGATACTGCTTGAAATTTTTTTCTAAAAGGTAATTTAGAAGTAATCACGCAGGAGGGAAAACATATGATCAAGCATAACCATTAAAGTAGTCTTATTTTTTTTAATGATTGATAAAAGTATGGAATCAGTATAAGTTTCAAATTTATGATACTGGATTAATAAGGTACTGGATTAATAACAGATTATCCTAATACCAGTATAAAAGGATGCAAATTCATACTTATTGACATGGAAAGCAATCCATAATAATTGCTAAAAATAACATTTGCTATGACCCTGTAAATGTACTGAGTGCAAGTGTGTATCTAGAGACATGTCTAGAAGGATGTTGACTAGAATGATAACAATCATGGTGTATTGTGACAGCAATTTTTCTGATATCTTTACTTTTTCATAATGTCATCTATATTTTCCAAATCTTTACAGTAAGAGCTTTTATTGCCCCCCAGAACTACTAAAACGATCTCATAGTTCATCTTTAAGATCTGGAGCCAAGCTCTACCTCTGACTGTAACAATTCTTTACTTTTACTCCACAGTTGCACAGTTCTCTTGATCTCAATGAATAAAGGAAATACTTGTCTGTCTGGATCCATTATATTTTTCCCCGTAACTTCAAGCCATTTAAAAAAATCGATTTAGAATCCTCTGACTTTTCTTCAGCTATGTTTTGCGACTTCAACAATCCTACCCTCTTCTTGGTCCTGACAAGTCTGACTGCAACATAACCACCGCTTCTGTCTGCAACTTTGAAGAAGCTTGGTTTTTTCACTTATTGTATAACTCTAAGCAACTGTCTTAGCAAAGTCTCAGTAAGCATCCTTAGTATCGAAATCTGGCATCATCATTGAAGTATGACAAGTGTTTCTTTTCATCTTCCAAAATGCTAATGTATTGATAGACTTCTGATCTTTCCCCTCCCAAGTTCCTGCGTGAAACTAATAACTTCTTGCATTCTCCCACTTTCATTTTAATTTTTTCAATTTATTTGTCTGGCAAATAAGACAATACACAAATATCTAATTAACGATCAAACTCATTATGGTTCAGGTCACCAGTTTAGTCCAATTTGCCAAGCCCCTTGCAACAAGTCATCACTCATGTATCATCTTGCCAGTACCCATTTTTACTGGTACACTCTCCTGGGTATCAATCTTCCAAAACGCAACATTACAATTTTACAATATCAACATAATTTAAAACAAGAACTAAAATAGACAAAGTTTTAAGCTAAGGAAAATGGACATTTTTCTTTTAATAGTGACGTTCTCCCACAAGTAATTTTCTCCCACACTCTCTTAACGCTATTGATAAATAATGAACAAGTGTGTATATATAAAGGCTTCCCAGGTGACTCAATGGTAAAGAATCTACCTGCCAATTCAGGAACAAGAGATGCAGGTTCCAGCCCTGGGCTGGGAAGATCCCCTGGAGAAGGGAATGGTAACCCAATCTGGTATTCTTGCATGGAAAATCAAATGGACAGAGTAGCCTGGTGGGCCACAGTTCAGAGGGCTGCAAAGAGTTGGACATGAGTGAGTGACTGAGCAAGCACACATGTATATATATATGCATGTGTGTCTAGATAAAAACATGTGTGTGTATATATAGGTAGATAGATACACACATGCAGGTGTATATACAGGTGTGTATATATGTATTTTTTCTTTTAATTAAAAAGTCTCTAACAGTAAGAATTGAATCTTTCTGATATTGCCAACTTAAAGTACTGCGTTTGGAGTTGAGTTTCCTGGGTTGGAAACATTAGCATATAGTCTAAAATAATCTTAATTTCCTCATGTATAAAGTGGGGATGAAATGAGTTTCTACTTCATACAGTTGGAGCAATAATAGTAGATAATCATATCTAGGGTTTACCATAGTACACAGCTCTAGCATTAAGCATTTAAAATTTTAGTTTTTCTTAGCAGGCTAAAATCTCCATGTAAGGAACAAACATTGCAGGAATAATATTATTTCTGATTAGTAAAATCATTACAAATTCTCATTCCCAATAACTAATATAAAACTTAGTTTCATATTAGAATAAAACTAGAAATGAAGAACATTTGTAAAAAGTGACACTAACTTTATGTAAATTGCTAACATAACGAAATGATCAAATTTGTCAGTGAATCTAAATTTAGATTCAACTGGTGCTTTTCAAAAGTAAACATGGAAAAATAACAAGGTAAATGCCATTTAATTTACTTAATTAATATCACAAACCAATTTTAAATAAATAAAAATAAGGACATACCAAATGAATAACAAGTATACTTATCAACAGAAAAGCATTTCAGATAGGCTTTTGTCTAACTAATCACTACATTCAGCATTCTTAGAAATAATATTTTAGTACTCAGTGCACAAATCATGTACAGCCAAACATCTGTAGAAATTTCAAAGACATATCCAAAAAAATTATTAAGTGACATTTTCAGTACTGAAGTTTCAATACCTAAAATGAATAACAGAAGCCAAAAATGTTATTATGCAGATAAAGTCTCCATTTTAATTAAGGGCTGAGAACGAGAGACCTGAGGGTCTAATTCCAAAGCTATTTTGACATATATCAAATGTTCCTTAATTTACACTGAAAAGCCTTCCTAACAAGTTCTCATGTCAATATGTTCCTATTAGCTACCAGTACCTTTAAGTGGTGTTTTGTCACTGACCTACATTAGTATATCAAATTATGACAAGAAATTAATGGCTTCTCACAATAATAATTCAGATTACACTCTCTAGCCAAATACTTAGAAGAGAACCTCAAGAGCAACAAAACATGAATATCTGTTTCTACTTTATTTAACAATTTAAAAAAACTTGAATATAACAGTAGATAGCTATACAGACTCTCAAAATTTTCACTTAAGATTTTGTACAAAGGTTATATAATTCAATTCTGGAAATAAACTCCCTTTTTAAATAAACAGAACAAGGAATTATTTTGAGAAATAGAAGACTAAGACTTTGACATGTTATATGTATGTATATATATTCATGAAAACCTCAAATTGAAAACATTGAACTCATGTTGACCTGATATTTATCTCTAATTTTTTTATTCATATAAGGTAACAGGTTAAAATATGTGACTTTTTATCATTCCTGAGATAGAGATGACTAACAGTATGCTAGGGAGCTAAGGGCTTTCATAGTTTTTGAGAGTCTGCCTAAAGTTCTCAAGATATTTCCCCAAGAAAAGCTTCTGGTAGTGCTTACCAAAACTAAAAAAAATCTTCCCTTAGAATGATCACATTTCCCCACTGGTCATTTATATGGGAGTCGGGGGGTGGGGAAGGGAGATGGTCCCTACCAATTTGGTTATCTTTTAAAAAAAGAGGCAAAGACATAATATGCCACCCAGGGTCCTTCTCAATCATTTTTATTCTACAGGACACTTACATTAAGTTGTAGAATGACATATCTATCATCTATTTAAATGGCTTACACATTCATCTGGCCAACATAGATCTTGGGCCTGCTTTCTTGGTCTCTGTATCCAGTTGGCTACTCAACGTTTGTCTTGAATATGTTTATATTCCAATATATCCAAAATTGAATGTAGGACTCAACACTCTCTCAAAAAAAAAAGGAAAACAAAACAAAAGTCTGTTTCAGCATCTCCTATGTCATTGAAAAGGCAATACTATCCAAAAAAAGTTGCTTATGCTAGACACAGAGAACTCATCCCTGCCCTTACCCTCTTAATCAGCACCCTCCCTCCACCTTCACCACCCCAAACTACAATCATCTCTCACTGAGACTACTGCAAAAGCAATCTAACTGATGTCTTCTTTCCAATTGCATCTCCAGGCAGCACACTAGTGATATTTCAAAATGACCGTATCAGCCTCTTACTTAAGAACCTTCAGTGGCTCCCTGATGCTTTCAAAATCAAATTGCTTAACAGGACTCTGAAAACCCTGAAAGCTTTCCCACATGGACATGAAGGCAGAGATTAGGTATGATGTATGCAGCTAAGCCATGAAACACCAAAGCTTGCCAGCAACCAGCAGAAGCTAGGGGAGAAGCATGGAATAGATTCTTCCTCAGAGCCCTCAAAAGTGAAACTGTCCCACAAAGGTCAACAAAAACTAATAACTAACAGAAATTCTTGAGCTCATTTTCCGTGTAGGTTCAGTCATGTCCAACTCTTTGCAACCCCATGGACTATAGCCCATCAAGCTCCTCTATCCAGGGGATTTCCCAGGCAAGAATGCTGGAGTGGGTTGCCATCTCCTCCTTCCAACTCAGGGTTCAAACCTGCATCTCCTACTTCTCCAACGTCTCCTGCACTGAAAGCGGACTCCTTAATTCTAAGCCACCAGGGAAGCCCATCTTACAGAACAACAAATACAGAAACATCCTATAAAACTCCTTCACTTGTAAACTGCCTTCACAGATGAAGTTCACTTTAGTTATTTTGTTTTTTACTCTTTAACTGCAAACCCTCCCAGCTTCACACAGCCAGTTGGTTCACAGGACTGGAGTCAGCCCTTGCCTGGTGCGAGCTGGTTAGGGCTTGTAGGAGCCACTGCCTCCAAAACAAGGCCAGGTGCCCTGGCTGGAAAACTCCACCCTCCAGTCTTACTCTGAGCATCCTTGCTGAATATTCAGAGTCCCCTAATGAGATGCGGACTACTAGTTACCTCCCTGTCTTCCCTGACTCCAGTCACCTTTCCCCACCCCTAAGCCTGCCCAATTTATCCCATAAATATCCTAACCTTCTCACTTTTGGGGAGGTAGCTTTGCATCTTGTTTTCCAGTCTCCTTGCTTCGCTGCCTCATGGATAAACTGTTTCTTGGCTATATACCTCAGAATCTCAGCATTTCGCTTGCTGCCAATGGGACAAACGGAATTGGTTCCATAATAGAAGCAATCAGTCCTGTGAATACCTTGATCTTAAACTTCTAGCCATTTACTTGTTTAAACCATCCAGCCCATGGCACTTTGTTATAGCATCCCTAGGAAACTAACACACTATTGAACAACTAGTGAGAAAGATGGGATGGGATATTTATAGCTTGGCATTTTCCCCTAAGGATAGGCTCCCTGGTGGCTCAGGCGATAAAGAATCTGCCTGCAATGCAGGAGACCCAGGTTCCATCCATGGATCTGGAAGAGTCCCTGGAGAAAGCAATGGCAACCCACTCCAGTATGCTTGCCTGGAAAATCCCGTGGGTGGAGCAGCCTGACAGGCTACAGTGCATGGGGTCACAGAGAGTCAGATATGACTGAGCAACTAACACTTTCAATAGGAATGATATAATTGCACCTACTTATCTTTCCTTCATTTCAGCCCCTTCTATTTTCCTCTTTCTTCTACTCTCCCTTCCTTCTTTGTAATTTTTTCTCTCTTCCTTCTCCCATTTCTTTCCTTCCTTCCTTTGGATAACATGCTAATAAATCATGGCCAGTACCATCGAGAATACCATTAAAAACAAGGGAGTTTTCTCAGCAAACAAGTCAAATATTTTGTACTTGAATTCAATGAGAGATGGTTATATTAAATAGCATCTAAAATTTTTATCAAAAACATAAATTCCCCTCTATTTTTCCTGGAAGGGAATAGCCTGAACTAGAGGATTTAAGACTCTCTTGAGTATCTGCACTGAAGTTAGGAGAAAGTTATCTATCTCTGCCACTTACCCATGGAACACTGTAGCCCATATAAAATTGAACCAAAACTTATAAGAGATGGTGGTCAAAGGGGACACAGGGAAGGATTTCATTGACTGAGGAATATCAAGAACATCCTATGGAATACTCTGGGAAGTATGGGACCTTCTCAAGACACAAAAATATCTGTATGTGACTAGAATAATACATTTCAGAGTGAAAGACGGCAGAGTCAGTTGTGACCCCTGAGTGTTAGTTGGCTTGAGAGTGAAACCACACCCACAGACACATACCAGGATGACATTCCAGGTAGTGCTGGGTGACCCTGTACATCTGATTTTGAGGTTCCTCCTTGTGTGGCAGGCCTAAGCAAGGTCACTGCAGTAAAGGAAGGGTCTGTTGATATTTTTATATGTCATGCAATTAATTGCTTTTTGATACAGCTGATATTCAATGGAGCATTATTAACAACACATATTATAATTTCTACACATTTTATCAAATGGAAGGTCTTGGTCAAAGGATATATCCCACTCCTAGCTGTTATATATCGGTTGCCCTAAAGGCTGGCAATTGAAACCCAGCATCTAGTCGCTGGGCTTGTCATTGTTCAATGCAAGTTGTCTCTGCCTAAGAATAAGGTTATGTGTGCATGTGTACATGTGTGCTCAGACACGTTCAACTCTTTGAAACCCTATGGACTATAGCCCACCAGGCTCCTCTTTCCATGAGATT
Source organism: Dama dama (assembly GCF_033118175.1). Taxonomy (NCBI): domain Eukaryota; kingdom Metazoa; phylum Chordata; class Mammalia; order Artiodactyla; family Cervidae; genus Dama; species Dama dama. The sequence continues at coordinate 61,681,828 of NC_083692.1, read as the reverse complement.
CTACAGATAAGAATGCTAGAGCTGGTTGCCATTTCCTCCTCCAAAAGATCTTCCTAACCCAAGGATCAACTTTTCCCAATTCTTTGTTTTTTTTTCCTGTGCTACAAAGAGATTTAGTAAGAACTACTAAAGATCATTAAAAGTCAACCATTACCCTGTGACTCTCAATTTCGTTTTTCCAAACCAGAGAAGAAAGAAAAATTCCAACACTATTTGTGACAGTTTTAGCTATACAAGTCAAAGATGCTTACAAAATGCAATACAGTGATATTTACCAGAAAGTAATCATATTGCATTACCCAATCTTTCACAATCTTTTTGTCTGAAAAATTGACACACCCTTACTTTCATCTCACCTGTTTATGAATATTGATCGCATGTATTCACAGAGAAAATAGCAATTATTTAACAATACATTCTGTAATAAGTTATTTTAACAAGGCACCTTTCAGTTCTGAAGTTATGGCTTTAAAACAGTGTGCAGCATTCTACTTAGGCAGAAATATTTATGCCACTTGTTATTAAAATGCTAAAAATGGCTTTTTACCCCCCCGAAACACCAAACTTTGAATGTAATAGTAAACTGAGTGAAGGGAGAGTGATAGAGACAAATAAAGATTTCAATATATTCTATACAAAGAAAAGCATTTTCCATTCACAGTGTTCTCTTGGGATTGGTTCAGTGTCAGTGGAGACACTGGCCGACCAGACCTGAGCCATATGTCACTAAGCAGAGGTTTTTAAAACTTACGCTGCAGGAAACGCTATAAACAGCAGAGTAGCTGTGGTAAGTGGGGTCCCTACATGTAACTAATGCTTCCTTGTCCTCAGTATTTTGCTGACAAGTATCAAAATTAACTTACCCTCTGACAACAGTTTTGGAAAGTTTGTTTGCAATGTAATTTGTTTAGCCATTTATCATTACTGTCTTAGTATCAGTGCCTGTAGCATGAAAATTAGAGACCAAAAAATGAAACTAACTGTTAACATTTGATGAAATCATCAAATGATGAAATCACACAACCTGACAAAGAAAAACAGAACTTCAATTTGATTTTATCCTACAGGAACAGTGCTGGAAATAGACAAGGCAGGACTTATGCGACACTACCCAGAAAACATGACCTGCATAAAAAGAAAGTAACTTCTACGGCATAGTCACATCTCGGATTCTATTCATCATCCGTGGGTACTCAGTTTCTCCATTTGGGTTGAGATGGCATAATAATTTAGGATCTATGAGGAGTTGGTCAGATGGTCAATACAAAAATCAGATTGATTATATTCTTTGCAGCCAAAGATGGAGAAGCTCTATACAGTCAGCAAAAACAACCCCGGGAACTGACTGTGGCTCAGATCATGAACTCCTTATTGCCAAATTCAGACTTAAATTGAAGAAAGTAGGGAAAACCACCAGACCATTCAGGTATGATCCAAATCAAATCCCTTAACAATTATACAGTGAAAGTGAGACATAGATTCAAGGGATTAGATCTGATAGACAGAGTGCCTGAAGAACCAAGGATGGAAGTTCATCCTTGTACAGGAGGCAGGGATCAAGATAATCCCCAAGAAAAAGAAATGTAAAAAGGCCAAATGGTTGTCTGAGGAAGCCTTACAAATAGCTTCTGATCCTTTTAGTTCCATACTATTTCTGTCCTTTATTGTGCCTATCTTTGCATGAAATGTTTCCTTTGGTATCTCTCATTTTCTTGAAGAGATCTCTAGTCTTTCCCATTCTGTTGTTTTCTTCTGTTTCTTTGCACTGATCACTGCAGAAGGTTTTCTTATCTCTCCTTGCTATTCTTCGGAACTCTGCATTCAAATAGGTATATCTTTCCCTTACATTCAAAGTTTGGTGTTTCGGGGGGGAAAAAAGCCATTTTTAGCATTTTAAAAACAAGTGGCATAAATATTTCTGCCTAAGTAGAATGCTGCACACTGTTTTAAAGCCATAACTTCAGAACTGAAAGGTGCCTTGTTAAAATAACTTATTACAGAATGTATTGTTAAATAATTGCTATTTTCTCTATGAATACATGCGATCAATATTCATAAACAGGTGAGATGAAAGTAAGGGTGTGTCAATTTTTCAGACAAAAAGATTGTGAAAGATTGGGTAATGCAATATGATTACTTTCTGGTAAATATCACTGTATTGCATTTTGTAAGCATCTTTGACTTGTATAGCTAAAACTGTCACAAATAGTGTTGGAATTTTTCTTTCTTCTCTGGTTTGGAAAAGAAGAGAAGCAAAAGTCAAAGGAGAAAGGGAAAGATATACCCATTTGAATGCAGAGTTCCGAAGAATAGCAAGGAGAGATAAGAAAACCTTCTGCAGTGATCAGTGCAAAGAAACAGAAGAAAACAACAGAATGGGAAAGACTGGAGATCTCTTCAAGAAAATGAGAGATACCAAAGGAAACATTTCATGCAAAGATAGGCACAATAAAGGACAGAAATAGTATGGAACTAAAAGGATCAGAAGATATCAAGAAGAGGTGGCAAGAAGACACAGAAGAACTATACAAAAAGGATCTTTATGACCCACATAATCACGATTATGTGATCACTCACCTAGAGCCAGACATCCTGGAATGTGAAGTCAAGTGGGTCAAAGGAAATATCACTATGAACAAAGCTAGCGGAGATGATAGAGTTCCTGTTGAGCTATTTCTAATCCTCAAAGACGATGCTGTGAAAGTGCTGCACTCATTATGCCAGCAAATTTGAAAAACTCAGCAGTGGCCACAGGACTGGAAAAGGTCAGCTTTCATTCCAATCCCAAAGAAGGGCAATGCCAAAGAATGTTCAAACAACCACACAATTGAACGCATCTCACATGCTAGTAAAGTAATGTTCAAAATTCTCCAAGCCAGGTTTCAACAGTACGTGAACCATGAAATTCCAGATGTTCAATCTGGACTTAGAAAAGGCAGAGGAACCAGAGATCAAATTGCCAACATCCACTGAATCATCGAAAAAGCAAGAGAGCTCCAGAAAAATATCTACTTCTCAAGATTGACAAAGCAATCTTGAGAAAGAAGAATAGAATGGAGGAATCAACCTGTCTGACTTCAGGGTATACTACAAAACGACAGTCATCAAGACAGTATGGTACTGGCACAGAGACAGAAACATAGATCAATAGAACAAAATTGAAAGGCCAGAGATAAATCCACGCACCTATGGACAACTTATCTTTGACAAAGAAGGCAAGAATATACAATGGAGAAAAGACAATCTCTTTAACAAGTGGTGCTGGGAAAACTGGTCAACCACTTGTAAAAGAATGAAACTAGAACACTTTCTAACACCATACACAAAAATAAACACAAAATGGATTAAAGATCTAAATGTAAGACCAGAAACTATGAAACTCCTAGAGAAAAACATATGCAAAACACTCTCTGATGTAAATCATAGCAGGATCTTCTATGACCCACCTCCCAGAGTAATGGAAATAAAAGAAAAATAAACAAAAGGGACCTAATTAAACTTAAAAGCTTTTGCACAACAAAGGAAACTACAAGCAAGGTGAAAAGACAGCCCTCAGATTGGGAGAAAATAATAGCAAATGAAGCAACAGACAAAGGATTAATCTCAAAAATATACAAGCAACTCCTGCAGCTCAGTTCCAGAAAAATAAGCGACCCAATAAAAAAATGGGCCAAAGAACTAAACATACATTTCTCCAAAGAAGACATACAAATGGCTAACAAACACATGAAAAGATGCTCATCACTCATTATCAGAGAAATGCAAATCAAAACCACAGTGAGGTACCATCTCACGCCGGTCAGAATGACTGCTATCAAAAAGTCTACAAACAATAAATGCTGGAGAGGGTGCGGAGAAAAAGAAACCCTTTTACACTGTTGGTGGGAATGCAAATTAGTACAGCCAGTATGGAGAACAGTGTGGAGATTCCTTAAAAAACTGGAAATAGAACTGCCACACGACCCAGCAATCCCACTTCTGGGCATACACACTGAGGAAACCAGAATTGAAAGAGACACGTGTACCCCAATGTTCATTGCAGCACTATTTAAAATAGCCAGGACATAGAAGCAACCTAGATGTCCATCAGCAGATGAACGGATACGAAAGCTGTGGTACATATACACAATGGAATATTTATCAGCTATTGAAAGGAATGCATTTGAATAAGTTCTAATGAGGTGGATGAAACTGGAGCCTATTATACAGAGCCAAGTAAGTCAGAAAGAAAAACACCAACACAGTATATTACCACATATATATGGAGTTTAGAAAGATGGTAACAATGACCCTATATGCGAGACAGCAAAAGAGACACAGATGTAAAGAACAGACATTTGGACTCTGTGGGAGAGGGCAAGGGTAGGATGATTTGAGAGAATAGCATTGAAACATGTATACTATCATATGTGAAACAGATTGCCAGTCCAGGTTCATGCATGAGACAGGGTGCTCAGGGCTGGTGCACTGGGATCACTCTGAGGGATGGGATGGGGTGGGAGGTGGGAGGGAGGTGGGAGGGAGGGTCAGGATGCGGAGCACATGTACACCCATGGCTGATTCATGTGAATGTATGGCAAAAACCACCACAGTATTTTAAAATAATTAGCCTCCAATTAAAATAAATTTTAAAAACAAATTAAAAAGAAAGTGAAAGAGGAGAATGAAACTGTTGGCTTAAAACTCAATGTTTAGAAAACAAAGATCATGGCATCTGGTCCCATTACTTCCTGGCAAGTAGATGAGGAAACAATGGAAACAGTGACAGATTTAATTTTGAGGGGCTCCAAAATCATTGCAGATGGTGATTGCAGCCATGAAATTAAAAGACGCTTGCTCCTTGGAAGAAAAGTTATGACCAACCTAGACAGCATATTAAAAAGCAGAGACATGACTTTGCCAACAAAAGTCCATCTAGTCAAAGCTATGGTTTTCCCAGTAGTCATGTATGGATGCAAGAGTTGGACTATAAAGAAAGCTGAGCACCAAAGAATTAATGCTTTTGAATTGTGGTTTGAAGACTCTTGAAAGTCCCTTGGACTGCAAGGAGATCCAACCAGTCCATCCTAAAAGAAATCAGTCCTGGATATTCACTGGACGATCTGATGCTGAAGCTGACACTCTAATACTTTGACCACCTGATGCAAAGAACTGACTCATTGGAAAAGACCCTGATGCTGGGAAGGATTGAAGGCGGGAGAAGGGGAAGACAGAGGATGAGACGGTTGGATGGCATCACCGACTCAATGGACATGAGTTTGAGTAAACTCTGGGAGTTGGTGATGGACAGGGAGGTCTGGCGTGCTGCAGTCCATGGGGTCCCAAAGAGTCGGACACAACTGAGCAACTGAACTGAATGAGGAGTTGTGTATTATTATTTTTTTTTAAGTCTGTTCATTTACCTAAACTATGAATGTGTTTTTTCAGACCCACAAGCCATGATGCAAATACGGGGAATATTTATCAGCACTGGATCAAGTCTGGTAATGTATAATTGGCCACCATGATTTCCACCACCACCAACCACCGGGTCTCACAAGCACATATATTTTCCTCCTCTGCAAGGTGATTAGTATTAACATAAAGTTTGCAGTTGCCACAAATAACAAAGGAGGAAATGGTCCTAAGTCTGTGACATAGAAGCAGAGAGTTGTAAAAGATTCTTCCTCTCCTTTAGGGACTAACTTTACCTAATGTCCTGTGGTGAACTTTGTTAGGTTTTTGATAAGGCTAACCCCAGGGGGAAAGAAGTCATGCATTTACACTGTATATAGTTCCAGATGACAATTTTGACTGACTACACATAAGGGTTCAAAAAAAGGTATTAACCACAGTTATTCATTAAATAACTGTGGCTAGAATTGATTAATAGATGTGATAAAATAAATAGTTCATTTCCTACATAGGAGAAAAAGAAAAAAAAAGAGAAAAGAAGAGAAAGCTTTCTATAACTTACAGAGTTACTAAACATTCTCAATTGCAATAATATCCTCAATTAGAATTAATTTGCAATTCAACTTTGAAAATAGAGGCTGGAAAAAGCAAAGAAGGGAAAAACTTCAACTAAAAAGAACTATGATAAGAATGAAAGTATGAAATAGCTTGGAAGTAGATACGAGTAAAACTAAATCTTGAATCATTCCATTCAATTCAAATTAGGAAAAATTTAATTTAGTAGATACTCTATATAAATGTTGCATTAATCTCTGTGAGTGATACAAAAGTATAAAAAGCATTATTCTCTTTTTCCTAGAAGTCCAAAGTACAGTGAGGAGAATCAGATATTTCAATGTTGCCCAGGGACCAGCTGTACCAAAATCACTGGGACTGCATGTTAAAAATGCACAGCCCATTAATCACTCAGAAAATGTAAAAGTTACCTTCCACCTGGAGAAGTTCAGAATATTTTCTTTTTTCAGTTGTTATTAGTCCAGAACCTTGAATTCTCTGTGCACCTATCTAACCTAGAACCATTGGGCCAAATTATTATCATATCAAAATTATAAGAGGATTTTTTTCATTGTTTTCTTCTTAGCTTACTTGAAAAATAAGGTGGAAATACACAGGAAACAAATGCATTCATATTTTCCTTCCAACCACGAACATTTGCGTATTTCAGATTCTAATATAGGATGGTTAAATTGTCATCTTTTGTGAACTGTTTGAAAATTTTAAGATGTGAGGTTTTTTTTCCCTTGATTTCTCATCAGTGGTTATCTTAGCTTGATAAAAGAGGAAAAGATGATAAGTAATCTAAGGGTTGTTGTTCAGTATTGTATGAGAGAGAAGGAGAAAGCAAGCAATTAGTCAGCCTTAGGAGTAACTAATTTTAAAAGATGTGGACTGTACATATGATAGAACAAACTTTGGGAAAATGGATCAAGAAAAAATAGTCATGTGTATCTGAACATAAAGCAGAACAGTGCTAAAACAGAAGTAAATACCACAACATGATTACTGTGTTGCAACACAGTTTTGGAAGTAAAGATTGGCAAAAGCAGGAGAGGACATAAGAAAGAAGTAAAAGAACTAGAATCGGATCAAATGAAACAAGGAACTAGAATAGAAGATATGGGTATTAGAGACGACATATTCTGATTTTTTCATTGGCCATTCAAGATCTGATCAGATTTCTCAACTTATCCTTAATTAAGAAACTGAAATTGAGAACTCAGCAATGTTCATGTCATGAAACAAGTGTGGTTGAGATGATTGCATCCATCCACTCATCTCAGGGGCAGAAATTTCAACCACGAGAAATTTACGCATACCAAGGGAGAAGCTTTAAGGCTGGGTGATGAGCAGTGTCAATCCTTTTCTCTTCGATCATTGATCATCATAAAATGCAGGCGTGCATGCGTGCTCAGTCACTTGGTTGTGTCTGACTCTTTGTGACCCCATGGACTGTAGCCCACCAGGCTCCTCTGTCCACAAGATTTTCCAGGCAAGGATACTGGAGTGCACTGCCATTTTCTCATCCAGGGGATCTCCCCATCCAGGGGTCAAATCTGCATCTCCTGCATTGGCAGGCGGATTCTTTACCATTGAGACACCTTGCATTAAAGCACGCAGACCTCCTGAATCAGAAACTTTTGGATCAGGACACCCAAGAAGCTGTATTAATGACATTCATTACATAATCAGAGAATTTATTTTCTAATTTAAGAACACTTTGAGAAGTACTATAATGTATCTTCACTTAGCATAACATAGGAAAGGAGGAAGGGAGAGAACATAACTTAAATGGGAGAAGGGGATATGAAGAGCATCTCTTCGAGAAGCAGATTGATTGAGCTCGGCAGAATGACTGGTATTTCTTGGGTACGTATAGAAAACATGGATATGTATATATCAATCATAGGGAACAGTTATAATAAAAGCTCAGAGGCAAAATAAATCAAAACTCGCAAGGATATTTAAATGGCTGCTAATGGAGTAAAATGAGAAAATAAAGCAATATAACAGATGGGCTAAACCAGTAAGAACTTTGAATTCTAGATCAAGGATAGTTAACGCCATATACTCAAAAAAATAAAGAGGCGCAAATGTCTGAGGATACATAAGACAAAATCTATAAAGTTATACAAAGGGCAATTTAGGTGAGAAGAACCGAAAGAAAGATTCGCTAGGGCAATATGGAGGAATCTCATAAATATAGTGAAAGTGAAAGTGTTAGTCGCTCAGTCGTGTCCGACTATTTGCGACCCCATGGACTGTAATCTTCCAGACTCCTCTGTCCGTGGAATTCTCCAGGCAAGAATACTGGAGTGAGTAGCCATTCCCTACTCCAGGGGATCTTCCCGACCCTGTATTGTAGACAGATTCTTTACCATCTCAGTCACCAGGGAAGCCCCATAGATATAAAGGGATCAACGTAAGACATAATCATTGTGGAAGATACCTAGAGTATGCCTGGAATTTAAAGGAATTTGGGTTTTATTTTGTTATATTTTGAGCATAGGAATGACAGCATCTGACATTCATCTAAAATGGCAGCAATGCAAATTTGGAAAAAATGAAATTAATAGGAATTAGAAAATATTGAAGATCTGAACTTTCAGCTAAATTATCCACTTCAGTAAATGACACGAAAAAATCACATACACTATCAAATCATATATCTGCAAGTCTTCCCCTACACATCCTCTTCACCATACAAGTTCCTTTCACATCCACAAATGTACTATTGATATTAATAATATTTAAGGTGTATATTATATAATGTTTATTATGTACCAGGAGCTATACTATGTATCTTAACATATGTTAATTTAATCCTTACTCTGAGATAGGTACTATTCCCCTCATTTGGCAGATGAAGAAATTAAGACTCAGAAAGGTGAAATTATTTTCCCAGGGTCACAGAGCAGGTAACACGCTAACCATTGTGCCCTAATGCCCCTCAAATAACTTCCAAATTATTCCTCTCCAGTACTTTTCCTCTTCCTGATCTGATCAAGGTTACTCTCATCTCTTACCTTAACTGCATGACAGTCTCTGAATGAATGTTTCTGCATTCAGTTTTATCGTTTTTCAAGTCACTCTCCATGATGCTGTCACACCAGTTGTTCTAAAATGCAAGCCATAGCGTTCTTTTGCCCTTAGGCAACAATAAGATATATTGTATATACAAAACACACAGTTGCAGAAACTCTTAATCACAGAGAGAGAAAAATTCAGGCAAATTGGTTATGGCTTGTCTTGGTTTTATAAATAGAGATATTAAGTGCTATCGATCTCTGGAGTAGAATAATCTATCATTCCTTCTTCTCTACAGAGAAATCATTAATTTTGTTTCATTGAAGACATTTGTATCAGTCAAGTTCTTGTCAGGAATCAGATGCCACACTCAAAAGAGCATGCTAGATATGATAGTAATGAAGAGACTGTTTACCAAGAAATAGGTGGAGTTAAGGGAAACAGCAAGGGCGGTGAAGACCCCCAGGACCAGTAAAAGTAGGTAGCCATGCCCCGACCTGGGCACGGAAAGACAAGTAGTCTGAATCCAGCCAGATCAATGGACAGAGAAGGAAACCCACAGGAGTCACTGATTAGGCGGAGAACAGAGCCACTGACAAATTCTGGTCCCCTAAGACAGCAAGCTAGTGAAATAACTAGCCCCCAGCTTCCTCTATGGACCAATCAGGGCCCTGGGGTCCCACTGGCCTAATCAAGTCAGAACCTGGATGAATAAGGAGCCCAGTCAAGTCAGCCCACACAGGTCTGCCTGCCAAGGAAGAGAGCGAGGTAGACAAGGGAAGACAGTGAATAAGAAAACAATAGTAGGAGAATATCCAGCACATTTGTTTGCCTTCATATGTAACAGTCTTGTTATTGACACAGAATTATGTGAATGAAGGCTTATCTGAATGTAAGAAACAAGCACATCATTTGACTCAGCAACAGGGGGGCTCGCTGGGCTTCCATATTCTATTGCTTTTCTAATGCCTTGTTGCTGGAATTGTCTTGCCTCTCATTTACCACAAAATCAACGATTTTGGCAGGTAGAGACATGTATAAACCTTTATTGCCAACAAATAAATCCTAAGGCAGAGCAAGTCCAGATTAGCGTACTCATTTTCCAGAAATATATTTCTTTACTCCTCAAGGCTCCTGGAACTGCTTACCATGATAGTTTATTTATAATGTAAATTTCTACACAAAACATAAATATAGCATATACACACGCATATGTGTGTGTGAATGTTGCATTTTTGAAATATACCCGGCTCGTGTCACGTGTCTCCTAGAACATGACCCACTTCACACTACTGGCCTTGGAGGGCATGCGCCACTGTCAGTCTCGCTTAGCAGAGAAGATCTGAACAAGGAAGAGGGAGAGTCAACAACAAAAGTCCACATTTTAAGGAAAAAGCGGAAGCAAGGGTTCAGACCACAGGAATCGAGTGCCACGTGATACTCAATTATTAAGTTTTACCACCCACAGCTGTAGACTCACATAGAGTAATGCACTATCATATATTTGTTTTTGGAGAACAAAAACACTCCTTACCCCAGGGTAACATTAACAAATTCAGTCTAGAAACTCTTTCATGATAGAGGATTGAGGTGATTATTTAAGCATCACTTTATGTGTGTGTGTGTGTGTGTATACATATATACATATATTCACACACATATACACTTTTTTCATCTGAGCACTCCACAGTTGCAGAGAGGAATAAATGAAAGTGCTAAGCCCTGTCTGAAAGACAATGTGGATTTAGGCACAAATTCCTGAAGAAATATAAAGGGAAAGATTTTTCTCCACACAGTGTTCATCTCCCACTGTGAAATCTTCTATTTCCACCAACCCAGGGAAACTTTAATGATCAGCTGAGGGCAGTACAAAACAGAAGTGTGCAGAGAACATATAAATCAGAGGATCTATTGCTCATCTTTCAGTGCGTACAACCAACATTTATGCTAATATCATGCTGAATTTTAAAGATTTTCAGTAATACAAGCCTATTTTCACTATTCATGCACTTTAAGCACTATTACAAGCGCCCTCCTTATTCCCACTATACATCACACTGCTATACTCCTGAAACAAATTGGTGGATGTGAATTCAGAGGTCTGTCTGAAAGACCTGTGTCCCTGATGCATGTGTATCCAGCCAGTTTTGCTTTTTATTTATTTATTTTGGTTTGTATTCTTTCAGGTACGGGATGCCATAAATAACAATCATCAGAGAAGTAGCCTTGCACAAAATATTTTATTGAAGTTAGCATTATAAATATGAGACAAGAAATAGCATAAGTGGATAACCGCAGGCTTTTGGAAAAATAGGTAGTGGGTTCTTTTAGAATCTGCTGCCCATCTAGCCAATTAGGATTAAGGAGAAGGCAAGTGTTTTTGAGGGCACGGCATCCCCAAAGAAATGAGATAAGAATTATGGCAACGTTTGCTAACACTCACATTTTGGATAACCTGAACAGAGCAGATGTGACAAAATTCTTAACTGAGGCTCGGCTTTGATCTTAACTGATTACTTGAGAAACACCATATATGTGATGTCCTGTAAACCAATTCATATTTTTGTAATGGTGTGTATATCATAAACTACGGGAAATTTTTTTTTCAAATGCTTAAGGGGACACATCAGATATCATATGGGACAGACCAGAAAATAGAAACAATAGGGAGAGAGAGGTAGGTTATGCTGAGAACCTTCTGTAGAAAGAATTGGCCCAGTGAAATATGAAACGCAGGACAGAAGGGCCAGCTCTAACTCCACACCAGCAAGTAGTTGCCAGGTGAGAATATGGTATCAATGTTCATAAATCTTTTTTTTTTTCCTAAAGACAAGAGGAAAATGTATGCATGTGTGTGTGTGTGTGTGAAATCTCCTCCCATTTCAGTGTTGACAACTAATGCAAAAACCTTTGAGACATTGTGCAGGCAGGCATTCTGTACTCCAGTCCACACACATCTGCAGGTATGCAACAGCCCATAGGTCACCAACTGTGCCCTCAATTATAGATAAAGGACATCATTCTTATGCATGTGACTGTTTTCTCTATCAATTGTTGTGACAGGGTTTTGTTTGCTTTGCTGATTTTTTAAAGTAAATTTCTAGGTTTCAAATTATCATCCAGCAGCAAGCTCCCCATTTCTTTTTTCCACTCTGAATAGACAAAGTGTTGAACTGGATCAACTCATTTTTTTATATACTTATAGCATAAGCAAGGCAAAATTTTGTTGCTGTCACTGAATTCAAGTAGTCTTGGTTATCATCATTTCTTAAACTTCGTATTCGGTTTAATAATTACCTAAAACCACTACAATATAGCAATTAGCCTCCAATTAAAATAAATAAAGTAATTTAAAAAAAAAAGGATTACCTAAAACCAAAGCAGTACTTGTATGCCCTAGATTTTTCTTAAGTATGTCAAGAAAGAAGAAAGACAAAGAAAGGGAGGAAGGGAGAGGAAGGGAGGGAGAAGAAAAGCAGAGAAGGAAGAAAAGAAAAAGAACACAGGAGATGGTGTCAACCTGCTAGGGGAAGGTTCAAGTGAATCTTCCTAATTCCTGAAATAGAAAAATACCTGCTTCTATCTGAGTTCATGGAAAAATTCAGAAGTTCTCACTTCCCATGAATGAACACAGTACTATTCTGTATGATTCAAGTGTGGTTTATTTTCTTACAGAAACAAAAGTAGAGATGTTTATGATCATTCAGTAAGTTCTTTTCTCTGTATGTTCTGACTTTGAAGAAATTTTGAAAACTATAAGTCATAAATACTGGGTCATAAAGCCTCAAAATCTCATAGTAAAAATGCCAAGTGTTGACTATTACATATTAATTATAGTTAGTGAATATGTAAAATCTGACACTGATTTTCTGATGGACACATATTCTGATGGATAATCAGAAACAGATATAAAATCAATTATCTCAAAACTCAAGGTAATCTAGCAGTCATTTTATAATGATAAAACTGAAGCAAAAGGAAATTAAATGATTTACCCAAAGTCACTTCTTTGGAAGTCAGAGTGAGACTTTAAAATTTAGTTCAAAACACTGAATATGAAGTGAAATAAAGTCCTCTCTATTTATAGAAAGAAGCAAAATCAAAGACATGAAATACTTAGATGTAAAATATCTCATGCACAAATGTTTCAATAATATTCAAACTGACATTGTTCTATTTTATTTTCTTGAAATAGCTGCTGGAAAACCACTTAGGCTAGAATTATTAGGGCATACCAAGGAAGCATATTAAAATAAATGTAACCATATCCACATGTATATTTCATAACTAGCAATTTTAAGTGGGTTCCATTCCTGTCATTTTTATGAGTGATTTACAGGTTACCTAATAAAAATGTTCATTTATATTAAGCATTTTATATATCAATTTGATTTATTTTTACATACTTAACCCTAAAATTGATATACATGAGAATTCTTCTATACATTTGTGGTACATTAGTCTATATATATATAATACAAATTCTACTTGAGACATTAGCTGCTATAGTTTGTGCTTTGAATAACTGGGATACACTAAGAAATGAAGAGAAAAGAGGATATATCTTCCAAGGATTATTTATATAAGATATCTCATAATTCAATACAACATCAAAAGGAATAATCTATGAACATTTAGTAAACTTTAATCTGGAAAAGCAGAACTCTGATAGTAAAATTAAGTTATGCCTATGAAAAGTGAGGCTTAAATGTACAGTATGTATTTCTTCATCTATGACAAGGTATAAACAGAATAACTTGTATTCCCATGTCCATTGCAATCATGACATAAGGTAGCAGACCTTTTATATCATAATGATTTTTCACATCAACAGAAAAAATTCAGATATTTTATACTTAGACCCCAAAATCTATGTAAGTAATTTCTCAAAGAACCACAGACTGTATATCTCCTTTCAGACATTCAAATATTTACGAGTGAAATGAGGACGCGTTTAAACAGTTAAACAGTTGTATCCTTGCCCATCTAAATCCAAATATCTCAAAAAGTAAAGAAAGATAGACAGTTTCAATGAAAGAATTGAATGAATTCAATGAAAGAATTACCTATTTCTGGATAATGCAATGTCTCTGCATGCTCTTATGAGGTTTAGAGCTGCAGGATTTATCCACTATTAATGAACTTCAGACTGGACAGTTTTAGTTTATTTTAATAGCTTTTTTGAGGTATAATTGATTTACAAATTACTGACCGTATTCCATGTGTACCGTTCATCGAGTTTAAACACATGCAAACATCCATGGCACCATCACCATTTTTGAAGGAATAAACACAACCAACATTTCCCAGATATTTCTTGGTTCATTTATTTCTTTTGCATATGTAGTAAAATCACTTAACATTTGATGTCCCCTTGCAAAAAATTATGAAGTGTGCAACGTGGCATTGTTAACTATAGTCACTATGTTGTATGGTAGAAGTCTGGTCATGTAATATTACTGACAGTGTATGCACACTGCATAACAGGTCTCTATTTCCTCCACACTGCCTTATGATCCAGCATTCTCACTTCTGGATGTATTAATATATTCAAAAGATTGAAACCAAGATCTTAAAGAAATATTCATACTCTCCTCTTCATTGCAACAATATTCATAATAGCCAAGATTTGTAATATGAATGCATAAAGAAAATGTGGTATATACATACAGTGGAATATTAGTCAGCATTAAAAAGACACTAATCCTGCTATTTGCAAAAGCATGGATAAATGTGAAACATTTTGCTAAATGAAATTGCCAATCATAAAAGGAAAAAATATTGCATGATTCCACGTACATGAGTTATCTAAAACAGTCAAATTCACAGAAGCCAAGAATACAATAGTAGTTGCCAGGGATTGGGGATGTGGGGGAAATGGGCCAAGGCCCTTTGTTTTACACTGTTGTTTTTTTTTTTTTTTTTTTTTAGTATTTAAAAATTCATTTTTTTAATCAGTATTTAAAAATTCAATTCTTAATACAAAGCAGGTTCACTAATAAAGTTTCTTACGATGAAAGTTTTGTGAACTGCAGTACTCATCCATGAAGATATTCATTAAATATTAATTTAAAAATGTCAAGATTAAAGATGAACATACATAGCTGCATAAGCATATATAAATTCAAAAAAGGGCAATATTGCTTTCAAGATCAGAGAACATGAAAAAGTACTCTTCTTATAAGATGACATAATTCTTCAATCAAATGCTCAGATTAAAAAAAAGACATAATTTCTGTATTTAGCCTTGAGCAGTTTGGTGTGAGCAGGAAAAGAAAAGGAGCAGAAAAATCACTCTACATGTCATAATGCCAAGTAATAAAAAGGTGCTAAAATAAAATTCATACTGTAGAAATCAGTATATTCTAATTTACCCCTACTCAGTTTATTTTACAAACACAGACATCTGAAAAAAGTTCTGTTTCACAAAAATGTACATCTTGACACAAATGTCTTACAGACTCTCCCTCTTTATCCTACTCTACCTCAGGCAGTTTTCTCTTAACAAGTCACTTGATATTATTCTGTGTTAGTTTGATATTTTACAGGAAAGCTACTGACACTACTTGATTTTTGTTAATAAATTAGCCTACTGGGACTATTGGAAGGATAGGATTATTAGATTATTTGAATAGGATTAATGAAGACTAGCTTCCTTATTTTGTATATACTTCATAAATTAACTAGATCACTGACATATTTGCCATTAGTGATTGTTAAACTTTCTATTTTATTGGTAAACTTTCATTTGTAAATCTCAAACACTTAAAAAGAAGTCCTCTCTTCTTTTAACAGTTGACCACAGATATCTTTTTCTAAAAGAAAATCCAATAAACCAATTCTCATTTAGTACATAGGGATATTTCAGCATAAAGAAATAAAAAAATTTGAGGAGACACGAATAATAGAATCAGAGGAAACTAAATCCAGGTTTTCTCATGTCTGATCACAATACAAATCTTTAAAATGACCTGCACCACGTTTACAAACATAAAATAACAATGTTAAGTTTGACTGCAAAACCATTTCATTAATTCCATAAATACTAGAGACCAGTCTCAATTCCTCCACCAACTCTCTGTGGTCCTGCACAAGTCAGTCCTCTTCATTAAGCCTCAGTTTTTTCTTCTGGAAAACTAAAGCGTAGACAATGCTGAAGTCTCCCATAAACTCTTAAGTTCTGATAATTAGTGATTGATTGGCGTTCGGAAATTGGCTAAGTAGACCACCCTGGCTTTACTCCAGTCGAAGTTGGCAATGGCATGTCAGCACTTCATTAGCAAAACTCAGACATGCTGTGGGGTTCAAACAACATTAAAACAATGATAAAAAGAATTCAAATAGCCAATTTGGGTTAATACACAAAACTACAAGCCTATCATGAAAAATAACAACACATGTCTTCCTATGCAGCTGAGAGGCAAGTTGGGTTATCATGAAGTCCTATCCTAAGAAAAAGGTGTCAAGTCCTTTAAAAGAATTCAAGACTTAGTAAGAAGACAGGTTAATATTAGTGTAAAATATCTTTCAAAACACACTGCTAGGCTTAGATTTGAAAGTCAAAATTGAATGAGTAACCAATTTAAGTAAGTAAGATTTTATGAAATATTACAACAGTAAAGAATTCATTTTGGTCCAATTATTTTGAATTTAGTTACATTCTAATATGCAGTCATTTTCTGTGTTAGTTGCTCAGTCGTGTCCAACTCCACCCCATCATGGGCTGTAGCCTGCCATGCTCCTCTGTCCCAAGGATTCTCAAGGCAAGAATACTGGAGTGGGTGCCATTTCCTTCAGCCAACCCAGGGATAGGACCTGTGTCTCCTGCATTGCAGGCAGATTCCTTAAGGTCTGAGCCACCAGCGAAGCCCAAATATGTAGTCATAGTACATAACATTATCCAAATTACAGCAAATATCAAAAGTCTAAAGTATTCATTTTCATAATCATGTCTTCAAAACTATAATTCAATGATCTAACCATTTTTGTTTTAACAATATATTAAAAATGATTTTTATGGTTTTTATGTTTTTATGGTTAAGGTTTTACCATAATACTTATGAAATTAATCTTTGAAACTTACTGCATTTAATAGTACTTCTTCTATCAATGCTAGCCCAGAAAACAAAACTAAGTCTTCCCCTCTCATTCCTCCCAATCTCCACCCCCCCCCCCTGAAGCTCACACATGCACAAATGGAACAAGCCACTTATTAAACAAAACAAGGAAATGATTTCACAAAGTAATTCTAAATCTGTGTTAATAAGTAAAGTGTGATAATATTAAAGGTAGTCTTAAACCCTATTTTGACCTCACAAATGGATAAGAAACAACAGTATCCTAAGCCCACATTTTAAAATATACTTTAGGAAGTTCCCTGGTGGTCCAGTGGTTAGGACTTGGTGAGTCTGAGGGGACTGCTGAGGGCCCAGGTTCAATCCCTGGTTGCAAAATAAGATCCCACAAGCTGTGTGACTTGCCAAAATTACACTTTATGAATTGCAGTAGTTTGCGTTTGAGATGACTTCCCAGTTCCAGGTGATAAACAACAAGTAATATTTCTAGATCCCTAAGCATTTTGAGTTGTGTTTAAGATATTCCCTCTAGCAAAATGTTGATGTTCAGACTTTGGGGGAATCACAGCTCTCAACAGAGATGATAATGACAAACTAAAAATAAGTCTAGAGTGGAGTTGTGATTCATCACATTCAAAAGGTGATAGCTAGGAAGGTTTGAAATCTCCCAATGACACATAAAAGCAAAACAAAAAATTTTCTGGTTGTTTGAAGCAGAACTCTACAGCACAGATGCACTGGAGAAAAGTTTTTTTTTTTTTTTTTTTTTGTCTAGATTTAAGATAGAGTAGACCTGTTTTTTTCACAGTGAAACACATTCTATATACATGCATTTAAAAAATCCTTTAGTAGGAAATCTGTAAGTTTAAGTGGAGTAAATCTATTATATGTAGTGTCATTTTTAAAAATACAAGTTTCTAGAGTAAGAGAGCATTATTTTAAGTTCTAATTTTATTTACTACGTGTATAATCACAGGTAAGCCACTGGATCTTCCTAAATATTAGTTTTCTCACCAGTAGGAGAGGCATAATGATCCCACACAGGCAACCACAAGTTTATTCTATAAGTTTGTGAGTTATCTTTCTTTTTTGTAAGTTCATCTGTATCATTTCTTTTCCAGTTCCACATATAGGGGATGTCAGGTTGGTGGTGGGAGGGATGGGGGAAGGAATAGTTAGGAAGTTTGGGATGAACGGTACACCACTCTGCTATATTTAAAATGGATAACCAACAGGAACCCACTGTATAGTTCACGAAACTCTGTTCAATGTTATGTGGCAGCCTGGATGGGAGGTGAGTTTAAGGGAGAATGGAAAACATGTATATGTATGGCTGAGTCCCTTCACTATTCACCTGAAAAATATGACAATATTGTTAATCAGCTATACCCCAGTACAAAAAAACAAAAAGTTTCAAAAATGATACCTCATAGGGTTATTAAGAGAATTAATGAGATAATCATGTCAAAGTACATAAGAGAATAGTGGCTATATTTAAAAATTATTTAAATATATCTCTCAATGTCTTGGATTATTTCAAGGTTAAAGATGAATGAGCATTAGGTTATCTGAATTATTTATATTTTGCTGATGATTTTGCAAGCAAAATGCACATCTTACTGGTGTCTGACTACATTTTAAGTGTCAGAAGGACTCAGGCTAAAACACGATTGATAATTCAAGTGGAATCAAATGCAAGAGACTGTGATTGCTCAGAAAGCTAGTCTGATGTGGTGGAAGGATCCCTGGGGTGGAGGTCAAGACCAGATCTGTCTGCAATGAATGAGCAATATCTGTTGAAAAAGCCTTTAAAATCTTTGAGACTTGGATTTCCTACTGAAAATGTTAAGGAACTGAACTGCACAATTGCTAAGATAAATCTCATCTATCTTTAAATTGAGTGCTTTTTTAATATTTAGAAATAAATTATTATATTGGGAAAGGGCTTACTATAAAGCAAACAGCATGTCCTTTATGTATAATGCCACATTTAATTTCATTTATTCAAAGTTATTATTAATATTTACTATGTGTTAGCCCCTGCACCACTGGGATAGGTAGGGGAAAAGCCTTCCAGGATTCAGAAGCAGCAAAGCAAAGACCCAAGGTAAAAAGTTCTCATTGAACAGGGCAACTGAGGGGAGAGGAATGGCAAGTGAGGTCAACTGTTATAGGAGGTCAGATCATGGAGGACTTTTTCATAATAGCTGAACAAGGTAGAATGTCATCACAGTCAAGAGATGAATTTAAACAGTGGAGGGATATAATCTGACATACAATAGACACACACACAGGATCACTCTGGTTGCTGTGTTGAAAACAGACTAAAGGGAGACAGAACTTGAGGCAGGAAGACCAGTTAGGCTGCTGTCAGCTTAACTCAAGCAAGAAACAACAATGGATACATGGACAGTTGATTATACAGCATAAGAGAGAGGGCCAGGACAGCAACATCATTTGCATGGCTCAGAGCAAAATAAAAAGATGCAGTTCCTATTGAAAAACATTTAAGGACTTCAATACAGGGCAAGCAGAACACTAAACCAAGCACAGAACTTTTCCGAGTGTGGAGCCCTGTGTGACTGCATACAGAGTCACATTCTCATGACGCTGGTTCTAGAGGGAAGTCAAGGATGACTCCAAAATTTCTACCTGAGTAATGAAGTGATGGAGCTTCCACTAATACTGATTTTTTAAAAATGTACTGGAAAGGAAGTTTAGGGGCCAGAGGAAAGGTCAGGAATTCATGAGATGTCTCAGACTTCACATAGAGATGCCAAATAAGTGGCTAGATCTATGATTTGGGGGTTCAGGGAGAAGTCTGGGCTAAAGATATATATTTAAGTGTAATTCACATATCAATTCACATTAGGCCTAGAGTAAACACAGACAATAGAGGGAAAAGGTCAAAGGACTGAGTCCTGAGAAAATGAGGAGGCTGAGAAAGAGTGGTAATGAAGAAATAAAGATTCAACGCCTCTGGGGGCCAAGTGGAAAAAAAACAAAAGGAGAAAGGAATTACTGACTCTACGATGTTAAGTGGTTTTTCACGGACTAATAAAATGATGACTAAGAATTTACTTTTACATTTAACAATACAGAAGTCATCACCAACCTCAACAGCACAATTTGGTGGAAAGACTAATGGAGTCAGACTGTAGTAGTTTTGAGAAAGAATGAAAGCAGAGAAATTAGCATCAGCAAGTACACCGCCACCACAAATTTAGCTGAGAAGGGAAGCTGAAAATGGAGAATGGCAGTAAGGAGAACATGGTAAAAAGAAATATATTTGATAGAAGAAATAAATGTACTCTCATAACAATCCTTTTAAGTCGGCATTATTTATCCTCCTTTATTAAGTTTAGGTAACTTGCCCTAGACCACAAAACCAGTAAGTTGCAATAGTATGAAAGCACAAGTGATTTTATCTAATGAATGTGCCACTTTGCATCACTGCCTTAGATCAATTGCTTAGGATCTTAGCATCTGAGGGTTTAAGGTGAGAGACATTATATAAACACACTGGTTTAAAAATGGTAGGGTTTAAGATTTCAGGTTAAATGTCACCTCTTCAAAGAAGAGTAGGCCCCCTCAAGATCTCCACCAAATCATATAGTATGCTTCATTCATAGTAATCAAAAAATGGGTTATTTCACTTATTTCTTTATTTCTTTGCTTATCTACTTTTTTGTCCTATCTCCTAGCTGTAAATGAATTCAGAATTTTTGTTTTTAAATTGCTCTCGGAATTTTTTCCACAGTACCCAACACAATGCCCACACTAGTATATACTAAATAAATATTCACTAAATGAATAACCATCTTTATTTCACCCACCCCTTTCATAATCATGCCAATGTAAAGAAAAGAAATATATATCTGTCTTCATGGATATTCTTCTCTTTTACCAGAAGCAAAAGTACAAATGCTCATCCTCTTCTAATATCTGATTTCATTTACATTTCAAACTCTAATACTGGTTATGAATCTGATGTTACATTAAATTATGGTGATGATATTTTCATATAAATTATATTATTCACTCAGCTTCTCATAAAAAATAACCAGCTAAATGAAATAGAAAAACAAAGGTGAAATGTATAAAATGTCAATAGTGAAAACTGAAAGTCACTCAGTCATGTCTGACTCATTGCGACCTCATGGACTATACATACAGTCCATGGAATTCTCCAGGCCAGAATACTGGAGTGGGTGACTGTTCTCTTCTCCAGGGTATCTTCCCAGCCCAGGAACTGTACCCAGAAAAATGTAGAGACTATGCGAAATCAGGAAATCTAGTTGTTCAAATTCATTCACTTTTCCAGAGCTTCAATAATGATAATACTTTAATATATTTCATACAGATAGCCATAAAATGTATCATTCACAGATATTACTCTTGAAACATCAGCTTAAGAATCATGCTAGTTCCAAACAGTTCATTTGCTATTCAGCATTCTACATTCCATGTTCAACGTTCTACATTGCCTACATCCTCTGACTGAAATATTTGCAACCCAAAGAGCCTTCAGTTACAACACCGCAGCTAAGATTTCATCCTGACTCTAAATCTACTGGTTTAGGTGCTACTAACACCGTGGAGGGTGAGGGGTGGGGGGTGGAGTAGCTCATTTCAGGAGTAAAGAGGAAAAAGTAAGCACTAGTTGACCTTTTTGGCCAAATTTTCTTTGTGATCAATAGGACATAAATCTGCTTACACATTAAAGCTCACATCTATCTGATTGTCAAAACAACAACAACAAAAACAAGCTCTCACACCAACTAAATTAAAAGAGAAAAGAAAGAAGAAAGGAAGGAGGAAGGAAGTGAAAGAAAAAGGAAAGAAGGTAAAGAATGAGAATGAGAACTAGAAGAGGTACTTTTAAATGTTTCAAGGTATGGCTACTAGCAACTGATAACACAGTACTATTTATTAAGAAAGGAGCTGTAAAAACAAAATTAAGAAAAATCAGAAATTGCTTTGATGGAGCAGGAGAAAAAGATTATAAATATAGAAGGGGAAATAAGCTTTTCAGATAATGGCCATTGTCTAGGTGCCATCAATAACTTTTCCCCTTAGGTTCATAATCTAAATCTAAGTTTAGATTTAGGATTAGACAGTATTCAATGATCATGATCAAATTTTGTATACTGCTGTATAATATTATATGAAATACCAAGACAAAACTACATATCATCACATTCCCTAATCTATTTGGAATAAGCTAGTCTATAAATAATTATTTTTAAAATTCTTCAGTCCTCAGGATATGATTTTCTTAATTACACACACACTAGAACACTATAGTTTCTGTTACATAGTTTGATTTTTCTTTTGAGAGTGGCTAAATAATTGTATGGTTTAACAGAACAATTTTGTTCTGAAGGCATCTTAAAATAATCAGTATGTTTACTTGATTCTCTAAAATCATCTAGGAGAGACAAGCCTGGTTTTCAATAGCCGTTTTATCCTAATTGTGTATTTGTTCTTTTTAATTACCAAGTCATCAAACTAGAACATGTGATTAGAGTGAATGATATTTCATTGCATTTGATATGGTTTGCTTTAAATAGACAGTTTGTGTAGGTTTATGGAAATAATTTTACTATCTAGGTAGGATATGTTAAGTACAAAGCTTCTGAAGAACTCTCTTAAGAGCTAGATGGCATCAGAGAAGGATCCTTTTTAGCAAAGGAACATGTTGCTAAAAAAAGGTGTACCCTAACAGGCTATATACCTAGTTAGTAACATACACATAAGTGGGCTCTAATGTCTCTCTATATGTATGTGTATTCCTGATATTCAATCTTAAACATAAAAGAATGATCACATTCTCACTGACTTATTCAAATTTATAGTGCAATTAAATAAGAATGAAATTTGGTAAATGCTTCATAACTTATCAAGCCTTCAAGCACTGCAAGAGAAATGGATTTGACATAGTTATTATACTTTGGTTTTTAAAGACAATAGTAAAATTATTGATTATATCCCAAATGGCTTATGCAAATCTATAGGTTCTGATACTAGCATAAGCTATTGTTCAAAAGTCCACTGACATTGTTCAAAGTGGAGAACCTAATGTGTCCTCTTAGCATTATCAGATTAGTTTTGTTCTACCAAAGCCCCAGTTCTTTGTCTTCTGAAAGCCATAAATATTAATTTCTGTCTTAAGAAAGCATATTAATAACTCAGTTGTATGTTTGGAATTGATAACCTAAGTCAGTGTCCATATAAGACCTAAACCAACAACCAGTTCTAGGAAAACATTGTTCAAGTCAAGTTAATGAACAAAGTGGCTCTTTTAGTCAATCTGTCAAGAATCCTGTGGAGTTGTAGCTATAGCTTCACACATCCCTCAAAATTCTACCCACAATATGACAACTTCTTTACTGAGAGATAAAATGAATCTGTTGACTCAAATAAGGATATTACACAGAAGCATTATAATTCAAGACATTAGGTTTTTAATCTACAAGATACGATGATGTACTTCCTCAACTCTAAAACGTCCACAAATACATAAAGTCCAGCTGTCATTATTTTCATTCCTGATTCCCAGTGTGAAGCAACATTAAGGGAGTGTATTATTGTTCATATGATATACAGTCCTTTATAACTGAATCACAAAATACTATACTAATTAACAGAGGGCAATTAACCATTACCTTCACGAGGAGCTGGATATTTTGAAAATTTCTACAAGCCTATGAAATATTTAAGAGGAAAAAAAAATGTCTACTTCATTCTGGTTTAAATTAATCACTAGTTATAAATTTGTAACTTAAGTTAAAATTGTTGAAAGAGATTTGATGTTTCTCATGAAGAGGGAAAATAAGTTATAAAAGTTTGAAAATAGTATAATGATTAGCACATATTAAAATTTAAATGAGAAAGCAAAATTTCTAAGACTAATTTATGCAAGCATATATATTTGTTTTTATATCTGTATACATATATATGTGAGTTTGTATACACATAGGTGTTTCTCCTACTAATGCAAGTATTCTGAATTATCAACAAACACCATAACTTATATAGCATCTAAAAATAATATAATTTATCAAACATGTGCCTTCTAAAAATAAATATACAGGTAACACATTGCTTTGGATTTTAGACTTTTTTAGGATAAAATGAAGATGTAATAGCAATGAGGCTAGCTGGCCACTTGGGGAGGCCTTAATTTTGACTGTACATTCATAGTTTAAGGTCATCAGTTTCAAAAGCAATCATTTAATTTTCACAACCAGAGATCACAGCATGTTATACTCAAAGGGAAAAATTCTGGCTCACCAAACTCTCAATACATTAGTGCCCAAATCAATTTATAAATAGATTTCCTACCTGTTAATTTATAATGAGAAATATAAGTACTAAAGAAATTAAATATTTATATATGTTTGATCAGTGTGGTCTCTCCAATCAAGTAAATGACTGTAGGAGATAAAAAAATATCTAGAATACTGATTTTAATAATGATTTTGGAGCCCAAGGCAATTAAATAGATGACATCAATAGCTAGTACCTTCTAGTTATGCCACCCTATAGAATCCATCTCAACCACAGGGATACATTTTCCAGATTGATTTCTGATAGTGATGGCACTCTCACTTTTTAGCACTAGAACCAAACCAATAATTCATTCCCAACTGCCTTAAAAAAAATTCCTGATCTCCTAGAGTTTGCAAACATAGCGTTTACACGATAGAGTACCCAGAGGATCGGCAAATCATTTGCTGCCATTCCTTGTCGGTGTAAGATGGCAGACATCAATTATAGCTCTCTTTTCTGATAAATCTGGACTGAGTCTTAGAGTAGCAAGCAGCCCACTGCACTCACTATCAATTGATTATAATTGTCATTTTAAGTGAAATTCACTTGTCATCCCAGAGTTAGAATTAACTTTCAGACATGTTATGTATGCAGTCAAGATTCAGTGCCATGAAATTCTCCCTGCTTGTGATAATATTGTTTCTGTGATTTCAGACCCATCACTTACAGAATATTGGTTCAGGTGGGTTGTTTATACAGATGGTTGGTTGATATCACCTTCTATATTTAATACTCTATAACTTTATTTTCAATGAATTTCTTTTCTTCACGTTTTGGAGGCAACTTACTGTTGCTTTCCATGTATTAATGCAATTAGTTTCATCTGCTATCAGATAATCTTGCACTTTCCCCTACACTGATCTTATTTTAAATTATCTTTTTAAGAACCACTGAAATTTAATGATATGTAAAAGAACAGTTCCACATACTACGCTGGACTGGGGAACTGGTTTTTAGGAAATAGAAGTAATAGTACATTCAGTTCAGTTCAGGACACGCTGAGCATGTCTGACTCTCTGCAACCCTATGGACTGCAGCACGCCAGGCTTCTCTGTCCATCACCAACTCCCGGAGCTTGCTCAAACTCATGTTCATTGGGCCAGTGATGCCATCCAATCATCTCATCCTCTAGCGTCCTCT
The DNA here is from genome assembly GCF_033118175.1 of Dama dama. NCBI lineage: Eukaryota > Metazoa > Chordata > Mammalia > Artiodactyla > Cervidae > Dama > Dama dama. The sequence goes on along the minus strand of NC_083692.1, from coordinate 61,656,299 downwards.
TCTCCTCCTGTCTTCAATCTTTCCCAGCATCAGGGTCAATAGTACATTAGGACATTACTAATAGCACAATAGGATATTAATATTAATAGTATCGACTATAATAAAAATACAAAAATTCTGGACTTCTTGATACAATGGTATACAACCAAATAAATCTTTGTGATAGATGTTGTAGAGTGAAGTGAATAAAACTGATTAGTTTTTCAACACTGATAATTATAAAATGGAAAATAAGTCATACCAAAAGTGTAAGAAATATCTGCTTCTTGGTAGGTCATTTCTTACCTTTGGGATAAATTTTAAGTTGTTTTGCTGCTGTTGTTATTGCTGTTGGTGTGTTAATGCAAAGATAAAACAATATACTCAGTTTCTCAAGAGGGTCTGAAAATAGGGAAGTTACCTCAATGCAAATAAGGTTAGCTTTGATCATGCACTAACATTATCATTATGTAAGGATATATCTGACCAGCAGCTTTATTGTCAAAGTCTAAAATGTTCACCTTAGCAAGTTTGGATGTTTCTTTGGGGAAAAGTGTTTCTTGCTTCCCTTTCCCTAGAAGTGACTGGCTGTTTTTAAGTAGTCACCTGTGCTATTCTTTGAGCAGCTATTTGCTGAAGATAGTGAGGTGGAGAGAACAGCAGCAAGACCCTGTAGGAGAGGTTGCTACTAGGATGTGAGCTGGTTTATTCAGAGATTCATAAACTGATCTGTGAGTTCCTACATGGAGATTATATTTTAAAATATTTGTTAACATTTAAAATGTATGCCCAGCTCAGAGAAAATGTTATATTACTATATATAGTCTATCCTAATCTTATATGAAATTAAGAATTCATATAAGATATGAATGATAATTATTATATGAAATGTTATAATTCTTATATGAAATGAAGTATATGTCATATATATATATATATATATACCTAAATATATATATGATATAGTATATACCATATCATTATATGATAATTCTTCTATGAAATGAAGGATCATCATTTCCGTTCTACAGATAAGAAAACAGAAGTTCATAGCCAGTGAGCAGCTAAGCTGAGACTCAAATTTTGGTATCTCTTCCTGCACTGCCCAAGTTCTTGTATTCCCTATTGTCTTACACTGAATAATCCAAAACTAGAGAAATGTACTCCTTTCAGACTATTGTTTTCTTAAATCTGTGAATAATGTTGTTAGTGGGATTTCTCTCAGTACACAATGTAGTTACCTATTTTACTAGGAAGAATTCATCATGAGACAGAATATGTGAAGTCTTTTGAAGAATTTTTTTCTTTTTCAGGAAGGTACCCCCAGTTTAAAGATGTAACACTTGATTGAGAGGGTTCTCCCTTAGAGAGCTAAACTGCCCGAGACATGGTCATGAAGTGGCCTATGAGCAAAGTTAAAAGCAGCCTGTAAGAGAATTCATGGAAACGGATCTGTATTTGGGTGGCCTGAGAGGAGTCACAATTGTAATAGTAAGTTCTTCTCCATAGTGCATTTCTCTTCTGTTACCACAGAAAGCTTCCTTAGAGACTTGAGGGTTAGGTTCTGCGTGAAGGAAACAAGAAGTCAGAGTAATGGCAGCTTTGCTTGGCAGACCACTAGCTCGAGGGAGCCATCACTAGAGTGGGAAAAGCAGGTAGCAAGACCAGAAGGCCAGGAAGATCCCTAAGGGACTTATACCTGAAAAAGGAGGCCACACCCCAGGGAGCAGATGCTCAAGACATTGTTGATGGATTCATGAAATATTAATAGCTGAAGTTACTTTGAGAGGGACTGATTCCTAATGACCTTTCTGATAAGGTCTCAAGACATTAAAATGAACATGGTCTAATGTTTTAGACATTATTGAATACTTGGCATCACATCAAGAAGGCAATGTCACCTAAATTATAAGTGTTAATGAGATGTGGTGAATCTGTGATGAATTGAATGTTCCCATAGCTGAAAGGAGGCCACAACCTGGACTAAAAAAACCTAACTTTGAGTCCAAAATAAATACATTCATTCTTTCCATCAACATCCCTAAAATTCACTTATCTATTTTATTGAGGTATTTCCATTCCCTTTCTTTACTTCTTTTTGTCATTTTTCACCCTAATGTTTTCATGATGGCTTTCTTTTAGCTTTATCTTGAATTGATATGGCGTAATTAACTGGCACAGAGTAAAAATATTTTCTCTAACAAAGAAGGCAGGTCCCAAGGAGCAAAAATGCCATTTTCATTCATTATCTAAATATAATAACAGACATGCACAACAGGAAATTTGTTTCTCCTCCTAAAAAATATTTTGAATTTAGGTTATGATAATTTCATATTGCTTTACTAACTGATTCGTTAAAACTTTCCCTAGTGCTTTGTGGTTTTTCTTTCCCCTATGTATTCAGGCATTGCACAATTATATGGCCTGTATGCATTTTAGAATGCATTAAAAAAGAAAACAGTTAAGGTAATATGCAATAATTCAGAATAAAATAGCCATATGTTTCTAAAAACACAACAGTTATTCTGTTCAATTTGATAATGGAATTCACCTTTTAACAGCTTATTCATTTACCCTGACTCTCAAAGAAATAAGAAAAGCATATGCACCTCTGCACATCTAGCATTAACTGAACTGTCATTGTCACCCCTCCCAGATGGCAAATAGCTGATCATTGTTTACACACAATCATGCTCAACTACAATTGTTTCCCTCATTTTCTATCCAATTTACTTCTGCCTTATTTATCCTTGCATTTATCAAAAACATGTCTTCAGAGGGATAAGAGATTTCTTTATTTCAAAAAGAGAAAAGCATTTTTAGTTTTGGCATGTGCATACACCAAGTAATTTTTAACACTGTGATGTTGTCAGGACAACTGTTTTATCTTTCATCCAATTATTAAAGATTGGCCAGGGTGGGGCTTACTGACATTCTTTTGTGTGAAGAACCACCCCTCAATAATACAAAAACAGTCTTGAGGCAATGTTTTGTGAGACAAAACCAGAGCCAATTTTAAAACTAGTTTATTCTTTCCTTAAACACTAGTTTGCTGTCCCAGAAACATGACTGAAGAAAGTGAGCTTCTCTCTCTCCCAATTTTGCATCTTCTAACTCCTAGTCAATATCAGGGAATTTTTTACAAGCTGTGTGATGACTAATAACAATATACTATATATATAGTCTGGGATTTGGGCAGATTGAGAAAGGCAATGCCAGAAAATGTTCAAACTATCACACAATTGCATTCATCTCACACGCTAGCAAGTAATGCTCAAAATTCTACAAGCCAGGCATCAACAGTACATGAATCGTGAACTTCCAGATGTTCAAGCTAGATTTAGAAAAGCCAGAGAAATCAGAGATCAAATTGCCAACATCCATTGGATCATCAAAACAGAGAGAGAGTTCCAGAAAAACATCTACTTCTGCTTTATAGACTACACCAAATCCTTTGACTGTGTGGATCACAACAACTGTGGAAAATTCTTAAAGAGATGGGAATACCAGACCACCTGACCTGCCTCTTGAGAAATCTGTATGCAGGTCAAGAAGCAACAGTTAGAACTGGACATGGAAAAACAGAATGGTTCCAAATAGGGAAAAAAGTACATCAAGGCTGTATGTTGTCACCATGCTTATTTAACTTATATGCAGAATACATCATGCCAAATGCTGTACTGGATGAAGCACAAGCTGGAATCAAGATTGCTGGGAGAGATATCAATAACCTCAGATATGCAGATGACACCACCCTTATGGCAGAAAGTGAAGAAAAACTAAAGAGCCTCTTGATGAAAGTGAAAAATGAGAATGAAAAAGTTGGCTTAAAAATCAGCATTCAGAAAACTAAGATCATGGCATCTTGTCCCATCACTTCATGGCAAATAGATGGGGAAACAATGCAAACAGTGACAGACTTTATTTTTTTTAGGCTCCAAAATCACTGCAGATGGTGACTGCAGCCATGAAATAAAAAGACGCTTACTCCTTGGAAGAAAAGCTCTGACTAACCTAGACAGCATATTATAAAGCAGAGACATTACTTTGCCAACAAACGTTCATTTAGTCAAAGCTATGGTTTTTCCAGTAGTCATGTATGGATGTGAGAATTGGACTATAAAGAAAGCTGAGCACTGAAGAATTAATTGATGCTTTTTAATTGTGGAGTTGGGGAAGACTCTTGAGAGTCCATTGGACTGCAAGGAAATCCAACCAGTCCATCCTAAAGGAAATCATCAGTCCTGAATATTCATTGGAAGGACTGATGCTGAAGCTGAAACTCCAATACTTTGGCCACCTGATGCGAATAACTGACTCATGGAAAAGACCCTGATGCTGGGAAAGATTGAAGGCGGGAGGAGAAGGGGACGACAGAGGATGAGATGGTTGGATGGAATCACGGACTCGATGGACATGGGCTTGAATAAGCTCCGGGAGTTGGTGATGGACAGGAAAGCCAATCATGCAGCAGTCCATGCGGCCACAGTCAGACAAGACTGAGCGACTGAACTAAACCGATTTGGGCAGATTCCAAAAAAGGAAATCTGCTGTGGTCTTTACCATTTTTTACAAACTAGCCCCATGTCTCCTTGGGATCAGATGTTTCTATGAAACTTCTTAACAGTTTCTTATGATGAATTTACTATTTGTTATCTTATATACAATATATATTAATTCAGTTTATCTCTTTTTTATGTACCTTCAATTTGGTGGGACATTTTTATTAATAGAGCACTATTTAATATTTGAGAGCTAAGACTTTGCACCAACGATAAGACGTTAAATATGAAAAAATACTTTCTGAAGAATCAAGAAAATATTATAATTTTACATTTTTATAACGTTAGCATAAAATTACAACTTAATATACCAATATGGAAAAGTGTGTGTGTAGGGGGGTTGATAAACATAATATCAATGACTGGTAATCATTATTTCATAACAATTTATATAAAATAGATGAGACAGAGAAATGAAAGTAGAAAAGTTTTGGCATATTTGATTTTAAAATTCAACCTAATATTTTCTGAATGAAAATTAAACACCTACATTTCTTTCTCCTATATTTCTTTCCTTTGGGCATTTACAACATCTTCTAGGAGAGTTCAAAACCAATGAAAAAAGAAGCAAGTTCCATTTGCTATTTATTTTTAGCAAGAACTTGGCACAACCAGATGCCAGGAGTAGTTCTACCGTTCTGAATACTAAATATTCAACAGATGGCTCTTCTTAGATTTCATCCAATCTGGAAATGCCCCAATAGGAAACAAAGATGGTCTTCAGATTGCCCCTTTTCTAATAAAATATACTTCCCACACATGCTATGAATAGGAAGGTAAGAATTACAAGCTCATTCTATAAAACAATGAGTTTAAAGGACTGTACCAATATTTATCATGTAAATAAATATCTCAGAGAATAGTTTACATATGCATTTGTAAGTGAAGTATTAAGAAAATAAAAGATGAAAAAAATCTCAAAGATGGTTTGGAACTCCTAGTAACCTGACAACTCTTAACTACATAGTGTCTTTACAATTTAAAAATTTAAGTTTCCGCCCCGCCCCCACCCTCCCCCCCCCCCCCCCCCCCAAATTCTCTAATGAAGCTTGGTTAAACAATGAAACCATTGAGATCTGGCAATTTCCACAGCAAGAGGATCCTCCGCTGTAAGACTACAGATGAATTACAATGAGGCTCAAAGAATAGTCATAAATTAGCTAACCCAAATACTAGATGTTTTATATTCTGCAGAAGTGAAGCATGTGTGGTCTGTTTTCTTCTCATTATAAGGACAAACACCCTTGCATGTGGCATCTTAATGGGTTGAGTCAAAGTGAGTTTGTTCATATAGTTAAGCTAACATCAATTAAAGGACAACCAGTAAGTAACAGCGAATATTCAACAAATGGTAACTATTACTCTTGTTTTGTTGTTAGTACTAATCAGTCAGCCATACTAGTTTGTGTCTTATATCACTACAGACTTGTCTAATAAACAATGTAGGAAAATTTTGTACTTTTAACACTTCCAAAATTCAGCCAGTGAGATACAGCAAAAGCAACATTAATTGAGAAGTCAGGGGCTCTAATTCTATTTTTTTAAACATTAGCTTTTACTTTAGGCAAGTCATTGATTTTTTTTTTTTTTTTTTTTTGCACTTCAATCCTCTTCTGTATAAAACAAATAGTACCTTTATTCAGAGAATTGTCTTTAGGATCGCATGGTATAATGTATATGAAACATTTAACAAATTGCATATTAATCCTCCAACTAAAATAAATGTCTTTTAATTATAATTGTATTATAGCATATCACTTACTTTTAGTAACCCATTCAAGAAATATTTATTAAGCATTTCTTTTGTCTGGCACTGTTCTAAGTGCTGGGGATTTAATGATGAACAATAAAGACATATTGACAACCTTCACAAAGCTTACAATCCTTAAAGAATATAATTCATATAAGGTAAAAACAGAAAACCAAGCACTTAAAAAGCTGAAACAGTTTATATGGTGAAATATACACAGTAGGAGCAGTTCTACATATCTTGGAATTCAAGAAAGGCTGAAAAGAAATTGGTGCCTAATCTGAGAACAGAAAGATGAGCCTGGTGGAGGGAGAACTGGGTTGGGGAAACACACATCACAAGTCCAGGGTGCAATCCATGAAGAGGCACAGAGTCAGAGCATGAGTGTAGACATAAAGAAATGAAAGGGCTGATTCTAAAGGATATAGAGAAAGGAATGAGAAGTGATCAAACATAAGTCAGAAACCATCTAAACAGAGCTCAGTAGCCACATTAAGGAGTTGGGACATTAAGAGCAATGGAGGATTTGAAGTCTATAAGTGATATAGCCAGATGGTCATTTTTAAAAGTCATTCTGTTAGCAATTGTGGGTAATAAGTTAAGCAGGTAAGAATGGAGACCAGAATACTTCTTAGGAGACTGTGGCAATAATTCCAATAAGGAATAAGGGTATGATGTACTAGAGAAAAAGGAAAAAAAAAAAGTGCTAATGAGAATGGATAAAAGTGATCAATGGAACAGATATTTAGATAGTAGAATTAAAGAATTTACACTTTATTGACTAGTGATGGAGGCAGGAATTAGGGAATGGGGAAATTGGTTAAGTCAAATGGGCAAATGATCCCAAGGTGTCTGGCTTAGACTTCTAGGTGGTTGGTGTTGTCAGTCACTGACTTAGAGAACGCATGAGGAAATATGAGTTTTCTGGAAGGCTGTGCATTCAGACTTCAACATTTTGAAGTTAAGCTGTTTACAAAACTTAAACATGAAACAAAGGACAGAGATCTGGACAGGAATAAAGATTTGAATAAATCAGCATACAGTGCAAATGAGTTATGGGAGTCTAAAAGTTCACTGAAAGAATATGAAGCAGAGGAGAAGAGTGTTAAGGACATCCTTATGAATAACATTAAGATGCAAAGAATGGACAGAGTTAAGAGCCCACAAAAATGACTGAGAACAAATGGTCTGGCATATAGGTATATAACTGGGAAAGAGCACTGTTATAGAATCTAAAATATAAGGAAATGTTCAATGGCACCAAGTGCTAGGAGGAAGTCAAGGAAAAAAACTTTTCATATTTTCTCCAAATCTTGTTTTCTTCTTACGTAAAGTGGAGATAAGAAGTTTTAAGAATTAATTGAGAGAACACTTCTAAAATGCTCAGCTTAATGCTTGACACATAGGGGTTCAAAAACAAATGTGACATGTTCTTACATGTATTATAACTTATTATGTATCCCACAGAATTATTGTGAGGAATAGATGAGGTTATATATGTAAAGGCTCTTTTTAAATTACAAATTACTAACTATATGTTTTTTGGAGGAAAAAAAAAAAAACAAAATTATGACAAACCTAGATAGCACTTTGAAAAGTGGAGACATTACTTTACTGACAAAGGTCTGTCTAGTCAGAGCTATGGTTTTTCCAATAGTCATGTATGGATGCGAGAGTTGGACCACAAAGAAACCTGAGAGCCAAAGAATGATGCTTTTGAACTGTGGTGTTGGAGAAGACTCTTGAGTCCCTTGGACTGCAAGAAGTTCAAACCAGTCAATACTAAGGGAAATCAGTCCTGAATATTCATTGGAAGGACTGATGCTGAAGCTGAAACTCCAATACTTTGGCCACCTCATGCGAAGAACTCACTCATGGAAAAGACCCTGATGCTAGGAAAGACTGAAGGTAGGAGGAGAAAGGGACGACAGAGGATGAGATGGTTGGATGGCATCATGAACTCGATGGACATGAGTTTGAGCAAGCTGCCAGAGTTGGTGATGGACAGGGAAGCCTAGAGTGCTGCAGTTCATGGGGTTGCAAAGAGTCAGACATGACTGAGTGACTGAACAACAATCTTCCCTATGCCAATTGGTTGCCATTTCCTTCTCTAGGGATATGATTCATAGTAAATTACAAACTTTTAAAAAAATAATAATAATTTTGACTATCTTGAGTGTGTATATATATATACTGACACATTAAGTCATTCCATTTTTAATTAGTCTAATGGTTGATTAGTGTTTATTGTCTTTATAAGGTATAGATCAACTATACCAAGTACACACACAAAAAATGAACATTTAATTACAAATATTCTTGGTTGCATTTACTTTTGTTTCTTATTCTGCCTTACATAGATTTCCCCTCCAGTTTATTTTATTTTTTATAAATGACTTCTTTGAATTATAAGTTTATTTTATTTTTTATAAATGACTTCTTTGAATTATAAGTTTACAAAATTATTAGGTAAAACTAAAACTCATCAGCTTGTAAGTCTCCCCAAACTTTTTAAAGGGATATTTCATCATGTTTAATAAAACTCTTTTTTAAATTTTGCTATCTCTTATCAGTCTGTTATTTTTCTAGTTATTATGATATTAAAAATTGAAGCTTTCTCAATGATTTTGACAATAAGTATTACTTCATTTTACTTACCCTAAATTACTTCAAAATAAATACATCAGGGACTAATGGACTGAACACTGGCAGGAAAATCTCATTCTTTAGAAGCACTTAGAACTAAAATTGCATGATAATTTAAAAAAATATATATATATATACACACATATACACACATTCCTGATGCAAAAACAATCAGTAAACCTTTAAAAATAATAATTTTATCATTAAAAGTGTAGCACAACCACAAAATTGTACCACAATTTTATATGCTCATAAAACAGCATTATTTTCTTTCCCTCAGGAGAAAGCCAGTAGAAGATAAAGATATTAGAGTCTGTGTTTATCATCTTGATAATATGACAAACTATGCAGGAATGCCTTCCTCTATTTGCATATACCTTATTTTCATATATTTTACATATACTTTTAGATGTACAATTCTATTAAAAATGCTTGAATATCTGTGTTGTATCAAATTTGTATGTTTATACTAAATCCTGATGACAGATCCAAGTTTCACACAGCTCCTGCTTACTGAATTATAACATAAAATCATGCAGCATGGTATAAGGATTGGTAAACATTTAAATTATTTTATAAACAATGCCAGAATAAGAGACAAAGGAGAAGGAGGAGCAGGAGGAGAAAGAAGGAAGGAGGGAGGGAGAGGAAAGGGAGAGAGATCTGAAGACAAAACAGATGAGCTACATGAGTATTTCTGGGGAACAACTAGTCTAATTCTGTATGTGAATATATATTTTAATACTGAGTGCATGTCTAACATGTATATTTCATTTGCTTTGCACCTCTTAAATTTAGAAAATATACTTAAAAGTTTTAATATATTTCAAAACAGTAGCTGCCTGAATAAAAATGAAATTCTTAGAAATTTTGAGTTAAGGGGAAAAAAAGATAGATCACCTGCACTCAGTCACACGGCTATAGATGAAGCTCACATAGAATCTGGGCATTCCCAAATGTTTGACACTGTCATCTTTATTTCAGATAATCATTGTCATGATTTTCTCTGAGTTTTATTAATCCTAATTCAACAATGCATATATATGCTATCTCCAAATAATAGGTATACATGTAAGTCTTCAATACTGAATCCACTAGTCTGCTAATCATGAAATATATTAGCTGGAAGAGTATAGTTCTTCAGTTAAATTACAACCAAATGAAAATATATGCGACTGATGCTAAATTGTGTTGCACAAATTTTCACTGGGGAACTGACTCTCTAGAGAAACATTCCCTGGTATTCTAAGTTGGATCTTAAAGCTAATTTCTTATACAAAGAGTGTGAGGAGAGTTGCTTAGTAAAGTCAAAATGGAATATTAGTAGTTTATAGGTAAAAACAGAATTTCATGGTCTCATCTAAAATTGAATCACCAAGTAAAATAGTGCTTTCATAATATAATGTTTATGAATTCTAAGAAACAACTAAGAAAACTTGAACGAAAACCATTTGTAAACACAATAAAGTTCTTTTGGGGAAATTGTAGTTTGATTTCTACACTACTCAATGGAATTTCAACTAAACAGGCACTCGAGGTATTATCCGAGAAATCAAACAAGATTCAATTCCATCACCTCCACCCATTTCTCAATAGTATATTATATCTGACAGAGTTATGATGAAGCTCACTTTTTTCCTTCTGCTTTAAAAGGAAGACATGCCTTTCTGAGCACAGCTGGAAAAGGTGCCCCTTGGAGAACCACGACTGTCTTGTCCGTCCAGGTTTACCCATGGAAGCTAGCAGTATGCACAGCTGCTGAGGCAGAGATAACTTCGCCCATAATAAAGGACTCTTTACCCCATGAAACCTAAAGAGCTGATTATCTTGGAATGGGCAGAATCACCACAGCTATGCTGCCTACAGCACAATCTGCTGCCATTCCTAAACTACTTAGTGTCATGACCAGTTAGTACCAGGAGAAAAAACTTGGAAAAGGCCAAGAACACCCCGTGACAGCGCATGGCATTTTTCTTCAAGTATTATTTCCTCACTTTTTTTCTCCTTTTTCTCTCACATTAAGCAGCATAAGACAGTTGTTTCAGATTTTGAATGGTAACTCACTCCGTTTCCAAGTACAGAAACAGCCAGAATACCTACAAAGGAGACTCAGTGAAGGACATTAAGTACAGTCTTAACTTTCTCTTTCTTGCATAACATATTGCTTCATTGGACCATTGTAAAGACTTCCTTCTCCTTCTGTTTACAAATATTTATAGCTCCAGTATGCCACCACATCCTAATTTGATGCCAAGCCAAAGCATATCCATTCTTTTAATCTTTTCTCATAAATCAATACTTCCAACTCTTTCATCATTTTTGTGGCTTTTCTCGGAAGCTCTTTTAATTTATTTAAATCTTTCCTAGAATTGAGGTGCCAAGAACTCAATCACAAAGACAATCTAAATGACCATGCATGAAGGAGAAAAGAAGAGGGAAAAGTCCCCAGTTCAAAACCACTCTTAAAAGTCACGTTTTCAGCAACTGCAGTTCTCACAATAGGATCTGTTCTTCCCACATCACTAGAAGCAATCAAGGGCTCTTTCCTACCGTTCAAATTTCCCCTATTGAAAGGTTTAGGGCCTTGGGTCTTGAAGATAAGTTGGGAAAACTATTAGAAGAACTCTGGATTGAAGAGCCCCATCCTTCAGGAGGGGCAGAGGAAACATTTTTTTTTTTTTAATTGGAGGATAATTGCTTTACAGTGTTGTGTTGGTTTCTTAACAATGTCAATCAGCCATAAGCATAATATATCCCCTCCCTTTTGAGGCTCCCTCACACTCCCACCTCCCAGCCCACCCCTCTAGGTCATCACAGAGCATTGGGCTGGGCTCCCTTGTGTTATATAGCAGCTTCCCACTAGCTGTTCTACATGTGGTAGTATATATATGTCAATGCTGTTCTCTCAATTCATTCCACCCTCTCCTTCCCCTGATTTGTCCACACCTCTGTTCTCTATTCCTGCCCGGCAAACAGGTTCATCTGTAACATTTTTCTAGATTCATTAATATACCATGAATATACAATTCATTTTCTAGATTCATTAATATACAATGCTTGTTTTTCTCTTTCTGAGAGAACTTCAAAATGTGAATGCCCAAGGACATCTGGGTCTGATGTCATAAGTCTGCAAAACATCTGAGTTCTAGAGTTTCTCTAAAGGGAGAATAATTCCTTCTAACTCTACTGGCATTAGCCTGGATGAACCCGGTTCCCATGGTCTTTTTAGTGAAGGCTAAAATAACAGTAATATGGGGATTCCTTCCTAATTTTTCTCTTCATCCTGTTTACTTTTACCAGCAGTGATGATATAGTAAGTGCTGGCTTCATCAGCCAGTAAAATGGGCTTCCCTGGTGGCTCAGCTGGTAAAGAATCTGCGGGAGACCTGGGTTCAGTCCCTGGGTTGGGAAGATCCCCTGGAGAAGGGATGGGCTACCCACTCCAGTATTCTGGCCTGGATAATTTCATGGACTGTATAATCCATATGTGGTTGCAAAGAATCCGACAGGACTGAGAGACTTTCATTTTCATTTTCAAAATGGTCAGTGGTCTTCCCTGATGGCTCAGTGGTAAAGAACTCACCTGCCAAGCAGGAGATCTGGGTTCAATTCCTGGATCAGGAATATGTCCTGCAGGAGGAAATGGCAACCCACTCCAGTATTCTTCATGGGAAACCCCATGGACAGAGGAGCCTGGTGGGCTACAGTTCATGGGGTCACAGGAGTCAAACATGACTTGGAGACTAATCAACAACAAAATGACCAATATAACATGTTCATCTGTTACAAAGACTATATAAATACATACATATATTTTTTTGGTTTTTAATTGTTTATTTTTTAATTTAATTATTTTAATTGGAGGCTAATTACTTTACAATATTGTAGTGGTTTTTGCCTTACATTGACATGAATCAGCCACGGGTGTTTAAATTACATATTACTTAAAATTGCATCCTCAATTCAGTTCATTCACTCAGTCATGTCCAACTCTTTGCAACACCATGGACTGTAGCACGCCAGGCTTCCCTGTCTACCACCAGCTCCCGGAGCTTGCTCAAACTCATGTCCATTGAACCGGTGAGGCCAAAAAATGATAATGATACTAAAATTGAAGAACTCTATACTGATTAAATATAAATGAACTAAATTTGCACCCCAATTCATTTATATTTAAGAGTTTTCAATTTTAGTATCATTATCATTTATTTGCCTTTGTTTAAGTGATTATGTTATTTCATCAGAAGCTTTTAAAATATTATATAAACTCAATCCATATAAATTAACTTATATCTAAGCAAGTTGGCATACCTTAAACACTATGGTGTGATACTGTGTTTTTATCAAAATTTAAACAAAATACAGTCATTTCACTTTGACTTTGGTTCATCAATTTTGCTTCTAACAGAAGAAAAATAGAAAAGCTGATTTGTCTGTAAAAGTAAGAACTAATGAATAAAAAGCTTAATCAATATGGTTAGAACTGTTACAAATAAATGTGTTCCAAAGCCTAATCGTCTGTCATCAAATGAAAGACTGACAGTTATAAATAAGAACGCACTTGGAGCTTATTAGCTAATAATTGCTAATAATTGCTATATAAATATAACTGAGCTATCTTAATTCTGCCTTATAGTAAGCACTAAAACACAGTGGTATTAATTCAGTCATTAAATCACAAAATATCATGAGTAATTTCACAATATTCTATGTATTTGCAATGATACCTATCCATCTTTCTTTCAGAGTAAGATAAACTCCTAGAGTTTTCAAAATCATTTAAATCTTTCCTAGAGACATATATCTTTAAAAATGTCTCTCTTAAAGCCAGTAATAATGTATTCATGCGTGCATGCTAAGTTGCTTCAGTTGTGTTCAATTATGTGCAACCCTATGGACTGCAGCCTGCCAGGCTCCTCTGTCCATGGGGATTCTCCAGGCAAGAATACTGGAGTGGGTTGCCATGGCCTCCTCCAGAGGATCTTCCCAAGCCAGGGATCGAACCCACATCTCTTATGTCTCCTGCATTGGCAGGTGGGTTCTTTACCACTAGTGCCTTGAAACCCATTTAATCTAAATTATAAATCACCTGGTTTTGATTCCCATTTAATTTAGGTACACAGATGACAATTACTGAAGCAATTACTTTTCTTACTTTCTTAAATAGCAGCGGTTACTACACAACCTACAGTCCTAAAATTATCTTAAATCTCATCAACATTCAGAAAGGGCATAACAATGTTCTAAGTTTCTCACTTTGGGAAAGCAGACTTGCTTTCTGAATTATATTTAAGAGGCAAACAAAATAAAACCTCTTCATGAAACCCATCATTTCTCGTAAATAATAGAAGACAGATACTAGATACAGTTTAATGTAATATGATTTCTGATCTGATAATTGAATGCTGATAAAGTTGATTATATTTGATACTTCTCTTTATCTGGACCATAAAAAAAAGTAAGAAATCAATTAAGAGGTCATATAACCAGGATGCTTGTAAGAGGCTAAAGTATAGCAAATTCTTTTCACTAGCTAAGATAAACTTAAAGTTATAATTACTTTCATATAGAATTAATTTGATTCTAGTACTACCGAAAATACTCTTTCTCAGGTAGCCAAATGTCAAATTCTCTAGTTGTGCATAATACCTTCCCAAAGTAAAACCATAGAATGACAGGCCATTAGCCACTAGACTATTATGGAGAAACTATTCAGAAAATTGTTATTTTTTTTTTTTTCCATAGTTTGCCAAATAAAGCTTAAATAAGAGCAACAGTTACAAGCATGTGCATCTTGATCTTCTAATCCCCTTTTTTAAATTCAGTTTTCTCTGCTTTACCTAATTCCCTTACTTGGCCAATATACCTTTTGGTATTTCTCCAAACTTGAGTTAGGGTGACTCTAAAGAAGGTTGCCAATTACTTAGGCAATGCTCTTATTATCTGGGAAAGTAAAAATATATCTTTGCAAAGGCAAATTGTCCTTGAAACAGAAAATTTATTATTTTTTCCCTTAAAGTACCAAAGTAAATTACCCTATGTTAGCCATGCTTCTTAAGAAAAAAAAGGGAACACACGCCAAAATAATCTGGAACTGAAATGAATAAATGCTGCAATAGACATAGTAAACACTAACTTCAACAAGAAATATTCACAAATTAAATATTTTTTCCATGGAGGTTAGATGGTGATACAAAGGAAAATAGAACTGAGTAATTACATAATTAATTGGATCTTTGTTTTTTAAGTGCATAGTTGAAAAGTAAAATGATTTAAAATTTTCCTTGTTAGATGTGTGCTTTCAACTATATACTTGTGAAAAGAAACATGAAATACAGCTGGTAAGTGGAAATTTCATACCACTTTTTTATTTAGATCTAAGATATACAACTCCAGCTCTTTATCTCATTGTCATAAATAGTAACTATGATAACACCAACAATTCTAAAAGGTAACCTTATTTATTTTTTTTATTATTTATTCAAGGTTTACACTGTCCTTAATGTAAGAAATTAAGTTCAGAGTTCAATGAATTAAATTTGTATTATAAAGTACATTAAAGTATATTATAAAGTGGGCCATAAGAAGCATCAGTACCACAAAGCTAGTGGCGGTGATGGAATTCCAGTTGACTTATTTCAAATCCTAAAAGATGATGCTGTGAAAGTGCTGCACTCAATATGCCAGCAAATTTGGAAAACTCAACAGTGGCCACAGGACTCAAAAAGGTCAGCTTTCATTCCAGTCCCATGAAAGGCAATGCCAAAGAATGCTCAAATTACTGCACAATTGAACTCATCTCACAACTAGTAAAGCAATGCTCAAAATTCTCCAAGCCAGGCTTCAACAGTATATGAATAGTGAACTCTCAGATGTTCAAGATGGATTTACAAAAGCCAGAGGAACCAGAGATCAAATTGCCAACATCCATTGGATCATTGAAAAAAGAGAGTTCCAGACAAACATCTACTTCTGCTTTATTGACTAGACCAAATCCTTTGACTGTGTGGATCACAACTGTGGAAAATTCTTAAAGAGATGGGAATACCAGACCATCTGACCTGCCTCTTGAGAAATCTGTATGCAGGTCAAGAAGCAACAGTTAGAAGGGACATGGAACAACAGAATGGTTCCAAATAGGGAAAGGAATACATCAAAGCTGTATATTGTCACCATGCTTGTTTAACTTATATGAAGAGTACATCATGAGAAATGCTGGGCTGGATGAAGCCCAAGCTGAAATCAAGATTGCTGGGAGAAATATTAATAACCTCAGACATGCAGATGACACCACCCTTACAGCAGAAAGTGAAGAACTAAAGAGCCTCTTGATGAAAGTGATAGAGGAGAGTGAAAAAGTTGGCTTAAAACTCAGCATTCAGAAAACTAAGATCATGGCATCTCGTCCCATCACTTCATGGCAAATAGACGGGGAAACAATGAAAACAGTCAGAGATTTTATTTTGGGGGGCTCCAAAATCACTGCAGATGGTGACTGCAGCCATGCAGTTAAAAGACACTTGATCCTTGGAAGAAAAGCTATGATCAACCTAGACAGCATATTAAAAAGCAGAGACATTACTTTGCCAACAAAGCTTCATCTAGTCAAAGCTATGGTTTTTCCAGTAGTCATGTTTGGAGAGTTGGACCATAAAGAAAACTGAGTGCCGAAGAATAGATGCTTTTGAACTGTGGTTTTAGAGAAGACTCTTGACAGTCCCATGGACTACAAGGAAATCCAACCAGTCCATCCTAAAGGAAATCAGTCCTGAATATTTGAATATTGGAAGGAATGATGTTGAAGCTGAAACTCCAATACTTTGGCCACCTAATGCGAAGAACTGTCATTTGAAAAGACCTTGATGCTGGGAAAGATTGAAGGCAGGAGGAAAAGGGGACAACAGAGGATGAGATGGTTGGATAGCATCATGGACATCAAACTCAATGGACAGGAGTTTGAGTAAACTCCTGGAGTTGGTAATGGACAGGGAGGCCTGGAATGCTGCAGTCCATGGGGTCACAAAGAGTTGGACACGACCGAACGACTGAACTAAACTGATAAAATGCATAGAGAGGTCAGATAATGATACACATTTTTTAAAAAGTCATTTTTCTATATGCTAACATTAATAAATTAAGGTTTCATTTATACCTCAGAAAGTTGGCAAGTGATTCCCATAATTACATGCACTGAAATATATTATCCGAATTGCACATAATCCACTTTTCTAGGTTACAAACATAGTATGTATCCAGTGTAAAACAGTTTTGAACAAATGAACAAAACTTATAAAAGTAAAAATCAATTCATCATAACATTATTCAGAGATAGTAACTACTATACAATTCAGTGTTTCATGTCAAAATATGGTAGATAGACGGATAAACATACTGGGCATGAAGGTTTTCATTATGTATTTTTTTCTCATGTAACATTATATCATAAAATATTTCTAATGACAGTGAAAATTCTCTGGTGTAACTTCAAGCAACTGCAATCTTATTTATTATAACAATTATTTAATTTTTTCTCCTAATCTTTCACATATTTGTAATCTTACAATAAAAAAATAGTGCCATGTTGAAAATCCTTGTATAGAAATTATAATTTGTCTCTGAAAATTCCCTTAAATAGATTCTGAAGATGGAAGTAGATGGTCAAGGGTAAGAATCTTTTTATGATTGATACCACTGCTGAATTGCTTCCTCAAACTGTGGTGATAATTTGTATCAATCCCTCTCATAATAATGTTTGAGAGCTCAGGGTTTTTACCTCCCTCCCCACCAAAAAATTATCACAGGATGGATAAAAAATGTTGCTTACTAGGTGTTTTATTTTGACTTTCATGATTAAAAACTAGATATGGTATTTTTATATGGTATAAATATAGTGGTCATTTATATTTCTCTTAAAGATTTTAATCAATTTGCTTAGCTTTTAGGGAAATCATTTAGAAAGGTAGAATATTTTTTAATCATGATTTGTACAAACTCATATTAAAAATAGTATCTCATTTATATATTTATAGGAAATATTTCAACCAACTTGCCACTTTGTTTTTAATTGGTTTAACAATAACTTTGTGTATACAGGCTTCTAGACATTTAGGTAATCATACAAGTACAAATTTCCTTTGTGATGTTTCTAATTTTAATGTTGAAAACATTACTCCTCATTCCATTTTGTGGTCATTTTTTAAAATAAATAACTCTTTAATAATTCTGACATTTACTTTGAAATAAGAAGTAATGTACAAGGCTTATTTCTTTTTTATTGTTGTTTTTCCTTATATGGTAATCTTATTCTCTTAACAAAAATCAGTGATTAATAAACTCAATTGCTCAATAATTTGCTCAGGGGTTGTTTACTAAGATACCATGAACTTAGTATTGGTGTAGGTGATGGGATCCAGCCTTTGCTGGAATGAAAGGGTGAAACAGCCTTTGCTCCCATGAAATTTACATTCCTGGGGAAGAGAAAGTAACAGATAATTAAATAATAAAATGGCATGTGTCAACAAATGCTTTGAAGAAAAAATCAAAAGTAGATTAACAATATAGAGAAGGCTGTACATGTGTGCATGAATGGGAGATATTTAAGACAGGTGACAAAAACGCCTCTCCTAGGAAAAGAGAGTTGATTTGATTTTGAATGAATATTTTGCAATATTCTGTTTATTGTTTTAAAATGTATAAATGTGAGTAAGATTTTGTGTTTGGACATCTAGAAAGAAATTTATGTTTTGCGATTGTAGGCAGACACTTTACCATCTGAGCCACCCGGGAAGTACAAGATATAATAATCTATGTTAAATATTTTTGTCAAACTAATTTAGAGATTATGCTATTCACTTAAATAATTTTGTTTATACTGTATATTACTCAAACTGAAGTCATTGAAATATTCACTATGGTGCTAAATTCATAAAAATTGTCCATCACTAATTTTGTAAGCTATTAATGTCAGATAGCCCATCCCAACATCTAAGCATTTGCTGTCCAGTGACTCAGCCATACCCAACTCTTTTCAACCCCATGCACTGCATACATCAGGCTTCCCTGTCCTTCACTATCTCCCAGAGTTTGTTCAAACTATGTCCATTGAGTCCATGATGCCATCTGACCATTTCATCCTTTGTTGCCCTCTTCTCCTCCTGCCCTCAATCTTCCCTGGAATCAGGGTCTTTTCCAATGAGTCGGCTCTTTGCATCAGGTAGCCAGAGTATTGGCTTTTACACTAGAGTTTACACAAATATTCTGTGTATGTGTAAAAACCTTTTACACAAAGTTTTTACACTATCTAAACATTTATAAAATTTTTATTCTGTTCTACTTAATACCTTCCTTAGTATTACATTTTATATCACATTTTACATCTCTAACTTTATAACAAAATCTTCAAGATTTAAGTATATATCTCATATCTAGTAGACAGCACAAAAGAAATTATAAAATATTTCTTGACATGAAAAAGTTTGTAAAAGAAACCAGAATAAAATAGGGGATGAAAAAGTGTAAATAATGATAATTTTACAATTTAAAATAAACTTGAAAAGTGGAAGATACTTTTATTCTTCTCTGAGACAAAATTACAAGCCGAAATTCAGTGGTATGATATGGAAATTTTTTTTTATAACAGTCTAGTTTAAGAGATTTTATTATTAGAGTAACAATTACGACCTTATAAAAAGTATGTATGAGTTATTTTTAAATACTGTTCTTTCTAATTCAATGAAAGAACTACTAAATTTTAGTACAAAATTATAAAACCTAAAGTCACTATATAAAGTTTCAAATATATACCCTATTGGAAATTACCTATTGGAAATATAAATCTCTGTTAGTCTGCTAAATTAATGTACTGACTCTCTCCAGCCATAAATTGTATTCAAGTTAGGATTTAATATATTTTCTCATAAAATATTAACATTATAGTAATTAACCATTTTAACCCCAGGCACATTTTTATATTCTGAATAGAATAAAGAGAAGCAAAGAACCAGATAAATAGCTCTAGGATAATAATGCAAAAAAAGTAGTTTCCTAGATGATAATATTCCTGCAATTCCCTCATCCCAAAAATGTACTAATCAAGAGGTTTCACATAAACTAAAATTTTTCCATAGTGCTAATGATCTTCCAACTTTAAAAATGGATTCTTGTTTTCACTGAAAGGGTACCAGAAAATAATGTACACCAAGATAACATCTAGACCTACAACTTGAATATTTTATATCATAGCATTATATTAATCAATATTCCTCCTTTTGGGTAAAAGTATCTATTAGTATTATTTTATATTTTATATCTAATAGCATTGTTAGTAGCTGCTTTGTGAATCAAACATTTATAATATATACTATCACATTTTCATTTTCAAACATAAAGACATATGTACAATTTAATTTTATAAAATGTTCTGAGATTTTAAAAAGCATTTGATATGTAGAAAAGGAACTGTGAAAATGTATATCATATTAACAGCAGCTAACTATTGAATATCTTAAAAACATTGTGTTCTTTTGCTTAAACATGATCCTAGTGTCAGGGGAAGCACACTGACTGAAACTGCCCTCCACCAGGCACCATGGTAACCATTTGCATGAATTGTTTTATGACAGGAGGTCCTGATAAGGAACAGGGAACTAATAGGCTGCCACCAACAGGGAGAATTCAGGAAAGGTCAAAAGGTGACACCAGGTGTCCAACCACCTCCCAGAATCCCTCTCACCGATATCCATCTTGGCTGAGCAAGGTGTGAACCACCAAGAAGGACTCTGAGCCAGAATGACTGGCTAAAGACAACCCAGAAACTAATCCCATCACCATAAAACCTGAGGCTGTGAGCCACCCGGCAGAGCAGTCCTCCTGGGTTCCCTTACCTAACTGCTCTCCAGCCGGGGGGCCCTTTCCCGATAAAATCTCTTGCTCTGTCAGCACATATGTCTCCTTGGACAATTCATTTCTGAGTGGTAGACAAGAGCCCACTTTTGGACCCTAGAAGGGGTTCCCCTTCTTGCAACATTAGCTGAAATGAATTAAATTTTTTAAAAAGTATGAGAATAATCCTATTACTAGAAGGCAGAAAAACTTTCTTGAGCAAAGAAAAATGACTGAAAGAAAGTAAGAATAGATATATATGAGCAAATTAAAAAGATTTATATGGTAAAAGACAAAAACAAAGTCAAAAGACAAATGATAAAATATTTGCATCACAAATAATAAGCAGATATTAATATCCCTAAAATATAAAGTGCTCCAATAAGTTGCAAGAAGAAAGCAAACAAACTTGATGGAAAAAAGGGCAAAGGAAAATAATTACCAATTCACAGAATATGAAATTTAAATTGCGAATTAACATATGAAAAGATTTTCCCTTTTCTTGCAGTCAGAGAAATTCAAATTAAATCAACAAACAAATAGACACATAAAATTGGCAAATTTAAAAAAGATTGACTATATCAATCTTTGGATCGTGGAGAGGCTGTGAAACAGTCACTCTCATGAATTGCTGGTTGGGAGTATGATTTGCTATATATGTTTTCGAAAATAAATTTAACATATATAAAAATTAAGGATGACTATCGGCTCAGCCACTCTCTTTTATGGAAGCAAGCCTATAGAAGTTAATATATTACTTACAAAAATATATGTTCAAGGATGATTACTGTAGCTTTCTTTATAGTTGTGAAAAATTAATAGGCAAAGCAACTAAATTTGAAGACTTAATGAGAGGCAAATGTTTATATTAATTCTGTTATACCAGTTTTATAGAACATTGTGTCATCACTGAGAAGAATGAGTTAGAGTTACATCTTTTGGCTTAGAAATATATGAATGGTATGTTTTTAAATGAGAAAAACAATTTACATTGCAGAAAAATGCAAACACCAGTATTATTCCATTTCAAAATGTCATACAACAAAGCCTCATATGTGTGCAAATATAATTTTGTATTTGTATAAGTTTGTATGTATATTTTATAAGTTCAGTAGCACGAGAGAACAGTATTGGGATATAGAATGATATACATTAGGCTATTACCTTTGGATATTTGGAGGGCTTAATGAAAAGAAGAAAGGGTAGGGAAGATTAATAACTGCTTTTTCTTTATACACACACACACACACACACACACACACACACACACATCTCTCTCAACAGTAATGCATTTAATTAATTTGGAAAAATACTGTGACATTTAAAAGGACTACTACCGGTAACCATTAAGTATATAAGTCACGTCCTAGCATATCAGTTTAAAAATATCTGTGATGCTAGGTAATATGTTCAAGAGACTATGTAAACAGACATTCATGGCATCATTATTTATAATATCCAAATGTAGAAATAGTCAGATATCCATCAACTATATGAATGGATTGATAAAATAGGACATATCCATTCAATAGAATATTTAGTAGTATTGAATAAAAAGAAATTAAGTACTGATATATTCTGTATCATTGGTGAACCTTAAAAACACTATGCTAAGTAAAAGAAGTTAGTCACAAAAAAATACATAGATTGTCATACCTATATATGAATTGTCTAGAAAAGGCATCTATAGAGACAGGAAGTAGATTAATAGTTGACTAGGGCTGAAGCGGGGGCTTCCTTGGTGGCTCAGTGGAAAAGAATCCACTTGCAATGCAGGAGATGTGGGTTCAGTCCCTGGGTCAGGAAGATCCCCTGGAGGAGGAAATGGCAACCCCTCACGATTCTTGCCTGGGAAATCTCATAGACAGAGAAGCCTGGCAGGCTATAACCTGGGGTCATAAACGTGTCAGACATGACTTACAGACTAAATAACAACGGGGGCTGAGGAGACGGACAGGAGGAGGAGGAGGAGAATGAGTGTGCAGGTACGAGGTTTCATTTGAGGGGGACAAAAATGTTCCAGAATTAGATGGTGGTGATGGGTGCATAACCATGTTCTGTGCCTTCCTGTCGCTTCAGTCTTGTGTGACTCTTTGTGACCTTATGGTCTGTAGCCCGCCAGGCTACTCTGTCCATGGGATACTCCAGGCAAGAATACTGGAGTGGGTAGCCATGCCCTTCTCCAGAGGATCTTCCTGACCCAGGGATCTTAATTCCTGTCTCCTGCAGCTCCCACATTGTAGCAGGATTCTTTACAGCTGAGCCACCAGGGAAGCCTGAACAACCATGCAAATATAATAAAAATCATTTACCTCTACAGTTTTAAGTGGTTGAGTTGTATGGTATATGGATGATACATCAATAAAGTTGAAAAAACAAAACAAGAAACTAGGATGACTACTTCTGGAGCATGCCAAATTTCTTCTAAAAATTCATTTTGTAGTGTTATGCTCATTAAATTAAATACCTTATAATCTAGCATCAAACAAGGATATGGTATCCCATATTACTAAAACTTCCTATTGGTTGAAAATTTCCACTTAAAATGTCAATGCTTTCTTTTCAACTTTAGATATTTTGGTTAGAAAAAAAATTCTATATTTTTTTTAAACTTACTTGAATTTTTCAGCAGGGTCCAATAAAAATAAGGCATATTTGTTTTGAAAGTTATAGTCAATAATATGAATGTCATCTTTACTATTACAATATATTATAGTTTAAATATATTAACATAAAAAAGGATTAAAACAGTTCTAAGATTTCTCACTAGTTTTCTTTGACAATAAATCTCATTAAATGTACAACAAGAGTAAAAGAATAAATCTTGTTTGAGAGAAAGCATGAACTTCCATGAAAAATATTTGTTGGTGCTGTTCAGTTGCTAAATCATGTACCACTCTTTGTGACCCCATAAACTATAGGCTTCCTCTGTCCTCCACTATCTCCCAGAGTTTGCTCAAGTTCATGTCCCCTGAGTCGGTGATGCTATCTAACCATCTCATCTTCTGCTTCCCCCTTCTCCTTTTGCCTTCAGTCTTTCCCAGCATCAGGGACTTTTCCAATAAGCTGGCTCTTCAAATCAGGTTGCCAAAGTATTGGTGCTTCAGCATCAGTCCTTCCAACGAGCGTTCAGGGTTGATTCACTGGTTTGATCTCCTTGAAGTCTGGGGGATTCTTAAGCATCTTCTCCAGCACCACAGTTCGAAAACATCAATTCTTCAGCCCTCAGTCTTCTTTATGGACCAACTCTCAAATCCATACATGACTACTAGAAAAAGCATAGCTTTGACTATACAGATTTTTGTTAATGAAGTGATGTCTCTGATTTTTAATATGTTGCCTATGTTTTTCATAGGTTTCCTTCCAAGGAGCAAGTGTTTTTTAATTTCATAGCTGCAGTCACCACCCTCAGTGATTATGGAGTCCCCAAAAAGAAAATCTGTCACTGCTTCCACATTTTCCCCTTCTATTTGCCATGAAGTGTTGTAACTGGATGTCATGATCTTAGTGAATAATGTACCTGACCTTACAAGGTTACATATTTTGAGATCAGTTTTGACTACTCAGATGTCTTTTCCCTCAATTTTTAGTTCTTCCCTCTGGTTCTGTATAAACAAGTTTGTCAGACATAAGTAAAATATGATAGAATAATTTTCTGTCTGGGCAGGGCCCCTGATAGTCTCTGATATTCAAATTTTTAACATTTTCAGATCTATTTTTACTCCATGGGGGATTACAATTACTGCATGAATATCTATTTTCAGACTACAGTTTTCCAAACATGGTTTTGGCAGTAAATTCAGCCACTAACATTTTCAAATTAAACACCAAAATGGTTTCCAAATCTGTGACAGATCAATTTAGGGGTATTATATAAGAAACAGGAAAAGTTGCAGGTGCTGGAAAAAACATAGACTGGATTTTCTTCTATGGTTTTATGCACATTTGTTCCTCAACATGATTAAAGTTATTATTTAGTGCTAAAATATGTGATCCTTTCTGTTCCAAACTGGTATTTGTAATAGTATGTCTTCCAAAATATATATTTTTACCCATACCTATATATTATTACATGTCTTATGGACTAAATATAAAATCTATTACCTCTCCAGTGTTCCCCTTCACAGGCATAGTCGTCTTCAACTCAGTTTTCTTTTAACCTGGCATCACCCTGACAACTCATCATTTAAGAACATTACAAAAATGCTTTTTTCAGTGTTAAAATAGTAAGCACTTGAATTTTGAAATCAAATAGAGCTTATCTTGAATTTTGGCTCAAGTGTTTTGTAAGGTTTTACTTGATCACTTTCTTAACCTTTCCAAATCTATTTCTTGACTGACAAAGTAAAGAGAATATGTTTTGTAGCTCTGCAAGGGGGTTAATTTAGTCATCATTAAAAGAAAAAAAAAAGTCTAATATAGTGCTTTCTTTTTAAAAAGTGACTCAATAATAGTTCATTTTTTAACCATTTTAGCCCACAATTCCATCTTAATAAAAACCCTTATCATGTTGATTGATCTTTTTCCACATAGGACAACCTGTTTTATCTTTCTAAAGTATAGTTCATGTCTTCACTTCTCAAAAATCTTCAATGCCAGGTTATGGGATTAATTTGACAAAGAAACTCAAAATGCTTAAACTTGAACTTTAAGAGTCTTCTTAATCTGGCTTCATCTTTCTTTTATTTCAGTAAAACTGATGTATACTTGAAATAACTTGTTTTCCCAAAATCTACCTTTTCCTAATGTCAACTTAAAAAAAAAAAAAAAGATTAACTTTTAATTTATTTTTCTCTACTTCCATGATTATATACATTTTACAACTTTCTTTTCCATTTAACAATATAATGACATTATAGTTGTCCCAATTCTCACAATTACCCAGCTCTAAAATTTTACCTACTTTGTAAAACTTTTCCTAATTTTCCTAAGTCATGTCTCTCATCTTCCTTAACCTCTAAAATGATAGCTTTTAGACTTTCTGATGTAAAAATTTGTATTGTTATTAAAGTTCTGATGTTATTTCCTATGATTGCTTTTCTTTTTTGTATGTCTTATGTGTGCTTTTCTAGGGACAGCTCAGCACAC
This sequence comes from Dama dama, assembly GCF_033118175.1. Classification (NCBI taxonomy): domain Eukaryota; kingdom Metazoa; phylum Chordata; class Mammalia; order Artiodactyla; family Cervidae; genus Dama; species Dama dama. The sequence goes on along the minus strand of NC_083692.1, from coordinate 61,630,394 downwards.
ACATGCAGAAAGTACCGTGTGCTCAGTGGATAGCCCATGACCAATTGAAAGCCTTGATTTGCTCCTCTTTAATTAGTTCACTTTCAGGTCAATCAGTCAACTGTGTTCTAATTATCTGTACAAAAGTCACATCTTTCTGAATCATTAGGAAAATAAAATTCCATTGTATTCACTTTATAAGACAGAAAAGATTTCTGTCAAATTTCTTCAAAATAATGAAAAGGTATTTGCAGAATTTCACTTAAAGAGAAAATGTAATTTATTCCAATTCTTTAATCTCAAAGCACATTCACCAATTTTATTTTATGCTAACTACATTTGAATGAGTTTAGGGCTTTTGATCATTTATTTTTGAAAATGTATGTGCATAATGTCAAGAGGTACTGCAAAAAAGTAAAAAATGCAACAGATACTAGAGTGCACCTCCTATAAATCGGCCAAACATCTTACACATACTCACTCCACATTTGTTTTCCTTATAAATATCAATATCATCTGTACTGACATGTCCATTGCACACAAAGGCTCATATGGGTAACAAAAAGGAGAAAAAAAAAAAAAAACTACGGCTGTGTAACCTGGTGTGCTGTGATTCATGGGGTCATAAAGAGTCACACATGACTGAGCAACTGAACTGAAGTGAACTGAACCAAACCTTATTATTATTGGTCAAACTCAGACCTAGGTTTGTTCTCTTTTTCAATTAAAAATAAATTATAAACATAAATTTCTCACAAGCACAAATTTATTTTTTAAAATAATTTCTATTTAATGCTAACTTCCAAAACCCTATCTTATCTGCTTGTATTTATTTACTTTCTCCTTAATAAGAAATATTAAAATGTAGGAAATATTTGATGATTTCCTTTGGCCCCTTTATTTTATGCATCTCTTGCATGAGATGTCCATCTTTGCATCCATACATATCACAGTTTTCTAGTAAAACCAATTAATGAATTCCTAAGCAAGACTTTACAGAAACACTTTGCCCAGGAAACTGACTTAGGTTCTAGAGAAGGTTGCTGAAAAAAAAAATAAAAATGCATAGTCTCAAGGGACTTTCACATTCAGATAGAGCAAAATAACAAACATGAACTTTCCTGAAGATTAATTTTAATCAGTTGAAAAAATATATCAGCATAAGTATTGTTGTGGTTGTTCAATTGCCCAGTAGTGTTCAACTCTTTGCAACCCCATGGACTGTAGCACAGCCAGGATTCCCTGTCCCTTACCATCTCCCAAAGTTTGCTCAAGTTCATGCCCATTGCCTTAGTAATGCCATCCAGCCATCTTATCCTCTGATACCTGTTCTCCTTCTGCCCTCAATCCTTCCCAGTACCAGGGACTTTTCTTCCAATTAGTCAGTGTTCACATCAGATGACCAAAATACTGGAGCTTCAGCTTCAGCATCAGCCTTCCAGCGAGTATTCATGTTTGATTTCCCTAAGATTGACTAGTTTGATCTTATTGGCCAAGGGACTTTCAGGAGTTTTCTCCAGCACCACAGTTCAAACACATCAATTCTTTGGCACTTTGACTTCTTTACAGTCCAGCTCTCACAATCATATGTGACCACTGGGAAGACCATAACCTTGACTGTTGGGGTCTTTTAATGGACCGGAACCTGGTGGTCTGGTGTCGACGATAAGAAAGTAAGAGAGAGAAAGAAAGACAGACAGACAGACACGGGGACACAAGCTCTGATGGAGCAAGGGTGCTTTATTAGCAGAAATGCAGGCTTATATATCTTTAGTAAGATGATTACTCAGCTATTACACAGGATGAAATTTTATCAATAGCCACAATATGGATAGTCTAATATATACAAGGTTGCTGATGCTGAAAAAAGAGTCACTGAAGGGGATTCATCCTTGTCTCATCCTATGACCTCAGTCCTGGGAAGAGCGTGCTGTTTCACTCATTCCCAGAATAGGAACCGATAAGGAACAGAGAATCCTTGAGAAACGGCAACATATTGGATTCCTTAAAGTCAAACGTCCCCTGACAATTTTTTCTTTTTTATAATTGGGGGTGTAGATATTTTAGTGAAAAAGGTCTTGATCAAATGAGTTTGTTTAGTTTTAACAATTTTTGTATAAAGGCAACAGTAAACAGCACATATAATTGTAACAAAAGGAAGGGAAATGCAAGCTTGTATGAAATATGATTGGTTATAATGAAAGAAATAGTTACTATGACTACGATTAGTCTTTGTAAAATGTCTAGTCCAAGTTTTAAGTTTTTTGGTGTTTGCAGCAAGTTTTTAGATGTCTCATTGCTTAGACCCAATCTGTTTATCAAGGACGATTTGAGGATGAGGGGTTGTCATTTTGGATTTTGGTCTCTTTTGATACCCTGTTTATGTCTAACTATCTACCTTTTTTTTTTTTTTTTTTTCCAGGCATTTGGGAACCCAGTCTCAGGGGAAAAGGGGCAATGACCGCTCTGGCTTTTTTAGACTGTACAGGGGCATCGTGGAGTTTTGGGTTTTCTTTGTTTCTTCTCTGTCAGGGTGCATTAACAGAGGGAGATGAGAGTCCGTGGAATGATAAGATGACTTGTTTTAGCATTGTCTAGGTGTTGGTCAGGGAATATTTTTGTCATATTACCATTTGGAGATTTGTTATATTTTGGTGAAACAAACATAACAAGAAAGTTAATGTTACATGGCCCAAAGATTAATAGAAGTAGGAAAGCTGTTCAGGGGCTACCAGGAGAATTAGGACCAGACATTGGTTTATGACATTAGTGGTTTTTAAGGTATGAGAAGACATAAGAATTTGGGCTCATAAAATCTTTATCTGAAAATATCTGACTGTCTGAAGGCTGGTTTTTCTGGTTTTTCTCCCGAGCATAGAGTGTCTTAATTTTGATTTCTACCCTTTCAGGGGGTGTTGAAGGTCAGCAGCTTGCAGTGGCCATGATGTAATCTTTGTAGAGGCAGCTGGCAAGTATCAACTTCCAGTCAGCAGGGTCCCTTCATAGCCATATATTTGACCATGCTTGGGGGGCATTTTATGGTCATTGTGTCCCACAGTATTGGGAAGGCTTATTCCCAGGTCTAGGGAAGATTCCATTGATAGGCCACTCAGTGTGCTGTTATTGGGCCAGGCCTTGTAAGCAGCAAAAGTCTCTGGACCACTGTCTTACTAGCCTCTTGGTCCAGGAAAATATTTCCTCTTGTTGCTTCTTCTCATATCCAGAGTTACATTATTACAATCATTGATTTTATATGTAACTGTATATCAGCATTATATCATAGGCTCAGTCACACATTTGTTAATGTAAGAAATAATCTTCTGAAACAAGTGACATAGAAAATAATATCGCTATAGTTAGCAGTTATTAGTAAAGTCATAAGTCTTAAGAAACTTGTATCATGCATAAAACTCTCTTCTACTTGTCACAAACCTTTTTTACACTTTCTGTATTCATTTGTAAGCCATATTTCTTTTTTTCTTAATAAAATGTACCACACATAGAACTTTCTTCTTGGGTTTCACTTTCCACAAACCTTTTTTACACTTTCTGTATTCATCATTTTATTTGTCCATTCATAGAACAGCCATCTATAAGTCATATTTTCTTCTTTTTTTCTTAATAAAATGTGCCACACGTAGAACTTTTTTTGGGGGTCTCACTTTTCACAAACCTTTTTTACACTTTTTGTATTTATCACTTTATTTGTCTATTCATAGAATAGCCATATATAAGCCATACTTATTTTTTCTCTTAATAAAATGTAATTCCATTTCTTATACCCTTTTTACTGAAAACGTGCATCTTTCTTTCTTTCAGAAACCATGAACTGTTGTTTAGCTCATTCATAAATTAACCTCAGCAATGTTATCTAGAGACAAAGACATACATTGAGACATACATATATATCTAGACAGACAGAGATCTCATAGTTTTTTGCTTTAAGATTTAAAAGGTCTTTTTGAACAAATGGTGAAGTAAAAGAGAAATAATGGGGCTTTTCAGTCGTTTGACCTGTGTCTTAGTACTTACCGACCTCAATAGACCCTGCGTTACTCCATTTGAAATGTCACGTATACTAGGTCCTTGTTTGGGCGCCACTTGTTGGGGTCCTTTAATGGACTGGAACCTGGTGGTCTGGAGTCGAGGATAAGAAAGTGAAAGAGAGAGAGAGAAAGAAAGAGAGAAGGAAAGAAAGGAGGAAAGAAAGAAAGAAAGACACAGGGACCCAAGCTCTGATGGAGCAAGGGTGCTTTATTAGCAGAGATGCAGGCTTATATATCTTTAGTAAGATGATTATTCAGTTATTATACAGGATGAAATTTTATCAATAGCCACAATATGGATAGTCTAATACATACAAGGTTGCTGACATGGAAAAGAGTCACTCAAAGAGATTCATACATGTCTCATCCTATGACCTCAGTCCTGGGAATGGCGTGTTGTTTCACTCTTCCCCAGAATAGGAACTGATAAGGAACAAAGAATCCTTGAGAAATGGCAACATATTGGATTCCTTAAAGTCAAACGTCCCCTGACACTTGACTATATGGATCTTTGCCAGCAGAGTAATATCTCTGCTTTTCAATACACTGTCTGGGTTTGGCATAGCCTTTCTGCCAAGAAGCAATCGCCTTCTGATGTCATGGCTGCATTCACCATCCACAGTGATTTCAGAGAAGTGATTTCAGTGATTTCAAGAAGAAACCTGTCACTACTTTCACCTTTCCCCCTTCTATTTACCATTAAGTAATGGGGCTGCATGTCATGATTTTAGTTTTTTGTTTGTTTTTTTTTTAATACTTGGGTTTAAGCATAGAATACCAATAAAAAATGATTTAAAAAATCTCCTTGCCCAAACCTTAGTCAGGATCCTGTGAATTCTCCTTTCAACTAGACCCTGTGTTTGAGCTTTTATGTTCTCCTTTGCATATTCCAATATTAACAAAAACCTTACTGTCAGTCCAATCAGAATCCCCCACCTTGGTACCTGATCATCCTCAAAATCTAATCAAGTTCCTCATCTCCCACAGTTCTCCAGGTGATGTCTATACTCCTGGCCTCCTTTCAATAAGAATCCTGTTAGGTCATTCAGCCAGAATCATCCTCACCAGGTGTGTGGTATTTCCTCTTAGCAATTTTCCATCCACTGACCCCCACTTTACAACTTGGCTATCAATTCCTACCTTTCCTTGTTGTATTTTGAGTTGAGCCTGACTTCTGTCCTCACAAAATCCCATGTAGTAGGCCCCTGAATAAAGTCTGCCTTACTGTCTTCAATAAGTCTCATGAATAATTTTTCTTTAAGAGCATTGATGGAATACAAAATAAAGACACGGATAGAGTAAAGAAAAGGTTATTCATCTGGATTTCATGAGGCAAATTTTAGAGTTGTGAGCCTTGGAAGTAATGAATTAACATGATAGAAAAGTTATGGTTGTCTGTGGAAGGAAGAGAGATGGCTATTAAGAGGGGCTTCCCAGGAGGTGCTAGTGGTAAAGAACCTGCCTATCAATGCAGGTTAGTGTAACAGACATGGGTTTGATTCCCAGGTTGGGAAGATCCCCTGGAGGATGGCACGGCAACCCACTCCAGTATTCTTGACTGGAGAATCCCATGGAAAGAGGAGCCTGGCCAGCTGCAGTCCATAGGGTTGCACAAGAGTTAGACTCAACTAAAGTGACTTAGCACGACCTATAAAAAGGCACAGAGGAGAAATATGGAAACTGAAATTTAGGGCATTATACACTGGTTTAGTTGAAGCAGAGGTTTCAGAAGTTGAAGAAATAGACACAAAATTAATAGATTTAGTGCATACTGAATGCTTGTCTAATAAATTTCAGGTATTAACTGACTACTGTGTACAATCTGTGATTAGTTAAGGAAGCAATAAAGTATTAAGTGGAAAGTGATTGAAACATATCACATCCTTCTGAACACAGATTCATAAGAATTTCTCACACACAATCACTCTCTGGAGAATATCTGATCAGCTGTGATCATGCTTGAGACAAAATGTTGCCATCTATGGACTATCCAGTCCTTAGAGGCAGTCTGGCATAAAGTCACTATGTATGGTGTTCCATAGACAGATACATACAACATAATGGTGTTCTATATTGCTTAGTGACTAATCTCATCAATTATTCTATCAGACATTTGAATATTAGATATATGTGGTGTGTGTTAAGTCACTTCATTCATGCCCGACTCTTTGCAATCCTAAGAACTATAGGTTCTCTGTCCATAGGATTCTCCATGGGGATTTTTCCAGGGGATCTTCCCAACCCAGGGATTTGAACCTGCATCTCTTATGTCTCCCATATTGGCAGGCAGTTTCTTTACCACTAGCACCTCCTGGGAATCCCAAATACATATTCAGTGGCTGATAAAGTACTATAACACAGGAACTTATATAGATGTAACAGAAGCATCTAGGAGGCAGTGAAGAAAGTAGAGATTTCATGCTTGGCAGTACTAATAGATGTAGAGGGACTGAGTCAAGAAAATGGAACATTCTGAGAGTTGCTGCTGAGCCATGAGAGGGACTACAGAATCCAGACAATTCCAAAGTTGAACTCCAAGGTGAGGCTGTGACAAGGATAAGTTCCCTAAACTTGCTTAATTAGTTTAATATAAACTCATGATGATCTAAAACTTTATAATAATCTTAAAACTTGGAAAAAATTGAATGTGCAAACTCTGTTTTACCTGAAGATAAATTTTCTAGATTATTTCTCATAGAATTATTAATTATTCTGTATTCTTCTTCCTTCCCTTCTCTCTTCTGTTTTTTCCTTGGTATGTGACTACACTTGGCACTGTACCAGATTTACCTTCATTTGCATCCCCCCCTCACTAATCTGGACTATTTCATATTTCTGTGTTCTGCAGTATGGCTAAAAGGGCAACTTCACCACATACAGCCATCAAAATCACTGCTCCTGATTGCTGGGCTGGATGCACACGGCTGCCACACAGCTCCCAGTGGCTCCATCCCACCTGATATACCCACTTACAGACACTCCAGTAGAGAAGAAAATACTGCAAAACACATCCAAAGTCACTGAACAAATGGGGGTGTTAAGCCCTGGCAAGTGAACCAGATGAACAGAACACTGCAGAGCTAATCAGGAAACTATGCAACCTGGGAACACAAAGATAGCTGAGCCCATAACAATGGAGCAATCCTGCAATGAGTACTTCTGATGCCGTCGGCTATTTCAAATTTGTCTTGCTAGGGTTTTCCTAAAAGAGAGCAAACACTGTTCTTGATGTGAGCAGACATGATTTAAAGTCCCAGCTGTGCTATTAGCTGCTTGTGTAATCTTGGGCAAAGCAACTGAACAATCTGTAGAGCCCTAGTGGGAGAGAATACTGACCATTTCATGTGTATAATGTACAAATACTTGAGAACCAATTAGAAGTATAAAATTATATTTTTATTTCTAAGGGTTTTTTATACATGTTTTTAATAAACTGCATGTTAAAACCTAAAGATTTTAACTATATAGATATAAATATCTACAGTGCCCCTGGTAGTTTCTGGGTGCAAACAAACTTAATTGAAAACAGTCGCATTTATCAAGATTAAGAGTTGACATTCATCCCCTTAAAACACAGTAAAATACATTTACTAAAAATTAAAAAGGCATTTCTGAATAAGTGATAAGTGTAATTGATTCCTGAGAGATGTTAGGCCACATGCATTTTGCATGTGAAAATACTTATGAGATTAAAAATTCAAACACAATGAAAAATATTTTGAAGAATGGTGAATACATAGGCCATTGTTTCAAAGATAGAGTCATAATACTCTTATTGAAAAGATGGGCACCAATCATTATAAAGCTACATTTTCCTTCTAGTGTTTTACATATTTCAAAAACAAGGCAAGTGACCATCAGTGATTCCTTCTACCCTCCTTCCTTGCTCAACCATTAGTAATGCCCTCACTGTCTCTATGTGTCCAGAGCAGAGAAATCACATATTTGCTCATTGTTGAAGAAGGGGTGGCTAGCTTTGGTGTGACCACAATGAACAAATTATCCCTAAGATTTCCAGAAAAATCAGTGATAATAACAACTGAGGCTACTGCTTACTCATCTTTATAATGTCAATAAACCCTGGGGCTGGAAGCATTAAATGCATGATAGAGTAAAAAATAATAAATGCAGATTATCATTGAGAACAGTATAATGAAATAAAGGTATCCATATCATGTCCATCAGAATCATTTTTTTAAAAAAATTTTAAAAGTACAGACTTCATTTATAATCTCAACGATTCTGATTTCACAGGGACTGATTATGGTGGATTCTAGCAGAGGAAAAAAAATGCAACCATTGATTGATAATATGTAGTTAACACAGAGATAATCATCACCATTAGTTTCACAGTAAAATGGCCACCATTCCTCAAAGATGTGAACGTAGTAATCATTTCAGAAAAAAATAGCAACAGAAGTGACAATTACAAGGTGAAAGAGTCCTTAGGAAATGACAATATAAAATGCTAGCCTTGCTGAAAGGTACTGATTAGCTACAGAAGCAGAGTGAAAACACATAAAAAGAAAAGAGACAAATGGAGGGACAAATACCAAACTATCAATACCTGTTGAGGTTAGCCTCTTACAATTTTTCAAACCAAATACAAAAAGAAGCAACTTCCACAACTATGCATGTGCTTCATTCAGATTACATATGAGCCATGTACAGCCATGGTTGTAAGCATCGATTCCCAAGGAAGACTGCTGGGTTTAAATCCTATTCCACCATTCAATAGCTGTGTGATTTTGGAAGCTTACTTTCCTTATCTGCAAAATGGGGGCATCAATAGCTACTTCACTGGACTTTTAATAAGGAATAAATGAAAGATAGTACATATGGCACTTGGCAAGCACTCAATAATGTTTTAAAATATAATAAATTAAGAATAACAACAAAACAAATATAAACAGACTATATACTTTGCACAAGTGAGTGCTATTTTTCAAAGTCATCTTTTCAAGGACACGATTATGATACCTGTAATGAATCTGTATTTTCTGAATACTATTGTTAGAATATATTTTTAGGAGCTGGCTACTCTACAGCCTTAGGAAACAAAAGGGTTTCTCTAACAGTTATTTCAAAATTCTGTAGGCAAAACTGATCCTGGATTTCTGTGGTCAATACATCAGAATAGCTCTCCATTTCTTATCTCTCATCATTGTCTACTAGGTATCTCTTCTCATCAGTCTTTCTCTCTGTTGCTTTCTCTTATACACTTGATGTAAATAATTTCAGTCAGAGAAAATATTAGAAAGTTGCTCTAAATTGTGCTTTTTTAGTAAATCAAAGTGTTCAGTTGCTTCAAAAATTTTACAACAGAGAATAATTTGTTCAAATGTCATCATGTGGGTATCATTTTGTTTAACATATTTGCACTTTAAATATCTTTGTGTCAATGATTAACACATCCCGTGCTCTTATCTGATATACTTTATGCTTTCTGTAAAATGGATATGACAACTTTAAAAGTTATAGATCTCACTACTTTTATAGATTGAGGGTATGTTTATATCTAAGCAGACCCCTTGACTTTTTCCAAAGCAGTCTTTATTTATGGCTGGCTCAGGCTTCCCTTGTGGCTCAGCTGGTAAAGAATCTGCCTGCAATGTAGGAGACCTGGGTTTGATCCCTGGGTTGGGAAGATCCCCTGGAGAAAGGAATGGAAATGCACTCCAGTATTCTGGCATGGAGAATTCCATGGACAATCCATGGGGTCGCACAGAGTCGGACACGACTGAAGTGACTTAGCAGCAGTAGCAGCAGTAGGCTTCCCCGGTGGCTCAGACTCCAAAGAAACCACCTGCAATGAAGGAAACCCAGGTTCGATCCCTGGATTGTGAAGATCCCCTAGGGAAGTGAATGGCAACCCACTCCAAAATTTTTACCTGGAGAATTCTGTGGACAGAAGAGCCTGGCAGGCTATAGTCCAGGGAGTCATAAAGAGTAGGACACAACTGAGCAACTAACACTTTCACTTTCACAGACAAATTGTGGGACTTTCTGTGCTAGTGGTAAAGAACCTACTGCCAATGCAGGAGACATAAGAGACATAGGTCCCATCCTTGGGTCAGGAAGATCCCCTGGAGGAGGGCATGGCAATCCATTCTAGTATTCTTGCCTAGAGAATCCCAAGGACAGAGGAGCCTAGTGTGCTACAGTCGATGGGGTCACAAAAAGTCAGACACAACTGAAGCCACTTAGCGCACACACAGACATATCACAGGCTTTGATGTTAGAGAAAACAATAATATGTGGATGGAAATACTTTTGGTCAGTAAATCAGTTTTAAACATTTGTCAAACTCAATATGCTTATTTCTCTTATTTTCAATGTATGATTATTGAGAGACCACAAACTTGATAGTCAGTAATAGTAAATCCTCTTTCCATATTGTCCTCTCTCTCATCCTGAGATCTCATCATTAGATGCTTTGAGGGGTCTATTGTTGCTAACACTTTTCTGTTAGGTATTCCCAGAATGCTAGCTGAAATTACACTGCATATGGAGATATAAGTAATAAAAAATAGTGGTGCAAATGATTCATTAGGATTTTTTTTCCCCCTAAATCTAGTCTGAAATTAAATACTGTCCACCATTTTCCATGCTAAGGGTGGCAAATTAAAAACGAATCCTCAAATAATGCCTTACTGGCACTAAATCAAGTGTTTAAACCATGTGTCCAATCCTCTTAAAAATGTGTAAAATGTATAGGTTTGTAATTTGACTCCCTTCTTTTAAGTTTTTTAAGAAATGAATAATGGAGGTTATACAGACCAGCAGACAAGTAAGTATTACAAAGTGGGTGGGGAACCCAATAGACAAACAGCTTATTGAAGAACTCTGGAATATCTGAGAATGAAGACTATGTGAAGCAGAAGTACGTAGACAACAACTTCCAAATGTGTGTCTCCTCTAACAACAACACAAAATCCTGCTGCTTTCTATTTCTTTCTTTTCACAGACAAGCATCTGAAACCATCTGAATTTATCTACGCTTGCTGCCTTCATTTTTCCACATCCACTCAATATTTTAATTCCCTGAAACCTGGTTTCTGACTATAACAATCTCCTGATTCTACTCTCTATTCTCTCAGAGGTCACTAACAGCCTTTCTATTGCCATGTGAAATGGTGTTATCTCCAATCACATTTTTCTTCCTATTTCTGCTGTATTTACAACATATCCCCACCAACTCCTTCATTGAAATCTTTCTCCCCTCCGTTTTGTGCAGCATCATACATCTTGATTCTCCATTGACTTTCTGACAAATCTTTTTTAGTTGTAATATTTGAGTCCTCTTTTCCCTATAACTTTCCCTATTCGTATTCCTCAAGGCAAATCCTAGATGATTTATCCTCTTGTTCTGCATGCCCTCATTCTTACTGCATATTTGGTTTCTCTGCATGATTTCAACTCTCTTATCTACGATGTTGACTCTTAAATCTATTGAATGGTCAGGCTTTGTCAGTTGACAGTGGGAAGATCCCCTGGAGAAGGAAACGGTAATCCACTCCAGTATTCTTGCCAGGAGAATTCCATGGACAGAGAAGCCTGGAGGGTTAGAGTCATGGAGTTGCAAAGAGTCACACACAGCTGAGTGACTCACACACATCCTTCTCTTCATCCTTTCATCCCTTGTCTAGTCCAGGAAACCAGCAGCCAATGGCTCATTCATGCCAAAGATTGTCCCCTGCTCTTAACAGAGAACATATTAGAGGCTACTTAATCCTGACCTGGGTTTTCTCCGTTATGGACAAAATTCTTCATATAGGTTACTGATCCTAGCGGCCGAAGTCCATTATTTCCACACACTGACTGACCTGATTCAATGTGTCCAATTCTACCTTTAAGCTTTTTTTTTTTTTGTCCACTTGGAAGCCATGTAGAAAAAAAAAAAGCTTGAAAGTTATGACCAACCTAGACAGCATATTAAAAAGCAGAGACATAACTTTGCCAACAAAGGTCCGTCTAGTCAAGGCTATGGTTTTTCCATTAGTCATGTGTGGATGTGAGAGTTGGACTATAAGGAAAGCTAAGTGCAGAAGAATTGATACTTTTGAACTGTGATGTTGGAGAAGACTCTTGAGACTCCCTTGGACTGCAAGGAGATCCAACCAGTCCATCGTAAAGGAGATCAGACCTGAGTGTTCATTGGAAGGACTGATGTTGAAGTTGGCCACCTCATGTGAAGAGCTGAGTCATTTGAAAAGACCCTAATGCAGGGAAAGATTGAAGGCGGGAGGAGAAGGGGACAACAGCAGATGAGATGGTTGGATGGCATCACCAACTCAATGGACATGAGTTTGAGTAAACTCTGGGAGTTGGTGATGGATAGAGAAGCCTGGCGTCCTGCGATTCACGGGGTTGCAAAAAGTCGGACACGACTGAGCGACTGAAGTGAACTGAACTGAACTGGAAGCCTTAGATCCTGTTTTGTTTTAACACTCAGGAGAGCCTTAATCCCAGATACCCTGTCTCTGGACTCGGCCCCACACAATCTGTTATCTCCTGCTACTGAACAGGACAATAGCGGGAGAAGTTAAGAGATCCTCCACAGAGTGGGAATAAAGGAAGGATTTGTATCACTTTGTTCCTTAATAGTCTTTGTTACTTGTCTCTCCCTTTTGAAATATTGTCAGATTCAATAGCCTTTCAAAAAGACAGTCTTCTATAAATGAAATGTGCCCTTCATAGAAAGGCCCACCCCATCTAACACACTCTTTTCCCCCTCATCTACCAATGCTCCTTCCCACCACTTCCATCTCGACTTGAACACTCTGTCTCCTGCCTACCTTACTTCTTTTCTAAGAGTTGTTTTATTGGCAGTCATCCAACCTGGTTGCCCTTTTGACCTTGCTTGACCAAATCAAACTCTTTCTTCAGCTACTGAAATCGGGAGTTTGAGATGCCAGTCAGCATTTGACAGGCACTTAAACTGAGGATATAAAGATTTAGGATTTTGGAGTATGAGTTGCAATCCTCCTTCATGTGTAGAAAAGTAAACTAAGCTTATTCCAGGAAAAAGGAGATAGTGATGCAGATGTTCACAGAAAAGTGCAGGTAAGGGGAATTTGTTGCTGATGTTCAGCCGCTCAGTCACGTCCGACTCTTTGCAACCCCACGGACTGTAGCACGCCAGGTTTCCCTGTCCTTCACCATCTCCTGGACTGGAACTTGCTCAAACTCATGTCCATTAAGTCAGTGATGCCATCCAACTATCTCATCCTCTACCACCCTCTTCTCCTCCTGCCCTCAATCTTTCCCAGCATCAGGGTCTTTTCCAATGAGTTGGCTCTTAGCATCAGGTGGCCAAAGTATTGGAATAGGTGAGCCCAGATTAAAAGAAAAGGTTAGATCAGGGCCACTGTGGCTTTCAGCTCTTGAGACCTAAGTGTAACTCCTGATCATACTATGACCACATCTACCTTCTCTCAGTACAGGCGGCTCTCTGTCTAAGCTGGCTGAATGGATTTCTGTTAGTTGCAACCATGGGTCCCAAACAAGACACTGACTATCATTCATACTTAAAGGTCACATTTCACTTTCTGTGTGATGTTTTCTAAGATTATCCCTTATTGATTTCAGAGTCTCAGAAATCCCACTGCAAAAGAGGCTTTGAGTTACAGAAGTCTGCACTAATAATGCATTGTCTTTGTCTGTTAATCACATCTCATTGCCAAGACTGTAAGCTCTTGTGATTGGCATCAAGTCTTTACTTTTTCTTTATTCCCCAATACATACAACATGCTACAAGCACATAGTTGTGTTAGATAATAATTTTTACTTAGCACTATATTCACTTTGATCTATGAAGTAGAAATACAAGTGTTATATAAATTTTGCATAGATAGAAAATATATGTAAACATATAAGCATGCTGACTCCTAAAATAGAGGGGGCATTATGCAAATAAGTTTATAGTTTTTTAAAGTTTCCAAACTAACATATAATGATGAGAAAAGTATGAGTAATACATTGTTCATGTTTCTTAGGCTGAATTTACTGATTTTGTGATTTAAAATGGTATATGGAAATATTTATTTCAACCAATAGATTTTTGGTTTGTTCCTTTTTTGGGGGGGAGCATGCTGTAATGCAGTCTTCAAAAAAAAAAAAAAGAAAGAAAGAAACTGCTGTCTTGAAATGTATAGAAATATTTGCACCAGGAACTAACATAGTGTTGTAGGTCAATTATATTCTAAAAACAAACAAAGTCATAGTAAAAGACATCAGATTTGTGGTTACCATAAGCTGGGGTTAGGGGACAGGGGAACTGGATGAAGGCATTTCAAATGTACAGAATTCCATTATAAGATAAATAGTACTAGGGATATAATGTACAGCATGACAAACAAAAGTAACACTTCTGTATGTGATATATAAAAGTTGTTGAGAAATTAGTTCCTAAGAATTCTCATCACAAGGAAAAACAGGGTTTTGGTTTTTTTTTGTTTTTTTTTTTTTGCTTTTTCTTTTATATCATATCTATATGAGATGATGGATGTTCACTAAACTTATCGTGGTAATAATTTCATGATGTATGAGTTGACTGAGAAAAATGCACAACCTAAAAGCTGAGAGTTATGTTTTATTCAGTGGACAAAACTGAGGACTTAAGTTTGGGACAGAGCATCTCAAATAACCGAGACTACTCTGAAGAGGCAAGGCAGGGAGCCAGGATATACAGGAGTTTTTACAACGAAGATCAGGTAGTTGTAACATCAAAAGGTGACTGTGAATTAAAGAAAGTCAGATATCTCAGTATCTCAAGTTAATTACTTTAGTGATTTTCTCTGTACCTGCCGTGCCAAGTCACTTCAGTAGTGTCCTACTCTTTTACGACTCTATGGGCAGGAGCCTGCCAGACTCCCCAGCCCATGGGTTTCTCCAGGCAAGAATACTGGCTTGCTAGGCTCTCCTCCAGGGGATCTTCCAGACCCAGGAAGATCCCAACCCAGGGATCTATCTAACCCTTATCTCTTCTGTCTCCCTCTCCAGCACTGGTAGGCAGATTCCACTGGGAAGCCCTTTCTGTGTATCTATCTGAAAAAGGAAAAGTCTCTGCTCACTGAAATCATCCCTTCGATATGCACCTCAGCTACGAGGGGTGGGGTAGGGGGATGTGCCTCTCATCCTGCATTCCCACAAGGTATACCATCTGGTGGCAATAATGTGACAGCTTGATGGCAGCAACATCCTTTGTTTACTAATATATTTTTTCATTCTTATATAAGTAAAATCAGTATACTTCACATCTTAAATTTGCATAGTGCTGCATGTCAATTATAGCTCAACAAAACTGGAAGGGGAAAAATGTAAAATTGTTTAAAAATAAGAAATAAAGGTAAAACATTGCTATCTAGGAATGTGTTCAGACAATGGGATAAATGAATAGAGTGCTGTATGAACAATTACAAAGGACTTGACAAATTTCCTTTTGGGGGAAAAAAAAAACTTTAAGAGAGCAAAGCAGTCTTACCTTCTGCAGCTTTAGAATTGAACAGACAAAGCTATGCCCTACTTTGCAGTCCTTGAGCCTCAGGGTAAAAAAAGTTGAGGGGAGGGGGAATTCTCAGAGAGCTGTGAATAAAAACTGTTGCCACAGTCAAGTACTTCAAAATGCCTAAGGGTAGAGGATTCCAACATAATTCTCTCAAACACAAGCATTAAGCCAACTGACTTTAAAAAGATAATAAGAAAGAGGCCATTTAACTCTTTAGTAGTCAATTTCCTGATTCTTACAGAGAAAAAAAAGTAGGCTGGCTCCCTCAGTGTGCTCCTCCAATACTGAGGATACTCTCAGACTTAAAGGACTGGCCTCTTTGAACTAGAAATAGTTTTTTCTCCTGACTCTCCACTGTCCCACCCCTTTTTGAAAAATCCTTGAATTTCAGTGTTTCAGGTAGTTAGTTGATCAACTAATTTACTCTCAATCTAAAACTGTTCCTAAGGTCACAGGTAGAAGTTAAAAATGAGAGGCTTAATTCTCTCTATTGGAAATGAGGGAGAGGCTTCTTCCCACTCTCTCTTCTTGGAGCAATTTCTTAAGAAAACTTGCATCAATATTTTAAGTTCTTTCCTTCTCTTTGAAATGTATGCAACTGTTTTTATTTTTAAATGGAAGTATAGTCAATTTACAACGTTTATAACTGAAACACTTTGCTGTACGTAACCGTTTTTGAAAGCTTGGTAAGCCCCCTGCCAGCTTCACAACCCAGCCATGTCTCTTTGAAGAACTGGACAATCAACCCTTTGAAGTGTGGTCAACAAGGAAACTGATACCCTATCTCTTAGCTTCTGTTGGGTGGGTAGGTGCATAACCCTGGCACCAAAACTACCTTCTGTCAGAAAAATTATTTTTTCCTTTGGATAAAGCCAACTAGTTAACACAGACAGTCACCCCAATTATCAAGTGAATTTAGGATGAATGATGTGCAGCAAATGGTGTTGGCGAGTCCTCTTACCTGAAGACTAATTATTGTATATCTTGAGAACATGTATGTGATGGCTCTCTATGAAAGGATGAGATGTCTTTCTTTGCAATCTTTTAGCAGGTTGCCTGTGACATATCATTTTCTGGTATAATCCTTATTCAATACTGAAACTGTTTTCTTTCTCTTCTACCCTTGTGATTTTAAAGTAATTAGTTGAAGGGACCATTAGATTGAGGTGCCTTGATAGCAATTAAAACTGATGTTAGAGTCAAAGCACTAGAGTTCAAGAAAATGAAACTTAGGAAACACCAATCCCAAACAGCCAACGAGGATTTCCCAGGTAAAGCAACCACTTAGGCTAGAGAAAATCAAATAACATTCTTGCTTTGCTTCTTTATCTTCTCCATAAAAGCCTTTCTCAGCTGTTGCTAGTGGAGTGTCCCAAAGACTTTCAGTCTGGCACTGCCTGACTCATATGGATGTATGCTTAAATACACTCTTGAAAATGTAAAGTGCCTCAGTTAACTTTTTAACAGTTCAAAGGTTTTCTGGGATAGAACATTTTGTTTTTTAACTATATTGCCCCAACACCAGCTCTTGACACAGGGTAAGGGATCCCTGGAAGAAGAGAACCAGGCATAGCTTTTTCAATAAAAGTGAAGTCATTTTTAGCCTAAGCCATTGTGTGATCAAATCCTGGCTACAATGTTTATCCTTGAACAGGTCTCAGCAATTAATGATCTTAAGGGAATAAATCCCCACCAGGGATTCCCTGGTGACTCAGACGGTAAAGCGTCTGCCCGCAATGCGGGAGACCTGGGTTTGATCCCCGGGCCGGGAAGATCCCCTGGAGAAGGAAATGGCAACCCACTCCAGTACTCTGGACTAGAAAATTCCATGGATGGAGGAGCCTGGTGGGCTACAGTCCATGGGGTCGCGAAGAGTCGGACACGACTGAGTGACTTTTCACTTTCACTTTCACAAGGGAATAAAAGAGTGCGGAAACATTGCCTGTTATCAGGCAAGAGAAGTAGCAATACCAAAGACAATGTATCAGTTGTAAAGACTCCTGCTTCTGTTTCAATGGTAAAGATTAGCCTGAAGTGCTCAACCACCAGATCAACTGGAACCAATGAGATGATATTGACCTTTTCTGACCCCTGTGACATCAATCAAGGAAAGCTTGGACTCTGAGATTGCCCAAGCCTCTTTATGAATATTTATATACCTTTAGCTTAAAACTTCCCGATTTTGCTGTTCAGGGAGGCACTGCTTTGTGAAAGTTCCTGGGTGTTCTCCTTACATGCAACATGTAATAATAAACCCTTCTTCTCCCAACCTTTGGCTTAGTTGTGTCTTTTGGCCCATCACCCACTAAGAGGTGAATCTAGTTTTTTGGTAACATCTCTCTGCCTGCCTTCTTGGCCCCCTTGGTTGAATTATCTTTCCTAACATTGACTAGGCCAGATTTTTCAAGGTTTGGTCCCTTTCCACCTTTCCAAATGGAGCTTTTGCCAGTCCAGGCTCTACCGACCCCTGCCCAGCCAGCCCTTGTACACTATATAATCAAACGACACTACTAGAGACACACCATAGTTTTGATTCTATGTCTTTAAGGTGCTGTTCTTTACGGCTGGAGTCACCTACTCCTCTGGTTTGATCTCTGTTAAGCTTTTCCTGACCAGACTATGAAAACAATTAACTATTCCCTTTGCTGCATATTCTGCTCTGATTTCATGCTACCCCAATAATCTTCTGATTGTAAATGCCTATAGTATAGATTTGTTGAAGGGAGAAAATGCACCAGTCTGCTCCAGAATTCCTGTCCAGTGACAGTGATTTCCCATTATTAAATTGGCTGGCATTTTATGAATCAGCTTCTGGGAGCAGGTGAGTGTGATGCTGCTTTTAAGAGAAGGGATGACCCATTCAGAGAATTCCCGAATTTGTGAGGCTGTGAAGGTCAGACTCAAGGCAATGGTAACCTTTGGTACCCTGTGAATGCCATCTAGTTGGGCTTCTCTAGTTATATGCCTACCCCACCTCACTCTGAAGTCTGTTTAAATTGTTCTGGTTACAAGCATGCATATAAATACAAGCACTAATCAAGACAAGTCATTTTCCTGATCTTGGTTTTGTCACTTATAAAATGTCAGATTGACCTTGTTAATCTCTAAAAGTCATGCCTACAATGAGGTACATGTATCTATAAATGTTTTCCTAATCTGCACTGTCAACATCAGAAAATACTAGGAATCCTCAGGTATATATAATTAGTGTCAGACATTCCATTTTCTCCTTGGTGGGCTGTTGTGGACTATAAACCCCCTTCAACAAAGATATCTCAAAAATTTCATATAAGGAGCTGAGAGGCATTAAACAAAAGTTTTTTTTTTTCATTTAATTTTTTTCCAAGTAAAGTTTCTATTTTTTGTCTAATCTTCTAAAAATTAAAGTTTATTTTTATTATTTTTATTAATTAATTTTTTATTAATTATTTTTATTAATATTTCTTCTCTTTTTGTTACTTATTTTCATATGCATCACTCAAAAGGATAGAAGGTTTAACAAGATTACTTGTGGCATATCTATGTGCAAGTTGCTTATAAGAAAGTGACATGAAACTAAGCTCCCTTTGATTTTATCAAACTCTCAGAATGACAGTCTTTTTAATTCTGAGATCGCCTAAGGGCTTGCACATTAGTGACTCAGTCATGTCCAACTCTTTGAAATCCCTTGGACTGCACTGTCCATGGAATTCTCTGGGCAGTGATACTGGAGAAGGTAGCCATTTCCTTCTCCAGGGCATCTTCTTGACCTAGGGATAGAACCTAGGTCTTCCACATTGCAGGCAGATTCTTTACCATCTGAGCCACCTAAGGAGAGCATCAGATAGGTGTGTATAGTGGGAAGTTGCTTTATAGCAGAGGGTGCTCAGAACAGTGCTCTCTGATGACCCAGATGGGTGGGATAGGAGAGTGACAGGAAGGATCAAGAGGGAGGGGATATATGTACATATATAGTTGATTCACTTTGTTGTATAATATAGACAAAGACAATATTGCAAAGCAATTATATATACTCCAATAAAAAATATTGTACAAATATGTGTGTGTAAATGAGTAAATGAATGATGGATAAGTAAATCAATAAAAAATAAGTACACATATACATAATTAATTGAGGGTGAAGCAGAGGAGAGGAAAAAGACTGTTAGTTATCAAAGTAAAGGGTGAAAAAAAAGCAAAGCTTAGAAATGATTAATTGCTATTATTTGATTAGGCAAATGTTCCAACATTAAAGTGATGGGAAATTATAGTCACAGTACATTATAATGCAAAATCTAATTTTTGCTGATAGTTCATGCTGACCTACAACAGAATGTTTATTATAATACAGATTCATGCAGTAAGGCCTTTGAGTACAGGCCAAATTTCAGCAAAAGTTTTATTTCATTTAGCAGATATCTTCGAGTGAAAGATACAATGATGAACAAAATAAATATAGCCCCTGCCCCAAAGAAGGTAGTGGATTTATAGGCAAAATGTCCATAATGGCCTTACTGAGCTTCACATACCAAGCAATGCCTCTTGGAGGCAGGAACAGCCAGAACAAAGGCCTGTGAGCATCTCCTGGGAACAGAGGAAGAGAGCAGCTGTGCATGCTGACTTGGCTCAGCCGATACTTTCACTTAAACCCTCTGTCCAGAGGTAGGTTTACTTCTTGACAAACAAACAAAAAAAAGAAAATATATGCATATTTAAAAAAAAATATCTGATGAATGAGATTTCTGAATTTAAACAAAAAACACACAAGTCTATTACTGCCTGAATGAAATAAAAATCATATTTAGAGAAATGAAAAGACCCTGGAATGTGGGAATAATGTGAGTTTAGGGGTCTCGTTACTCTTATTTCTTCATAAGTCAAGGAAATTCTATTGGGAATATCAGATCAGCTTCATGTTTTCTGAGAAGCTTTTATGGCTAAAAGAGAAGTTAGTCTTCCAAAGTCTTAAAACTAAAGTGTTTGCTAGATGAATCTTAAATTGCTGCAAGCTAGCTAAACAGAACTGATAATAAAAAAGAATTGCAACAAGAAGTACATGTATCTACCTGTGTCAGAATCTTTTTTCTCTAAGACTGACAGGCTTGAGGAAGAAAAGCAACTTTAGAGTTGCTTCAATTGCAAAATCCAAAGCATTAACTCTTTTTACATCCTTGAGAATCTGGGTAATGTATTGCAGCAATGTAAAGCCCAAATACTGTTGAAAACTCCAGACCAGATCTCTATACATTTTATTTTTTCAGAATTTAGGGTTTTTTTTTTTTTAAGTTTAAAAAAAATTGTTTCTTTATTTAAAATGACATATAATTACATATTTAATGTATGAATATATTTGCTATTTAAAAATGAAAATTCAACAGCTAAAAACTATTTCTTTTAATTTGTGGGTGAATGGGGCAGGGAGGAAGGTGGATTTATAATCAAAGGTTTCCCTTGTGGCTCAGACAGTAAAGAATCTGCCTGCAATTCAGGAGACCTCGGTTCAATCCCTGGGTCTGGAAGATTCCCTGGAGAAGGGCATAGCTACCCACTCCAGTATTCTTGCCTAGAGAGTCCATGAACAGATGAGCCTGGCAGGTTACAGTCCATGGGATCTCAGAGTCAGAAACAACTGAGTGACTAACACTTTCATAACAGAAGCAAATTTCCCATAAAGCTTAATCTTAAGTCTCTTATTTGTACAAGGCCCTACCTCAAGCTTTTTATTTGTTATTTTATATACTATTTCTGTAGGAACTTTTCCCTCTCTACCTCAAAATTGTACAAGTTTGGGAAGTCAATAGTCTGAATGTAAACAGTGACAGACTTTATTTTCTTGGGCTCCAAAATCATTGCTGATGATGACTGCAACCATGAAATTAAAAGATGCCTGTTACATGAAAGAAAAACTATGACAAACCTAGACAGTGTATTAAAAAGCAGAGACATAACTTTTCTGACAAAGTCTGTATAATCAAAGCTACAGTTTTTTCCAGTAATCACGTCCAGATGTGAGAGTTGGACCAGAAAAATGTTGAGATGAAGAATTGATGCTTTCAAATGGTAGTGCTGGAGAAGACTCTTGATAGTCCCTTCCACAGAAAGGAGATCAAATAAGTCAATCCTAAAGGAAATCAACCCCGAATAATCATTGGAAGGACTGCTGATGAAGCTGAAGCTCTAATACTTTGGCGACTTGATGTGAAGAGCTGACTCATTGGAAAAGACCCTCATGTTGAGAAAGACTGAGGGCAGGAGGAGAAGGTGGGGAGGGCAGAGGATGAGATAGTTGGATTGTATCACCGACCCAATGGACATGAAATTGAGCAAACTCCGGGAGATAGTGAAGGATAGGGAAGTCTGGCGTGCTTCAGTCCATGGTGTCTCAAAGAGTCAGATATGACTGAGCGACTGAACAACAAGTCTGAATGTGATACCAAATAATTAACATTCTAGAACAGTAAGATCCTCAGCTACTTGTCCATAGTTCAATACTGAGAATATTCTGTGATTTATGCTTGAACTGGAAGTGAGAAAGTGTGTTTGCAAACTGACTATGTAGTCATTCATACTCCTTAACCAAAGTCTGAAGGTTTTCTCGGGAAATGTGACATTCCATGCTAAAAACAGACCAGCTGGTCACTAGAACACTGAGTTGGACAGTGGTTTAATAAACAGAAAGAGCAAAACAAAGCTTGTTTAATAATGTTCCCCCAAGACAAAGTTGTTGTTAACCTACCTTTTCCTGGCCCTTTCTTTTCTTTCCATGAAATTGAAAATGCAAATTTTCATTAGTTTTATCATAAAGATAATTACCATCACAAGAAAAATTAAATTGCATATGTAGTAAAACACACTATATATTTGGAAGTGTGTGACATTATTTTCACTGATTGCTTTTACAGCTGTTTATTCATTTGAACCTTTAAATAATCCATCAAGGTAGAAACTATATATTTTACTTTTTTTTTAATTAAAGCAACAAGGCTAGTAAGGTTAGAATCACCAACTGAAGGACAATTGTTTGTTAAAGGCTGAACTAGAACCAAAGTTTTTTGAATTAGCACAACAGATCAGCAGAAAGTCTTGACACATTCTGGAAAATGTCCCTGACTCCTAATATTTGCTAGTCAAAACCCATCTTGATATTAATCTAAACCATGCTAGCAATTTAAGCAAATCAGAAACCATATCACAGAAGCAGTTATTTGACTATAACAGAAAAAAAGAAGTCTTAATGCCAAACCAGATAAGCTACTGTATTGCCATTCGAGTGGATACATCTGGTATAGAATGCGAAGAATACCTACTTCCCTTCACATGTTCTAACATGCATTCTTTTCTACTTTAGTTGGTGGTTCTCTTTAAAATTATAACAGTTTAATTTGAGAATTTCACAAACCACATAACAATTAAAATATGTGGATTTTCTTCACATTATTAATAGGTAAAGTGTCCAATTACACCAAAAGTAATTTAAGATCATAAATTATGCTCAAAACTAAAACTGATAAAAAAAGTTTGTAAATTGAACATTATTAATTACAAATGCAAAGTTATGTATTAATGACAAAAAGTAACATTTCGTTGTGAGATATAGGCAACTAAGACCCTGTGGTTTTAAGAGAAACTACTGCCCCTCCCTTAACTTTCTAGAAAGAATTTAAATTGTGGCTATTTCCCAGCAAAAGAGATATTACCAGGGATAAATTGTATCTAAATGGCCCCATCTAAATGGCAAGGCAAACATCTAAACACCAAACATCTGCCCTTTCTTTTACGGAACTCCCTGAAATGACCCTCCTCTCCTTGGAAACTCCAAGTCCATATCCCATTTCTTAGTTCAAGATGACATATATACCTCATTCTATCTTTCTGTGTTTGAACTTTTCATGTATTTGAGGTCTCTGACCTCTCCTGTATGTAGGATTCTTATACTTACAAAATTAGATTTGGTTTTCTCCTGTCAATATGTCTCATGCCAATTTAATTCTCAGATCAGCCAGAAAAACCTACAGGGGACGGGAAAATCTTCTTCCTCCCCAACATATCAGAATGTTTAAATGTACATTCAGTTAGAAAATAACTGTTTTTTTTAACTAGGTGGTAACTAGCAATTTCTACCACTAGTTGCCATATTTACTTTTATGTGTAGTAAGCAGGAGGAGAAAACTAAACTCAAAGTCTGAGTATTTTCTGCAGCTAAGGTAATGTACATATTTCATAAGTGTTGGGCTGGGTGAAATTGAGGTGAGGTAGTAAACTGTGCACTAATATTCAAAAGGGAGCACACAAATCAATTTCCAATAACACACATGACTTACAACTTTAAGTGAACAAACAACATTTCCTAATAAGCATATTTTTAAAGTTAAGGAACTTTAGAGGTTTCTTTTTTTTTCTTCTGTATTTTATATACATCAGATGGCTATTGTGACTACTATTATAGTCATATTTGTACTCATAGACTCTTACCTGCACTCTGAGACAAAACTAGTGAAAGTCACTCAGTCATGTCCGACTCTGTGACCCCATGGACTATACATGGAATTCTCCAGGCCAGAATACTGGAGTGGGTAGCCTTTCCCTTCTCCAGGGCATCTTCCCAACCAATCTTCCCAACCCAGGGAATTGAACCCAGGTTTCCTTCATTGCAGGTGGATTCTTTACCAGCTGAGCCACAAGGGAAGCCCAACAATACTGGAGTGGGTAGCCTATCCCTTCTCCAGTGGATCTTCCCGACCCAGGAATTGAACCAGGGTCTCCTGCATTGCAGGCAGATTCTTGAGCTATCAGGGAAGCCCTAAAACAAAACTAAGAACTAAAACAATTATAATATAAAATCACCTAGATAATTTTCCAGACTGCAAATAAATTAGAGTATAGGCAAATCAACAGGGCTTCTTTTCTCTATACAGCAAAGGAGAGATATCTCTATAAATAGATAGATGCTCTCTCAATAAAAATATGTATTATATATGTGTGTGCATGAGTACATGCTCAGTCGTGTCTGACTCTTTGTGACCAGGTAGACTCTAGGCTGCCAGGTGCCTCTGTCCATGGGATTTTCCAGTCAAGACTATTGGAGTGGGTTGCCATTTCCTCCTTCAGGGGATCTGCCCAACTCTGGGATGAAACTAATGTCTTTTGCATCTCCTGCACTGCAGGCAGCATCTTTACTGCTAAGCCACCAGGGAAGTTCCTGCATTATATATGCATATATATATAAATACATACAAATATAGATATTTTTATATAAGTACATACATATAATTGAATATTAGATGCAACAACATAGTATTGGGGGGCTGGTTGAAGAAACCTAGACTGAGAGAGCTATAATATAGAAAATGTAGAGCTCTTATTGTCAATTATGTATATCTATGTCAATTATTTAGTTGTTTCAACAATTAGCAATATCTAGTAACTAACACTGATATGGCACTTAATATCTACCAGGTACTGTTCTAAGCACTTTCATATATTCCCATTTTATCCTTATGGAACAGGATTGTTATTATCCTCATGTAACAGAAAAGCACTTGAGGCACCATGAATTTTGGCATGACTAAAGTCATTTGGAAGTGTTTGATCCAAGAATCAAAGCCACTAGCAGTTTGGTTCCAGAGTTTGTGACCTCCACCATGTGCGGTGCAGTGCCTAGTTGCTCATGTGTTTCCGACTCTTTGTGACCACATGGACTGTAGCCTTCCAGGCTCCTCTGTCCATGGAATTCTCCAGGCAAGAACACTAGAGTGGTTGCCATGCCCTCCTCTAGGGGATCTTCCCAATCCAGGGATCGAACCCAGGTCTCCCGCTTGCAGGCGGATTCTTTACCATCTGAGCCATTAGGGAAGCCTGACCTCTACCATAATGCCCTTCAGTTAACTGCCTAGGCCCAAAATTTCCATGATAAAAATCAGTGGCTTAAAGACAGTCTAACCCATTTACTTATAACTCTGAAAGTCTCGAAATTTAGAAATCAAGGTTATTTTTATAGGTACAATTTCACATGCATTAATTTTAGCAACAATCTTATAACAGGCAGCATGAAGCCAGGCAGGTCTGACTCCTAGTCAAGCTCTACTAACTTCTGCCTGTGAGAGCTTAGGAATATGTTTTAACCTTCTTCAGCTTCATTTTACTATATTATGCTATGTAGGGGGAAAAGCATTCTTTAAAGTGTTGCTATGAAGGAAGATCCCCTGTAGAAGGGAATAACCACCCACTCCAGAATTCTTGCCTGGAGAATTCCATGAAAAGAGAAGCCTGGCGGGCTACAGTTCATGGGGTCAGAAAGAGTCCAACACAACTAAGCGTGCACACCCAAATGAAGGTAATAGAAACTGTATATATATATTTTCTGGCCCATTCACAAGTACTTTATAAATGACCACCACTATTAAGCTATCATTTTTATTCCCATGATATTTGAGAAAACTGAGTTCAAAGACTATGAAAGATTTCCCTAAGAGAAAACTTCTGAAGTAGAAGAGGTATATCTTGAACCTGTCAGGTTCCTTGATGCTATATGTGATGCAACTTCTAGCACATCACAGTGTTTCAAAATTTCCCTCTTTGCACAGCACAGATGTTATCTGTTCCATTTTCCCCTAGTTAATTAATTCCACATCAAGTTTTCTTGATTTTGAATCTTTATGTCATATATCATTTATAAGATACAATTTAGTACGTAACTACTTCCAGATTGGTGCTTCTGTAAGAAAACTGCAAATTTTCTGAGGGAAGAATAACCAATATCTGTACACAACTGCATTTACATGCCACTGTATACTCAATAAGCAATTTTACTTGTTTTCATTATAGAACAATGTTGACTTTTTCAACAGATAAATTCTACTCGAATTCATCTCATGGGATCTCTGAGTCTCCAGGAATTCTTTCCTCTTCAGCCAAGAAAGAATACCAGGTTTTGTCAAAAATTTTGTTATTAAAAATAATTTCTGGTATCATCGACAAGTAAGGAAAATTTGCAGAAGCAAATTATAGTTAGATATTCAGAAGGAAAAAAAGGTCAAAGATGAGACAAAAGAAAGAAGGATACAAAAAAAAAAAAAAAGAAGAAGAAGAAGAAGAAGGATGCAACCATCTTCAAGAGCAGCATAGAGGACAGGTCACAAGAAGGAGGAGGAGGAGGGACAGGAAGAGGAATAGATCTGACAAAGAGTTTATGCTACACAATCACACAGGGACCAAAATAGAAAGGACCAACAGAGATTGCAAAGTGGGAAAAGCAGGTAAAACCCTATGGGATTGGGAGTGTCTATTTGCATAACAAGAAAAGGGAGAGTGAGGGATAATAACGTCCAGGATTTGCTTCTTTGTTCTCAAAATAAGTAGCTACTTCTCCATTATCTTAGAAGTAGATTTACTTCTGTCTGTTTTGAGACCTCAGAAAACTATGACTGAACAACATTTTTTGACACTTTGAATACCATAGCTGACTAGTGTGTCCGGCTCTAGGGAAAAATGCCTTTCTCTTTCACAGGACAGACCTAACACATTAACAGGTGCCAGAGCCAGGGTTTCCTGGAGAATTTTGTTTCCATGGCTTTGCAAATATAGGTTCACCAACTCTCTGAATAAAATGGAATTTAGTGAAATACACAATTAATGAAGGCAATTTAAAAAATAAAATTTCCTATAAAAAAACAACAGGTGCCAGGGCAGACTGATGAAGCATGTGTTAATAACACACAGCAAAGACTGGATGTTCTATAAATATTTCGTTACTTCCATGAAGAGTTTACAAAAAGTTCAGGAAACAAAGAATGTCTGAATTAAAAGGAAAACAATGCTATGTAATAATATATGGTAACTGTCAAATTTAGGATATAAAAATAGCAAGCTTTAGGATTTCAGAAGAAAGGAAAATCACCATGGGTCAGCTGATGTGGTCAAAAAAGGCATCCATAAGGAGGTGGGTCTGGTCATCAGCCAAGTCTCTTACTGTGGTATTGAGAGTATATAATTAAGCAGTGACACCTAAAAGGCTGACCATGGCACAAGAATAGCATGTATTTCCAATCTACGTCCTGTTTTCCACTGACGGTGTTTTGCCAGTTTAGATGCATAAAGTTCTGGTAAAAATAATCTTGTTGACAGAACATTCATATACAAAAGAAAATTTCTAGATCTATGACAGTTGAAAATGCATGATTATCATGATTATCATGAAAAAAATCCTTTGAAAACTTGTATACCTATATATATATTTTTTTTTTGTTTTCTTCCCAATTTAATGTTAACATCTTTATTTTCCAACATAGTTCATGGTCCCAAGCTATCAGAGCTCTATCATTTAATGCGAATTCTCCTGCAGACTCACTCAACTTTATATTCAGCTACTCAGCATTTACTCTTCTTGTCATGACTATCATTTTTAAAAATTATTTTCTGGAATGTGTCTTTCTACATTTACCTTTTATGCAGAATAGTCTTTTAGACTGCCTTTTCTGTCCCCCATACTCATACACTAATATCTAGCTCTAAATGAAAATCTACCAGTGACATTTAGCCAATAATAAAATGCTTTTACAGAACTTATATTAGTAACACCTACAGCAAAGAAAATCATTGGAAGAAAAACAACACATAAGTTTTAAAATCACTGATGCCAAGGCAAATATTCCCCCCACCCCATGTTTCCAATAGTGTTCTAGGTATTTTTCTTGCCTAATCGAAGAACCTCAATAAAAATATGCTAGATAGATGAACAAACTATTGAATACAGTAACAAAACAACTGCTCATTCTTTGTTTAATCTATTTAGTTAATCATTAATTCTGTACCCTTTTATTCCAGTAGACACTTTTTGGGATAAAAAGACAGAATGGAACTTTAGCCTTTGAAACAGTAAAAGAGGGAATGGAGGATAACATGAATGTGAATAATTTAAACAGACGTTGAAAGCTTAGGGTGCCAGGGTGCTGTAAGATAAGATTCCGAGCCATAAGATGCATGGGAGCTGAAGGGAGAAAGAGAGAGCAAACCAAGGTTTGTTCTGTTTGCCAGAGAAAAACACTAACACGGCCTAATAATTATGAACAACCAGTATGACTAAAGTGAGCATCAGGTTAGTCATCAACTGCTTGAATTTTTACCAATGAATTACTATACAGCTTGGCTATGTTTACAAGTCAACGCTGAATGATGAAATGTAATCAGACTGTGAGCTGGGGTCCTAATGGTGTTTGATACCCGGCAACCTGGCAGCAGATGACAAGCCCCGGCATGACCTACTGCTGCTCTGCCAGGCTCTGTGCCCTCAATCAGACCAACCCGCTCAGGAGTGTCTGTCCTCCCCAGCCACGGCTCAACCACAGCCACGGGAGAGCTCCTTTTCTGGAAGCCCCTGACAGCCAAGGTCCGTCCTGGCTGGGCCACTGATTGCATATCTTTTGCTGATTTAATGAAGTGATAAATTATGATGTATGCTGAGAGACAAAGTTTCTTTATTGTGAAGCTGACTTAATGCAGTGGATCTTCAAGGCGTGGCAGGTGAGAGGCAATAAATAAACAAAATCCAAATACCTTATAACAAGTGAAGACCTGACTTTAGGACATGGCCTAAAGGTATGAAAAATCAATGGCCATCAAAATCCATTCGGTGGCAAAAGTTATCACAAACAGGTAGTTTATTGATGTTTATTTCATATAGACTAGGAGTACTTAAGACTTTTTCATGGTTTGTTTCTTGTTCTGTAAATTACATATTTTTTTTTCCCCTATGCCTGTGTTCATAGATCTGACACAGGCAGTCAACACATCTTTAAAAGGCATTAAAGGCAGAGATCCAGACTTAAGGAGCTTTCAGTATATTCAGAAGGGTAGAAAGAAGTTAAATCACAAGCTAGAGGTTTTTTGGTCACTATGTTTCCATAAATCTGATTTAGGCTTTCACAAACCAACAAACAAATGACTGACTTATGCTAGAACAAATAATCCACAGACCACACACACACACACACACACACACACACACACACACACACACATCCTGCTACCCTTTTATTTGCTGCAAGCAGAGGCGTAAACTTAACCTCAAGTACAAGTACATTTCCACCTCACCAAGGAGTACATTATTTCCCCAATGCAATTCTGTAAATGATGCAGAAATTCTCTTTCTAGCCCACATAATATATTTATTCTTTAATATTACTGGAACAGTATGGTAAATAGAAGTGACAGAGGAGAATGTCAAAAAAGAACAAACAGAAGGATAAGAATATAAGTTGTTTTACTTTAAAATAGTATTTTGCATCTGTATAGTATTAAGTAGTTTATAAAATATCACATACACAGGTTTCATGTTACCTTAAAATTGGTGTGTCATCAGGAAATTACAAACGAACAGAGTGGAATACCAAGAACATATTAAAAGTGTCCATTAAGAATGATAACTAATTTGAAAGTTCTTGTAGGCTTCATTAACAAAGAATTTCTACTCCTGTGGGGAAATATTCTTCACCTTTTCATCTCTTTAGCTATTTGGCACCATTATTTAACTCCCTTCCAAATATAGTTTTTTCCCTCTTGACCTGCTTTTTCTCCCTTAACATAAAATCATTCTTGAACTTTTTCTCAGGTTAAAAACAACAGCTGTTCTCTCAGCACTGTCTTTCCCCAGCCACCAAGCTATGCTCCCTTCTTAACTTTTTGAGATTCATCTCCAGTCGCTTTCCTCCATCCACAACATGTTTTAACTTAGTTTCATCCTTCCCAACTCTACAAATGCACTCATGTCAAGTCCAAAGACTCCCCAGCTACTAATTCAATTGGGCATTTTCATTTCTTATCCAAGTTGGTATATCTGCTTCATTTCACACTGTCTTTCTCCTCCCTACAGCTCTTTCCATTTGCCATTACAGAATCTGCAAACCACTTTCTTCACCTTTCCCCTCTGGACATTCCTTATCAGTCTCTTCAGCAAACTGCCTTTTCTCTGCTGTCTAGATGAATGTTAGTTGATCACATTCAAGGTCAATACTGCAGTCTTCGGGGATCTTTCCCTCTCCCTTTCACCACTGCAATGAACTGAACACCAGGGACCATCCATTCAACCAACTAATCTCTCGAAATTCCAATTTGCCCTCTCCATTTCTGCTGCCAGTGCCTCAACTCTACTCCTTGCCACCTATCACAGTTCATTATACAATCTGCTAGCAGCTCTTACTGCCTTTTCTCAACCTTCTTTACCACCATGAACACCACCCCTGACAACAACCACTCATTCACTCTCTATGCAGAGCCAAAAAAATTTATTACTTTTCAACTTTATTTGGCAATCAATATGCAGTTTTTTCAAAATAGCAAGCACATTTCGTAAGGCCTTATTCCTTCCTTTTAGTTTCATTCATTGCTAACCTTCAACGTGGATTCTTCGTCCAGGTCACACAACTGTTGTGCTCCTCTGTGAGGTTATGCTGCCCTCTCATGCCTTCAGTCTTATGGAGGTTCCATTCCATAGACAGTGGTCCCAACCTTTTTGGCCCCAGGGACCAATTTCGTGGAGGACAATTTTTCCACAGAGGGGGAGGGGAAAGTTTTAGGATAATTCAGGTGCATTACATTTATCATGTGCATTTTATTTCTATTATTATTACATCTGTTCCACCTCAGATCATCAGGCATTAGACCCTAGAGGTTGGGGACTTCCAGGAAAGTCTTCTCTGCTGCTTATCTTTGAAGGTCTCTGCTAACTGTCATTTCTTTATAAAAGTTTCCCAAGACTTCCTAAATCGTGTTTGAATTTGGATTCACTAGCTTTCTATATCTGCCATTTTTAAGCTATTATGGAATTGTTGGTTTATTTAACTTTCCTATAAATTATTATGAAGGTGAGTATGACATATATCTTAAGGATTTTAAGCAAACTTCTAATTTTACACTAAAATGAATCTTAGATTATCTGTTTGTATAACAAAGCCTTTGACCAAGATAGCAATAAGGAAAAAACAAAGAAACAAACCACCTGCAGCTCAGTTTCAGAACACACTATTTCTAAGTTTTGGAATCTGAAGCAATGAATAATGTTTATAGCAATCATTAATTAATCAGTGCTTTCTAAGCTATAACTCACAAAACATTTTCTCATATATTTCTTCTCTGATATACACATGTATTCTTATGATTCTGTAAAAATGATTAATAACAAGTGTGCCTTGATGCAACTTTATCAAAATACAAAGTGATCAATTAAACTGCCTTTTAAATCAAGGAGACGTAATGTGTCCTTCATCTTAACTGAATTCCTAAATAAAATTTAAGTCATAGCCTCATCTTGTGTTTTACACTTGTCTCTCTCCTGATGAATATGAACTCTGATGCATTACTGCTACCGTGTAATATTCTGTCATATCTATAAATTCCACAAAGTCTTAAACCATAAAAAAGGATGGCTACACGCTGGTTTTTTTTTAATGTCTGAAAATTAATCATTTATTTCCCTTTCCTGACATGTCTTTTATGCTTTGCATGTTTTTTAAAGATAAGGGGAGTAGTAATGTTAAGCAATATTACTATCCTCACCAGTGGAAGAAAACAAAACTATCAACCCCAAAACAAAGCTACATACTTGACTTTGAAGGCGCAGTAGTTTGTCCAATTTCTAAGTATTTTCCAAAGACCTTTCCTTGAATTATGAACTGCAAAATCACTTTGACAGTTACAAATTCTATTTTTAGAGCCTGTACCTTTTGTCACATAATTTTACATAATCTTCGAAATACTTGGAGCATGAAGACAATAAGAGGGAGATATAAACTGAACAGTTACAGTATAAATAACATATGAAGCAATCACATAATTCAATCAACATATATAATACCACAAAGACTGTTTCCAAAAATTATCTATGTTTATGCATGATTCAGCATTATGAACAGCATCTGCATAGTCAATGTTGGAATAAAAGAGAAACAATTAAGAACGTTAAACTTCAAAATGTACAACTAACTTTTTTCTATAAAATATAAATTTCAAGCCTGGTCCACAGAAACTGAAATTCATTGGTATCATTAGGTGCAAATTCTATGCAAGTGGTTTAATGAAAGACAAGATCAGGAGCAAGAAAGAAGCTGATCCTCATTGTGAGAATTAACAAACATAAAAAAGCCATATTCTCATACTGCAAATTAGTGATACATTATGAAGAAATATAAAGATAATTTTCAATAAACCTAATAAATTTTACACAGTTAAGTCAGAAATTTTTCTTAAGAAAAAAAATGAGAAACTCATACATAAATTAGGTAGTTCATTGTTGCATAGTCTAATATAGCAAAGCAATAAAAACAACACAATATTTTGAAATTATAAGTGCAAATATGGTACAAATAATTGACTATATGGTAGCTATGTAATTAAGTGTGCTACCAATTAAGGATGGCTTATTAGGTGACCACCAAAAAAGCAGTACATTTGGAAACAAAAAATTTAAAACCTGAGGAGCAGAATTTACCCAAGAAAGTTTGGAACAAAGAGGAAACATAACATATTCTAGTCTTCACATCCAGTTACACTTATATTTTCTTCTTTGCATCAAAGAGAATAGATAACATAGAACTATGAAGTACTTCTAGTAATAACTGGGTTGTTACTTCTTCATCTCTGTCTATTCTTTGTACTTAGTGAACATTAACAAAACATGTATGTATTCTGTGACTGTTTATTCATATGTATCACTTTTTTCAACTGAATTTTTGTGAGTTCTTTATAGATTAACCATGAAATATTTAAATGTTACTCCCCACATCATTTTTACCCCTGAAAATATGGTTTACAACTAGACTTTGGCTCTTAGTAGATTTTTCCTATATGGTATATTCTTAGAGAAAGTTAAAATAATGCATTTACGTAATCAGATTCTAACTTAAAATACGTATACAAAATAGATTTGTTTCTTTCATTCTCTATATAAAGAATTACAATTAAAATTTCTTTTTCACTATTCACCACTAATTAACTGCACATTTCACCACAGTATTATGGTGAAAATGAGTGTGTATTCAATAATATTTATTAAGCAGCTACTAGCAGAAAGACTTCCTTCTAGGCATTTTGAATACATCAGTAAACAAAATAGTTGGAGATGTGTATCTGCATGAGGTTTTCCTAATTCTAGTAGGGACAGAGAGATAACAAACAACATGTATGAAGCAAAACAATGGGTCCTCAGACATGTGCATACCCTAATCCCCAGAGCCTATGATTCTGTTACCCTACATGGCAAGAAGGACTCTACAGATATAATTAAGGTTGGGGACATTAGAATAGGGAGTTTATCTTTATTTATCTGGAGAACCCATCTAACTTAATGAGCCCACAAAAAAGAATTGTTTCTGGTTGTAAGTGGAAGGGAGATGATTCAGAAAGGGAAGTCAGAGATATTCCATGACTTTAAAGTATGTTATGAGCCATTTCTGGCTCTGAGATGTAGGGAATCACATGCTAGAATTAGAGACAGAACTCCAGGGTCTAAGGGTGACCCCAGTTGATAGCCAGCAAGGTCAATGAGACCTCAGTTACATCAGCACATGGAACTGACGTTTGCCAAGATCCTGAATGAGCTTGGAAGTCTATTCTTCCCAAATCCTCTGACAAAAACCCAGGTGACAAACACTTTGATTTCAGCCTTATGAAATCCAGAGAAGAGAAACCAGCAAGCCAATCTGGACTTCTGACATACAAAATGGGGAGATAATAAATCTGTCTTGTTTGAAGCAAACACTACATCTGTGGTAATTTGTCCTGACAGCAAGAGAAAACTAATACAAAATGCATAATTCATAATTAAATTAGATACTATATTAGCAGATATTGACTGGTCTAGGAAAAGTCAAAATTAATGTAAGGCCAGAAGAATCAGGAATGCTTGTACCAGGAGACTGGACAGATGGAGGATTAACAGGTAGCCAGGTTAGGTCTCATCAAGAAGGTAAGATTTGAACAAAGGAAGTAAGAATGTTGGCCAAGTTAACATAAGGAACCAGAGGTACCTGCTATTGGAAAGACTCTAATACAGACCCGGCATCTGGGGGAACAGGAAGGAGCCTTGCATATCCGGGCAAGAGTAAGTTGGGGCTGCACAGGGTTAGTGGAGACAAGGTAAGAACATTTGCCATCTCAGCCCTTGGAAACCTGGGCTTTTACTCAGTGAAACAGAAATCCACTGAAAGGTTTTGAGTGGATAAGTGATATGATCTAATTTAAAAGTTTCAAGACCAATCTTGCTGCTGTCCTGAGAACGGGTTGTTTGAGGAGCAGGAACAGAGATCAAGAGACTTGTTCAGAAGTCTGCAATTTGCTCATTTATCCACACAAAAGATGGTCATGGTTTGAATTAAGTTAGTGAAAATAAAGATGATGAGAAGGAATCCTTTTCTGGAAATAGTTTTGTTTTAATTTAAGGAATATGAGATTATAGGAATGCATAACATTTAAGGACCTCTTTTTCCAGGAAGCTTCTGTGGCACACTTAGATAGCCTTACTTAATTATCGCAACACATCACACTATTTTCATAGCACTTATCACACTCTATGGTCTGAAATAAGCTGCTTACTTTCTCTTTCTTTCTAGGCTTCAAGTTGGACTCTTAAAAAGGCAACTGCATATTTTCAGATGAGCCTAATAAAAAGCTACATGCTGCCAGCCTTATTTCTCATCTGTACTGCAGGTACAATCCAGACTTCCTAAGAAAAGTTATCTTTTATGACACACCAGAAGTCCTCCAGGCCACTTCTCTCAGAAGCTATATAATTTCAAACAACTTAGATGACACCTAGATGTGAAAATCAGGTTCACATTATTTTTATTTGTTTTCCAGTAGAAGGAAAACCTCAGGAATAGTATAATCACTAGTAGAAAGACAGTCTAAATAGAATATTGTTTCCTAGATTTTAATTCACTGGGTTTCCTTTCTTGGATTGGAGCATTGTAAAGAAAAGGCCTAGAACAATCCAAAAAAGAAAAGTGGGTGGTGGAAGAATATTCAATCACTTAGGAGTAAGATGCAAAAACCTTTCAAAGCCAAGAAGTTCGTGACCTTTCAAAGCCTTGAAGATCGTGTAACAATTGATTTCCATGCAATAAAAAGGAGCATATCATTCCAGACTATAAATTGGATTCTGTTTAACTACTTTTTAAAAATCTTTTGTTTTGTATTAGGTTATAGCCAATTAACAAACAATGTTGTGATAATTTCAGGTGAACGGCAAAGGGACTCAACCATACATATACATGTATCCTTTCTTACCCAAATTGCCCTCCCATCTAGGCTGCCACATCACATTGAACAGAGTTTCGTGTCAAACTACCTTATTTTTTTTCCTGCCCTGACCTTATTCTAACAAGAACAAAAGCCAACTAATACTTGTCTTCAAGCAAGAAACTTGTCAGGGTGTGAGAAAGGACCATTTTGCATTCTAATCACTGCTTAGTAGACCTACCTACAAATTAATCTCCAGGCCTAACATCTTTAACCATTTAGTACCCAGAGAAGCATTAGTAATTCAGAGTAAGCCTTTGTTTGCTAAACCTTACTTAAGAGGAAGATAAAAAAAAAATGCTGAGAAAGTTATTACTTATTTCTAGTTTTTGCAAATTTTATGAGCAAAAATGTTAAAGGTATTCAAACAACCAAGAACTTATTTATGTCCTTTCCTTTCAACTATATTGTACTAATTTGATATAGGAATTTACCAGTTTTCTTTTTGTTTTTATATACTTGAGGGTCACTTCCTCACTGTTTTTAAACTGTGCCTCTGTAACAAACAAAGAAGTGATTTCAGACAATGAATGATGTACTGACTGTAATCATTTGCACAGAGATATTTGATCACAGTTAATAAGGGAGGAAAAGCAAATCTCTTCTGAGAGTAGAAATAATCAGAAAATGGACACTTGTGAGTTGCAATGAGAAAGATAAGATAATATTAATTAATCTTCACATAATTATAATAGGGATAGAAGTTTCTTTCTCCGCCGCACACCCCCCCCCCCCCAACCATGGACCAGGAGTTAACAATTAGACACAGAAATAAAAAATAGCCCCAAGCCTTGAAAGTACAATAAAGTATACAATTCTGTTGGGAAAAAGGAAACAGCATATATAAAAGTGGCTTGTAGTTAGGTTGGAACATTCCAGAGTGACTTGGAATTAAGGCCATTTCTTCTAAGCCCAGGTAGGGAGACTGTAGCCAAACCTTATATACCCTAAAATGATCAAGTACAAGTTTATCCAAACTTTTGACCTACATCACTTAAATTTCATTGCATCTCTGGGAACTTAAGAGTAGGTATTGGGAAACAAAAAACAACTATAAATTGAAAAACCCATATAATACCAGAAGCTACGAAGATAAAGCATGTGGAAATGAAAAAGATTAACTGGTAGTAGGCTCATGCAGGATCAGGTAAGAAAAATGTCAGCAGTAATCTATGTGGAAAGTGGGAAGAACACAGCCATCTGCTTTATTGGTCTGTTGAATTTATGTATTTTTCCTATCAATGCATGTATTCCAGGATGGACCATGAGGCATAAGTTCTTATCTTTGAATCAGAGCCCTGACTACCGTAGGGCATTTGATAATACCCCATTGCTCAGGCAGGTTGTCTATGGAGTGCTATGGATCAGGCACTGTGAATGTATTAACTCCTCCTCGTAACAACCCTAAAAAATAGGTACACTTATTAGGGGTATTACCATTTTACAGATTATAGAAACTCAAAGCTAAGTTAAGAAATTTACCTAAAGTCCCAGAATTAATAACCCAGTGCAGTCCAGTTCCCATTTTTTCTGGTAACACTTTCTGGAATGAGGATGGAAAATGCAGCCATCAGAAGCTCATCACTGTTTCCAGTCTGTTTGATATGAAGTATCTGTGAGCCTCCATGGAAAAGGATAAGGATGAATCATGTGAAGCAATGAAAAGCATGAGACAGGAAGCTCTACAATTACTTAGAAGAAAAACAAAATAGAAATGAAAATATTTCAAGTGGCAAAAATAGTTTTACAATGTTGTAAATGGCTGATAATGTCTAAATTATGCAGTAAATTAAATTATGCTGATAGATTTGCTGTGGAAGAGACAGGTTGGAATGAAAGTGGTCCTCCAGACTGTTACCAATGCCAGACCCCTGAATTTCCCTGGGAAAGAGGCCCTGAGGTTTATAGATACTACTGATATACATATACAAACCAAACCACACATTGCTCAAACAATTTCAAGGTGAGTTTTGGGGGAAAGGCCTTTAGAGCTAAACAGTTTTGCATTCATCTGTTGGAGGAAGTGATCACGAGGCCTTAACCACTGGTTGACCTGTGAAATGGACCAGGGAAACTAGAGGTTCCTCATCCCCTAGCACGTCCTTGGAATGTACACTCTGCCTATTGTTCCCGCAGTGAGCTCATGCAAGGACACAGCCTTGAGAGAGTAATGTGTTCCTAAGACCATCTAGGCTGTGTATAGTGACTAAACCCAGTTAAGGGTAAACTTTTAAGATTTGAGAGAACAGGTATGGAAATCTGCTTGTCTTGTGGCTGCCCAAGACAAGCCTTATTAATAACTAAGTTGTCTTGCT
This sequence comes from Dama dama, assembly GCF_033118175.1. Lineage (NCBI taxonomy): Eukaryota > Metazoa > Chordata > Mammalia > Artiodactyla > Cervidae > Dama > Dama dama. The sequence continues at coordinate 61,592,280 of NC_083692.1, read as the reverse complement.
CATTAAACCAGTCCCCTGCCAATCTGGAGTGCTCTGCGTCTTTCTCCAAACTCTCCTTGCTCTCTGTGTATGAAGGCCACTTTGCGAACCAACATCATCCTTTATTATAAGTTGTCTTTTTTTTTTCTTTTTTGGTCACATGGCATGCAGGATCTGAGTTCCCCAGCCAGGAATCAAACCTGCAACCTCTGCAGTGGGAGCACAGAGTCTTAACCAATGGACGGCCAGGGAAGTCCCAAGACAAAAATTTTAATTCATGGGTTCTTTGAAAACTGAATATATTACAAATAAAGGAATCTCTCAGCAATCCATTCATTAGTGTGCTTTTAAAATTATCAACCCCTCATCAAAATTTCATTTGATTTTCTTCAGAACCATTTGGTGGTCTGGAAAATTGTGTAATGTCAAAACCTTTTTATTTAGTGAGAAAAATATCATTCCATCAGGCTACTGAGTATTAAACTATATTTCAGTATTTCAAGCTTATATTAAACTTGACCTATCAATATTAAAGATCTATCAAACGGCAAAGTTTTTCACTAGACTGCAAATTTGACTGTTGGTAAAATAACTAGATGGGCTTCCCAGGTGGCGCTAGTGGTAAAAAACCCATGGGTTCAATCCCTGAGTCGGGAAGACGCCTTAGAGTAGGAAATGGTAACCCACTCCAGTAATCTTGCCAGGAAAACTGCATAGACAGAGAAGCCAGGCAGGCTACAGTCCATAGTGTTGCAAAGAGCTGGACACAACTAAAGTCACAGCATGCATGCACACAAACTTTAGACATACAGGAAAGCACATTCTTAAACTCTGGGTACACAGGATAGAACCTATGCCTTCCTAATTTTTGAAGTTGTGAGCTTGTCTATTACCAAAATTAAGCTCAGAAAACTATTATTAAGTCCCTACTGTGTTCTATGTATTGCATTAAGTAACTGAGTTTCTTTTTTTTTTTTTTTTTTAGTAACTGAGTTTCTAAGGATGAAAAAGACAAGCTCTCTGCTTCTAAGGGAATGCATAGTGGGAACAATAGATATTACATGAAAAAGGTAAATGAAAAAATAACTAAAGACATTGTCCATGTCCTCAATGATTCTATGAGAGAAAGATTACAAAATGTCTACAAAATAATTGGAGGGAGTTAACAGCTTACAAGGGGAACACAAACAAAAGGTAACAGATTGGCCAGCCTGCTTGATGGTCTATTCATCACAAGCAATAATAAACCCAAATGGCCTGTTCTATGTGCAAAGAAAGAAAAGTTGCAAAAGAACATTGACCAAGCAAGAGAATAGAGTAGTGAGGACGTAAACCAGTTATGGCAACAGCAAGTTCAGACATGTGTTGGGACACAGAGTCGGGAAGTTCTGTCTTTAGTTCTGTCATCAATGTCATCAGCAATACACAGTGCTCTGTCACAGAGTCTTTCAAGTTCCAAGGAAAGAAAAGAAATAGATACACGCTCTCTGGGACTTGAAAGTCTATTCAGAAGATGACATTTATAAAATGATAAATAGCATTTCCTAAGGCCAAGAGAAAATAAATTTTCCTATAGAAATTAAGAGAAGTGTAAAGTATCAGTGGAATAAGGTTGTGTTGAAAAACTTTGCATAAAATGGAGTTATAGTCCTAGGGTATTATTATTATTATTTTTAGTCCTAGGGTATTATTAACCTCCTTATTCTTAATGAAATTTCTCCATCTCCAAAAGCTCATGAATGTGGTAGTCAAGCCCACTGACTAGTAACAAACAGCATCTTGTTATAACCCAAGAACTGCCCCTTACAAGTTTTGTGTCCTTGGCCATATAAAATCCTTTCTAAGACTGAAAGTATGAAAATGATAAAATGTACACTTCATTAGTTTTCATAGATTAGTTTTTAGAGTAAATTATATAATTCATTAAAAATCCTTAATATATACCAATGTTTTTAATAAATGGTAGCTACTAATAGCAAAAATAATTTTCTTTGCTAAATCACAAATCAGTCTTTAGAAATAAATTTCTTGATATATATATACATATACACAATATATATACACACAGACATAAGAACATGGAGGGTAAACACAATGATTCATTAATTCAAGTAAAAACTAAACAAAATCTTTACTAGAGCTCTACAAAAATGCTAACACACACTATACCTATGGATATAAAATCTGAGGAGCTTGGAGTTTTCAAAATTACTGTCTTTGATTCATATTTCATTGTATACATTACTACTGTGTTGCACATTTGACCATTATTAAGATTTATGAAGTTCTGTCCTGATTTAAATTCATACCATGTAACCAAGGCCCAACAAAAATTTAGATGCAACAAAACAGATATTGAAAAAGAGATAAAAGCCAGTCAAAAGAACAATAATTAAGATTAATGGAACTGTCATTTTATTAACATTGCAAGAATTCAAATTCAATTCTATAACAAATAAAAGAAAATAAAAGAAGACTCAATTTTTTTTCAAAGAATCTTTAGTTAAAATATAAATGTTTGTGTGTGTGTGTGTTAGTTGCTCAGTCGTATCTGACTCTTCATAACCCCATGGACTATAACCCACCAGGCTCCTCTGTCAATGGGATTCTCCAGGCAAGAATACTGGAGTGGGTAGCCATTCCCTTCCCCAGGGAATCTCCCTGACCCATGGATCAAGCCTGCGTCTCCTGCATTGAAAGCTGATTCTTCACAGGCTGAGCCACCAAGGAAGCCCAAAAGTTTGTGTATAATCACATATAAATTTGGGTATTTTCATTAGGGTCACTCTTTAGTTCATTCATTCCCTTTAAAACTAATGCCACTATTTTGACATGAGAAAACTTATTTTGAAAACTCTTCATTGAATAAACCCAAGTGGATTCAACATGAGAGCAATATCCACACCAATAATTCTTTAAATGTATGTATAATTTTGGTTGATAACATATAAAGAAGCCTGGATTAATCAGCAGAGGTGTTTTTAGTAACAAACTCAAAGATCTATCATTGCCTCATAATCATGGAAAGCAAACACCCTCATACATATTATAATTTAACCAATTTTAGTCATTCTACCTTGTTGAAAATATGTTCTATATACATATTATTTGGAATTTGGGTATCTATATTTATACACATATTCGTGCTCAATATAAAGTAAATTAAATTACTTTATTCTTCAAGATTTACTTTCCACTTTTATTCTAATATAGTACAGCTCTACTTTAATTACAAATGTGTCAATCCTACTAACCCCATAAGAATCACCATATAAATCTTAATAGAATACACTCAAGGCATTGTACAAAATGGAATTCTCTTCATAAACTGCAAAGTCCCAAAAGTACTGTGCACAAATAAAGTAGGCAGTCACCACCATGGTTGAATTTGAAGGAAATGAAAGTTTTTCCATATTGAAAGACTCATTCAGTCAAAATATCTTCATAGCCAGTTTACCAGATTACCTAAAATTTCACCAGTAGAGATTTATGTCTTTGTTGTTATATAACCCAGCTTCTGACTCATTAACAGTAAAACAAACAAATATGGGTTTTGTAAGATAAACATATACAGTCATCATGTATTAACATCTTATAGTAATAAGTTTTTTACTTCACTTTCTAAACATATCTAACAGGTAGGAAACAATAGAACCTAGGTTTGAGAGAACAGGAAGAATATTATATCTGAAATGCTGTCAAGGAAATCAGCTCATTGGGGAGGGTTCATTTGACCAAAAAATATTATGCTCCTTTAATCTAAGTGCTTTATGAATTCTGGGGACAGAAACTGGAATAATATTCAGTTCCTGCCCTATACAGAAAGTATAGTTTAAACAAAGATTAAAGAGATGTTAAAGGGAAATTAAAGAGGGATTCTGGAGAAGGAAATGGCAACCCACTCCAGTATTCTTGCCTGGAGAATCCCATGGACAGAGGAGTCTGGTAGGCTACAGTCCACGGGGTCGCAAAGAGTCAGACACGACTGAGCGTCTTCACTTTCACTTTCACCTAGAGAGGGATTCAGACACATAGCTAAATAGTTCCAGTTTACTTTTAGGAAGTGCAACTTTGAACAAGTCATTCACGTATATACAGCATATATCAGTTATCCATCTACCAGTGGTGAAATTGATTTTCATGCTGATACTTACATTTGAAGAAAAACTATGGAGACCAGCAAAGAAAACAGGATTCCAAGCTGAAATGGCATTAAATGCAAAGGCACAGACACACAACACACATACTGCCCCCATGTTATCAATATTGCTTACATGAGAGAATAATTTAGCAAAAGGGAGCCTTCTCTCGGTCTTAACAAGGATTCAGATATTGAAAGATCAAATAAGAAGTCAACAGCCATGCCCTAAAGAAAGTAAGATGGTCAAGATCCTTAAACATACACTCAGTAATCATAGGAAAAATGTTTAAATATGTTTTCAAGTAGTCTTCTCTTAAATAATATACCTGAGCACAGAAGAATGAATTTGATTAACTGGATTTAGGACTCTTGTACTCTTATTTCTATTAATCAAGACCTTTCCTAACATATTCCTTACACAGGTTCACTGCTCACTTATACACGTATGTATGCATGCTCAGTCACTTCAGCCATGTCCAACTCTTTGTTACTCTATGGACTGTAGCCTTCCAGGCTCCTCTGTCCCATGGGATTCTCCAGGCAAGAATCTGGAGTGGATTGTCATGCCTTCCTCCAGGGTACCTTCTCAACCCAGGGATCAACCATCTCCTGCACTGCAGGAGGATTCTTTACCTACTGAGCCACCTGGGAAGCTCCCATTGATACATTCTTAGTATAATTTTAGCATCAAGTGAATTTGTTTAATTAATTTTTAAAATCACATAAATAAAATATACCATATCTCTCAATATACACAAGACCAAATCTATTATTCAGTAAAATATACTGAATATTAAAATTTAAATTTTAAAGACAGTTGTAGAATTGGTTTGATAACTGGGTTGGGAGTAAGAAATATTCTCCTGTAAGCGTCACTTTTGAGGGGCAAGAGAGACCTTTCTCTGAGGGTAGGCGTACTTACTAAAAGCTGAGATGTTTTTTAAGGGAATACATGGAACACTCATATATGAAGAAAGGTAACACAAAAGTTATACAAAGGTAATAAGATATAAGTGAATAAAAGCTAGAAATAAGAAATGACTTAAATAGTAAAAGAATGATGGGCTCTGAATATAAGAAGTGTTACTTAGCAAATTATATGAATGGGCTTTGACTGGAAGAAAGAACAAAACAGATACTGTACAAGTGATCAAATCATCAAAAATCTGCATATTCTTGTGTAGACATGCATATACCTGTATGTAACATATATGGTAACAATTTTTAACCAATTTTTAGAAATGACTTTCAGAATATTTAAATTGCAAGTCACATAAGCAATGCAAGCTTGATAATTGACAAGTCATCAATTCACATGAATCTTTTCAGAAATAAATTTGGTAAAGTAACATGAATATGTGTGAGGCGAGCAGAAGTAAGGCAGCTTAGATCAGGAGTAGGCCTTCCTACTTGGTAAGATTATCAGGCCACCTGGATACAACCAATTAGCTTTCGCTTAACACTGACCGCTGTTTGCCAATTAGGACCAATTAGCTTTCCCTTAATACTGACTGCTGTTTGCCAATTAGGAAATTAGGAACGGGGCGGAAACCCCCAGGAAAGTCCCACCCGCGCGAAAGTTTTGACCAATGAAATTGGTTTGCAAACTTGTAACCAATCCGCTTAAACCAACTACCAACTGCGTGTGCTCACCCTATAAATTTGTGTAACAGCTTGGGCTCGGGGCTCTCTGACCCGCACCACTGCGTTGGTTGTGGCGGAGAGCCCTGACTCGAGTCAGTAATAAACTTCCCCTTTTTGCCAGTTGCATTGTCTTGGAAGCCTTCTCTCTTCCCGCTCGGGGATTCGGACATCGGGCATAACACATGTGACAAGATAAAGATGATGATAAAGTGTTCAAATGTAAGGGAAAGAAATAGACTAGTTCCTAGTATTCCATGTTATTTTAAGCATAACAGTATCTACTGTGATTCCAATAAATTCTACATTTGGGAAAATTATATAATGAATTAGCAGGAAGGGTGACTTAGATCTTTCAACTAACATTAAGGAGAGTAAAACCAAGAAAAAAAGGAGAGGAGATGAGGAATGGGAAAGAGAGGAAATCAGAAAGGAGTCATCCAAATACATGTGGTGAAGCAAACAGGCTGCAGAGTGGAGAATAGAAAGAGAGAATATACAGAATAGGAAGAGAGCTCCTGTGTTGTTCCTAGAAAAAACTCACAGGATAGCAATATGTTGTATTTTACATGGATATTCAATAACCCCTAATGCAACTGATTAAAAAAAAAAAAAAAATACAGACCTAAAATGGAGTCACTTGTGCTAAGCCCCAGCAAACTGGGGAATTAATAACCAAACTAAGTAAGTTCAGTTCAGCTCAGTCACTCAGTCATGTCCGACTCTTTGCGACCACATGGGCTGCAGCATGCCAGGCTTCCCTGTCCACCACCAACTAAGTAAACTAAGTGAACTAAGCCTTAATACCCAACCTAATTTCAATTACAACTTTCTCCAGGAATGTATTCTAATATGTTAGTCTAAAATGATCAGGTCAGCACCAGTGAGGTAATCTGCTACAGTCCCCTTCTATCCCCCATGGATAGGTTGCCTAAATCTAAAATAATTCTGCAAATTTCCTCTTCTGTCTACAAAAATCTTCCATGTTGTATAATGCCTTGGAGCACCTCCCTACTTGCTAGATAGGATGCTGCCCCATTCCTGACTTGCTCCACAAAGCCAATCATATCTTCAAATTTATTTGGTTGAAATTTTGTTATTTAAAAAATCTGAGCATCTATCTTTGAAACTGTATACAAACTCTTCTGTCCCTGTACTTTGAAAGAAAAGGCTTTTGCTTTAGTCTTCCAGGACTCCCCAGAGTCTCAAAAGGCTGGCTCAAGAGTTAATGATTAAGGAATGTAAAGACTGAGAAACAAAGAATAGCTGTAGGTCAAGAAACCGGTAACGACTCATACTATAAATCAGCTACACAGCAGTCATTGAACTCCCGGTTCCCTTAAAGATAGAGATAAAGATCTGATACACATTCCCAAATTATTTTTACAAGAAGCAGACCCCCAACAGATTAAAAGTGCTGATCAAATGCATGTAAAAACCAGACCAGTTGAAACCAGACAGTTAATGATGCTTGCAAGTTCACCTTGATGACAATCAATCCAGGAACTGACTACAAGCTGATCATGCACCCTGTGGCCTCCTCCCTCAAACTGCCTTTAAAAGCCTTTCCCGAAGCCATCAGGAGTTCTGGCTTCTGAGCATGAGCTGGCCACTCTTTTTGCTTGTTGTTGGTGCTTAGTTACCAAGTCATGTCTGACTCTTTGTGACACCATGGGCTGTAACCCACAAGGTTCCTCTGTCCCTGGGATTCTCCAGTCAAGAATACTGGTGTGGGTTGCCATTTCCTCCTCCAGGGAATCTTCCTGACTTAGGGATCGAACCCATGTCTCTTATGCCTCTGGTACTGGCAGGCAGGTTGTTTACCACTAGTGCCAGCTGGGAAGCCTTTCTTGCTTGGTGCCCTGCAATAAACCCTGTACTTTCCTCCACCAAACCTGGTGTCAGGTGACTGACCTCACTATGCACAGGTGAGCAGACCCAAGTCCAGGTTCAATAACATTTTCTGTGTCAGTATGATGTTTTGGAATTGATCTGGAGAACTTCATGCTAGGTCTACCCCTCTGTAATATACACATTTTTAAACTTTGTTACTCAAAGCGTATGAAGAAATTAAAAGTTGTGTCTTATGAGATTAAAAAGTCAGAAGCAAATCACAACTTCAAACTGTGCAGAAAAATTCTGCCTTTACTGGTTAACAGATAGTCAAACAAAACAAACAGTTTTGAACACTGTGATTCATGTTTTCAGAAAAAGATGGAAAGTAGAACATATATTTCATGAATTTCTATTCCTTAATATATGGTCAAGCAGAAAAAAAAAAAGAAAAAGAAAACAAAAAGCAAAACTGGACAGGAAACTCAAATTCCTTGAGTTTCTTGGTTTTCAGTACAGAAAGGGTAAAATCAAATTTTATTGACATCTACAGAAAATATTTGCTTATATAATGGTGCATTAATAGAGTTGTGAGTACCCCTGACATATCACTGAACAACTACTGGGTATCAAATATATATTAGTTGATACTTGTGAGGAAAAGTGTCATATTTTAAGAGAAATCTCTCTCTCATGATGCCTAAAGTGAAAGTGTTAGTTGCTCAGTCATGTATGATTCTTTGTGACCCCATGGACTATCACCCACCAGCGTCCTCTGTCCATGGAAATCTTCAAGCAAGCATACTAGAGTGGGCTGCCATTTCCTTCTGCAGGGGATCTTCCCCACCCAGAGATTGAACCTAGGTCTCCTGCATTGCAGGCAGATTCTATACTGTCTGAGCAGATTATGATGTAAACTATGATGAGAACTATAAACTATATATAAACTATATAGACTATATTTTATAATATATAAACTATATTATATAGTTTACAAACTATACAAACTATAAACTATAAACATATATAAACTATATGTAAACTATAGCAGACTATGATGAGCAGACTATGACATTTTGAAAACCAGATTATATTTCCTAAATGTCCGTAATTTTTTCAGAAATTTACGAGTGTGCATTTTGCTTTCTTTTGTGTTTGCTTTGGTGTCAAACTGTTTACTAATTGTGTTAACTTTTAAATTCATTTTTCCAAGTTAAAAGAAATCAAGCACTTGACAGTTTTGGAGGTGTGATGACTATTTTTTTTTTTTTATAAAAAGCTGTATTTTACAACTTTAACACTATTCTCTGAAGTTGTTGTGTCACTAAATAGAATATTCATCTCTTCCTAAAACCTAAAATGTGCCCTCTATGTGCTACGGCACAGACATTCGCACTCTCTCTTCTGTTTACTAAATTGCCAGACTTGCATTTTCTGATTTTTTATCTCTAAACTCATAAATTTTCTGCTCTCTCCTTCAGTAAAGCATTCTCAGCATTCTGTGATAGCAATAAATTAAATACCTGAGTTCATTTGTGAGAAAAATCTCTATAGACTAAAAGGCAAATCTGGCCTTCCAGTTACCTTTCTTCCTAGTGAAGCCTGGCTTTTCTTTTGGTTTTTATTAGCAAAGTGGCAGCCTTCTCTTGTTTCCCAGTCACCCCTACTTCCCACCTCCAGATTCTAGGTTAGCAAAAGTAAAATCAACTGAATTGACAATGACTCCTAAAGAATAAGAGAATCACCAAGGTACTTCTGAAGTTCGTATAAGAATTTTAAAAAACAAGGCTCAAGTGGAAAAGAAACTTATATTAAAGGCATAATTTACATTGAGTCAAATTTTGTTTTCCTCTTTCAAATGTTCTGTTTGAAGTTTTCTAACATTTTACATTGTAACTTCTCTAATGTAGGGTCTTTTTTAGCTGTCCTTCTCGCTCTGCTCCTTCCATATTCCAAGGTGTCCAGTCAGTTAACTACAATACAAAGTTAAAAAAGGAACTACATTTGGCTAAAGTTTTGCATGAAAAATAAATTTGATTTTTTTTTTTCAAACACCACCAATAGGAAAGCCAAAATGCATGTCTTTTCTATACATCAGGTCATTTACAAGGACTGAGTTAGAATTGTCACAAGAAAAGGAACTGGAAGGCTGAAACAGCATTAGTCTATTCAACACATATATGGTGATATACCCATTCCCCACATATCTTTGTGGTGTGGTTAGCATCCCATTCTTGCCATCCTTAGGGGGCCCTGCCCTATCATTATCTGTGAGATACATTATTTTAGGAAACAAATATAAAAAGACAGAATGGAACAATGAGAATATATGCTATCTTCTTTTACCTCACAGAAATAATTTAGAATTAGTTTTTAAAAAATTGATCAAAGCATAAACCATATGTTAAATTTCCAACTGAAAAACCAACTGATGAGCTATGAACTCAAAAGATAGAGTTTCATGGAGCTACAAATCCCCATTCTATAAACTGCAGCGTTTATAATCTGTTTTAGCAACAAATTAAAGAACAATGTTGATAGTACCAGTAACATAAAACATCTACGAATGACAGATTATTGGACAGTATTTAAGCAAGTGTTTCAAAACAATGTGTACCTGAGCACCAACATGACAACTGAACTCTGGATAAAATTGAAAATATAGAAAAATGGAGCCTTGACAGGGATAACAAAGGTCATCTACTGGATAATTGATAGGCTGTTCTTAAATGATTATTTCCTAAACTGGAGGATCTTAACAGTAATCTCCTAACTAAAGGACTAGTTTTTTTGTAGTTTTCTTTGGCCCACGAAGCCTTTTTTAGGCCATGATTCCCTTTCAGAAACAAAGAGCACCCTGTATATCTTTTAAGAAAAACGTTTGCCTTATACTGTCTTCATTTAGTAATGGTACAAAATTAATTTGAGACTAACAATTATGGATATGTATGCTAATTTCAGATATGCCCACCATGATTTCCAAACACATGCAAAACTTCAGCAGTGCCTGATAATTGTTTCAGTGACCGACCGCATCTCAGGCTATGTTCTGTAAAGCTTCAACATTCCTGAATTAGCACGTGCATTTATTTCCTGCACAACTAGATGAGAAACTTAAATAGCAGAGAATGCTCTGTCTGCTTTGAATAACAAAAAGATGATTTCATTTTTCTCTGTGTACTTACAATTCAAGTCTACAGCTTTATTCCATTTTCATGAAATAACAATGTAAATGGCAGCATCAGCCCCACAGCACTTCAATTCCCTGACGTCCTAGATCCAGAATTTCTAATTTCCTTTAGTGAGGAGCTTTCACTCCAGTCTCTTCAGTCCTGAGTTCAGTTTTATAAAGCATTAGGGAATATCTCCATTAAGATATCAAGCTACTTACTTCAAAACTGGCAATACACATGTTGTTTATTTTACAGGGTATAAACATTTTTCAAAGTAATTCTAAATTATTTTCATTTTCTTGTCTTCTCTATTTTCCTATGCCTTTAGTTTGAATGTTTTTGAAAATATTATTCTATGATTCCTCAATCAGGTGGAATGTCAATTGCTTTCTTCACCAGTACTTAGTGTTTCTAGAAGACAGTCCTGATGAAGTAACAAAGTGTCATAAAGAAGGACCTCTGTTTCTCAGAAGGGAAACTCTGCCAGTTCTAAGGTTCTATAGCTAATACCGTCAAAATGGCTTGAAAGAAAAACTTTGTATTGTGGTTGTGACCATTTATAATTACCCAAACCACAATTACCATTTATAATTCTCCTCAAACACTTTTGATCCACAAGTTATTATGTTCTGTTTACACCTTGCCTTTTTTCTTTTGAAAAGACAATTACATCTATAATTACTGGTTTCCTACATGTCTTCCCCATGTGACCATGAGGGCAGCTTCCTGAGGGCATGCTCAGGAAAAAGTCATGCCTCTTCATTCATCTCTGTATTCCAGTGTCTAGCACAGGCTGGCATATGACAGGTACTCAATAAATATGGAAGAAATGGATGAATAAAATTATATTAATACTTGGGTCCTGGTCTGCCAACAACCTCTACAATAATCATTTATCTTCAAAATTTTTATCTGCCTTTACCTAGGTCATCCAAAAAAATAAAATAAGGGTAACAGTTTTAAACTAGAGCTTTCAAAATGTCTTCCTTCAAAATTCATTATTAAGAATGTGATTTATTTAAACTATGTTACATTTATTAGTGGAATCAAGACCAAGAGAGCAATTTTCAACGTATTAACATATAGCATTTTCTCTCACTGAAAGTTCTTATTTGAGACAACATGTCTTTTTTCCTTTTTCAAAAGTACACAGAGAGTATCAGGAGTTTGTAAGGCCTTTGTTCATACAATTGAAAATATAAATATGTCAATATTTAGACTGAAATCATATCATTCTTTAGGCATACACTTTCAGCTAAAAAACACCGTGGATAAATCCCTTCTACTTATAATGACATTAGGAGAGGAGTCAGAAAGTACATATAAAGCAACATAAATACACAGATTTTTATTCCAAGGACTTGTAAATCTAACTGGGCAGATACACGTGAGACAACATAATATGAAACATTTCCACTGCTGAACAAAATTTAAGCAGAATTATGACCTCACATAAAAGCATGAGAGTTCCTCAGTCATCACATGTGGAAATCAAGTCAAGAATATCTATCTAACTCTGAAGGTGAAATAGACTTTTATCTTGTGTCATAGGTTTTTAATAATTTTTTTATAATTTTTAAACATTTATTTTTTAATTGGAGGAAAATTGCTTTATAATCTTGTGCTCATTTCTTCCATACAACAGTGAAAATTATCCATAATTATACATATATCACCTCCCTCCTCAGCCTCCCTTCCCTCCTCCCATCTCACCCCTCTAGGACTTCACAGAGCACCAGGCTGGGCTCCCTATTTTTTAAAGCACAAAACCATGAAGTAAAAATATCCATATGAAACCCAATTATCCTGCAAAATATTTTTTTAAGTGTCAGATATAGACATGTGCACAAATACCCATAGATTAGCCAAATTATTCAGAGTTATTCAGACCTAATGGATATTTTCTTTCAAGAGTTGATTGTTAATGCTAATGTTCACTAGATAAAGAAGTTTATATAAATAATGTTCTACCTACATTCATAACTCCCTCACTTTGTTCTTTAAAGTAGTAATACCTTGGTAGGTTAACAAGGGTATTTGAAATACGGTTTAGTCAAATATGTTGTAGAAAGCTGCATCAGGCAAATTTGAAGAGGTTTCTTCACTGTAGGGCTTTTCAGAGTCTTTACTTTACTGATATGTATTATAAACTGCCATTTTTTAAAAAATGCAATATAGAGAGACAAATTTCCAATGACTAATTCTCTGCCTGTTTTTAACTTTCCTAGTTTTATTGTTCACAATAAAATTTCAGAAATGTAGAAAGTAAAGTATAAATTATTTCTGTAATAAAATAATATTATTCCAGAAACCCTCAATTTTGCAGAGAAAAACTGCACCACAAGCAACATTTGAAATATGGTCAAATTTCTTCAGTAGATAAATAGTAGTAAAGCCATAATTTGAACTTGCCTCTACTGTTATGCATTTCCCATTATAAAATATCAGAAATATAACATTTAATCAGTTCTTTCTATTTGCTCAGTTCAGTTCAGTCACTCAGTTGTGTCCAGCTCTTTGTGGTCTCTCGGACTGCAGCCCACCAGGCTTCCCTGTCCATCACCAACACCCGGAGCTTGCTCAAACTCATGTCCATTGAGTCGGTGACGCCATCCAACCATCTCATCCTCTGTCATCCCCTTCTCCTCCTGCCTTCAATCTTTCCCAGCATCAGGGTCTTTTTCAATGAGTCAGTTTTTTGCATCAGGTGGCCAAAGGATTGGAGCTTCAGCTTTCTATTAGCTAGGCACCAGGATTAACATATTATATATATTACCACATAAAATTCTTATAATACTCATGTGATATGTCCACCATTACTCCCATTTACACAGGCCCTTTGACTGAGAAGATAAATATAAATGTCTTTAAGCAACTTTTATCATTAAATTTAGAAAACTCTATTTTCCCCACTCTTTAAACTGGATGATTAAATTTTACATTTTGTACTTTCTGCTCAGTTTTGCTATGAATCTAAAATTTACTCTAAAAAAATAAAGTCTGTTGACAACAACTTACATTGTAAATCATTACCCACAGTTGAGTGAGTTGCCTTCGCTTACAGTGGTATTTGTAATCTCCGATTAACTGTTTGTGTGCTGAGTCACTTCAGTTGTGTCTGACTCTTTGCGACCCCACGGACTGCAGCCTGTCAGGCTCACTGGCCATGGGATTCTCCAGGCAAGAATAGTGAACTGGGTTACCGTTTTCTTCTCCAATGTATAATACACACACACACACACACATATATATAGTGCATGCATGTGGGAAAGAAACAATCATAGGGAAAAGCTCCATATATACAGAATAGCTGCACATATATAAAGCTCTCTATATAGAACAATGACAGGGGAAAACCTCAGCTGAAAGTAGGCTGTCCCAGTAGGGCCTATTATTTGGGTTTGACTGATGATAATAGGATATCAGAATATAACAAATTTATGTATGAGAGTTTTGGAAGCAGATTCTTGAAAACTACATTCTTTTTAAGGCATCACTTTTCATTTTGAAAATAACAGCACATCTCAACTAATAAGAATCAAATATAAACTTGATTCTGAAAATTAGTCTCTATATAGGCTAACAAGGATTTCTTATTTTGTAGTAAGACAGAATAATAATTTATTATGAAAATTTCTATACATTTCTAATGTAAGGAGAAATTCATTGAAATCTTAAAATAATTCATAGCAACATTTTCAGTGAAACACAAACTTTAGAATTGAACATTCATCTTTTTTCACTATGAGAAGGGCTGAATGATACTGATACGGTATTCTCCAGATTAATTATCCATACTCTTAAGTAATGCAGACAACAAAGTGAGAAAAAAATGCTCTTTAATTTTTTTCCTCAGTTTCCAATTATATGTTGACTTTGAAGTGGCACTCAAAATAGAATGATATATTTTCAATGCAAATCATCCCTAGAAAAGTTTCTCTGTGAGCTGATCATCAAATTAAAATACCGATTCGGAAAGAGGAAAGAAAAATCTGGCAAGATCAATAAATGTGTTTTAGTGAAATCAAGGAATAATTTATCTTTCTTAGGAGTTTGGCACTAGTTTATTTCTTTCTTAGGTGCAGCTAATCCATAGATCTAGACTAACAGCATGATAAATTTTAATCTTGGCATGTTCCAACGATAGATCTCTTAATAATGAGAAAGAAGCACATCTCTCACAGAGTCTGCACTGAATCAAATGTTTAGCAGAACCACATGAAGCTTCCCCTAACTCACTGTTCATTGGCACTTTCTAAGAGAGAAAGAATTGCTAGACAATTCAAACAAATTCACCATTTGAGAAAGTATCTGGCATCACATTAAGTCCCAGGAAAGAGAAAAATGGCTGTGCTTTTCTAACTCCATCTCTTGGCTCCTACCACCTCGCTTCCTGACAAATACTCAATTGCAATTAAGTTCTGCTTCCACTGAGAACTTTTCAAAAAAGGGAGAGACTTCAGAGAGTGAGGAGACTTCCTGTGTTTGTAATTTATGTTTAGATAAATAATAACCAAATGACATAGAGAACCTGGATCCAGAGACTTCTTTTTCCTTATTCCCTTGATCAAATTGGTGATGCTAAGAGTAACTGCAGTTCATGACTGCAGCCATGAAATTAAAAGATGCTTGCTCTTTGAAAGAAAAGCTGTGATAAACCTAGACAATGTATTAAAAAGCAGAGACATCTCTTTGCTGACAAAGGTCCATCTAGTCAAAGTTATGGTTGTTTCCAGTAGTCATGTATGGATGTGAGAATTGGACCATAAAGAATGCTGAGCACCGAAGAATTAATACTTTCATACTGTGGTGCTGGAGAAGATTCTTGAGAGTCCTTTGGACAGCAAGATCAAACCAGTCAATCTAAAAGGAAATCAACCCTAAATATTCATTGGAAGGACTGATGCTGAAGCTGAAAGTCTGATACTTTGGCCACTTGATGCAAAGAGCCGACTCACTGGAAAAAACCCTGATACCGGGAAAAACTGAGGGCAGGAGGAGAAGGGGATGACAGAGGATGAGATGGTTGGATGGGATCATCAATTCAGTGGACATGAGTTTGAGCAAACTCCAAGAAATAGTGAAGGACGGAGAAGCCTGGCATGCCAGCAGTCCATGACTGAGTGCCTAAACAACAACAAAGAGTATTTAATATTGAAAACATAGTATCTACAAGCCCTAACATCAAAAAATCATAATAATCTTTCCTCTCCCTTTATTTACCACCCCTCAGTTGACTGTTGCTATTCCATAACCAAAAATTCAATCACTTTCCTTAAATCCTTGTATTCCCATCAGTTTCTGGCTTTGAGGGAAGGAGGAATAATAAGGATTTTTTGTTTGTTTGTTTGTTTTATTTTCAGAGAGCACATTTGAAATACCAAAAAAAAAGTTTGTTTTTTTTTTGTTTGTTTGTTTTGTTTTTCACCATTTTGCTATATTGACAATAGCAGCATGACAGCAGCTGATGGGAAGCCTATGTGGATTAAAACTAAGTAGAGTTATTTAAATACTGCCAATCGAAAAGAAATCAAATTCAGCAATGTTTTTATTTAAATTATTACATAGTTTTAAGAGCATCTGATGTTCAGTGGGCTTCCCTGGTGGATCAGACGATAATCTGCCTTCAATGCAAGAGACCTGGGTTCAATCCCTGGGTCAGGATGATCCCCTGGAGAAGGAAATGGCAACCCACTGAAGTATTCTTGCCTGGAGAATTCCATGGACAGAGGAGCCTGGCAGACCACAGTCCATGGGGTCGCAACCAGTTAGACACGACTGAGTGACAAACACTTCACTTCATAGTCTTAACCTATTATCACCACTGTATATTTACTTCCAGACATTTTTTTCCTATGGTTACAGAAATACACAAAAATTCACAATAGGTAGAGAATTCCAAAGTGAGTTGTTCATCTAAAAGCAGAATCTTATGTATTTCCTTCCTCTTCTGTAAATATAAATCTGTATCATACTTTAAAGGTTACATGTTTCAAATACTATTAATTTAATCAATCCCTTACTGTTGGACATCTAGATTTTTCACATCATTTTGTTTTAGATACATAGACAGATACATACATATACAGATAAATCACACAAGTATACATGGCCGCTCAGAATAGTATATCAAAGTTGCACTAAAATGAACATGTTTTTCCTTAAGATCTCTGGGAAAGTGGGCTTTTAAATTACACTTTAGTGAAAAATATCTTAATGCCTTTCAACATCCTTGTACAGAAAATAATTTTACTTGTTCCTGGAAGTGTCCAGCCTCTATGGTCTCTGTGTGTGTGTGTTTAGTATTTCTTTTACTCTTAAACATTTTAATAACATGATATTAACTGTTCTTAATGATTTCCATTAGAAATTGTTCTCAGGATTTGATGTTGATAGATACTATTATTTCGTACTTTTAGGTGGCTTTTTTCTATATTTATTTCCTACAGATATTCAGTGAGGGTTTATCTGGTTTCATTTTATTTTCTAGATGGTTACGTGCACTATCACTAGAAACTAGTTTTGTCAGGTAGTTCTAAAAACTGATATCCCCAAATCTGAAGTTTGTAATGTGAATCTCAGTGTTGGTGCAGCTTCTCCCAGTATATTAACATTGAACCATATTTTTCAAGGATGAGGATTTTGCAAATTTACAGAAATACACATGGGATTACAAGATTTATCAGATAAGCGAAATTTAAATTGCCTGATAACTTTAAATGAGAACTTGTGTTTGAAGATCTACCTTGGGAGTTGCTGCAATTCCCATCACACTTGGGCTACTTCTTTGCTGGGTCTTTCTAACTATCTTTATTCTTATACCCTACCTCTTTTTCCATATTCCAGGTTGCCTTCTCCTGCAGTTTTCCAACATCAGATACCACTACATCATGTATCTCCTAAAATTACAAAAATTAAAACTATGAGATTATTAGTTGTTATTTGCTTTGGTTTATTGATGGGAAGACAGGTGGAGGATATGCTCTTTCATATTAGATTGTGAAATCATAAAATTAATTAAATTAACCTATGAAAACAGAAACATGAAAAGATCAGTTACCCAAGTCACATGGATATGTCCTGCGCCTCTAAGAATCTCTAGCTATAAGAAACTCTAGCTCCAAACTGCACTGATTATACAATTTTATAAAGTTTGTGTATTGTTTAACTTTTTTTAATTGAAGGATAATTGATTTACAATATTGAACTGGTTTCTGTCCCACATCAACACAAATCAGTCACAGGTACACACATGCCCCTCCCTCTTGAAATTCCTTCCTATCTCCCACCCCACCCCAGCCCTCTAGGTTTCCACAGAGCACCGGGTTGAGCTTACTGTATCACATAGCAAATTCCCACTGGGTATCTAGTTTAAATTTGGTAACGTGTATGTTTCCATGCTACTCTCTCAATTTGTCCCACCCTCTCATTCCCAGACTGTGTCCACAAGTCTGTTCTGTATGTCTGCATCTCCATTATTGCCCTGCAAATAGGTTCATCAGTATTATCTTTCTAGATTCTATACACATGCATTAATATACAATATTTGTCTTTCTCTTTCTGACTTCCTTCGCTCTGTACAATAGGCTCAAGGTTCACCCACTTCATCAGTATTGACTCAAATGTGTTTTTATAGCTGAATAATATTCCATCATATGTATGTACCACAATTTCTATTTCCATTCAACTCTCAATGGACATCTAAGTTGTCTCCATGTCCTAGCTATTATAAAAAGTGCTGGTTTGTAAATTGATACAGACAGTATGGAAAACAGTAGGGAAATTTCTTAACAAATTAGGAGTAAAACTACCATATGACCCAACAATGCCACTACTGGGCATATAACCTAAGAAAACCATAATTGAAAGAGACATACCGTGTATCATTTTGAGTCAGAATCACCTCTATCATAATCATACATACTTAAATGTGAGGTACTTCTAATGTACATATTAGACTGTTTAAGTGGTAATAAAGTCCTGACACACGTGGGAAGATGCAGGGCATTAGAAAGAGCACTGAAGTCAAGAGAATTTGGTTCAAATGCCCACCTATGTCCTTAACTTATTCAGTCATCTTTGGAAAAGTGAACAATCTCTCTGAACTTCTCTCTCACAAAAATTAAACAAGACCTTAAATAATTAATTAAAGCAGATAAATCATGTATTAGTTCTTGAACACTGTGTGTGTATGTGTATGTCCACACTCATATATACACATATATTTTGGTTTAACAACCTCAATCAGCAGAAAAAATTCAGTAGGAAATAACATATTGAGTTCTAGCACATGATTCTTCAAAAACCACATAAGTAAGAAAGCAAAGAATCCTAATGCATAAAAAAGATTCTTAACTTTCTGTTTCCAGCTCATCACCATACTGAAGTTGAACAGCAGAGAGACAGGGAAAGACAGATACACACACACACACACACACACACACACACACACATGCATGGAGACTGAGAGAAAACAAGTGCTGGGTTTAAGTCTGAGCTTTGACAATTAATTAGTAGCTCCGTGATCTTGGGTAAATCACTTAAAATTTTGAGCTTCATTTTCCTGCTCTGTGAAGTTGTTCTGATGACTAAATGAAACCAACAATGAATGTAAAGGACCTAGCAGAGTATATTTCACAGGTATACCAGTATTCAGCAAATGTTAGTCTTGCAGTCATTACTGATAAGTACTAGGTGTATGGAAATTAGTATGGAGAAGGGAGAAAAATGACCTACTGAGATGAATTACCAAGGGATTTAAAGACTTTTGATTTTTTTTCCTTATTTTTCTAATCAACAATAGGTAGAAAAATGATTAATTTCAAATTTAGTTCATGGTTCTATCCACGGGGGTAAAATTATTTAATACATAAAGACAGACAAATGTGTGTGTGTTGTGTGTGTAAGAGTAGTTTGAAAGAAAAAAGTAAAGAAAACAAGGATTTGGTATCTAAACATTGGAAAAGAAACTGCCTACTCATGAAAATATCTTCCCCACACATGAAAGAGAGAACAACTAGCTATTTATAGGTGGTTAGGCAAAAACAAGATAATCACAAATTATAGGTAAGATAAATCTACCTATATGTATAATCTATCTATCAATGGCAGACACAAATAAGTATCTGAAGAATAACATGGGAGTATAGCACACATAAATTCTGATTTGGTCACTCTGGTCCCAATAATTCAAGACCCAGTAAGGGAGGCAATACTGTGCTTTTATTAAAATTTATCCTGCAATATTATAAAACTGCATTTTACATGGACAATACAGTTACTCTATTTAGCTCTAGTAGGAGTATCACTGGTTCACTGAAGTCCATTAGGTTATGAAGAGTTGGACATGACTTGGCAATTGAATGAGGAGAGTGTCACTCTTAAGGAAAGGCAGCTGCTTCTTCCTAAACATATGAGTCCCTTGCGCGGTGCTGAGCTTCATCGCTCAGTCATGTCCAACTCTTTGTGACCCCATGGACTGTAGCCTGCCAGGCACCTCTGTCCATGGGATTTTCTGGCTAAAGATTTCCTTTGTGTTTTGCCAGACATTTCTCAATGCAAGTATTTCTGTCTACTGGGCTTTTTTTTTTTTCTAAATTTCTCATCATTTTGTGAATGAGGAATAATGCACACATCTCATCAGACCCACATATTTGTAAAAGTATGGACTCTGAAATGTGAACCAGGGCAAGCAGGTCTTAGCACAACCTGGGAATCAGCTGTCTTGAACATAGTTGTTTTTGCTTACAAAACCCTTTACTCACAGTTTAACAACCTGGCTTGCATTTTATATGACCTATGAAGTATGGCTATTGTTGCCTCCAAAATAACTAACTTGTTTTGTAAGACTTTCTACTGTCACCATAAATTGCCATTTATGTTCATGGTAACACTAGGAAATATTTAAAAGCTTATTAAAAAAACACCTGTCCTGCCAAGGATTTCTTGTACTGAGGAACACGTGGCTTCATGGCCCTGCCACTAATGTGGTGATGGAGGCTGACATTCCTTCATGACCAAGTTATGGGCTGCCCAGATGACTCAGTGGTAAGAATCCACCTGCCAATGCAGGAGATGCAAGAGATGTGGGTTCAGTTTCTGAGTTGGGAAGAGCCCCCAGGTAGGAAATGGTAACCCACTCCACTATTCTTGCAGGGAAAAAAATCTCATAGACAGAGGAGCCCGATGGGCCACAGTCCATGGAGTTGCAAAGAGTTGGACACAACTGAGCATGCATGCATGCATGGCCAAGTTACCAAAAAAGTCTAACTCAGCCCTCTCAAATTAATTCCTTATGAATTCAACAGCATATGACATATCACACAGTATTTGCATCATTCAGTTTCTCCTAGAATATCTAGAGTGTTCCCACCTGACCTATCTAAAACCTTCAGCCTAATTCTAGGGCTCCTTCCTTCTTCTCCCTCGTCATAAATCTGGTTACTTCTTGTCAGAGAGCCTATCATTGTCATAAAAGGCCTCAAGCTCACTGTGTACACAGTACTTCAACGTTTAAGTCCAGAAATCAAAGTTTTCTTCAAACTGGGTCATATCACAGAAAACTTATTCATGAAAATACATCTCTAATACCCTAAGTCTTCCCTTTTCACTACTTGAGAACTGGCTCTTCTCATGGAAATGAATGGAAGCTGATAATAAGAGATTTGGGTTTCAAAAAATGGTTGAAATTTTTCAGTCCTGGATGAATACTTCAGGCGTTCCAGCGGAACGGGGGTTAGAAATAGGTTTAACATTAAGTGATATATGTTTCACACTTGTGCATAAACTGAATTCCATACATGTTATGTGTCTAGTAATGCAGACAAGCATAGCAAACAGCATTTCCTTCTAAATATAGTATGTATAGTATCATTTATATTATAAATTACTATATGCATATTGTATAGTCTATAATACTATGCATCATTTATATACAAACTACATATCTAATTACATAAATGCATACATAGTATCTTTAAAGAGGGGACCCCCAAGTGGCGTTCAGAGAGCAGAATGAAGAAAGAGAAGAAAAATGGACACATTCACCTTCTAAAGTGCTCCATACTTTCTGGGTCAACTCAACATACAATGCCCCAGGTTTCTAGGGAAACCACAGAAAGTGTCCTGCAGCCAGTTGCCTTCTCAGGGAGAGCAGGAGCTCCAATCTGAGTTCTGGGCACAAGCTCACTGCACGTGCACCTGCCAGAAGCAGAGTGATATCTACTCTACATTGTGTGGGCTCCTCTGTGCTCATCACAGTCGCCCACAGACCCCACCACTGCACTTCGCCCTCTGTATGATGTTGACCATAGAGTGGTCTTCTGCTTGACTTCTGTCTTTACCACTACATGGAAAGCTGCTTAAGATTGGGCACCGTACTTAATCATTTAAGTAGGCCACTTTTCAGTTTCTTTAAACTTACCCCTATGAGAAATAACCTCAGATGAATGCCTCTTCAGTTCAAAATAGTTATATAGAAACATGACCCTACCCTAAAGCACAGGGTCCCAACGGGTACCAGCCTGTGGTGGTCCATTAGGAACCAGGCCTCACAGCAGGAGGTGAGCAGTGGAAGAGTGAGGGAAGCTTCAGCTGTGTTTACAACTGTGCCCCGTTGCTCTCTCATCAGCCCCAGATGGGAACTGTCTAGTTGCAGGAAAACAAGCTCAGGGCTCCCACTGGTTCTGCATGATGGTGAGTTGTATAATTATTTCATTATACATTACAATGTAATAATAACAGAAATAAAGTATACAATAAATGTAACACACTTAAATCATACCCAAATCATCCCCCACCACCATCTGTGTAAAAACTGTCTTCTGTGAAATCAGTCCCTGGTGCCAAAAAGGTTGGATAATAATGCCCTAATGGATAATTATATTGGCTGGGCCTGAAATCTTAAAGCAAGATATTTAACCCTTTTGAACTTCAGATATCTCAAGTGGGTTGAGTGGATTAAATATGGTCATGCACCCAAACTTAGCCTATCCCAGAGCATATGGTAAATTTCAATAAACATTAGCTATTATTCGTATTGTATTTCATGGCTTTGATAGGCTTCCAGTTGCTCAAACCATATCTAGTGTATGTTGCCCCTACAGAAAAATGGCAAGTTGCTAGAAGACAATGAAACCACCTCTATTTCTTTAGTGGTTATGGTATTTTCCCATGACTTATACTCATCCCCCCACAGTTGGTACACAGAATGGGTTCCCCAAATTTTGAACAGGGCACTAGGAAACAAATGACAGGAAGTTACTGTGTAAAACAAATGAGTTTTCAAATGTGATCAGGAAACTGGGGTCATTCTTGTACTTTAAGAGTATGATCAGAATTTCTTTCACAGCTGATCTTTTAAGTTAAACAAACAAGCACAGCTGGAAAAACAAATGCAAATTTTGGTATTTCAGTCCAGCAATATGCAAGCATATCCACAGTAAGAGTAATTTGCTGAAGAAGCCTCATTAATGGGTTCTAGCACTGGTTTATTATGAGAAGTCAATGCTATACTCTAAGAAAGGCAACATTTTCCTGAGTGCTGCATAAGGTCATGTCTATGCACAGTGTCTGTGCTCATAAAACACCAGTCTTCTGAGTCAAGAACCTTCTTACATTATGAATAATTTGTCAAATACACACAGGGCTCTGCATTTCTCAGCACCTCATTCTGAAGTACCTCTGGACTGAATTATTATTAACACATACTGTTCTACATTAGGATGTAATTCAGAAACACCAGTGGACAGACTGGATACAATGGATCCATCTACTAATTATAGTCTGCTATTAGCTGTTTGTACATTGATTTAACTCCTTACTATGTTACAAATTTAAAGCCTAAAAGTAGAATAATCTGAAGTGAAACATGTTAACTCATCTTTAAGGTAAGAGGAAGGTAAGATTCTGCAGTGATACAATGGGAGGATCACCAAGAACATACTAAGGGTGAATGTCTCTCTCTAGAAGGAATGGTTGGTAAAGTGTGCATTAAGCTTTAGATTCACCTTGCAACTCTGACAGTGGAAATATCTGGTACATAAAATATCATTGGATATACCTGATGGGGGACACTGTTCCGACCTCATAGCTCAGCACATCACATTTGTACAAAAGATTTCAAAGATTCCTAATCAGTCCTTCATCAGGAAGACTGATGCTGAAGCTGAAGCTCCAATCCTTTGGCCACCTGATGCGAACAGCCAACTCATTAGAAAAAACCCTGATACTGGGAAAGATTGCAGGCAGGAGGAGAAGGGGATGACAGAGGATGGGATGGTTGGATGGCATCACTGACTAAATGGACATGAGTTTGAGCAAGCTCTGGGAGATGGTGAAGGACAGGGAAAACTGGTGTGCTACACTCCATGGGGTCACAAAGAGTCAGACACGACTGAGTGACTGAACAACAATCAGGCTCTAAGTACCTTCCACTCCTCATATATGTAAGCCAGGATGGCAATTTACTCATCTATTCCATGATGCCATTTTCAAGAGACAGGAGCCAAAAATATGTTGCAGCTCTAGTCCTGCAGCTGAGACTCCCAAGCTGAAAGAAGGAAATGTCAGCAACGCAAAAAGCAAAAGAAGAAACAGACCAATTGGCACTGCTATTGCCTGATTCATTAGCATGGGCCAGGGGTTATTTTCGAATGTTCGAATGCAGAAAAAAAAGCTGGCACAAATGCTTGGCAACGTGCTCCAAGCTCTATCAGGGAAAGGAATTGATATTTGGATAAGCAAAAAAATAAATAAATAAAGTCTCTCGCTGCCTCACTGTGTCTCTTATGTGTGGTGCTACTGTACTGCTTCAGGAACAAGCATAGTGTGTCTATTTTTAGGGCAAATGTGCCTACTCTGTCCTCACCAACTAAATCTTTCTACATGACTAATTTGCAAGTTGAATTATCTTGGTAAATAGGCTGACTCACTAGCAAATAATCTGCAGAATTTAACTATGCATTAGGCCTCTGTAGTGAATTAGGTCTTTCTGTCTTGCTTAGAATGCTGAAATGAACTGCAGTAGTGTTTTGGTTAATAAAAAAAAGGAAGAAAAGTTATTCCAAAGGCTAGACAAGTCTTTCTTTAGAAGAGTTTCGTATGATGGAGATAAATATAGCAGGCTATATTGAGAGACATAGCAGTGACTTAAGTGAAATAAAGAAATGAGCCACAGTTCAGATAGATGTGTGCATGGTTGAGATAGTTGAGTGTGTATACATAAGATGTATTTTATGTATGTATGTATCCTAATACATATTTATATAACAATTTATACTTACATAATCATTTATCACACTGTGCACAACAATCGGTACCCAGCAGTTGTTCAAGAAACACTTGTGAAATGAACAAATTTAAATGCTGGGTTAACATTATCACACTGGGTCAAGTGTCCCATCCCTCTGCTGCCCCACCCCTGCTATGCCTGTGATGATTCAGTTGTAGAAAGACACATCTTATAGGTCATAGGTACATAAAATGTTTTCTCTTGTTTTTTGTTTTGTTTCCATGAAGTTTAAAAATATTACTAATTTGCATTTATAGGGATAATGACTGACATTCAAAAAAATACATATGTTGTCCAAATATTGGGCTTCCCTGATAGCTCAGTTGGTAAAGAATCCACCTGCAACGCAGGAGACTCCGGTTTGATTCTTGGGTCGGGAAGATCCACTGCAGAAGGGATAGGCTACTCACTCCAGTATTCTTGGGCTTCTCTTGTGTCTCAGCTGCTGAAGAATCAGCCTGCAATGCGGGAGACCTGGGTTCGATCCCTGGGTTGGGAAGATCCTCTGGAGAAGGGAAAGGCCACTTACTCCAGTATTCTGGTCTGGAGAATTCCACAGACTGTATAGACCAGGGGGTTGCAAAGAATCGGACATGACTGAGCAACAGTTTTAAAGCATGGTAGGAATTAAAATTTTATACACTTGAGTACCTGAGAGTGGGCCAGGATGGCAGCACAGCAAGTGAATGTACACGGGATAGGTAGAAAGGGGAGTCAGGAGCACTCTATCAGTGACAGGATTCAGGATTGCTGGTGCATGGTGAAATAAAAAGACTGACTTTTAGCCAGTTTTATTTTATGTTCATTTGTAAACCCTCAACAGACAGTGTGCTATCTTACTGCTTGCCCTCAGAGCGCACTACCTCTGTCAGCTTCCCCTCTTGGGCCAGGACCCTTAGCAGAAACCCATGTCAGAGTTCAGGCTGAGGCTGCAGCAAAGTCAACACCCTCCCACCCCTGTGCTGGCGTACTGATCACTTTTACCAGCACAGGCACAGGCTCCGACACGCCCTCACTCAGCAACAGGCACCTGTGGCTCCCCGGGGGAGGGCTACCCTCGAGCCTCTGGACTCGGCCTTGCACGTACCCAGGAAGAGAAGCACCCCTGGGGCTAGATCTTACTGATGACATACAGATGTCATGCCCTCAGAGGACCGTTCGGAAGTGTGATCATCACCATCTCCAGAGACCCCTGCGGGACTGACTCCAACGTACTTTCCATGGAACTTTGTTTAAACTCCATCCTTATATATCCTAGAGAAGGAAATGGCAACCCACTCCAGTACTCTTGCCTGGAAAATTCCATGGACAGAGGAGCCTGGTAGGCTGCAGTCCATGGGGTCACAAAGAGTCAGACACGACTGAGTGACTTCACTTACATGACCTGCCCTGTACCATTCCCTTCCTCCTAGGGGTACTTTCTAAGAAACCATCATCTCGTGAAGCCTTGTCTTAGGGTCTGCTCCGGGGAGAGACAGGGCAATCTTAGACACAAGTGACTGTTTACCTTAAAACTGGAAGAATCATGAATTGCTGAGCAATCTTACACACAATCTCCTTAGAAAAGAGTAAAACAATTAGACGAGTCTAGGTTGTATCTTGGTAGCTCCACTTTCATAAAAGAAAAGCTAATATAAGCCCCATTGTCTTACTCAGCATGATTCTACCCTTTCTGTAGGCTTCCAGAGGTTCCCTGGGAAGAGAAGTGTCAAAAAATAAAATGACCTTTTTCTCAGTCTAACGATATTCTTTGCCTTCCTCGTTCTACATAGGTGAGGGAAAGATGCAATTGCTTTCCTTGGAATCCAAGGCATTATTACATAGAAATTGTTTCCACTTCTCTCTCACTCCCTTATTCCTTCCAAAAGTAGAATTAAATTCAAGATCACAGCTAAGGACTGAATACATGGCCAGTCCTGATTCCATCTGGGGACTGCAAATTCACATTCTAAAACACTCTCTACCTTTGGTATCACAGTGTAATTGGAAAGTCAGATCTGTGCACAGCAACTGTAAAGCATGGGAGAAAATACATGCCTAAAAAAAAAAAAAAAAAAAAAAACTATAAATAAAGGTTTATGGGAGCTGAAAGGTGAGGCAGATGAAGTGAACAGGGAAGCCAGGCAAAGCAGCATGGCCAAGGTGGCCCTTGGGGAGATCCTTAATGTGCAAGTTTGGTCAGATGGAGTCAAGGAGGAGCCTTCCAAGCTGACAACATGAGCAGCTGTGATATGCAGAGACTGGGGCAGCAGGTCACAGAGGCAAATACAGGGAGCAAAACTGGAATGGGGCAAAACTTTTGGCAGGGATGCACTGAAGACCCAATGACTATTTCATGATGATTGAAATTCCACTGACCTCATTCACATTGCAACCTTGCAAAGAAGTGTAATTGTAGCCATGTGGTCACTTTTATCTTGAAGTGAGTGATTTCTAAAATAGTCTGATTCACAACTGGCTTTGATAGAGAAGTAAGATTAAGTTACTACTTCCTTAGGCCAGGAAGAGGAGAAACTAAAGCACATTTTGTCCACTTAAAACATTGAAAGTTTCAACCAGGCTTTTGCAACAGCCACAAACTGAATAAGAAAACAAAACATATGAATATCCAGCACTCTTTCTCACAATGTAGGAAAGAGGAATAGTAAACATCATCAATTGATATTAACAGCTTTTTGAGACACACACTCTTGGATGTAACAGAATAATTAATTTATCAGCTATAAAGTATGGTGACTTTAAGCAATTGAAATCTGATGAGAAAGCATAGCTAGAAATGATAGCACAGAAGATTAGGAACTAATCCAAACACAAGGAAAATAAATTTGCCTGAACCCTATAAAATCACTTGACAACATGAACTATAAAAGTCAAATAATTGACTGAAGCAAGGCATTTTTTAGCCATATTGAAGGACTTATTGGGAAAATCAAGGAGTAATCTAGTTTTAACTACCAAAATAAGTACATGAATAAATATTGTGTCAACAAACATATACTGAATACCTATAAGTACTAGGACTGCATTGTTGAACCAGAAAGACTCATTTTTCTCATATGGAACTAACAGTGAAAATCAGGTTAATGATAAGTACAACATGTGACACCTAGCAGAGAGAAAAATAAAAAATTGGTTGATAAACTTCATATATGGATACAGGTTATTATGCCAATAGATAGAATGGTGTTAATACAAACACAAACTAGTACCTGAAGTTTGAATGAAACATCAAGTAGACACAACATTATGAGTTCAAAGCTGAGAATAATTACAAAACAGCTGCCACAATATATCCTGGGATAGAATTACAGTGTCAGATGCACACATTCTGTGCAACAAAACAAATATTTTCCAATTTAATTTCAGAAAATATATAAACCAGTCAAATATATTGATTCAAGGTTTCACTTAGGGGGAAAAAACTCAGAATATAGCAGAAAAGATAAATAGGACTATGGTGTAGAAACTGTTTTACACACGCTGTCCACTGTGTGAATTATCATAGGTTGGCATCAATTTGTAATAATCATATTGATAATAATAATAATGGATAACATAATTTGAGTTATTATATGACAAGTAGTCTGTTCAGGGATTCATAAGCATTTACTTACTTGTTACTATGTTCATCGAAATCATGCTTATTTCGGTTCTATTTCATGATAGGCATTGTTCCAGATACTACAGACATAATGATGAATAAACAGTCGTGTTCTTGTGTTCTAGAGCTTACTTTCTAGTTGTGGAGAGACAGTAATAAATACACACAGAGGAAGAATGTAGTCTAATTCGAATACTAAAGTAAAGGATAAGAAAATAGTGAGTCCTTTGCTTGCTATCCCAGACTCTCTGATGACTAGGGGGAGGGACATAAGTGACAGTCAGGCAGGTGGCTGTCTGAAGGCTCAGCCTTCATGGAGGAGGGAATGGGAAGGGGGCAGCCAGGAGTGAGGGCGCACCTGACCTGGTCAGAGTCCCCACTGAAGGCTGGAGCACAGGGGTGGTGTGAGCAAGAAGACTGGCCCAGGAGGTCAGTGGTGAAGGCAGAAGCTAAGCATTAATGTCTTTATCCTCACAATGATTCTACACAGTAGATGTTATTATATCTGAGCCAGCAGCTCAGATGGTAAAGAATCCAGCTGCAATGCAGGAGACCCATGTTCGATCCCTGGGTCCAAAAGATCTCCCGGAGAAGGGAATAGCAATTCACTCCAGTATTCTTGCCTAGAGAATCCCATGGTCAGAGGATCCTGGCAGTCTTGATTTTCCTTCTTACATAGTTCTGGGACTACTCTTTCATTCTCCATATCTATTCTATATCTATGAGATTACAACTTCACTGAGGGCAGGTCTTAAGTTTTTGTGTTTTTCCCATAGCACAGTCTCTAGTAATTAAGAGACAATAAAGAAGAAGCTGTTTAAATGAGAGATTATCTTGTTTATGATAGAGGTTTCCCTTCCTGTAAACACCATTCTGGAAAAGAAAACTTTCCCTTGGCTTATTGCCCATAATGCATGCATGTATAACTTCTGGGGTTTTCTAAAGAGTCACTTTGTATTGGAGACTTGGTTATTTACCAAAATTGTTAGAGGAAAGGAAAAGTGAATTTGGTGAAAGCAGGTGTTTAGACACACTAGAGACTTAACCTCATAGCTTTATCTTGGAACAGGAGTGCAATCATGCATGGCATGAGGGGTCAATAAGACTGGATTTATTAGCTAAACTTATTTTTTCAGATGTAAAGTAGATGTTATACATTGATATCATTATATTTTATAGTTTCATTGAATATTGCCATATACTTAGCTTGCCTATTAGAAGATGAATATACTTCAAACAGAAAAACATCCTTCCTCACAGTAACTTCTCTGTAGGAAGGAGCCTACAGAGTAGGCATAAAGAAAGAACATGGGGGAAATGTTAAGTGCTGAATCTAAGCTGTGCATGTGTGTGTGTGTGTGTGTGTGTGTGTGTGTGTGTGTGTGTGTATTAGTATCTCCATCATGTCTGACTCTTTGCAACCCCATGGACTATAGTCCTCCAGACTCCTCTGTCCATGGAATTCTCCAGGCGTGGACAAAGCTGAGGATAGAAGCATAGATCTTGCTGCCTCTTTATTTTACTGTGACCTTTTCTCCCTCTTTGAAAACAAATGGAGTTCAGAGTTGGGCAACTGGTACCCACAGCAAAGCTATGAAAAGGAGGATAGGAAAAAGAAAAATGAAGGAATAAAACACTGAAATAGCAGCAAGGTCATGGAAGAATAACTGTTTCTGGCACCTCCATCACTTGACTGTGGGCTTCCTTGGTGACAGCTGGTTAAGAATCTGCCTGTAATGCAGAAGACCTGGGTTCGATCCCTGGATTGGGAAGATTCCCTGGAGAAGGGAACAGCTACCCACTCCAGTATTCTGGCCTAGAGAATTCCATGGACTAAATCCATGGGGTCACAAAGAGTCGGACACAACTGAGAGACTTTGACTTTCACTTCTCACCTGACTGTGGCAACCTTTTATGTTTATAAATGTCATTCAGAGAATAAGCATCTATGTGTTTTGAAAATAAAGGTGTTTTCCTCATATATCTTTTAAAACTTGAAAAAGTAACAAGGGAAATTATTAAACTTGCAAATCATACCTTATATTTTAATTATATCTAACTGCAACAAAAAGGTTTTTTTTCTTTTTAATTAGTTTCATTTTAACCAATTTCATTCCATTTTTTATTATTAGATGATAAGGATAGAGTTATGGAAATATTATTTTAATTTATTTTTAATTGGAGTATAATTGCTTTACAATACTATGGTTTCTGCCATCTATCAACATGAATCAGTCATAGGTATACATATATGTCCCCTTTTAAAAAGAACTTCAATTTCTCTATCAATTCTTTCTCAACCACTGAGATGACAAAACATAAGACAAAAAAAAAATCCTGAGGGGATGGCAATTAGGAAGAGAGAAAATAAGAAAATGAAGAAGATTTGGGGGAGTCAGGAAAATGGGGGTGGGGAGAGAGCAAAGTCACTATGTACCAGCTTCAATGGATCCCAGGTTCCTTTGTGAATGGTCTAGGGCAATGATAAGTGCAAAAAGAAAAGGCAAAGCCATGAATCAGAAATGGAATTCAATTTCTTGATACCACAGTAGTACAGGCTATGCTGGCTGACAAACAGAAAAGAAAGGAACACAATTGAACAAAATACAATTTATTTCCATATCTCTCATAAGGACACAGAAAGCAATCTGGGTCAATACTCTGTGTATGTGACAATTGCCTAGCTTTGTAGTTTTAGGCTACACAGTCATTTAATTATTTTTTTTCCAAGAACTCTCACAAGCCTATCCCCTCAAACTGCTAGCGCTTGTCTCTATGTGCCAACAGAAGGGGAAAGGGTTATTTATGACTTAAAAAAATGTTTGTAGAAGTAATCCATAATAAAAACTTCCCACAATTTTATACTCACTGCCTTCAAAAAAGAACTTGTATCAGAGAGTTAGCCCAATATGGAATTTTTAATAAAAATGGCTTGTCTACAAAGGAAACTATAAGTAAGGTGAAAAGACAGCCCTCAGATTGGGAGAAAATAATAGCAAATGAAGAAACAGACAAAGGATTAATCTCAAAAATATACAAGCAACTCCTGCAGCTCAATTCCAGAAAAATAAATGACCCAATCAAAAAATGGGCCAAAGAACTAAACAGACACTTCTCCAAAGAAGACATACAGATGGCTAACAAACACATGAAAAGATGCTCAACATCACTCATTATTAGAGAAATGCAAATCAAAACCACAATGAGGTACCATTACACGCCAGCCAGGATGGCTGCTATCCAAAAGTCTACAAGCAATAAATGCTGGAGAGGGTGTGGAGAAAAGGGAACCCTCTTACACTGTTGGTGGGAATGCAAACTAGTACAGCCGCTATGGAAAACAGTGTGGAGATTTCTTAAAAAACTGGACATAGAACTGCCATATGACCCAGCAATCCCACTTCTGGGCATACACACTGAGGAAACCAGATCTGAAAGAGACACGTGCACCCCAATGTTCATCGCAGCACTGTTTATAATAGCCAGGACATGGAAGCAACCTAGATGCCCATCAGCAGATGAATGGATAAGGAAGCTGTGGTACATATACACCATGGAATATTACTCAGCCATTAAAAAGAATTCATTTGAACCAGTCCTAATGAGATGGATGAAGCTGGAGCCCATTATACAGAGTGAAGTAAGCCAGAAAGATAAAGAACATTACAGCATACTGACACATGTATATGGAATTTAGAAAGGTGATAACGATAACCCTATATGCAAAACAGAAAAAGAGACACAGAAATACAGAACAGACTTTTGAACTTTGTGGGAGAATGTGAGGGTGGGATATTTCAAAAGAACAGCATGTATACTATCTGTGGTGAAACAGATCACCAGCCCAGGAGGGATGCACGAGACAAGTGCTCCGGCCTGGTGCACTGGGAAGACCCAGAGGAATCGGGTGGAGAGGGAGGTGGGAGGGGGGATCGGGATTGGGAATACATGTAAATCCATGGCTGATTCATATCAATGTATGACAAAACCCACTGGAAAAAAATAATAATAATAAAAAAAAAAAAAAAATTAAAAAAAAAAAAATGGCTTGTCAACTGAGAAATTTTACATGAAGATATATTTGAGCACATGATTTGCTATAACAAAGCAAAAACACCTTAGTAATTATGAGTGAGCAGATTACACAAGAAATCTGGGTGGAAGTTTATGCAGTTAGTAGCTTTTAGCAAAAATGTAATGTGCTTGTCATCCAGAATTTATACCGGTTCCACAAGGCATAAACCATGAAAAGAAAGCTGCTTAAATGGACACATTACTAGTTTCCTCACCTTTTCGGGTACAGCTCATTGTGAAAGAAGAGGGATCAGAAATGTTTTGATCTGTTTTTCTTCTAAATGATAATAAAAATAAAAGTAGGGAGCACTTGCAGGACTGACATGAAGTTTATATAAGATTCAAAAAGATACTTTCTCCCCACTTGTCAATAAGATCATCCACTCCCCTCTTCTGACTCTCCTCAGCTTTGTCCTAGTATTAAGCTAAATTAAAAAGCCTGAGCCAAGGCATGTGGGTGTACAAAGAAAAAGAAAGAAATTAATGGGGGAAGGTCAGATTGGAAAGCAGCCACTTTCCAAGGTCAAATTTGAATATGTGATGCTAATATCCAACAGGTTCACTTTATCCTCGTGTACTACAGACCTAAGTGGGGCAGACCAGAATTCTCTTCTCATAGTGGGGATGAATGTCATGCATCCTTGTAGTGATTTTCATCAGTATATTGAGTGGGCTGAAATCCATGGCATGTAATCGGAAACCAATTTATTTTTTTTCCCACACTGTTCTCTTAAACCTGACCCAGGGACTCATTCTTCTATAACTCATGGATGAAATATTTTCCTATTACTTTCAGATAATAAAATATTTTATGTTGCTCTCACATAATAAATATTACCATTTTAGCAATAAGAACGTCTAGTGTAGGGAACTCCTAACTTCATAGAACTTAATGCTTTCCTCCACTTCCTACCTAAGCTAACCTTGGAACTGATTAGCCTGGGAAGATTTTTATGAAGATAAGAGGAAAAGTCAGAATCTTTCCTCATTCCTAGCCCCACTGCCTGTGGCTGCCCCCAACCAATGTTTTGGAATCCATTTAGGGAGTCAGATCAGGGAAGGAAGGGGCCAAGGAAAGGGAAAGGAGAGATCTTTCTCCACTTCTTCAGATGCCGTCTGGCTGTGGGTCTCTCTCCTATGGTATGTTCTCAGGATAAATGCTGTCTCATTTTGGATGCTTCTGCGGGTTACACGGGATTCTTCACAGTGCCTGGAGCTGTGGCCACTTCTGATGTCAATCCTCAGCACTCTACCAGGACATATGGCAGCCCACTCCACAGAGACTATCCTTCTAGACAGCACTTCTAAAAGAAGCTCTATTAAATTCACTCTGGACAGGCTCCATCTTCTGTAATTGGTTATAGTTTATGGGAAATGAGGAGTTTTGTTCCTACCATCAGTAGAAGTGATTTCGTTCCCAACATATAACCTCTTTAGTAAACAGTTAAGTCAGCAGCTCAAGCCAAAGACTATTGCCTGTGAATTGCTCAGATAGAAACAAATATTAGAGTTTTGGGCTCTTCTAGACGCGAGGCGATCTATGACAAGATCTGTGAGCGACATCTTAAAACCCCTCTCACTCAGTATGATATAAGAAGGAAGCATTTCCCCAATTCTAGTCATAGGGATCTTAACTCTTGTTCTTCAGCTTCTTATGTACATGGGAAGTAGATGAACAGCTAAGATGCACTAAACTGGTATTCTGCCACTGCTTTTGCCTGTCCTGAAACAGTTGTCCAGTACCCGTCTTTACAATGTGAAGGTTCTTGGCACTTACTTTGTTCTTTGCATTTGGAATCCCAGACCTATCTATGTTCAAGAGTTCACTTCCATTTAAACACTCCTAGTGGAGTGTTTACTCCACTTTTACTCACAAAAGTACATTTCATATTTTAAATCCATATTGTATATGGTCTTAAAACAGGAATAAATGAGGACTGTGTTATAGGAACTCAGTCAGATTTAACTGAGGACATTATAAATTATAAATTGATTTATGACAGGACTTAACTAATGTTTGTGCCTTGAACAGTTTTTTCTCATAGTAGGGACCAATGAGGATTTTCCATACTGGGAGTGTTATTACAAAGGAGCATAACTTTTTGTTTAGAAATAGAAGTGAGTTTTGAAGTCATCTAGTTTACATTCTTCAATAATTTAGATTTACCTGAGAAACTTAAACACATTTGCAAAGTCACTAACATTATCTTACAAATAACAATCACAAAAGATAAAAGGGAAGATGGCAAAAAGTTTTTAAGTTTCAAGATTTCTAAATATATACAACTCTGAAAAGCAAAAACAGAACTGCCTAGGCTAATATTTACAAACTACTTCATTTACTGTAAAAATATTCTAAGAACTGCACGAGAGTATTTCTCTAAGCATGGGTTTTCTTATGCAAAAAGAAAAAAATGGTGACTTAAGAACAATTACTATTTTCAACAGGGTTTCATAAACTCAAATTGTTTCATATTTTTATAATCCTTATTGATAACCTATATGTTCTTAATTCTTATCTTCTTGTGAAGATCTTTTGAGGGTAAATAGCTCTTAGTATTTTTGAAGTTGACTGGCACTTTATTTAAATAGAGCTTCCTAACACTTGGTAGCAAAAATTAGATTCCCAGTGTATTTAAACACAGTTGTGTGGATCTGTCACTTTTCTCTTTTTGCATCCTCTGAGCAAAGACCTTTTAAACACACCTTAAGTCAAGGCAATTGGAGAAAAGGTGTATCTCACAACCCATGTAAAGGAGCATCATCTATTTCCAGCCTAAAGTAAGTTGCAGAGGGGAGCTGCTGAGTCAAAAATTGGGATGTAATTTTCTGCTATATTCTCATTGATATGTAGAGTGTGTGCATGCTCAGTCCTGTCTGACTCTGCAACCCCGTGAACTGTAGCCCACCAGGCTCCTCCATCCATGGAATTCTTTAGGTAAGAATATTGGAGTGGGTTGTCATCTCCTCCTCCAGGGAATCTTCCCAACTCAGGGATCGAACCCATGTGTCTTACACCCTCTGCATTGCAGGAGGATTCTTTACCACTATGTCACCTGGCAAGCCCATATATAGAGAAAGCAAGGGAATTCCAGAAAAACCATCTACAGAGATCATGGCATTCAATTCCATCACCTCACAGCAAATAGAAGGGGAAAAATTGGAAGCAGTGACAGACTTTATTTTCTTGGGTTCCAAAATCATTGCAGATGGTGACTGCAGCTATGAAATTAAAAGACGCTTGGTCCTTGGAAGAAAAGTTGTGACAAACCTAGATAGCATATTAAAAAGTACAGATATCACTTTGTCAACAAAGGTTCATATAATCAAAACTATGGTCTTTCCAGTGGTCATGTATGGATGTTAAAGTTGGACCATACAGAAGGTTGAGTGCTGAAGAATTGATGCTTTCAAATTATAATACTGGAGAAGACTCTTGAGAGTCCTTTGGAGTGTGAGGAGATCAAACCAGTCAATCCTAAAGGAAATCAACCCTCAATATTCAGTGGAAGAACTGATGCTAAGGCTGAAGTTTCAATAATTTGGCTACCTGATGTGAAGAGCTGACTCATTGGAAAAGACCCTGATGCTGAGAAAGATGGAAGGTAAAAGGAGAAGGAGGTAGCAGAGGATGAGATGGTGAGGTAGCATCACTGACTCAATGGACATGAATTTGAGCAAACTCTAGGAGACAGTGGAGGACAGAGGAACCTGGAGTGCTGCAATCCATGGGGATCTGTCCAAAGAGTTATATAAGATTTAGTAACTAAATAACAACAAATATAAAGGCAAAATTTTAAAATATCAGTGTCAAATAATGCTATCTTCTTTTACCACCTGTCATTTGAGATTATCTATATTTCATTTATCAGTATTAATTAATACATTTTTGTCTTAGAATTAAGACACTGTAATCTTAACCTAAACTAAAGGGTGGTTACTTACAGCCTTTATAACAATGGAAGAAATGTTCTGTGAGTAAATATGAATAAGGGCAACATATTTTCAAGCTGAAGGGAAGCACAGCAGTTGCAAAACTTGTGAATAATTTTTTTCAAATGGTTGCTATTGGAATTCATAATAAAGTTTAAAGGCATAGAGAACTGAAGGTCTTGCTTTTTAAATGAACTTAAGAATTCAAATTCAAAAATCTTAGTTACCTGGAGCACCACTGAATGAACATTTGGATAGGGCAGGTGTTTTCAGCTTGGTTTGCTCCCTAACTCATCAGAGGGATGTGAGAGACACACATCTGTTCGTAACTATAGCTTACCACAAAGAGATGCTAAGATGGCAGCCATGCTAGAAAAAAGTACCACATCTCTTCACCGTTACAACCCCTCCAAATGCCCTTCCTTAATCACTGGAATAAGGCTTACTACCTGTAAATTCTAAAGACTTACTAAAACAGTGCACTTTAGAACCTTAAGCTCAACTTCTCCAACCCAGGGAGGAAGGTCTCTGATTTGGACCAAGTTTATTAAAATTTCTTTAAAATATCCAATGGGAATCATTGTGATAAAGGGAAACACTTTAGTGGTTTTGTGGAAGGAATAAAGTGATCATATGAATCTGAACTGGGGCAAATATTGGGGTTTTTTTTTTTGAAACCTTCTGGTCACTCTGCAAATTTCAATTATACATATCTGGCATTAAAATGGAGCCTGGGAACATGTTCACATGAACTTCCCTGTCTTTGAAAAGTGAGAGAGATGGCAAGGTGTGGTTTGGGGAAAAGGCAAAATGGAACTTCCTATTGAAACCTCCTTCAAATCTTAATCTAAAGGAACCTTTGAAGACAACAAACATGTCAACCAGTCTACCAGGATGGAGAAATGGATGCAGATAATAGATGAAAAAACCTAGAGTAATAAGGAAAATTTTAATCACAAATTTCCATGTGCATCTATCTTTTGGTACCTACATAGAATTGACAATGGATACATCAGGTATCTACCTGTTTCATATAATGAAATTTTGATCCTGGCTAATAGGTTTTCTTTATCCTACCCCATGTAAATGAAAACTCAGTAACATATATTATAATAAAATACTTGCCATTTCATGCAGACAAAATACTGGACAAATGGAAACACACAGAAATAGTAGAAGACCTCTGAAAGACTCAGCAATATTTGGAGAATGATGATACAAGTCATAGTGTATATTGTGTATAAGTTTGAGGGTACAGGGAGACACAATTTCTTTGTGTCTGAAGAATATTTGAAGAATGCTGATGCAGAAAAGTATTAGATTTGCTCAATAAGGTACACATTAGGAAACAAGGGGTTCAAGAAGATATGTGTTTTAGTTGCTAAAAAGAAAACTTTCTAAAACAATTCTTTAAAAATGGACAAAGCAGTCTTGAGTATGCTATCATGTGTGGTGTGTGTGCATAAGAAGTTTAAAAGTTTCTCTGTTTCTTCCCCATCACCATACACACACACACACCCCACAGATGGAAGATGCCTGTAAAGAGATTAGACAGCTTGTGAATTATGTAGAATTTCCACCATGCTATCTGTGCTCTCTTTCCAACAAAGATACATGTTGCTGCAATGTACAAGACCAGCTAAGGGTATTTTCCCCAGACTCACTGCATCTAAATATCTAATTTCTATAACGGAATGTTTGCAGACGTGAACATGTCAGTTCTAAACTGAAATAGCTAAGGAACTGTTATATCTTCATCATACATCTTATTTCTTATCTTCTGGTTAAAGGCCAAAAATACAGTTAAAAAAAAATCTCCAATGTTGAGAGAATGGTAGAGACATAAAATTAAAGGTATTTAAGTCCATGGATCACAGTGTAGAAGGCCACCAACTTTACAAGTACATTGTAGTAATTGTTATATTAGTGAGAAATATAGTTCTATTATATTATGTCACTAACATCCTAGGGTTAATTTGTTGTAACAGTTACTCTACTTTGAGCAATAAAAATTATGATAATGTCCTTTTCTCTAATAAAGTTTAAAGTATTTCACACATTCTTGCCCTATAATAATATAATAATATTATTACAATTTATTGGGCACTCTATGACTAGGTACATCTATGGCAATGGAAGAAATGTCAAAAGAGTAACTTTAAGTAAAGGCTACTCTGCTCTTCAAGTGTGATCAACTGCAGACAGGGCCTGAGCTTCGTTTTTGATTACTCTAAGTTTCTCATATGTCTTACATCCTCTTGGTTTTTGTCCTCTTAATTTAAAATATAAAAATCTTCCTTACAAACAGATGCTATAGAGTTTCAACTTAATTTTAAGATCTTTTGTCTTTGACAATTTCAAGACCTAAATTGCAGAATTCTGAAAAATAGTGAATCTGTATAAGGTACAATTTTTGGGGGTAGTTTTGCTACTCAGTAAAAAATAACTCCCTCACATGGTAAATACTAAGTAAATCTTGAGCTTTCTAGATGTCTTTTGCTTATTTCTCAACATGCTTACTATTCTCTTCCCTCCTAATTGTACCTCCCTCTAATTCCCTTATCTATGAGCCAATTTGAAAAGCAGAAGGTTTGAAATTTCCAAAGAGTAAAGATCTTCATAATATGGCTAACTAAATTTTAGACCTGTCATTCTGATAAAAGTTGCTTTAGTTGTAGACTTATATAATTTCAATACTTTGGTAACAACTAAATAATTGACTAATCCCTAGTCAATATATAAAAGGAGCTAAAGAACTTGGAAAAGAGTTGGAAACATCTGACAAGATCTTCCTTTGGGTCAGTATTGACATCCATCAGGCATAGTAAATTGGTATTATTAGCTAATAGTTCAATAAAGGCTATCTCTGCTTCTGCAAGGCTTTTAATCTCACAGAAAATTAAAGCCACATAGATAAGCCTTTAAAAAGATGAGGTAACAGATGTTAAATGTCATGCTAAAATTACTGTTTACAGTATTTGAAAATCTTTTGATTTGTCATTGGAAAGGCTATATGCCCGCTCTGCTCCTAGAATTGAGAAACAGGCCCCGATAGGGAGGTCTAGCTTAATAAATGTAGCTGCTTTGTTCCTCAGATGGCTGAGCCATGTGACTGATCAAAGCCTCTATTTCATCCAGGGAGGTGGGAGAGTGTGGTAGGCAGCAGACTGTAATTTCTTATGTCAGACAGAGCAAATGAAATTCATGTGACAGAATTCCTCTTCCCCTCCAAACTGCATCAATGTATATTTATGATGAAGGAGAAGGTGGGTGATAAACAGTAGTATTGTTTACCATAAATCATGAAGTTTTACATTCTGCTTTTTAGAAAGAGGAATGATGGTTTGTGGTATATTTACAAACTCAAATTTCTTTTTAAAATATAAATATCTAAAATGTAGAACCAAGACTATCAAAATGCTAACTCTATAATACTTAATGTCCTTAAGGGATCAATGAAAATTATTATTCATTCTCCTGTTGTTTTTAACTCTGTGTATAGGTTTCATACTCAGTGAGAGCAATCTTTTACATATGTACTGGATACTCTGAGCTACATAATCATTTCTCAATTTCAATAGTGGTGTCTCCATAAAAAGACTTCAGTTGAGAGCTTGCTAGTGGGCATCTATTATGATGCTTGAAATTAAAAGACCTGAAAGTGTGTTGAATGACCGCCTGAAGTAACAAATAGTAAAAAATGGTATCTTTCAGGATCTTCTCAGATTTGGAGTTCACTCTTCTGAGTAAGATAATTTCACACTCCTCCAAGCAAAGTTTATATCAAAAGATAAAATGTGAAGAATCAGGATACATCAACACGTGACAATGGGTAATGTTGGGAAGATAGCATTGACAAAGGAACACTAATAAGGACAATGGAGAAGTGAATACAAAATAGTGTGTTTGAAAAAGCATACATACATCTTTTCTTTCAGCTTTTTTCAATAGTCTAAAAGGATGAGGAAAATACTATCATTTAACAACTTTTAAAACATTAGGTTGTACAGAGCATTGACATTATGTTAAAACAAGAATGACAAAGCACATTATTAGTATAACATTCCTGTTGCATAAAATAATGAACCAAAAAGGAATATAAGGTGTTTATGAATATATATTCTCTATGCTTTGAGAATGCATACAAGTAAAAGTACCCTAAGGAGTGGTATATAATATAGATTAATCTAAAAGGATATGAGGAAATATTGAATAATATAAGTTATGAAGAATTTTGATGTGCAAAGTTAGAATCCTGAATATAAGCCACAGAAACATGGAGCTTTTGCTTTGTTTCTTTACATTGATGGGTGAAATCACAGATTAAATATTAGATTATTAGTGACAATGGGATATGGAAAATAAAATGTGAAGTTGGTTAAATAAATTTTTATCAAATGTAACTAAAAGGAAGATGATAGAAGGAGGAGCCTTTTATAAGGCTTTAGAGTGGAGGGCATTTTAGAATATTAAGTGATCATGGAAAAGTCTTCAAGAACGGATTAAAACATTTATACTAAAACAGATAATTGAGTCAGTGTCAGCAAGAAGTTGTGTCAAGTTTATAGTTAGAGAAATGTAAAACTATAGGGTGAGGGATGAATCAGAAGACAAATGACAAGTTAGAATGTCCCTATGTGAGAGATAAAATAATGCAAATGATTAAAGGAAGTCACCTCTTTGAAGAAAGACATATGATGTCTGAATACTTCAAGAGCAGTTTTTCCCTAATGTTTTAAGAAGAGCAGTAGAAATATGGTGGCCCTTAGTTTGTGAATGTGTTCTGTTTAAAAAATAGCATTAATCTTACTGAGCAAGTAAATTTAAGAAAACCACTTAATACATCCTAAAAAGTGCTATGCTATCTGTAGACTCTGGATACAATTATATTCTAGATTTCAGTATGATGAGATATTTAGAACCAAAGCTGACATATGATTAATACAATAATGGATTGAATCCAATAGTTGGTGTGTTGAATGAAGGAATATTCTGATAAAGCACATACAAATTATAGTGAAGTGTATGGTGAAAAGGACTGGGTTACCTAGTGTAGGAGTCTCCAATCCCCCAGCGCCTGGATCAGTACCAGCTGTGGCTTGTTAGGAAATAGGCCACACAGCAGGAGGGGAGTGGCAGGCAAGAGAAGCCTCATCTGTATTTACAGCTGTTCCCCATTGCTCATATTACGACCTGAGCTCTGCCTACTGTCAGATCAGCAGCAGCATTAGATTTTCTAAGAAGATCAAATCCTACTGTGCTTTGAATCATACCAAAACCATCCTCTCCCAAAGCCCATGGAAAAATTGTCTTCCAAGAAACTGGCCTCTGGTGCCAAAAAGGTTCGGGATTGCTGACTTAGTGCAGTTAGGTAAACTGTATGAACAGTAAGTGTATTAACATGATATTATCAGTCTGGAGTAGAAAGATTTAGTATTTCTTGTTTGTATGTGGTTTCCCAGAGGAGAAAATATTAATCATATATTAGCAATCAGCATATATTTTAGAAGCTATGCTTTCTGCAAATATTTGATCAATGCAGTGAGTACTACACTAATGCAAACTCATTAAATTCTATATTAAAATACAATTGAGAATTAATACACGAAGACAAGTAATTCCAATTCAAGGTGCTATGTGACAAGTGGTTTGGAAGAGTATAAACAATAATTTAGAAAACAATGGAAAGGGAGGAGATAATATATTTTCTCCAAAGAAGCCTTAAATAGCTTCTAACAATGTACTTCTGCTTCATTGACTATATGAAAGCCTTAGATTGTATGCATTACAAAAAACTATGGAAAAATTCTTAAAGAGATGGGAATATCAGACCACCTTACCTCCCTGCTGAGAAACCTTCATGCAGGTCAAGAAGCAACAGTTAGTATGGGACATGAAAAACTGACTGTTTTAAAATTGGCAAAGAGTACAACAAGTCTGTATATTGTCACCTTGCTTATCTAAATAATATGCAGAGTACATCATGTGAAATGCCAGGCTGATGATGAATGACACTGGAATCAAAATTGCCAGGAGAAATATCAACCTCAGATATGCTGAAGATGCCTCCCTAATGGCAGAAAGTGAAGAGGAACTAAAGAGTCTCTTCATGAGGGGGAAAGAGGAGAGTGAAGAAGCTGACTTAAAACTCAACATTTAGAAAACTAAGATCATGGCATCAGGTCCCATCACTTCATGGGGAGGAAAAAATGGAAGCAGTGACAGATTTTATTTTCTTGGGCTCCAAAATCACTGCAGATGGTGACTGGCAGCCATGAAATTAAAAGATGCTTGCTCCTTGGAAGGAAAGCTATCAAAAGCCTAGACAACTTATTAAAAAGCAAAGACATCACTTTATTATCAAAGGTCTGTATGTCAAAGTCAAAGCTATACTTTTTCCAGTAGTCATGTACAGATGAGAGTTGGGCCATAAAGAAGGCTGAGCACTGAAGAATTGATGCTTTCGAACTGTAGTGCTAGAGAAGACTCTTTTGAGAGTCCCTTGGACAGCAAGGAGATCAAACCAGTCAATCTTAAAGGAAATCAACCCCGAATGTTCATTGGAAGGATTGATGCTGAAGCTGTAGTTCCAATATTTTGGCTACCTAATGCAAAGAGCTGACTCACTGGAAACCCTGATGCTGGGAAAGATTGAAGATAAAAGGAGAAGGGGGTGACAGAGGATGAGATGGTTAAATAGCATCATCAACTCAATTGACATGAATGACAACAAACTCTGGGAGAGAACAAAGGACAGGAAAACCTGGCATGCTTCAGTCCACGTGGTCACAAAGAGTTGGACGTGACTTAGTGACTGAATAACAACAGCAACAACAAATATTTCTCTATATTGCTTATTTGATTTTCTGTACTTGTTAACTCTATTGTTCATTTTATCATATTTGGAGTTAGTTATGCTATTTTGTTTTTGTTTTTATCTGCTACTTGAAAACTTTAGCTTATTTCCTTATTTCATATTAGCTTGAATCAGTCTATACTTTAAAATATGTTTGATCTTTTATTTTGACTTACTAGTCTCAGGTTATATCATCAATTTTATTTTCCTTTTTATTAATTTGTGGTGTTTTTTTAATGATAATAGTTAGTAGATATATTCTAAAAATCATTCATTGTTACTACAGAAAATTATTTTCACAAGTACATTATTATTCCAAGTGGTTCAAAAGATATTACCTATTTTTATAATTTTTAAATTTTTCCATCTTTTCACATAAGACCTGCCCCTCTCCAATTTTGATATCTTGTGCTGATATCCAAAGTTAATGACATTCAGAAAAGTCTTCTAACAGAAGCAAGATATGTGTGAATCAATCTTTTTATTCCCGCTGTCCTCTGGAACTGAAAGAATATTCTACTTTATGGCAGGGCTGATATGCAGAGCTTCCAGTTCAATTTTCAGTAATAGCCAGAAATGTATCTAGTATGGCTTTGTGGGATGAAAGTTTATTTTCTTCTACCCTCCAACAGTTCTTTAACCAGGAGAAGCATTTACATCCTAGTGAATTTGAGGCAGTCTATATTCTTTGACCAGAAAAATCTCTAAACCATCATGGCTCAGCCTATCTCTACTATTATGCAAAACATTATGTACTGGAAATAAACCTCAAGTAGTCTGTGCAATGTCTTCCATCC
This sequence comes from Dama dama, assembly GCF_033118175.1. Taxonomy (NCBI): domain Eukaryota; kingdom Metazoa; phylum Chordata; class Mammalia; order Artiodactyla; family Cervidae; genus Dama; species Dama dama. The sequence continues at coordinate 61,547,962 of NC_083692.1, read as the reverse complement.
CTTTTCTAAATTCTCTTGTTATCTTTGAGTTGCTGACTTACCAATGAGAGGTTAAAGGGAAATAACTCTGACTTTCCCAAGAAGAAAACATACAGAAAGCTGGCAGAGAGTGGGGGTTGGGAGTACGACAGTGACCTGGTTTTGTCCGTGGTCTAGGTACTGATCTCCAAGAATAAACGTGACTGAAAGGCAAAGTGAAAGTTGCTCAGTCGTGTCGGACCCTTTGCGACCCCTATACAGCCCATGGAATTCTCCAGGCCAGAATACTGGAGTGGGTAGCCTTTCCCTTCTCCAGGGAATCTTCCCAGACAAGGGAACAAACCCAGGTCGCCTGCATTGCAGGCAGATTCTTTACCAGCTGCGCTACCAGCAAAGCCCAAATGTGACTGGGCTGTACCATTTTAAAGGGAAAAGAATCCCTCCTAGATTGTGGCACTGTTTAATGGCCAGTTTCATTTTTTCTTCTACAGAATTGTGTTTTCCATCCATCTATCTATCTATCTTTCTATCTAATCTATCTACCTTCCTTTCCTTTTTCCCATTATTTCTATTTTCTGCTTTCTATGTTTGTATGTGTGTGTGTTTCAATAGCAGAAAGTTGTTAGAAAGGGTATATCAAACCCTTAAAGTGAAATGAAAAAAATTGAAAAAAATCTCAAGAAATTTAAATGTAATTATTTCATAATTTTGTAAGTCTCAAATACTATTGCTCTTGTCAAAAATTTTATGAAATTAAGAATAATAAAATGAACTAGTGTAACTTATGGTAACTACTTCTGCAAGGTCTGTTGAAAATGTTAAGAAGCAGAATTACTTTTAGAGTAGCAGGAAAAGGTAGGAAAAAGAGGAAAGTATTAAGCTAGCCAAAAATTTCATTCTGATTTTTCCATAACATGTAGAAAACCCAAACAAACTTTCTGGTAAACACGATATTTTCATAATTTCAAAAAAAAAGATAATTTATGATTGTATGATATAGAGTGGATATTTATAAATTTGAATCTCTTTTCTTGAACTTAAAAATTACAAAATAAGATATTTTCACTTGCTCTGATTCTGATCTTTTATGAAAAAATGGTCAAGCCATTTTCTTCATTCTTACCCATTGTCAGTATTAAAATTGACTCGTTAGAGATCTTTAACACTCTTTTGTAGACATGCCTAACACAGAACATGTTCTGAGGGCATCTCATTCCTGTTTGGCATGCTATAACCTTTTATTCTCTATAAGTGATCCTAAATCATATGTAATAAATATTGTTTCTGCTCTGCCTGAAATTATGAAAAATACTAAGTAGAAGATAGGAAATGACTTTGAAATGATTTGAAAATAAAATAGAAATAATGGAAATGTGTTAAAACTGAAAGGAGATATGTAAAAAAGCAAGCACTATATTGCAATGTTTACAATTTGGTACATTTTTGTCTATTTCTAGAAAACTGATACATTAGAGTTGTTCACTGAGATGAAATACAAAGAGAGGATAGAGGAAAGAATTACACTACAAGAGGAAAGAGTTCGAAATCCATGCAACATTCATAACGAAAGACAAAAAAGAAAGTTATGTGCAAGTAGCAGAAGACAGTAAATAATATTTTATCTAGCAATCATATTTGGGTAATCTGGGACCCACCATGCAGCTAATTCAACGGTGCACCCTCTTTGGAAGATGAGATATTACATAATCGCATTCTCCAGTGCTCTGAAAACAGAACCCAGGAGGCCGTGATTCTATGCAGAAACTCTCAAAGAGACTAGTACAAAGGATAAAATGGGCATTACTGATCCATATCTGCTCACCTGGAACATCTCTCCAGCTAACTTTATTTTATTTTTATTTATTTACTTATTTATTTTTTCAGTGGGTTTTATCATACATTGACATGAATCAGCAATAGATTTACACGTATTCCCCATCCCGATCCCCCCTCCCACCTCCCTCTCCACCCGATTCCTCTGGGTCTTCCCAGTGTACCAGGCCCGAGCACTTGTCTCATGCATCCCACCTGGGCTGGTGACCTGTTTCACCATAGATAATATACATGCTGTTCTTTCGCAACAGGCACACAAGTCTCATGAGTAGAGATACAGGCAGCCCAAGAAAGTGATTTTTATCCCACTTGCTGGACTGAGAGCATATATTCATTATCTGCATAACTGTTCCAACATTAATGAGCAATATTTAAATAAGAAAGATGTACTATGCTCACTTAACGGAGCTTCACATTTTACAAAGGCAATGCCTCTGATTTCATTTAAAAAACAAACAGAAAAGGAAAATCTTGGAATCTCGCTTCCCAAATCTGATGGCATAATACACTTTGGTCACGCAAGCGTAGAGCCGCTTATCAATTGTACCTCTGTGTTTTAAGAAATCTCTCTACTTAGATGGCTGTGAGCGCGTGCCAAGTCGCTTTAGTCCTGTCCAACTCTTTGCGACCCTATGGACTGTAGCCTGCCAGGCTCCTCTGTCTATGGGAGTCTCCAGGCAATGGAGGATTGCCATGTACTCCTCCAGGGGATGTTCCCAACCCAGGGATCGAACCCTATGTCTCCTTACGTCTCCTGCATTGCAAGTGGATACTTCACCACTAGCACCTACTCAGACGGCTACATGTCACCGGCTATCAACTAAGAGGATGATAGGAGGAGGCTAACTATGCAGTCTAGGCGGAATAACCCGAGTTTCTTATTTATGCCATGAGAGAGTCAAAATTAAGTACTATCATAGTTGCCTGCAGCTTAAGTTAAAAAATACTGTGAGACAGAGGCACAAAACCAGCAGTCCATCCAGGCAGATACACCAGGAAGAACATCTGGTCCAACTTCTGACTCAGACTAGATATAAGAAAGAGAACTGCAAACATCTTAGAACAGAGGGAATTCAGAGCTGGAAATAACAACAAAGAGCGTATCTTAGTTTTATAAAGAGAAAGCACTGTCCAAAAAGTAGAAGCAATTTAAATTTTCTGCAGTACATTTATTTCTCAGGAAAGGGGCTTCCAACTGAGAGCACGCACTCCTTCACAGACTCTGTGCTCAGTGGCTCAAATATATTCCAGCCCACAAATACCTGCAATGATTGAAGACTACAGACAACCACAATAAGGCATCAAAAAAGACAAGGGAAAAAAAAGACCAAAGGAAGATACTTAATGAGAAAGATTTGAGCAATATATGACACTGGTTTTCTTATTTTCATGTGAAGTGAATGATACCACTGAAGTTCAAAGCTGTTCGCTTTTCCCAGAAACTCAATTTTGAATTCTTTCAAAGAGGAACACTTTGAAAAGACTGAAACAACAAGGAACAAAAGAAATTCATACATGAGGAATGTGCTTTCAGAAGCAGTCTCTAAACTGAAATCTGTGGGAACCCTACGTATTTAATCAAGGACAGTAAATTGTTCTAATTAGAAATATCTTGTAAGTGATGAAGACAGTTCACCAGCTAACAGCCCTCTTAGGTCTTTGCCATTAAAAGAACCTTAATAAACTCTAACTGTCTTGCCACCTCTATATCCAGCTCACAAGAAATGCTCCGAGTAAAACCAGTAATTGTGGTAGGTGATGTCCACAAGGATTTGTAACTAGGAATGAAGGGAGCAGACAAGAAAGATAACTACTTCATACTAATGTTTTCCAAATCTCCTGGATGTTAAAAATTGCCTGAGGTAATTTTTAAAAATATACAATTCAGCCAGGAGTTATGCTTAAAAACACAAATTCCTGTTAAAATTACAACTTCAATCTAAGAGTCACTGACTAATAACCCTCCCAAGAAGGAATAGGAAGTTGTATGCTCAGGGACCCAAAGGATAATTACCAACATGATAATTCTGGAAATAAGTGATACCAATAATGGAGCATTTCATGCAAAGATGGGCACAATAAAGGACAGAAATGGTATGGACCTAAGAGAAGCAGAAGATATTAAGAAGAGGGGGCAAGAATACACAGAAGAACTATACAAAAAAGATCTTCATGACCCAGATAATCAGGATGGTGTGATCACTCACCTAGAGCCAGACATCCTGGAATCTGAAGTCAAGTGGGCCTTAGGAAGCATCACTATGAACAAAGCTAGTGGAGGTGATGGAATTCCAGTTGAGCTATTCCAAATCCTGAAAGATGATGCTGTGAAAGTGCTGCACTCAATAAGCCAGCAAATTTGGAAAACTCAGCAGTGGCCACAGGACTCAAAAAGGTCAGTTTTTATTACAATCCCAAAGAAAGGCAATGCGAAAGAATGCTCAAACTACCGCACAATTGCACTCATCTCACACGCTAGTAAAGTAGTGCTCAAAATTCTCCAAACCAGGCTTCAACAGTGTGTGAACTGTGAACTTCCAGATGTTCAAGCTGGTTTTAGAAAAGGCAGAGGAACCAGAGACCAAATTGCCAACATCTGTTGGATCATCGAAAGATCAAGTGAGTTCCAGAAAAACATCTACTTCTGCTTTATTGACTATGCCAAAGCCTTTTGTGGATCACAAAAAACTGTGGAAAATTCTGAAAGAGATGGGAATACCAGACCACCTGACCTGCCTCTTGAGAAATCGGTATGCAGGTCAAGAAGCATCAGTTAGAACTGGACTGGTTCCAAATTGGGAAAGGAGTACTTCAAGGCTGCATATTGTCCCTCTGCTTATTTAACTTCTATGCAGAGTACATCATGAGAAACACTGGGCTGGATGAAGCACAAACTGGAATCAAGGTTGCCGGGAGAAATATCAATAACCTCAATATGCAGATGACGCCACCCTCAAGGCAGAAAGTGAAGAAGAATTAAAGAGCCTCTTGATGAAAGTGAAAGAGGAGAGTGAAAAATTTGGCTTAAAACTCAACATTCAGAAAACTAAGATCATGGCATCCGGTCCCATCATTTCATGGCAAATAGATGGGGAAACAGTGGAAACAGTGACAGACTTTACTTTGGGGGGCTCCAAAATCACTGCAGATGGTGACTGCAGCCATAAAATTAAAAGACCCTTACTCCTTGGAAGAAAAGTTATGACCAACCTAGACAGCATAATAAAAAGCAGAGACGTTACTTTGTCAACAAAGGTCCATCTAGTCAAGGCTATGGTTTTTCCAGTAGGCATGTATGGGTGTGAGAGTTGGACTATAAAGAAAGCTGAGGGCTGAAGAATTGATGCTTTTGAACTGTGGAGTTGGAGAAGACTCTTGAGACCTCCTTGGACTGCAAGGAGATCCAATCAGTCCATCCTAAAGGAAATCAGCCCTGAATATTCAAATATGGGAAGGACTGATGCTGAAGCTGAAACTCCAATACTTTGGCCACCTCATGCAAAGAACTGACTCACCTGAAAAGACCCTGATGCTTGGAAAGATTGAAGGCAGGAGAAGAGGACGACAGAGGATGAAATGGTTGGATGGCACCACCGACTCAATAGACATGAGTTTGAGTAAACTCTGGAAGTTGGTGATGCACAGGGAGGCTGGCATGCTGCAGTTCATGGGATTGCAGAGTCTGACATGACTGAGTGACTGAACTTAACTGAATGAATAATGGAACATTTCTTTAAATGGGAATAATTGAATAAAGTAAGTGACAATTTTGCCTAGGTGATTTCAGTACTAAACAATTATTCTGGCTTCTCCTCTTTCCACCTCTCATCCTAAAATGATTTAATATATTAGTCACATATCAACATCAGAGGGTTTCCCTGATAGCTCAGTTGGTAGAGTCCGTCTGCAATGCAGGAGACCCCGGTTGGATTCCTGGGTTGGGAAGATCTGCTGGAGAAGGGTTGGCTACCCACTCCAGGATTCTTGGGCTTCCCTTGTGACTCAGCTGGTAAAGAATCCACCTGCAATACGGGAGACCTGGGTTTGATCCCTGGGTTGGGAAGATGCCCTGGTTTAGGGAAAGGCTACCCACTTGAGTATTCTGGCTTAGTGAATTCCATGGACTGTATAATCCATGGGGTCACAAAGAGTTGGACAGGACTCAACGACTTTCACTTCCACTTTTTTTCAAACTTCAGATGCTCAGAGCATACGGAGCTGGACTTGCAGAATTGAAGCATTTATGTACGGTTGTGGTTTGCTAACAAAAACTTTGAAGAACTTTTTAAAAAAGAAATTTTGTGTATATGTGTCAGAGAAATAAATATGTTAAACTCTAAGTCATGGAAAAGAGCAGGAATAGTCAGTCATCAAACAGTTCCTGAGAAGGTGAGTATAGAACTGCAAAAATAATAATAATAACAATAAACATTATATCATAAATAACAGTTTTCAGCAAATTTCTATTAAAATTGCTTTTGTATTTCCTTACCCCATTTCACTGGAAAAAAACAAACAAACATTCCTTTGAGAATTATATATGTACAAACTCCTGAAAAAAATCACATGAATGCTTGCCCCCAGGCATGTAGTATAATGTAAATACTGTATGGACTATAAGTCAGCTCCTGTGTTTAGGATGTTCATAACTTAGGTGGAAAAAGATGGGGCACAGCTATCCCAAAATTAAAACAACAGTAACAGTTCATAATATAGCAGTCCATCTAACTGCATGTGGTACAATATATACATATTATATATCATCCAAATGAGGCACCTAATGAAAAGTAATCAATCACAGAAAACTAACCAAACTGATCACATGGATCACAGCCTTGTCTAACTCAATGAAACTATGAGCCATGCTGTGTAGGACCACCCAAGACGGAAGAATCTTGGTAGAGAATTCTGACAAAAATGTGGTCCCCTGGAGAGGAGAATGGTAAACCACTTCAGCATTTTTGCCTTGAGAACCCCACGAACAGTATGAAATGACAAAAAGATGTGACACTGAAATTACTCTGATGCTGGGAAAGACTGAAGGCAGGAGGAGAAGGAGAGGACAGAGGACAAGACGGTTGGATGGCATCACCAACCCAATGGATGTGAATTTGAGCAAGCTCTGGGAGATGGTGAAGGACAGGAAAGCCTGGCGTGCTGCAGTCCATGCGGTCACAAAGAGTCAAACATGACGGAGCGACTGAGCAACAACAATGAAAGTAAACATGGTTTCGTGTGTTCGTGTGTCACTCAGTCATGTCTGACTCTGCGACCCAGGGGTCTGCAGCCCTCCATGCTCCTCTGTCCCTGGAAGTTTCCAGGCAAGAACACTGGAACCAGTTCCTATTTCCTTCTCCAGGGGATATTCCCGACCCAGGTATCAAATCCATGTCTTCTACATTAAAGACGGATTCTTTACCACTGAGCCACCTAGGAAGCCTGGTTTCATGTATGTGAGACTAACTATTCAGCTAAGTCTTCACACAGTGATTAAGGTGAACTTTGAAATAGAGGGAAATTCATTTTAGCAAAAAGATGAAAAGGAGACACTCTGTAAGAGCACTTAATTTCCAAGCAAACTTCTGGAGACAAGAACATATACACAGTATTATTAAATAAAGTATACACTTTTATGACCACCAGTTATATGCAAGGCATTGTGCAAAGTAGTTTTCATTTCATTTAATCCTCATATTATTGTTTTTGACTCTTTTCCAGCAAAAGAAAGGAAATTCTAGGGTTTTTCTAATCATTTCTTATAGAATGGTATCCTTTTTGTTTATATGGGTATAACTTAACGTATGGATTCCCTGCTCAGTGGGTAAAGATTCCGCCTGCGATGTAGGAGACCCTGGTTTGATTCCTGGGTAGGGACGATCCACCCTGGAGAAGGGATAGGCTACCCATTCCAGTATTCTTGGGCTTCCATTGTGGCTCAGCTGGTAAGGAATCCACCTGCAATGTGGGAGATGTGGGTTCTATCCCTGGGTTGGGAAGATACCCTGGAGAAGGGAAAGGCTGCCCACTTGAGTAATCTGGCCTGGAGAATTCCATGGACTGTATAGTCCATGGGGTTGCAAAGAGTTGGACATGACTGAGTGACTTTCACTTTTACTTTCAACTTAAAGTATAATGTTGTATTTGAAAGTTCAATGTTTGGTTGAGAGGAATATTTAGGACAGATCACCAATGTGCATAACCTAAGAATTTTATAACATTAGTCGTAAGTTCTCACTAGAATAATTACTGTAAGACAAACTGAGTAGTTTCGTTTTCAACTTTTCGACTTGAGAACTAGTATGCTCCTCTAATATGAATGACAAAGTACCTGATCAACTAGAGGAGTGGATGGAGGGAGGGGAGGGAGGCTAAAGAAAGAAAGGATATATGTGTAATTATGGCTGATTTGCATTATTGTATGGCAGAAACCAACATAACATTGTAAAGCAGTTTTCCTTCAGTTAAAAAAAAGAAAAAATCTTATAATAACATGGAAAAATGATATTTCAAAGGGAAGTCTTCAAATTAATCCTTTGAAATATGTGGGTGTATACATATGCAAACACATGATACATTTGATTCATTAATGATATATTTCTAATTCCGTATATTAACACCACATTAAACATAAAATTATATATATGTATATATACATATACATATGCTTTCTTTCTTTTGACAGATATCTTTAATTTCACTTTCTGAAGCTTGTGCTTTCCTGTGCACAACATAAGTGATTGAGGGAATTGTAGAAAAGAGAAAGGGCAATTGAGTCACTGCTAGAAGGAAAGAGGCCAAGTGTTTAGGACAAACCACCAACTCAGTGACTGTGAACCAGAGCAATTATGACTAAAGAGGTATAGTGAGGGTGCCACTAAGGAGGTAACTCTATTCTTCAAAGCAGCACCAAGATCATAAATTACTACTTTCTCTACAAAAAAAGCCACAGGGATTTATGATAAATGCCTGCCAAAATGGTAAAAAGGAAAAGCAAAGACAAGGCTGGTAGTTAGAGAGGGGAAAAAAAGCAATAGAGCTCAGAGGAAGGTTTCCTTTATCCTCCTCAGACTCAGCAATACTTTGTATCCATGACTGACTATATGGGCAGCTGAGTGATCAAATCACATAGGAAGTATATGTGCTACAGGAATGCAAAAGAAACACAATTAAGCTTCAAGCAGTGGAAAATCTGGAAATGGAGAGACATGAATCTTGCAGCATGACAAGCAATAAAGTTCTGAATAAGGGCTCTGGGAAAAGAGACTGTCACCTTTCATCCTTCTCCCACCATTAATATGCCCTATAATGGCATGAATGAGGGCATCACTTAAAGGTTTTGATAGCTTGGCATAATTTTTAATATTGTGAAGGAGCTGAAGAAGCAGCATAATGCCATAATGCAGTGGGGAAATGGACAGTCTCTCAGAGCCACACTGCTTGGGGATGCCTTCTCACTCTCCCATTTATCAGCTTTTTGACCTTGAGAAAGGCATTTAGCTTCCTGTGCCTCAGTTTTCCTATCTGTAAAATGAGGGACAAATAAGGCTGTGATGATGACTTAATGAGTATTTGCCTATGCGCATGTAGTTAGAAACAGAGCTTAACTCATATATATGGTGTGTGTGTGTGTGTGTGTGTGTGTGTGTATAATTTAATATTATTTTAACCATTAACTAGTTAAAACATCTCATATAAAATAAACTTTAACTCAATACTTAAAACATGCTAAACTAAAAACTCTATTCACAGAGTATCTGTCACATAATAAAATTTTTATATAAAGATGGAGCAGAAAGTGAGAAACACTGGAAACCAGTTGAGGAAACTGGATCTGGTCTTATAGTAATGGACAGCCATGGAGGGTAGTAGCTTACAAAGGTTATAGCTTACAGAGTGGAAGCAATGTGGGTTTTGCATTGCTATTAGGTTGGTACAGGAGAAAAGAGCTGAAGGGTGAGGGCAACCAGGCCAGTGTTGGAAAAGTCCAATAATCCAAAGATTTCTGGGTGAGTGACAGTGACAAACGCAATCTTAGGATGGTTTCAAACCAACTTCATGATACCTTGTGAAATTTTCTGAGGTCCTGCCTATCCATAATCTTCAAAATGTATCTCAACAAAGGGAAAGAGACAAGTATTTGTTCTTTAAGGGAATTACAAACTGACTAGAATTCTGGCAGCTCCAAAGTTGATGGAGGCTCATGTTGGTTTTGTTGCCCTTCATCTTATTTCTAAGTTGAAAAGCTAGGCGCCAATGACTGGTCCCCACACAACAGAAAACTCTTAATTACGACTGAATGAAGTAAGTAGTTTTTTTCCTTTCTGAAGCTTCTTCAAGTAAAGACTTGTATGGATAGTAACTCTGATTGTGATGAGGGTTGGCCGCTGAGGCCAAAATTAATCCAAATCTAAACAATATTTAATAAACAAACTAAAACAAAAGTAGGTTGGAATCCTATCCATGCCTAGTAGAGCTTCACCTGACCTCATAAACTGAAGTTCTCATGGTTAGTTTTTCCTTTAACTAAGGAGTTAAAAATAGCATTAAAATCTAGATTAAACCAATGGAGAAAATCTTTAAAGTATATTTTAGTTAAGCTTGGCACCTCTTTAGGACATAAATGCCAGGTGCATTGCTTTTTCAAATGACTTTAGCTCACTGCAAAGTGTCTGAGCATATAGGGAATCTTGAGAATTTACTATGCAAATAATAATCACTTAAAATTACCTTTGAAATGTCAAATCTGCTTCATACTGAGGACTGAAAATTTGAAAAAAAGATTTTTCTTTCAAGTTTTATATCCAGAGGAAGGCTCTGGAAACAAATATGATTCTGTTCTATTTGATTGCTATATGTGTGTGTGTGTGTGTGTGTGTGTGTGTGTGTATACATAGATACATAATAGTTCAGACAAATATAAAAATCACATAACAATGACTTACATGATGTCATAATATACTCAAATATATTGAGGTAACAATTCTCAAAAGACTTAGTGAACTTAATTTGGATTAGAAATGGGAAGAAATTAACATCTTCTTGTCATATTAGAAGGGCACCCTAGTTTAATGCCTATAAAGGTAGAGAGAGTTTTCCCTCATACTCCCCTTGTCTCTCTTTTGTATGAAAGAAATTAAAATAATGACACTGCAACCAGGTTCACTAATGTTCAGTTCTATCACAGTGTCAGCTAGCAGATTTTTATGAGGTTTCCCATGGGATCAGTTTCTCTAGTTTAAATGGAACTTTCACTGAAGGGCTACCAGGTGGCAGGTCGATCAAGATGAGTGAAAAACTCTCCCAGGAGAAGGTATTTCCAGTGCCAAATTGGTATCAATTAATTAAAGCATCAAATCAAGGTTGACTTTATACTCAGCTACAAAGACATTATTTTTTCCTAAAGTTTATAATAGAAAGTTTCAGGAAGTGAATTTCTGTTATGATTTATCAGCAATGGTGAATTTGTTTACAAGTCCAATCTCAAGGTTGTAGTGGAGTGGTAAGGAAAAATTACTATTCTTCTCCACCTGGGGTAGTATTAGGGAGGAGGTTCCAAATCACTGTTACTAGTCTTTTAGTATCCCAAAATATTATAGAGTGATAGTGCAAGAAAAAGACCCTGATGCTGGGAAAGATTGAAGGCAGGAGGAGAAGGGGATGACAAAGAATGAGATGGCTGGATGGCATCACTGACTCAATGGACATGAGTCTGAGCAAGCTCCATGAGATGCTGAAGGACAAGGAAGCCTGGCGTGCTGCACTCCATGGGGTTGCAGAGTTGGACATGATTGAGTGACTGAACAACAACAAGTGCAAAAACGAGTGAGGGTTTTTTTTTTCTTTCTTTTTTTATCTCACCAGGTAAAGCTAGATGGCTCTCAGAATAGAAGCCAGACAAGAAGGGGAGAGATTTTAGAGCATTTTTCTATTTCCCATGACTAATGGCATTAATGGAGAGTTTTTTGGATTTTTTTGTTTTTTTTTAGTAACAGACTCTGGATGTTGTCGTTATCATTTTAACACAGTCTGTGCTAAATCACTTAGTAGTGAGAGAAAGTTATAAAATTATCTTGACATTTAAAAATACATTGCCTTATTTCCACTCTATATTAAACTAGTTAAACATATTTTAAAATCAACTAAAGCAAAACAAGGAGGAAATTCAACATATGAAAAAATCTACGTAATATAATTTAGAGAAATGCTTATTTATTTAAAAAATAATCCTGGCAGCCTTTTTCTCATTTTTAGAACTTCTTTAGCAAAATGCTTTCTACTTTTCATTTAGAAACACCTCTTCTTGGTTAAATTGATTTATTCAACAAAATAAAATAACATATTAGATAATTTGCACAGTTAACTCTCACATAACTCCAAATTTTAAAACTGCCTGAATCATTTTAGTGGCATATTTACTCTTTGGGAATTAATTTAGTAATAAACTCTATGAATGCAGAAAACATAAAAGGCTTGACAAATACAATGATTCTTGGATTCCATAAGAGTTTCAATTTTGTATTACGATAATAATTTACTAAATTGGAAGACAGTAGCTGAAAAATCATTTATATCTCTTTCCTAATAAGTTTTAGTCTGTTACAAGATCGAGTCCGGTCCAGTTCAGTCACTCAGTCGTGTCCGACTCTTTGCAACCCCATGAATTGCTGCACGCTAGGCCTCCCTGTCCATCATCAACTCCCAGAGTCCACCCAAACCCATGTCCATCGAGTCGGTGATGCCATCCAGCCATCTCATCCTCTGTCGTCCCCTTCTCCTCCTGCCCCAAATCCTTCCCAGCATTAGGGTCTTTTCAAATGAGTCAACTCTTCGCATCAGGTGGCCAAAGTATTGGAGTTTCAGCTTCAACAACAGTTCTTCCAATACCCAGGACTGATCTCCTTTAGGATGGACTGGTTGGATCTCCTTGCAGTCCAAGGGACTCTCAAGAGTCTTCTCCAACACCACAGTTCAAAAGCATCAATTCTTCGGCACTCAACTTTCTTTATAGTCCAACTCTAACATCCATACATGACTACTGGAAAAACCATGGCCTTGACTAGACGGACCTTTGTTGGCAAAGTAATGTCTCTGCTTTTATTTTTTATTTATTTTTTATGCTGTTTTTATTTATTTTTTCGTTTATTTTTATTAGTTGGAGGCCAACCACTCCACAATATTGTAGTGGTCTTTGTCATACACCGACATGAATCAGCCATGGATAATATGCTATCCAGGTTGGTCATAACTTTTCCTCCAAGGAGTAAGCATCTTTTAATTTCATGGCTGCAATCACCATCTGCAGTGATTTTGGAGCCCCCCAAAATAAAGTCTGACACTGTTTCCACTGTTTCCCCATCTATTTCCCATGAAGTGATGGGACCAGATGCCATGATCTTTGTTTTCTGAAAGTTGAGATTTAAGATCAGGCTTCCACAAATAAAACGTTTATGGTGTTGTTATTTTTTCAGTGAATACTGAATGAAATCCTTTTTATTCAAGGTAATATAGTAAGTTACATCAGGGACATTGGGGAACAGTATTGTTTTACCTGTAAGTCTGTAAATGTAATATATCAAAACTAATGATAATTCAGAAAAGGAGAAAGCATATAAATAATCCCATTATTCCAACACAATGGTTCTATTATTGCTTATTCATCTTTGAGCTATGCCTATATGTATATTTTAGCTATTAAATATATATATATATATATATATATATATATATATATATATACTTTAGACATAGTAATAGCATATATATAACTTTAGTTTTCATTTTTTTTACTTAACATTCATCTCCTACGATCTTCCATATTTTAATGTCATTAGTAATGATTGCATACTATTCTATCAAACTGCTACCCTATAACTTTTTCTTTTTTAAGAATGGCTTTTAAATTTTTTAAACTTTTTATTTTGTATTGAGGTATAGCCAGTTAACAATGTTGTGATATTTCCAGGTGAACAGTGAAGAGACTCAGCCATACATATACAGGTATTCATAACTTTTAAACTAAAATATATTAAGATTTTTAAAAAGTGAAATGATGATTTAAAGCAACTGAAGTTCTTTGGGGTTTCTCAGTTGGTATTAGTGGTAAAGAACATGTCTGCCAATGCAGGAGACATGAGAGACATGGGTTTGATCCCTGGTTCAGGAAGATCCCCTGGAGAAGGAAATGGCAACCCACTCCAGTATTCTTGCCTGGGAAAGCCCAAAGACAGAGGAGCCTGGTGGGCTACAGTCCATGGGGCCACAAAGAGTCAGACACGACTGAGCTACTTAGCACTTGAAATTCCTTGATAATCTGAAACTGTAAGTCAAAATATCATATACATTTTTGTGGCCGTCACTTGCTCAGATTTTTATCCTTTTTTCTTGATCATATACTATACCCACTTTATGACTAAAATCATAAAGCTTAAACAATTTCTTATGTCTGCCAAAAACTAAAAGGTAAAGCTAAATTTTGAACACAGAATGTTTAATTCTTAGGGTGTACGCATCACTTCTGTCACACAGTTATCAAGTGCTTACTTTGTGAGACTTGCCATGCTAGTCACTGGACGACAAAATAATTTGTAAGGCAAAACCCTTACAATAAACCCTTACAAAAAACCCTTACAATAAACCCTTACAAAACCCTTCTCAATCAACATAACTAATTTATTTACAGAAGTGAGGCAGTGGACTGTTGGTTCTACAGCCTCTACAGAGGCAAGCCTGGTTCAGTTAATGCCAGTGGTTAAGGATGGAATGATTAGAGCAGCTTTAGTACATTAGCAGGTCACTACCTAAAAATGGCGTCAGCAAAGAGTCAGGCAAGGCATGGGGAACTTGATCACCCTGGAGGAGTATAGAAAGAGGGGCTGTGGGGTTTTCCTTTATCTCACCAGCTGGGCAACTTTAAAATCCTGTGTCTCCATTTCCTTAGCTGGAAAGAATTTTAATAATATCAGGCTTCCCAAGTGGCTCACTCAGCCTGCCAATGCAGGAGACACAGAAGACTCGGGTTTGATACCTGGATGGGGAAGATCCCATGGAGGAGGAAATGGCAACACACTCCAATATTCTTGCCTGGAAAATCCCATGAACAGAGGAGCCTGGTGGGTTACAGTCCATGGGATCACAAGAGTTGGACATGACTTAGCGACTGAACAACTTTGTTGAATGGTTCTGAGATTCAGTGAATTTGTACCCGAAGGCTGCTTACCAGAATCTCTGTGCTAGATTAAAAAAAAAAAATCCTCAAGACTGTATATTTTTGTTGTTGATAGTATTCTTCAGCGAATTTAAGAGCCAAGTGCAAGTTTGTATAACTGAGCATGAGAAGGCAAGAGGTTCATTTAGGGAAGTGTTCGGAGAAGAATACACACAGACCAGGTGGAGAAAGTTCATGTGTAATTAATGACCAGGAAGCAAAGGCATGAGGACAAAGCAGATAAAAGGAGGGAGAGAGATCAGGGCCTGGAACAGACCACAGGGCAAAGGTTCAGTCAGCCCTGACAGTGGGCAGCTTGCTCTGCTCTGAGCTTCCAGTCCCCTTCATTTTGAGTTAAGGCACCAGAGGTCCCTCTCCAAGCCACGGAGTAAGACAGATTCCAACCATCAGCCATGAGTATGACAACTCTCTCTTGTTTTATAAATAATATTGCTTTAAATGTTGGCTTTAGGCATTTAAAGAAACCATAAATGTACTCCAAGACAATTTCTGAAACAGCAAGGACTTTAACATTTTGAAATAAAGCTCTTTGAAAGAAACTAACACAACATTGTAGAACAACTATACTCCAATAAAATTTAATTAAAAATACTAAAAAAATAAAGTAAAGCTCTTTGAAACCAAAGGCAGAATAAAAAAGAAAATAAATTGACTACATTATTACTAACCTACTTGAAATGTGAAAAAGCATCATGAAGAAAGTTAAAAGGTAAAGGACAAACCGCAAGGGGACTTGTAATATAAAGTCAATAAAGAGTTAACATCATTATATATAAAAGACTTACAAAACAAATTTCTAAAACTCCATGATGGTCTAGATATGTGTTTCAGGAAGCTCATTTTGAGAACAGTGTGAATAAGGCAAAGCTGGAGGCTCAAAGAAAGCTACTGTGATGGTCCACAGAAGTGAGAGAGAACCTGAACTAACAGTAGTGGCAGCAGGGAAGAAAAGAGAGGGAGGCAGAGCTTCAGGAAACATTGGGGAGATTAAATTTACAGTGACTGATTAAACACATGAAGAAATTCTCTAACTGGGGCAGGAATGAGGGAAAAGGATGGACCTAGAATACATCTGTTATTAGCAAATTTAAATTTTATTTCCTATTTATGGATGCTTGGTATACTTGCTCTCTACTTGAAATGTGTTTTCTTCCATTAACAAGAAACAGCTCATCAGTAAAATTCAGTCTGACATCAAAAAATAAAATAAAAATTCCAT
This sequence comes from Dama dama, assembly GCF_033118175.1. Taxonomy (NCBI): domain Eukaryota; kingdom Metazoa; phylum Chordata; class Mammalia; order Artiodactyla; family Cervidae; genus Dama; species Dama dama. Next base: position 61,531,706 of record NC_083692.1, on the reverse strand, counting down.
TAGAAAATGGACAAGTTCAAAGACAAAATTAATTTTTAAAAACTTTAACTGGCTCAAAAACATAGACATAAATGTTTAATCTGAGTAATGAAAATCTGTGAATATAAAAACTTACAAATTGTCAAAAGGAATGAACTATGCACATATATTTAAAATCTAGTCTTAGACATAAGAAAAGAGGCATCATACTTGCCAGGGGTATAAAACATTAAAAAAAAATTATCTGGAGAACAATTTGTCAAAATGTAACAAAGCTCTTTAAAAATTTATAAAATTTTATCCTGAATATCCTAAATAATAAAATAAGGATATTCATGAAGGTTTAAATATAAAGGTAATAAACTTAGAACATTTTGCACTAGAACAATTTAAGTATATTTTTCAGACAGTTCAGTTCTGTCACTCAGTCTTCTCAGACTCTTTGCGACCCCATGGACTGCTTCATGCCAGGCTTTGCTGTCCATCACCAACTGCATTCAAAGTCATGTCCATGAAGTCGGATATGCCATCCACTCATCTCATCCTCTGTCATCCCCTTCTACTCCTACCTTCAGTCTTTCCCAGCATCAGGGTCATTTCCAATGAGTCAGTTCTTTGCATCAGGTGGACAAAGGATTGGAATTCAGATTCAGCATGAGTCTTTCCAATAAATATTCAGCACTGATGTCCTTTAGGATGGACTGGTTGGATCTCCTTATACTCCAAAGGACTCTCAAGAGTTCTCCAACACCACAGTTCAAAAGCATCAATTCTTCCGCACTCAGCTTTCTTTATAGTCCAACTCTCACATTCATACATGACTACTGTAAAATCCATAGCTTTGACTAAACAGACATTTGCTGGCAAGTAATGTCTCTGCTTTTTATTATGCTGTCTAGGTTGGTCATAACTATCCTTCCAAGGAGTAAGCGTCTTTTAATTTCATGGCTGCAATCACCATCTGCAGTGATTTTGGAGCCCAAAAAATAAAGTCAGCCACTGTTTCCACTATTGCCCCATCTATTTGCCATGAAGTGATGGGACCAAATGTCATGACACTTTTCTGAATGTTGAACTTTAAGCCAACTTTTTCACTCTCCTCTTTCACTATCATCAATAGGCTCTGCCATAAGGGTGGTGTCATCTCTGTGTATCTGAGGTTATTGATTTTTTCCTGGCAATCTTGATTCCAGCTTGTGCTTCATCCAGTACAGCATTTGGCATGATGTACTCTGCATAGAAGTTATATAAGCAGAGGGACAACATATAGCCTTGATGTGCTTCTTTCCCGATTTGGAGCCAAACTGTTGTTCCATGTCCAGTTCTAACTGTTGCTTCTGACCTGCATGCAGATTTCTCAGGAGGCAGGTCAGGTGGTCTGGTATTCCTGTCTCTTTAAGAATTTTCCACACTTGGTTGTGATCCACACAGTCAATGACTTTGGCATAGTCAATAAAGCAGAAATAGATGTTCTTCTGGAACTGTCTTGCTTTTTCAATGATCCAAAGGATGTTGGCAATTTGACCTCTGATTCCTCTGCCTTTTCTAAATTCAGCTGGAACATCTGAAAGTTCACAGTTCACACACAGAACAGAAGCCTGGCTTGGAGAATTTTGAGCATTATTTTGCTGGCATGTGAGATGAGTGGAATTGTACGGTAGTTTGAGCATTATTTGACATTGACTTTTTTTGAAATTGGAATGAAAACTGACCTTTTCGAGTCCTGTGACCACTGCTGAGTTTTCCAAGTTTGCTGGCATATTGAGCGCAACACTTTCACAGCATCATATTTTAGGATTTGAAATAGCTCAACTGGAATTCCATCACCTCCACTAGTTTTGTTCATAGTGATGCTTCCTAAGGCCCATTTGACTTCACATTCCAGGATGTCTGGCTCCAGGTTGGTTATCACACCATTGTGGTTATCTGGGTGATGAAGATCCGTTTTGTATAGCTCTTCTCTGTATTCTTGCCACCTCTTCTTAATATCTTCTGCTTCTGTTAGGTTCATACCATTTCTGTCCTTTATTGTGCCATCTTTGCAAGAAATGTTCCCTTGGTATCTCTAGTTTTCTTGAAGAGATCTCTAGTCTTTCCCATTCTATTGTTGTCCTCTATGTCTTTGCATTGATCACTAAGGAAGGCTTTTTTTATCTCTCCTCAATATTTTTTGGAACTCTGCATTCAAATGGGTATATCTTTCCTTTTCACTTTTGCCTTTCATGTCTTTTCTTTTCTCAGCTATTTGTAAGGCCTCCTCAAACAGCCATTTTGCCTTTCTGCATTTCTTTTTCTTGGGAATTGTCTTGATCCATGCCTCCTGTACAATGTCATGAACCTCCATCCATAGTTCTTCAGGCACTCTCTCTGTCAGATCTAATCCCTAGAATCTATTTGTCACTTCCACTGTATAAACATAATGGATTTGAATTGGGTCATACCTGAATGATCTAGTGGTTTCACCTACTTTCTTCAATTTAAGTCTGAATTTGGCAATAAGGTGTTCATGATCTGAGCCACAGTCAGCTCCCAGTCTTGTTTTTGTTGACTGTATATAGCTTCTCCATCTTTGGCTGCAAAGAATATAATCAATCTGATTTTGGTATTGACTATCTGGTGACGTCCAAGTGTAGTCTTCTCTTGTGTTGTTGGAAGAGGGTGTTTGCTATGACCAATGCGTTCTCTTGGCAAAATTCTGTTAGCCTTTGACTTGCTTCATTTTGTACTCCAATGCCAAATTTGCCAGTTACTACAGGTATTTCTTGACTTCCTATTTTTGCATTCCAGCCCCCTATAATGAAAAAGACATCTTTTTTGGGTGTTAGTTCTAGAAGGTCTTGTAGGTCTTCATAGAACCTTTCAACTTCAGCTTCTTCAGCATTAATGCTTGTGGCATAGGCTTGGATTACTGTGAGACTGAATGGTTTGTCTTGGAAATGAACAGAGATCATTCTGTCGTTTTTGAGATTGCATCCAAGCATTTCATTTCAGACTCTTTTGTTGACTATGATGGCTACTCCATTTCTTCTAAGGGATTCTTGCCCACATTAGTAGATACAATGGTCATCTGAGTTAAATTCACCCATTCCAGTCCATTTTAGTTCACTGATTCCTAAAATGTTGATGCTCACACTTGCCATCTCCTGTTTGACCACTTCCAATTTGCCTTGATTCAAGGACCTAACATTCCAGGTTCCTATGCAATACTGCTCTTTACAGCATCAGACTTTCCTTCCATCACCAGTCACATCCACAACTGGGTGTTGTTTTTGCTTTGGCTCTGTCTCTTCATTCTTTCTGGAGTTATTTCTCCACTGATCTCCAGAAGCATATCAGGTACCTACCAGCCTGGGGAGTTCATCTTTCAATGTCCTATCTTTTTGGCTTTTCATACTGTTCACAGGGTTCTCAAGGCAAGATATTTTTAGTGCTTACTTATCAGGGGTTACTTAATAAAATATCATATATATTATCTGAATCATTATCTAATGAACAGTTATTGACATATAAAGATATAAACATATCCCCAGGTGAAGAAAATAATTTGATTTTATGTTGGTAAATTCTATATAAGTGTGTCTAGAAATCTGAAGGACATAGAGTTTATCATTTAGCATGAAGTGGCATATTTTTAAATTAGCCTTCTTTTCCCTAATCATGCATTATACATTTTCAATAACAAATGTGGACATCTTCATATAGTTTTATAGTGGGAAAAATATTAAAATGTGTAACAACATGACCTTTGGACACAGTCAGATCAGGTATGGATAGACAGTTTTGCCAACGAGCAATCTCCTTAATACTCAGGTTTTAAGTTTAATCATGGTATCCAGATTATAAAGTCACACATATTAAATTAATTAATATATGTAAAGTGCTTGATACAAAGATTGCCATGTAAGGAATACTCAATAAATCTCTGTTCAGTTTTTAGAAATTTCATTTGAAAGAACTTTAAGCTTCTGGATATTAGAAAACATGATTTTAATTTAAATAACCCTGGAAGCTAAAATAGTACCAAGTATGAAATGAAAATTCATTTGAAATGGAAATGAAATGAAATGGAAAATTCTGAAGGAGATGAGAATACTAGACCACCTGACCTACTCTTGAGAAACCTATATGCTGGTCAGGAAGCAACAGTTAGAGCTGGACATGGAACAACAGACTGGTTCCAAATAGGAAAAGGAGTACATCAAGGCTCTATACTGTCACCCTGCTTACTTAACTTATATGCAGAGTAAATCATGAGAAATGCTGGGCTGGAAGAAGCACAAGCTGGAATCAAGATTGCTGGGAGAAATATCAATAACCTCAGATATGCAGATGACACCACCCTTATGGCAGAAAGTGAAGAAGAACTAAAGAGCCTCTTGATGAAAGTGAAAGAGGAGAGTGAAAAAGTTGGCTTAATTATTTAGAAAAGCAAGATCATGGCATCTGGTCCCATCACTTCACGGGAAATAGATGGGCAAACAGTGGAAACAGTGGCTGACTTTATTTTGGGGGGCTCCAAAATCACTGCAGATGGTGATTGCAGCCATGACATTAAAAGACACTTACTCCTTGGAAAGAAAGTTATGACCAATCTAGATAGAACATTAAAAAGCAGAAACATTACTTTGCCAACAAAGGTCCGTCTAGTCAAGGCCATGGTTTTTCCAGTAGTCATGTATGGATGTAAGAGTTGGACTGTGAAGAAAGCTGAGCACCAAAGAATTGATGCTTTTGAACTATGGTGTTGGAGAAGACTCTTGAGAGTCCCTTGGACTGCAAGGAGATCCAACCAGTCCATCCTAAAGGAGATCAGTCCTGGGTGTTCATTGGAAGGACTGATGTTGAAGCTGAAACTCCAATACTTTGGCCACCTGATGCGAAGAGCTGACTCATTTGAAAATACCCTGATTCTGGGAAAGTTTGAGGGCAGGAGGAGAAGGGGACAACAGAGGATGAGATGGCTGGATGGCATCACCGACTCGATGGACATGGGTTTGGGTGGACTCTGGGAGTTGGTGATGAATAGGGAGGCCTGGCGTGCTGTGGTTCATGGGGTTGCAAAGAGTTGGACACAACTGAGCAACTGAACTGAACTGATGAAATGAAATTTTGTGAAATTTGTGAAATGGAAGGAAGAATGAAGGCCTAACATGGAAAGCATGCTCCTGCTATGTTTGAACATCTCAAACGGAGTCCATATGTGATTCTTTTGATTCTTCAGGTGCTCATCCAAATTTTCATTTATGACCCTAACTCTGACTTTTTGCTTTACCTGACTTAAATAATTATTGGCTTTCAACTTTGATTTCTACCTTGGATTTTAATTTTGTACATCAAATCGTACCTGATAGTTGACTCATGTTCCCCCACTATAGCAACTTTTGTTTTTGTGTACTAATCCTTTGTCTGAGATATGAGAATGATATTCATTCATTTATAAGTGAAGAGAGAGAGATCCTCATAGATTCTGTGTGTTAGAGGATCTTGCCCAATTCCATCAAGAAACCATCTGTGATACTCCATAGGTCATCAGACATACATGTGGCACCAAGCAGCCTGAGAAAACATCATATAATCTTTCTTTTAAAGAGAACAAAACTGTGTCCCTGAAGGTCAAGGTATTTGTCCATGGTTAAACAGCTAAATAGTAAGAGGACTCAGTTCAGGCCTTCTTATTTCCAGACCACTGACCTTCCCACAACATCCTGCAGCTTTCAAGGTACTTAAAAATAAACTCAGTGCTGCTGAAACATATTGTTTTTGTTTTTAAAATGGACAACACTTCTGGTATTTTAGTTCACGATGCCTAAGGCAAAACTCAACCCTACATATTTTCTCTGACGAAAGTAAAGTTCAGTTCATCTTTAAATAGCTGCAGCTGACTGGGTAGAAATTTTGTTTTCCATATGCTAAAGCAACCAAACTTCAGGGATAAACTTTCTACTTTTCAAAACACAAACATATTGAATATATTCTAGATGGACATATTGGTGGCCAAAACTAATATACTTATGCAATATCAAATAATGCTTTCAGTGCTACTTTTGCTTAAATGCAATTATATTTACAAATATTTCTTTATATATGTTTTTATATCCAAGGGCAGTACTTATCTAGCAACAATGAATTCAAAGAATGCATTGAAAAAATTTCCTGTGAGCTTGGAATTCAGTGGAGAGTATTTCACCAGTGGATGCCACAGCATGCTAAATAGATGAGGAAAAGACACAGCTTTGAAGTGCTGGGGATTTTTTGGCATCTTGAAGCCTTTGAAATGGTAGCTAATTTCTAGAGAACGTCACCTTTGATTCTTTTAGGCAAGTTAACTTTGTCTGTAGTTCCCTATACTTGGTCTCATCAAAAGGAAATATCCACCATGCTCACATTAAAACAATGATCTTTGAGAGTAAGAGTCGTTACATAACCTCTTTCTTATAACAGTCAAATAAATATGATCATTTTTTCTCAATTAAACTGAATTTGCAAGGTGCACTGCATATAAACATAATAATTATCCTAATTATAAGTCACATAGATCAATACTAGATCTTGATATAAACTCAGAAATACTTCAAAATTGATAACCACTTTCCTGTTGAGATATAGAGTAGCATGATGATTCAAATGATAATATACACTGCTAAACACAATTCTTTATTTTTCAAATGAGGTTTGCATCAATTCAAAACCTAGGTCCTCCAGTAAGGTAAGGTACAACTGACTACATGCTCTCGTCTCTAGACTCAAAGCTGCAAACTGTATAAACTATTAAAGGATCTCCTGCCTCCTCGTGGCGTCTAATTTTAATTACAGGTTTACTCCTTACCAGCAATTATTGTCCTATACAAAGGAAAACTGCAAAGAGTCGGACAAAATTGTGTGACTTTCACTTTTCCAAACAGGACATAAATATTTAATGATGCAAATATTCCCTTTGGTGAAATGTTTTTCTAAATATCCACCAGTAAACATTCACTCTATCTCATCAGTAAAGAAAAACATTCACACATTACAAGAAACGAGTGATTCCAGACAGTAATTATTTATAACACATCCCATATTCCCTCCCCCAGTGATGTACCATGCTCTGAGCTAACCACACAAAAATCTGAATCATCTTACCACCATCAGTTTATTGCTTCCAGTTCATACAATCTCTCTCAAGTCAAATCATGTCTGCTCCATTTCTACAGCCCTTGACAATGTTCGGGTTCACATCTTATCTTCCAAAGGTCATGCAATAACATCCTTTCTGTTCTCTCTCCCTTCAGGTTCATCCCTTTCAAAGGCCTTACGCAAAACTGAAGCATAAATATTTTTTAAATGTGGCTCCTTTACATATAAAAGCATACAATTTTAATTATTTAGTAACTATCTCATAACTAATGCCTTTCCCTTCTTAATATTTACTTAAAAGTTTCTAATAGAAATTTCTTTAAATATCAATCAACCTTTAGCACATGTAAAATTAATGCATAAATACATATAAAGAATAAAACATTTCCATAGAAAAGAACCTAATATGTTAGTGTTTACAGTTAATCTAAGAACTGCACACATTGAACTAAAATTGTTTCTGGTTAAGGCATTTAAGTTCTGGGGGATTATTTTAACATGTCAAATTAATTTTTCCCATCATATGTTTTTTATATCTAAGAAACAACAGTTCTAAGAAAATGAAGCCTTTAATTTGTCTAAAATAAAATATTTGACAACAGACTGACATTTAGTTCCTAATTTCTTGCATTACTTGGTAAAAAATGATTATAAGAATTAATATTTCAAGCAGCAAGTACTAACAATCCAATATTTTCTGTCAAGAGAATACAGTGTAGATGTTGAATATGACATTAATATTATGTAAAAGAAAAAATACTGTTTTCTCACCTTTTCTTCAAAATGATGAAGATACAAAATACACTTAACTATCATCCCCATAACAGGAAAAAACAGACAAACTTAGTCTACCAAGGCGGCTCCAGTGGTAAAGAACCTGCCTGCCAATGCAGGAGACCTAAGAGATGCGGGTTCAATCCCTGGGTCAGGAAGATCTCCTGGAGAAGGGCATGGCAGTCCACTCCAGTATTCTTGGCTAGAGAATTCCATGGACAGAGGAGGCTGGTGGGCTACAGTCCACAGAGTGGAAAAGAATCAGACACAACTGAAGTGCCTTAGCATGCACCAATATTGATTCCTGAAAAACCACTGTAGCTTTTGAAACCTGGAATTGAAGGCAAACTAGGAAAGAGAAGATTGTGAGGTGGTGGTTGTTGTTAATTTTTTTGCCCAAATAGGAATCTTTAAGAAGAATGAGGTATTGTAAATCCCCCTGTAGTAATTAGGACAATGTAGTATTGTGAAAATTCTCACATTATAGGATGATTATATTATTCTTTTTTACACTGATAGGGAAAAGCACCCTTGAGAACTGTTCCAATAGTAATAATTATCCTGCTATTATAATGGTAATCTCATAGTGTTTGAGAATAGAAATGGATAAAGAATGAGAGAAAAATCCTAAGATATTAGAAGTCTTTATATAAGACCGTTCTAACGTTAAATCTAGAGGCACATAAGTAGTGACACTGCCATTGCAAATATGAGTTAAAGAGGTCCAATTCTCTGCCTAAGTTAATGTGATACTAAGAAAAGATGCTAGCCTTACTCCTCCTACTTTTTCACTCCCTTTGCCACATAGAAAGTGATAAGCGTAGGAGGAAATCTGACTTGGCAAAGAACCAGTACTATTTCCAGTGTGCAGAAAACAGTTTCCACTTAGAAATATTAAAACCAACATTAACTGAATAGACTATCAGAGGTTTTGATGGACAGTGTTTACATGATGCATCAGTTTACAGGAAATGAAATTTGCTAATGATATGGCTGCCCATGATGCAAAACAAGGTTTACAGATGCAAAGTATTTTGTCCAACATGTTAATAGCCAAGACGAAGAAGTTGTAACAGACACTAATACCCTGAACTTTCAGAACAATGTTTCCTCTGTGCCTTGAGTGTAAAATAGATCTGGTGCAAAAATAACCCTTCTCTACCTACAGAGAAAAGTAATCAAATTATTCCAGAGTCATATAATCACTTAAGTCCTTTTTATTACCAGATAAAGCACATAAAAGAGAAGGAATGTTTTTCTTAGTTTCTCTATCCTAGGTAGAAGGGCTTCAAAGGCACTGGAACACTTAGAGCTCTGAAATTATACTTGACTTAGTAATTTTGCAATGCCATGCTCAGTCATGTCCAACTTTTTGCAGCCCCATGGACTGTAGCCCACAAGGCTCCTCTGTCCATGGAATTTTCCAAGCAAGAATATTGGAGTGGGTTGCCACTTTCTACTCCAGGGGCTCTTCCTGATCCAAGGATCAAGCCCACATCTCTTGTGTTTCTTGTGTCTCCTATGTTGGCAGGCAGATTTTTTAACATTAGTGCCACCTGGGAAGGCCCAGGTCTTATCATATCAGAGTTATTTTTCCATTGATGAAAATTAAAACACTATTTCACTAGAAGTAGCATAGATTATTTCTGAATATAAAAATAAAATATCTAATGAGTACTGTACATGAGGAAATATATGAACCATCAGAAATAAATGGCTGAAAACACATAATGATTTTGTTATCCCACATTTACATAATGTTAAAGATATACAAGGACTATAATATAGGGGTAGGTCTTAGTTAACATATCTTTAGTAATATATTGCAGTGAATTAACAGACTCTGTAGGTTGAATTCAGATTTCCCTGGTGGCTCAGATGGTAAAGATTTTGCCTGCAATGCAGGAGCGAAGTGAAGTTGCTCAGTCGTGTCCGACTCGTTGCGACCCCATGGACTGTAGCCTACCAGGCTCCTCCATCCATGGAATTTTCCAGGCAAGAGTACTGGAGTGGGTTGCCATTTCCTTCTCCAGGGGATCTTCCCGAACCAGGGATTGAACCTGGGTCTCCCGCATTGCAGGCAGACGCTTTATCGTCTGAGCCACCAGGGAAGTCTCCCTGGAGACCCAGATTCAATTCCTGGGTTGGGAAGATCACCTGGCAAAGGAATTGGCAAACCACTGCAGTATTCTTGTCTGGAGAATGCCACGGACAGAGGAGCCTGGCAGGCTACAGCCCATGGGGTTGCAAAGAGTCAGACACAACTGAATGACTAACACTCATGTACTTGTAGTTAGAGTTTATCATAAGGTTGTAATAGTGAATGTAGTGTGGCTCCCCAGGTAGCCCTTGGAGGCATTATAATTTTTAGGTGAAAAGCAAACAAGGGAAACTTTAACTCTGGAAGCTTTAACTCTCAGGTATTGACAAATCATACTGTCTCAGGAATAACACTCCTTTAGGAAGAAGGGAATGGAGGGAAGTTTCCCTAAGATAAAGTTTCTGCTATAAAACCTTTTACAAAACAGCATGTTGAATGACACAGGCTGCCAATCAATTCCTTACCAATAGTTATCATTTTCATATTGGGAGTGGCATGGTATACTGGAAGGAACACTGGGCTGTAAATTAGTCCCAGATCTAAATAAAACTATGACACGCACCATCCTGCCTGTGTCACTGGATCTCACCTTCCTCATTTGGCACAGAGCGCATTAGACTACAGCTCATTCCGACGCTACTAAATCTAGACTTCTCTAATTTTCAAATGTAAAAGCATGCTAATTTGTTTTACAAAACAATTTGAATCTAAGTTTCCAGATTGTGAAACAAGAAAAACATATCATGATATCTTTCTCTTCATTCTCCTTTCATTCATTCATGCATTCAATCATTCAATACATACCTGCTTATGATCATTCTAACTTCTATATTGATAGACTATAGGAACAAGGTGGACTGGGGAGACCTACTAGAAAGCTACAGTGATACTCCGGGCTTGTATCAGGATGTTACCAGCAGAGGTAGTGAAAAAGCAGTCAGATTGTAGATATATTCTGAAGGTATAGCCAAGAAGGTCTGCTGAAGGATGAGATGTAGGATAATGAAAAAAAAAAAAAGAAGGATATTACTACAATTTCCCTTTCAGCTATCTCAACCCTTTGTATTCTAAAGAATTTTTTCCTTTCCAATTTACAATATGATGAATATTATTTTACAATATTGAACTGGTATTTCATGGAATACTTTCAAGTTTTAAAAAAAATTGAAGCGATTGACTTATATTTCTTTCATATCATGGCAACTATAACCATGGAAACATCCTTTTGAATCTTTTTATTGATACCCATCCTTCCCTTTCCACAGTTCTAAAACACCTCTCAAAGGCTTTTTTTTTTTATAATCTGCTAGCTTGTATTACTGCTATTCCATATGACATTTACTCTCAATGACCACATATTTTATATGTTCCATGTTGTTCTTCCTCCTCCCTTATACCCATTGGCCTGCTTTTGTCAATCTTTCAGTCAGAAACACTGACGAGCAAGAGTTTGCTTCAGACACACACAATCACCATAATCATGATCTTTGTAGCTGCTTTTATTAGTTCTTTTCACTCTTCGTGCCCCATCAACGTCATGTCCAAAGCTTACCTGTAATGTGGAGAGGCTCCAACGTTAAGAATCATTCTTATTTCTGAGAGCCCACATTTCAAAAATTTACCCCAGAGAACTGCTTTAAATCTTGTCTCACACAGTGTAGAAGTCCACCATGTATGTACAGAGAAGTACAGATGGTTTTAGACAAAGCTGAGAGCTCATGAGTGCATCACAGAAGTCAAAATAACAGTGGCTTTCCATCTGTTAACATATTCATATTTACCTCATTTTCCCACAAGTACTACTCTTTACTTCCCATTCACACTGGCGAATCTCAGCAGGCAATGAGTGGTTGGCATCTATTTTCATCCTGTAGTAGTTCTTGAGACTTCGTTTTCTAAACAGTGTGTTATTATAAAGACAAGTGCCAGAGATATATTTTAGCCCCCAAGATGCGTTTGAGTGTTCTCACTCCTCAGCAATTTTTACTTTCACTGCTCAGTATTGGTGACAAATGTAGTAGTCTATTGGTATGATTACCCTTAAGGTACAATTTTTTTCTAATACCTGTAAAATCTTCATTTTCATATATTTCAAAATAAGCTTTTTCCAATTATTTTAGTTTTTTTTTTTTCTTTCTTTCTTTTTTTTTTTTTAAACTTTTGGCTGCACTGGGTGTTTTTTGCTGCATGTGAGCTTTCTCTAGTTGCAACAAGCAGGGGCTACTCTCTAGTTGTGGTACAATGAATGGGCTTCTCATTGTGGTGACTTGTTTTGCTGTGGGGCACAGGCTCTAGGGTCCACAGGCTTCAGCAGTTGCAGCACATGGGTTTAATTTCCCGTAGCATGTGGAATCCTCCTGGACCAGGGACTGAACCCATGTTCCCTGCATTGGCATACAGGTTCTTAATCACTGAACCACCAGGGAAGACCTAGTTATTTTATAATATACATTCAAGGAGAACTGAGTGGAAGAAATATCCAAATGAAAAATGTATGGCTACATAGATTTAATCACTTTACAACAGTTTTTAAGTTAGCTATTTTTTTTTAACAATGCTTCAGCTTTATCATATCAAGGCATATCATAATTATGATATAGAAATTATGGACCAGTAACTATAAATAAATAATATTTATATATTTTCAAAGAATTTACTTCTAAAAACTGATAAATGTTGGTTTTCACTTTTCACATTTCATATGATTTATACAATTTCATATAATTATAGGGGAATAATTTACATGGTTGCAAAATAAAGTATAATATTTAAGTCCATCGAATAGAGCAGCTTTTGATGACAACTGGTTAATTAGAAAAAAAACATGATTCATTGATTAATGCTTTATGACAGAATCTTTCAAAACTTGGAAAAACCACTTGTTCATTTTAAGGAGGGCTTGATAACAAAGTTTTCTTTAAATTGTCAACAGAAGCAACACTATCCGTTAATTTTGTTCTCCTGCTTGGTGTTAACTCTATGGAGATCTCCACAGTCCAAAACAGCTCTTCAAATTGACATGTGCATGCCAAATTAGCACTGAAGTTTTTTTCTTTTTTTTCCCTGTATCACTTTTATGTGTAAATGTGCTTGACAAGATCCATGCATTCATTATCAATTCACAACATTACAAATTATAAAAGTCTCTACATTTATAATATGCTATGAAAAATAACGGCTCAGTTTGAATGATTGCTAATTTCTTCTCACTAATCTCTTCCTAAGCCAAACCTTGAGAAAGCAAATAGTATCACAGACCCTGTTCAAAACAAAGAATGTAAGTGCCTTATGCAACACTGCCTTATTCAAATCTCCCTGACAGATGTTCCATTACAACAAGGTTACTGTTTCTGATCCCAAAAGAGATACAGTAGATCACATTCAACCAGATATAAGTCTAACCCATCTAGGTCTGACTTTAGAAGATTTAGCATATTTTCCATAACCAGGAATGTGGACAGTACATTATCAAAACTTACACCTTGGATAGGTTATTAATATATTATATATTAGTACACTAATATACTAATAATATTTCTTCATATATGAAACAAAAATTATACAACATAATCAATAGAGTTGTATGGGTTGAATGATAAAAGATAGTGAAAGAGTGTGGTATGGAGCAGGCTCACAGAAAATGAGAATGTTTATTATGACTTCATGGCCGTTCATATTCACATGTTACTAGCAGCACTTTGGCTCTATTATCATGTCTTATAATGCTCTCTTCAGGGAGCAGAATAATGGAAAAAATATCAGATAATTATTTGAGCCCAATATTGCTTAATGTCACTTTTAAAATGTATTTGGTAGTTTATTTCTAAACTTAGAAGCTGTACCATAAATAGAAAAACTAACCCTTCACTTGCTGTTTCATAAATTTAGACTGATTGACAATTAACCTTTCTTCCTAGCATTTCCAAGATTTCCCTCTTTCATTTAGTTTTGGTAATACCTCAAAATGTTTGTTATAAAAGTCTAATAATTTGCACCATATTAAAAATAGCTAGATTTTAAATTATCACTTATTTTCATATATCATACAAGGATTTTCTTATCCATGGAGCATTCTATGGTAGGAAAGTAAAATTATTGGTGAGCTAGCAATGTCTGTTTTAATGCAAGCTGTCTATCACCTTGTAGGAATCATTTCCTTCTATAGAGCCCTGGGGGCTCTCTGGGCTGTCGTACTGCTTCAGGTCACTCATTCTCTACCCTGGTTAGATACTTGTGTATTATAAGTATAAGTGCATATTTTAGAGAATCCAGTCACCCTATGAGCTGTCTTGTCAATCATGTGTATGTGCTGACATGTGAGATTTCAAACCAAGACAGAGTATAGTATACCAGTATAGGCCAGAGAAGAATAGAACCATTTAAATTTCAAACTTCAGTAAGTAAATCTCTTTACAAAGCCAACTTTTGCAAAGCAACAGAAATAAGCTGACTAGTTTCCCCTTTCAAAGAAGCAACAGGCCTGGGCATTTTGTTCACAGATCAAATTCAAGGAAATCATTATGCTTTTAATATCTTGCCTCCTATAGTTCTACTAGTTTACATGTGAACTTTGTGACAGATACAAAGACTTCCTAAGAATGCATCATGAAAACACAGGCCACTCCCTTTATAAGGTGAAAAAAAAATTAACATAGACTTAAGGCATATATATTAATGAGTGAAAACTATATGAAAAAGACTAACAGAAAAATAAACATAGAAAAGAAATGGGATGAGGGAGAAGCACATAACTAAAGTAGATCATGGTCAAGGTCTCAGTTTTTATTTTCAGTGTAGTTCAGTTCAGTTCAGTTCAGTCACTCAGTCGTGTCCGACTCTTTGCGACCCCATGAATCGCAGCACGCCAGGCCTCCCTGTCCATCACCAACTCCCAGAGTTTACTCAAACTCATGTCCACTGAGTCGGTGATGCCATCCAGCCATCTCATCCTCTGTCATCCCCTTCTCCTCCTGCCCCCAATCCCTCCCAGCATCAGGGTCTTTCCAATGAGTCAACTCTTCGCATGAGGTGGCCAAAGTGTTGGCGCTGTGACGTCCTTTTCATTATAGAGGTCCGGAATGCAAAAGTATGAAGTCAAGAAACACCTGGAGTAACAGGCAAATTTGGCCTTGGAGTACAGAATGAAGCAGGGCAAAGGCTAATAGAGTTTTGCCAAGAGAACGCACTGGTCATAGCAAACACCCTCTTCCTACAAAACAAGGGAAGACTCTACACATGGACATCACCAGATGGTAAACACTGAAATCAGATTGATTATGTTCTTTGCAGCCAAAGATGGAGAAGCTATATACAGTCAACAAAAACAAGACTGGGGGCTGACTGTGGCTCAGGTCATGAACTCCTTATTGCCAAATTCAGACTTAAATTGAAGAAAGTAGGGAAGACCACTAGACCATTCAGGTATGACCTAAATCAAATCCCTTATGACTATACAATGGAAGTGAGAAATAGATTTAAGGGACTAGATCTGATAGACAGAGTGCCTGATGAACTATGGACAGAGGTTCATGACATTGTACAGGAGACAGGGATCAAGACTATCCCCATGGAAAAGAAATGCAAAAAGGCAAAATGGTTGTCTGAGGAGGCCTTACAAATAGCTGTGTAAAGAAGAGAAGCAAAAAGCAAAGGAGAAAAGGAAATATATTCCCATTTGAATGCAGAGTTCCAAAGAATACCCAGGAGAGACAAGAAAGCCTTCCTCAGCGATCAATGCAAAGAAATAGAGGAAAACAACAGAATGGGAAAGACTAGAGATCTCTTCAAGAAAAGCAGAGATACCAAGGGAACATTTCATGCAAAGATGGGTTCGATAAAGGACAGAAATGGTATGGACCTAATAGAAGCAGAAGATATTAAGAAGAGGTGGCAAGAATACCCAGAAGAACTGTACAAAAAAGATCTTCACGACCCAGATAATCATGATGGTGTGATCACTCACCTAGAGCCAGACATCCTGGAATCTGAAGTCAGGTGAGCCTTAGGAAGCATCACTATGAACAAAGCTAGTGGAGGTAATAGAATTCCAGTTGAGCTATTTCAAATCCTGAAAGATGATGCTGTGAAGGTGATGCACTCAATAAGCCAGCAAATTTGGAAAACTCAGCAGTGGCCACAGGACTGGAAAAGGTCAGGTTTCATTCCAATCCCAAAGAAAGGCAATCCCAAAGAATGCTCAAACTACCGCACAATTGCACTCATCTTACACACTTGTAAAATAATGCTCAAATTCTCCAAGCCAGGCTTCAGCAGTATGCAAACCGTGAACTTCCAGATGTTCAAGTTGGTTTTAGAAAAGGCAGAGGAACCAGAGATCAGTGTGGTTAGTGAGTGCTTATTAGAGATTTATAAGCAAAGAAAAAAGTTAGTAAATAATAAATAATTAAAGGTTTGGACCAGTATTGAAAGTACATAATGAACAAAGGATACTAATGAATCCATTTCTGCACAGCACAAGTTGACTAGGAAAATGAAAGAAAACATGTGTCATGAGAAACACATACCATAATCAGCTGAAGTGAACAGATGACTGCAATATCTCCTGTTAGCTAATAAGAGGCATCCCTTATATAAAGCATAGGACAAAGTTATGGTAAGTGATCAAACAATCCAACTAGGAAATGCGGTTCCTGGTAACTATTCTTATGTAGATTTAGCTAAATTGTATCTAGATATAGGGACCACTGATGTTCCCTGTTATGCTATAATGATTCTGAGGACTGACGGGATTTAAAAATATAAATGGTTAAAAAGAAACCAGCATTTCTGTGATGGCTAAAGAAAAACAATTAGGTAAGCTTAACAAGAACTAATATTTACAAAATTAAATCATATTTTTAAATGTTTTTCTTTCTAAATTTATTAATGGGGTTCATTAAATTATGTTTTTTATATTGAATTCATGATAACTTTTTCTTGGTGTATCTTTAAAGGATTCATCTACTTACTAACTTGAACAAGCCTTTTAGTTTGTGTTTCATCCTTGAACATCTTAGTCAAATAATTGACAGACTATTAATTGCTGACAAAAAAATAGACATTTCTGAAGTGCTATTTTCTTTGGTTTAATTCTCTTCCCCATCTATTTGGTGAAGGTCACAGTGGTCTGTGAAACGCCGACACATCAGAACAAGACAGACAAACACTGATGATTCAAAGGGTATTTTACAAAGACAACATTTGCATAAGATAATTTTAAAATTTTCAAGTTTATAATGCCATTAATACAATAAACGCACAGGCTTCCGAGGTGGCTCAGTGGTAAAGAATCCATCTGCCAAGCAGAAGACGCAAGTTCGATCCCTAGGTCAGGAAGATCCCCTGGAGAAGGAAACGGCAGCCCACTTCTAGTATTCTCGCCTGGGACATCCCATGGACAGAAGAGCCTGAGGGGCTACAGTCCATGTGGTGGCAAAAGAGTTAGATGCGACTTAGTGACTAAACAACAACAACAAATACAATAAAAATTCTGTAAGCATTCACAACAGCTACCATCTGCTCTTTATGAAGGGAAAACTGAGGCCGCAGCACCTGGAATAGTGCCAAAGTCATGTGAATGCTCATGAGACAGCTGGGTAGCACTTGCTACTTTCCACAGCTAATGAAGTTTCAACATGTCTTCAGCTCTCTTTTTTCCCATGGGATGTTTTTCTTTCTTACACAGTTCAAGCTAATCATCAGCTGCTGCTGCTGCTGCTAAGTCGCTTCAGTCTTGTCCAACTCTGTGCGACCCTATAGACGGCAGCCCACCAGGCTCCCCCATCCCTGGGATTCTCCAGGCAAGAACACTGGAGTGGGTTGCCATTTCGTCTCCAATGCATGAAAGTGAAAAGTGAAAGTGAAGTTGCTCAGTCGCGTCCTACTCTCAGCGACCCATTGACTGCAGCCTACCAGGCTCCTCCGTCCATGGGATTTTCCAGGCAAGAGTGCTGGAGTGAATTGCCCTTGCCTTCTCTTTAATCATCAGCATTTCTTTTAAACTTAGTGGGTTACTTTCTAAAAACTATGCAACTTTCAAGATCAGAAAATTACTCAGCAGTTTTCACACTCACACCCTTTTGTGGCAGGTTGTTTTCTAAAGGTATCCTAACAAAGAATGACTATGTGCACCTACTTGTGATTTGGAAAATGGAAATGTGACAATGATTACTGCTTTAATGAGATGGTATTGGCAACACCAAGATAAAATCCATTCCCCAAATGAACATTTACAACAATGAGACTAGTGAGTCTTTTTGTTCATAAACTATGTAGAAATTGCAACTCTTGGGATTAGCTCATATAAAATGTTTTTGAATTTTAGATTTTGTTGTTATTTAAACAAAATCACTTCCCTGCTTGCAGAGAAGTTGAACTCTACTGACTATGCTAACAATACTGTGCATATATAGAGGAATCATCATCAGTAATTTGAAAACATTTCATTTAAAGCAAATGCTATTGGAAGCTAAAGAAATGAAAAAGCTGTGAAAAATAATTTTATTCTGAATACATTTCAAGAAAATAAGCCATTCTTCTATAATGGGTGATGGAAAGCATCATATAATTCATCCTTGAGGACTAAGTGAAGATTCATTTCAAAAACAAATCATATGGTGTAGCTTGATTCCTCTATGCAGATCACATTAACTTAATAATTGCCGAATCTCACTTTCACAATGTTACATATATTTGTAGGAATAAAAAGAGATTATAAAAACTATATTAGAAGTAAAACTGGAAGTATCAAATTGTAGAATTTTAAGGAAAAGGAAATATAAAATAAGAATTTACAAAGGAAAAAAACATCAAAATCTAAAAGCATGAACTAGGAAATCCCCTGGAGGTCCAGTGTTAGGATCTCATTCTTTCATTGCAAAGGGCCCAGGTTCAATCCTTTGTCAAGGAACTAAGATCCCACAAGTCTCATGGAATGGCCAAAAATAAATAAATAAATAATAATAAAAACATGAACTAAGTGATAATGAAGCATGTTAGATTAGATGTAATAAGCAAAATAATCACCTCGTTATGGTGGACTCTGGAGAACCCTCTCCAAGGGTCCTATGATTCAGTTGCTCAGTAATGTCTGACTCTTTGTGACCTTATGGACTGTAGCCCGCCAGGCTCCTTTGTCCATGGGATTCTCCAGGCAAGAATACTGGAGTGGGTTGCCATGCCCTCCTCCAGGGGATCTTCCTGTCCCAGGGATTGAACTCACGTCTATGATTCACTACGACTAAGACCAGTGTGTGTACCACATACAGACAAGCTGTGTGTATGATATATGGGAGAAGGTTTTACAGGATCTCTGACAAGATTCCTGTTATAAGTCCTTTCATTTTAGAAACTATTCATGACTTGTTTTTTATTTGTCTGTTGAAGTACTAGGAGAATTGGCCCTTGTTATATGATGGTAGATGTATAGACATATGGATACCTAAACAAATGTAATCACTCTAAAGACAAGTTGGTTTTTAGGAAATAATTATAGCAGGATATTAAGTGGAATTCTTTCTGTTATCTGAGAATTATGATTGAGGTTCATAGCTGAAAATGAAATTCATCAACTAGTCTGCATTCTGAAGAGATATGCAAGGATTCAGAAAGCCAGAAGCAAATTCCACGCAAAGTTTACTGAGTAAAACACAGCCAGCCCCACTGCCACCAAACATCAATCCACCAATTGCTTCCTAGAGTCTCTTTGAAGGTCTTGTGATGAATGCAGAATTCACAATGAGAAAGATGCCCTTTTCCCTCTGGTAAAAAAGGGAGAGAGGAACCCTCACCTATGTGAAGCTAAGTGAGAAGATTAAAGATGCTTACAGGAAGAAGAAACTAGCACTTCATCTCCCAGAATCTCTGCTTAACCAAGAGACTTGCTGATAAATGGATCTAATGATGACAAGTATGGAGATCAAAATGGGCACCTAAGAAGGTGGAGATGTTTTTGTATTTTTTTTAAGTTTGATCTGGTAACTTGGATATATAAGAGTGGTTAACAATCATTCCTAGGAGAACCCCAGGAATACTCCAGGATGATAAATATCTGTTAGACAATTATTATTTTATGTTTATACCACATGTGTTATGTAACAAGTCTGATTTAAAGAAAAAGATATTAAAGCTATTATTCATTTCAAACTATACAGTAGTATCTCTTCAAAAAAATTCTCTAACTAAGGCTACCACTTTTGACCAGAGAATCATGGTAATATTTTCAAACATTCCTGGTAATATCCACTTTTCAATAATCTATTTATGGCAAAGGCATCACTTAGAAGCTGAGTTTTACCATTAACTATGTTTGTCTACAGAGTCTCCAGCAATCTGTGACCATTCAAGGACATTTGTTCTCTATGAACCAGGAATCACAAATATAAATTCCTTTCCTTCCAATGCTTCCTCATGCCAAGTGGAAGTGAGTTCAAGGAAAGGCACACAAGGCTGTTTTTATTGTAATAAACCCAGACACCAATCAAATTTGCTATGGTTTCTGATTTTAAAGCCAGAACAACAGAGATGACCAGAAAGAGATCATTTCTTCATTCATGCATCTATTTAAAAAATTGTATAAAATCTCTTATCTCTGCAATACTGTTATTTGTAAGAAATACATATTTGGTCCTTCTCCATGGTTACTGGCTCACAGCTTCTAAAATCCTTGGAATTTCCTGAGAAATAAAAACCTTTGACTGTGTGGATTACAACAAACAATGTGGAAAATTCTTCAAGAGATGGGAATACCAGACCACCTTACCTGCCACCTGAGAAATCTATATGCAGGTGGAGAAGCAACTGCTAGAAGCAGACATGGAACAATAGACTGGTTCCAAACTGGGAAAGGAGTATATCAAGGCTGTATATTTTCACCCTGCTTATTTAACTTATATGCAGAGTGGGCATCCCCGATAGCTCAGTTGGTAAAGAAACTGCCTGCAATGCAGGACATCCCAGTTTGATTCCTGAGTCAGGAAAACCCGCTGGAGAAGGGATACCAGTTACCAACAACCAGCATTCCTGGGCTTCCCTTGTGGCTCAGCCAGTAAAGAATCCGCCTGCGATGTGGGAGACCTGGGTTCAATATCTGGGCTGGTAAGATCCCCTGGAGAAGGAAAAGAATACCCACTCCAGTATTGTGGCCTGCAGAATTCCATGGACAGTATAGTCCATGGAGTTGCAAAGAGTCAGATGTGACTTTCACTTTCACACTTTATTTTATATGCAGAGTACATCATGCAAAATGCCGGGCTGGATGAAGAGCAAGCTGGAAGGCTGGATGAAGAGCAAGCTGGAATCAAGATTGCCAGGAAAAATATCAGTATCCTCACACATGCAGATGACACCACCCTTATGGCTGAAAGAGAAGAGGAACTGAAGAGCCTCTTGATAAAAGTGAAAGAGGAGAGTGAAAAAGCTGGCTTAAAACTCAGCATTCAAAAAACCAAAATCATGGCATCCGGTCTTATGACTTCATGGCAAGTAGATGGGTAAGCAATGGCAACAGTGAGAGACTTTATTTTCTTGGGCTCCAAAATCACTGCAGATGGTAATTGCAGCCATGAAATTAAAAGATGCTTGCTCCTTGGAAGAAAAGCTATGACCAAGCTAGACAGCATATTAAAAACAGAGACATTGTTTTCCTTAGCTCTTGAAATAGCTTCAGAGCCATAAAGATGAAGTGGGTGTCTAATTATTCATAACAAGACCTTTTCTACCATGTGAAGTGAAAGTGAAAGTGTTAGTTGCTCAGTCATGTCTGATTCTTTGCCACCCCATGGGCTATAGCCTGCCAGGTTCCTCAAAATATGAATAGAAGTGTAGGACTAAAAGTGCTTGATTTCTTGCACAGGGAGGAGAGATGAACTGGAGATTGAATCAACGACCAATGCACAATGATTTAATTATGCCTCTGTAATGAAGCCTCCAGGACTTCCCTGGTCGCTCAGATGGCAAAGAATCTGCTGGCTTGTTGGAGACCTGGGTTCAGTCCCTGGATCAGGGAGATCCCCTGGAGAAGGGAATGGCTACCCGCTCCAATATTCTTGCCTGGAGAATTCCATGGACAGAGGAGCTTGGTGTGCTACAGTACATGGGGTCACAAAGAATCAGACACAGCTGAGTGACTAACACTTCACTTCTTCCAAAGTGAACTTGGCACGGCTCACTTCTTGGCTGAACATGATAGCTTAGAAATAATGCGTAGGTAAAGCGTCAGGAAGTCCTTAAACTGGGCTTCTCTGGTGGCTCAGCTGGTAAAGAATCCACCTGCAATGTGCGAGACATGGGTTCAATCCCTGCATTAGGAAGATGCCTGGAGGAGGCCATGGCAATCCACTCTGCTATTTTTCCCTGGAGAATCCCTACAGACAGAGAAACCTGGTGGGCTACAGTCCATGGGGTTGCAAAGAGTCAGACACGACTGAGTGACTAGTCACAGCACAATGAAGCCTCCATAAAAACCCCAAAGGAATGTGGTTTGGTGAGCCTCCAGGTTGGTTAACATGTGGTGAATGAGAGGGAATGGTTCACCCAGAGCGGACCTGGAAACTCTGCACCCCATCCCCGCTACATACTCAACCTGTGCATCTTTTCCACCTTGTTGTTCCTGCGTTACACTCTTTTACAATGAACCAGTAATGCAATAAGAAAATGTTCCTCTGAGTTCTGTGAGCCACTCTAAAATTAATTGAACCCAAAGAGGCCATAGGAATCTCTGATTCACAGTCAGTAGATGAGAAGTCCAGGTAAAAACCTGGGCTTTCGAATGGTATCTGAAGTGGGTGGCAGTCTTGTAGGACTGACCCTTGTGGGTTCAAGTTTGGCTCTTGAGACAAATATAAGCATTAGTCAGACAGAGAATATGGTCTCAATGAGCTTACAATGAGTTGTCTTGATATGTATGTCCAAAAGTATCAATCAGGACAGAAATGGAGAAACGGTAAAAGCAATTCAGAGAAAATTTTTGCTACTTCAGTGGAAGGAAAGATTATTAATGGCTGGTTGGGTTCATTCATTCATTTCAATAAAGGTTAGTTTCTAAGTGATTTTTCATCCCAGTAGTTAGGTTAAAATATGATTAATTTCAGACTAAATTATCTGAGCTTATTTTCAATAAGAATTGAATTTATCTTTTCTGATAGGCAAATTTATTGAAAAGATATGGGTAACTTCTTTTTTTTTTTTTTTAATGTTCTGAACCATATCCAAGACCTTACTGAATCATATTAGCAATAATAAAATTATCTTCATGATACCAGATTTATGCAATATAATCTTTTATTTCATGATTCACGGTAAGTCAGCAAGATCTTACAAGAATCAAAACAAAAACTTGAATACTTACTTTACATGATTCCAGAGATATTTCCTTTCACTTTGTTACATTCTCTAAACCCAGACATATACCTTTTAATTGTTTCTATACTCTCCCTGCAAATTTTGAAACTACTATATCGCTTTTATCAGCAGAATCAAGGTAACATAGTGATAGCTCTCATAAATGTAACTTACTTACATTTGTTAATGCTATGTTTTAAACTATTTATGAAATGTTTAATACAAAAACCTCAATATTTTCAGGTAGTGGAAAGCCAAATATAGAGTACTAATGACATCCAACTGTGTCTTCACCTCAGAAAGATTTTAATAGATAAATACATCATTTTTCCATTAAAATATATCTGAAATTCTGATATATTAAAATCATCTAAAATATTTAATATATATTTATTTATATTTAATAATATATTTAATATATATTTATTATTTTATTATACATTTAATTACATATCTCAAAAAGTAACTTTCAAATATCTTTTAAATTCCATCTTGGAATATTTTCCCATCCCATAGATTATCAATAATTATACTTAAATTATTGGTTCTTTTTGTCATTACCAATGCAAATGGTTCAATGGAATTCATGATTTAAAGTTTTTGAATATAATCTACAAGACTCCAGAAAGAAGGTGCCATTCAAGAGAAAGATGTAGATACTGATCACTCTGTAACATATGTAAATGAGTTTTATATAAATCTATGTAACTAGTACTAAATAAACCTTGTTTTCCTGAAACCATTCCATAATGAGTATAGTTTTGTGACTATCCTACTGTTTTTAAACTGCAGCTGATGGCCAAAGCTACATTCCCTCAGCGGATCTAGAACAAAACTTTTAGAAAAAAAATTTGGCAATACTGCTACGTTAAACTAGATAGCACATTGTTTTGACTTTATCTATAAATCCTCCACAGATAATGACCTGGTAAATTCAATCAACCAAGTCTGGAGTCAAACAATCCTATTTTCAAATTATGGATCCCCTATTTACCATCTTCATGGTTTTGAGAAATTTTATTTACTCCTTACAGCCTCATTTTTAAAATCTCTAAACTGGAAAATAACTACTATTCCTATTATCATGGAATAGCATTTGTGATGATTAAATAGCTAATGCAGATTTTAATAGTCTTATTGTACATGTCAGGAGGATGGTGATCACTGAATAGAAAGAAATATCACTGCTTCAGATCTCCATTTCTGGATGCTTTACAAAGAGGCTAGATAAAGGTGCATTCTCAGTGGTGGTGTATGTAAATATCCATTTTGCTATTCTATCATAATCATTGGGTTACTTCATTTTTTAAGCATTTGCTGATTTACTTATTTTACTCTAACTTTAATTTAATCACTTTGAAAATTAGGAAATCATATATTTTTTCAAAGTTTATTTGATATTTGCATGTTTTGTAAATTGTCTCTTTACATACTTGGTATATTTACTAATTAGGATTTCTGTATTTATTTACTGAATGTATTAATAATTTGTGATTTTCTTATAATAATTCAACCAATTTTTTTAACCAAATGAATAGATGAATGAATGCTTGAGAGGAATTTTTATTATCACAAATAGAACAAATAATATCCTTAGAATTTACTTGTTTTTACAAAATTGTAAGTTTAATTTTGGAAAGATGGAGAGAAAATTTAGGTAAGTAATTTTAAAAGGAAGACTGATTTGCATTTTAGTTACAATTAAATACACGGGAATATCATTTTTAAGTATAATAATCTCTGTAAAGTGGAAGGCTTGAAATTTGCATCATTTTCTTCACAGATCACTACTGTCCCATAAATTTAGCAATCTTAAATACTGTTCATTAAGAACAAGATTTGACTAATCTTGAGATTCTCAATATCAAGTCTTTTAATACTGAGATTCACTTAAACAAGCCACTTATTATCATTCATTGACTTGGTGAGGGATTTTGGATAATACATTGAATTTGCCTGTGCTTCAATTTAACAATGGTTTTAAAAATTGCATTCTATGAATAGCGTATGTGCCAATTAAAACAGTAGGATATTAAAATTCACATTTAAAAATAAAGATATTAGTGTAAAACAACTAGTCTTATTAGAATATCTTTCCTTTTATTTTTTATTTTTTTTATTTTTTTATTTTTTAGAATTACCTCATTCTAACATTCTCTTCAAATTGTGATTATTATCTAAGAAGTATCTGTTTACATTAATTTCTGATGTATGCAAATTTAGGGACACTATAAAAAGTTACAGGGTCAGTGTGTACTGAATCAAGATAAACCACAACTGCTGACAAATGTGTCTGATGTTGGTGCAAATTAATAAAAAATACAATGCAATTTACAGTAATTCATTTTGTATATTATTGTTCTGGTAACTATTACTTTAAGAATCAGTTATAACATTCTCTTTTGGATGCTCTTTCCAAAATTTCAGTAATTATTCAACAAGCTTCACTTGGAAGACAGAAAACAGACAGTAGAAGAAGCATGGTTGAAAACAGGATGCTGACCAGGAAAACATAAAGTAGTTGACTCTCAATGCAGGTTTGAACTGTCCAGGTCGACATGAGGGCATTTTTCAAGAGCAAATACTGCAGTGCTACATTGTCTATGCTTGGTTGAATGCAAGGATGCAAAGGAACCATGGAAATGGAGGGCTGACTCTAAGTTATACTTAGATTAAGTTCCCGAATTGTTGAAGAGTCAACTATAACTATAAATCTTTGACTTTCTTATCAGTATCCAGATACCAGCATTTCCTATGGTGTAATTCTCATTTCTGCATAGTATTCTGAAGCAATTATTCCCTTTTATCACCTCTAATGATATGTGTTGTTAGCTTGTTAACTGAGCTAATATTTCTAAACTAAAATGCTGACCCAAGGACAAACAAATTCTTTTTATCATGAAGCTGTTACTGGGACAATATAGACTTAGAAGACCCTTGATTTCTGAAGTTACACCAGTGCTCACCCTTGTACTCTTGTTAATAAACATGGGTGCTCACAATGCCTTTTCCACCATGGTAGGTACAAGAAAAACAGGACTTCACAAAGGGAACATAAGAAAACTTCTCCTCAGGTATTCACTCACAAAGGATCTATTTAAGATACACTCAAGTCACAGGAAAAAAATGGCATTATTTAAATTATTATCAAATGCACTGGAAATAGTATTTCCACAGTAGCAAAGCATATGAAATAAAGATACCCAATGCTTGGCAATATAAAAATATCAAAAACCAAACATGTCAAGACTTGAATTGAAAGATGGGAAAATGTATAACACAAAGGATTTCAGCACAGTTTTTGTCATATAAACATCCTGTGTATCCATACATATTTTGGTCTGAAAACTTGAAAAAAAAAGAAAGAAAGAAAGAAGTTGCCTTAATCATTGTCATGGCCTCACCATTCATAGTTTATAAAACCACAGTTTATGAATCATGTCCACAATTTAAATACTTGACAATTTGGCACTTTTCTTATTATGTAGGATTTCTTTTCATTGTATTAATTATCATGTGCTAATTGTTCATATTTCTCCAGCATAGCTAAAACTTGCTCACTTTTAAAACCAAAGGTGTGTGTTCATTATTTAGGTATATTTCTTCCTAATCACTCCAGCTGGAGCTGGTCCATAATGTAATGGAACAAAGTTGCATAAAATGAACCTGGCTCTCTTCCCACTGATTGGTCTTTGCTAGATTGAGATCTTAGCGAAGTCGCTCAGTCGTGTCTGACTCTCGGCGACCCCGTGGACTGTAGCCCACCAGGCTCCTCCATCCATGGGAATTCTCCAGGCAAGAATACTGGAGTGGGTTGCTATTTCCTTCTCCAGGGGATCTTTCCTACCCAGGGATTGAACCCAGGTCTCCCACATTGCAGGCAGACACTTTAACCTCTGAGTCACCAGGGAAGCCCAGATTGAGAACTTAGGTTCCTAGCAAATGCTAGAGTGTTAGAGGTATCAAGGTAAGTTTTGTCCTTTGTATGCAGACCTTGAATATCTATTTCTTACTGTTGGAAAAATCATTGAAAAAGTATTTTTATTACATAGACAAAGATAGTCTTTTTATTTTTTAAAAAAATATTTTTTAATCAAAGGATAATTGCTTTACAGAATTTTGTTGTTTTCTACTACAGCTCACTGCCACCATCAGTCTATACATATATAGTATCCAGCAACAGAGATGAGTGTGGATTGGCTGTTCCAAAGATAATGAGAGGAATAAAAGGTACAAAAGGAGCAGAGCCTGCACTTATCTTTTGATGAGTTTTTCCACTTACTAAATCAGGACAGCCAGGCTCTGCCTTCTGAGAAAAGACAGTTCATAGGCACTGCAAATTCCATGCTTGAGAATTTACAAATAGATTTTCTTTTTCAATCAGATCTAATTTAGTCTCCTAAAAGTATGCATTCTCCTGTTTTGTGTCCTGGCATTTATCTTTGCCCAGATAACCACTGGGAAATAAGTACCTATAACCTTAAAGATGAAAGAAAATGTGAAATTTAGTGGTAGACATTGTTAGAAAATATATCACCACTAAAAGTGTTTTGCTTTTTTCCCCCTTATCTGCAAGTCTACTTCCACTGAAAAATCATTTGCAGATGCTGAGAAAAGAACAGGAGAAAACACAAATGACAATATGCGTAATCCCCACACATGAGTCTGGGGCTCATATCATTTTGAATTTAGGGCAAAAAGTAAGTTGCACAAATTTCCTCATATATTCCTAACTGACTGAACTTGTTGGTTATTCTAAAAGTTTTTATAAAAGCCAAATTAATCCTGTGACTGAAAGACCATTTAAAGGCCTAAATCAGTCACAGAAATTTCTCTCTAATTGAGATTATTTTTACAAATAATATCTATGTAATATTCCTGTGTGTGTGTGTGTGTGTGTGTGTGTGTGTGTGTGTGTGTGGTTAGCCTGTATCCAATTGGTGAATATTTAATTCTCGGTTTTGTTTCCAAATAAGGGTTTTCATTCTTTAGAGAGTAGCGCACTAAAAGAATAGATGTATAAAAAGTGTAAACCTAAGATCTTAATAACTTAATGTACATGGCAACTTTATGATGCCCTTTCTTATAGCTCAGTGACATAATATTTAATAATTATTCTGTGATAAAATTAATACCAAATATTATTGTTGTTGCTTAGTCATAAGTCACGTTTGACTCTTTGTGACCCCATGGATTATAGCCTGACAGGCTCCTCTGTGCATGGGATTTCCCAGACAAGAATACTGGAGTGGATTGCCATTTCCTTCTCCAGGGGATCTTCCTACCCAGGGATTGAACCCAGGTCTCCTGCATTGGTAGATGGATTCTTCACCACTGAGCCAGCAGGGAAGCCCAATATTGAAAATACCTGAGGTTAAGGAAGATCAAGGACTAAAAACAACAAAATTCTGTAAGGCAATTATCCTTCAATTAAAAGTAAATAAATTTAAAAAAAAAATCTAAAGGAACTCTTGTAAGACTTTAGTATTTTAACTGAATAGTGATTTTCTTTTCACATTTTCATTTTGAGAATTCTTTTTTTAATAGTTCTAAATTGTTCTTTGGTCATGGAAATTATTTTTGAGTACTAAAAAACTGCTACTGCTCACTAGTTCTGATAATATTCAAAAAAGATGAGGATATGCATATTAATGTCTTCAATGTTCATCTTCTCCATCCTCCATCATATTGTATCATATCATATCACATTATATTTCATATCATGTTATAATATGATGAGGTAAAGAGTGAGGCTAGCACCTGCCCTTTTCATGTTTTATCTGCAGACCTATAATAATGCCTGTTGCATCATTAGGCACTCAGTAGGTGTTTGTTAAATGAATAAATAAACTCCTACATACAAAAATGAATTATCTAGGTTATTATAATTCATTCTAGTAAAAACAAGTTTTAGGAGTTTTTGAGTATGAATTTTTCCTAGGAATTTTTGCCATTATTTGCAAAGTTCAAACTAATCCTGCTCTTCAATTAAACTTCAAATTTCAACTTGCACTGCAGTCTCTTGTGACATTAATGCAAAAGTAATAAATGAATATAATTTGAATTCAAATCCAGATTCATTTATCCATTGAATAATTCATAATCCCTGTCAAGGTCTTCCTTTATTCTACATATTTCTACTATGTGTCTTACTTATTTATTTTTCATTTTTTAACCCAAATTTAGAAAAACAATAGCTATGTTACTCATGCACTCTGAATGAATACTAAGTAGAAATGATACACGAAGCACACTCTTCTCAGTGGAGTGGGATAAAATTATTAATAAAGCAATGGTACTATTATCTGTGAACAAGTAATTTGTAGGTGAGATCAGGCATGCACCCAAATAACTAATAAAATATAGGTTTCAGTGATAAGAAAGTACAGAAGAAAAAAAAAATCTATGAGAGTTCAGAAAATTACTTTTAGCTGGAGTGATCTAACATATTCTCCACAGGAGAAAGTAGCATTTCTACATAAAGTGTTTGGACAAATTGAGTTTGGATGTCAGAAAACACATCCAAACAGATTGACTAGGAAGAGCAAAGGCATAAAGGCGATGCATAAGATAGAGAATAAAAAGACATATGGAAAATAGACTTGATGAAGAACACGGCCAATCGCATTCTCAAAAATCTAATTTTTTCCCTTGGCCACTCATCTAGAAACTATATTTTTCAACCTTGCTTGCAGTCAGATGTGGCCATGTGACCAATGTCTTGTCATGGCATATGAATGCAAATCCCCTTTTTCTGCTGTAGATGAAATTGCTTGTCCTGAATTTTCCTCGTTTCTCTCACTTTCCCTTTCTCACAGGCTGAATGTTTCCAGCATTTGAATAGGGTTCAAGAACACTTGTGAAAAAAGTGCTCTAAACTATGGGGCCTTGAGAAGAATGGAACCAAGGTCCCTTGATAATTTCCTGGAGCAAGTCATTCTGGACATTGAACATTCAGACTTCATGCTATGCTTGAATGCCAGGATGAATTTAGACATTTTTCTGTTTACAGACTTCAGTGAGTGAAAGAAGGATAGAAAAGAAGATAGTTTCCTTTTTTCCCACTTACTGTGAAGTCTTCCAAGTTATTTCATTATAATTTGATGAAAAGGATTTATTTAATGGAATGAAGTAAAAATAGATGACAAGATTAAATTAGTTAATATCATATATAACAGAAGGTGAAAGAGAGAACAGAAAGGTAAATTGTAAACAACATAGAATCTCAGTTATAACAGATTACTGAGCTGTGATATTAGCCTAGGAGACAATAGAGATTGGGTTCCTTTCAAATCAGGTAACACAGAATAAGGAAAAGGATATAAAATAGGGAATTATGAATACAGTTTGTGAAAAAAACGTATATTCATATATATGAATATATGAATATAATGAATATATTTCATTCATTCTTCTAAGTTACAAACTTAGAAAACTAGCAAGAAAGTAGGGCTGAAACTTGAGTTTAGAAACCATTTGCTCAAAAATAAGTTAAGAAAACAGCTCAGTATAACACCAAATGTAAAGAGTGTACAAAACAGGCCAGATCTGGAAAGGAAAGAGGACAGGATTTCACAGATCCACGTTTGATCCTAAATAAAACAGAGCTGATAAACCTCTCAGTCTAAGTTTCTTTCAAGTAGCTATAACATGTTAACTATAGATTATCAGACAGAAGAAGAAAAGTTTTGAATAGTGATTTCAACTTTCCCCTAGTGATAAAGGTAATGTATTATTCTCTTAGTGTTTTTCTTTACACTGAAAGGAATGTTTCCAGATAATACTCTTCATTATCAGAACTGCCTAAATAATTCATACAGTTTTTCTTGCTGCCGAGATTACGTCAGTAACTGAAGAAAATTGAATTTGGACTTCAGATATCCAAGTTTATTGCCTAGGTTGTTCCTTATTCCATTCCAATAAGGAATCTGAGAACTGAAGCACTGATTGAAACAGTAATTGCAAGTCCATAGCAGTCCAGCTCACCCTCATGTTTAAATCCCTCTACACCTCTCTTGCCTCTGTCTAAATATCACCAGGTACTTCCAGACATCAGTGAAAGATAATCCTATTTTTGAATGGCTCTATTTGTTCAGAAGTCTTCCTGATGTAGTAGTATAATCATTTCAACCCTCTAGAGAAATCTCCCAGCATAAAGATAATTCGTTTTCAACATGACTACAATTCAAATATTCAAAGACAGTTATGTTTCCTATAAGCCTCCTTTCCAGACTAGCCATTTCCAGTTCCTTAAGTCATCTCTGATATAGCTGTTTGCACTACCTTTACCATACTGATCATTTACCATACTGGGGACCTACATGCCCATATTCTGCAGACAGCCAGAGGAAAGAGAATTTGATCAGTGTGGAACAATCAGGAACTATCATCTTGTCTATTACAATCAAGACATTATGCTAAAACTAGTTCAAGCTTCTGCTAACTTCAAAGCTCACTATGGGTCCTTCTTGTATAACAGTAAGTAATAGCAACACAACAAAATTAGTCATTTAAAATTATCAAGCCTTTAAAAAATATGCTATTAGTCTGTATGTGTGCAACTCAATTTTTAGCTAAGTAAAATATTTTGTATTAATTCTTATTCAGTTTCACCTGAACGGTTCATTCTCCCAACCTGTTGAGAAAATAAGTGCATCCCAATCCTATACCCAGATTATTCATCACCGCTTTGCTCAAGTTTAATCATTATGCTATGCATTTCCCTTTTGAAATAATAAACAAGAATATTTAAAGGACAAAACTGAAAACTGAATCCAGCAGAATACCACTAGAGGCTTCCCTCTAGGGTGATGTACATTCATTAATAAATTATTATATTATTATCTGTTATATTAAATATCTATATTTAATAAATTATTCTATTATTGTATTTCACATATAGTCATCCAACTCACAAGATTAACTTAATGTATTTTATCATCTAGACATTGCTTTTTCAAATTAGTCAAAAAAATTTAAAAAGTCATATTGTTATATTAATCTAAGTAGAAATAATATATACTATATGTACTATTATTGAAAAAAAAATCAGCATTTCTAGTCTAGTTAAAAGAGAAATACAAAGAAACAGGCAAAACAATAACAATTTAAGAAACTGAGGTCCTGTTGCATGTCTTCTTCCTAATGCATATATGTGTTGCTCCAGGTGTCAAATCACTTTTAAGCACTGTTAATCATCTAATTAACAAGTCAAAGGAATCAATGCTGGTATCTAACCTAAGTATTATTATTGTTGCACTATACTTTTTGTCCTTGTAAATATAAATACATTGTACACATCTCCAATGGTTTACTAATGCCCCTAAAAATACTGGAGTAATCCAGAGTTAACTAGTACCAGCCAAGTATTTTCTAATTTGTCAGCTGCCTCAATTTCTGTTCCACTGGTAATTCTTCTCATTCTTAGAGTATGTATAAGAAATAGAATTTTTTAAAAAATGATGACATTGATCTCCATATTTCCATTCATTGCTGGTAGATAAAAACTAAGTCTTTAAGCAAGAGTGAAATAAGGAAATTTATTTTTTATTGTTTCATTGTCTGTTTTGGGTGGTTATTTTTACATGGAGTTGAGATCTGGTAGATGGTTTAGAGATTGTGTCATATTTTTGAAAGCAACTTCCACAGTAGTAGGTGGAAATAAGATAAAAGGACACACATGCATATAATAGTCTGGGCAAAATGTGACACAACTTCCTACAAGACCACAGGGGAGGAGTGAGATGGTTACAGGTATAGAGAGGTTTCTATGAGAAAAGTTGAGTTATTGAGGGCCAGACAAAAAAAGAGAAAGTTAAAAAAATTAGTCACCATTTATAGGAGAGGGCTGATGAAAATAGAAAAGCCTAGATGAGAAATTAGTCAACACTGAATAACTGGGTGCTGCTGCTGCTAAGTCGCTTCAGTGATGTCTGACTGTGAGACCCCACACACGGCAGCCTACCAGGCTCCCCCGTCCCTGGGGCTCTCCAGGCAAGAGTACTGGAGTGGGTTGCCATTGCCTTGTCCGAATAACTAGGTAGACTGTCAATAAAAAAGAATTCTAGAATATACTTTGCTGGGATGGGGTAGGGTGGGACTGGGTGTGAATATATACAGTAACACCCTTGGAATATTTATTTTGGAACTAAGGAAAATGAGTTAAAGATATCAGTTTAGGGATTACAAATGCAGTGGTAATCCAGGAGAGTGGATGAGTTTATTTAAGGAAAGTGGTATGAAAGCACAGAAGAAGGAAGTTCAGGGAGGCCCTGTATGCAAGAATGAAAAGTGAAAGTGTCAGTTGCTCAGTCGTGTCCGACTCTTGGTGACCCCATGGACCCCAGGCTCCTCTGTCCTTGGAATTCTCCAGGCAAGAATACTGTATATATGGGTTACTATCCCCTTCTCCAGGGGATCTTTCTAACTCAGGGATAGAACCTGGGTCTCCCGCATTGCAGGCAACTTCTTTACCATCTGTGTCACCAGGGAAGCCCATGTAAGAGTGGGAGAGACAATGATCACGGGAGAGAGGAACACAGAGAAAGAGACAGAGAGGCAGAGCTTCCATGTTTAACCTATTGTTCTAAATAAACATCCCCCAAGGTCCTATTGGTTAGCAGTATTATAAACTTCATCTTATTTTTGGTCTATAGCCTTTCTGTTAGCTTGAGATCTCTGTGCAATTTCATTTTAATTTTCTAATTCAATGTCTCTTTCAAAAATATGACATAATGAGCACAGCCTCAAATAACCATGCTTCCTTTACTATCCCTCCTCCCCCTCTTCTTTGTGGGACAAAAGACTGATGTCACCATGGGATGTAAGGACAAATGGGAAGTCCTCCAATGACTTTCCCTTGGTACAGCAATCAAATCTAAAATCCTTGTGGTTGTTGCAGGACCTGGCTCCTGCCTCTCTGATGTCATCACGTTTTACCTTCCATCAAATATGCCTTCCTTCTGTCCTGGCATGCTCCAACATACTCCTACCTCAGGGACTTCGCACCTGTAATCTTCTCAGTCTGGAACATGAGTTCTTTGTTCCCATAGTTTGAATCTCAGCTCAGATGTCATCTTCTTGGCACAGACTTCCTTAACTATCTTAGCCAAAGCAGACATCTTTATTCCATGGTCCAGCCTTAGTTCCTTTATCCAGTTATAGTTATCTATATTTCTCTAATTTTTATTGGTTTGATATGTGTCTACCAATCTACTTACATACATTTAACTCCATGAACTGTTTCATTCCTAGTGCGTCTTCAGATTTTAGAGTAAGCAGGAAGAAGGCCCTCAGGATACAAATTTCATTAAATTGAATTAGTGATTGCAAAAGACGACTTAAACTGTGCCCAAAGGAAACCTCATTACTAACAGAAATTTAATTTTGAGACTGAACCATAAAGTGAACATCAATTATGTTTATAGAAAAATATGACTGTTTACAATATAGAAATTTTCTTTTAAATATTTTTTTTTTTTCCCAGTGGGTTTTGTCATACATTGATATGAATCAGCCATGGATTTACATGTATTCCCAATCCCGATCCCCCCTCCCACCTCCCTCTCCACCCGATTCCTCTGGGTCTTCCCAGTGCACCAGGCCGGAGCACTTGTCTCGTGCATCTCACCTGGGCTGGTGATCTGTTTCACCATAGATAGTATACATGCTGTTCTTTTGAAATATCCCACCCTCACATTCTCCCACAAAGTTCAAAAGTCTGTTCTGTATTTCTGTGTCTCTTTTTCTGTTCTGCATATAGGGTTATCGTTATCACCTTTCTAAATTCCATATACATGTGTCAGTATGCTGTAATGTTCTTTATCTTTCTGGCTTACTTCACTCTGTATAAGGGGCTCCAGCTTCATCCATCTCATTAGGACTGGTTCAAATGAATTCTTTTTAATGGCTGAGTAATATTCCATGGTGTATATGTACCACAGCTTCCTTATCCATTCATCTGCTGATGGGCATCTAGGTTGCTTCCATGTCCTGGCTATTATAAACAGTGCTGCGATGAACATTGGGGTGCACGTGTCTCTTTCAGATCTGGTTTCCTCAGTGTGTATGCCCAGAAGTGGGATTGCTGGGTCATATGGCAGTTCTATGTCCAGTTTTTTAAGAAATCTCCACACTGTTTTCCAAAGCGGCTGTACTAGTTTGCATTCCCACCAACAGTGTAAGAGGGTTCCCTTTTCTCCACACCCTCTCCAGCATTTATTGCTTGTAGACTTTTGGATAGCAGCCATCCTGACTGGCGTGTCTATGACCCACCTCCCAGAATATTGGAAATAAAAGCAAAACTAAACAAATGGGACCTAATGAAACTTAAAAGCTTTTGCACTACAAAGGAAACTATAAGTAAGGTGAAAAGACAGCCCTCAGATTGGGAGAAAATAATAGCAAATGAAGAAACAGACAAAGGATTAATCTCAAAAATATACAAGCAACTCCTGAAGCTCAATTCCAGAAAAATAAATGACCCAATCAAAAAATGGGCCAAAGAACTAAACAGACATTTCTCCAAAGAAGACATACAGATGGCTAACAAACACATGAAAAGATGCTCAACATCACTCATTATTAGAGAAATGCAAATCTTTTAAATATTTTTTAAAAATTCTTTCATGTGCAAAGAGTTAACATGTAAGAGTCCTGACTGGTTGGTTGTTGTTGGGATATTTTTGCCCTTTTTCGATTTTTTTCAACTCTAATGGACCTAAACATGCCATGCATTTTCCTGAGAATATTTCCAGCAACTTATTATTTAAAAGTGTTGGGTATTATATACATGGAAAAGGAAGAGGAAAGGTAGGATATTTCACAGAGCACAGACACACAAACACACTTTTACACCAGAAATATAAATGTAACTGAATGGAGCAGCCAGTTCAAGCTGAAAACCTATCTTCATTGTCTGAGCATAAAATGGAGCAGGAAGAGAATGGAAAGGAATGATGACCAGTCTGCAGAAGTACACGTAATCAGGTCTGCTCCTCAAAGAAATACTTTCTCTGTTTGCTTATTTGTTTATAATGAGTACTTGCAGGTCTACATACCCCAAATGTTCTAGCCATCTTGGAGACATAAGCACAATAACTCACAAATTGTAAAACTGGCTCGGTTAAGTGAAGTCCTTGTCAAGGGTTACAGAGCTGGTACATGGAACTGTTTCATGGGACATTGCAAGAGCTACTGAAAACTGCCCAGGGAACACCAGCATGTCAGCTGCTTCAATATTTTATTTTCTTCCTAAATTCAGTAATATGGATGGTCACGTAAAAATATTAAAGAATAAAAATATTTTGTCTTTATCTGACTTTGACCTCAAACAATGAGTCAAAACTGAATGTGTCAAAAAAAAAAAAAAAGGCTGATGTAAATTTACCCGCTATAAAATTGTTCTGATTTTCTGCATTAGAAAAATCATTAAAATGTTTGGCATATATATTAATTCACTGAATATAAACATTTAATATGATCTCAATCTGATGGTAGTTCAAAACTGCTCATAAAGATTCAAAGAGATTTCAAAATTAAAGGACTATAAAGTCATAAATCATATTCTCCACTTTTACTTACTGAAATGGTATCAACCTTTCAAGTGCCAAAGATTTGAATGACTTATGAAGAGATGCCTTGTTCTATCGACATCATAAATCTATCGTAGTCCATGCCAAGGTCCATACTTAACAGTACTTCAACTGTGAAATGCTAATTTAAATCCACAGTTCAATGATTTTCTTAAGAGATGACAGCATAATGCTGAAATTATTGATGTCAGTCTCTTACACAGCAGATTCCCTGTAGAGCTACTCAAAATCCATGCCTTTCTCTCACTGTTGAGGGTATCAGCCACCTTTGAGTTGGATGAAAGAATGGGAGAAAATACGACCCATGTTATCATAGTCATGTAACATATCCTCTCTTTAAAATTGCACAGAACAGAGCCAAACTTTGAAACTGCTGTTTCTAATCAATGCCATAAAAAATCTGACTAAATGGCATTCAAGAAAAATTTTAATAATATTGATACTCCCAAAGTTAATTACTATATCATTTATTTCATGTACATTTTGGTAAGAATTGTTCTATCTTGTTCTGTTGTATCCAGTCAATGTTTATAGCATATTAATTTCCTTCAAACAAATCTAATCCACTGCAAGAATTTTACAAAAACAGTATTTCTTAGATGGCTGTGTAATTTAAGTAAAACTTGTGATGAAAGTGTTAGCTAATTGAAAATAGGAAATTTAACAAACTATTTAAGAGAAGAATTCACTTCAATTCTTCAAAGACATATTGAAAACTTTCTATAGGCCCACACAGCAATGAACAAAGCAGCAATAGAATAGTTTATGTCCCAATGGAGCTTACAGTGAAAGAAATTTTCTAAAATAATTACTATAGTAAACTCATGGGATAATTTAATATTTTCATTCTAAGGTTCCTCACAGAAAAATATTAGACCACTAAATCCATCTCTATTTAGCATATTTAGCAATCTTTTTTCTACCCATGTAGAGAAATAGAATTATAATCTGGGGGCCTAAAAAATGAATGGGTAATTAAGCATTTCATTCAGTAATAGAAAGCAGAATCAGTTGCAATGTAAACACCACCTAACATGTTAAAGTCTAATACATATTATCCATAAGGCTGGTAACCATACCTAACTGTTTGCTGTAGAATATTTGAAATTCAAAGAACTGGAAAGCACATTAAGTTAGTACCCCCTATGTCTTGAGTTACAAACTAATTGACCTCCATTTCTGTGCTTAGTTGCTCAGTCATGCCTGATTCTTTGCAACCCTATGGTCTGCAGCCCACCAGGCTCCTTTATCCACGGGATTCTCCAGGCAAGAATACTGGAGTGCGTAGCCATTCCCATCTCCAGGAGATCTTCCCAACCCAGGGGTCAAACCTGCATCTCCTGCATTGTAGGCGGATTCTTTACTGGCTGGGCACCAGGGACATCCATTTCTAATACTGTAAAAATTTACATGAAATGATTTCTCCAAATTAAGACAGTAAGCCATCAACCAACTTAACAGTGATTGATTTTGTAGCTTTGTTCTTTGTTAAGCACCTTTAGATGCCGCTGGGATCTAAATACTGAGAGATACTGAGATAATGTGTAATATCTGAAACGGAGTAAATGCTCAACAAATCTTGTTGACTTCTAGGAATATTCTACTTGGTTAACGTACCAGGAAGTATGTAGTGACACTGAAGGGAGGGGTGCAACTCAGAGGCTGACAGCAAAGAACATTTTAAAAAAGAGTTCTGGTTTTAGCTAGAGTACCTTAACAGACGTTTTACTGAGTTTTCATTTTGCTTGTTTTTCAGAGAGGTAAAGTGGTACTTGTTATAATTACCAGGTTAAGAAAAAACTTCACCGAACACCTTTTTCTTTTTTTTCGCCTACAATGTTTCTCTTTCTACAAAGTCGAAAAAGATAGGTGGGTAAACGCTCCCCAGTTTCTGAGAAACATGATATATGCAAGCCATCCTTATTTGTGATCTCCTCACAGGCTTGGGAGGCAAGTAAAATTAGATCAAAAAGCCCTCCCAGGCTAACATTAACTTCTGAAATTCTGTTTTCCTTCTGAATCTCTTAGGATGATTGGAGAAGGAAGACTCTACAGGTACCTCAAATCTTTGTTTTGCAAAGGAGAGCACCAGAAGCTCTTGAGATTATTTTCTGTAGCACACAAATCTATTAACATCAGTCCTGGGTCCTGAAGAATAGTTTGTAATTTTATCATCAGTGTACTTCTGTCAGATCCCAGGCCTTTTAGTACACTATATACAGGTGGTACTTAATTTATACTTGTATAAGGTAAATTCTGCCTTCTAACTGAATGACCACCTATGAATAACATCCCTCCTCTTATGTCATTTTTTCTCTCAGTTTCTTTCTCTGCTACTTCCAGGTGGCCCTTAAGCAGCCAAAACTTGATTACAAGGGGTCACAACAACGTTAAAGGTTCTCCCAAAGTTATTTCTTTTTTTCTCATCTATCTGGTTGTCCTGATATTTCCCATTTCATCTGCTGTGATGATCTTCTAAGCATAGCCATCTCTGAAATAAAGATTACTTATACCTTATCTCTTCATATATGCAAAGTTCTACTTTTGTATCTGTGCCTACTTTGTATTTTCTTATAAGGTTGACTAAATAAATAGAAGGTAAGTTAAAGAACAAAGAGCCTAAAAAGCGGTTCTACAGTCAGAATTAGAAAATGATGGGGGCTTCTCAGAAGGCCCAAAGTGGGAAAGAATCCACCTGCCAATGCAGGAGATGCAGGAGACACAGGTTCAATCCCTGGGTCATGAAGAACCCCTGAAGGAGGAGACGGCAGCCCACTCTGGTATTC
The DNA here is from genome assembly GCF_033118175.1 of Dama dama. Classification (NCBI taxonomy): domain Eukaryota; kingdom Metazoa; phylum Chordata; class Mammalia; order Artiodactyla; family Cervidae; genus Dama; species Dama dama. The sequence continues at coordinate 61,492,020 of NC_083692.1, read as the reverse complement.
TTGCCTGGAAAATTCCATGGACAGAGGAGCCCGACAGGCTCACAAAGAGTTGGACACAACTGAGCACGCACACATGGATGAGTGAATAACTCAAGCAAGAAAGGAATTTATTTCAGGATTTACAGTAGCTCATACAGTTAAATAGAAGGAGAGAATTTGGCCTGGATGAGGGGCCGGGCCATTGATTATACAGCAAGGTGATGCCACAGGCATACCTATTTAGGATGCCAGCCCAGACATCATCACAGTAATTTTCAGCAGGGCTGTCAAACTCTCAGTCTGGTTACCACCATGGTGAATTACCTGTGAATACCTTGCACACATGAAGATATAAATTTCACATGTTATGGGCCTGGGTCACATGGCCACATGTCTGCAGAGTAAGAGAGGGGGAGGAAATACCTTCTTATTTATATTCACACAGACATCAGTGTAGCATTGTTCCCTTACTCTTTTGGAATCCCTCCCCCAACACACACAGACACACACACATGCACACCCACACATAACATGCACAAACCAATAACAGAATGAATATTCAGTGGCTGGATGCCAAACATCAATTAAGTACGTAAGACAGAGATGGGAATCTCTGATTTTGAGAGGTTCATTTCAAGTGTTAGAATATTACGCTTCAGCTTATATAGATACACAAGCCATGGTAGGCAAGTCTGGAAATATGAACAAAGCATCAAGTACCACAGTATTTTTTAGGAAAAAATATACAACGTTTGAAATCCAGTGTATCCACTGATGAAGAGCATAGACTGCAAGGTGTAAATACTGTTTCGGCCACTTATTAATTGTATCACTCTGGAAAAATGCACCCAATTTTCCATACTTAAGTCCTCTAATCTGATAATAGAACAGAATCAATATCCAAGTGTTCATTCCAAGTTCCGAGCCACCAAATAAATGTTAAAACCACATCCAGTTACTAGATTTAAGACTGCCTGAATTCCATTGTTAGAAACTTAAGTCAAAAAGACTTTTCTGAGATGCAGATAGAGACCCTTCATTCCCAGAGTTAATGGAAAATAAGCATAGTTCAATCATTAAGCCCAACTCAAAAGACTCAGGAAACTCAAACAGGCGCTCTGAATCAGCTTAGAGGGGTGGGATGGGGAGGGCGATGGGAGGGAGTTTCAAAGGGGAAGGGATATATGTGTACCTATGGCTGGTTCATGTTGAGGCTTGACAGAAAACAGCAAAATTCTGTAAAGCAATTATCCTTCAATAAAAAATAAACAAATTAAAAAAATGTACCTTTTCTTACATTCTGACTGCATTTATGAATAGTTTTCTATAGGTGATGCTTATGGCTGTAGTGGACCCCAATTTGCTTTTTCACCAATTCTTCATACATATTACTAATACCTCCCTCTGCCTTCCACTTTACCAAGTGAAATCATTAAATATAAATGCATAGGACATTTTAAAAAATCGATGCTTTTTTCATAAGCTGTCTGTAAAATGGTCTTTTATGCATAGTCCTGGAGCTGACATTTGTTGCTTGCCTCCTCAGTAACTAACCTCCATTAAACTCTCATCGGCAGTACCTAGACTTTCCTATAGCCCATCTGTGTAACATTCCAAGCTTTTTTTTGAGCCTCAGGTTCAGAAAACCACATTGCTTAAACCAGGTAGTAAATTCCATACTCTGGGCTACAGACTTCAGTTCAGGGACGATCAAGTCAACGGACCACAAGGAGGTATTCACCGGGGCTGCCAGAAGAGAAGTTTCCTTGCTTTGTAGGGGAGCTACCAGAACAGATGCCTTCTCTTTCTCTGGACTTCATGGTGTGAAGTTATGAGGTCTGATTCTGTTGTGGCCACCACGTGAGAAGACAACCTGAGTATGAGACCTGCACACAGAGTGAGTACAGCTGGAGAATCACAGAAAAAAGCCAAAATATGGATAACCTCATTAATATTTAATTCAAACTGTGTCTCAAGTCAGTAAAGGCCCTTATTTGGCAGATGAAAAGTGAAAGTGTTAGTAGCTCAGTTGTGACCCTTCTAGTGACCCCATGGATTGTAGCATACCAGGCCCCTCTGTCCATGGAATTTCTCCAGGCAAAACACTGGAGTGGGTACCCACTGGAGTGGGCAGTGGATCTTCCTGACCCAGGGATCAAACCCGGATCTCTGGCATTGCAGATGGATTCCTTACCATATGAGCCACCAGGGAAGGTTTATTCTGTAGATACATGTCAAATTAATTTTTATTTCTTATGCCAATTTGGGTTAGATTTTCCACCACATGCAAGCAAAAGATTTCCAATTAAAAAGCAAACTAGAAAACGATCAGAAAATATATTCTTACACATAAGGACAAAAATAATGAATGTTATATTTACAAAAAAAAAAACAACTGCCTACTGCAATACATTCATCAGAGAAACAATCAGAAGTTGAATCAAAGGCATGGCAGATTGAGACTCAGAGTAGTTGTGATAGTAACAAATCATTTACAAGCATCAACAAATGTTTTCACATATGACTATTTATCCTCCTTTTGGACTGAAAATGTCAGTCAGATAAAAGGAATCTTAGGTTGAATTTTTTTTCACAAGTACATGAGAAAAAAAGTCATACCTGCCAAAAATGCTTACACCTGAATTTACAGTTTAACTCTGACTGCAGGTGGGAGTCTTTCAATGACACAAATGGAGAGAAGTCAAGCTTAACATACCCCAGCGCTCTGAAGGGAAATTACAATGTCAAAATACATTCTTCAGCAAAAGTTAACGCAGAGACACTAGTGTACCGCTCTGTGTACACTCCTCTCAGGGGCACATAAAGAGAGAGAGGAAATCAGGATATTTACAGCAAAATATTTACAAAGTAGGTTATAACTTGCAAAAACATTAACCTTTCTTAAATCTTTCATTGGAAATAAGCAATTTGCAAACCAGAGAGAACCAATAACTCACATATGTTAAATGTCCCATGGACTGTAGCTCACCAGGCTCCTCTGTTCATGGAATTCTCAAGGCAAGTATACTGGAGTGGGTTGCCATTTCCTACTCCAGGGGATCTTCCCGATTCAGGGATTGAGCATGGGTCTCCCACATTGCAGGCAAATTCTTTACCATTTGAACCACCAGGAAGCCATATTATATGCAAGACACTACATTTAGATGATCAGGATGAAGTTAACCTATTCCATAAAGACTGAGGTAATGAACTCTAAATTAGACTCTGCTGTGGAATTAGCCTGATGAACAGTACACAGACACCTCCAGATTGTCTGTTATTTATTGGTAACATATTTGTACATAAGTGTACTGAAGACATGACATTGTTAAGATATAATGAAGAATAACTTATACGTGAATGCATAAAAATTACAAAAATGCCTAATAATCTAATTATGTGCATTCATTGATCCCTATTTACCAAAGTATTAGGTCTCAGTCAGGAAACGGGAATTTTCTGGTATAAAGAAAACATACCCTCAACATATTGCATGTCTTAATTTCCTCACTTTTTCCTTCTTCTTTCTTTTTAGTTTTTATTATTTTTTAAATCCAACAGTATAAAAAATTAAGGTGATGAAGGCATATAATAAGGAGAGGGAAAGCATGAGTGTGTCGGTGTGCATGTGGTGGGTGTCAGGGGGCATTATGTAGTTGAATTAATGACATATTTTGTAAGCAGCTGGATCAATAAACAGTGAGGAGATACAGTATGCTGATATAAAAGAGCACAAATATGCATATTATCAAGATGGGTTAAGAAATAATTCTTCACCAAGTGACTAAATGATATTTCAAAATTCTAGATGCAGAATATTCTACCCAGAAAAATATGTTAAATTTGTGGGGGTGGAGGATGGGTAGGTGGTTGGGAGGTCAATAGACTACACAGATATTGAAGTATTAATTGAAGAGATATAAATTTCCTCTGAATAAAAAGAAAACAATCATACAATTTTTAACATATTTATACATAAAACTTATAGAGGAACTATATGCTAAAATTATATTTACACATGCTTAGTCGCTTCAGTTATATCCGACTCTTTGCAACACTATGGACTGTTGCCCACCAGGCTCCTATGTCCATGAGGATTCTCCAGGTAAGAATAATGGAGTAGGTTGCCATACCTTCCTCCAGGGGATCTCCCCCTATCTATACATAGATACATGTTTATGTATGTATAAAAAATGGTGAACATTGTTATATGACACTAATTGTTTAACACAGAACACTATTCAGGCTTTCTGTTACTGATGTACATATCATACACTGTAACAGGTAATTTGTAACAGTGTGCTTGCCAAAATATTGTTATTTTACACTTGCTTCATGCTTTGTTTTTCTATTTGATATTCTGTTACATTAGGTATCCCCATAGAGAAGCTTCTTTAAAAAATAGAGAAGAAAAGAAAGTTGAGGACTAATATATTAAAATCACTTACAGGAACTGGACAAATGGCTACCCAAGAGACCTAAGGCATCACGAGCAGCACCTGCTTTATATAAGGTCTGGAGACACTGTAAGCTGTCATACACATATTCAGGAGACACACAGAACCAGGTTAAGTGCTAGGTCATCATCATTTTTATTATTTTCACTTTCTATCTGCTGCCTAATTTGGCAGCCACATGTCTTGTTTTTCTTTAAAAAACAAAAAAACAGGTTATTAAACCTAAATATTTTGTGCTCTTTTGCTTCATATTTTAGCAAGCATTTGTATCTTTATGGAATATTCATCTTTATTTTATGTAAAACATAGAAAACATAGAAACAGAGAAAACCCATCAATTAAAAATGTTTTGTCCAATTTTATTTTTAGTGCTTAATCTATTTTATATTTCAAGCATAGCTATGTTCTAACTTAAAGGGCTGATTTAGTCTTTTTGATTCAGTCTTTATAGTATTTCATCAGAGGGAACATACTTTTGGCCACCTGTTTTGGGAGTTTTGTTTTATCTTTTCTCATGCAATTTTTAAAAATTGCAACTTTATGTACAGTGTATGACTTAAAAAATACTCCTCACTTGGTCAATTAAATTGCAACTCCATTTTAAGAGAAATAATTTAAATTTACACATGATGCTTAGTTGAGATGGTTGATTGTTTTCTCAGAAAAATGGGCAATAAAAGAAAGCACAAGAGTGGCAAAAAATGTTGTCCTAAGATTTCATTTGATTTTTTTTCTTAGAAGAGCAATGGAAATATTCTATTTCTTATAATTCTTTATGATTATAAGTCACTTTGTCTCAAAATTCTTCTAAGTTATTCAGTCTGCAGGAAACAAACCACAAGTTTATACCATACGCAGGGATTCTTACTTTGGGGTATACAAGCAACTATAGTTTGTGAGATAATGATTTCCAATTCATTAAGAACTTTCCCCCTCTTTTCTAGAATTAAAGAAGAAACAAAGAGTAAATTTCCCCCCTCTCTCCAATATTTATCTCAGCTAAATTATTGTACTGAGTGGGAAGGCCATTACTCTCCTTAATGATGTACCCTCCCTCTCCATGAAGCCAGTCAGTTGAATTCACTGCTTGAGAACAAGGTGGACCATACTGGACCTCACTCAAATTTTTAAAAATTTAATTTCTGATTGGCAAAGGCTAGAGCTCCATGTCTATGTATTGGGCTTGGTAGATAGGGTGATTTGAGACCTCAGGTACTCTGAAGTGTAGACCTCTAAGCCACATGCCCTGTGAACACAACATCATTAAATCCCCCAACTTCACTTATTCTCAGCAGTAACTAAGAGCTTTCAAAGGATTTGCACTCAGCATGAGTTGTTCCTTCTTTAATTGCATTTTCCTTTCCTGTTTTAAGTCACCATATGTTTTGAACTCAATGAATTTGCTTTCAGAAATCAGCTACACACAACACACTCAAGGATATCTACAAACAAAACAAACAGAAAATATAATAACAATAGCCCTGACAACAAAAACGCTGTCTAAAACCTTTTAACGCTGAAAATGGTTGTCCAAAGCCCAGTGGCTGCTAGTAGAGCAACTCATGGGATTAATTTCCCAGAAGAGGCTGATGTCAATGGTAGGTAAAGCCACATATTATGAACCCATGGGAACTTTCTAATGCAAAAATCTATAAGGTGGACATTAAAGTGTAAGTAGTTTGCAAGCCTTGAAAAATTATATTAGCCATTTTTTTTCCTATGACAGATTACAAATGTAGTCAGAAAATAGATACAGAACACAGAACAGGAGAAAATTGACATTTTATTAACAACTCCATTAAAATACATGAGCTCACAGCCAAGCAAAAATCAAGAATCAATAAGTGTTTTAAATTAACCACCTGACATGTTGGAAATGAATGTACACTTCAGAACACTGAAGGAATCAGTGACCACTCCTTGAAATATGATTCCCTACTATTGGATTCATTACATGAAAGCCTCCAATAAATTTGTTTCAAGTTAAAAGATGAATCCAAATTAAAACTAATTACTGATCATTCCTAAAGTATAGAAATTGTGCAATCCAGAGGTAAGGGAAAACATTTTGTAAAACAATTTTAATACACAATGAATTTCAATTCACATCAGAATTTTATGTCTTTTTTAATGCCTATTGAAGAACACTGACACTTTGCCACTGATTTAAACTCAAGGGTAGTAAAACCTGCCATGGGTATAACAATTAACAAAGATATTTTCCACTTTGTAGACATACACACACAGAAACTAAAGTTGATTTTCCACGTTCCTCAATCTAGTCGCAATCTTTCGTGAAAAGACTTGTCTCCTCCTTCCAGGGTATCTTAATTATTGGCTCAATGACTGGCATCCTTAATATTCAATTATTGAATAAGGCAATAGAAACTGAATTTGGTGAATTTTTCTTGGACACTCTCACATGCTTTCTTTTCAGCATTACTCAGTGTACTCAGTAAAGCTCCCTGACTCGTAATGAATGCACTTAAGGGCAATTATAATAAGAACATCCATCAGGTACACTGCTAAGTTTTATACATCTTGATCTTTCTACCACCCTTTCTCTTACAAAAAGAAAAAAAACCACCACCAACAACAAAAAAACTATACAGCAGCTGTAATTAGTCTCGCTTTATAGATGAAAAACTGAAGCTCAGAGGGTTTAATATTTTAACTAAAGGACCAAGGACAGTAATGAAGGGAGCTCACGTTTGAAACTTGATGTTAGTTACAACCTCCAAAATGCTAAAGCCATTCTTCAGAATGGCTTCATATTTAAAATACTGGAACTTTATCTTCCTAGGCATGTTTATACTTCCTTTTTGGACAAATAAACCTCAAATATTCAATGAGAACATACTTCCCCTATTTCCCTCTTACTTTAAATACTCCTCTGAACTAAGATAAACACATAAACTTATACATATAAGCCCATGGTCAGAAACTTTTTCATTTCAGTTTCTTTCTATAGGCAAGCCAATGATTTTCTCTTGCAGTATAAATGTCTGCTTTTAATGTGCTACATAGGTTAATAAAAACAATGCAATATTGTCTTCTCATATGTGAATATCCAAAATAAGAACATATTTGTGTATATGTATATACACACATATATACACTTTATAAATGACATATACTTAGAAATGCTATATTCAGTTGGCTATGTTCACTAAATAAATTCTCTTTCTGCTTTAAATAACTTGAGAGATGCAATTTTTAGTAATGTCATTGCAATTTGATCAGGGAGAATATTTAAAATTGTAATGTTTGAACAGTCCAGAAGAAATGAATGAGGTAATAACTAGTGAGATAGTATTTTCAAATTTCAAATTTTATCTATTGGAAGGAATAATATCTAAAAAAAAAAACACAGGTTATTTCCTCCAATTTGAATTAAATCAATTTAATAATTCTAGCACTGAATTAATTTAAAAGTAACTATTATGTTCAGAAATGTATCCTTAGCTTATAGTATTTCTAAAACCCATTTTTCTTATACAGTATTTTCATAACAAGGTTATATTCATTAAGATGCCAGAATTTCAATTTCCCAAAAAGACTGACACTTTCAGGCAGTCTTCACAATTTCAGATGCAATTCAATCTATTTTCATTTAATATTGATTAACATCTTTGGAAATAATGTGTAGTGAATTGCTGAGCTAATCAAGATACATAGAGCCCTGCATTAAGCATTCAAGAATGTTGTTCAATCACAAAATAACCCACATTTTCAAACTCCAAATCAACAAATTAAAGCTGCCCTTTGAAAAACTTAATTTCAAGTTGGCTCATCAGTATTGTTGTACACACTTATATAGTTATCAAACGCTAACAATATGCTCCTAAAATAAGAAATAGACCACTTGCCCTGTTAAGCAAAGGCCAAATAAGACCAGATCCCCCCAAAATAATAATTAAAATACAATCAAGTCCATTTATCTTGTTCATTCAGTTTTAAATGACAAAGCACTCCACAGTACCCAATTGTATTAACAGAAAACCTACATTAATCTGAACCAACGAAATAATTTGGGATATACAGTAGGAGGGTAACACAAACTGTAGAGGTTGAAGATATTTAATGGACACTGATCTTAATTGGCTCTTATTTTGATTTTAATCTTTTTTTAATTTAAAGCAATTTAGGGAAAGAAGCCCCTTACATGAGTACACTTTAAACATAATCTCCTATTTGAAGTGAAAAAAAGAAATGACAGAGACTGAAGTGTGGAACACAGGCAGGTTACGTCTGTAATCAGGCCATAAAGTCTTCAGATTCTCTGGACCTAATTCACTGGAAACTTGGAGGGATGATGACAAGGAAGGACCATTCAGGCAGATGGAAAGGCAAGGGTACCTGTACCCTAGTCTGACCTCCAGACACCCTGCCCCACATTGATGCCTGACTTACGTGCCTGCCTATACATGGGTTTACAGCTCAACTATGCATAGGTTCATTAAGCCTTCAGCACAGGATCTCAATGAAAGGACATCTCCATTTTTATTTTGCCATCCATCATATTAGAAGCTGCTTTGCGTTAGTTTGTGACTGAAACAAAACATCCCTATTTCTTTCTTCAGCAGCTTACAAGTTGAAAGGTGTATCAAATGGGAACACAACGTCACAGTTGAAACATTCATTTTCTCCAGAAAACAATCTTCAGGCAGTGGAACTGACAATATTTTTCAGTAATGTTTGAGGGCAAATCAAGGACAGATAAAAAGGACCTGAGATACTTGGTATTTTCTTATTTTTCCCCTCCAGTTAAAAAAAAAAAAAGGGTGCTTCCAAAATATAAAACCTCTTTTCTACTATGAAGACAGTTTTTAAAAATATAATTTGGTATGAAGAGTATGTTTTTGAAGATATGTGTCATGATCACATACTATAGATCACATGATCACATATTATAGACCACAGTGTTAGCCAACCCCTCAGCCGGGGTTATTAAAATGATAGCATAAAAGATTGTCAATCCCATTAGATTTAATAGGAGAAAATGTTTGGGGTAGAAAATAATTGCAGAGGATTTGATTTAATGGCACAGAAAATGCATTTAAAAGCTACTATTAATAACATCTTTTTCCTACCAGCACAAAAAGACTTATTTGATCACTTCATGACAAAGAACTGGAATCACTTCATTAACAACCAGTACAAAAATTAGGGTTTGTTGAAGAAACACAAGATTGTTTAAACTGATAATACTGAGGCACCAAGCGTGCCTTCCAGAATTTTGAAGCAACAGTATGCCAAGATCACCTAGTTGTCCTGAAAGGGGTTATATTTATAGCAGTTGTGTTCAATTTGACAAACAGCATGTAATCTCCTCTGTAAAAAGGAATAAAATGCGTATTTAGTGAGAATAAATTATTCTTTTACACTATTCAGCTCTGTTTTAATCACATATGTCCTATCTCCCCTTGTACAAAGTTATATTATAGTGACCTGAATAAGACAGAAACTCTCACGAATAGGCTTTTCTCAAGTACATGATTCAGGTGATGCCAGAAAGTGTGTCTTATGTCTCCTAGTAGCCAGCCCCTCTGCCTGGGATGAGGCCTTCCGTGAAGTGCGTACTCACTAACATTTGCTGAGTTAACAATTAAATGAATAACTTCTTAAATCAGTGGTAGCCATAAAAATAATCATTCACTTGGAATGCACATTATAGAATTATTTAACCTTGGAGTTGCAAGGAGTCAAGGAGAGCCCATTAAATTCACATTCAGTTTAAGAATACTTTCTACCTCTCAGAAGCTTGGTCATCAAACTCTCAGGTTTAAAAAATTCCTAACGTTTGGCAGTTCACTGTTCCATTTTCATCCAGGCCTATTTATTAAACTTTCCTGTGTTGAGTCACAAATTGCTTCCCTTCAACTTGCCTCCTAGTTTTGTCCCCTGGATAACATAGAACAAGTAAATTGCCTTTGCATCCAGACAACACTTCAAATATTTTAAGACTACCAAAACTGTCTCTTTTTTTTGGTTCAACATTCCCACTTCTTTCACATTTTTATTATTTTCTGGTCTCTAGGTCCAGTCTCCAGGTGTTTTAAGAACTCTGCACACTTGCCAATGGACATGATCCAGTTCATCAATCACCTTCCATACACATGGAACTCAAAAATGAACAAAATTAAAAGGTGGCTTCACTGCTTTTATGATTTTTTTCTTCCTCTTTTGTTTGCAGTAGGTTATGATACACCTAGGTATGATTTGTCATTGTATCTATTTCCTTGGAGTCTGAAGATTTTTGAATCTGTGGCTTAACTGCCAGTTTTTGAAAATTTTCATTGATACTTTCCCATTCTCTTGCACCTCCCTTTCTAGAACTCTAAATTATATATATGTTTGGCACATGCCATTTTTTTTAATACTCTTCCTCATTTTCTAGCCTTATTTTTCTCTGGCTTTAATCTAGATATTTTTAGTCATTTATTTCCCAGTTCACTAATCCTCTCTTCCAACATGTCAAATCTGTTATTAACCTATCTGTTGGATCTTTAATTTTCAACCATTGCATTTCTCAGGTTCCAGTTCACTAGGAAAATTCTGCATTTTTTTCTTCTATTTTTTTGAAAATATTAACCATAGTTATTCAAAAGTTCCTATCATCAGATATATTACTCCAATATCTAATTCATCATCTGAGTCTCCAACTATAGAATTTTGTTTTTACTTTTAACTTTCTAGACTTGTTTTTGTACATGTGAGGTAATTTTTAAATGACTATTAGGTATCATATATTAAATACAGTTGCAGAGGTTCAAGCTGATGCTGCTCCAGGCCAAATTTTATTTTGTTCAGTAAGGCAGGTAGACTATTGGCATATTCAGTTAACCATGGGTTTTGGATTTTGTTAGGGTTGGTCTTTTTTCTAATTCACCCCTTATTCCTAGATCCTAGTGCTTTTGGCATGATTGAAAGCCTATGAAATTGACAAGGGCCACTCCACTTTTCTGGGCCCTGAACTCTAACTTCTCTCTTCCTATGACCACCAGGCTATTGATTTCTTTGCTAACCATTGTGTTCTTTTTGGAAGAGGTTCCTAGTTGATTTCTAGGAGTCCCACCCTGCACATGTATAGTTTAAAAATTAATCAGTGTGATACACCACATTAACAAATTGAAAGAAAAAAACCATATGATTATCTCAATAATGCAGAGAAAGCCTTTGACAAAATTCAACATCCAATTATGATAAAAAAAAAAAACCTCTCCAGAAAGCAGGCATAGAAGGAACATACCTCAACATAATAAAAGCCATCTACAATAAACCCACAGCAAACATTATCCTCAATGGTGAAAAATTGAAAGCATTGCCCTTAAAGTCAGGAATAAGACAAGGGTGCCCACTCTCACCACTACTATTCAACATAGCTTTGAAAGTTTTAGCCACAACAATCAGAGAATAAAAAAAAAAAAAAAAAAAAAAGGAATCCAGATAGGAAAAGAAGAAGTAAAACTCTCACTGTTTGCATATGACATGATCCTCTACATAGAAAACCCTAAAGACACCACCAGAAAATTATTAAAGCTAATCAATGAATATAGCAAAGTTGCAGGATATAAAATTAACACACAGGAATCCCTTGCATTCCTATATGCTAACAATGAGAAAACAGAAAGAGAAATTAAGGAAACAATTCCATTCACCATTGTGATGAAAAAATAAAATACTTAGGAATAAATCTACCTAAAGAAACAAAAGACTTCTATATAGAAAACTATAAAACACTGATGAAAGAAATCAAAGATGACACAAATAGAAAAATATACCATGTTCATGGGTCAGAAGAATCAATAGAGTGAAAATGAGTATACTATCCAAAGCAATCTATAGATTCAATGCAATCCCTATCAAGCTACCAAAAGTATTTTTCACAGAACTAGAACAAATAATTTCACAGTTTGTATGGAAATACAAAAACCTCAAATAGCCAAAGCAATCTTGAGAAAGAAGAATGGAACTGTAAGAATCAACCTGCCTGACTTCAAACTATACTACAAAGCTACAGTCATCAAGACAGTATGGTACTGGCACAAAGACAAAAATACAAATCAATGTAACAAAATAGCCCAAAGATGAATATACACACCTATGGACACCTTATCTTTGACAAAGAGGAAAAATATACAATGGAGAAAAGAAATTCTCTTTAACAAGTTGTGCTGGGAAAACTGGTCAACCACCTGTAAAAGAATGAAACTAGAACACTTTCTAACACCATAAACAAATATAAACTCAAAATGAATTAAAGATCTAACTGTAAGGCCAGAAACTATAAAACTCCTAGAGTAAAACATAGGCAAAACACTCTCTGATGTAAATCATAGCAGGATCCTTTATGACTCACCTCACAGAATATTGGAAATAAAAGCAAAAATAAACAAATGGGACCTAATTAAACTTAAAAGCTTTTGCACAAAGAAAGAAACTACAAGCAAGGTGAAAAGACAGCTTTCAGAATGGGAGAAAATAATAGCAAATGAAGCAACTGACAAAGAATTAATCTCCAAAATATACAAGCAGCTCATGCAGCTCAATACCAGGAAAATAAGCAACCCAATTAAAAAAAAAAAAAAAAAATGGGCCAAAGAACTAAACAGACATTTCTCTAAAGAAGACATACTGATGGCTAACGAACACATGAAAAGATGCGTGACATCACTCATTATCAGAGAAATGCAAATCAAAACCACAATAAGGTATCATCTCATGCCAGTCAGAATGGCTGCCATGAAAAAGCCTACAAGCAATAAATGCTGGAGAGGGTGTGGAGAAAAGCGAACCCTCTTACACGTTGGTGGGGATGCAAACTAGTACAGCCACTATGGAGAACAATGTGGAGATTCCTTAAAAAACTGGGAATAGAACTTCCATATGATCCAGCGATCCCACTGCTAGGCATACACACCGAGGAAACCAGAATTGAAAGAGACAAGTATTGCAGCACGGTTTACAATAGCGAGGATATGCAGGCAATGTAGATGTCCATCAGAATATGAATGGATAAGAAAGTTGTGGTACATATACACAATGGAATGTTACTCAGCTATTAAAAAGAACACATTTGAGTCAGTTCTAATGAGGTGGATGAAACTGGAGCCTATTATACAAAGTGAAGTAAGTCCGAAGGGAAAACACTAATACATTATATTAATGCATATATATGGAATTTAGAAAGATGGTAACGATGACCCTATGTGCAAGACAGCAAAAGAGACACAGATATATAGAACAGACTTTTGTACTCTGGGGGAGAGGGAGACAGTGGGATGATCTGAGAAAATAGCAATGAAACATGTATGTTACCATATGTGAAACAGATGACCAGTCCAAGTTCCATGCATGAAACAGGGCACTCAAAGCCAGTACTACTGGGACAACCCAGAAGGATGGGATGCAGAGGGAGGTGGGAGGGAAGTTTGGGATGGGGGGGACACATGTACACCCGTGGCTGATGTCAATGTATGGCAAAAACCACTACAATATTGTAAAGTAATTAGCCTCCAATTAAAATAAATAAATTTTTAAATAATTAAAAAATATTTTCAGAGGAAATCACATATATTATTTCTGGTTCAGTTCTCAGAGATATCTTCCTCATGTCCTGATCTACTCAATAGTGCTGAGTGGTAAATTTTCTCTCTCCAGCCCAGCAAGTCTGTTGCAAGCCCCTTGGCTGACACTTTCCCTCAGCCTCTCTTCCCTTCCCTGAAAATTAACAAATTTACAAATTAACAAAATTAACAAATTCTGTGAGGGGAAACTGAGGCTTCCCAGGTGGCCAGTGGTAAAGAATCTGCCTGCCAATGCAGGAAACCCAGGTTCAACCTCTGGATCAGGAAGGTCCCCTGGAGTAGGAAATGGAAATCCACTCCAGTACACTTGCCTGGAAAACCTCACGGACAGTGAAGCCTGGTGGGCTATACAGCTCATGGGGTTGCAAAGAGTCAGACACGACTCAGAGACTGAGTATGCACCCAGGCACACATGTGAGAGAAAACTAGAATGATTGCTGGGATCATCATGGTGGTCCTTTTACTCCAGGATGTTGGCCCATGTCCTGTCTGCATTAGGTTTTCACCCATGTCATCAAGATATCAAGATTTGAATATGCCATTTTAACTGTGAAGGGTGCAGTGAGGTTATTATAGTTCAAAAATGTTTGTTGAATATTTACTAAATCCTAAGCCCTGTGCTAAACAACTTACTAAGATGATTAAGATATGATCCCCACTCTGAACTTCACTTAACACAGAGAGTAAGATTAAGTGTGTGAGGTGATAGTGGGTATGTGTAGGAAAGCACTTACTCTTGAGCAGATTCATTTTTTTTTCCATTTAGAAATTTTTTTAACTTCTAATTAAAATAGTAATTCACATTCATTTTCAAAAAATCAGAAAATCAGTTTATTCTATGAAGAATAAACTAGAAACTACCTCTTGACTCTCACCCAGGAGACAGACTATTTTATTGTCTCTCCATCAAGCCTTTTATGGTTAGATGCATGGAAAGAACAAAAGAAGGATGGAAGGAAGAGAGAAAAGAAGGATAGGAGGTAGGTGATAATTAAAACGCCAACTGCTATATCAATAAACAAAGGTTGCTACAACCATTAAACCATCACATTATAGCCACCCAGATGGTGAGCCTTGAGGGAACTCAATTCAGTTCATTTGCTCAGTTGTGTCCAACTCTTTGTGACCCCACGGACTGCAGCACAGCAGGTTTCCCTGTCCATCACCAGCTCCCAGAGCTTATTCAAACTCATATCCATCAAGTCGGTGATGCCATCTAACCACCTCATCCTCTGTCATCCCCTTCTCCTCCTACCTTCAGTCTTTCCCAGCATCAGGGTCTTTTCAAATGAGTCAGTTCTTTGCATCAGATGGCCAAAGTTTTGGAGTTTCAGCTTCAGCATGAGTCCTTCCAATGAATATTCAGGACTGATTTCCTTTAGGATGGACTGGTGAGATCTCCTTGCAGTCCAAGGGACTCTCAAGAGTCTTCTCCAACACCACAGTTCAAAGGCATCAATTCTTCAGCGCTCAGCTTTCTTTATAGTCCAACTCTCCAATCCATACATGACTACTGGAAAAATCATAGCTTTGACTAGATGGATCTTTGTTGGCAAAGTAATGTCTCCGCTGTTTAATATGCTGTCTAGGTTGGTCATAACTTTTCTTCCAAGGAGGAAACGTTTATTAATTTCATGGAACTCAGGATGGAGACAAATTGAGTTGCTCACTGCCAAGCCTATCTAGCAGTCAGACACTGTGGCCAGACCCAGTGGTGGAAACTCAGGATGAGAATACACAGGATACTAGCCCCAGACTGCTGTCCATATCAAAGGAATGATTTTAGTGAGCCAAGACTCTTGCATCTTCCCATACATAGAAAAGTACCAAACTCCTTAACTAAAGATATCTGTTTTTCTTCTACTAACAGTAATCCTTTAATGGTCCAACGACCTGGGTGTTCTGTTGCAAAAACTTCTAGATATCATGACTTCCCCCCTTGCCTCTTTGGGACAGTTTTCTCAGAGTTATTTGAGATGCTGTGTACTGGGTTTGAAATCCTCAGGAAGTCCACTAGATAAAACATAACTCTCAACTTCTAGGTTGTGCTTTTTTTTTTTTTTTTCAGTTGACTTAGGAAAGAAAGAAAAAGGCAGCCATTAGCATATAGGATGTGTTAAAAATACTAACAGTGGAAAGGATTATCTTTGAAGTATGTGTTCATGAGACAATCAATGGACTGAAAACTGAAAACCTTGTAAAAAGCTAAAGTCTTATAAAGGCTGGAGAGGAGTGAGACTGGGGGTTGGGGTAGTGAGAAAAGAGGAAACTGAAGACTCCATGAGCAAGAGAACAGTTTCAAAAAGATGACATGAGCTGAAGGTTAAAAATGCAGCAAAGATTATTGAAAACCTCTCTCCTCATAACACCAGCATGTGTTTGCATGTGTGCTAAGCTACTTCAGTAGTGTCTGACTCTTTGTGACTCTATAGACCATAGCCCCCCAGGCTACTCTGTCCATAGAATTCTCCAGGCAGGACTACTGGAGTGGGTTGCCATGCCCTCCGCTAGGGGATCTTCCCAATCCAGAGATTGAATCCATATATCTTTAGTCTGCTACATTGGCAGGTGGGATCTTTACCATTTACACCACCTGGGAAGCCCAATACCAGCATGAGTGACTTAAATGGGACTATTTTGTGTATAGCAGTGGTGCAAACCCAGGTTTCACAGAGGTAAGAGGAAATGAGAAAAGAGAAATGGAAGACATCAGTTATCAATTATTCTCCTTGATCTTTCGTCATGACAAGAAGAAAGAGATAAAGCAGTGGGTAAATTATTTAGTTCTAACTCTAGAGAGACTTGGGCGTGTTTAGAGACTAAAGGCAGGAAACCATAAGAAGGCAGGAACTGCAAATGCAGGCAGAAGAACATGAAGCTAAAAAAATAAGATCCCTTCCTTGGATGTTATGATACAGAATATGATCATGCCAAACATTTGTGTACCCATATGTGAGAGCAGGTGCACATTAAATTTTAAGGTCAAATAAAACCAACACTTCTTTTTCATAAGAACTGCTACCAAGACAGGCCATCTCTTATCTGTTTGTGCCCAAGTAGGCTAATGTTCCTTTTCCTGTATCCAGACACAGCACTGCTGAAATCCATCTCTGCCCTCCAAAGCTTTCACTCAGTAAATATTTAATCATTGCTTACTGTGGGCAGAGCATGAAGCACAGCAAGCGGAGTTTTGTAGTGAACAAAACAGACACTGTTCCTGCCCCTTGAAGCTTATACTCTAGCTGTTCACAGAACAGTATATGCTCCGATCAACCAACCATAGTGCTGTGTATGCTAGTAGTTCAGTGATGTCATCTCTTTGTGATCCCCTACACTGTAGCTCTCCAGGCTCCTCTGTCCATGGAACTTTCCAGGCAAGAATACTTGAGTGGGTAGCCATTCCCTTCTCCTGGGGATCTTCCTGACCCAGGAATCAAACCTACATCTCTGATGTCTTCTGCATTGGCAGGCAGGTTCTCTACCACTAGCATGAGCTGGGAAGTCCAACCATACTGCTGAGGGTCTCAAATATGGAAGCTCTTCAGTTAGTGGCTGTGGAAACTTGTGGCAACTTTCCATCTTCCAACTGAAGACAGAAATCACAGTCTCTTCTATAATTGCCTGAAAGTAGGTTTCCAGCAGATTTTCAGATAAAAAGATTAGCAAATAAACATTCACTGGAATTATAGATACATTATGCCAACAACATTCAATATAACAAAATGTCTAAAAGTTACATTTAACCAGCTTATTTTTTAATGATCTATGTAATAGAAATTATTGATTAAATTAAAACTTATTTTCTTTCAGATATATTAGCTTTTAGACTGAATTGATTAAATCAAATAAAATTTTATAATTTGACTTAGCCTAAAATAAATGGCCTTTCTGCACCAAAGTGGGAAGCTCATGAGTAAGGATTATCAAAACATTTTATTTTGTAAAACAAACCATCTACTACACTGAGATGTTTATCTATCTAAACATCCACTCTTGGGTAGAGACAATGCTGCTGCTGCTGCTAAGTCGCTTCAGTCGTGTCTGACTCTGTGTGACCCCATAGACGGCAGCCCACCAGGATCCCCCATCCCTGGGATTCTCCAGGCAAGAACACTGGAGTGGGTTGCCATTTCCTTCTCCAATGCATGCAAGTGAAGAGTGAAAGTGAAGTTGCTCATTCGTATCTGACCCTTAGCGACCCCATGGACTGCAGCCTACCAGGCTCCTCCGTCCATGAGATTTTCCAGGCAAGAGTACTGGAGTGGGGTGCCATCACCCCCTCCAGGGTAGAGACAATATTATTCCATGAAACTGTTTCATAAAGTTTTCTGGGCAAGGAAGGGGTAGCTATCATTACCCACTATGGTATCAATGAGAAAGATTTTAAAGACTCTTTCGTAACACACTACATCTATTAATACAATACAGTGAGTTACCATATTACCAAGCCCCCTTTTGTATAACTATCCTGAAAAAACTACAAAATCTACCATGAACACTTATTATTTGTGTTTTATAGAGAATATTTCACTAAGTAATACAAAAGGAAAAAAATACTGTTTTTGTAAAGGTAAAATGGAAAAATTTTCCATTTTTCATTATTTCCACACTCTTAGTGACCTTTTACAGAGAGCTCTGTTCCAGCATTCTGAACTCATGACCTGAATTTCTGAATTCTTTTCTTTCATGAAAAACACTGAGAATGGTCAACTAGAACTCAACCTGCAGGAAGAATCTTTTTTAGTAGGTAAGAAATAAGTCTACCTGTTTGACTAAATGTTGTTTTGCAAGTCACAGCTGGAGACTTTTCTATTTTGGAAATCCTGTCATTCAAAGCAATTGTACAGTTGCACAGAAGAAGTTGCAGGAAATCTATGGCTATGACATTTATACAATTGCAAGCATCTTCCATACAGGAATCATGTTTTCATCAGTTTGAACTTTTGCTACTCAGAAACACGAATCTGCTGCTGCTGCTAAGTCACTTCAGTCGTGTCCAACTCTGTGCGACCCCATAAACTGCAGCCCACCAGGCTCCCCCGTCCCTGAAATTCTCCAGGCAAGAACACTGGAGTGGGTTGCCATTTCCTTCTCCAATGCATGAAAGTGAAAAGTGAAAGTGAAGTCGCTCAGTCATGTCCGACTCTCAGCAACCCCATGGACTGCAGCCCACCAGGCTCCTCCGTCCATGAGACTTTCCAGGCAAGAGTACTGGAGTGGATTGCCATTGCCTTCTCCGGGAAACATGAAGGAGCAGAGTCAAAATGATAGATAAAATAAAACAAAGAATAATTTTCTTCTAGCATTCACCTTAAAGGTTTCCTTATCCAAATTATTAATTAATTAAACCTAGGTTATCTACATTCCATGAAGTTTCCATATTAAAATTAATTTTCCAAAGGAGGTTAAAATTGCCTGGAAAATTAACACTGAATTCCAGGGTTAAAGGGGCTTCCCAGGTGGCTCAATGGTAAAGATTCTGCGTGCCAAAGTAGGAGATGTGGGTTCCATCCCTGGGTCAGGAAGATCCCCTGGAGGAGGAATACTGGACAACCCACTCCAGTATTCTTGCCTGGGAAATTCCATAGACAGAGGAGACTGACAAGCTACAGTCCATGGGGTCACAAAGAGTCCGACATGACTGAGTGACAGCATGCACACCAGGGTGGATGGGGTAACATCTGGGAGTTAGGTACCACTCTTTCAGCAAAACTTCAAATACGATCACTCAAAATGAGGATACAAGATGTACAATCACAAAATGTGCATGTCACGTTGGCCTGCAAAAGCCAGTATCTAACCAAGCCTCATATTAAAAGGGAAAGGGAATTATTTGCACTATTTTAGACAGCCATCAGATAAATACAGTATTACTAGGTGTATAACTTAAACCTATCTGAGCCTCAGTCCCTTGCTTATAAAATGTGGATAATAGGAGCACCAACTTATAACATCGTTGTGAGGGTTAAATGAATTATTTCACAGAAAGTCTTTACAACATTGCTGTGCATCTGATTGTGCTTCCATGTTCTGCCTTGCACAGGAGGAGTTACATTTTAGCGTTTCTACCGTGGCCAATGAAACGACACCCTGTCCTTCCCTCACGGCAGCAGCACACAGCTGCATCTGCTACAGTTCTCCAGTCCTCACATCACACACTCCAGGGCAGAAGACAACATCTTTTCTGACAGTTTCCACACAAATCCTGGGGTTCCTTCTCTCTTGTTCTGATTTAGGTCAGATGTACACCCTTAACAAAATTACTGAGATTGGAGATGAGCCTACTGAGTCAGAGGCAGTTTCAAGTCTTCCCACAACGCAAGGCAGATGAGTCCTTTGAAGAAAAATCAGGGTACTGTGTCGAGAGAAGGGGAAATATGTGCCAGGGAGGAGAGCAAGTCCCATCAGGTGACAAACTCTTAGCACAGATCAAGTTGTATATACTTCTGTGCTTATACACTTCTGTGCTCTCTCCTCGTTCCCACAGTATCCACATGCAGAAAATCCATAAGTTGATTCTTAATATATGTGTCGGGATTTACTGATTGATCAATAATAATTCCAACCTGACATACATATTTGGATTATATGGTTTATATACATCTATCTAGGGGCCAGGTTAGATGCTTGGAGGAATAAACTAGTAGTAAAGTTTATGTTTGTTCACCTCTACAAACATAGGAAGGATGCTCAAAACATAACTGGTGGCTCACATGGCAAAGAGTCTGCCTGCAATGCAGGAGACCCAGGTTCGATCCCTGGGTCAGGAAGATTCCCTGGAGAAGGGAATAGTTACCCACTCCAATATTCTTGCCTGGGGAATTCTATGGACAGAGGAGCCTGGAAGGCTACAGTTCACAGGATCACAAAGAGTTGGACATGACTGAGCAACTAACACTTCACTTTTTCACTTCATAATATAATTTTTAAAAGTATAGAGTACCCTGTGTGCATTTGTGTGCTAAGTCGCTTCAGTCGTGTCTGACTCTTTGTGACCCTGTGGACTATATATAGCCTGCCAGGCTCCTCTTTCCACGGGATTCTCCAGGCAAGAATACTGGAGTGGGTTGCCACGTTCTCCTCCAGGGATCTCCCTGACCCTACCTATGTTCTAATTTGCAAATTTGAGAATTAGGACCTCATTATACTGCCTATGCCCTGATATACTCTTACCTACCACTTGAATGTATTTTAATGAATATATATATATCCTTAGTAGACTGTACAATTATTTAGTTATTTATATTTGTTTTTGATCATTTTATTAGTTCCAGAGTTCAGCAAAAGACATGAAGCACAGCAGGTCCCAAATATCTATTTGCTAAATAGCATTAACTATTATTTTACTCTTTGATTAGTAAGTACAGAAAGCAAAATTGACATTCCTTGAGTTGTGGTAAATAAAACTGGCCAAATTCATCACTGGAAGAAATTCTTTATATTTCACAGGAGGTCCTATTTTTAAACAGCCTAAACCTTTTCACCATAGTATTCAAATGGGTCTGGACATGCCTTGGGAGGTTCATGTTAGAGAAAACTTGTGGGAAAAAAATATCTTATGGAAGAGACGAAGCCTCAACAGAGGTTCAAGGACAGAGAGCTTGTACTGAAGAGGTAAGACTGCTTTAAGGTGGGGAAAACATCTGTCACTCTGATTGATCTGTGGTCCAGTATTCAGGTCTTTATACATAAATCCTAGGGAAGAAGTGCAGTGATTGGGAGACTGGTGGCTTCAATAAAAAAGCAACTAACAATGAAAAGTGCTGGCTTTGAATCTGACAGCTTTGGCACCAGCAAATATAGTCACTTCATGGGCACAGGTTGTTTTGATAAGAACCCTGGCTCCCTGAACAAGGTCTGAGGGCTCTGGGAGGATATATTAGGCACCAATAGCAGGAAATGTAGAAAATGTCAGACAGCAGGTGATAAATGAGAGGACCACAGTGAAGCATATAATGTAGAGCCTCCCCGGAACTTCCAGATGATGTGGAGAGAAACTGAAGAGACTGAGTGTCTCACAGATCAGTTTAGATAGAACTCAAGGAACACAACACCACTGTTCTTCTTGTAGTCCTTGGTGACAGCCATTCAGGTAGAGCCTAGGGAAACACAGACTGTGTCAAACTTAGAAACTGAACTGTGAAAAATTATGTGACCGATAACCACATTAATATGACAACATGTTTTCGTTTTTGTTTATTCAGAACCTATTTGTCATCCTTAGGACTTCCAGGTGTTGAGCATTGATTCAGATCATATTTTAGTTCTTATCTAGCAAAAGGAAAAAATTAAAAAGCAGCAAGATAAGTTCCATTTATGTCAACTATATAATTTCTTTCATACAATAGGATGCACTGACACTGGATCTTCTTTTTCCTGAAGACATGATAACCAGTGTAGTGTGAATGTATGTGTGTGTTTTTAAAAATGTCCTGTATACTATGAAGTTGACATTTTTTTAAATCATTCTGGCTGGGAGAGACTACTCTCCTTTGGTGGATTTTCTTACAGACAGCAAAGGGTCCAGCCAAGAGCAGGCCTTTGATATGCAAACATTACTCCTCTCTGGGGACCTTTAACCCCAGGGGGTCATATTTCTTTGCCTTAATCACCCCAGTTCCAGTACCAACAACCAGAGATTAGTCTTATAGCTCAAAGTCCACCTAAATTATTCAAACTAGCCACTCTTAGACTGCTTCGCTGCCCTGACTTGTACTTCCTGCAGAAACCCCAGTAGAGGCCACTGGCCTAAGCTCTGCCATGCTTCTGCTTTCTGACTCCTGACACCCTACTGTTCTTCCATGTGGTCATGGATGACGTGCCCTTCCCCCAGTCTCTAAGATCTGTGAGTATAACACACTTCACTTTGTCCTGAGCCTCTCCTCTGTCTCCTCTTGCAGCTACATCTGATTGACCAACTCAGTAAGACTACAGGACAACTAATAATAAAGATCAAACTTCTATACCTAAAACTGACAGCTATTTGCTCTTAGTCATACCAATAATAGAAACAGGAAATCCTATTTAGGGCAGATTCTTTGTTCTGGAAGGAGCTATTTTGTTTTCCTCTCTTGAGGATGCAGATATAAGTCAGGAACTTTTAGTTTCTAAAGGTTAACTCCTAACTTTGGAAAGTTAAGTCAAGTGCAAACAGTTTAACTGGAATGGAAGTAATGTCCTGACATTAGCAGGCAGAGGAAAGGACTGTTCTGAAAGATTTTATAAGGCAGTTGGATGACAAGGACAGAGTTTAGTCAACTCTGGGTTACAAAAGAGGTGGGAGCAGTAGCCCTGAGTTGAAGAGGAGTGGATTTCAGTAACGTCACGACAGACAAAATAATAGAAGGAGATAATGGGTCTTCAGAATGGTGATGTTCTATATAAATAACTCATAGACAAAAAAAGAGGACAAATGAACATGAAATAGATGCCGAAGTAAAATTTTTCTGCTTCATCTTCCAGTACAATAGTTTTAAGTCAATGCATATATATAATCAAACCTAAATTTTAGCCACAAAAGTAATGCATAACAAACCACTCCCAAACTCTGTTAACATCTCATTGATCCAAGCACATAACCTACTTAAACCCAAATCAAGAAACGGATTTCTAACTCTAATTTGTAGAACTACAGAGACTCAAAACAAAGGGCAAGGGCTTGGACATGGTTATGGTGAAAAGTTAGGGGCAATACTTTAACTTACCACAAAAACAGTTAAGGAAGTGAAAATTACCAAATATGTACAAACACGTTACTAAAAATAAATTTAAATGTGTCCATGGACTGAATGTTCCCCATAAATTCATGTTGAAACCTAATCCCCAAAGTTATGGTATTTGAAGGTGATCAGGTCACTAGGGTGGAGCTCTCAAGAATAGGACTAGCATCCTCATAGAAATAGCCCTACGAACTTCCTTGCCCTTTTCACCATATGAGGACACAGCAAAAAGACAGCTGTATATCAACCAGGAAGCAGGTCCTCACCAGATATGAAATCTGTTAGGGGCTTGGACTTCTAACCATGAGAAATAAATGTCTTTTGTTTCTAATTCACCCAGTCTATGGTAATGTGTCATAGCAACCTGAATGAACCAAAATAGATGTTTCCCTTCCAGATGTTGATCCAATATTTATAGACAGAGACTATCTGTTACCTTGGGCATTATGTGTACAGATGTGATGTTAACATTAGCACACACAAAAAAGTAATTATTGTCTTGAAAAGTGAATGTTATGTTGCTCAGTCATGTCAGACTCTTTGTGACTTCATGGAATAAAGCCTGCCAGGATTCTCTGTCCATGGAATTCTCCAGGCAAGATTACTGGAATAGGTAGCCATTCCCTTCTCCAGGGATCTTTCTGACCCAGGGATTTAACTTGGGTCTTCTGCAAACTTGAGCCACAGGGAAGCCCAATAATTGTCTTATGTTATGTCTGTGTGAAGTATGAAAGTTTTTGTGAGATTTACATTGCTAAAGTAGATGTGAATTTCCAAATGTTCTATTACTCAGAGTAAGAGTTCACAAGTACGCCATTAACTAGTTAAGCACACGAGTCAATAAGCATATTCCTTGAAACAGTGGTAAAGAATAAATACCAGAATATAACCGTACCATTATGAGACATAATTGACAGTTTGTAATAACATGCAAAAGTTCCAGTAAGTCAATTCAGAACTACTAATAACTTCTTCGTAAGAAGTAAAAAAAAAAAATAATAATAACGCTTTTATTTAAGCCACCAGTGATACTGACAGTCCAGCATGAATATTCTTTATAGTTGACCATCAAGGCATTTCAGTGATCTAATTCCCCTACAGGTATGATCCTGCCCCACAGTTAATCTTATAACAAAAAAAGCAGACAGCATCTGTGTCTATTTAAAAGCTAAGTATGACACTAACTCTAAGCATGTAGTTAAAGCTTATAGACCACTCCATGAAAGAATGGCAGACTAAATTGGTTAATCCACAAAAAAGACATTGAAAAGAGGTCAAGTGACTGTGGAAGAATTTAAGGAAGAGTTTTAAGAACTGTAGATTCTAGAAATGAAAGATCCTTCAAATGTGCCATAACAAATTGCACCAGCTGTTGATAACGAAGAGAGATCTTACTGTGCAATTCAAGAATTAATCTGAAGAGGAGACCTGGGGCCTACTATTATCCACTGGTATCTACTCACTGTAAAAACTTAAAAATAAGCAAAAACTTGTTACAATATTAAAATGCATCACGTTTTTCTTTAAATTCATCAGAGGCAGATGGGTAATTTGACTGAACCAACATTTGTTTACAATGGAACAGATACATTGACCCTGTGCCAAAGATGGGTAGGTGGGTGGGAGCGGGGTTCGGGACCAGAGGACACACCTGTGGCTGATTCATATCAATGTATGGCAAAAACCATCACAATATTGTAAAGCAATCAGCCTCCAATTAAAATAAATTGATGAATTTAAAAAAAGAAATTTTAAAAAAACTTCTCCCTATTTCAGCTACCAAATTAATTCCAGGGTTCACTGAGCCTCAAAATAACAAGATAAATATTTCAACATATTGCTCAAAGATAAAACAACTCCATGAGTTCATACTAGTATATATTTAGGAATCAAACTTCCCAAGAAAACATAATGAATAATAACCATGTACAGCACAGGTGGGCAGTTTTATGTCCTAATATATTATTTATATGATAGGACAAAATATTGTTAAATGAAAAGCACTGTTACCAGCACTGATGTTTAAGACCATGCAGATTCAGATAAATAGATCCTCTGTGTTTTCCTATTTGAAATTTAAATTACAATGTTGGAGGGTTTTAAGTCCTAATTATTTAAAAGAGGTAATAGTTAAACAAAGGTATGCTGTTCTGAATCTGTGCTAACACATTTTAATCATATGTAAATGTATGCCCTGGATATGCATGGTTTATTGATGAAATAAAATTATTGGGAGCTTTGTCTGCACTAATGTATTATTAAAGTTTGACTGATGGTGATTGGTGTGGTATTTCAAATTTGTGAATTAATTATTTTCTTCTAATTATTATTGCACAATCTGGCCAGCAAACAATTCCATAAGTGTTGAGTAGCATCTAAGATGTTGACTTGATTACTCAACTAACAGGTGATTCAGTAAATTACTGTTCAAGAATAGTAAGTGATAGGTCAAAGTGTTTAAGTCTTACAGTGAGACTAAGCGGTCTTAGAAACTAACTTACTGATACTTAGTGCTATACATAAAGGTAACAATACAATATCTACAGATGGGGGTCCTCTACTGAAAATTTGCTCACACTCAAAACATCACTGCTTCTCAGTGACTGATATAATTGACCTTCCTGATACATCTCTGCTCTGTCACCTCCATCACAGGTCTTACTGCATCATGATGTCACTCTGCACGTGTGTGTGTGTGTGTCTGTGTGTGTGTGCATATGCGTGTTTGTTCCCCACCCCTCTCCACCACTGTTTGCTCACACTCTCTCTCCCATGCTGCTGCAGCTGCTGCTAAGTCACTTCAGTCGTGTCTGACTGTGCGACCCCATGGACAGCAGCCCACCAGGCTCCTGTGTCCCCGGGATTATCCAGGCAAAAACACCGGCGTGGGCTGCCATTTCCTTCTCCAGTGCATGCATGCATGCAAAGTCACTTCAGTCGTGTCTGACTCTGTGCGACTCCATGGACAGCAGCCCACCAGGCTCCCCTGTCCACGGGATTATCTAGGCAAGAGTACTGGAGTGGGTTGCCATTTCCTTCTCCACTCTCTCTCATAGGACTCTAAATTACTTGGAAGGTAGAAATTCTCTTTATATACTATGTGGTTTTTCTCTGTCCAGCAATTATTGGGTGCCAGCACTTAATTGTGAGTTTCAGAGCAAGTAACACAGTTGCTTTACCTGTAAAAATTGCTCAATAAGTATGCGTGTCCCTGAATTAAACTATACCTTTGTATTCCTTATTAAGTTCAATTTGCTTGTCAAGAGTGCTTTGCATACTTGTACCAGTTGCCTCTTTTACCCCACCTGTCATTCTTGTCTTACTCTTGAGTTTTCTGATAACTGCAACTCAAGTAATATTTTGGCTGACTTTTTCAATTTGATATATCCTTGAGAATACTGACAAAATAAACATGCGTCTTTAAGTTTCAGCACTAATATTTTGCTCTATCACCTGTATCATTTGTGGTCCAATCAAGGGTCAGAAACCATATCCTGATTTGAACAGGCAAAGTTTAATACAAAGAATTAGGATATACAGCAAATAAAATTAACTAATATTTAAGTTATTAAGTAACAAAGAATTATTAAGTTATCTACAAAGGTTTATTGAGAGCTCTAGAGAAAACTCTAGAGTTGAGGCAGAATACCTGAGGAAGGTAAAACTGCACAGGTGAGGGGAGTTCTCCAAGTCTGGAACACAGATTTAATTGATGAAATCCACTGAGTTGTCCAGGCCAGTTGTTACAGCTGCTATGCAAGCAGGGTGCACCTTTTGGGGTACAGGTTGCTCAAGGCTGGCAGGTGGGTATACTGAAGGAGTCAGGGTATTAGAGCCTGCTCACCAGCAGAGCACCAGGAGAATTACTATATGCAATATCCCACTGGGAGACCCACAGCAAGATGATGCATCAGACTGGATGCCCTGGTATAGGGTTCAAACAGGGTACCACTGTTTGTTCCCACACCAGCATTCTTGCAATACAAGTAAGAAGCAAAACAGATTAACAGAACTAGTAAGGGAAAGACTCTTCCTTCAGCAATGTCACTTTAGCACCCTCTACTGACAAAGCTTAATTTTGTGTAAAGGACCTAACTCCACTATAGCTGGGCAGGTAATGAAGGGTAGATGTGGAGCTGAGAGGCAATGAATGAATCACTGAAATATCACTGAACAATTAAAAGAGGATCAGGATTAGCATTGCATCATTTGGATTTTCTTATCTTTTGGTCCAACTTGCATCCTTTCTTCTAACCAATCTATTGCAATGGAGTATCTATAGAGGTAAAGGGCACAGGTTATGTTACTTGTACTTTACAGAACTGGGACATATCAGAGCAAGTTCTGTATAAACTCACTTTCTTTAGGGCCTAATACAGTTCATACGCAAAGGCAGAGTGAAAGTTACAGTGTTAATTAATAAGGCATTTCAAATAGAAAGCATTGTTACCTCTCTTACTGGTTCACACCAGACAATCCACCCAATACACCCCTCCCACTCCTACCCCCCACACACTGGCCTCTTTAATGTTTATTTAACATACTAGCAAATCCATTCAGGGCATCTGTCCTTGATTTTTTTATTTTTCTTTGTCTGGAAGACTTATCCCTCAAAGAGTCACAGGGATTATTTTCTTTAGGTTCTTACACAAACGTCACCAACTCAATTTAGACAGGATAGTTAGAGAAAGTCTTAATGAGAGGGTGACTATCCCTAATGACCCAGTCTAAAATAGAAACCTGTGATACTGTTCCCTTTCCACCTTTATTTTCTCCTTAGCACTTCTAACAAACAAACTATATATTTTAGTTGATTACATAATTAGATTAGGTAATGGCACATGTACATTAGAAAAGAATCTCCAAGCAGGAACTTTTCTGACTTCTTCACTGTCCTATACATTAGGTCCTAGATTGGTACCTGACAGATGCTTGGAAATCAGTAAATACATATGGAATTACTTTTATTCTATAATCTAAGATCAGATCATTGCTCACTCTCTCAAAATTAAAAAATTCAAATGCCCACATATGCCAACAAGGGAATATAAACATCTGAAGCAGGCTGAGGTGAGTCTTTGGGTGAAGGGAAGAAAGCTTGTCCTGTCAGAAGGGAGTTAGCTGTTCATCATCTTTATTGAAAATTGTGGCCACAAAGGAATAAGACGTAACCCTTGCTATTTTAAAACTTTTCAAAGTGGCAGGAAATCAAGACTTTGGGGTATATCTTCTACTTTGTAATGTAGGTACTGGTTCAATTTAAGAAGAACAACAACAACAACACACACACAAATAAAACCAAAACACTTTTGCAAAACAAACAAAATACACCTGGAGCCTGAAAGCAACCATGGTAGACAGGGACACATGATACTTCCTCACTGTGATACTATGGAAACACCATGCTTGATTTCCAAATGCCTGCTTCCTGTACTTATGCTCAAATCAACGTTTCAGTCCTCTTTCTTATCAAATTTGGCTCCCACAAAGACATCTCTTCCCTCTGTCCTCTTACATCCTTTATTCTTTCAGTCTTTTCTGCCAACAGCCTACACATGGTAAATTTTCAGAAGAAATATCTGCTTTGGAATTTAAAAAACAGAATTGAATTATAGCTTTATCTCTTGATTATTATGAGAACTTGATTAAATTTCTACAACTCCAACTTCTAATTTTCTCATAGAATTTGAGTTTCCTTAGAAAACACACCACCTTTTTCCAAGTCTTTCTATCACTTTCCAACAAGCCAGCTGGCCCCCAGGCCTCTGCCTGTGCTTCCCCAGAGTAGCCTGAAACCATCTCTGCCTTAGTAGGGAGAAACACAAAAGCTTGTCTTCTAAAAGAAGTCAAATTCTGGCACTAAAACCTCATTTTAACCATAGAATATTTTTATTTAAGAAAGGAGTAATTATTTTGTTAACAAGTATCTCTTGGAAGCAAGAGAATGGATTCCACAGTCTTAAACCACTCCTTGTGTTGCATGGTTCTCTGACTACATGGACTCAGTAAATAACTAAGAGGACAGAGTATGTTATAGACACAAACTATTTATTTCCAACAAAGCACTTATTTCTCTCTAATAGTTTATGAAAGGAATATTATACTAATAATTTCTGTTTATGATACCCTTAATAGACATTTAAAAAGTCATGTTTATTTCTGAAAAGATATGTGGATAGCAAACTCTCCATCGGTTTTATAAAAACCTCTGGGAGGCACATTTGATTGGCCCTTTAGCACACAAGGGGAAGATAGAGGTTGATTTCAATTGGTCTATCTCGTGTTCTTTCAACTTTGAAAGTGTTAGTCACTCAATTGTGTCTGACTATTTGTCACCCCTATGGACTGTAGCCCATCAGGCTCCTCTGTCCATGGGGTTCTCTCAGCAAGAATACTGGAGTGGGTTGCCATTCCCTTCTCCAGGGATCTTGCTGAGTCAGGGATCAAACCCAGGTCTCCTGTATTGCATCAGATTCTTTACCACTGAGCCACCAGGGAAACCCTGACAATATTTCATGTTCCTACCAGTAAATTCAGAGTCAATACTACTTTAGCCTTCAGACTACAGTATAGTTCAAAGATGGACAGCATTTAAAAATCATTTCAAGGCCAAAGACATAATAACATCATTTAGGTTTTAAAACAGTAGGTTTGTATTGATAAAAAGTTTTTAAGAAAGATTATCTATCCATAAGCCAACTGGAATAAAAAAAATTAATTATGTTAGATTAAAAATTTTGACACTAAATGTCTAATCAACTAATTTCTAAATATCAAAACTGGTTAATGCAAAAATACAGTATGCTTTGTGTTGTTGAATTAGAAAACAAATCTATAAATATATTTTATTTCTCAGGCTATAAAAAGTAATACATACATTTTAACAAGCATGGGAAGTAGAAAAACAGAAGATAATAGAAAATAAAATAATTAATAATTTCAATTATGAAAGTGTATCAAGTCACCTCAAGCACAAACTCACTGATGTGTAAGTTACTATAATTAAGACTTAATGCCTAAAGATATAGGAAAGCAGAGAGTAAACACTAAAACTTAAACAAGGGAAAAGTTAGATAAAGTGTCTTAATACTTTAATTTAAAGGAGTTAAGGACACAGGCATGGTCCAAAATGGTGAATGGAATGTAACTTCTGAACAGGTGACATTTTCAATTTTCCAGTTTTTCCCCATGGTTAATAAGTTAATGACCCTTATTCTTGCCACTTCAAATGAATTCACTCAGATAATTCAAAAATATCATGAGTTCTCTCATGAACCCTCCTACAATTATAGTCATAAATCATCTAATCTAGCCACCAAACCCCATAAAAATCCATAAATCATCAAGTGAGATATGTTTGAAAGATGCTATGAAAGATATTAAGCACTAAAGTATCATTCAGCAAAGTGAATACAGTAGAGCACTAGCCCCGTGAGATTTTCTAAGAAAAAAAAAAAGGAGGAAGGTAGCTTATGAACCCTCTCTGCAGGTGTCTCAAAGTATATTATTAACATATAAGGGCTCTGAGAACACTTGTGATAAACACAACTGATTAACTTTCTTTAACCTGGTATCTTCCATTACATTTGCCAATGAAAGGTTTAGCCAAACTTCTTCACGACTCCTCAAGAATATCTTAGAGGTTTGGGATTTGTTCATATAAAGTTCTAATAGCAAACATAATCAAAAGAACTAAGATGAAGTCCAACTATTTGAAATATAAAGTTTAGAAAATATGTCATAGACTAAAGGCTGGGGTTAATATCACCAATGAGAAAATAACAGTTATCAAAAATGTAATCGTGTTCAGGTTTAACAGTTATAAGCCTAGTGTTTAAACACCTTTGACTTACAAAACCATCAGCCAGGAGATCAAACCAGTAAATCCTAAAAGAAATCAATCTTGAATATTCACTGGATGGACTGTTGCTGAAGCTGAAGCTCCAATACTTTGACCACCTGATGTGAAGACCCGACTCACTGGAAAAGACCCTGATGCTGGGCAAGATTGAGGGCAGGAGGAGAAGAGGGTGGCAGAGGATGAGATGATTGGATAGCATCACGGACTCAATGGACACGGATTTAAGCAAACTCCAGGAGATAGTGGACAACAGGGGAAGCATGGCATGCTGGAGTCCATGGGGTCACAAAAAGTAGGACACAACTGAGCAACTGAACAACAACAGTTAGCAGATGAGAGCGGCCTTTAATTTACTTTCCAGATATAAAATGTACAATTTGTATATTTCAAACTTGTAGTCATGGACTAACAACTGTAATAAAATATGTGCTTCCTAAATTGCATGTGTTTTTAATTGCCCGAAAAATCAATGTGAAACAATCACATTGATTCTAATTAGCAAAACTAATCAGATGGGTTCTCCCAACCAATCTGACTGGAGATTACAAAGATTATACAGTGGGATCAAATCTGTAGAGAGAAATAAAGATACCATGAAAGTCACAATACAGGACCAATATGAAAGATGAGCCAATAATTGCTTTGTATCACCAGAGATATGCAAGTTTAGGCTTTATTTAAGGTTTATTTTTAAATGTAAAGCAATCTCTTCTAAATTTAATCTAATTCACCAGTAGAATAGTACTAAGAAAAGTAGGTATAAAACAATGATCTAAATTATCTGGGCCAACTAAAATTGATTTTTTTCCAAAACAGAATAATCATTTTTATTATTCAACTATGCAATACCAAGTTCAGTATTTAAATGAAATATCCTGGCTTTGTATTACTATTGTAAAATCTGTCAAATTCTGTGACAAATGTTTCATATAGATCTAAGTTACTGTTGGCTCTATTTAATAATATTTGTGGAAATAAAAGGACAAAATATTCTGATGCCACTAAGAGCTAATGGCTAAGCCTGAAATGTATTTAAGTGTTCATATTTAATGGTTGGGAGGCAATTTGAACTGCGTACCATAAAACCCATCAACACACACTTTTTTTAAAAAGGAAATCTCCATTTTGTGGTCAGATAGACTCAATATTTGGTTTGAAAACATTTCATGTTTTCATAGACTAGAAAAGATTAGAGCAGGGGCAGGGATCATGTGCTAGATACACTTTATTTTTCAAAAAGGAATATGTTCATGACTTGGTATACACTGTAAACAAGAATGAAAGCCATAGATTAAAGGTCTATACACATCAAAAGCCAAGGAAAACTATGCAGGGTGCTACTTGTGATGTATTATTTACACAGGTGAATTTCTGCCAACAGAGCTTTCCACCTTAAAATACATTTGAAATCTGCAGTGTCAATCAATGACATTTAACAACTCTGTCATGGTCAGAGAGAAAAAACAACCTGCTTGGATCCTTACACTGAACATTTAATAATGATAATACGAAAACCCAGCAGCAGTCTCAAGTACAACAACGTGCTACCAACAGAAATAAAGAAGATGACAGTGGAAAGGATTTGAAAGTTATGTCCATCAAGTGTACTGTTAACAATTTAAGCATCATGTGTTTACTGATATTTGTCAAAAAATACAGCAGCCTGATTTATGAATAGCCTGTGTTAATGAAAGTATATGACCTGTGCTAGGCACTTTGAGGGAATATTTAGATGTTTAAGACACAGTTCTTGCCTTTAAATAACTGTATGATGGTGAAGTATTCATTGAAAGGACTGATGCTGAAGTTGAAGCTCCAATACTTTGGCCACCTGATGTGAAGAGCTGACTCACTGGAAAAGACGCTGATTCTGGGAAAGACTGAAGGCAGAAGGAGAAGGGGACGACAGAGGATGAGATGGTTGGATGGCATCACTGAGTCGATGGACATGAGGCTGAGCAAGCTTCGGGAGATGGTGAAGGACAGGGAAGCCTGGAGTGCTGCAGGCCACAGGGTCACAAAGAGCTGGACACAGCTGAGTGGCTGAACAATAACAATATGATGGTGAAAAGGAAAACATAACTGGGTTTAGGAGAATAATGAAACAATTACTACAAATGCTATATCTGTACCCTGAAATAAAATGCTAAGAGAATTATGTGATTATCATAAGGGAAGAGGTTACAGATAGTGGGGAGAAAATACTTGGCATAGAAATGGAAACTCCTACCCGCCTGGGAAAGCCTCTTTGGTTCCAACAAGAGGTCTTTGGTGGGGTCTGGACAACCCAGAAGAGTAGTGGGAGGAGGGCTCCAGGCCTGGAGCTGAGGCTCTGGGGCTTCTAATTACTTGAAAACCTCAAAGGTGTTTCTTGTGTCCCCTAGTTCCTAGATTAGCCTCTTTATTTTCTTCAGTGAACCTCCATAAAGCCAAGGCCTTTAACGTTGTTCACTTTGAGGCTGAGTGCTTAGAACACTATCTGGTTCATCTTAGGCTCACAGTACACTGGAAGAATTCATGTTTAAGTTATCACATTTATTTAAAAAATGCTTATCCTTCTAACTCACACAGGAACTGCATAACCTGTTTTCACAAATTCCCCTCAAGGTATACTTTCCTGATGCATGTACTTGGGCTCTTGAGTTTTTAATGAAGGCATCTCACACAAATTACTGAGAGAGATTCTGGAATAAAACAGCTCCATTTTAGTTCAGTCTATTTTTTCTTTATTTATAAGATGTGTCCATGCTAAGCCGCTTTAGTCATGTCCGATTCTTTGCAATCCTATGGACCATAGCTCACCAGGCTCCTCTATCCATGGGATTCTCTAGGCAAGAATACTGGAGTGGGTAGCCATGCCCTTCTCCAGGGGATCTTCCCCACCCAGAGACCAACCCACGTCTCTTAGGTCTCCTGTATTGGCAGACAGCTTCTTTACCATCAGCGCCACCTGGGACACCATTTATAACACAGTGAAAGCTAAACAATAGATGAGGTCCTATAGTGGGTTCTTGTACATTAGAGAATGAACTAAGACTCAGCTATATTTCAAGAGAAAAACTGGATTCAGTCTATTTTAAGCATTTTAAGACAGAAAACCAGAAAGACTGTAATAAAAAGCAGGCGTTAACATGGACAGAACTGCAGTCAACAGCTGCCACCAGGCTCCTCTGTCCATGGAATTCTCCAGGCAAGAATACTGGAGTGAGATGCCATTCCCTTCTCCAGGGGACCTTCCCAACCCTGGGATCGAACCCAGGTCTCCAGCAATGCAGGTGGATTCTCTACTGTCGAAGCTACCCGGGAAGCCCCACCGTGTTAATTACAGACTGTGAAACTTCTGAACACTGGCCCTTTGCCTGTCCACCCTTCTGCCTACACTTTCTATCACTTTGTTGGTGGTCAAAAGAAGCAAAGATCGAATGAAGAGACTCTAGGAATTTGCTCTCCTCTCCTTCCTCACCTTTCCTCTTTTCTTTTCCCAGGAGCTTTTATGAGTTTCCATCCAGGATTTGGCCTGAAGAGAAATACAAAGCAGGGAGAGTAGGGGTTGGGAATCAGTGATGCCAAATAATGGTGACATAGGAGATGAACTGGCTGTCACTGATACAGAAATGGTATTTTCACAACTCCCTGACATTCCAAGGTTTATCCATGAAAACTGGTTATTGCTTGATGAAATTCTTTCAAAGTCTTTCTTTCAAAGTTCAAAACAGGTTAAGTACAGAGGCCCTAGAGTAAGAAGTCTTTGATTTAAAATCTGGCCCTGTGCTTTCCGCCTGATATGCCTGTGAGCAAGTTACTTGGCATCAGTTGAGTATTTGTACATGGATATAAATTATATTCCTCACTTTACCTGTGGTTGTTATTATTAAATATGATAAATCAAAAATATTAGCACTGAAGAGAGAAGGCAATAACCACCAGGTATCACATGCCATTGCTATTACTATGCTATCACATGCTATTACTGCCCATTAATGCAAATATATAATCACACTGTGGTTTAAAATGAGAAAACATACTTACTGAGTGCTTTTTAAATGAAGATTTATGTCTAAGAATTAATGTTGGCTTATATATTGTAATATCCTGTGTATGGCAGTCTTAATAAAAACATGTTTATATATTCATTTAATGATGATGAGAAATCTAGTTAAAAAATTAGATGGACCAGTAATCTTTGTTTGAGTTTTGGTTATAAATCACATAACTAGTTCCAAAGCTCAGAAATTTCTGTTTGTCATAGAGCAAATGTGAGGCAAAGCAAAAGCAGTGGGATTAAACACAAGTGAGCAAACAAAACAAAACCTCAATTTACTTACTTTATTTGTAGTACATATATGGATGGTATCAGTAGCTCTAAACATCTAAAAGAATGGTCATTCTTTGTAGAAAATTATTTCATCCCCATCATGAATACATACAATAAAAACTGTTAACTGCATAATAACCTTAGATATCCACATGATACCACTCTAATGGCAGAAAGCAAATAGGAACTAAAGAGCCTCTTGATGAGGGTGAAAGAAGAGAGTGAAAAGGCTGGCTTACAAATCAGTATTAAAAAAACTACGATCATGGCATCTGGTCACATCACTTCATGGCAAATAGAAGGGGAAAAAGTGGAATCAGTGACAGATTTTCTCTTCTTGGGCTCTAAAATCACTGTGGACGGTGACTATAGCCATGAAATTAGAAAGATGCTTGCTTCTTGGAAGGAAAGCTATGAGAAATCTAGACAGCATTTTAAAAAGCAGAGACATCACTTTGCCAACAAAGGCCCAAATAGTTAAAGCTATGGTCTTTCAAATAGTCATGCACAGATGTGAATGTTGAACCATAAGGAAGGCAGAGCACTAAAGAATTGATGCTTTCAAACTCTGGTGCTGGAGAAGACTCTTGAGAGTCCCTGGAACAGCAAGGAGATCAAACCTATCAATCCTAAAGTATTGGAAGTACTAAAGAATATTCATTGGAAGGACTGATGCTGAAGCTGAAGCTGCAATACTTTGGCCACCTGATACCAACAGCTAACTCATTGGAAAAGACCCTGATACTAGGAAAGATGGAAGGCAAAAAGAGAAGAGGGTGACAGAGGATGAAGTGGTTGGATGCCATCACTAATTCAATGGGCATGAACTTGAGCAATCTCCTGGAGGTAGTGAGGGACAGGGAGGCCTGGCATGCTGCAGTCCATGAGGTCACAAAGAGCCAGACACGACTTAATGACTGAACAATAACAAACAGCATAATAGTTTATATTTTCTAAAGCTAAATTTCATATTCATAATCTTAGTAATTCAAACAGAATTTCTACCTTACCATTAACCATCACAATAGCTAAAAAATTTAATTAAAAACACATAATTTTTATGGTCCTTACAATAGTATAAAAATAAACTGCCTACAATATGCCCTCATTTCCATGAATAGCAATATCTTCAGTTTCAAAGAAGCAAAGTGATTTTTAAACAAGTTTGAAACAAGATTATTTTACACTTTAAAATTGTGTCAAATATAATTCTTTGCAGAAGCTAAACATAAAGTTACTTCTATATCACTGGTGTCCTTTAAAAGTAACCATTGCTACAACCATGGTAATAATGACTGATTTTCATGTGCAGAATTAGAAATTACATTTGATCCCACTTTCACATAACATTTCTTAAAAAAGGTCTGAACTAGATCATCTGAGTAATTTAAGCATTAAATACATATCTGTTATACCAGACCGAGAAAAAACATGGAATCATGTGAATAAACTCCAATAATTTTAATGCCATAAAATCTAGACAGACTTTTCCTAAAAGAATATATAATCAGATTTTTAACCTATGTTTAATGTGTTTACTTTGGGGATGTTCATAAAATTGAGAGGAAAGAAGACTGAGAGATGTTTTGTCTACACAAAAGAAAACGCAGTGTACTATAATGACTGTGAAAGATGGCAGGGAGCCTGCTTGTCTGGATTAAAATCTTAACTCAGTCACTTACTAGCTGCACACTTCTCCAGGTTCCTTTAGCTCTCTGGTCCTTCCTGCCCCATTTGAAAATAGAGTAGCTATAACAATTTCCTGAATTCACAAGGCAAGAAATGCTTAGAATATTTTCTAGCATGCATACATTAACTTTTATCACCCTTAATGTTTTTATTTTAAACTTACATTGTCTCTCTAGATTTGGGGAACTCTTTTTGATAACTATTCATGATCACTGGATACAGGCAGACAAAAACTACATCACATTCAGAAATCTTTACATGCAAACAAAATATATTAATACTAGTTGAGATGTATTATTTATGTTTGCCATGATACTGCAGAAACAATTAATAAATTCATAATGTTGAATATTTGTTATTTTTAAAGTAGATGCTAATCAGCCCTTTAAACATAAAGTTTGACTTACATATTGAAAATCTAATCTATTTTTTCACATCTTCCAGATGAACGAGGTAAGCATCACCATATCTGAAGCCTTTCATTTACAACTTCTATATTGCCTTTTTAAAAGACATTTTTCTTAAAGATTTTTCTTGTATCAACTTATTTGATTGTGTAATAGCATTAATTTTCCAGTTTTAACATAAAGGCAGGTAGATAGGTAGACATCCAATCAGAACTTCTATTCAGCAGGCCCTGACTACAATATTCTATTTCCACACTGCATGAATATATTTGTAAACAAATGACATTGATTTTCTTAGGCATTCTTTGTAGGTAAATGTAGGCCTTTATTAGTACTTCCGATATATTGAAAAGAAGTCTAAGAACCTCTCAATAATAGTCTCTTGAATTCCTTGGAGCTTAAGATTTCTAGATACTAAGGAACAGAGCATATAAAAGTCATCCCTAAGAAGATAATAAATGTTTAAAAGACTTTATGCCTAGAATTGACAAAGAATAACAGCCTCAGATAGTGAGTTTTAGAGCCAACAATCAAATTGTTAAAGCCAGATGCATAAGTTCATATATTCACTTATTTTAAACATTGTGACAATTTTTTAATCATTCAACAAAAGCCTGAAGAACTATACCATGGGTTGACAAATGAGATAAGCATGAACACTGTGGCCAGGCACAGGCCAACTCTCATGACTGAGAGAGTCAAGGCTAAAAATATTCAGTTTTGATATCTGCTAATCACACAATCAGCACAGACCTAATTCAGATCTGGCCTAGGTTAGAATGTCATGCAAACTTCGGAGGCAAAAAAGCATTTATGCATATAAATTGGATAATTAGATAGTTTTAATTTGATAATACCAGCAATCAAGTATAGTTACAAGCCATGTATCTGTATTAAAAGAAAATCGTCATTTTTTTCACATGAAATAAAATGATCAAACCATGCTCCTTCATTTATGTTTTTTATTTGTCTCTCAGTCTCTTCCCTTCTATTTCCAAACATTCCAGTTCTCACAGGACTTATCTGTGATTCTTTTACTCCTTTAAATTGTATTGCTCTTTCTCTCCTTCTGGTTATCTGAATTGTTAAATGTTATGGACTGAATGTTTAGAGTCAACTCAATTTCAAAGTACAAAAAAAACTTGCTCCAATTGTCCTACAAATTATTTATATATTATAAACCCATCAGCACAGTTTTAAAATTATTGCTTTACACATTTGCCTTTTAAGTTAAATAGGAAAGGAGT
Source organism: Dama dama (assembly GCF_033118175.1). Taxonomy (NCBI): domain Eukaryota; kingdom Metazoa; phylum Chordata; class Mammalia; order Artiodactyla; family Cervidae; genus Dama; species Dama dama. Next base: position 61,452,756 of record NC_083692.1, on the reverse strand, counting down.
ACATCAAGACTGTATATGGTCACCTTGCTTATTTAACTTATATGAAGAGTACATCATGCAAAATGCCAGACTGGATGAAACACAAGTTGGAATCAAGATTTCCAGGAGAAATATCAGTAACATCAGATATGCAGATAACACCACACTTCTGGCAGAAAGCGAAGAGGAGTTAAACAGCCTCTTGATGAAAATGAAAGAGAAGAGTGAAAAAGCTGGCTTAAAACTCAACATTCAAAAAACTAAGATTATGGCATCAGTTCCATCAATTCATGACAAATAGATGGGGAAATAATGGAAACAGTGACAGACTTTATTTTCTTGGGCTCCAAAATCACTGCTGATGGTGACTACAGCTATGAAATTAAAAGACACTTGCTTCTTGGAAGAAAAACTATGACAAACCTAGACAGCATATTAAAAAGTAGAGATGTTACTTTGCTGACAAAGGCCCATAGAGTCAAAGCTATGGTTATTCCAGTAGTCATGTATGGACGTTGAGAGTTCCTTAGACTGCAAGGAGATCCAACCAGTTGATCCTACCAGAGATCAATCCTGAATGTTCATTGAAAGGACTGATGCTGAAGCTGAAGCTCCAATACTTCTGGACACCTGATGCAAAGAGCCGATATATTGGAAAAGACCCTGATGCTGGGAAAGATTAAGGGCATGAGAAGAAGAGGATGACAGAGGACAAGATGGTTGGATGGCATCACTGACTCAATGGATATGAGTCTGGGCAGGCTCCAGGAGATGGTGAAGGTCAGGGAAGCCTGGCATGCTGCCATCCATGGGGTCACAAAGAGTCAGACAGGACTGAGCGACTGAATAACAAAAACATTTGCTCATCCAGACAATTTTCTCTATTATGATATCTTAACATGAGAGTCAATCATTTTTTGTTTAGTCCTCATTATTCCTGACTGCCAGACTTTTCCTTTGGGTCTCATTTCTTTATACTTAAAGCATTGATGATTCTACCCCCTCCCTGGCTTTTGTTACTGTTACAAAATTGTCTCCCCCCACAAAATTCATATGTTGGATCCTTAACTCAATGTAACTGGAGAGAGGGCCCATAAGGATATAATCAAGGTTAAATGAGTATATAAGAGTTGGGCTCTGATCCAATAGATCAGTGTCCTTAAATAAAAACACCAGAGAGCTCTCTCTCCACCCATATGTGCCAAGGAAAGACAATGTGAGCACGTGTGGAGAGGGAGACCATCTACAAGCATGGAAGAGGGCATTCACCAGAAAATGGACAGTATTAGCACCCAGATCTCAGACTTCCATCCTCTAGAACTGAAAGAAAAGAAGCACCATATCTGTAGTATGTTTTTTATGACAACCCAACCTGATAACCATCCCTCTAACCTACTTCTCAACTCTTAAACCCACTTTTAAGTTATCAGCATGTATTTTTAACTTATTGCTTAGTATTACTTTCTTGATGTCCTGCTGGCTTCATAATCTCAACATATTCCAACTGGAATCCATAACTGTAAATCAGCAACTCTTCCTGCCTTTCTAAATTTTACTGATTCCCACTCCCAGCCACCCTTACCTATACCCTAGAAGAGCTGACTCTATAAAATGTTTTCTAAAACTATCTAGTGATCATCCCTAAGCAAGAAATTAAAGACTAGATAGCATTTTCTTTTCTTTTCTGTGACTTCTTAGTGAAAATAAAAAGTCACATGCTAGCAGAAGTAACTATAAGATACAGTTGTGTATGTTTGGCAAGCCAGCTCTGGATGTTAATACTTCTGTCACTTTCTACAGAATCAATAGCATCAAGCATACAAAGGCTATGCACTACAAAAAGAAAACTGCTATTGCAAGAAATGTGGACTTGTTGTTAAACCTGTATTTCTAGTACCTCTAAAAAACCCACCAGCAGAACTGAAAATCTGATGAAGAAAAAGCAAAATCACAGCAATCCTTAGATGTTGCATAAGTCAAAAAATGATTTGTTGACTGATTTTTTTTTCACTTTTTAATTCACAAATAAATATGACTAAATTTCTGTTTCACCATAGTCTTATTGAGACTATGTCTTTGTAACTGTCACTGTCCCTGTCTTTAGCAGCACGGCAGAATTCCTGGAATTATGTGAACATTGCCGGAAGGGACAATGATTTTTCTCTAAGTTATATCAGTTCTGCCTAGTGTGATCTCATTTTTGATAATCAGATAACATATCAAGAAAACACCTCCTCATTGAATTTAAAGTCCAGAGATTGGCCTAAGGTGCACACTGAGACAGTGAGAGAGCCTCTCTCAGAATCCCTACCCTTTCCAAGTTGACTCTTGGCCACCTAGCTGAATGGATCTCTCCGCAGCACAAGGAGGAAAACCAACCCAGTGTTTTAAAGCACACAGTCTCATCCATTTTTGCTTCTCGAGTATTTTCATCATCTAAAGTATGTGTTGAAATGAGAACCATGAATGCTTAATGTTAATTTATTAAAATATTTTAAATTTTAAGTAAAGATGCAAACCAGAAGAGGTTTATAAAGAAATTAAGCACAATATGACACCTTCCAAACTAAACTGATACTATAATCAGTTATTAAATACATATTAGAGAAGACCTTTCGTTTTTGACTCAAAACATATTTCAAAGTATACATACTTTTAAATTCCACCTCCAGACAGCTTAGGTAGGTAGTTTTCCTTTTGCCTTTTTATCACAGACCAGCCTTTACCTATTGGAATGATTTCTGACTGCATGCGTGTTCAGTTCTTCAGTCATGTCTGACTCTGCAACCGTATGGACTGTAGCCTGCTAGTACCAGCTCAGAAGTCACTAAGCCTCGTCTTTGCCTGGGGATAAACAGTTTTGCTTTCTGTGCTTTTCTATTAAAACATCTCTACCAAGTGCAACTGCTGTTCAGGATAAATATTGTGATGTTCTCACTTCTTCACAACGCACCTAAAACATATTGCTCCTCTGAGTCTTCACAAAATACTTTAATAGCATTTTATTTAAATAAAGGGTGTCTTTGGCATCTTATTGGAGGCTTCTAACCCTTTCCCCAAATCTGATCACATATTAATCTCCAAGGGAGGGTTTCTGCGTTATTGTACATTTTATGTATGTTACAATCTAGTGTCTCCCGAGAATTAAGGCAAAAAATAGAAAGCAACAGAAACAGACTCAAAGTCAGGTCTCACATAGACCTTAATATTACAACATGTTCATAACTACTCCTTGACAGACTGGAAAATAAAACAAACAAGATCAAAAGAAGTTGTAAGCATATTTTTAAAATGTCTACTAAGGTCATTTTTATGGAATACTCATGAGGTAAAAAATCAATTTCCATTTGTCTTTTTTCAATAAACTCTATTTTTATTGAAGATATTGTATCTGTAAGAGGAAAGAAAGCAGCTGAGGTAGAAATAACATCAACAATAGTAATTACAAAAGGACTCAAGTTATTTTTTCTGTTCCAATAGGAAAATATACTTCATTTTTGAAAGAGTTATAGTCATTTGGAATTTATTCTTAAATTACTCTAAAAACAATATTTCGACTTCAACTCTCCTAGTTTTCTTACCTGCTCCCCAGCTATTCTATCTTAGTCTTTGTCTCACTACTTGATATAAATAAATAATATGGAAAATAAATGATATATTTTTATTATTTGTTAAATTTTTAAATAACTCCTTTTTTTAAATTTATTTATTTATTCATTTATTTTTTCAGTGTATTTTGTCATACATTGACATGAATCAGCCATAGATTTACACGTATTCCCCATCCCGATCCCCCCTCCCACCTCCCTCTCCACCCGATTCCTCTGGGTCTTCCCAGTGCACCAGGCCCGAGCACTTGTCTCATGCATCCCACCTGGGCTGGTGACCTGTTTCACTATAGATAATATACATGCTGTTCTTTCGCAACATCCCACCCTCACCTTCTCCCACAGAGTTCAAAAGTCTGTTCTGTACTTCTGTGTCTCTTTTTCTGTTTTGCATATAGGGTTGTCGTTACCATCTTTCTAAATTCCATATATATGTGTTAGTATGCTGTAATGTTCTTTATCTTTCTGGCTTACTTCACTCTGTATAATGGGAGCCCAATAACTCCTTTTTTGAAATAAGTATATGATCATTAGAAAAATATTGGAAAATATCAAACGGTTAAAAGAACTGTCATCTCTATCTCAATATTATTAACATTTTGTAATATTTCTGATTTTTCCTATGTACACAAATACACGTATATATACACACATACACACACATGCAATTTATAATACAAGAAGAAAATATATTCAATTTTAAGTATTTTATCAAGTCATTAACTATTCATCAAAAACATTTTAATAGTGTCATTATATTCCATTGAATGAACATGAATTAATTTATTTAACCAATCCCATATTATTGAAATTTAAGTTATCTGAAGGAGCATAAGTCCATTATCTTCCACATGCAGTTTATTGATATGAACTCATCCAGAATCATTCATCAGAGATTTCACAGGATTGTAACTTACTTGTTTATAATATATGAGAATATGATTTTCTTATACTTTATTGCATCTATAAAACTTTCCATTGTTTTCTATATATTAGGTGTTCAATAAATATTTATTTACTAATCATGAAGAAAATATGCAAACACCCTAAACTTTCCTAATAGTAAAGTCACAGATAAAATGAAATCAAGCATTCTATTTGAGCTTCCCTGGTATCTTAGTAAAGAACCTGCCTGCAACGTGGTAGATCCAGGTTCGATCCCTGGGGCAGGAAGATCCCCTGAGAAGAAAATGGCAACCCACTCCAGTATTCTTCCCTGGGAAATCCCATGGACAGAGGAGCCTGGTGGACTACAATCCACGGGGTCACAAAGAGTCAGACACGACTGAGCGACTAACACACACACATTCTATTTATTTTCAGTTAGTGTTAGTCACTCAGTCATGTCCAACTCTTTGTGATCCCATGGACTGCAGCCTGCCAGACTCCTCTGTCCATGGGATTCTCCAGGCCAGAATACTGGAGTCGGCTGCCATTTCCTTCTCCATTTATTTTCAGGTAGGAGTACAGCAATTCTATATACTTTAGTTTGGATCTTGTTATTTTAACCCTTTCCCTATTTTTTTCTGCTATCATTTAAGAAATCCATTTTCTTTTGATGAGTGGTCATTTACTGAAATCACTGTCCATTATGTAAGAGCATTTGATTCCCTGGATGCCTGTGTCCTGGATTTCAGAGTGGGAGTTCCATTACAGATGTTACTAATTTGGGCTGAGTTTCTTTCTCTGAGCTACACTCTACATTTGCCATCTGACTGTCTGATGATGAGTATATTGCACCTGAGTAGTATGTATGTTATTTCACAGGAAAACGGAGATATGGATGGAAATTTGGCTGCTAGGAAAAATAACTTTGAAGACTATTTTTTGAAATGTATGTTTGTTGCGTTTTGAGTATGTATGTTTGCGTGTGAGAACAAAATCATAAACTCAAAGGAATACAAAGAAAAACCCCATGAAATATCATCTTGTCTTCATAAACCACCCCAGCAGCATTAGAACTAAACTATCCTAGATAGATGAAGATGTGTATCTATAGGCTTACTGGATGGCTGAAAAATTAATGATTCTTTGGGAAAGTTTCCAAGCAGCAGGCTAATTTTATTACCAGTAGGTTTTAATAAATCTTTGTTCCCTAACTGTACTCATAATAAACAATTTTTAAAACATTATGTGCTTTAATACAAGCTGATCCAATCTTCTGACTTTAAAGATATTACTTTCCCATTTCATCTAAGAATCAGTGGTTGAAACTGGACTCTTTCTATCCTAAGTCACCTATATTAGGACATTTTGATTATATTCAAATACAGAATCTAATGTGAACAAATACAGTCCAAATGTGAACTTTTGGAAGTGTCCTAAGCAATCACTTCGTTTAGTTCTTTTCTTTTGCTGATGTAGAAACTGAGGCCCAAAGTTATTTGCCACAAGCTGTTGTCACTATCTATCTCACCTCTCTTTCCTTTTTTCCCTGATATTTCTCTTTTCTAATTTTCCCCAGCAGAATTGCAGAATAAGGTCAAATCTATACAAATAAGTAAGTTCAGCTCAGTCAAAAACAACATTATAAATGCTGAGTTATGTCCTATAAATGTTACAGGAAGGAGATTATTAGAACAGGCCTGTTGTCTTTGTCAGAGTACAGGCTGGCAACAAGAGATAGGCTTCATGCTGTATACGTTCTCACAGACTGACTGAGGAAAGTAAACAAGGATTGCCAATGCTTTCTCTGGCTTCAGTTGGCAAATCTCTCTCTAAGATTTTAAACCAAGGTCACACAGCTAGCTGGCACTAGAATTAGAACCCAGAAACCCTGGCTTTCCATAACTTTTCACTCTTTAGCACGGCAACATTATTAGTCATTGGGATTGCATGCTCATGAAAACTGGGGTGTGGGATTGTGGCATTTGTGAGTTCTGTGTAATAGAGACTTATGAAATTGAGCGTGAAATGGAACTAACAATATATACTCCTAAGTCTGAGAAAGACATAGCATCTTTATTCTGACCAACATGTGTGCTGGGGCTACTTGACACTATATACTCTGGAGGAAGAGTCAAAAGTAGGAGTGTAAGTAAGAATCCTTCATTATGATGTTTAAGAAGTTACTTTAAATTACTATTTCTACATTCCAAGAGATATATATATATATATATATATATATATATATATATATATATATATATATATATATTTTTTTTTTTTTAATAAAACGAAGCAATAGTGAGCCAATGAAAATGAGAATCACTGGTTCTTCTCCTCTCATGGGAAAGTGACTCAGTTGGCCAAAACTCTGATTTCTTTATAAACTGCTCCTTCTAACTCCAGTGTCCCCTATCCATCTCTTACCCTATGATCACAGCAATTTTTCAACAAATACTGCTCTATCTTTTCCCGTCCTTTCCAGGTCCACCCCATTTGTAAACCCCAGAATCCTTCCGCTCCCCCACCGCCAGTGAGAGCGCGCAGTGGCTCCGCACACAGGCTGCAACCTAGAAAAAGTGCTGCTTGGGCTTGAAGGTTTCGGTTACTTTGCACCTTGACATTTCTGAATTTAGAATCTCTCTTGGGCTCAGATTCTTGCAGTCGGTCTTGCTGAGTAACGTCCTTCCAGTTAGCACCTTCCTGAGGCCCGGTTCTGCTTCCACTCCGGCTGCATCTCGGTTGGTAGGCTCAGCTCTGTTTCCCCATCACTGGTCCTCAGGCTGTGCCCCATCTCTGAATTTGAAGTTGGTTCTGTCACTGCAAGTGCCACACCGCACAGGCTGTGGGACCATCTTCCACTAAATCAGATACAAATTCCATTCATTGACCTTTATGACTCCACGATCTGACCTAAGGAACTATGAGAACCTATCATTCACTCCCTCCCATTTCTCACCAAACAAGTACACCAGTCATTCCAAAACCAGCCCAGTGCTTTCCCACCACTGAAAGTTCCTGCACTCAATTCCCTGAGTTGGGAAAGCCCTTGTCAGAATTCTATCCCCACTGAGAGAACTCCGCACATGTTCCAAGGTTGGATTTTTAAAAGCCACCTCTTCAGAGTATAGGCAAAAGTAAGTAATTTCCAAAATATTATCCCATGAGAGGCAGAGCCATGAAGCTAGACTAGGTTTGAATCTGTGCTTCTCCACTGGAATTCCAGCTGGAAGAATGTGGTCAAGTGAAATGTTTTTAGCCTCCACATCCTAATCTTCAGAGTAGAGCTCTAATCATCCTAACTTCACAGAGTTTTAGGAATGACTATCTGAGTTTAAAGGAAATGCACCTGGCATATGACACATGCCCAGTAAATACATGCTATTGTTAATACTTTGCCTCTAGGATACTTTCAAGAGAAGGTAATAGCAATCCACTCAAGTATTCTTGCTTAGAGAACCCCATGAACACGGGGACCTGGCAGGCTATAGTCCAAGAGGTCACAGAGAGTTGGGCACAACTGAGTGACTACGTAGCAGCAGCAACAAGATACGTCCCCTACAATGAAAACTAAAACACTTCATGCACATAGCCTTCTTTTCTAAGTGTTTCTGGGATGTTTAATACTGTTATGTGGTATTCTACAGTTTGTTAAAACTTCCATATATAAAAAGGTTTACCTATCCCCAAACTCTGCGTTGTACCCGTGAATTATCCCCATTTCATCAATAAGGAAGACTAAGTCTGAGAGACCAAACTGCTGGTCCAAAGATACACACACCTGGTAAATGGCGCGGGCTCTGACATCAGCCCCACAAACCATGCACGATGGTGCAGCTTCCTTAGGCAGGCAAAATCGGGTTTACCAAATCCCTCTATTCCTCACAGCACAGAGCTCATTGTTTTATCTGAAGGAGGTTCCTAAATCACATGTCATGAATCATTATTCAGTGGCAAAACAGGAACAAAAAAGTCATCATGGTGGAGGTAAGATTTATAAAATGAATGGAAATAAAACTTACAAAAATTTGTGAATGGACACATGTTAGCATTTAACTGATAATAAACATCCCAGAAGGCTTAAGAAGGCCTTCTTAAATGAACAACATAAAGAAACAGAGGAAACAATAGAATGGGAAAGACTAGAGACCTTTTGAAGATAACTGGAGCTATCAAGGGAACATTTCATGCAAGGATGGGCAAGATAATGGACAGAAATGGCAAGGATCTAACAGAAGCAGAAGAGATTAAAAAGAGGTGGCAAGAATACACAGAAGAATGATATTGAAAAGGTCCTAATGACCCAGAAAACTACAATGGTGTGGTCACTCCCCTAGAGTCAGACATCCTGGAGTGTGAAGTCAAGTGGGCCTTAGGAAGCATTACCATGAACAAAGCTAGTGAAGATGATGGAATTCCAGCTGAGCTATTCAAAAATTCTAAAAGATGATGCCGTTGAAGTGCACTCACTATGTTAGCAAATTTGAAAAACTCAGTAGTGGCCACAGGACTGGAAAAGGTCAGTTTTCACTCCAATCCCAAAGAAAGACAATGCCAAAGAATGTTCAGACTACCATATAACTGTACTCATTTCACTTGCCAGCAAGGTAATGCTCAAAGTCCTTCAAGCTAGTCTTCAGCATTACATGAAATGAGAACTTTGAGATGTCCAGGCTGGGTTCAGAGAAGGCAGAGGAACCAGAGATCAAATTGCCAGCCTTTGTTGGATCAAACCGAAAGCAAACCAAGTCCAGAAAATATATCTTTCTGCTGCATTGACTAAGCTAAAAGTCTTTGACTGTGTGAATCACAATAAACTGTGGAAAATTCTTAAAGAGATTTTAAAGTACCAGACCACCTTACCTGTCTCCTGAGAAATCTATATGCAGGTTAAGAAGCAACAGTTAGAACCGGACATGGAACAACAGACCAGTTCAAAATTGAGAGAGGAGTACAACAAAGTTGTATATTGTCACTCTACTTATTTAACTCACTTACAGAGTACAACATGTGAAATGCCACACTGGATGAATCACAAGCTGTAAATCAATATTGCAGAGAGAAATATCAACAACCTCAGGTATGCAGATACAACTCTAGTGGCTAAAAGTAAACAGGAACTAAAGATCCTCTTGATGAGGGTTAAGAGGAGAGAGAACAAGCTAGCTTAAAACTCAACATTCAAAAAACTAAGACCATGGCATCCAGCCTCATCACTTCATGGCAAATGGAAGGGGGAAAAAGTGGAAGCAGTGTTGGATTCTACTTTATTAGGCTCCAAAATCACTGTAGACAGGGACTCAGCCATCAAATTAAAAGATGCTTGCTCCTTAGAAGAAAAGCTATGACCAAACTAGACAGCATATTAAAAAGCAGAGACATCACTTTGCCAATAAAGGTCCATACAGTCAAAGCTATGGTTTTTGCAGCAGTCACGTATGGACATGAGAGTTGGACCATAAGGAAAGCTGAGCACCAAAGCACTGATGCTTTCGAATTATGATGCTGAAGGAGACTCTTGAAAGTCCCTTGGACAGTAAGGAGATCAAATCAATCAATCCTAAAAGAAACCAACCCTGAATATTCATTGGATGAATTGATGCTGAAGCTGAAGTTCCAACGCTTTGGCCACATGATACAGAGTCGACTCACTGGAAAAGACCCTGATGCTGGGGAAGATTAATGGCAAATGGAGAAAAGGGTAAAAGAAGATAAGATTGTTAGATAGCATCACCAACTCAATGGGCATGAATTTGTGCAAACTCTGGGAGATAGTGAATGACAGAGGAGACTGGCATGCTACAGTTCAAAGGGTCGCAAAGCGTCAGACATGACTTAGCGACTGAACAACCACAAAAACCATCCTATCCTAGTAAGATTAGGGACATTCCGGATATTGGTTTGTTACTTTATCTCTGGGAAAATTGTAGACAAAGGATATAATTTATTTTTAAGTCAATTGATTTGGTTTTAACATCCCTTGTTTGAAGTGTTAGATCTATAAAACTTCCTGACAGTTCAGGCTCACAAATCAATCTTAAAGGCCCTACACATAGGCCTTTAAGAACCAGAGAACAACAATAAAAAGAACCAGAGGAGAAGAGGGGACATTTCCAGTATCCGGGCAGGCTGAGGTGGGAAAGGAAGAGAGGGAGGGCAGATACAATGCTCGGAAGCTTGGAGTTATTGTTCAAAATTTGAAATTCATCACAAATTTTACATTGGCTCCAACTTAAATCCCATTCTTTATTCATTCGTTCAACAAATGTTTACTAAGTACCGATTAGTAAGGCATGATCTGTATCAGGTAGTTTGGCTATAACATTGAACAAAAGGTCTGCTTGTTAAGAAGCAGGATACTTATCCTGGGTCAGTTCTGTAACTGGTATGTGTGTGTATGCTCACGTGCATGTGGATGTGTGATTGATTTGTGAGTAATGTTTACCACATTTGGATTTGACCTCCCTTTGTTTGCTTGTACACGCAAAACTCACCCCTCCACATGTTAAAAAGTTACACACAGACCTGTAAGTCAAATAAATTGATTTCTGGATTACCTACATTTTTCATTAAAATTCTCTCACTTATCTCATGTAATTGAGATATAAGTCTGAATGGTCACGTTTCTGAAGATGAGTCATCATGGATTTTTTAAAAATAGAATCTTACAGGATAGTTGGCAGTGAAAATGAAAGCAAGTGGAGAGGAGCATCAGAAAGAAGGCTGATAATATGAGACTATGCGTCTCTCATCCTTAGAAAATAAGATTCATCACTGGATAAAAACCCTGATAATTCCCATATACGCCTATGGATAGAAGTGTAATGCTTTCTAAAAATAATATGATTCTTCAAACGCCTTCCAATCCTGGCTTTAGAAAATCTGTAGTAGAAGCAGCCAGGGTCAAGAAAAAATAAGTTTCCACTTTGATATCTTCACATTTTAGGTCTAGACTGGTGTAATGCCAATTTTGGTTTTAACCCAACATCTGGAGGAAGTTATATTTTTAATAGAAAAGTAATGTTTACTGCAAGTGACTGACTCACCACACAGTTTTCTGGAGGAGTATATTATTTATACCTAAACAAAATGAAGAACAACTGTCAAGAATCCAAAAATAATGAGTAAACATCTCTGGATCTTAGCAATCAATGATATGAATTGACAAAAGAAAGCAGTCTCTTAAGTAGTGAATTTTATAATTTGCCTCTATCGTCAGGAAGAACATATATATGCACATATTCTTTTTCCATTTTTATGAGTTTTGTGCCTCTATTATAGTTAAGTGTTGCCTGCCAGTCAATGACAGTATGCTTGTACTTTTATGAGTGTATTTAAATTTAACTCTTTCCCTTAGGGCAAACAGGGAATATACATTATATAATGACAGTTAGAATAAAACCTAGGGGTGAGTTTGTGCTGATAAATGATTATTTTTAATGATAGAACTTCTCACAGAACCCTGATTAAAGATTTTCCTGCATGGAGATATTTTATCTTTCTTAAGGGAGTAAAATAGGCACCTATAATCTGTAAATTTTACTTCATTTTCTTAAAAATTTTATGTACCTATTTTATTTTATATATGTGTGTGTGTGTGTGTGTGTGTGTGTGTGTGTACTATATATATATATATATATATGGTTTTGAAAAATAGTTTTGCATGACGTTGTTCAAGTTGGCATTCTCTAGGCAAGAATACTAGAGTGGGTTGCCATTTCTTTCTCCAGGGGTTGTTCTTCCCAATACAGGGATCAAACCCACATCTCTTTGTTTCCTGTGTTGGCTGGCAGGTTCTTTACTACTAATACCACATGGGAAGCCCCAGTTTTATGCAGATGTCTCAAATAAGTAAGCACTTTAAAAATATTAATGAATAAAGTATTAGATAAAAGGATAACATAAAGATTATTTTTAAAATATTTTCAAAGGTAATTCAAACATTCATCATAGATAAGTATTTGCTTGTATTATTATAACGCCTCTCCCAAACAAGGTCTATAGTAGAATGAGATGGTGAGCTTTACCTATGACTAACCAAAACGAAGTCCTTATCAAATGAGGGACAAACACAGCATACATCTAGCTACCAGAGCTCTTCATCTAGAAGCTAAATCTCATCTACTCTCTAAAACCAATCCCACCCACCACAAGGAGTGCCTCTATAGACAAAACACTGATGAGTAAGGTGAAATTAAGTCTTATCCTATGAGATCTAGTGCTCACAGTATTAGCATTAGTGTGAAGGTAGAGTGTTTCACACCCCTGAGGCCATGTGCCTAGGCTTCTGGGTCTACTTCCCTAAACCAAGGACAGCTCACTTATCCTGTCATTATGTCTATAGTTTTTTGTTTGTTTTATTGGTTTAGTTTCTGTGTATGCATACACAGATATATAAATATAGACAGATTATGAATGTATATTAAATATACATGTTACATATAAAATAAACAAAATCTTGTTCCTTCTGTCAGTAAGGCGTATTTTATTCGTTTTACTCCTAGGCCTGGCTGGAATGCTGCTTTAAACTGTCAGATTCTCTAAAACCTCCTGTCCCTCTGCTTGTTGGCATGCTCCCAGCCCCTGGATGCTATCTGTGGACTCTCCAGGTTACTCCCATACCAGTCCCCCCAGATAAGGAGCCAGCCCTAAAGCTTTCCTGGGCTCACTCTCATGTTTCCACAGGATCCCAGTGTCCTTGTTTTCTTCACTAGTCAGTACTGCTGGGGCCCTAACAGTGTGGATTTTGTTCCAGCCTGCCTGAGTTATGACACAGGAAGGTCATTAAAGTTAAAAGTTTTAAAATCACACGTGGGTTTTATGGACCTCATGCTGTCTATATAGACTAAAGCCATCAGCCAACTGCTGTTCCAGGGAGTTCTGCTCCTGCAACTGCAAGTCAGAGTGGTAAGACTGCTCAGCTTCCCTTACTGCTGTCCACTTAAAGCATTCACCATCATCGGTCACTTTTTAAAATGTTTAAATAAAATACAAAACTGAACAAATCATTCCAACTTAAGGAATTATTTGTGAGGGCTTCCCTGGTGGCTCGGTGATAAAGAATCCACCCGAACTGCAGGAGATGCAGGAAATGCAGGTTCGATCTCTGGGTAGAGAAGATCCCCTGGAAGAGAAATGGCAACCCACTCCAGCATGGCCTGAACAATCCCACCGACAGAGGAGCCTGGCGGGCTACAGTCCCCGGGTCACAAAGGTCAGACACAGCTGAGCATATGCAATTATTTGCAAAATCCTTTTTGTGACAACCACATCTAAAGCCTATATGTCACAGTAGGGAATATGGATTAATAACCAATTTTTAGCAAAAGAAGTCACTGCCAAAAAAATAAAGAACATTTTCTCTGAACAGTAAAGAAAAACTTCAAAATCTGTCTTTGGAAAAGGTAGCTAAATGGTTCAGAACTCTCAAAGTTTATGTATATAGTCATTTATTCCAATTTCCATATCATAGAAATTTCCCCAAAACTATTCAACTTATTTTCTCTGGGGAGAATAAAAATGAAGATTTAGATAACTGCATTAAGAAATCTTTGTAGACTCATAAAATTATTTTTCTATCAATGGGTACAGGATGTACTAGGAGAAGCCTGGCATATTTGAAATTGTTGCTGAAGTGAAAATAACTTTTTAAAATGCAGAATTTTCATGTGATCAATTTCACTTTCATGTGGTCAACATTTAATTTGCTGGTTATAAACTATATACTTTCTTTTTTTTTTTTTTTAACTTAGCACCGCTGCTCATGAACTATGACCATTATTTGGAGACCCTTACTTCCTTTTGGTACATACGTTCCTTCTATCACATTTAACTAAACCATGAAACTATGGCCACTCAGATATAAACTTGGATGGTTACTGAAATAAAGAATAAAATCAAATTCTGTGTTATTTTTTGCTGTTAAGGTCTTTATTTGTTTTACAAAATAACTCTCTTATAATCAGAAGTCCTACAGAAAAACTAAGGTTGATGTCAGAGTAACAAGGACAAACGCACACACGTAATGTTTAGGATGAAAATCTAATCACTGTTTTCCTCTTTTTAATACACAGTTTTGTTCAGATAGCCACCCCATCACTGCTCCTAGTAAACACATCTTGATTGCTCAAAGCTATCCAGTGTATGGTATTAACATGGCAGCTGCCATTAGTCTGGCCTAGTCAGATAAACATGAGGATTTACATTCCATAACTGGGAAATGAGTTCTCTGTTTCTCACTAAATATGAACCAAAAAACATACAGTCCCGGATCACAAATTCAGCCATCTTGTAATCACCAAAGAAAAGAGTCTGAGGAGCAGGCTAATACACCAAGGATGATAATAGAAAGCCCCCAGTGACATGGTTCCATCAACAATCAATTCTTGAGCACTGACAAATTCTGGAGATAAGAAATACCTTTATTGCTTAGGCTATTTCTGTCAGAATTTCCAGTACTTACAGTTCACAACATACTAACTGATTAAATACAGTTTAAGAGTAATCTAGCTGAAAATTCAAACAATTATATTTCACATATTGAGCCTTCTCTTGTGGTATTGAATTCCACTGGCATACAAGTAGTAATATCTAATATATCAATTTCAAGATCAGTCTTAAGAAAAAATTCACCTTAAGCATGGGAAACAAAAGACTTACAGTTATACTCATAAAGCAAGAGCTTTAAAATGTTGAATAAACAGTTAGGCAAAACAAACCACATTATTGATGAAGACTGAAAAATGTTTAAAATTAAATTAAGTTTAATTCTGCCCATGATTCAATTTAAGGAAAATATGAAAAATTTGTTTTATACACATATATTATTACAAAGTATCCAGTTGTAAGATGCTTTAAATTTTTAACCTTAAAGAAATTTTGTTTTCTCTCCCAAATATACCCCAGAATTAATGGGAAAATTAAAATTATAACAATTCTTGAAATATAACTCAAACTTTGGTTGGACCATTTTAAAAAATTCTGACCCAGTTAAAACATCAGAAAGTGAAAGATGCTCAGTTGTGTTCAACTCTTTTTTTTTTTTTTTTTCTAATTTTATTTTTTTTTAATTTTTTTTCCTTTTTTTTTTTTAATTTTTATTATTATTATTTTTTTTTCCCAGTGGGTTTTGTCATACATTGATATGAATCAGCCATGGATTTACATGTATTCCCAATCCCGATCCCCCCTCCCACCTCCCTCTCCACCCGATTCCTCATGTTCAACTCTTTGCGACCCCATGGACTATACAGTCCATGGAATTCTCCATGCCATAATACTGGAGTGGGTAGCCTTTCCCTTCTCCAGGCAATCTTTCCAACCCAGGGATCGAACCCAGGTCTCCCACATTGCAGGCAGATTCTTTACCAGCTGAGCCACAAAACATTAGACTTAGTCACTATAGACATTCATCCAATGAGTTGGCAGTATTCCTCAGTTAATATTCAGCTTTTTGGTGAGTTGCCTTGGAAAGGGCCAAATAACAAATCAATCCTTCAGAGAGAAATTCCACAGAAATCTTGAAGGAGCAGCATATAGAATCTTTTCAAGTCTCCTGTTTGGGAGATCTTAACTCTATACTCAATATAGCCAGCCTAACTCTTGGGAAAATGAAAAGCTGGGGTTGAAGATAAAGAAAAGTTGGTTGTTTTTTTTTTTTAAATCAGTGGAAATTAACCAGCCAAATATAAATGGGACTGGAGATTCTGTCCTTGGCAGCATCATTCAACCATGTAAACCAACCAGACCAGCAAACTCATTTAAATTACATACAAGAAACAAATTTCCTCAAGTTTGTATTATTTTGATACAAACATTCCTTACCTCCTGATTCTTTTCTTAAGCCCAAAGCAATAAAGGCAGAAATTATCTTAAGAATCAAACAGTGTAATTAATTTGCCATGGACTTGGGTTTCCTTGAACAGATCCCTTAAAACAATGACCAACCCTTCTGCAACTGATTATTTCTCTAACTTAATTCTGTAACTGAGCATGACCATTAAGGAATTTGCTTCTCTGCCTATTTTATATCTCTAGAAACATTAACAGACATCAACTCCATCAAATTGTCAATGAAAATATGAAATACTATGAGACTCGATCAAGATAACACTAAAGAAATGAGTATTATTCTTTTAGTGAGTGTTTTCCAAGCAGTTAAGCATGAACTGTTGGGTAGAGAATCCAACATAATAGACACATACTATTTCTAGCCCTAGAAAAGTAGAATGTTATTAATCATATTATAATCCTTGGATAATGCAGGCAGATATGTTAGTATACTTCTCATTGCCAGAGTCCTGAGGGCTTGCCACCTTACTGGATAGCATATTTTTTAACAAACCCAACATTCGGCTTACATGTGTCTTCATTTAACTGTGAGAATCTAGTAGAAAACCAATCTTTCCCATGCTCAGTTTCTTTATCTGTGAAATGGGGGGAAAGTAATAATTACCTAATGTGCTCGGGTGTTCTGTGGTTTAACTAATTAGAGGTTGTACTGACTGATAAAGCACTAAGTGGTATTAAATATCTATATAGCATGCATTTAGTGGCCAACTTGTTCGCCAGCTGCTTAAACACAGCTGCTGTTAATAAGCAGTAGAAAATCAGCTAAAAGCATGTGAAGAGCGGATTGGAGGTAATGACATGGTAAGAGTGTTTTACAAGTCATGAGTTTGTTAACATTGTTTTTAAAATTAAGAATTTTGCACTCTAAATTAAGAGTTGTATATTACTTTATTTGGTAATACCTAATTATAATTTTGAAAATACAAAAAAAAAATTAAGAATTGATTTCTTTGTAGAATGTCCATGTCTTTTAAAATCCTAGAAAGGTGAACCTATAGAGGGTAAAAAGCTTTGAAATTATAGGAAGAATATACTCTGAAGTTCATGGACTGTGCCAAAAGGACTTTCAAACCCAAATTGACATCATTTGCCTTTTTTCCCCACTGTTCTTTCTCTCTGTTCTGCTTATGATAAAACTCAAGTGATGTATACAGATACAACCAAAGACACTAGTTTATCAATGGCAAGGTCTTATGGAGAAGCTGGGTTCTGTGCACTGTGTTTCTTTAGCAAGCTAGAGTCAGACCAAGAAAGAGAGTGGATTAAATGCAAACAGATACTAGGGTACTCACTGACATTTGTTCCTGCTGACAATCAGTATCTGTGGCCCTACCCATATCATGGCTTCCCCGGTATCTCAGCAGTAAAGAATCTGCCTGCCAATGCAGGAGACACAGGTTTGATCCCTGGGTCAGCAAGATATCTGGAGAAGAAAATGACAACCCACTCCAGTATTCTTGCCTGGAAAACCCCATGGACAGAGGAGCCTGACAGGCTACAGTCCACGGGGTTGCAAAAGTCAGACATGACTGAGTGACTAAACCAACACTACAGCTAGGATTGGGGCTATGCTATGCCATTGTAGAACAGGTGAATGAGTGTATGTATGTCAGTATTATAAGATAAACAGTGCTCTACTATTAGAACACAGTATTTTTTAATTTATTTCAGTAAGACTTGTTTCTGAGTTTACTGTTCCAAGTTAATTTTGAAGCAAGCAGATTAAGATAATTTCTAATCATCATTGTCCATTGTACAAAATTCACTCAGTATATAACTTTGCACAGGAAATGTAATATCCTTTTAAATACTGATGACATAATTTTAATCATTATAATGGATAGCTTTCAAATAAAATAGAAAAAAAAAAAACCACCCTGGTCCTAATATCTAAATGTTCAAAGAAATAAGAGCTCAATATTAATTCTATCAAAAGCTAAAGCATTATTTTTGGCAAGTAACTGAAATCATTTGATCTGTATTAAACACTAGGCAGACTCACAGAGAAAGTGTACCATATCACTTGGAATCACTTATCAATTGGCTAAACATGGTGATCATAAATATAGGACTTAAAACTTTATTTCCAGACATAAATTAATTCTGTCGTCCCAACATCCCAGGTCATCATCAGATAATCAACCTCATTTGTTTGTCATCCATTACCATTCAAGAACAAGAAGTGGTGTTTAGGGAAAATATGTATAACTCATACTCTCTGCAATGCTTTACATTTTACTAGAGATCAAAATCAGCTATTATAGAAGGATATTATTTGAATTGTATTAGTTTTGCATTCACAGAATCACCTTTACTGAAAGATACTTTAATGTTGTGCCCCTTACATTTTTTTGAGGGTCATAAAATATATATGAAATTTAATATGGCATATTATGTAAAAATATAATTTAGGACTCTTTCTATTATATAAATTCATATCCAGCACATAAAAACCCACATGATACATTTTGGGATTCAGGGCTAAAAAAAAAATCTGTTTCCTCTGAAAAACTGGTGTATATATATATTCTGGCTCAGTATTATAAGCTACATAATTACACCATGTTTGTTGTTTCCTGAATCTCAACTCCAGCTTTCTGGAAGCTGAGAACCAAATTTGAGTGTCAATCACACAACGTTTATAATATGCTTACATTGCTTATAATATGGCATCTTTATATTTGAAACAGATTTCCTAATCCAATTTGTGTTTTACTATTTCATTACAGATTCCTATGTTTTTAAACAGTCTGAAAGTTTTCATGAAACAGGTATGCTGTAAATATAAATATATAAATGCAAAAGTCAGCTTATCCTAAAAATAATTTATCTTTGTTAAGTACAGATCAATATTTTAAAAACTGCTATTATAATGCATCGTTAATGTGGATAGTTGGTATGATCTTAGGAACTAAAAATAAAACGATTCCGTCTTCTCTGTAATTTTAGCTCTTTATCTCATTATCTATGTTTTATCACAAAATCAAGCTATACTTGGTGGTACAAATATCAATTCAATCAGTATAAAAATCAAAGAGCCATATTTCCCCTGTGTCAATCACCAACGTAAACAATACTGGAAAACAAGGAGGAGCAAACATGAGAACAGAGACTAGCATAAATATACTAGCTGGATATTGCCGGGGGGAAATAAAACATTAATATTGAGAGTAACAACAATATTAATGATTTACTATGAGCCAAATGCTCATTTAACTTTAACCTCAGAGCCAATTCCAAAAAAATGCAACGTATGCTTGCTAGGTTTAATTTCTCCATCAGTATGTTTCTTCTTTCATTTCAACTTTGTAGTCTTAAAAAAAACGTATTCATGTCACAGAAATTCTGTCCTACAGAAGCTCCATCTATGGCAACTCTGTGGAGGTTGGAAAATGTTATTAAATTCAGTAGGAAAAGGGAAATAAGATTTAATGAGGTCAGGAAGAAATCTCAGCACACTAACTTAACTTCGGTGTGAGATTTCCAAGTCTTTAGTTGTTTCAAATCACAAATGTTTTTCCTTGCCTTATAAAATAAACTCCACAAATGCACTCCCAATCTCCACTGCAAGGTCAGTGTTTCTGTAATCTTGTGATTACCTTCTCTGGAGTGCAAACCATAAAAATGCTAACACAAACCCATGACCTGCTATCCCATTTCCAAATAAAAATAGAAGGAAAAAGCCCTGAAATGTTTGCTGTAGTAACCTAGTTATAGCTCTATTTTCATTCCCACTTATTTGAACTTTATCGCAGAGCAACATATGCCCATAGAGCTGCGACAGCCAGCCAAGTACCTTCAAGTAGTAACAAGATGGTTCACTGTAAAGACATCACGTTAGTAGGGATGCTTACTAAGGACAGACTATTTTATAGCACACAAAACTGAGGATCAAAACCTAATCAAAGCTCATTCCTCTTTACCAAGTGGACTGCTGTACAACCTTAGACTAGTCAAATAATTAATTATACATTTTCTCTATTTAGTCATTAGTAAAAGATGGCAGCCAACTTAATGGATAATTGTATATGTTTCCAAATTCAGAGGCTTCTCAGGTGGAACTAGTGATAAAAAAAATCAGTCCACCAATGCAGAAGATGTTAAGAGACGTGGGTTTGACTCCTGGGTCAGGAAGATCCCTTGGAGAAGGGATGGCAACTCAATGCAGTATTTTTGCCTAGAGAATCCCATGGACAGAGGAGCCTGGAGGACTACAGGTCACAGGGTCACAAAGAGTCAGACATGAGTGAATCAACTTAGCACACACCAAGCTCAGAGAATAACCTATTAGTAAGCAGTGTTTTTCTGTTGGTCTGTTTTTTCATGGTATGGAATAGTGCACATTATGCCCACTATGTATGGAGCATGTAGACTAGTGTTAGAATTTTGGCTTAGAAACTTAGCAGCACTTTGATCTTGAACAAACACTATTTTTGAGCCTAAATTTCATCAACTATTAAAAATAAGGATAATAATATGTATTTTGCAAATTGTAGTGAAAACTACCATTAAGAATTTTCATCTATATGATCAGCACATTATAGGTCCTCAAGAAGACTTAGTTTTCTTTAATCACTTCCCCTTATCTCAAGATACATTGTTCTCATCAAACCAGGTTTATTCTCACAGAAGCATTTAGGTTCATTCAATATGTGATATATGTTTTGTGATTCTATCACAGGTCCTATATGAACTGGGAAACCATCCCTGCCTTAAGAAAGCTTACAACCTAATTATAAAGGGGAAAAATAGGCCAGGATTTATAACTGAGCATCAAATAAAATATGGAGAGTTCTCAAATTTAAAACAATGTCTTGGTCTTCTCTGAAAGTCCACTTTCTTGCCTAGCCAGAATATTCCTGAAGGAAAACTGTAATGTGACTCATGTGCTCAGTCACTAAAGCATGTCTGACTCTTTGCGACTCCATGGACTGTAGCTTGCCAGGCTCCTCTGGCCATGGGATTCTCCAGGTGAAAAACTGGAGCGTGTTGCCATTTCCTCCTCCATCTTATTGTGCATATTTCTAGGAAGCAAAAAGTTAAATGAAACAAGAGATGGAACTGAAGAATAGAAATAACCTGTTTAAGCAAAATGACTTCATAATGTCCCCAAAGCATGGTGAACTTCCACCCTACTCTGTGGAAATTATCAAAATCTGAGTTCAGATCCCCAACCAAGCAATGATAATAAGACATGACCAAGGTAGGAAAGAATTCAGCCTAGCTAATTTTGATAATTTACTTTTTT
This sequence comes from Dama dama, assembly GCF_033118175.1. Classification (NCBI taxonomy): domain Eukaryota; kingdom Metazoa; phylum Chordata; class Mammalia; order Artiodactyla; family Cervidae; genus Dama; species Dama dama. The sequence continues at coordinate 61,431,186 of NC_083692.1, read as the reverse complement.
ATAATTGAAAAACACCATTATTCGTGATTTTCCTTTTAATCCACCTATAATCACTATATATCTGTTAATATGCTGTTGCTTTTACTCAGCATCATAGTTTTCTAAATTTCTATGGTGTTTACAATTATCCTTGTTAGAGGACACACCATAACTTATTAAAGGATTTTATATGTTATGCATTAATCTTGCTTCCATTTTTGTGCCACAATGAATTTCTTTTTCCTTGGGTTGAAATATTTTCTTAGGACAAATTTTTGGGAGTACAATATTAGATGAAAGTCTATGAACAGCTTACCCTCAACATACCAGGAAAAATTAATCATTACCATTTACCATCTTCATTCAATTTTTAAAATATATTAAAATATATTTATATTTTAAGTTTTATCAATAATTGACAGAAGTGTAATGAGACAGTAAAACTTTATTACAATTTGTCATAAGATTTTAAACATATCAACCTCTATTTTAAAGAGGTTTGTATAAACCTAAAATATTGTATAAAATATTTTAAAAGATAAACTTTTATCAAAATGGGGTGAATCAGGTTTTTGTAATGAAGTATTACATGATTAAATCTTTCCAGTTGAATGCCAAATGAAGTGAAAATAATACATTTATTTTTGTCCTTAAAAATGCATTATTCATCTACTTATTCTTGATTTGGGGAAAATTCATCTAGAATATCATAATCTGAAGACTCATGGTCTGAGATTTCACTTACATAAGAAATTTCATCAACATTAAAGTCTAAAGTGCTACTGTCTCTTTCCATTCATCTTCTGATTCATTTAATAATTGTGAAACATCTTCCCTTAATTTTATTTTTTTAAGTCTTTTTCAGGATAGTTAGGAATCAACAATGAAAAATGAACTAATTTCTATGATAATTAAATAGCAAAATGTTTAGGATATGGGAAAAATAATATCACTAATATCCCATAATATAACTAAGTTTTATAAAAGGGCCCAATGGACCCATATGATAATTACAAGACATGATGAGTCCTACCCTAATTAAATAAACAAGTAAATGTTCTCTTTGTCCTTTGGAAAACTTCTCAGAAAAAATAACATTTATAATATATCAAGACTTAAAAGAGTTTCAGAAAATCAAAAATTAGATCCAATGGGCCCTATGGTATGTAGGGTAGACAGTTTTTTCTGCACGTCTATTTTCTAGTTAAAACAATGTTTAGAAAAAGAAATAGAAATCACTAAAAACTATTGGGCACCTATTACTATACACAAGGCATTATATTATTATTTATTTTACAAAGTGGGGCTTCCCTGATGGTAAAGAATCCACCTGTAATGCAGGAGACTCAGGAAATGCAGGTTCGATCCCTGGGTCAGGATGATCCTCTGGAAGAGAAAATGGCTACCCACTCTAGTATTCTTGCCTGGAGAATCCCATGAACAGACGAGCCTGGTTGGGCTACCGTCCAAAGGGTCCCGAAGAGTCAGACATGACTGAGCTAATGAGCACACACATGGCAATTTACAAAGTAGGTCCAAAGAGAGGAATTTTAATTCCCGTATTATGGATGAGGAAGCAGATCCAGAGAAATTGCTTATCTCTGTTAAATTCACATCACAATTAAATGGCAGAGGAACTATTTGAACCCAACTCTATTTTATTTCTATTTATTTTATTTTACTCTATTTATTTTATTTTACTCTATTTTATTTTTTTATATTTATTTTACTTTTTGAAGCTCAAGCTTTTACATGTGAGTTAGTTGTCATAAACTGTAATCATATAAATAGGCTTCCACTCAACCCACTGTTATAAACCATAAGAGGAGACAATATGAGATAAGTAAAAAAGCAATCTAGAAAAGAAATAGTTGCCTGCAAGTGATCTCTGAAAGAGTAGAATATATGCTGTTTCTACATATTTGAGAACACAAAGAAACAAATGCCAGCATATCCCTTGGAAATACTGTTTTTTTTGCTTTGAAACAATATGGATTTATATTTTCCTGAGGTTTTAAATCAGAACAAGGCACTGGTTTTCTTACCCCACGGTTTGCAATTATGAGAAATAATGCTACTGCCACATAACATGACGCCTGTTGTTCTTAGTCAACGTGGTGACAATGCTGCTCTCCACAGGTCACACATCAAAGGGACGCATCAACAGTGGTTGCCTGGTTTCACAGACTTCCCTCCAACTCATGCTGTTTTAGAACAGAACAATGACTGCTAATAAATTTAAAGCCACGGTGACTCAATCACTAGGCAAGGCAAGGTTTTAATCATCTGAAATCAGGAAACACAAGTTATCACAATGCTTTAAGTTTCTTCAGCAATTTGCTTTTAAAAACCTTTATCCCTTAATTCAGTTTTCCAACTAATGAAAGTTATAAACGTTTATCTTCATAGACAACAGGAAAAAAATGTTTTATCTGTCTCCAACCCATCCTGTGTTACTCTCTTCACTGGGGTCTACTTCCTGACTGGAGGTTAGCAACATTTTCAGGAAAGTATTCAACAGTCCTCAACAAAATGTGGTGTAGGGGTAGTATACAACTGTGGAGGTAGTATTTCCACACCAGCTCTGCCCACTCATTTCCCTCAATCCTCAAGTTTCCAATAACTCAACCCCTGGTTGAAGACTACAGTTGGGCTTCCTAGGTGGCACTAGTGGTAAAGAACCCTCCTACCAATGCAGAAAACATATGGGTTCGATTCCTGGGTCAGGACGATCCCCTGGAGGAGGGGATGGCAACCCACTGCAGTACTCTTGCCTGGAGAATCCCATGGACAGAGGAGCCTGGCAGGCTACAGTCCATAGCGTCACACGGAGTCAGACACAACTGAAGCGACTTAGCACACACACACACATACACACACATGATAATTGGGGATTGTGAACAATTAAGTTTGTAGGGTAATATGCTAAATATAATCTCTTGAAAAGAAATTAGAAAGTCTATGGGATCCACTTAGCTGATAAATGTGGGAAGAACACAGAAGGTTTACCATATGAAATACATACAGGGCATGGTCCCATTCATGATTCTCACTCTGTGTGGGGAAATCACTTTCTCACCTCCTTGATTCTGAACTTGGTAACATCACTTGTGTTATCATTGGAATCTGAGCAGAAATGACAATTTAGCTATTTAAAGCAGAGGCTACAATTAACACAAAATTTGTCTGCTCTTTTGCTCCTTCATGAGAAAGGTATGACCCAGTAGTCACCAGTCCCAAAATGAAAACACAGTGGAGTGGCTTGAACCTAAGAGGAAAAATAAATGTTTGTTATTAAAAGTCTTTGAACGCTTTGATTATTGTATATACCTGACTAATGAACATGGTATTTCAATAATTACTTTCCATCTTCATTCCCCTCATTCTGCCTACTGGGGCATTCATTACTTTAGGCAAAACAACGTCAGTTAAGCATGCAAGCTCTGAAAATTGACAGACCTTCAGTAAGCTAACTTCTGCAAACACAGTCAATTGTGAAACCAGCGTAACAATGGTATCTAGTTCATACTGTTAAGACTAAGTAAGATAACAGATAAAGTCCATTGTACTATGCTCAGTATACAGCAACCATTCACTAAATGTTAGCTATGATTTTACTATTTTTTCATTATTTACTCTTCATTATTGACACTCTATCATGCTACAAGCTGCCATTAAAGATCCAGGTAGGAAATATCTTTCCAATGGCCAGTCTCCCATGTTAATGTAGTGAAAATGCTTTCATAAAAATGCATATCATTTCATAAAAAATGCAACAGCAAAACAGAAATCATGATAAGTTCATGTTTTAAAACTGTGATGCTGAGAATAAATGACTTTTTCATGTAGCTGAATAGGAATTCTTTTACACTGAAATGGTTTTAAATCCTTTTGATGGAAATATTTTCAAATTTCATGCTGATTTGCCTTTCTTCTGTATACAAATTTCAAGTTTTAAGCATTTCCATGACCCTATATTTGTTTTCTTATTTATTTTTTAATAATTATAACACTTTGCATTTTTAATAAAATTTGAGGTATCCGTACTGATTATAGGATAAACACTACAACTTACATTTTTAAATATAATCTGTATAGCATCTTCTCCTTTGCTTTTTTTTTTTTTGCTTAGTTTAAATAAAGGTAGAGTGCAGCAAGTATAGTTGCTTGGCTTTCGCTAGATGACCACTGTCCTACTTCAAACAGATTGGCAAATCCAAGGATTAACCAGTTTTCCTTGAAGTTATTTCATGCTCTTAATAAGATCATATTTTTGTTTACCAGTACTTTTGATACTACAGCATTATTCAAAGTATTTTCTCTTAATTCATAATTAGTAACCACTTCAACTGCTTTGACATGTTCAACTCAGTCTATCATTTCTATAAATGTCTAAATATGTCAAGTGAGCAAATATGTATCTGATTTTGTGACAACACTCTTTGATGAGAAAATAACACCATCTCATGAAAACTTCAGATATTCATTCTCAAGTCTATCCATCCCAATTCTGCTTTTAATTCATAATTCATTCATGTACTAAATCTTTCCAAATAGGAATGGAGTACATCAAGGCTGTATATTGTCACCCTGCTTATTTAACTTACATGCAGAGTACATCGTGAGACATTCTGGGCTGGAGAAAGTACAAGCTGGAATCAAGATTGCCAGGAGAAATATCAATAACCTCAGAGATACAGATGACACCACCCTTATGGCAGAAAGAGAAGAGGAACTAAAAAGCCTCTTGATGAAAGTGAAAGAGGAGAGTGAAAAAGTTGGCTTAAAGCTCAACATTCAGAAAACTAAGATCATGGCATCTAGTCCCATCACTTCATGGGAAATAGATGGGGAAACAGTGCAAACAGTGGCTGACTTTATGTCGGGGGCTCCAAAATCACTGCAGATGGTGATTGCAGCCATGAAATTAAAAGACCCTTACTCCTTGGAAGGAAAGTTATGATCAATATAGACAGCATATTAAAAAGCAGAGACATTACTTTGTCAATAAAGGTCTGTCTAGTCAAGGCTATGGTTTTTCCAGTGGTCATGTATGGATGTGAGAGTTGGACTATAAAGAAAGCTGAGTGCAGAAGAATTGATGCTTTAGAACTGTGGTGTTGGAGAAGACTCTTGAGAGTCCCTTGGAAATCAAGGAGATCCAACCAGTCCATCCTAAAGATCAGTCCTGGGTGTTCATTGGAAGGACTGATGTTGAAGCTGAAACTCCAATACTTTGGCCACCTCATGTGAAGAGTTGGCTCACTGGAAAAGACCCTGATGCTGGGAGGGATTGGGAGCAGGAGGAGAAGGGGATGACAGAGGATGAGATGGCTGGATGGCATCACCGACTCGATGGGCATGAGTTTGAGTAAACTCCAGGAGTTGGTGACGGACAGGGAGGCCTGGCGTGCTGCGATTCATGGGGTCGCAAAGAGTCGGACATGAACTGAACTGAACTGAACTGATATGTATGTATGTCAGATATATATATATATATTGAGCCCTCTCTACCTTGAAAAACTGATATAAATTTTATGTCCCATCAACCAATTCACATGCCTGTAGCTCTCAAGGGGATGGAGAAATGATAGATTTTAAATATATGTGTTTATTAATCATTATCTATTCTTTATTTAAATCCCTGTGTTTGGGTCTTAGATTAAAGTTATATAAAATTGCTTCTGTTGTCAGGCCAAAATAAGATCCCCAGATAATATATGATTACTTTCTCAGACAAATTCTTTATTAGCTATCTTTAGAAGTTGAAATGATTACCTTGTGTATAAATAGCACTTTCTCTGAAGAGTTTAATTGTCCATTCAGACTTTTATTTTTAATTACTTTAAATCCACATAATCCTCAACACATCTTAGTGATGCAGAGGGAAGACAACCTTATCCCTACAATGCCAATTTGTAAACTGAGGCATTTGGCAATTAAATTACTTATTCTTGATTACCCTGTAGTCTGTATTTTCATGGTTTCAAAGTGTCAGGATAAAATGTAATCACCTTAGCTAGTTATCTTCCTGATGACAAGAGGTTGGCTATTTGAGAAATGTACAGATGTTTATTTAAAAAATAATCATCTTTTTTTAAAGTAAAACTTTTCACATTTTTAAACCCCCTGATATGTGTTCATTCTTCATTCACTAAGTAAGCATTAATTGTGCCCCTCCTATTTTCCAAAGACAGTGCTGGGCATTGAGTGCATCAATGTAAATGAATCAAATGTGGTCCTTCTGACAATAATTTTTAATCTAATTTTATAAAATACAAAACCTAATCACATCCATGGATAATCATCTAATTGTTATACATTAACATTTAATCTGGACATATGATGATTGTTCAATCAATACTTGCTGCCTGATAATGTTTTGCTGTGAGGATGTAATCTTAATATCAAAACCACATATAAGACATAGCTTTGCTTACAACTGTTATATGGAGGAAGGTATTGTCCTTTTGTTATAGTACAGACAACTAAAAAAATCACACTTCAGAAACAAAAGCATGCATTTAAACGTCTTATTATGTCTCTTACCATCCATCCCCTCCTTTCCATCCCCACTGCTACAGCCTTGGTCTAGAAACTTAGAGCCTTCTGTCTGGATTATCACAAAGTCTCCTCAAGGCCTTCCTGACCTCCCAACTTGCCTCAGCTAAAATCACTTTTCATTTTAAGTCTTCTTATGTTATCTTTGTGCATATAATTTTTAATGGTTCTTTGTTTTCCACTAGATAGAGTTCAGACAGATCCCACAGAAGTTTTTCCATGAAATTAATCATCAATACCTCACAACTCAGCCAAGCCGACTCCTCTCAGTTCCTATGGTATGCATTCTGTTTCTGAGTTTCATGCCTTTGCCAAGTGCTCTGTCTCCTTGGAATGCCTTCCTCTTCACCCCAAATAGCACACATGTATTCATACTGACTTCATTCTTCACAGCTTTTTCTGAATCTTATTTCCCTATTCTAGTAAAAATAAATTTCCTCCTTAATGGCCCCTTATAACAGTTCATTTAGACTTTAAAATCATAATGCCCAGATTCTAATATACTTTTGGAAACATATATTTACACAGGGATATCTCTCCTTGGTTGAACATAATCTACTGAAGTTTAGAATCTTTTTTTTCCAAATGGGTAATTTGGCATTCAAAGAAAACCTTTGAAGAATGAGTGATTATTTGAAAGACAGCATATAGGTGCTGTAGGGAACAAAACTATGTATGCTAGGTGGTGGCTGCTTTTTCTCCAACTCTGCAGATACAGGTCTGCCAACATTCTCTCTAAGGCATTAGCACCATCAGCTTCAGAGCAAGGCTAGGTTATGAACGAACTCATCCTTCACATTTAAGATTCTCTTTCCACCACCACTAACAAGTATCTAAACTTGAGCAAATTATTTATCTCTAAACTTCAGTCTTCTTATTGATAAAATGGAAATAACAGAACACATCTTATAAAGCTACTATAAGGATTAACTGAGAATATACACACAGGGCTTAGAACAGAGTCTGGCCCATAGTAAGTGATCAGGAAAGAGAGCTGTTTGATAGCCAGGGCTCTTTTTTTTTTACAACCGAGAGACCCAAGATAAGCCACCTGACAACAACAACAAACAAAATTGACTGATCAGTTCCCATAACTAGGAAGTACAGAGTGCCTAAAAGGTTGCCATAAATCATTAATTCACTTTGACTTTCAGAATCAATTTCTCTTTCCCAACTCCTCTTCCATCCTCCCCTCTTTAGTTTATTCCTACACTGTTTTATTTTTTTTCCAAGTGTTTAGGGCCAACATCAGCCCCATTGTTCCACGCTTGCATCATTCAGCTTTGGCAAACAACTTAACAAAACATGAGGCAAGAAATATTCTCTTTCTTAGCCTCAATTTGTACAGTCTCTCTGAGGCTGGATGGTCAGTGGGGTAGGCTTCCCAGGTAACTCTAGTGGTAAATAACCTACTTGTCAATGCAGGAGATTTAAGAGATGTGGGTTTGATCCCTGGGTCGGGAAGATCTCCTGGAGGAGGAAATGGCAACCCACTCCAATATTTTTACCTGGAGAATCTAATCCCATGGACAGAGGAGTGTGGTGAGTTACAGACAGTAACTCACATAGTCACAGAAAGTCAGACAACTGAAGACACTTAGCATGTGCACACGCGACCCCCAAGACGATGGTGTTTGAAGATGGAGACTTTGAGATGTGATGAATCCATGACAGCATGATTATCAACACTATGTGTAACTGAGTATTTTACACAGAAAATGAAGCTCTGTCTTCATTATTGTGAATTTAGTTATTAAAATGCCAAGAAAATAATACAGATCACTTAAACCAAAAAAATGTTTATATGCAGTATGAATCTTAGGACAATTATAGCAACAATGTATCAAATGATATCTTGTCATATGTTCACTGCCCATCCATTAGACAAAGAAATTTTTAAATTGACTTAAACACACAATATTTTTGAAATCTGATGATTAATCAACAAATAATGATGAAATGTTAGGGAAAATGTCAATTTAACCCAATTACAGGCTAATTTTGGAACAGGAAAGGACATTTCATCTTTATACGGTCAACAGATAAAACTCTGATATGTCATAAGGAATGATTCTCTCCTATGGACTCATTAAATTTAGTGCCAGTTTTACAAATGAAAGTTTTTGCTCTGCTTCCTTGTGGCAATGGAAAACTGCTATTCTCTGACATGAAGATTCCCAAGCTTGACTGCTAGGACTGGACATCTGCCAATCATGCTCTAACTTATCTGTTAAGTTTTGGCACCAGTTCAAGCAATATGAAAGCTCAGTGCCAGTGCCATGTAAAGACAGTTCAGTCAAGGCCCTGACTGAACATACCTGTTTAAATTATATTTAAAACCTAATTAAACTGAAAATAGTAGTGAAATTATAAAATTGCCAGAGGTATTTTAGAATGAAACACACTTTTCAAAATAAAAGCTATGAAATAAAATTTTTACCACAAATAATGCTTTTAATTATTTAGCTTCTTATAGTACTCACATAACAGAAACAGACATATCCATGTTGTTGTTTAGTCTCTAAGTCACGTCTGACTTTTTTCGCAACCTCATGTACCGCAGACCACCAGGCTCCTCTGTCCACAGGATTTCGCGGGCAAGAATACTACAGTAGGTTGCAGTTTCCTCTTCCAGGTAAAATTGCATTTTTCAAAATAAAAAGTATAAAACAATTTGTAAAATATTTAAAAGCACTCAAGGCATTTTAAAAAGTAAAAAATACACTTTTCAAAAATCAATCAGTTCACTTCTCTTCCTCAATTAAGGAATTCAGATTCAGTGTGGCTTGAGAACAACAGTCCTTGTAAAAGTATAATTAACTCCTAAATTAAGGCTCGCTCTCTTTCAGGTTTCGTCTGGGATAAACATTAGACTAAATGCTCATACTTTTAAAGAGCCAGTTTGTTGGGACTCTGGTAAAAAACATGAATATAGATATCCTTCTTTATGCTATGGGCTTCCCTTGTGGCTCAGCTGGTAAAGATCTGCCTGCAATGTGGGAGACCTAGTTTCGATCCCTGGGTTGGGAAGATGCCCTGGAGAAGGGAAAGGATACCCACTCCAGTATTCTGGCCTGGAGAATTCCGTGGACTAAGTCCATGGGGCTGCAAAGAGTCGGACACGACTGAGCGACTTTCATTTTCTTTATGTTACTTTGTTCTCTCACATACTTCTAGAATAACTTACTGGTTTTGATGACTAATCTTATTTTAATTTTTATCTTAAAGTGCTAGAAAGTGAAATACCTTGAGAGCTTGTAAATAAATTCAACATTCCAATAAAAGGATAGATTCTTCTACAGATTCCTCTGAAGGGCCATAGTTGTTTCAATCAAAAAATACCAATTAATGGAAACATTAAGATTCAGGTTGAGTAAAACTGGGTTTTGTCACGTTTTAGAAATAGACTTTTAGGTTCAGTGCTCCTCAGGGGTTAAAGTGGAAGTGTTATCTTCCAGGTGTTCATGTTCTCAGATCTCAGATACAATTGTGCTCATTTTATACACAAAGATGTGGTTCTTAACTGCAAGCACGGTACAGACAGAGCCAGGCCCCTCTAGTCTCTGTGATCACCATGAAGATCCATGTACCCTTTTTATTTTTTCAGCCAACATTTAATGAGTACCTACTGTGTACCTAACACTATGCTAGTTGCTGAGAATAGATTAGGGCAAGGAAGCCTCTTTGTTCTCAAGTTACTTCTAGTGAAATGGATGAGAGAGATTACAAGTTGTACATCACATTTATCTGTCTTGTCAATTTCCTCCATATCCTCCAACCTTTTGACTTTCATTGGTACTCTCCTCCTTGATCTGAGAATGCCTCCTCACTCCTGACAATTAAAACATTATCTATATTCAAGGTCTAGCTAAATACCTAGTTTCTTTCACAAATCCCACTCAAACAAAAATACACTCCTCTAGAGCAAGGCCCATAACTTCAGCTTCTCTCACCTGCTGAAAGTGCCTAACAATAAATTATGCATAGTGTAGAACCCTGATGATTTTTGACATAAGCAACAGCAATAACTGGGATGTTCAAAAGATGATCCTTTAGACACTCTCAACCATGTTTCTTTGCTGATACTTAGCACTGAAGGAACATATAGAAATGACAGTACTCGAAGAAATATTTTAAAAAGAAGCAACTCACATAAACTCATCCTACTATGTTCTGAGTTGAATCTAAGTGAAGAATTCACTGCAGGGCATGATAGCCTAATAGAGTGAGAGGCATTAATTATACTCTGAAGAAGCCATCCTCAGCTACGCAACTTAAATGTGTATCACCTGAAATGAGTTGCCAAGGCAGTGCCCATGCCAGGCAGAAGCATGTAGGCATATAGTAATCTGTTCCTTAACTCAATTTTTCCTGTATGATTTGGTAGTTTTCAAAGCTCTAACAAGGAAATTGATGGTCTACATGAAGTATGATGCCTTTTCTATAAGAACAAGTCTGACTTTATAGGACTTCCCTGCTGAACAAATAATTTAACTATTAAAAAGCATATCCTATAAAACGGTAAAATATCCAGAAATAAACCTGAAAAAAAGCATACCAGATCTATTGGATTGGCCAAAAATTTTTTTGGGGTCTTCTGTCTTACTGAAAAGCTCAAACTTTTGGCCAATCCAGTATTTAAAGAAAATGTTAAAATATTCCTTCCTTTCAACCATTTAAAAATACAGAAACCATTCGTAACTTACAGATCATACATAAACATGCATGGGACTGATTTAGCCCATGGACTATAGTTTCTCCCTTATAGATTTAATTAATTTTAAAAGCCATCATTAGTATATAGGAATGCAAGGGATTTCTGTGTGTTAATTTTATATCCTGCAACTTTACTATATTCATTGATTAGCTCTAGTAATTTTCTGGTAGAGTCTTTAGGGTTTTCTATGTAGAGGATCATGTCATCTGCAAACAGTGAGAGTTTTACTTCTTCTTTTCCTATCTGGATTCCTTTTACTTCTTTTTCTGCTCTGATTGCTGTGGCCAGCACTTCCAACACTATGTTGAATAGTAGTGGTGAGAGTGGGCACCCTTGTCTTATTCCTGATTTCAGGGGAAATGCCTTCAATTTTTCACCATTGAGGGTGATGCTTGCTGTGGGTTTGTCATATATAGCTTTTATTATGTTGAGGTATGTTCCTTCTATTCCTGCTTTTTGGAGAGTTTTAATCATAAATGAGTGTTGAATTTTGTCAAAGGCTTTCTCTGCATCTATTGAGATAATCATATGGTTTTTATCTTTCAATTTGTTAATGTGGTGTATTACATTGATTGATTTGCGGATATTAAAGAATCCTTGCATTCCTGGGATAAAGCCCACTTGGTCATGGTGTATGATTTTTTTAATATGTTGTTGGATTCTGTTTGCTAGAATTTTGTTAAGGATTTTTGCATCTATGTTCATCAGTGATATTGGCCTGTAGTTTTCTTTTTTTGTGGCATCTTTGTCTGGTTTTGGAATTAGGGTGATGGTGGCCTCATAGAATGAGTTTGGAAGCTTACCTTCTTCTGCAATTTTCTGGAAGAGTTTGAGTAAGATAGGTGTAAAGGAAACTATAAGTAAGGTGAAAAGACAGCCCTCAGATTGGGAGAAAATAATAGCAAATGAAGAAACAGACAAAGGATTAATCTCAAAAATATACAAGCAACTCCTGCAGCTCAATTCCAGAAAAATAAATGACCCAATCAAAAAATGGGCCAAAGAACTAAACAGACATTTCTCCAAAGAAGACATACAGATGGCTAACAAACACATGAAAAGATGCTCAACATCACTCATTATCAGAGAAATGCAAATCAAAACCACAATGAGGTACCATTACACGCCAGTCAGGATGGCTGCTATCCAAAAGTCTACAAGCAATAAATGCTGGAGAGGGTGTGGAGAAAAGGGAACCCTCTTACACTGTTGGTGGGAATGCAAACTAGTACAGCCGCTATGGAAAACAGTGTGGAGATTTCTTAAAAAACTGGAAATAGAACTGCCATATGACCCAGCAATCCCACTTCTGGGCATACACACTGAGGAAACCAGATCTGAAAGAGACACGTGCACCCCAATGTTCATCGCAGCACTGTTTATAATAGCCAGGACATGGAAGCAACCTAGATGCCCATCAGCAGATGAATGGATAAGGAAGCTGTGGTACATATACACCATGGAATATTACTCAGCCATTAAAAAGAATTCATTTGAACCAGTCCTAATGAGATGGATGAAGCTGGAGCCCATTATACAGAGTGAAGTAAGCCAGAAAGATAAAGAACATTACAGCATACTGACACATGTATATGGAATTTAGAAAGGTGATAACGATAACCCTATATGCAGAACAGAAAAAGAGACACAGAAATACAGAACAGACTTTTGAACTTTGTGGGAGAATGTGAGGGTGGGATATTTGAAAAGAACAGCATGTATACTATCTATGGTGAAACAGATCACCAGCCCAGGTGGGATGCACGAGACAAGTGCTCGGGCCTGGTGCACTGGGAAGACCCAGAGGAATCGGGTGGAGAGGGAGGTGGGAGGGGGGATCGGGATTGGGAATACATGTAAATCCATGGCTGATTCATATCAATGTATGACAAAACCTACTGGGAAAAAAAAATAATAATAATAAAAATTAAAAAAGAAAAAAAGAAAAAAAAAAAAAAAAAGCCATCAAATCAATGCCTCTATTTATTTGTTCAAGTTTCCTTTTTTTCTTTTTTGGTAATACAAACAATGCTGCCATTGAGTATCCTGTGCAAGACTCCTGGTACACATATATGAGGATCTGCATTTCTTTTTTTTTTTTTTCTTTTTCTTTCTTTATTTTTTATTAGTTGGAGGCTAATTACTTCCCAACATTTCAGTGGGTTTTGTCATACATTGATATGAATCAGCCATAGAGTTACACGTATTCCCCATCCCGATCCCCGCTCCCACCTCCCTCTCTACTCGATCCCTCTGGGTCTTCCCAGTGCACCAGGCCCGAGCACTTGTCTCATGCATCCCACCTGGGCTGGTGATCTGTTTCACCAAAGATAATATACATGCTGTTCTCTCGAAACATCCCACCCTCACCTTCTCCCACAGAGTTCAAAAGTCTGTTCTGTACTTCTGTGTCTCTTTTTCTGTTTTGCATATAGGGTTATCGTTACCATCTTTCTAAATTCCATATATATGTGTTAGTATGCTGTATCTGCATTTAAAATTTTATAAGACCTTGCCCAGGTCTTTACGTTCACAAGTAGTATATGAGAATTCTGGTTTCTTCATGTTATTACCAATATTTATTATTTTCAGATTTTAGTTTCTGAAATTCCTGAGGAATGTGACATTAAAATTTCATTTTAATCTGCATTTATCTGATTTTTAATGATGCTAAACATGTTGGCCATTTGGATATCCTTTCCTGTGAGTTGCCTGTCAAAATTTTTTGGCCATATTTTTGTTGGACTATCTGGGTGTTTCTTATTAATTACATAGTAGAGAAAAAATCATTTGTGTGGTCTAAATATCTTTTTTCAGTCTATGGTTTATCATTTTGTGCAATGTAAAAAAAAAATTTAATTGAATGCCAAAAAAGAAAATATCTTGTATGATTCCATTTATAGAAATTCTAAAATAACAAGGAAAATTCACCCTAATCAGTTGTTGCCTGAGGCTAAGGTGGGAGACCTGGCTGCAGAGGAAAACCAAATAATTTGGGAGGGTAGGCAATGAAAGTGTTCCACACCTTGTTAGAGGAGTATTAACACAAGTGCACATATTTTGTCAATACTTATTGACCTGTACAATTCAGATGGATGCATTTTATTATAAGTTAATTATACCTCAGTAAAATTTGTTTAAAAGTTAAGAAAAAAAAAAAAGAAACTCAAAAGGCCTCTGAGAAGTGAAACTGAAGTCGCTCAGTCGTGTCAGACTCTTTGTGACCCTATGGACTATAGCCCACCAGGCTCCTCCATCCATGGGATTCTCCAGGCAAGAATACTGGAGTGGATTGCCATTTCCTTCTCCAGGGTATCTTCCTGACCCAGGGATGGAACCTGGGTCTCCCACATTGTAGGCAGACACTTTACCATCTGAGCCACCAGGAAAGTTCTGGTGGACCTAGGGTGCTAATAATTCTGGAATCAAGAAGTAGAACTTGATGAGAATTTTTTTTTTAATTATGCAACTGATTCATTCTAAGAACTGAAACCTAAAAACACAAGGAATTAGCTCTCCATTATTTTCCAAAGGTATTCCTGATTCATTCTTGAAAGTAATTTTGTTTTGGTTTATTTTCTTGGTTATGTTTTTCTTTGATGTCTCCTATGTTCAGGTACATGATCATGATAAAATTATTAAGCAGTTTGCTACTCAACCACCCATCCATCTCCATTTTCAGCTTACCTTCACCACTCTGTCTCCTCCTAGGAATCCATTCTGTCCTCTGGTTTCACTACGCCTCATATCCCTACCAAAAATCACAACCAATATCATCAACAGCTAATGCTCCCTGAACACAATATTTCCCAGACATTTTGCTACTTGGATCAATTTATTTAATCTTCAGAATATCCCCTCTGATGTCAGTATTTTGCTTTAACTGTTTTTTACAGATGAAAAAACTAGTCCTGTAGAGATGAGGCAATTTTCTCAACTTCTAAAAATTAGCAGGTTTCAGAGTCTTGATTCAAGTCCCAATTAAGAGACTGTATCCATAACCAAGATGTTTTGGTGCCTAAAGACATTCTGTAAGAGTCCCGCTCTTCATTAAGTGACAGCTATTAACACGTCAAACAAAGCATTTGTGCTAATGTGCTAGTGAGTCACTGTGTCACCACACTGAGGCCACACATTCAAAATCCCATCAAAATCTTCTTGTAGAAGACTGAGTTATTCTGTGAGATATGGGTGTGCTCGAGCAATCAAGAGACCTCTCTTCAAGAAGCTGAAGTCATGAAAAATTTTCCTTTAAGGCTAAATTTAATAGGTAGTCAGTTAAAGAAAAGATAAAGGAATCATCAAAATAAACAAATTCTCTAGAACTATTTCTCACAGACTAAGATTACCTGTTTCCATAGTCAAGAAATGACCTCTATGTAAAAGTCTGGCTTTTTTTTTTAAAGAAAACATTTTGATTATTTTTCAGTAAAACTCAATAGGGAAAATATCCTAGATGAAACTTTCTCTTTTTTTTTTTCTAGCAAATTCACTAACACTTTTCAATGAACTAAAAACAATAATGTCAGTAAAATATTCCAACTATAATATGGCTAACCTTTGGGATATCTTGGAATTTATTATGACCCTTAACCTTGTATTTTTACATCTTAGAAATTAATTTGTTTAAATAACTTTATGTTCCCTTCCAAAAGAAATATTTTATAAATATAAAAGTGAAAATAGTTATTTGAATCAAAATGATCTCTGCTAACATCCTCCCTAATCATCATTACTATAACAACTTTAAAACAGTTTCATATACCCTTGCTTGGGTTCAAAAGCTGCTACAGTGGCTTCCTCTTTTAAAATCTAGCAGATCACAGTCAAAAAGAAAGTTACACATATGGAAGATTTATTTAAAAGAAAATAAAAACAGGGTCCAGACTGGCCACCTCCAGATACAATTCTTCAAGCCCTGGGAAAGGACAGATACTGATTTATTAGGACATCAAAGTATAAAGCTTGACAAATACTGTGTCTATAAGGTATAGACACAAAGTATGTGTTAGTATATATTTTGGAAAAGAAAGCTTTGATAAGCACACAAAAAGGCATTCAACATCATTTTAGTCATTAGCGAAATGTAAATCAAAACCACAATGAGATATCACTTCATATCTACTAGGAAGGCTACAATAAAATAAATAAATAGTGCTGGCAATGATGTTGAGAAATTACAATCTCCATACATTGTTGGTAGAAATATAAAACGGTGTAGCCACTGTGGAAAATAGTTTATGGTTTCTAAAAAGCTAAGCATAGAACTACTATATGATCCAGAAATTCTACTCCTAGGTATACATTCAAAATAATTGAAAGTAGAACTCAAACAGATGTTTGTACACCAAATTTCATAAGTTATTCACAATAGCAAAAAGGTGTTAATAACTTGTGTCGATCAACGGATGAAATGGATAAAGCAAATATGATGTATACATATAGTAGAATATTTTTCAACCACAAAAAAGGGATGAAATTTTGATATATACTATAGTATGAATAGACCTTGAAAACATGCTTAGTAAAATAAGTCAGACAGAAAAGTGGAAATATTGTATGATGAAGAATCTAGAATAGACAAATTCATTAAGAAAGAAAGTAGAAAAAGAAAGGGGAGAATTGTTATTTAATGGATACAGAATTTATGTTGGGGGGGTAAAAAATTTTGAGTGTACACAGTGGTGATGGTTATAAAACTTTATGAATGTATATAATGACACTGAATGTGTACATTTACAAATGGTTAAACTGATAACAATAATTTAAAAGAAAAAAAGCCATAATCATCTCTAGATTCTTCACCCCCAATGTAGTTCAGTGCTTTTCTCCACAGAAATGATGAACTAGGAGAATTAACTTTTGCAAATACATTATAAGAGGGGTCCCTAACAGCCAGGCCACAGACCAGTACAGGTCCATGGCCTATTAGGAATTGGGCTGCATGGCAGGAGGTGAGCAGCAGGTCAGCAAAGCTTCATGTTTATTTACACCCGCTCCGTTGCCAGCATTACTGCCTGAGATCAGCAGAGGCATTAGATTCTCCTAAGAGCACAACCCTACTGCATCTGACTCATCCTGAAACCAATCCCTCCCCTCAGTCCATGGAAAAATTGTCTTCCATGAAACCATTCTGTAGTGTCAAAAAGGTTGGGGACTGCTGCATTATAAGAAAGGGTTCTTTTTAATACCTACACAATATAGCTTAGTAGAAGGAATCGTGAAACTGGGACGCAACACCAACAGCATGTCATTCTCTATTTGTTTCCCATCAGTTTATTTCATCTCCTAAACTAGATAATAAGATCACTTGGGAAAGACATCATGTCTGTCCTCCTCTGGTATGCTTCACAGTATCATTATGAACAAGGAGGATATTCCATAATTGAGTCAATGATTTTTAACTTAAAAGGAATCTGTCAAATCATTCTATCTGAAACATAACTAGACAGAAAATCTGCTAGCAGGAAAAAATGAAGTCAGTTGGAAACTAAGGCAAGTCCTGTTTTGTTTTTCCATTTTATTCAAATGGCAGCAAATCAAATTAAGATAATTACTGATGTATACATAGGCCCAGAAAGAAATGGCAATACAGGGAACTCAAATCACTTACACACAGCTGAGTATTTTACTGCATTCAATATTTCTTCCAAGAAGTAGCAGAAAGTGGCATGTGCTTAGAATAAGGAGTCATGAGTTTTTCATTTAACTCCATCAATCAGTTTAACTCCATAAAACAGAATAGGCTCTAAATAGGTATCTGATTTTGTTTGCCTCAGTCCATGGGGTCGCAAGGAGTCGGACACATCTGCAGCGAGTTAGCACACAATACAGGTTTAGGTGGACAACCTATTTATGTTCTGTATATCCTCAGTAGTATCACTATCAAAGATGGAAAATAAGAACTGATTTAGTTTCCAGTTTATGCCATATAGAATAAATAAATGTAATTCAAATTTATAAGGACAAGAGATACATTCAATTTGCAACTGTATTGGCAACTGTATTGGCTACATGTCTATGGTAGGTTTTCTCTTCTCTAATACTGTACAATTGTCCCAGGAGGATAGTTTAATACTTCATCTAACTCTTCTTGAATTAATGACTACATGACTGTTTTTGGATGTAACAGAATTGTGTTATTTCTCAAGGGCTCTCAGGAGTCTTGGTTCCTCAGAGTGTCAGGCTGTTGGGACCAAAGAAATGCACCCAAACCCACAGGTGGGGATGCTTATGGTCCAGAGTAACAGCCTCAGTCACCCTTGCCCTTGTAACTACTTCAGAAATGTGTGTCTGCATGTCAGATCATAAAAAAAAAAAAAAAAAAAAGCTAGAAAGAGCTCACTTAAATTGGTATAATTTATCAATGTTGCTAAAAGGCAGCCTTAAGTGTCTTTTTGATAGCTGAATAAAACACATTTTCAAACACTGAAAACTCATGTTAACCAGTAAGTTTTCCCTGACTGAATGTACAACTTTAACAAGGAATTTTAATTTAGGGATACTAGAATTACATGCTGTTATTGCTAGCATCTTCTTACAACATGCAGAGAAATGTGCCAGGAAATGTCTAGCATCTATAAGTCTGTTATCACAAGATTTCCAAAGACAGTAGAAGCTGATGGAATATTTGATGCTGATATCAACTCAAACAGAAACACTAAGCATTTAATTGAACAAATATGTTTGAGCATCAACTAGGTTATAGGTTGATGAGCTCCTTTTACTCTGCAGAATAAATGCTAGTTGATACCATCAGCTAAATCTGAAGAGTCAGACAGAGGGTATGAAGAAATACTGAAGGTCTGTAAGAGCTTCAGGGGCTTCTCTGGTAGCTCAGAGGTAAAGTGTCTGCCTGCAATGCAGGAGACCTGGGTTCAAACCCTGGGCCGGGAAGATCCTCTGGAAAAGGAAATGGCAACCCACTCCAGTACTCTTGCCTGGAAAATTCCATGGATGGAGGAGTCTGGCAGGCTACACTCCATGGCATCGCAGAGTCGGACACGATTGAGTGACTTCGTCTTGGTTTTTGGTAAGAGCTTCAGAGAGTAACGAGGAGAGACTGGAACAGCCTTGATTTCAGAGCAAGAGTCAGGACCCATCTGAGGTGACAGGCTGTGCTAGAAATGTATCTGCTGTGCTAGAAATCAACACTTCTGACTTTCTCCAACAGTCTTATGCATCCTGGATACAGAATTTTTTTTAAAGTGTATTGGTCCAAAGTAGTTATTTTTCTGGAAGGTTAGAAAATGTCAGGGAGCAAGAATTTTATGTATGGCCCTTAAATTATAAAGGATGCTTACATATAAACCTATATTCTATTACTAGTCAATAGTCTAGGATGAAACAACTCTATTCACTTCCTTTTCCACTGTACTGCAACTAAATGGTTTAATAAAACATTCTTTCTTTTTTAAATAAGACAGACAAGACTCTGTCAGAATTACATGCATAGTTGAGATGAAACTCAAATTTTGTTCTTAAAAACTATGGGTAAAAGATATTTTGTTCCAGTTTCAATGGCATCTGAGACAAGGCCATGGGTCATGCTGCAGCTCCATCAGTGAATAGTATTTGGATGTGTTAACCCAGTGTATATGTAGCTCTGGGAATGAAAGCAAGCTTGTGTGTATCTGGATCCATACTAACAGATATTCTTCAGTAAAACTTGAACCCTCTTTTAACTGTAAGAAAGTCTCATGAATCCATACAAAGACAAAACTTATATTCTCTTTTAGCTTTGGAGTTCTGGTTTAGGTTTATTTTCCTGGAGACACTATGTACTGTTTTAGGTAAGAGCACTAAAGGAAATTCACTCACTTAAAAAGAACAGGAATGCCACAGTTGATGCTACATACTTAATCTAAGAAAGCTCCTCTCAGGACTATGGAAATCTATGACTATTTTAAACCTAAACAGAGTTATTTTTTAAATAAGTAGCACGTGTTTTGCTTCAATCTTATCAAAGTATGTATGTGCTCAGTCACATTTGACTCTTTGCAACTCTTTAGGCCCCTCTGTCCATAGGATTTTTCAGGCAAGAATACTGGAGTCAGTTGCCATTTCCTCCTCCAGGGATCTTCTCCACCCAGGCATCGAACCCACATTTCTGGTGTCTCCTGCACTGCAGGTGGATTCTTTATCCACTGAGCCGTCTTATACCAGCAACTTGATGTTTTTATGAAATGACAATGCTAAACAACTAACCAATGAATTGACGGGCCCAATCACAAAGGTGTACTGTGAAGACCAGTTAGTCTAAATCCAAAGAGACAGCTGAGACCAAGAGGCCCAGCACAGAGTGAGTGCAGTAAAAGCACTAATTAGTGCCTGCTTTTAGATCAGACTGCCAAGAGGAATGAGCAGCACTGACTTTGAACAGATGCATCCCTCATTAAAGCAGTATAGAATAATCCCACTTTATTTTTTTTGAGGGTGTTTACACAGTTCTGAAGCTCTGTAAAACACAAACAATTACAATCCCTCTAAAAACAGCAGGAAAAAGAGACCACCTATATTTCCTCTCTTACTAGGTTGAAATTTACATATATTTAGTTTACCACTAGGTCTCTATGGAAAACTTTATTTCCAGTAAAGAAGACTTTAAAGAGGAATATCTTTGGGGAAAGGGGAAAATTATAAGCACCTGAATTCTTTGCTTGAGGCTTCCAAAGGCAGGAAAACTTAACCATCTGTTTATAGTATGTAAACGTGATGAAAGATGGAGCTTCGGAAGAAAACTAGCCCATCACCCATGCTTCCCTTGCACAGGGCTCAGGACTTCCCTTGCACAGGACTATGAAACATGATGTACTGGATAGAAGTGGCCCAAGAATTCAGAAGGTTACACTAAACGCTGCATGTTTTTGAACTTTGTTCTGATATATATCACTGGAGTCCAAGTGAGGTCCTTAGTAAGTCTGAAAGCTTAAGGCTATCAATGAAAAAGGAAACAACAGAAGCTATAAGTCATACATTAAAGAGAGCCTATACAGAACTTTCATAATTATTGCCCACACAAAGCCACAGGAGCCTGCTTATCCTTGCAAGTTCATCTGGTCAATTTAGGGGCTTAGATTAATGAGCCTATATAAAATCTACCCCAATAAGAAATAGGACCATGGCTCTTTAACTAACAACAGTCTGTCTGCCAAGAAACAGAGACAAGCAGTATTTTTACTTTTTCTATCTTCATGATTTAAATAAAGGGATTCTAATTTTTCTGTCTTACCACTAATTGATTTTGCTTTTACAATCTTTTCCCAGCCATTAATGAAACTATTCGATTTCATTTGAATGCTTTATTAAACTAATACATCAGTCTGTGCTCGTTCCTCATAGTGATGTATTAGTCCAAAGCATTGGAGTACACCCTCAAATTACGTACAGTGGACATAAAATCATCACTGCTCAAAGAAGTGCTGCTTCAAAAACGGGTGTTATTTGATGTCAGCCTGAAAATACTCCCACGTCAGGTTATTCCTCTGAAGGAACAAGAGATCTATATTCTGCAAGATGCTGGTTGGAAAATGCTTTGACTTGTCCAAAGACTGAGCTAAAATTAGAAATGGATTTACTTCCTGTTCCCCACTCATCTCTTACAGTCTCTCTCTGCTGCCTTCCTTTCTCTTCCTTTCCCTGCTCCATACTCATTGTCTCTAAATCCTTGGAAAACTTTGCTGAACATACATGTAATTGATTGACAGTCCTTGAATCAAATGGGAGTAAAATGTGAAAGGAATACTGGTAACCTTTACTTGGATACTGCTGATGTCACTTTTCTCACTTCCTATGTGCCTCCTTCCTCCCATTTTCCCCTCTACCCATCACTACTCTCATCTCTGCTCCTCTTTTCTCCTGAATCTTGATCTCACTCTAGCTCTCTCAAATTACAAATAGCCACACTTTCTGGGCATTTCCTTCCCTCAGGAAGCCGAATCCCTCTCGAACCTGGGCAGGTTTTGGGATTTTCATGGAAATGATACCCAGCAATTTCCAAGAAAGATTCTTTCTCACCCTCTTATAACGCTGAGATCATCATACTCCAGAGAAGCCTGGTCTGGCTTCCTCGAGGCTGAAAGACGACATGAAGATAGGTCCACATGTCCCAGGTGATCCACCTGCTGAAGCATCTGACAGAGCACAGGCAAGACCAGCAGAAGAACCATCGTACCAGGCACAACACCACTGGGAACAATGAATTGTTGTGTTCAAGCTACTAAACACCTGGGGGATAGTTTGTTATAGAGGGAAACACAGCAAGTGTACTCTGATTTTCATTCCACTTTTTTTTCTTAATTTTTCTCTACAGTTTAAAGTACCTTCTTCTACCAATGCTATTGGCATGTGCCCACTAACAAGAGTATCCTCAGATTCATATTTTCAGTTCAGTTCAGTTCAGTCACTCAGTCATGTCCGACTCTTTGGGACCCCAGGGACTGCAGCACACCAGGCTTCTCTGTCCATCACCAACACCCAGAGCATCCTCAAACTCATGTCCATCGAGTCGATGATGCCATCCAACCATCTCATCCTCTGTCGTTCCCTTCTCCTCTCACCTTCAATCTTTCACAGCATCAGAGTCTTTTCTAGTGAGTCAGTTTTTCACATTAAGTGACCAAAATCCTAGACTTTCAGCTTTAGCATCAGTCCTTCCAAAGAATATTCAAGACTGATTTCCTTTAGGATGGACTGGTTGGATCTCCCTGCTTTTCAAGGGACTCTCAAGAGTCTTCTCCAACATCACAGTTCAAAATTATCAATTCTTGGTGCTCAGAGTTTTTTTATAGTCCAACTCTCACATCCATACATGACTACTGAAGAAAAACAGCTTTTACTAGACAGATCTTTGTTGGCAAAGTAATGTCTCTGATTTTTAATATGCTGTCTAGATTAATCATAGCTTTCCTTCCAAGGAGCAAGGGTCTTTTAATTTCATGGCCATAGTGACCATCTGCAGTGATTTTGGAGCCCCCCAAAATAGAGTCTCTCACCATTTCCATTGTTTCCCCATCTATTTTCCATGAAGTGATTGGACCGGATGCTATGATCTTAGTTTTCTGAGTGTTGAGTTTTATACCAACTTTTTCACTCTCCTATTTCACTTTCATCAAGAGGCTCTTTAGTTCTTCTTCACTTTCTGCCATAAGTGAAGTGAAATAAAGTCACTCAGTCATGTCCAACTCTTTGCGACCCCGTGGACTATAGCCTACCAGGCTCCTCGGTTCATGGGATTTTCCAGGCAAGAGAACTGGAGTGGGTTGCCATTTCCTTCTCTAGGGGATCTTCCCAACTCAGGGATTGAACCCAGGTCTCTCACATTGTAGGCAGACACTTTACCATCTGAGCTAAGAGGGAAGCCCCTTCTGCTATAAGGGTGGTGTTATCTGCATATCTGAGGTTATTGATATTTCTCCCGGCAATCTTGATTACAGCTTGTGCTTCCTCCAGCCTGGCATTTTGCACGATGTACTCTGCATATAAGTTAAATAAGCAGGGTGACAATATGCAGCCATTACATACTCCTTTCCCAATTTGGAACCAGTCTGCTGTTCCATGTCCAGTTCTAACTGTTGCTTCCTCAGGAGGCAGGTCAGGTGGTCTGGTATTCCCATCTCTTTCAGAATTTTCCACAGTTTTTTGTGATCCACATAGTCCAAGGCTTTGGCATTGTCAATAAAGCAGAAATAGATGTTTCTCTGGAACTCTTTGGCTTTTTTGATGATCCAACAGATGTTGGCAATTTGATCTCTGGCTCCTCGGTCTTTTCTAAATTCAGCTTGAACATCTGAAAGTTCATGGTTCACATACTGTTGAAGTCTGGCTTGGAGAATTTTGAGCATTACTTTGCTAGCATGTGAGATAAGTACAATTGTGGAGTAGTCAGCATTCTTTGGCATTGCCTTTCTTTGGGATTAGAGTGAAAACTGACCTCTTCCAGTCCTGTGGCCACTGCTGAGTTTTCCAAGTTTGCTGGCATATTGAGTGCAGCACTTCCACAGCATTACCTTTTAGGATTTGAAATAGCTCAACTGGAATTCCATCACCTCCACTAGCTTTGTTCAAAGTGATTCTTCCTAAGGCCCACTTGACTTCGCATTCCAGGATGTCTGGCCCTAGGTGAGTGACCACACCATCATGGTTATCTGAATCATGAAGATCTTTTCTGTATAGTTCTTCTGTGTATTCTTGCCCCCTCTTCTTAATATCTTCTGTTTCTCTTAAGTCCATACCATTTATGTCCTTTATTGTGCCCATCTTGGCATGAAATGTTCCCGTGGAATCTCTAATTTTCTTGAAGAGATCTCTAGTCTTTCCCATTCTATTGTTGGCTTCTATTTCTTTGCATTGGTCACTGAGGAAGGCTGTC
Source organism: Dama dama (assembly GCF_033118175.1). NCBI lineage: Eukaryota > Metazoa > Chordata > Mammalia > Artiodactyla > Cervidae > Dama > Dama dama. The sequence continues at coordinate 61,406,560 of NC_083692.1, read as the reverse complement.
TTATCTCTCCTTGCTATCCTTTGGAACTCTGCATTCAGATGGGTATATCTTTCCTATTCTCCTTTGCCTTTAGATTCTCTTCTTTTGTCAGCTATTTGTAAGACTTCCTCAGACAGCCATTTTGCCTTGTTGCATTGCTTTTTCTTGGGGATGTTCTTGATCACTGTTTCTTGTATGATATCACAAACCTCTGTCCATAGGTCTTCAGCCACTCTGTCTATCAGATCTAATCCCTTGAATCTATTTGTCACTTCCACTGTATAATTATAAGGGATTTGATTTAGGTCATACCTGAATGGTCTATTGGTTTTCCTTACTTTCTTCAATTTAAGTCTCATTTTGGCAACAAGTTGTGTGTGTGTGTGTGCTCAGTCATGTCTCTCTCTTTGTAGCCCCATGGACTATAGCCCACCAAGTTCCTCTGTCCATGGCATTTTCCAGGCCAGAATTCTGGTGTGGGTTTTCATTTCCTTCTCCAGGGGATCTTCCCAAAGCAAGGATCAAACCCATGTCTCTTATGTTTCGTGCATTGGTAGGCAGATTCTTCACAGTGGCACCACCTTTACATCAAACCTGCAATAGATGGTGGCGGATGGCAGTGTAGAAGGACATTCACTCATCTCTTGCAAGAACTCCAAAATTACAACTCGCTGCTGAATAACCATCAACAGGAGAATGTTGCATCCCACCAAAAAAAAGATATTCCATGTCCAAGGGCAAAGTAGAAGTCCCAGCAAAACGGTAGAAGGGGCAAAGTTGCATTTAGAATCAAACCCCATACCCACCAGAGATGCTCAGAGGGCTCAAACAAACCTTGTTCCCACCAGGACTGAGAGACCCCACAGAGACTGAGCCAGAAGCATGTCTGAGTGTCTCCTGTGGAGGTACGGGTCAGCAGTGGCCTGCCACAGGGGAAGGGACTCTGGGTGCAGCAGACCTCAGTATGGCATAAACCCTCTTGGAGGAGATCGCCATTAACCCCACAATACAGCCACCAGAACTTACACAGGACTGGGGAGACAGACTCTTGGAGGGCACAAACAAAACCTTGTGCACATCAGGATCCAGGAGAAAGGACCAGTGACCCCACAAGAGACTGACCCAGACTTGCCTGTGAGTGTCCAGGAGTCTCCATCAGAGATATGGGTCAGTGGTGGCCTGCTACACAGTTGGAGGCACTGGATGTGGCAATGGGAGCAAGGGACCTTTTGAGGATGTCTCCATTATCTTCATTACCTCCACCATAGTTTGACCTGAGGTCAAACAACAGAGAGGGAATATAGCACCACCCATCAAAAGAAAATTGGATTAAAATTTTACTGAACATGGCCCCCCTGATCAGAACAAGACCCAGTTTCCCCCTCAGTCAGTCTCTCCCATCAGGAAGCTTCCATAAGCCTTTTATCCTTATCCTTCAGAGGGCAGACAGAATGAAAACCACAATCACAGAAAACTTAACCAAACTGATCACACGGACCACAGACTTGTCTAACTCAATGAAATTAGGAGCCATGCCATGTAGGGCCACCCAAGATGAATGGGTCATGGTGGAGAGTTCTGACAAAACGTGGTCGGGAGAAGGGAATGGCAAACCACTTCAGTATTTTTGCCTTGAGAACCCCATGAACAACATGAAAAGGCAAGGAGATAGGGCACTAAAAGTTGAACTCCCCAGGTCAGTAGGTGCCCAATATGCCACTAGAGATCAGTGGAGAAATAACTCCAGAAAGAATGAAGTGACTGAGCCAAAGTAAAAACAACATCCAGTTGTGGATGTGACTGGTGATGGAAGTAAAGTCCAATGCTATAAAGAGCAATACTGCATAGGAACCTGGAATGTTAGGTCCATGAATCAAGGTAAGTTGGAAGTGGTCAAACAGGAGATGGCAAGAATGAACATTGATATTTTAGGAATTAGAGAACTAAGATGGACTGGAATGGGTGAATTTAACTCAGATGACCATTATATCTACTACTGTCAGCAAGAATCCCTTAGAAGAAATGGAGTAGCCCTCACAGTCAACAAAAGAGTCCAAAATGCAGTACATGGATGCAATCTCAAAAACAACAAAATGATCTCTGTTCATTTCCAATGCAAACCATACATTATCACAGTAATCCAAGTCTATGCCCCAACCAGTAATGCTGAAGAAGCTGAACAGTTCTATGAATACCTACAAGACCTTCTAGAACTAACACCCCAAAAAGATGTCCTTTTCATCATAGGGGACTGGAATGCAAAAGTAGGAAGTCAGGAGATACCCGGAGTAACAGGAAAATTTGGCCCTGGAGAACAAAACAAAGTTTTGCCAAGAGAATGCACTGGTTACAGCAAATACCCTCTTCCAACAACACAAGAGAAGACTCTATACACGGATATCACCAGATGGTCAATACTGAAATCAGACTGACTATATTCTTTGCAGTCAAAGATGGAGAACTCTATTCAGTCATGAAAAACAAGACTGGGAGCTGACTGTGGCTCAGATCATGAACTCCTTATTGCCAAAACTTTTAATGTGTAACAGCATTTATCTATAAACTCATCAATTCATTTAACCTCCATGAGGGAGAATGAAGGTAATCATTACTTTCCTGCTTAAAGATAAGAAACAAAAGTGCTCAGTGCTAATACATGAGTGTTTGTGTCTTTGTGTGCACATACACACATGCATACACACACATTTTTTCTTGTAACTAGAGGAAGTCCTAACTACAAGAGAAGAATATGGATCCATAAGGATGAATGAGTCAGCTAGTAGATGAAGAGGAAAGTAGAAACTTTTTCTATAAGATATTTTAGATAGAATAACATCATTTACAAGAACGGGGAAAATCACATCAAATCAGCCCAGCAAATATTCAAGGGAAAGAAATTATGGTAATATCCAATGTTCTCATAGATCAGCTTTACAGTGGTTGTATGTGTGTGTGTATACTTAGTCATGTCTAACTCTTTGCAATCCCATGGACTGTAGCCCACTAGGCTCCTTTGTCCATGGAATTTTTCCAGGCAAGAATACCAGAGCAGGTTGCCATTTCCTCCTCTAGGGAATCGTCTCAACCTAGGGATCAAATCCCCATCTCTTGAGTCTCCTGCATTGGCAGGTGGATTCTTTACCACTGTGCCATTTGGGAAGCCCCTTTGCAATGGTTACAATGAAAGACATGGGTCTCAGAATTCCTCAAAATAACTTTAACATGAATTCTGAGGCAGGATTATGAAATTCCTTCTCACAAGTCAAAGAGTAAGCATTCCTCACAAAAAGAACTAGCTTTTACAGTAGGTTCCAATAATCACTATTGCTATTTGATTATATAGTACAAGTGTATTTCATAATATGGTATCTATGTAACCTATCTTCTTTCCTGTCTCTCATTTCCTTCAACTCTCTTCTTTATTCTGGTCTTGGTTTTTCTCAAACATGCTCAGCTCACGCCCATGACTGTCTCCTGACTGTCATGAAAGTCTCTTCTCTGTGTTGCTCTCTCTCAGTGATGCTGTCTCCAATCACTGTATCTAATGGTGCCCCTCCCCATTTAATCTTTTACATATTAACAAGTTTATAAAATTTTTCATAGCACAAATCACTAACTGAACTTTTTATATTCTTCTTCTTTTACTTTTTATTTTTCTCAACTAAAGTATTCAGTCTACGAGATCAGTGACCTTCCTTTTCTTGCTCCCTACTGTGTCCTTAGCACCTAGAATATGTGACCATAAAGCATGAATTGGCAAAGGAACTACACACAGAGAAGTACAGAATTGACTGCCTCGCTAGGCAAAAGCTCATACCATGTAACTTTTCCCTGACACATTACACAATTTGGAATCACTTCCCTTTTCTATCAAAACCAGGACTCAGAAAATAAAGGGAAATTTAGATCTTGCCACAAAACTCTTTTTAAATGGTATCTACAGAAAGGAACCTAATTTAATCCAAACGCTAAATACATATTCTGTATGTTCAAGATGTACTTTAAGGGATTTTCCTGGTGGTCCAGTGGTTAGAAGAAGTATTAGCTGCTTAGTCGTTGTCTGATTCTTTGCGACCCATGAACTGTAGCCTAACAGGTTCCTCTGTCCATAGGATTTCCCAGGCAAGAATACTGCAGTGGGTAGCCATTTCCTTTTCCAGGGGATCTTCCCGATGCAGGGATTGAACCCAGGTCTCCTGCATTGCAGGCAGACTTTACTGTGTGAGCCACCTAAGACTTCACCTTCCAATGCAAGGGGTGTGGGTTTGATACCTGGTTGGGGATTTAGGATCTCACATGCCTCAAAGCTCAAAAAAACAAAACATAAAGCAGAGGCAATATTATAACAAATTCAGTAAAGATGTTAAAAATGAATCACATCACTATCTTTTTTAAAATGTACGTTAGAAATCACCATCTTGGGCATGAGATATCTTCTGTTCTCCATCAGAAGAGGTAATTGAGACCTAACTGTGCAGAGTGAGCCCAGAATTGCAGCCTCCAGCCTCAACCTCACATCTGAGGCTAAATACTATAGGTAGAGTGTGCCTGTGTAAGCAGATCCACCCACACCACTTTGAAAAGGCACCACCCTTTCCTACTACACGCAGTACACTTATAAAGATGTATGATATGATGTGCTTCCCACTGGGAAGAAACAGTTTGTAGGACAAAAAGAGCTGCTGTGAGTCAGAAAGCATGCTTCTTGTGCAAAACAAAATGTCTTGCTCTATGAACAAAGAATTGGTTTTTAGTTGTTGCTTTTTTAAAAAAAAATAATTCACCAGTTTTCTCTATTGCTTAAACTTTTATCAATAGCTTAATGAATGTGTGCATGTTAAGTCGCTTTGCATGTCCAACTCATTGCAACCCTATGGACTGTAGTCCTCCAGGCTCCTGGAGGGCTATAATCCTCCTGAATGTTTTTTGATGTGAATTATTGTTAAAGTCTTTACTGGATTTGTTATAACATTGCTTCTGCTTTATGTTTTGGTTTTGTGAGCTATGAGGCATGTGGGATCCTAAATCCCCAACCAGGGATCAAACCCTCACCCCCTGCATTGGGAGGTGAAGTCCCCTGTCCAAGGGATTCTCCAGGTAAGAAAACTGGAGTGAGTTGTCATTCCCTCCTCCAGGAGATCTTTCCAACACAGGGATCAATCCCACATCTCCTGCACCTCCTGCTTTGCACGCAGATTCTTTACCACTGAACCATGGAGAAGCCCAGTTTAAAGAATACTAACAAACAATATCATGCATCGAAGAGGTTGTAAAACTAGGAAGCTTGAAATTTTTTAAACCATGCATACACTAGTGTAACCAAATTGTCCAAAATTTTAATGGGCCCAGAAAACTGTAGAATAATTGAATTTCAAAATTTTTTGGTTATTGTTTGCTAAAGATTATTTGGGTAATAGCAAGAATCAAATTATTTTTAAAGTTAAGATTTCCTATAAGAAATACATGTCCAAGAAAATAAACATGCATTTCTCTATTACAATGCATATTTCAGGAGAAAACAAATTACTTGACATTTGTCTCCAGATATATGTTGCTTCTGAATCTGTGCAGCTTTACTCTCCGATAATAGAGACTGGAGTATGAAAAAGGAGAAAATAAAGCACATGAAGATAGGTATTTTATCTTCACGTTTATCTTTATAAGTCAGGTATTGCACTGTTGCTTATGGAACAAGGGGACATTACAACTAATGATACACGAACTTTGTTCATCACTTATTTTTCACTTTCAGTTTTACTGCTGTTAGTGGGAAAAGCATAAAGTTATTTTAGTTGCTGTATATCAACAGAACTACTTAGCTTAGGCAAAATAAAAAGTTTAACACACTCTTCTGTGCCCTTTAAAGACTAACATTTTCTTTATACATTTTTTTTTTTTGCTTTTTTATTTTTTATTTTTTTTAGTGTTTTTCATTTTTTTTTTTTTTATTATTACTATTTTTTTTTTTCCAGTGGGTTTTGTCATACATTGATATGAATCAGCCATGGATTTACATGTATTCCCCATCCCGATCCCCCCTCCCACCTCCCTCTCCACCCGATTCCTCTGGGTCTTCCCAGTGCACCAGGCCCGAGCACTTGTCTCGTGCATCCCACCTGGGCTGGTGATCTGTTTCACCATAGATAGTATACATGCTGTTCTTTTCAAATATCCCACCCTCACATTCTCCCACAAAGTTCAAAAGTCTGTTCTGTATTTCTGTGTCTCTTTTTCTGTTCTGCATATAGGGTTATCGTTATCACCTTTCTAAATCCCATATATATGTGTTAGTATGCTGTAATGTTCTTTATCTTTCTGGCTTACTTCACTCTGTATAAGGGGCTCCAGCTTCATCCATCTCATTAGGACTGGTTCAAATGAATTCTTTTTAATGGCTGAGTAATATTCCATGGTGTATATGTACCACAGCTTCCTTATCCATTCATCTGCTGATGGGCATCTAGGTTGCTTCCATGTCCTGGCTATTATAAACAGTGCTGCGATGAACATTGGGGTGCACGTGTCTCTTTCAGATCTGGTTTCCTCAGTGTGTATGCCCAGAAGTGGGATTGCTGGGTCATATGGCAGTTCTATTTCCAGTTTTTTAAGAAATCTCCACACTGTTTTCCATAGCGGCTGTACTAGTTTGCATTCCCACCAACAGTGTAAGAGGGTTCCCTTTTCTCCACACCCTCTCCAGCATTTATTGCTTGTAGACTTTTGCATAGCAAGCCATCCTGACTGGCGTGTAATGGTACCTCATTGTGGTTTTGATTTGCATTTCTCTAATAATGAGTGATGTTGAGTATCTTTTCATGTGTTTGTTAGCCATCTGTATGTCTTCTTTGGAGAAATGTCTGTTTAGTTCTTTGGCCCATTTTTTGATTGGGTCATTTATTTTTCTGGAATTGAGCTGCAGGAGTTGCTTGTATATTTTTGAGATTAATCCTTTGTCTGTTTCTTCATTTGCTATTATTTTCTCCTAATCTGAGGGCTGTCTTTTCACCTTACTTATAGTTTCCTTTGTAGTGCAAAAGCTTTTAAGTTTCATTAGGTCCCATTTGTTTAGTTTTTCTTTTATTTCCAATATGCTGGGAGGTGGGTCATAGAGGATCTTGCTTTGATTTATGTCGGAGAGTGTTTTGCCTATGTTCTCCTCTAGGAGTTTTATAGTTTCTGTCTTACATTTAGATCTTTAATCCATTTTGAGTTTATTTTTGTGTATGGTGGAGAAACATACCGTGTTCATGGATTGGAAGAATTAATATTGTCAAAATGGCTATTCTACCCAAAGCAGTCTATAGATTCAATGCAATCCCTATCAAGCTACCAACGGTATTTTTCACAGAACTAGACCAAAGAATTTCACAATTTGTATGGAAATACAAAAAACCTCGAATAGCCAAAGTCATCTTGAGAAAGAAGAATGGAGCTGGAGGAATCAACCTGCCTGACTTCAGACTCTACTACAAAGCCACAGTCATCAAGACAGTATGGTACTGGCACAAAGACAGAAATATAGATCAATGGAACAGAATAGAAAGCCCAGAGATAAATCCACGAACCTATGGACACCTTATCTTTGACAAAGGAGGCAAGGATATACAATGGAAAAAAGACAACCTCTTTAACAAGTGGTGCTGGGAAAACTGGTCAACCACTTGTAAAAGAATGAAACTAGAACACTTTCTAACACCATACACAAAAGTAAACTCTTTATACATTTTAAAACTTTTTATTTATGTATTAAAAAATGTGCACATTCCAGTATTTAAAACCATTTTAACAAAAATGAAATGGCACTCTAAACTGTACTTCACAGCCCACAGGACACCTTGGACCAGCTTGCTTTTTACTCTAAAGTTCACTGTTGTCCCACCCAGCTTCCTCCTTCACCAACTTTTCCTTTCCTTTTAGGTAAACAGGCAGATGAGAGAGAGAGAGAGAGAGAGAAGTGGCCTACATATTGTTAGTAGTTCTACTTTCTTTGATGTGAAAAAGGGTAGCACAGTCATTTAAAGCTGACCCAACCTCTTTGCATCTTACAAAGTTAAACAGCAAAACGAAGTAAAATAAGGCATTGCAAGTGGAACGTACACTGCATTCTGGCAGTGCAGGTATTGTGACTTCATTATGACTCCCCTGCTTGCTTCTCCTGTTCAACAGTTTCTTTTGAAGGCAGTGGATTTTTCTCTTGTGTTTCTGTTTTCTTCAATTTCAACTTATTGAACTTCTCTACCTCAGCCTTATGGGGTCAGAATTGCAGAGGGAGGGGAGTGAGCTGTGAGCAAGTGAAGTCTGGTTTGCACTGAGGCAGCTGCCAAGTGCCTAAGACTAACATTTGTAGCCAGGAAATGGTTCAGATCATTGTATGGTGGGGCAGCAAGGGTGGTAAGGGTAAGGGCAGCAAGTGGTAACAGCGTTGATCAGTAACAACTAATCAAGGAGCCAAACGAGGATGGCAGAAAGAACAAGGATCCTTGCAAGGGACAGGTTGGTAAGGATATCAGAACACATAGACACAGAAGGAAGGGCCCTTCATCCAGACTAAATGGTTTTGATTGCACTGTGTAGGCAGGAAGGGATGTGAGACTGCATTTCAGAAAACTGGTTAATAAGCTAACTTAACTCAGTATGTTCAAATTAGTAGTCAATAGCTATTCAATTACTTAAAACAGGTTAATGGTTTCGTGTATATAGGAAATGGCCTAATCCAGCCCCCTGGGAAAATTGTGTTTATATTGTGATAAGATCGAGTACTAAAGAAAGACTTTGCATTGCAACACTGCCATGTTCTCTTTCTGATCTACTTACTGCATTGACTGTTTTTCCCCAAGGGGAGAAAAATATAAAAAGCTAAAAATCTTGCCAAAAAATCACCATGAGCTTGTTTTGCAATCTTGTGACCACACAAGTGGTAATGGCTTGAGATATTCAATGTGAACCCTATAAAACCAAGTAATATCTATACGTCATGGTGGAGAAGGCATCACTGAACAGCACAGTGGTACCCACTCCTCGCGGATGCTGGCTCAGGTGGCTGATAGGCGCTAGTAGTTCCTAGTGAGTCAGGGTATATTATAGCTCATTCGTGAAGACCTCCCCACCATCTTCTGAACAAAACTGTGAGAAATTAATCACCTTAACATAGCTTGATCTTCAGGCAGCAGTAAGACAAGTGATTCATCAACTTCTGTTTAGACCCCACCAAATCCATGTGTGTGTTAATCACTTAGTTGTGCCTGACTTTTTGTGACCCATGGACTGTAGCCCGACAGGCTCCTCTGTCCATGGGATTCTCCAGGCAAGAATACTGGAGTGGGCTGACATGCCCTCCTCCAGGGGATTTTCCTGATCCAGGGATGAACCTAGGTCTCCTGCATTGCAGGCAGATTCTTGACTGTCTGAGCCACCAGGGAAGCCCCCAGAACTATAATATAAACAATTATTTGGAGATCCTGAGTGCAGCATTTAGAGGGGAAAACTCTGGCCATCTTATGTGGAAATATTTTCCAAGGTCAAAATAAATACTTAATCCAAGAAATATGTTTCCCCTAATCTGTATCCCAATACTACTTTTCTACAGCACTCACTACATTTATTTTATATTTAAACTATACATTTCTATATTGTACCTGTTTCCTGTGTTTTATCAAATGGCTGTCTCTGGAATGGAGAGTGACATTTACTAGGTGCAGGATAAAAACTCACCGCAGAGAATTCACGTAAGTAACTTAGGAGGTTATGCACCCTCATAGAAAGACCACTGATATAAAAGAACTATTTTTTACTCGACTTTAAAATGAAAACATTTATACATATAAGCTATAAAACAACCACAAAATAGGTTCTATAACTTTCTTAAGCTTGTCAAAGTTCTAAACGGCCGAGGTTATAACTATTGACATGTGAATTTTAACTGCCGAAGAATTGATGCTTTTGAACTGTGGTGTTGGAGAAGACTCTTGAGAGTCCCTTGGACTGCAAGGAGATCCAACCAGTCCATCCTAAAGGAGATCAGTCCTGGGTGTTCATTGGAAGGACTGATGTTGAAGCTGAAACTCCAATACTTTGGCCCCCTGATGTGAAGAGCTGACTCATTTGAAAAGACCCTGATGCTGGGAAGGATTGGGGGCAGGAGGAGAAGGGGACGACAGAGGATGAGATGGCTGGATGGCATCACCGATTCGATGGACATGGGTTTGGGTGGACTCCGGGAGTTGGTGATGGGCAGGGAGGACTGGTGTGCTGTGATTCATGGGGTCACAAAGAGTCAGACATGACTGAGCGACTGAACTGAAATGAACTGAACCCCAAAAAGTGAATTGTCTTTAAGGGCCTTATACAGCATTTATAATCTGATACTTTTCACTTTGGGCCATGCAAAGTTATTTGGATGTGCTCCTGTTTGAAGAGTCTTCAGCCTTCTCCAAGTAATTTGTAACTGTTTGTGCCCTTTAAATGCTATCTGTATACATTTTTTCTTTCTTTCTTTTTTTCCTGAAATAAAGTGCTCAAATAACATTTCTAGCTCAGGAAACATGTTATCCACATAAAGTGAAGTATACTTTAAAATTCTACTTCCTCAGGTAAAAAAGTACAAAGCAAAATTCATATCCAGTTTAAACTACGGGGTCAGTTCATGATTTGTTAGGCAAGTACATTCCTAAAATCTTAAGTCTGACCATACTAAAAGTGGACCAAGTTTGTCTGCAGGATTTCCTCCTCCTGGGCCTCGCTGACACTCCTTTCTCAGCATCCTTTGGAGACCTACTCATAGCATGTTTTCTCTTATTACTTAGTTTTGAAAATGGAAGTCAGGGAAGAGCTTCAGGCAGCCGTTCATGTTGAGTTATAAGCATCTTCCAGTGAAGGACAGGGAAGACGGGTATGCTGCAGTCCACGGGGTCGCAAAAAGGACACAGTGAGCAACTGAACAACAACAATGCCAATTACTGTGATAACTGCTATAATTTCTCATTTCTTTTTCACACAAACTCTCAAGTAACCACTGTTACCTTATTTCCCTGAAGAGCAAATTAGGACCTTAGAGTAAAAACAACTTGCCTATGGCCACTCAGCCAGCTACCACCAAGAGTCAGTACCAGCTCTGTTGGGTCCTAATAACCTTGTTTTTCATTAGATGGCAAAATGCCTAGAGTATCTCCCAAGGAAATAATTTTTTGCATGTTAACTCATTAGTGAAGTCTTAAAGCAAAGAAACACGCAAGCTGCACAATGTAGTTTCAGATATTCACCAAGAGATGAGAACGCATATTTTGAGGGAGAGGTTCTGAATTCACACTCTGCACACATTACCTAATTTATTATATACACATGTACAAACACACACACATTTCAAAAGGCAAATTGCGAACTTCCTACAATATTATCATGAAAGAGGGATTCCTTTCATACTGTGAGGGTCAATCCTATCTGAACAGTCTAGGATATGGACTTAAATTCTCTCTGCACATACATTTATATATAGCTCTCCTGACTTCTGCTATGAATGACACATATCTGTCATGTCAACATTCACCACACAAGATGACCGTATCATTCTCTTTTATTAGGAAAAGGTCTCAATCTCATATAACTAATTTCCCATATGTCACCGAAAATCAAACTTCAGGCACTTATTAGGATATTTTACTTGTAATTTATATGAAATATTTTTAATTTCTTTCATCAAATATGAAGACATCTAAAACATATGCATTATACATATATACACACATACACACACATATACCAGATATATATATATATATATCTGGAGCTATATTTGGAATTGTGTTAAATATAGCTTCTCTACTCTGAGGAATTGTGAACAGAATTTATGCAATTCTGAGAGAAAATCATTTACATTATTTTAAAGTATATAAACTTGATTAAATAGTAAAAACTATGTAATGAGGTATCCCTTCACACCAGTCAGAATGAACACAATGACCATCATTAAAAAGTCTGCAAACAAAATGCTGGAGAGGGTGTGGAGAAAAAGGAACCTTCCTACACTGTTGGTGGGAATGTAAATTGTTGCAGCTACTATGCAGAACAGTATGGATGTTCCTTCAGTTCAGTTCAGTTCAGTCGCTCAGTCATGCCTGACTTTTTGCAACCCCATGGACTGCAGCACTCCTGGCTTCCCTGACCATCATCAACTCCCAGAGGTTACTCAAACTCATGTCCATCAAGTCGGCGATGCCATCTAATCATCTCATTCTCTGTCAGCCACTTCTGCTACTGTCTTCAATCTTTCCAGCATCAGGGTCTTTTACAGTGAGTCAGTTCTTCATATTAGGTGGCCAAAGTATCGGAGCTTCAGCTTCAGCATCAGTCCTTCCATTGAATATTCAGAACTGATTTCCTTTAGGATGGACTGGTTGGATCTCCTTGCAGGCCAAGGGACTCTCAAGAGTCTTCTCCAACACCACAGTTCAAAACCATCAATTCTTTGATGCTCAGCTTTCTTTATAGTCCAACTCTCACATCCATACAAGACTACTGGAAAAACCATACCTTTGACTAGGCGGATCTTTGTTGTCAAAGTAATGTCTCTGCTTTTTAATATGCTGTCTATGTTGGTCATGGGTTTCCCTTGTGGCTGAGCTGGTAAAGAAGCCCCCTGCAATGCGGGAGACCTGGGTTCAATCCCTAGGTTGGGAAGATCCCCTGGAGAAGGGAAAGCCTACCCACTCCAGTATTCTGGCCTAGAGAATTTCATGGGCTGTATAGTCCATGGGGTCGCAAAGAATCGGACATGACTGAGCAACTTTCACTTATGTTGGTCATAGCTTTTCTTCCAAGGAGCAAGCATCTTTAAATTTCATGGCTACAGTCACCATGTGCAGTGATTTTGGAGTCCAAGAAAATAAAGTCTGTCACTGTTTCCATTGTCTCCCCATCTATTTGCCATGAAGTGATGGGACCATATGTCATGATCTTAGTTTTTTGAATGTTGAGTTTCAAGCCAGCTTTTTCAATCTCCTCTTTCACTTTCATCAAGATGCTCTTCAGTCCTCTTCACTTTCTGCCATAAGGGTGGTGTCATCTGCATATCTAAAGTTATTGGTATTTCTACCAGCAATCTTGATTCCAGACTGTGCTTCATCCAGCCCAGCATTTCACATGATGTACACTGAATCTCTTGTAGCTCAGTCACTAAAGAGTCTGCCTGCAATCCAGGAGACCCGGGTTCGATTCCTGGGTTAGGAAGATCCCCTAGAGCAGGAAATGGCAACCCACTCCAGTATCCTTGCCTGGAGAATCCCATGGACATAGGAGCCTGGCAGAATACAGTCTATGGGGTCACAAGAGTCGGGCATGACTGAGTGACTAAACACATACACACACACACACCCTGTATATAAGCTAAATAAGCAGGGTGACAACATACATCTTCGATGTACTCCTTTCCAAATTTGGAACCAGTCTGTTGTTCCATGTCCAGTTCTAACTGTTGCCTCTTGACCAGCATACAGATTTCTCAGGAGGCAGTTAAATGTGGTTGGTATTCCTATCTCTTGAATTTTCCACAGTTTGTTGTGATCTATAAAGTCAAAGACTTTGGCATAATCAATAAAGTAGTAATCAATCAGTAGATGTTTTTCTGGACTTCCCTGGCTTTTTCTATGATCCAGTGGACATTGGCAATTTGACCTCTGGTTTCTCTGTCTTTTCTAAATCCAGCTTGAATATCTAGAAGTTCTCAGTTCACGTACTGTTGAAGCCTGGCTTGGAGACTTTTGAGCATCACTTTACTAGTATGTGAGATGAATGCAAATGTGCAGTAGTTTGAACATTCTTTGGCATTGCCTTTCTTTGGAATTGGAAATGAAAACTGACCTTTCCAGTCCTGTGGTCACTGCTGAGTTTTCCAATTTGCTGGCATATTAAGTGCAACACTTTCACAGCATCATCTTTTAGGATTTGAAATAGCTCAATGAAATTTCATAACCACCACTAGCTTTGTTCGTAGTGATGCTTCCTAAGGCCCACTTGACTTCACATTCCAGGATGTCTGGCTCTAGGTGAGTGACCACACCATCATGGTTATCCGATTCATGAAGATCTTTTCTGCATAGTTCTTCTCTGTATTCTTGCCACCTCTTCATAATATCTTCTGTTTCTGCTAGGTTCATACCATTTCTGTCCTTTATTGTGCCCATCTTTGCATGAAATGATCCCTTGGAAGCTCTAATCTTCTCGAAGAAATCTCTAGTCTTTCCCATTCTATTGTTGGCTTCTATTTCTTTGCACTGATCACTGAGGAAGGCTCTCTTATCTTTCCTTGCTATTCTTTGTAACTCTGCATTCAGATGGATATATCTTTCCTTTTCTCCTCTGCCTTTAGCTTCTCTTCTTTTCTCAGCTATTTGTAAGGCCTCCTCAGACAATCATTTTGCCTTTTTGCATTTCTTTTTCTTGGGGATGGTTTTGATTACTGCCTCCTGTACAATGTCACAGACCTTCATCCATAGTCCTTCAGGCACTCCGTCTATCAGATCAAATCCCTTGAATCTATTTCTCACTTCACTGTATAATCATAAGGGATTTGATTTAGGTCATATCTGAATGGTCTACTGGTTTTCCTTACTTTCTTCAATTGAAGTCTGAATTTGGCAATAAGGAGTTTGTGATCTGAGCCACAGTCAGGTCCTGATCTTGTTTTTGCTGACTGTACAGAGCTTCTCCATCTTTGACTGCAAAGAATATAATCAGTCTGATTTTGGCATTGACCATCTTGTGATGTCCATGGTAGAGTCTTCTCTTGTGTTGTTGAAAGAGGATGCTATGACCAGTGCGTTCTCTCGGCAAAACTCTGTTGCTTTTGCCCTGCTTCATTTTGTACTTCAAGGCCAAAGTTACCAGTTACTCCAGGTATCTCTTGACTTCCTAATTTTGCATTCCAGTCTCCTGTGATGGAAAGGACATCTTTTTTGGGTGTTAGCTCTAGAAGGTTGTGTAGGTCTTCATAAAACCATTCAATTTCAGCATCTTCAGCATTATTCATTGGGGTATAGACTTGGATTACTGTGATGGTGAATGAGTTGCTTTGGAAATGAACAGAGATCATTCTGTTGTTTTTGAGATTGCACCCAGGTACTGCATTTCAGACTCTTTTGTTAACTATGAGGGCTACTCCATTTCTTCTAATGGATTCTTGCCCACAGTAGTAGATATAATGGTTACCTGAATTAAATTCGCTCATTCCAATTCATTTTAGTTCACTGTTTCTGAAAATGTCAACGTTCACTCTTGCCATTTCCCATTTGACCACTCCCAATTTACCTTGATTCATGGACCTAACATTCCAGATTCCTATGCAGTATTGCTCTTTACAGCATTGGACTTTACTTCCATCACCAGTCACATCAACAACTGGGCACTGTTTTCACTTTGGCTCCATCTTTTCATTCTTTCTGGAGTTATTTCTCCACTTTTCTCCAGTAGCATATTGAGTACCTACTGACCTGGGGAGTTCATCTTTCAGTGTCCTATCTTTTTGCCTTTTCATACTGTCCTTCGGGTTCTCAAGGCAAGAATACTGAAGTGGTTTGCCATTTCCTTCTCCAGTGGACCATCTTTTGTCAGAACTCTCCACCATGACCCATCCATCTTGGGAGGCCCTACATTGCATGGCTCATAGTTTCACTGAGTTAGACAAGGCTGTGGTCCATGTGATCTGTTTGATTTGTTTTCTGTGATTGTGGTTTTCATTCTGTCTGTCCTCAGAGGATAAGGATAAGAGGCTTATAGAAGCTTCCTGATGAGGGAGACTGACTGTGGGGGAAACTGAGTCTTGTTCTGAAGGGCGGGGCCATACTCATTAAATCTTTAATCCAATTTTCTGTTGATGGGCAGGGCTCTGTTCCCTCCCTGTTGTTTGACCAGGACCCAGAGACCCCACAGAAACTGTGTTAGGTCTGGCTGGGTACTTACCCAGACTCGCCTGTGAGTGTCCAGGAGTCTCTGGGAGAGGTGTGGGTCAGTGGTGGCCTGCTGCAGGGTCGGGGGCACTGATTGTGCAGTGCATGCATGCGACCTTGTAAAGGATGTCGCTGTTATCTTCATCAACTCCACCATGGTTTGGTGTCCAGTCAGACAACAGGGAAGAAGCACAGCCCCGCCCAACAACAAAAAATTGGATGTTCCTTACAAAACTAAAAACAGAGTTGCCACATGATCCTGCAATCCCACTCCTGGACATATTTCTGGAGAAAACTCTAATTTAAAAATATACATGCATCCCAGTGTTCACAGCAGCACTAGTTATAATAGCTAAGACATGGAAGTAACCTAATGAACAGATAAAGAAGATGTGGTACATATAAACAATGGAAGATTACTGAGCCATAAAAAAGAATGAAATAATGCCACTGAAGCAGCATGGATGGGTCTAGAGATTATCATATTGAGTGAAGTAAGACAGATGAAAAAAAATCTCATACGATAACACTTAAATGCTGAATCTAAAAACATGATACAAATTAGCTTATTTACAAAACAGACTCACAGACATTAAAAAAAAAATAACCGATGGTTACCAAAGGGAATAGAGGAGAAGGGGGAGAGATAAATTAGGAGTTTTGGATTAACATATACACACTACTATATGTAAAACAGGTAAACAACAAGGACCTACTGTATAATACAAGGAACTAGACTCAATTTTTTGTAATAACTTATAAAGGAAATGAACCTGAAAAAGAATATATATATATATGTATGTATGAATAAAGAATATATATATATATGTATGTCTGCATAAATGAATCACTTTGCTATACACTTGAAACTAATACAAGATTGTAAATTAACTATATCAATTTAAAAATACATAAACTTTTTATAAAGTATACAAGGTTTTTAAAGTGTATGAACAAAATTGATAAACTTTAACCTATTAAAACCTCTTTCCCCATTAAAAAAAGTTAAATCTGTCCAGAAACAGGTTATTCACTTTTTACACCAATATTTTCCCTCAGATACACTCCACTCAATTCTATAGATCAGAAAGCCTCTTTAAGACAACTACTGATCCTGTTGCATGATTCATGTTATTTATGTTTATATCCATTATGCTAACCAGTGGAATAATTATGGATTAATTCTAATATAACATTCTTTAATTAATTCATATTAATTAGAAGCATTCATAATTAACTGATTCTCAGAAATGCCTACAAATGAAAAACTGTCAAGATTCCTAGTTTAGAACCCTCCTGTAGAGCAAGGTTTAAAACGCTACCTAATCAGATTAAATTTCTACTGGTTCATCATTTTAACTGGGTAAAATAAGAAGAAAAGGCTGAACAAGAATCGTAGCAATTTTTTTTAAATTTATCTCAAACATCAGCTAGTTCATTCAGAACATTCAGAAGATGTTAAGTAAGACATATTTCTAGGGCTTAACAGTGACCTAGTTCTTCTGTGTCTCTCCTTCTACAAAATGGTGCCAATAATAGTACTCACTTCATGTGGGGTTTAGATTTTTTTAAGAGTGTATGTATTAAGGATTTGGCTCTTTCACACATCTATGGCAATCAAAAAGATGAGGAAATATAATTTATTTCTCTTGACCTCCTCAGGAGTAGATGTTGAAGTAATGTAAAAAAATGATACTATTCAGAACATAAAATAACATTTGCTTTAATGGTGCTTTTAATTCCCACCAAAACAACTATTTCAACCATTCTATAATAATGTATATTTAATAAAAAATAATGGAACATTTGAAATTCATGAACATTTTAAGGATAATTCCAGTTATCTAGATCAGTGGCTACACAGAGCATTAAGGGGCTGTCCAAGATACCACTAAAGTGAATAACTCTAGCATGAGCTAACAGAAAAGACATTCATAGCATAGAGTCTGGGACAGTCAGAGAATGAAATGTGGGTTGCGCAAGACTACACTCAGCAAAATCGTAAGTAGGTGTTCCAATATCCAGACGGGTTCTCAGTGGGGGTATTTACAGGGGTTGAAGGGGAGTGAGGTCAGTTGGAGAGAGGAGAGACAGAGCAAGCCAAATGCACTTTTTAAAAGCTATTCCAGTGATTCTAGTGGACAGTCTCAAACCCTCAGCTACCTTCCTCCCAGTGTAGGTGGGAACTGTTAAAATTCAAAGGAGTCTAATCAATACCACCGTTCTCCCCAGCCTGAGTTCTGAACTGGGAAATAAAACCAAATCTCACCTTGACAACGGATAAAACTGAAACTGTAAAATGTGGCTGATATCTGTGAGCAAATGAATTTTCTGATACTGATCCCAGAACTGCATGGACTAACCAGCTCCACAAAGATCGCATACAGTGATCTGAGCTTTGGCCTCCTGTGTAGGTTTTCTGGCACTGTCGTAAGTGGGACTGGAAACAGTGAAGAGTAACCTTGTTCTTCCTTCCAACCTTACCAAGCAGAAAGGTCACTGCATCTCCCCTGGGAGGAGAGATGAGTGCGTGACAGGGAGTAATCAAGACCACTGAAACCTCAGCATAAGACCAATAAGCCCTGTAAGGATGTATCTTATAACTAAAATACATTGACTCTGGTTTTGAAGCAGACAGTAAAATATGATGGAGTGTAACTGTCAAATTTGACTGAAGAATCAAAGTGAGTATCTGGTACTGTTTGATCTCTGCTAAAATGTCCAGATTACTTTGTACCTGGCAGTAAACCTTGAATTAGCCTGTTAGAGGGTTTCTTTTAACATTGTCTGTTTATGTCATTTATGCTACTCATATAACTTTTGAGATAACAGGTGATTTATCGTTTTACAGATATTCAATTAGCATGAAAAAAAAATCTAGATTTTATAATGTTGTTAAACTCTTGCTTCCTCTTTCCCTACCTGCCTGTGTAGTTTTAAAGCAAGTACTTTAGCTAAGAAACCTTTTGCTGGAGGCATGTTTGAGTTTTCAAACACTGTCTCTATATTTCTCCTGCTAATTACTGGGTCTGCTTTAAATATAATATAATGGGCCAAACAGCGACTTCTCTTACTTTGGAGATAGTTACATAAATGGGAAAACTGAAACCCCACTGATTTCTAGAATTTTCACCAAAGTCATCATAAAAGACAACACAGCAATTTTTAAGATAATGGAAGTTTATTTCCACATTTGTATGAGCTTATATATGGAATACTCACTGGACAGAACAAATAAAAAACACATCCATCATCAGACAGCACTGATTTTAGGCATCACTTTTGGAATAAACTCATTGTTAAATGACAGACTTTAGGGAATTAAATTCATATGCATCCATATGATCTAATCTTTTTCTACACAGTAGAGAGTAGATATAACCTGATAAGCGAGGTGGATAATAAAGCATTTCTAATATTATTTAAATTTTATCAGTCTTTTTTGAAATAAGTGAACTTGCATACTATTATCAATAACCACTACAATCTTAAATTATTTCTGTACTAAAGCTACCAGCTCACTACAGTTGTTAGACTTCATAAAAAACAGACTACATATATATATATAATATTGATTTTATAAATATACACTGAATTTATAAATATATAATTAATATGCATGCATGTGTGCTCAGTTGCTTCAGTGGTGTCTGACTCTTTGCACCCTATGGATTGTAGCCCACCAGGCTCCTCTGTCCATGGGATTCTCCAGGCAAGAATACTGGAGTGGCCTGCCATGCCCTCCTCCAGGGGATCTTCCTGACCTAGGGATCGAACCCATGTCTGCTGCATTGCAGGCGGATTCTTCACCATGAGCCACCAGGGAAGCACTGTATGTTAATATATATTATATATGTGTATATATATAATATATTTAGTGTCTTGGTTGACACTCTCCAAGATAGATTCTTGTTGGCTGATTTGTAGACGTGTAAATGACACCAGGTTGCTGGGTGCAGAGTAATTTGTAGTTGGGCTTCCCTGGTGGTTCAGTGTCTTTTAAGTCAAATCCAACTTGAATAGCTGGAAGTTCACGGTTCATGTACCTTTGAAGCCTGGCTTGGAGAATTTTGTAAATTTCCCCAAATTAGTGACATTCCCAGTCCAGTACCTCTACTTGGGCTCTTCTGTTCCTTTTGCCAAATGTCCACTGGAATCCTGCTCTCTATCCTTCCACCCTTCCCTCCACCCATGGGTGTGTAGTTATCGATCAGTATATTTCCCCCACTTATCCTTCCCTGAAAGTTACACATCCTTTCTTGAGACTCTCTAAAATTCTCCCTTCGTACCTTTCTTCCTGCAGTGTATATTATACTAAAGGCTCCAAGTCTGGTGAAACTAAGCCCTCTAGCTAAAACGAAATTCTATTTTATCTACTTTGGATTTCTTCTTTTCATTTGCCTTGCTGCAATTATTATTCCAATATACTTTTAAACAGCCACAAAATTAGAAAGAACCCTTAAACACAGAGCATGAACAAAGTTAGTTTAAAAACAAAATAAGTCACCCCAAAAAGGCAAAATAATACAGCTTTGAATGCACATAGGCGAGAGTTGAAATTGCAGTTACCACAACTTAGCAGCCTTTGGAGCTTTCCAGACTCGCCACTGATGGCAATCATAAAAAGGACTACATCTGTACAGGACACTAAAAGGAACAAAAAAAATCCTTTCATGGTGGTCAGATGGGGCCCATCCAGGGGCTCTAGCTTCCCTCAGCCCCTCTTTTCAGGTCTGAAAGCTCAAAGAACAAAACCCTGGAGTGGAAATCTCTGGGTTACATTGCTTTTGATGTATTAACATAATAGTATTTCTAAGCCTCAATTTCCTAATTTTATATGGATGTAGCAATACTTTCTCTGCTGGAAAACAAGGTAAGTAACACATCAAGCATTATGTTAGACACTAAGAAGACATTCATACATAGTACCTAAAAATTATATTAGTGCCTAACAATGATATTCAACATATAAGTCACATGAATAAAACAGTACTCTTCACAGAATAGTGTCAGATGCATTATCGATACCATGAAGTAGACTGCTCACAGAAGACTAGCTGATTGATACTTTTTTAATGAGTAAGCAGAGCTTTAAGCACATTAAAACTGATATTGGTAATTTCAAAGGTAAACTAAAGGCTTCTCTAGAACCAAACATCAAACAAAGGCTGGAAGGGCCAAGAATTAGAACCGTGTATTCAGTCACAGTTAAAGAGCTCCAGGAAACACCACTCCAGCCTTCCAATGGCAGAGATGGAATCTCAGAACGACAGCACCCGGAAGGCTCTCAAGAGACCGCATAGCACAACTCCCAGATGAGCAGGTACTTGCCTGTACTCACAGGCTGAGCGTAAGGAGCTCCGGTGCCCTTTTCAAGCCTGGGGACTGACATTTGAAAAGGCTGTTGATTTTATGTTTTGTTTCCTCTGACAAATGCAGTCATCTGATTGGACACTTTCCCCCCGCACCGTCAATATTTGAACAGGTTTTCAACACTGATCTTAAACGCAATTGCAATTTAACTTATTACTGTGTTAGCCACAGCTGCTCCTCTCTCAACAGTGGAGCCTGATTGACCCAGAGATTGATTCGCTGCTGTCCTCATCACAGCACAAAGCCATCTACTTGATTCAGCTGGCACAGACCTGTCTTTGTATCTTGGCTCCACAAGGGACCTTGATAAGAGGGTCACAGGAAGCTCCAGACTAGATACACATACAATCCTTGGCTTAATGCTGATATTTGAGATCTAGAGTTAAATACTGAAGAATGGAATGAATTGAGATCTAATAGTACATACATCAAGAAATCCAAGGTACCAAATAGATGCCAACTTTTAGAAATAAATGAATCATCAGGAAGCTAA
Source organism: Dama dama (assembly GCF_033118175.1). Classification (NCBI taxonomy): domain Eukaryota; kingdom Metazoa; phylum Chordata; class Mammalia; order Artiodactyla; family Cervidae; genus Dama; species Dama dama. The sequence continues at coordinate 61,384,780 of NC_083692.1, read as the reverse complement.
TATCAACATAATGGTTTATGAAGTCATTCATCACTATTTCTAATTCAAGAGAAAAATAATTGAGTTCCTGAATTACAATAGGTAGCAGTCAAGACACTGCAGCCTATTCAAGGATATGTGGAACAAAATGATACTCAGTGGACTACATGATGATGTTGTTAACATATATAAAGGTACCATTAAAAAGACAACTTTATTTTGGAAAATACTTGGCAAGTACAAGTTAAATCATCCCATGAAGTTCACATCTCTAAATTTTAAAAAGAATACATGCGGTTCTCAGTTTCCCAATTGTTGTTGTTGTTGTTCAGTCGCTAAGCTGTGTCCAACTCTTTGCAACCCCATGAACCACAACACACCAGTTATATATTTCCCAATATATCATACTAAATCAACACAGTATATAAACTTCTTCCCTAACAGAAATAGAAAGCATTGCTGATTCTATATGAGCAATATTTTTTAATTTCTTTAATCTGACTTCTAAATTCTTAAATCATAAAGATCCAATTACATGTAAATACATTTCATTTAATTGTAGGTATATGTTATATGCTTGCAAATGCTTTTCCTCTTTCCTCAATTAAACAGAAATCAGAAGAACCTAATTACTTGCTGCCTAACTGTACCATAAATTTTGTCCCCAAAACTCAGAGCATTTTAGTTTCTAAATAGTAAGATCAGCATACACAATTAACCCTTCAAAATGTCCAAAACAGTCTACCAAGAAAGTAAGGATCTGGTTGCCATGTTATGGCTTGATTGCAGGATAAGGGTTTGAGGAGAGAATGGATTAAAGGCAGTGGCTTTTAGTCTTTTGAACAGCAAATGTGAACATCCCCTGACAATGCATGATTGGATATTTGTGTTCATTCTGACTGAGTTAGGCTGGTTGAGGCACCACCATGTTAATCAAGGCAATGTGAAGCACATACGGGAAAAACTGCCCACTATTTGTCACCTGAAGCCTAATTACAATTGTAATCACTGAGTATCCCCAATGCCAAAAATTAGTTTCAGTCATTTACCTCTAAAATTCTTTAATGTAGCAAATAGTTGAATATTACTTAAATGGAACAACTCCTTTGCAACTCCAGTCACCTTCCTACTATCTGACCAATGCAACAATCATTATGTCTGAATACATACATTTGTCATCACAGACCAATCTCATGAACTCCCAACCCCCTTTCCCACCACTTACACTTTTGCATTATTAGAACTATATTTTCCTTTTTTCAAAGTCCCTAATCCTTTCACAAATCCCCAAACTATTACATGCATTAACATCTAGTTCTTAATGATTATTATCTTCTTTTTCCTTCTATCTTTTCATAATAATCAGACAACCATAAGAACTCCTGTGCCCATTTTGTATTAGTCACAAATACTTGCCTCTTTTGTTTAATTTTCTTGACCATGTACCTTACCTAACAGCACTTATTTGTATTTGTTGTTCAGTCACTCAGTTGTGTCTGATTCTTTGCAACTCTATGGACTATAGCACACCAGGCTTCCCTGTCCCTCACTGTCTCCTGGAGTTTGCTCAAACTCATGTCCATTAAGTTGGTGATGCCATCCAAACATCTCATCCTCTGTCGTCCCCTTCTCCACTTGCCTTCAATCTTTCCCAGCATCAGGGTCTTTTCCAGTGAGTCAGTTCTTCACATCAGGTGGCCAAAGTATTGAAGCTTCAGCATTAGTCCTTCTAATGAGTATTCAGGGTTGATTTCCTTTAGGATTGACTGGTTTGATCTCCTTGCTGTCCAAGGGACTCTCAAGAACACATCAAAACATGGGCTTCAGGCTTGACTATGTGACTTACCTTGGACAACAGAATGTGAGCACAAGAATAGAATGTTCCATAAGCAACTGCTGCTTCTGCTTAGTTCCCAAAGTGAGAAGAATACAGAGCCGGATCACCACTAAAGCACACCTCACAGGTAAATGAAAAATAAACATATATTATGGTAAGCCCCTGACATTATGAGATTATCTGCTATCCCAGTACAACCCAGGGAAAACTAGTACAATACTTCATGGGTTTATAGTGATAACTAATTTAAATAAGAGAATGTGAATGGTGATTAGCACCATGCTGGTACAGGAAACATGCTATACATGTGAGCTATTGCCAAGTCGGCATTATTCCACAGGTTATGTTTCATTTTCTCACATTCTTCAAATAACAGAACTATGTGTTTTCTAAGCAGTAATTCCTGATATGCCTAGAAGAATGACAGCTACCTAATAAATATGTATTAAATGAAGTCAAAAGAAAAGGTAACAAAAAGGTAACCTGAAGAGAGGGAGAAGAATAACAAGGAGACGAATAAGCTTTAGAGGAGGGGGGAGAAAATGATGTCATCACTTGTTTTCACTCAATAAATATTTATTGAACACTTAACTGTGAGTCAGACATAATGATACACATTAAGGAAACAACTGTGGATGAGGCAATTCTGTCTTCCCAGAGAAGGAAAAAAAATGAAAAGTAGCAATTACATGTCCTCCCATGTAGAAAAGCACAGTGACTTTGAAACAACACAGAAATTGCTGAGAAGTTTTCTTCAGGTGAAAACATAAAGCCATTTGTCAAACTGAAAGGAGCGGAGGGAATAAAACCCATCTTTAGGGAGTTAGGTAACAACTGATGATGCCATTACAGTGAGTGAGGAAGCTGACCAGAGACTGAGAAAGCTTTCGAGGCACCATTGCTGACTTCCTGGGAAGCACAGCAGTAGAGTGGCATTGATAATCAGAGTGGAGTGATTTTCTACAGTGATACTCAGACTGGTGATGCTCATAGGAAAGTAGACAGGTGGTTTGTGCCAGAGTAGTTTATGATGCCAGATGGGTGCACTGAAGCCAACAGGAAATGGAATTGTGGATATTGGCAAGGATGCGGCGGCTGCCATGGAATACGACGAAGATAATATTCCATCAGGAAAAGAAAAGGATGATTGTGCTTCCATAGATAGATGCATCAAAAACAGATGCTTTCCAGGAACTGGAGGTCTCAATGAAGCAAAAGCATGGATTTTTAAAAAAAATTTAGGTTCCATGCAATATCTGACACAGTTGCTCTCTATGACCAGGATATGTTAAACACTTACTTCTGATAACTTACATGATCTAACACTCTATTATTACTTTATTTGCAAGCACTTCTCTTAAGTTTGAATGTTTTCATAGTCATTAAAAGTACACTTAATTGACATTACCATGTGTGTTAATGGGAAACCACTATTAATATCTTTGCTTTCTAACTGGAAAAAAATTGAGGTTTGGGCAAATTTTAAAACTTGCCTTAGGTTCCAAAGTGAGTTTGTGATGAATTATAACAGAACTCAGCTTATTACTCCTTTGATATGTGCCTCTTAATAAGTATATGAAGAAACCTCAGAAGCAGATTACCTATATGGTATAATCCCAGCATAAACTGAAATTACCCATCATCTCATACTCCTTTTGTGTGATTTCCAAACCACAGGCCAATGGCTGGCTTCTTCTGGTCATTCCAGGGAGAACAGTTATCCGTAGGAAGTTATTATGTCAGTCTTATCATCCTCATTTTTGAGGCATTGCTTTTGCTATAATGTGTACCTTTATGATATAAATATTGTTTTTATCTAATCACTGTAAACCTTAAAGGCCACATCTTCAACCTAGTAAGGTTGAAGGTCCTTATTCCTTTAGTTTTGGAGATCTTTTTATTCACCTTTGAGAAATAACAACATTTTATCCAATTATAAAGATATAAATAGAACCAAATGGTTGGTTCCAGGACCTGAAAAATAAATGAATATTCTTATATCCAATCAGCTGAAAACAGCTCCAGGCTATGAAATAGATGGTAAACAATTTTCCTATGTGCTTCTAATTTTAAATTAAAATCAAGGTCACATTGAACTGGTGGAAGTCAAAACCAATTTAGTTTCTTTGATCTCAAACTAGGAAATATACATTCTTGCTTATCTGCGTTATATCAAATAAATGCTTTTCATATAAAACAAAGACTATACTACATATAAATAAGGGGATAGTATGGTAGGCACCATATAAAAGTATTTTCAAATGCAAGATAAGTTCATTATGTACAGATTGATTTTATCTTTTCCTGTGTGTGTGTGTGTGTGTGTGTGTGTGTGTTTCTATTAGAATCACAATTAAATGGAGTGCTCATTTACATCTGGTTTGACCATGACCTTGACATTGAGAAATTCAAACTCTCATTTTTTAGGTTTAGGTTTCCTTGTCTGTAGAGTGAGTGAACTTATTTACCTTGACCAACTCTTAGGTCCTAAAAATTAAATGATTTGTTAAAGATTTTGTTGCAAGTGACAGCTAAGAACTTCAAGTCACGTCTTCTGAAATCTATGACTCCTTTTCAAGTTATAGTACAGTTGTTTCTGCAATAGGTTTTTATTCATCTTGGAATGATTTATTATAGAGTACTACAGTAGTCTCCATGAAAATCTGATCAAACTTCTTATATCTGCTGCAAGAATACAGACAAAGAACACAGATGATCCTCAATAATGTATAAGCAAAAAATAAAATTAATTTAACTTCAGGATGCAAGATTCTTCGCTGCACTAAATGACTTTATAACAATGTTCTACTTCAATTGGTTCAGTTCAGTCACTCAGTTTTGTCTGACTCTTTGCAACCACAATGGACTGTGGCACGCCAGTCTTCCCTGTCCATCACCAAATCCTGGAGCTTGCTCAAATTTATGTCCATCAAGTCAGTGATGCCATCCAACCATCTCATTCTCTGCTGTCCCCTCTCTTCCTGCCTTCAATCTTTCAAAGCATCAAGGTTTTTCCCATTGAGTCGGTTCTTCACATCAGGTATCCAAAGCATTGGAGTTTCAACTTCAGCTTCAGTCCTTTCAATGAATATTCAGGACTGATTTCCTTTAGGATTGACTGGTTTGATCTTGCAGTTCAAGGGGCTCTCAAGAGTCTTCTCCAACACCACAGTTCAGAAGCATCAATTCTTCAGCATTGAGCTTTCTTTATGGTCCAACTCTCACATCCATACATGACTACTGGAAAAACCACAGCTTTGACTAGACAGACCTTTGCCAGCAAAGTAATGTCTCTGTTTTTTAATACGCTGTCTAGGTTTGCCATAGCTTTTCTTTCAAGGAGCAAGCATCTTTTAATTTCATGGCTGCAGTCACCATCTGCAGTGATTTTGGAGCCCAAGAAAATAAAGTCTGTCACTGTTTCCATTGTTTCCCCATCTATTTGCCATGAAGTGATGGGACCAGATGCCATGATCTTAGTTGGGTTTTTTTTGTTTTTTTGTTTTTTTTTTTTTAGTTTTAAGCCAGCTTTTTCACTCTCCTCTTTCACTTTCATCAACAGGCTCTTCAGTTCCTCTTCACTTTCTGCCATAAGGGTGGTGTCATCTCCATATCTGAGGTTATTGATATTTCTCCCTGCAATCTTGATTCCAGCTTGTACTTCATCCTGCCTGGCATTTCTCATGATGCACTCTGCATATAAGTTAAATAAGCAGGGTGACAGTATACAGTCTTGAGGTACACCTTTCCCAACTTGGAACCAGTCCGTTGTTCCATTTCCGGTTCTAACTTTTGTTTCTTGACCTGCATACCGATTTCTCAGGAGGCAAGTCAGGTGCTCTGGTATTCCCATCTTTTTTTTTTCCCCCCACAGTTTGTTGTGATCCACACAGTCAAAGGCTTTGGCATAGTCAATAAAACAGAAGTAGATGTTTTTCTGGAACTCTCTTCATTTTTATATGATCCAACGGATGTTGGCAATTTGATGTTCTACTTAGTCTCATTTTAAAACTTACCTTGTACCTCCTAGTCACAATATGCTCCTAAGAGCAATGTTACACAAAATTTATATTGTGTTTTCAGGTCTGAAATGGGCTAACTGTGGTTCGCAACTATCGTAATTGCTCAATGACTTTTGGCTATTAAATTGGTCATTGAAAAGAGACATAAAGGCACTCAGACTTAAGAGTTCTAAGTTCTGTTCCTTCTTCTTCAGTTTCACTGTCTTAAAATAAGACTTCTTCACTTATTATCTGGATTACTGAAACGCCTAACCATTTCCCTACTGATAACCTTCAGTTCAGTTCAGTTCAGTCGCTCAGTCATGTCCGACTCCTTGCGACCCCACATGAGCATCAGTGTTATCTTTCTAATATGCTCAATAGACTGTCATTTTTCTGCTTTATAGCTTTTACAAATGTTTCACAGTTTTCAGAATAAAAGAAAAATTCCTACCTCAACCTCTAAATTTGTAAGGCTTAGCTTCCATCCTTTCTTTAACCCCTGACTCCTCTGCCATCCTTATCAAGTTAATTATAGGAGCCCAGGACTGGAGACTGAGTTTCAAATCTCTGTAAAACTCTAATCCACTGTTTCTTCACCTAGGATCCTTGCCTGTTCCTCGCTGGTACAGCAGAGCTCACTGACACTTAAAAGCTTCCCTCAAGCATTAGTTTGCCCTTCAGTCTGATTAGATGCTCTCCTGCTTGTTCTCACCACATCCTCCTAACTATCACATCCTATCAGTCAGTAATCTATGTTTAAATCTATTTTCTGCATAGCAGCTAGGGTATTGCTTTTTTTTAAAAATTGTAAATCTAATCATATTACTAAAAAAAGAAGTTCAGACTTGCCCCCTGAATTCTGGACAACAGCCTCCAAGGGTGCTACATGACTTGCCCAGCCCAAACCTCAATCCTTATCGACCTGGTAACACATTTCTTCCTGCCCACTATGTCCCTGTCAGAGTCTGGGGACAGAAGAAGAAAACCTGAACTCTTTCCCAGGTTAGCATCTTCTCTTCTCGTGTCTTAAGTGGGCAGTGGGCGTCTCCCCACCTTGCCCTTGCTCATCTCCAGTCTCATCTTACATGACACTTCCTCAGAGTCTTTACCCAACCCCCATTTTCAGGAAAATTCACCTCTCATCCCTTCTCATAACATATTTTGCTTTTCTTTCACAGCAATTATCAAAATGTGCCATCATCTACTTATCTCTACAACCATTTGTTTAATGAGACGATGTTGGGTTTGTTCACCACTCCAGACTCAACGCTTGTCCTCATGGCTGATGCAGAGTAAGGCCCGAGAATATTTCTTGAATGAGTTCAAAGCCTCTTTTACTAAGTACCCTTACTCTTGAAGAATGATTTTATCTGACTTTATAACACCAATTAACTGTATAGTGCAGAACTGCCCATAGTGGGCTCTCAATATTAGATCAATGAGTAGGAAGTTGTCAAAGACAGATCAAAATCTTACTATTAAAATTATGCAGAACACTATCAACCCTTCTTTGATTATCTACCCATACTGAAGGATACCCATTCAGGAGTGAAGACATTCCCTGAGCTGGTAGGAGTGTTGCAGGAAGATGACTCTCCTTCTCAGCTCACTTTGGGGATGGTCTCAGCTGAAAAAAACCACTATATTTTGCTCTCAACTACCTGCAGAGGCATTCTCATTCTGGTGTCCAAGGGTCCAGTCTCACCCCAACTGGGGACAATGCTGGACATCGTACGTAGCTCTCCATGGGGTCCACAGAAGCGGGCCAGGGACTGGATCATCATCCAACTTCTCCCTTTACCCACTCTTGCTTTTTTCTCTTCACTTCCATAGATGCTGACCTGTTCCCTCATGAACATCCTGACTGCTACATATCATCTCAGGGTCTGCTTCATGGCAAATCCTTCAGTGACAAGAAGAAAAATTAGCATTTATGTGGATAAAAGCGATAGATAAAGGACTTGTGGCACACTGATATTGTGGAGATGTATATATTATTATTAAAGGGATTTTAAGCTACTGGAAGAAAGCATGTAGTTCTTTCAATTGCATTCTATATAATAGCAATTCTAATTAGAGTTAAGTGGATGTTTCCAGATATATTGGTATTATTGTCCAGGTTTCTTTTTCTTAATATTAGTATTGCAGTCCATATTTGTCTGAAAAGAACAAGTCCATTGTTGAAGATCTCTTTGTGTCAAGGGAGAATATGATGCAGGGCAAATATCCTATATTTTGTGCAACACCATGATGATTTTGTTTGTCTTTCTAGAAAATGAGAACTCATCCTTATAAGCATTGGTCCAGGCAGTAAATGTTGTAGGATAAAGGTGTAACTAGTTTCAGAGAAAAAAGGGATGCCTTATGCAAAAGATAAAAAGTATGACTTCCTGGTGGTCCAGTGGCTAAGACTCCATGCTTCTAATGCAGGGGCCCTGGGTTCAATCTCTGGTTAGGGGACTGGATCCCACATGCTGCAATCAAGATTTCTCATGCTGCGATTAAGACCTGGTGTAGCCAAATAAATAGATATTTTTTAAAAGTATAAATGTTTGTTTAGAATAAAGGAATTATCCAGATGACTTTGGCAGTTGCTTTTCAGCATACTACACCAGCTAACATTTAACCCTATTACTTTTTCTCTTGATCTCAGTTTTACATACTGCATAGTTAAGTATTTTAAATTAAACACCTACCCTTTTCTAAAGAATTATGCATTCTCCTTCCTCTGTATCTCATTAGAAAATGTCTAATGGGAAAGGACAGGTTTCTTTTGAGGCATTTGAGGTTCTCAATCTTTATTATGAATCCAAACCACCCAAAAGATCTTATTAAAATGCACATGCAAATTCAGGAAATCCGCAGTGAGATCTGAGAGCCTGCATTTCTAACTAGCACCCAGGTGTGATGCTACCAATCTATGGACCATACCCTGAATAGCAAGGGTATAAAGAAACAAAAGAACATGTAACTAGGGCTCACAGAATATGATCTAGATTTTAGCTCATATTTTTGATACATTGCTCAGTGGGGGAAAGAAAAGATATGTGTCACATTTGAAGAAAAAAAGTTACACACACAAGCACATAAAAAAAAAAAGTTGCTCAGCTACTTTAATTGCACTTTATAAAATGAGTACACCAAAAGCCTCGTCAACCTTAATGAGCAGTTGCTTGTGAGGAGTAAGTGAAAATCATTTCTGTAATGCAAACATCAAAATGTTCAGTGTTTTTGTAACTGCGAATTACACGGTACAATAAATAATTTCAGTAGATTGTTTTCATATTGCAAAAATGACATTTTCAGGATGAAATTTAGATACATTTCTGTGTTGTGTGTGTGTGCACATATCTCACACATACACAGATCAAAGTTTGTATTCCAAATTTAATGTAATACAATGACAGATAATACAGTTGATCCATACACTATTCTTGTTTCGTGTCTTTTTATTTAGTAAAAGTCTTAACTTTTCCTTTGCTTATAGGATTATCTAAACAACAGAGAACTTTCTTTCAAAGGAGATAAATACTCTCACGTGTCTCAATATTAAAAACAAAGTCAAACATGAAAACAAGCTCATGTGCATTGTCTGAAAATGAATTATTGTGATAACGCTAAAGAAAAAGGGAACATCCAGAATATCTATTCCCTTCATTCCAATGAAGCAAGAATACAAGAGTGGCTTGCCATTTCCTTCTCCAGGGGATCTTCCTGACCCAGGGATTGAACCTGTGTCCCCAGTGTTTCCTGCACTGCAGGTGGATTCTTTACCCACTGAGCTATTGCGGAAGACCAATGAAGTCAAGACAACTATCATCACATCCTGACTGTGCAGAAACAGTCAGGTATTAGAAATGAAACCCATTTCTAAGAGTCTTCATGTTGGGGTACAAAAGAACAGAAACAGTATTTATTGAGGATTTGCCATATTCCAAGGACTATACAAGCTGCTTTATCCCTGTGTTTATCCATTCCAAAAGGCAAACTTGTGTGGTAGGTCCTATTCCCATTCTACACATGAAACAAATGTTCCTGGCCACAGAGCAAGACAGCTCCTATTTTCCTTTTTAAATATATGTAAATCCTGTTAATAGCTGTCAATCACATTTACACAATGGAATCAGCTGAAGAGCTCTTAAAAAGACAAATTCTTGGATCCCACCTCTTAGAGGTTCTAACTTAAATAGCTAGGTGTTTGGTCTTCATGTGCTTGGTCACTCAGTCATGTCGACTCTTTGCTACCCCATGGACTATAGCCCCGTCAGGCTCCTCTATCCCTGGGATTCTTCAGACAAGAATACCAGAGGGGGTTGCCATGCCCTCCTCCAGGGGATCTTCCCAACTCAGGGGTCAAACCCACAGTTAGTGTAAAAGTCCCTTAGATGAGTCAGTCAAAGCTGAGAGCCAGGCTTCTGGAGCATCTGAATACCTCTGTCCTCATCCACTTCCCCTCAGTGTTAACATAGGACCTCATTTCTCAGTTTTTATTTCATAAGGAAAGTAGGCTCTATTAAACAGGGACTGTCTCAACTTATCACAACTATAATCTTGATATTGAGCTCTAATACTATTCTCTTTTTCTCCAATTTTCACTTTCCCCCCAATTGACATCAGAGATTATTCATTCTAATTCTAATGTCACACACCCCTAATGTCAGTTCTTTCCCTCTAAGTGCAAGACAGCACCTTCTTCCCTAGCCCCACCTCCAACTCCTTCCCTGGAAGCTTCTTGAATATACAGTTGTCTCTTTATTCTCTAACTTCAACTTGTCCCTCCCTGTCAACTCATTTCTATATCTATTTTAAAATCCTCACAGTTCTATCTTTTAAAACAAAGACCCCAAAGTCTCTTTGTCACCTTAAACCATTTTAGCCTATTCTATTTTACCCATCACAGCCAAATTCTTCACCAAGTTATCCGACATGTTATCCGAGAAAATGTTGACATTTTCTCCCCTTCATGTTCCAGTCTGATTTCTACCACATTCAATGAAATCCACTCTTACCCAAATCATAGATGTCATTTTTCATCCAATACCTCACATGTCTTACCAGCCTTTGACCCTTAATCTTTCCCTTTTTCAACTGGTTGCTTTCATTCTTTGCAACACTGCACTTTTCTGGGCTTTCTGCCTATAATTTGGAAGGTCCTTCTCAGTCAATCTGAAGGCTTCTTGTCCCATATATTGATGTTCCTCCTTGTATTTCTCTTACCCTACATATTACATAGACATGAGTCCCACATAAACACCATTATGGAAGTGAATCACCAGTATTGATACCCTGCTTGAATCTCTCTTGAACTGTGGATTTATATACCCTATTATAAATTAGACATCTCCAAGCTATGGAAACTTAGTATGTTCAAAATTAAACTCAGAATCTTCCCAACACTCTTTCTTATCTTATGCATTCTATCCTTTGGCAATGAAGAGTGCCATGATTTGGCCTCATCCCAAAAACATAACTACATTCCTGAAACCTTTCTTCCCACGTAAAAACATTAAACCAATCATTGTTGGTTTTTTTTCAGTTCCTCAATTGTGTCTGACTCTTTGCGACCCCATGGACTACAGCATGTCAGGTTTCTCTGTCCTTCACCATCTCCCAGAGTTTGTTCAAACTCATGTCCATTGAGTCGGTGATGCTATCCAACCATCTCATCCTCTGTCATCCCCTTCTCCTCCTGCCTTCAATCTTTGCCAGCATCAGAGTCTTTTCTAATGAGTCAGCACTTCACATCAGGTGGCCAGAGTATTGGAGCTTTAGCTTCAGCATCAGTCCTTCCAATGAATATTCAGGGTTGATTTCCTTTAGGATTGACTGCTTTGATCTCCTTGCAGTCCAAGGAACTCTCAAGAGTCTTCTCCAACACCACAGTTGGAAAACATCAAATCTTTGGCGCCCAGCCTTTGTTACGGTCCAACTCTCACATCCCTACATGACTACTGGAAAAACCATAGCTTTGATTATATGGACCTTTGTCAGCAAAATAATGTCTCTGCTTTAAGTCCTCTTAACTTTCAAAGATACCATCTTGACATCATCTTCTATTGCCTACCTGGTAACCACTATCTCGTACCTAGATGACTACTCCTAACTGTCCCCTCTGTTTCTACTTTTGTTCCCTCTACGAATAATCTGCACATGGTCATCATGAGAATCATTGTAAAAGACAAACTGGATCATGTCACTTTCCTTGAGGAAACCCTTCAATGGCCCCACATTTCCTTCAGAATAAAATTCAAACTTAATGCCTTCATTTAGAAGATCCTTCATAAACTGATCACTTCTTTCCTGTAGCTCCATCTCAGGTTTTTAATATTCAAAGAAATATCTATAATGAACTTATTAAAGTCCCTTCAATTCATCAAGTCTTTTCTGGCTTCTACAGCTTGGCACAGGCTCTTTTCTCTGCCTAGAATTCCTTTCTCATTCTTCACTGCCCCAATCTGTCTTCCCTTATGGATAACACTTTGTTCATCTTTCAGGTGATAGTTCTACAGTAGGTGTTCACATCTCAGACTCACGCTGTGTTTGAGTAGGAATTCTCGTTTCATACTGAGTGAACATAAGATAGTTGTTTAACCTCCCTAATCCACACTCATGTCATCTTTAAAATGAGGATAATAGAAATAGTCATCTCACCGAACTACATAAAATTTTTCCCCTTTATTTATTTATTTTTTCAGTGGGTTTTGTCATACATTGACATGAATCAGCCATAGATTTACACGTATTCCCCATCCTGATCCCCCCTCCCACCTCCCTCTCCACCCGATTCCTCTGGGTCTTCCCAGTGCACCAGGCCCGAGCACTTGTCTCATGCATCCCACCTGGAACTACATAAAATTTAAATGAAATAACGCTTATAAAGTGGTTGACACACTACCCAGCACATGTTAATTGTCAATAAATATTATTATTCACATGTTCTTGGAAAGGTTCCACTGACCCCAGAAGTGTTTTTGGTCGGTATTCTAAGTATTCTTATCATGTTCTCTACTGTTCCTATCACTGACCTCACTATGTAGAATGACTAAGTCTTTTATCTTTTCATTTCCCACTATATGGAAGCCTCCGAGGGTCAGGACCATGTCCATTTTACTTAATACTGAAGTCCTGACATCTGGCACAGAGACAAGCCAGTAACAGTACCCATTAAATATTAGCTCAATAAAGGAGAAGGGGCTTCAGAACTAAAAAGAACCCATTCCAAATGCATGGACTGTGCACTTCTGAAAGCTTCAGGCTGCTTCTGGAAATAATAACCAGTGTGTGTGTGTGTCTCTGCGTGTGTATTAATTAAGTCATTCAGTAATAACCTTTAAAATGTATGTTTAATTTGAGATGCTAGTTTATGTTATATGCACTTTAAAAAATGTAAAGAGTAAATAATTACATAGATAAATTTTTGACAGAATGCTAAATAGGCATATAAAAGAAACATCAAATTTTAATTTGAAGAATTCTGATATATTTTAAAATATTGGTATCATATCACTAATTTCAACAGTGAACTATACAGAGCATTGTGCTTATTTTACAAAGGCCATGTGAAAGCTGCAAAATTCTACTGATGATGCTACAAAGACACTACAAATTTCAGTTGGTAATCCACCTTAAATGTAAGGCAGATCTTTGTCCCTGGATCTATTTCTTAACCAAATCACCTTCAAAACCCTGTAGGTTAGATATAAGATCCCTGGGCTTTTGTAATCTAAGGGTTGGTGTCAACTGTATTAACTGGATAAAAGTTGCTCAGATGAGAAACTCTAAATCTCGAAATACTGAGGAGATGAAAGGCTTGAAAAAGGATTCATTCTTTTCTAGGATGAAATACACAGCAATGTGTACCTAACCAGTAAATGGATCCTTTAAGAAAGAAAATAAGGCACATGTCTTTCGGAACATAATGTGGAAAATGTTTGTATAGCTTGACCCAGTATTCCTCCCTCTGAAAATTCACTTTAAGAAATATTCTGAAAGAAGAAAAAAGCTAAATGGATTAAGAAGTTTATTGTAGTATTTCTCAAAATAGAGAGGAAAAACTAGAAACTATATTCAAAATGAGGGAAGAGTTTAGTGTACTATGACAGATCATATGTACCCCTTAAAATTAAAATGAAAACTATGATCATATCATAAGCATTTTATGTTGCTATATAATATCAAATAAAAGCATATTTTATATATACTGAATTTCAATTATGTGGAAATGATACATGCATAACTTACTTTATTGAACTTCACAGGTATTGGGGTTTTTTGCAAACTGAATGTCTCTCTCTGACAACCAACCCTGTGTGGTGGTCAGTATTTTATAGCAGTAAACTATTTTAAATTAAGCATGTACATTGTTTTTTAAGACATAATGCTACGGCACACTTAATACAGACTATGGTATACTATAAGCATAATTTTTATATACACTAGGAAACCAAATATTTCATGTGGCTCACTTTATTACTATATTTGCTTTATTGTCATATTGCTTTATTGCAATAGTCTGGAACTGAACTCACATCTCCAAGGTTTGATTGTATGTTCATATTGAAGAATAGATGAGAATATGGCTAGGCAATAATTTATAAAAGTTGTACAGTTGTGAAGTCACTTTTTAATAAATTCTGGGAAACATGTATATTTATTATAATATCTGTCCATTTTTAAAGTTTCCCAAATGTAAAAATCAGTCTTAGAAGTTTATTAGTATTGTCATTCTGGAAAAAAAAACAAGTGCTTGTGAGTCTGGTTTCCAATAGAAAAGAAGGGCTTTTATAAACTGTATTTTTAGTAAAATAAAATGTTTACTTCTGTGTCTCAAGTCCAAAGAACAGGACTTCAGTTAGAAAGACTGATTTCAGTACCACTTAATTTGACTTTGTGAGTTATGCAGCCACAGTTTACCTGGCACGAAAACTATTTTTATTTTTTTATTTGTCACAAATGAAAACTATAGAGCACAATGTTCTTAGATTCTCCCATGTTAATGATTATTATGTATCAGTCCTTTAACTGAATCATTTTAAAAGAGGCCATTAATGTGAAAGAGCTGAATTTAAGAACAGGCTCTGCAATCATATCTTAATGCCTCATGTACTAAACTGTGTGACTTCAGGCAACTTATTTAACATCTCTGTGCTTCAAATTTCTTGTCTAGATTATTATTATCAGTAATAATAATGCCGACTGAATAGAGTGGTTGTAAGCATTAAATATATTTACAGATGAGAAGCACTTAAAACAGGAAGAGATGCAGTATACAGCATATAAATGTTAATATAATCACTCAGTATTAATCAGAGCTAGGTTTTATACATTTTTTTTTCTTAAAGTTCTTTAAAATCTACAGTACAAGAAGTAAATATCATTCTGTTTTACTAAGAGAAAGTCCTGAAATTCTTTATCTTGAAGTTGACCTAAGGTAGGTCACTTTTTTCTCTGAGCATCAGATTCTCCACTAACAAAATCAGATTAATATCTATATGTTAGGATTACATGAGACAAATAACAGAATCAGTGCAATACAATCAAAGTTGTTTTTGTTGTTAATCACTCAGTAGTGTCCAAGTCTTTGTGACCCCATGGACTGCAGCACTCCAGGCTTCCCTGTCCATCACCAACTCCTGGAGCCTGCTCAAACTCATGTCTGCTGAGTTGGTGATACCATCCAACCATCTCATCCTATTGTCCCCTGCTCCTGCTGCCTTCAATCTTTCCCAGCATCAGGGTCTTTATCAATGAGTTGGCTCTTTCCATCAGGTGACCAAAGTATTGGAGATTCAGCCTCAGCATCAGTCCTTCCAATGAATATTCAGGACTGATTTCCTTTAGGATTGACTAGTTTGATCTCCTTGCAGTCCAAGGGGCTCTTAAGATTCTTCTCCAACACCACAGTTGGAAAGCATCAATTCTTCAGCACTCAGCTTTCTTTATGGTCCAACTCTCACATTCACACATGACTATTAGTAGTCTCTTCTAAGTTCATATGTCCTGACACAGCATCTGACACAAAACAGATGGCTTACAAATAATAATAATTTTTTAAAGTAGATGTACAAAAAATAATTTCTGAGGTGGACATTCATTTATAAATATAACCTCAATGGGTCAAATGTCATGAGATGTCACTATTCCTTACTTACCAAATGTATTATGATGTCAGAGTGCCAACACCTTATCAATGTGTGGACAGACAGGACTAATGGTCATTACCTTAATTAAATCTATCTTCACAGAAAACAATCCCCAAAGTCAGTGGTCCTTGACATCAGAAGTGCTAATTTTTCTTATCTTGCAACTCAAACTTCAAGCGATAATAAGGCCCTTAAATGCTGACTTATGTCAAGAAAAAGTCATGCCTTGTTGTTACTTTCCAGAGAGCTTAGGTTTCATCCAAAACAGTATATGAAGTATTCAAGAATATGGTAGAAAAGTATTAATTTCAAAGCGGTAAAAGTAGACAGACTTATGCAAAACATAATCTAAGGGAATGAAGGACACTCAACTCGCTGACAAAAAAATAAAGACCCTAGCAAATCTTTCTTCAAAAAGTCACCTACTTTAAAATTCTCAGTGAGAAACTAAGAGGGAACAGGATAAATCGGAACATTTTTCAAAAAGCTGCTGAGGGAAAAGGCTTGGCAGTAAAGGACAATAATTTCTTACAACAGGGATATTTTATTACTACGTCTGATCTATTCTTGGTAACACAGTACTTTCAAGCACTTTGTTCCCCTCAGACTCAGAAACTCCTTAAATAAAGGTATCTTTCTAAAAGCATAACTTGAAATTAAGCAAAAGATAACATGGAATATTAATCTTACTATTAAAAGCAACAATGTCTAAGTATAACTGGAAATAAAACACGAAACCAAAATGCAGTCTAATCTGCCTTCATGGAATACAAATGAAGACACCTTCTGTTGGTTTTTAGGTTTGAATCAAACATGAGAGCAAAATCTACTAAAACTGTTGTAAGACTAGAGACAGTTACATCATGAAGATAGCTACTGACAGTATCCAGAAACCAGCATTAGTAAACGAATGTATACATGTGTACACCCAACAACTTTCAGGAGTTAAAAAGTGTTTCTTTCAACATGCTAAGCCTCATAAGATGTATGGTACATGCATTTTTCTCATGTTAATCTTCAACTTTTGTAAGTCTCGTATTATATCCTCATTTACACATGCAGAAACAAGATCTCATAAAACATACCTGTCTACAAGGATATGGATATGTATACAGAGTTGAATGCCTTGCCCAAGATCACTCAGCTGGTTAGGGAAACAAACATGCTTCAAATACAGAATGTTTAATAAATCCAGAATGTCTAACTCTATCCACTAGGAGAATATGTCTGTGTTTATAATGCCCACAGTTAAAAATTTGGTATCAAAATTTTTAACTTATGAATAAACCATTTAGCATTGGGCAGTAAATTATTTAAAGTAACTAACACATAAATATCAATATAAGAAAATGATTTGAGTGGAATATAAAAATATTTTGAGAGAAAATTAATTTTAATGGTTTAGTTCTCTCTAGAGCAACACAGCACAATAATCACCTAAAATAACTACTACAAGGTATAATTTTAAATAATTTTCTAAGAATGATATCCATACAGAGACTTTAAAGAAAGAATTTTGAAGGTTAAAAAATTCCCAAGAAAGGTCACATCAGTCCTACCTCTTAAAAAAATCAAAATTCTGTAGATTTTAAAAGTGTATAGAAAAGTGTTAGTCACTCAGTCGTCTCCAACTCTTTGTGACCCCGTGAACTATACCCGCCAGGCTCCTTTGTCCATGGAATTCTCCAGGCTGAGAATACTGGAGTGAGTAGCCATTCTCTTCTCCAAGATATCTTTCTGACCCAGGGATTGAACCCAGGTCTCCTGCATTGCAGGCAGATTCTGTACATCTGAGCCACCAGGGAAGCCCTTTAAATGTGTATAGCTCTGCATAAAAGTATCCTTATATAGTATATTAAATAAAATATAAGCCAGTGTCAAGTGACCAAAGACAATGCTATCCAATTTCACTGCAAGATAGTTTTACATAGGGCAAAATGTCAGATTTCAGAGGCAATATATTTAATCCTAAACTCTAGCTGGTCTCATTCCATTGTTATTCTTGAATGAACTATCATGCTAATTGCATAGCTCTGTTCCTACACTGCCCTTGGCAAGGCAAACAGCAACATGCTCAGATTAAATGTCTACGTGGTTACCCAAGGAGATGAAATGAACAACCGTGATTCTTTTTGCTTACTGTCTCCTTTGTCATCATCATTCTCAATCAAATCCTACCAGGCTTTGAGCATGTGATTATGGTCTTCAAAGCTGGAACAGTTAAAGAAGCTGGCCTAATGATGCCTACCGCAAAGAATTTAGATGAAGGCCCTGACATCCAGAGGCAGAAACACTCAGTAGTGAAGAAATGAATGCCAATAAACCTGGGCACCTCCACAAAATATGCCCGTACATATGGATATGTGTGCATATTTCTAGAAAGGAATGTAAAATCCATTTTGCAGCTAAAATCATTAAAAATAAATTTAATTTGAGCAATAGGAGGAGCTGAGAAGATTCAAAGGCAAATGATAAATAAGAAATCTGGTTCTGCTATGAAAAAACCTTAGCAAAAAACAGTACCTAGAGTGATTCTTAGCACCTTAAATAAAACCTTTCTTCTGTGCTTCCTTGAATATGAAATTGAGTCTAAGGGAAACATTCATCAAATGCCTACCTGCAATTCCCAAAACTAGGTAAGAAGTAGAACTGCAGACTCCCAAATTTCATCCTCAAATTTAGTCAGCCTAATTCTGCACAATTACTCAGACTGAAATTCCCAAGGAGGTCTTGGTCTCAACTCTTCCTCTCCTACCCACAGCCAGTGCAATAACCAATCCCATTAGCCCCTACTTTCAAAACAGAAAGTCAAATTGTAAATCTTCACACCATCTCCAATTCTGATCCAAACTACATCATCTTTCTCCTCAACTATGGCAAATGCCTTCTAATGGACCTCTCTCAGCCCATTTCAATTCTCTCCAGTCTACCATATATTCAGCAACCAGAGTCATCTCTTTAAAAACTGTGATAGATGATCTGACATTTCTATTCAGGTCCCATGATCTCCACTGTATTCAGTCAGAATATGCTTACTGTATAACAGTTAACAGTCTTCATTATGTATAACACATTTAATGATGTTCAAGGCTTACTTGAAAGGCCCCTGGTTCTCTCTCTGGTCTTTTTTTTTTTTTCCTACAGTTCTGTGCAGTTCCCTGATAATCTTTGCACACACGAGGCATTTCTACATCACGGTCTTGGCACTTAAGAGTACCCTCAGCCTGGAATTCTCTGTCCGAGCTTCCTCATGTAATTCAAGTTTCTGATGAAATGTCATCACCAGAAGTCTTCCCTGGTTATTGTACTTTAAAGAGGAACCTCCCGCCACTGTTCCCTATTTTCCCATCTTAATTTATATTCTCTGTAGTACTGTTACCAGCAGATAATATAAATATTTATGTACATGTATAGATTGTGTTTCCCTGGTGACTCAGATAGTAAAGGTTCTGCCTGCAGTGCGGGAGGCCCGGGTTCAATCCCTGGGTTGGGAAGATGTCCCAGAGAACAGAATGGCTACCCACTCCAATATTCTTGCCTAGAGAATTCCATGGACAGAGGAGTCGGGCGGGATACAGTCCACGGGGTCACAAAGAGTTGGACACAACTGAGTGCCTGACACTTCCACTTTTTTTCAATCTATATAGACAGATAGATATAGATATAAATTTGTTGTCTATTTTGCACTACTAGACTAGGTACTGTGACAACAATGTCTTTAGAGGATGACATTCAATTAAAAACTTGACAAGCAAACATATTATCAAGCATTGCAGACACCATCTCCATACATCATCCCCTCAGAGTATTTCATTATCTGATCTACTCTGGCCAAGACATGGATAAATCCTTTCTCTCATGTCTACCCTCTTCCTCTTTGAATACAAACTAAATAGTAATGCATTTTTGTCCAAGTAAAAGCTCTCTCTCCTTTCATAATCACTCATGAGCTCCAATCTAATTTGTATTTTCATCCCAAACCATTGCAAAGCTGAATTCTACTGAATGATATTGTGAATCCTCTCGTTATGGTATTATATAACACCTCTTAAATTCTGAATAAAAATGTCAGCTTTTATTCATCTTCTCGTTAAACCATTCCTTATAGTTCACATTGCATACTATTTTATTTTTCCATGACCTTCTTGGTTCAACTCCTACCATCCAAAATACTGCTTCTTGGTCTTATTCAAGGAACTCTCCACCATCACCAATCCATTAGATGTTGGTGTTTTCTAAGATTCCATAGTGTGATTTTTTTTTTTTCTCTCAGTGGAAACACTGCCTGGAAAACCCCAGATATCTGCATGTTTTCGACTCCCAGACATCCTTATTGGCTTTTCTATTCTGAATTCCTGGGGGAAAAGGGTCACTGCCTTCTCATCAATGAATTGCTAGCTTTAAGTATAGTACATGGCACAGAACGGACAGTAAGTAAATATATGCTAAATGAATGGCCCCAAGGCAATGCACAACTCTGAGAGAGCCAGACCTCTCTCCAGATTTCCAAAGCCAAAGCTCTACCTACTAATGGGGTATGTTCACTTTGACTCTGAGGTTCTTTGAACATGTACAAAAAACATGTTCACAAGTAAATAAAATATTTCCCCATTTTTTTCTTCCCTCACCCTTAACTGTAAATTGCTCCCTTCTTTGATATTCCAAATCTTAAAAAAATGAAACCCACATAAGTCAAGCATTTGAGAATCACGTTGTCATGTATATCCAGCTTTTTAACATCTATAGGCGCCTTCTTCTAATTGCTTCTTCAGTAAATCCTCCCTTGTTTAACACTGACACAAATATGTCAGTGCATGTCTTTCCCTAACAGGTTTACCGCGATGACTAAGTGTCCTCCTTGCCTCCAGTTATATCCTAATAGCCTTCCACATGGCTGCCTTTATGTTGCTGTAGCTGCTATTGTCTTTTAAGGTTAAACTATGTCATATTACTTGCTGAAAATCTGTGGAGGGCTTCCTCTATCCTTCTAAAATGCTTACAAATCAATTTTTACCACATCACATAAAGCCTCACATCATATGGACCCCACATCTTCTTTAGCCTCTTCTGTCTCTTTCCTGCTCTCACCCATCCCCATCCATCTGCTCCCCAGTACTTTTCCGCTCATTGTCTCCAAGGGCTGACTTATTGCACATGCAGGTCTTTCCACCTGAAACATACACCCCACTCACCACTACTGATAGTTTTATGAAGACTTGTTCAGACATCATTTCTTCTAAGCAGTCTTCCTGTCTTGCGCTTTCATCAGGCCTTTTGTGCATTTCTCTCATTGCACACATCACATAAGACCACAGCATATGCCCAACAGAGGCAGGAACACCACCTCTCTGGTTTACAACTACACATAGAGACCTTAGCATAATCTGCACTTAGGAAGTACGTATCAAACATTTCTTGAAGAAGTTTAGTGTACAATTAATTTTTACTTTTCTGTCTCTCCTACTCAAGTAGCTCCTCAGTGGCAAGAAGAAATATCCATCTCATCATTCCCACTGAATTAAACATAGCAAGTACGTATTCAATGTTTTGTTTTATTCATTCAACTAAGAAATTGCAAAAATATACATATGTACCTATACATCTATATATATCCAAATTAAATATGTCCAATATTGGTATAGTTGGAGTCAGGCCAAGAAATTTATATTCTGACCAGGGATACAGATCCCTAATTTGATGCCTGGTCTAAAGCACAAAACAGGTCCCGTTGTCAAGTGTATGCAAATCTGACTCCAAAACAGAATCAATGGTTTCTTCACTTACATTATCAACTTTGCTCACTCTGGGAAGTTGTAATCCCTGATTCAATAACTATTTCTAGAAATATCTCAGCATTTCTTCTTTTACTTGTTTCTAAATGCAAATATGACAGTAAAAGTTGGACTAATGAAAACACTACAACAAGAGGCCAAGTATGAGGGAAAAAAAGAGAAGTGAGAGAGAAACTCCAGCAGAGGAAAGTGATGCCAAAGTGAAAGTGAAAGTGTTAGTCGCTAAGCTGTGTCCAACTCTTTGTGACCGCATGGGCTACAGTCTGCCAGGCTCCTCTGACCATGGAATGCTCCAGGTAAAAATACTGGAGTGGATTTCCATTTCCTTCTCCAGGGGAGCTCACTGACCCAGGGATAGAACCCAGGTCTCCTGCATTGCAGGGAGATTCCCTACTGTCTGAGCCACTAGGAAAGTATTTGAATAGAGAGTTGAATGATGACCAAGAGTTCAAAAGTCCAGACAATGGTCAATAAGAAATCAACAGAAAGACTGATAAGCAGTGGCAAACCTCTAACAAGTTATTTGTCATTGTAAGGATTTAATCCTCTTACAAAACAATTTAGGCTGAATACTATGATAACCTTCCAAGCTAAAATGAAATAATCAGAAAGTTTTACTGTAATACTTCACTCCTACATAACAATTTTAGCTTAAGATTCTCAGGTGCCTGAGTGCATGCTCAGTTGTGTCCAACTCTTTGGGACCCCATGGAGTGTAGCCCACCAGGATCCTCTGTCCATGGAGTTCTCAGGTAGTTTACACAAAATGCCACCCTAGACATATATAAATTCACTTACCAGTTCATTAGTCTATCCAACTTAATTGAAAGAGAGAGGAGAAGCAAGGACAGTAGAGAAGAAAGGAGAGAACAGAAGAGAATTGGTACAATCTACAGATGAGACCCCACGGGTTAAGGAGTAGGGGTGGGATGTCATAGCTTTTGGCTACCTCATTCCAATTGTGACAGGAAAGTACGAAAAAGTGTGAACTAGGCTAAATTAGGAGGAGGAGGCTTCTCTCCCAAGAGCAACTTGTTCCCATAGATTTGAACTACTTTACATACACAGAATGGACCCTGGAGACAGAATGCCCAGATTCAAATCCTAGGTCTGTCACTTATTATCTATCTCAGTGACCTTAGACAATGTGCTATTCAGTCCTCTCATCAGAAAAATGGGGATTATTGTGGTACTTATCTCACTGTATTGTTATAAGAATTAAATAAATCATTATTCTCAAGGCACTTAGAACAGACTCTGGTATATATGTTTGTTTGTTCAGTCACCAACTCGTGTCTGAGTCTTTGTGACCCCATGTAATACAGGATGCCAAGGCCTCCCTGTCCTTCACCATCTCCCAGAGTTTGCCCAAGTTCATGTCCATTGTCTGGACTTTTGAACTCTTGGTCATCATTCAACTCTCTATTCAAATACTTTCCTAGTGGCTCAGACAGTAGGGAATCTCCCTGCAATGCAGGAGACCTGGGTTCTATCCCTGGGTCAGTGAGCTCCCCTGGAGAAGGAAATGGAAATCCACTCCAGTATTTTTACCTGGAGCATTCCATGGTCAGAGGAGCCTGGCAGACTGTAGCCCATGCGGTCACAAAGAGTTGGACACAGCTTAGCGACTAACACTTTCACTTTCACTTTGGCATCACTTTCCTCTGCTGGAGTTTCTCTCTCACTTCTCTTTTTTTCCCTCATACTTGGCCTCTTGTTGTAGTGTTTTCATTAGTCCAACTTTTACCGTCATATTTGCATTTAGAAACAAGTAAAAGAAGAAATGCTGAGATATTTCTAGAAATAGTTATTGAATCAGGGATTACAACTTCCCAGATGTTTGGTGATGCGATCCAAACATCTCATCCTCTGTCACCCTCCTCTCCTCCTGCCTTGAATCTTACCCAGCATCAGGTCTTTTCCAATGAGTCATCTCTTCGCATCAGGGTGGCCAAAGTATTGGAGCTTCAGCTTCAGCATCAGTCCTTCCAATGAGTATTCAGGGCTGATTTCCTTTAGGATTGACTGGTTTGATCTCCTTGCTATCTAAGAGACTCTCAAGAGTCTTCTCTAGCACCACAGTTAGAAAGCATCAATTCTTCAGCACTCTGTTTCTTTATGGTCCAACTCTCACATCCATACATGACTACTGCAAAGACCATAGACTTGATTATATGAACCTTTGTCAGCGAAGTGCTATCTTTGCTTTTTAATACACTATCTAGCTTTCCTGCCAAGAAGCAATCATCTTGCCCGTTCACGAATCACTGTCTTTTCGTGGTAAAGGGGCTTGCATAATTCAATGAAGCTATGAGCCATGCTATACAAGGCCACATAAGACAAACTGGTCACAGTGGAGAGTTCTGACAAAATGTGATCCACTGGAGGAGGGAATGGCAAACCATTGCAGTATTCTCGCCATGAGAACCCCATGAACTGTATAAAATGTCTGGTAGATAGTAAGCACTATATAACTGTGTGCGTTAAACATGTGTGCATTTCAACACAACAAAATAAGCTCAAAAACATGATTTTCCAATAGACGAGAAACAGACAAGTACCTACATCCATCAGCCATTCTGCAGGAGAACTTGGACAGAGCTTTAGCTCCCATTCATTCTCCAATCAGAAATCAACATTTTCTCAACCTCACACACATTACTAGGCAAACACAGCTTCATAACCTTTTCAATCAACCCATGTCCCTCTAAACCAATATGGTAGAGCAGCCATAGGGCTCCTAAGGCCACAACTCCTAAATATCTACATTAAAACATGTATGTATATGTTAGTTGCTCAGTCATGTCCAACTGTTTGTGATCCCATAGACTGTGTAGCCTACCAGGCTTCTCTGTCCATGGAATTCTCCAGGTAAGAATACTGGAATTGGCTGTCATTTCCTTCTCCAGGGAATATTCCAGACCCAGGGATCAAACCCAGGTGTCCTTCATTGAAGGCAGATTCTTTATCATCTGAGCCACCAGGGAAGCCCAATTGTAAATTCTATACTCCAACCTGTTAACCTAAAGAGTTAACTTTGTAAATTTAACTTCTAGAAGATTTCTATGTGGGGTGAATTATTTGCATATTCATGAGGATTATTGCTTAATAATATTTTTTAAATACAGTAATAATTTGTTTTGAGTTCAGACTCAGACTGTCAGAGTTGAGACAGACTGACTGAGTTCAAACCCCAGCCGATATTTAATAGTTATGTAATTCAGATTTAACCTTTGTGTTATTTTTTTATCTATAAAATGAGGATAACAATTAGGCATATATGTGCATATATATGCATATATGTATATATGTGTATATATACACACACATATATGTATATGTGTAACACACTTGGACTATTATCTGGCAAATAGCATTATGTAAGCTTTTGCTTTATTATTATTATTGTTATTCTGGATAATGCACAATGACTATACTCCTTTCCTATGCTGAAACATATTCTACTCTTAAAGAAACAGCCAAATAAATAATGAATTCTGTGCATGTTCATTTATTTCAAATTCTGTTCATGAAGCAAAGGAAAAAAAAAGGAAAATATTTTAAAGTACTACATTATGAGATTTTAATAAAATGTCTATCAAAAGTTGAAAAGATATTTAATGAGCAGAATGTTTTAGTATCTCTGGTTCTTCTTGTCAATCATTATAAAAATCATGCAGAAATCACTAACATTCACCATTTTTGGACATGCATATGCAAATCACTGATTTCTCTAAGCCCATCAGGTATGCTGTAGGGAAGCTAATGATGTAAATATGAAATGGCAATTTCTCCCCAATAATTCCTCAAAACTCATCTCCAGAAGTAGTTTAACATGCAAGGAAATGGCATTCTAGTTACTGAAATAAAACCTTGCATCTTTTTATCACCAAGCATTCAAACTATTGGAAAACAAGCAGGTACCAACTGCTAACATACCTGATGGAAGCTCTTAAATCTCTCCTTTAAAGCTCTGTTGTGTACATAAAAATATCAAGAAGTCATAATTTGACTAGCAGTTTCTTTATATAATAATAATCTTCTTTTACTGGAATAACAAAAATATTTATATTAATACTTTTCCATTTACTCTGCAATGGTAAACTTGGGGATAACCAGTGCTAAAATAAAAATAAAATGGTTTAGATTCTCCACTCCTTTTTTATTTGAATAGAAAAAAAAATTGTGACAAAACCTTTTTGTAATGCAGTAACTGCTAAAAGCTCATTACCAAGCACTCTCCTAGTTGTGTATAATTTACATAGTGAAAAGGAGGAAATGAGCCATTAAAGGGTCATTCAATGGATCAGAGTGTAAAGCAGATGACTTTTCTCATGGCTAATTTTAAATTACTTTATTAGAGCACCTATACACATGCAGTAAGAATTATGAAGATATGGTCTTATATTAAAAACAATAATTTATATTATAGAATCTGATTGTGGTAGACAGAACAACAGTCTCCCCAAAATGTCCACATCCTAATTCTTGGTACCTGTGATAATGTTACTTTATATAGCAAAGGGAACTTTGCATATGTGATTACTTTATATATGTTGATATGTAAAGATCATCCTAGATTAACTTCCAATGGAAGGATCCAATAGAATCACAAGGCTTCTCATAAGCTTTAGCTAGGAGTGTTAGAGTAGGAGAAAGATTTGAAAAATACTAAACCTGCTTTGAAAATGGAGGAAAGGCCATGGACCAAAGAACCTAGGCAGACTCCAGAAGCTGGAAAAGGCAGAGAAAGAGAATCTCCTCCAGAACTTCCAGAATGAATGCTGTGGAAACACTGATTTTAGGCCTGTAAGACCCATTTCACATTTCTGTCCTCCAGAACTATTAAGATAACAAATATGAGCTGCTTTAAGCAACTTACTTTACAGTAATTTGTTACAGCAGTAATACAAAATAAATGCACTGCTTTTACAAAAATAACGTAGCCTCTACTATATCATTCTTGAAAGGAACTATCTTTTTCCTCACTTCTACCTGCAAGAATTTTTGAGTGATCATCTTTATTTTTCTTCTGCAAGTGAAAATTCTAAACAGAAAAAAATTGCTTTCAAGGACTTGTTAGATATGTCTGTTTTGTTATTATACAGTTTTTAAGTTCTCATTAATCTAGTATCAGAACTAATAAAAAGTCTATAACTGATCAAAAGAATATCTAAATAAAATGTAACTCTCAATTGTTTCAACACAGATTAACACACAACATAAAAGAAGAAAACTTTCCTCAGTTTTATCACCTTCAACACAAAAACTTCCATTTCTGAAATATGCCCAATGTCAAATATCAATATACACACATATAACATAAGTTATTTTTTTTCACTTGATAAAGATGGATCTAAGGTAGATTACCAAACTAGTTTTCTTAAAACATTCATTCACTTCTTTCTAGAGTTTCAGTTTAAATTTTTACTCTGAGCCCGGAAGTAGTAAAGTGACTGAATTCTTTGTATCTGCCACCTACTTAACATGTAATTTGTGTTTCCAAAACAGTAAAG
Source organism: Dama dama (assembly GCF_033118175.1). Lineage (NCBI taxonomy): Eukaryota > Metazoa > Chordata > Mammalia > Artiodactyla > Cervidae > Dama > Dama dama. The sequence continues at coordinate 61,357,510 of NC_083692.1, read as the reverse complement.
AAAACGCCTGCCAATGCAGGAGAAGGGTATTCAATCCCTGGGTTGAGAAGTTCCCCTGGAGAAGGAAATGGCAATTCATTTCAGTATTCTTGCCTAGGAAACCCCATAGACAGAGAAGCCTGGCGGGCTACAAAGAGTGGGAGATGACTTAGCGACTGAACTACAACATGTTATCTATCCTTCCAAGTTTGGTATCCTAGTCGGCAAAATTAGGATAACAATAATGCTTTCTTCATGGTATACAAATGACAATATATGTGAGTACCTGCCCAACCATGAGCGCAATTTCTATTATTATGTCATTATTAGACACTGCTTTATGGCATTTAATCATTAGTATGTGCTCAACAAATAATAGGTAATAGTTTGGTTTTAAGGGTAAATTTGCATCACACATAAGTTTCACATAAAGTAAGACTGCTCATGAATATGAAATTTGAAGCTTACATTTACTCGGTCCTTAAATCCACATTCTCTAGTATGTATACAACTGACAATGATTGAATTCTCTGCTTGCTTCAGACCAAGTTCAACATTAAGCACTCTATCGAACTGATGTACGTGAATATCTAAGAGATGGTTTACTAATAAAACAAATTGCCCTCTCAGAGAAAGTCTGGCTGCTTATAGCAAATATTGCTTGGATTAATTTCTAGCTCCAGTATCATGTATGGTGTTCTAAAATTTCAAATGAATTTATAAACGTTTTACCCATTTGCCAAAATGTATGCCATTCATAAGTGAGGAAGACTTAAAATACTCTAAATTTTTAATTGTTTAAATATTTGAATCTGTGCGCACACCTTGAAGCCTCACCTTATGAAACATGCTTCAAAGTTTTCTTACTAATTTCAGTGTATTATAATGGAGCAGTAACATATACAGCCTGTTTTAACTGAATTACCTCACTTCATACATCTTTGGGATGACTTTTCCCTATAACACTATGTAATAACATCAGATACAAGTTAATAAGGTAAAAAAAAAATCATGGTTCCTTTAAAATTTAGTTCAGTTCTCAACATTTGGCTTACATGCATGCATGCTCAGTGGCATCCAACACTTTGCGATCCCATGGAGCCTGCTAGGCTCCTCTGTCCATGGAATTTTCCATGAGAGAATACTGGAGTGGGTTGCCATTTCCTACTCTAGGGGATCTTCCCGACCTAGGGATCTTAACCACATCTCCCAATGTCTTCCTGCACTGGCAGGAGGATTCTTTACCACTGAGCCACCCAGGAAGTACCCATTTGGCTTAGAGACTGAGTATAATACGATTTCTTATCCTGAATGAAAAAAAAACTTTAACTGGATAAACAGATCTTAACCTTTAAGGAATACTACATAATATATGGTCTCCTTTTGTGCACAAAAGTAATCATATTCCTCATTTTGACATTTAATTTACACTATTCCATGCAGTAGAGTAATACTGATGTGGAACCACAAAATAACATAGATATTTGATATCCATATGTCCCAAACATATATATGCTATATAACTGTTTTAAAAGCTTTAGAAAATTAAAAATGAAACATAATAAAACATGAAACCAGCTATATACCATATAGCATCTTTGTTATCATTTTATTTTCTCTTCAATTATAAAGAAATTATGATTAAAATGGACACATTTTTAAAAGCTTACAAAACAACAATAAAGTGTGCCTACCAATTAAACTGTATGCTCAAGTATTCATTCAAATACACACAACTTCAAACTATGTTTCATGCAAAACCTCCAATTCTCTGCCCATGTCACGATGTGCTATTTTATATTGTTAAGAGGCATGAATACAGATTGTGGTGTTCAACACTTGTGGTTTCTAATCTGGACTCTGGAACTTATTAGCTACATAACTTTTCAAAATTATACAATCTGTCTGAGACTCGGCTTCCTCTGCAGAATTTGGATACTCTTAAAGGAGTATTTTGAGAATTTATGAAATATGGTTTCTAACACAAGGTTCATTCTCAGTAAATGATGGTATTGTGGGTATGGCTATGAATTTCTTTGTCTTGTCAATGGGAGTATATGTTATCTGAGGACAAAGTCCCTTATCAAAACTGTTTGAATATTTTCCTGAATGTCTAGGAAGTACTATGCTATGTACATAACATCTAACAATGATTCACTCAATGAACAATTGTAACCAAAGATAAATAGAGAACAATTAAGTACTAAACCAGAAGGCACTGAAATACAAGTGCAAGAAAAGCTCAGCTTCACAGTGATATGAATGGGCTGGTGTAGTCAGGGAAAGATCAATAGCAGACAAGGGACCAGAACAGGGAAGTGATAGCATTTCTAGATAGAACAAGACTAAATAAATAAAATCACACAATGTTCTCAGGAGAATATATTTCCAAATTTTAACCTAAGTGAGGGTAGATTACTCAATTTTCTGATTTCTTCATGTGAGTTCAACTTCTTTAAATCATCTTTAGATATATCTTCTTTAAAATACTAACAGAAATGGAAGAAAGATCATTTATTTTTACCTAAACTCACATCAATAACAATTATTGTACCTGAAGCTATGTTAACAATGATGATGGTCTATCTATGTATTCCACCTCATGTCTTATACCTAGTATACTGACTTATTTGGAAACATCAGTGCAATAGAAAATTTCTAAAATTAATTATGTAAAATATCTGTATACTCACTAAAATAATCTAAAAATTATTTCCATAGTCCTAATGATTCATAGTAACTTCGAGTGTTCACTAAAAGCTTATGGGGTAAATTTTTCTTAAGGGATGAATAAGAAAATGGTAACTCTGTACTGGAAAACGTTCCTACTGTCCACTATCCTAAGATTTTACCAACTACTTCTATGACAAACTTGAAGAGCTGCATCTATAGCGACAAACAATGGCAGGGACCAGGGTGATGGCAGCAGCACATTTGCGACCTGCCCGGGGCCCGGTTAAATGGGAGTGACGGAAATGGCAGTGTCAAGTGTGACTTCCAGGCAGATGATATGAACTATTGAGTAGATGAGAGTGACCTTTAATAAAAAGAGGAAAACTGAGGAGAAAGATTTAGACAAAGATCAGGAGTATAGCTTTTAACATATTAAGTTTGTTGCCTTTGAGGAATTAAGGTGGCACCGTGAAAGAGGCAGTTACCTACTGGAGCTCAGAACAGAGATCTGATGTGGAATAAAGGTCTGCAAGTCATCAGAGAGAGATGGTGTGCGATATGCCTGAGGCAAGAAGGTGCAGAGTGAGGAAAAAAGAGGGAGAAGAACAGAACTCTGAGAATCCCTAAAATCTGGAAACCAAGAAGAGAAGGAATTAGCAAAGGATACAGAGAAGCATTGGGGCTTCCCAGGTGCCTCAGTGGTAAATAATCTGCTTGCAATGTAGGAGATCTGGGCTCGATCACTGGGTCAGGAAGATCCCCTAGAGAAGGGAAGGGCTACGCACTCCAGTATTCTTGCCTGGAGAATTCCATGGACAGAGGAGCCTGGCGGGCCACAGTCCATGGGCTTAGAAAGAGTGAGACACATCTGAGCGACTGAACACAGGGTACACAGATAAGCATTATCTATGAAAAAGATTTCCTTGTTAGAAAATGTTATTTTCCTTTACTACAAAGTACCATTGGAACATCTCAAACTGTTTGGAATAAGGAAAGTTATTTACAGAAAACTTAAATATAGCCAATATTCATCTCACCCATTATTTCTGAGTATAAAACTTCTAAAATGACATAATAAATTATTTACAGAGACACCTGAACTTTCATTATATATATATATATATATATAAAACTATCAATAAGAGTATCAAATGACATACAACTGTTCTTAAATTTTGCATAAACAAGACTAACTTCAATGATGGAAAACTCACAAAGTAATTTTCCTTTATCTGAAAATATTAATTTATCCAATATTTATAATATATATGTTTTAAAATAGAATTAGGCTGTACTTTACAATGTAAAACTTATGAAGATGCCATGAAAGTCACTTTGGGTTTATATAATTACTTCTTGAGAGAAAATAAGTCTTGGAAAATTCTGGCAAACCAGAAAAATGGAGGTTGCATAAGAAACCAGTACCCTATAATTTTTTTTAATAATTTTTAAAATTGTAAGTACCTTTTCAGTATCATATACATACATACACACACACATATTTCTCCAATAACTGATAATGTAGAGTGGAGAAAATATACCACTTTTAGGGTTTGCCTGGTGGCTCAGTGGTTAAGACTCCACACTTCCACTGAAGGGATGCATGTTTGATCCCTGGTCAGGGAACTAAGAGCCCACATACCTTACAGAAAAACAAAAGATACCACTTTAAATTTTTTTCAAAAGAAGGACTAAAACTCGGAAATCAGGATCTCAAAATACCTAAAGAGTTGGCACGTATGACCAAAATGACCACAGAGGGTAGCTGGGAGTCAGAGCCAGATCCAGGCTGAAGAGAAGATGATACTGATTGACAGACCATGGAATGTCCATTTCATCCCCCTTACTTCCAGAGACCAATTCACGGCGCAATGGTGGGTATGGGTGCTATCCTGGCAGATACTTCTTTTCCAGTAAGAACATTAGATGGCAAGAAAAAAATTTCAACATAAGAAAACCTGAAATTGCCATAGTTAAGGTACTTTCAAATAAAAAATTTGTTGTCTAGAGAACATAAGAAATAGAAGAAACACGAGACAGTAGTAACAAATCCCAGGATTATAGAATAAATTCAATACTGATAGCTCAGTTGGTAAAGAATCCACCTGCAATGCAAGAAATCCTGGTTCGATTCCTGGCTTGGGAAGATCCACTGAAGAAGGGGTAGGCTACCCACTCCAGTATTCTTGGGCTTCCCTTCTGCTCAGCTGGTAAAGAATTTGCCTGCAATAAGGGAGACCTGGGTTCAATCCCTGGGTTGGGAAGATCCCCTGGAGAAGGGAAAGGCTACCCACTCCAGTACTCTGGCCTAGAGAATTCCACCAACTATATAGTCCATGGGATCACAAAGTGTTGGACACAACTGAGCGAGTTTCACTTTCATAGAAAAAATTAATCACAGGAATATTGCAGAAGTACAGTTCTTTGCTGAGATTTGCTGAGATCTGTGATGAGGACTGCTTGACCTTTTTGTAATTTTATCCCTCTCTTACCTAGATGAACAGAAATAATGACATACGAGAGGAAGTTGTATGCAGTGTCTCAGGTATTGACAGCCTGGGATAAATAGTAATTATAAGGAGTGCAGATTCAGGTGGTTATTGCTAGGGACTACCCATGCATTTGAGAAAAACAATGGAAGGTTGGCATCAATTTATTACTGTTGTTCGCAGAACACTGCCCCATCCCTAAAGATTTCCACATCCTAATCCCCAGAAATTGACTATATTAGCTTGCATGGCAAAAAAGGAATTAAGGTTACAGATGAAATTAGGGTTGCAACCAGCTACCTTACCTTAAAATACAAAGAACACCCTGAATTTTCAGGGTGCACCCAAGGTAATCAGAGGCAGATGTGACTATGGAAAAAAGGCACAGAGAGACTCAACACTGCTAGCTTTGCAGATGGAAACATGGGCCATGGGTCGCTATATGGGCAGCCTCCAGAAGCTGGAAATATCAGGGAAATGGATTCTCCATTTCCATTTTCTTGGAACCCCTTTGTCCTTCCCTCAAACACTCAGGAGTCTCAGTAACATTTAAAGATATCCCGTTGTCATGCACTGTATTTCTACATCTAACCAATTATACATTTGGTTTCCAAGAGAATTGTTACGGACTAACTTGTGTCCACAAAATTCATATGTTAAAGCCCTAAACCTCTAATGTTACATTGCTTGGAGATTAGGCCTTTAAACAAAAAGGTAATTAAAATTAAATAAAGTTTAAAAAAGGTAATTAAAATAAAATTAAGTTTTTAAAAAAGGTCATTAAAAAATTAAATCAGAAGGGTGGGGGACTGTAAATCAAGAGGACTTTTGTCCTTGTAAGAAGAATAAGAAACACCAAGGAAACACCCACACAGAGGTTACAGAAATGCCAGAAACACAGCATATAATGGAAAGGTAGATCAAAAGACAAGAGTGAATTTATTTCTAGTAAGGGGGTTAGATATGTGCTATCATAGTAGTTTCTTTTACTGAACCCTGTGTTAGTTGGCAAGAACTGCTATAAGAAAATACCACGGACTGGGGGGCTTAACCCACAAAAAGTTATTTTCTCTCAGTTATGGAGGCTGGAGATCCAAGTTCAAGGTGCTGGTAGGATCGTTTTCTCCAGAGGCCTCTCTCCTTAGCTTGCAGATGGCTGCCTTCTTGCTGTGCCCATACCTGTGTGTGGGTGTGGTTTATTACATACACACAGCAGACCTCTTGCTTTATTAGAGTCCCATCCTCTGATCTCATTGAACTTTAATTACCATTTTAAAGGCTTAATATCCAAATAAAGTAACATTGGAGGTTTAGGGCTTTAACATATGAATTTTGTAGACACAATTTAGTCCCATAACAATTATCTTAGAAACAAAGAAATGTACAATTGGTCAGATGTAAAAATACAGTACATGACAATGGGGTATTTTTAAATGTTACTGAGACTACTGGTTATTTGGAGGAAGGACAAAGGGGTTACATTATCTCTGGGTTCTCCAGAAAATGGGGCTAACCAGACCAAACAATATACTCTTATCATAGAGTGACTAAAAAAGAATATTTCTAAAAGGTTAAGTGAGTGGGAAAGCTTCAGTGCACATACGATTATTTAAAGCCAGACACATCACCAACTGCCTATGTCTGCACCAGGGAGAGCGGTCTTGACATTGCTGTGGTCAGGACTGACAGTAGGAGATGTCGTTACAGAATTGGATTCCCTGACAGCAGTGGGAACGATAGGATCTCTAAATAACAGAGGCCAGATCGAAGCACTTAAGCATCAGTAGCAACGATGGCACAGTTAATCATAAAAAGCAGCAGAGTGGCAGCTAGGGTGAGGGATTCTCTAAAATGTATTATCTCAAGCCCTAAACCAAGCTAGCAAATCACAAACAATATCATTTATTGGGAGGAATAGATGATATTAATGCCACTCTTAAAACATGAAATGAGGCATTATGTCCTAATTTTATTCACTAGTCTGGTCAACACAACAACCAAATGGATGATGGAAGATGAGAGTGAACTACCAGATATTCAACCAAGTAGAAGCATCAATTGCAGTGTGTGGCTGGTTGCAGTATCTTTACTAGAGCAGACTGATATAACTTTAGGTCATGGTACTTGACAAGGGATCTAGGAAATGCATTCCTGTCCATCTCTATCAAGAAGAACCAGAAACATTTCTCACTCACATGGGGCAAACAGCAGTATGTATCTACCATCCTGACTCAAGACTATAGTAAGTTTTTCATCCTTTGGCATAATATACTTACTGGACATTATGTAAAGTATTACACTGGTCCATTATATCAATAACATCCTACTAAGTGAGCCAGATAAGCAAAAATAGCAAGTATAATACTTCAAAAACTTAGTAAAACACATGTGCTCAGACAATGGAAAATAAACACCTTAACAGTGAAAGTTTTAGGGCTCTAATATCTGAGTAATGGGAGGACAACTCTGCATAAGGGGAGGACAAACAATTGCATCTCACATTATTCATCAATAAGAAAGAAGCAAAATCCCTATCAGGCCTCTTTCCACTCCGGAGGGAACATGTCTTACTCTAGGAACACTGCTCTGATCTACTTAACCATGTATGACACAAGGATGCTGGGTAGGAACGGGCCATAGGGAAGTCAAAGGCTTTGCAGAAAGTACAGGTTTTACGGAAGAAATCCTGATATTTCAGCAAAATGATTCCACAAAACTCCATGGTACTAGATAATTGTGGTGAGAGAAAACACCATATAGAATTTATGGCAAACCCCAGTAAGAGAATAACAACACAGACATCTAAAGATTTTAAGAAAAACTAAACCATTTGCAGTAGAGAATTCAAAATCATTTGAAAACAGCGTATGATGTCCTGAGCCTCGTTTAGGCAGAGTGCCTGATCAGAGGCTATTAAAAGACACTGTAGCCAAAAATGTCCATTACAAGCTGGATTCTGTCAGTCAAGCCATGCAAGATCAAGCAAGCCCAGAAATAATCCATTATTAGATAAAAATGGAATATCTGGGACTGAGCACAAGTAAAGAATGCATAAGTGAGCTACATGCAGAGGTGGTCCAGATCCCTACATCTACCTGAATAATGAACAGTGGCCCACTAATCTCAGCTCACACCTGTGACAACATGAGAAGTCCCTTCTAACCACCAAGTCCAAGAATGGGGCTTAGATGGGTTGGCTTGGTGTTTTTGTTTAGTCACTAAGTCATGTCCAACTCATGGACTATAGCCCTCCAATCCCCGCTGTACATGGGATTTCCCAGGCAAGAAAACTGGAGTAGGTTTCCATCTCCTCCTTTAGGGGATCTCCCCAACACAGGGATGGAACCCAGGTCTCCTGCACTGGCAGGTGGATTCTGAGCCACCAGGGAACACTGGCTTGATACGTGGTACAAACTAAAAAGGCGCTGCACCTTCCCTAAAACCCCACTAGGCGGTGCCCTCAAAGTCAGTATGCTAAACTGCTTTAGTCCCGTGCGACTCCGTGACCCTATGGAATGTGACTCACCACGCCTCTCTGTCCATGGGATTCTCCAGGCTAGAGTGCTGGAATGGGTTGCCATTCCCTTCTCCAAGGGATCTTCCAAACCCAGGGATCAAACCCGTATCTCCTATGTTTCCTGCATTGGCAGACAGGTTCTTTGCCACTAGCGCCACCTGGGAAGCCCATTCAAACTTAGCAGTGAGAACTCTAACCATGGATACAACTTCAGGGATCACACACTGTGTGTGGAAAGAGAAGTTGCTGAGGTAAGAATATATACTTATCTACTTGTGTATTTATTGGCAGTGAATAGCTTGGCTGGTTGGTTGGCTGGAGACCTAGACTTGGTACAAAGTAGACAGATCTTTGTCTACCATGTTACTGCCCTCAAGAGAGCATCCACCATGAGTCATGTTGCAGACTGTACTCTCTAAATGATGCAACAAATTTCTCTAGCTATACAATGTGCAATGTGAACTTCTTCCAAAGTGAACTTGGTACTATTCCCATCAACCAGGGAGATCTATAGTCCCTTCCTTTCAACTTGGGTGGACATTTGTCTCTGCTTCACACAAAAGTACATAGAATTGATGCACATAGTTTTCAAAGCAAGATCTCAGAAGACCTCTTCCATTCTCTAGGGATACATGCTCTTAGAATCCAGCCACCACGCTGTGATGAAACCCAAACAATGTGAAAGCCCACATGGAGGCATTCCACCTGCCAACAAGCGGAGGTCCTAGCTTTCTGCCAGAATAAAGACACCTCCAGACGATTCCAGTCCTGAGAGGTCAAGGAACCCTCTGCCTTCAAATCTTAATAGGTAAGACTCCAGAAACTATGGGACAAGAATGAGCCATTCTGACTGCCCCTTGTATGAATGCCTAGCCCACAGAATCCATGAACATAATAAAGTGGCCGTTCTCAGTCGCTGTTTGGATAGCTTTTTACAGAGCAATAGTAATTAGAGTAAAGCAATTAACAGCCAAATAGACGGAATGACTTGATTGGTTGACATCAGTCAGCTTGCTGTCAGTCTCCTCAGTGTTGTTCGAGAGGTGCAAGAAGAAAGCAGCCACAGTGAAAAGTATGGACACTGCATAGATTGAGCAGCACAGGCTCCCATTTATCAAGCTTATCCAGCTATTGCTGCTGCTAAATGCCCATCCTACCCTGAGATACACCATTCCTCAAGGAGACCAGCCAGCTCTTCAGTGGTAACTGACTACACTGGACTCCATTCAGACATGAAAGAAAGGACACACATTCTGGGTATGGGTTTATATTTACTGCCTACAGGGCCTTAGCAAGTGCCTTAACCCAAGGGCTTACAGAGTATGTTATCTACCCAAATAGGATCCCTCATAGCCTTGCACTGAACATGGGGATCCACTGAAGAGTAAAAAAAAAAGGTACAGCAGTGAGAATGTGATCATATAATCCACTGGTTATATCACACCATGTGCCATTCAAAAGCTGTTGATCTGACAGAATGATGAAACAGTCTTTTGAAAGAGCAGCTGACAGAGAAACTTGGGGATAATACCCTGAGTGGATCAGGCACCACCCCCACAGGAGTAGTATAACCTTAAGTTAATGATCATTGTATGGAGCTGTGGACTTTTTTGGTGACTCATCACTTCATGGGAAATAGATGGGGAGACAGTGGAAACAGTGTCAGACTTTATTTTTTTGGGCTCCAAAATCACTGCAGATGGTGATTGCAGCCATGAAATTAAAAGACGCTTACTCCTTGGAAGGAAAGTTATGACCAACCTAGACAGCAAATTAAAAAGCAGAGACATTACTTTGCCAACAAGGTCTGTCTGGTCAAGATTATGGTTTTTCCAGTGGTCATGTATGGATGTCAGAGTTGGACTGTGAAGAAAGCTGAGCACTGAAAAATTGATGCTTTTGAACTATGGTGCTGGAGAAGACTCTTGAGAGTCCCTTGGACTGCAAGGAGATCCAACCAGTCCATCCTAAAGGAGATCAATACTGGGTGTTCATTGGAAGGACTGATGCTGAAGCTGAAACTCCAGTACTTTGGCCACCTTATGCAAAGAGTTGACTCATTGGAAAAGACCCTGATGCTGGGAGGGATTGGGGGCAGGAGGAGAAGGGGACGACAGAGGATGAGATGGTTGGATGGCATCACCAACTCGATGGACATAGGTTTGAGTAGACTCCGGGAGTTGGTGATGGACAGTGTTGTTCGAGAGGTACAAGAAGGGAGGGAGGCCTGGCGTGCTGCGATTCATGGGGTCACCAAGAGTCGGACACAACTGAGTGACTGAACTGAACTGAACTGAGACAGTAAAGAATTCACCTGCAGTGCAGTGCAGAAGACCTAAGTTCGATCCCTGGGTCAGGAAGATCTCCTGGAGAAGGGAATGGCTACCCACTCCAGTACTTTTGCCTGGAGAATCCCATGGACAGAGGAGCCAGGCAGGCTACAGTTCACGGGGTGGCAAAGAGTCAGACATGACTGAAGTGACTTAGCACACAAGCATGTGGAGCTGTGTCCTTAGCAAGTAGAACACACAAGTCCAAGAGTCCCATTACCTTCACTCCCAGGAACCCACTTGGGGTATCTGTGCTTCTACTCCCCGTAAGTATAGACTCTAAGTGGCTAAGATGTCCTGACTTCCAGAGGAGTAACAAAAACCTCCACAAAAGAACAAGGATCTCAAACTCCTGCAATAGTTGCCACCTAGCCACTGTGCATTCCCGTGCAAAAGACAAGCAGGCAAGAAAAAAAGTCACCTTCCAGGCAAGGACAATTTACCCTGATTGTTAAGAGAAGGCAAGACTACTATAAATTTATGTGAGGATGGAAGAAGACATCAGGCACCCAGGTGACCCACTTAAGTATCTGTCGGTGCTCCCTCCCAATTCTGAAAGCAAATTGACAAAATCTAATAGCTGTGAAAGTGGCTTGAGAAGGACACAGTGACCAGGATCCCAAGCCCTTTGGGGTCACTCCTCTATGCTTGATATCCAGCCCATCAGAATTGTTCACTGTGGTTAAGGGATATCTAGAAAAGGTGGTTTAAAAAATAAGAGATAATGAAACATCAGAGATCAAGGATGACGATGGTTCTGACATCAGGGGTAACAGCGGGGCCTGAAATTCATCCCACATGCTTTCTTCTTGTATGTATCCCTGAGAAAAGAGGCCTGCTTCCAGAGGACTGGGTACCAGATGAGATGAACTTTCATAAACAAACAAATATGAACTCCCTAAAGGGAGAGGTATAGAAGATGTGATGCACTGTCCAGAACCCTTTCTGCATGAAGACATTCATTCCCCCAGCTCCCAAGAGTGTTACCTCCTAAGCTTTCATGGTTGAGTTCCTCCCAGGGTTCACCTTCAATCCAAGGGAGCCACCTCATCCTGAGATATGGTACGTCTTCCCCAGGGGCAGTCCACACCCAGTGACTGGTTAAAAGTGGGGAGTGAGAAGGGGTTTTCTTCTATCTGGGACATCTCTGAAGTCCACTCCAACTTCACAGTATCCCATTCACTCAGTTTAGACTCTGCTGTAACTGAGTCACAGCTCAACTTCTCTGTCTGCTGAATGCTGGCTCCCTCCGTCTCTTCCAGTGGTGGTTCCAAGACAGCACTCCCCAGAAAGATCCTCTGAAGAAGGCATGGCAACTCACACCAGTATTCTTGCCTGAAGAATCCCATGGACAGAGGAGCCTGGTGCACTACAGTCCGCAGGGTCGCACAGGATCAGATATGACTATGTAACTAATACTCCCCAGGAAACCACCTGCATGTTAATCTTCCTCTCAACCCCCAACAATCAGACACCTCATCCTACCTTGATCCATTCTACCAATTCCCATGACGTGGGCCCAACTATCTCCCTGTAATAGCAATCAACTGATTCCAGCTGATTCTGCCTGTTTGGGGGCCAATATCATGATCAAACTAACTCACCTGTTGTTTCTCCACTTGCAACTTCAAATTCAATCCCCCCACACAATAGTATGCTGGAAGTTTGCTTTACCAGTTTTCATCTTTTGCTGTATCAAACACTTCCCATTTGTACAAATGCTGAGTTTTCATTAATAATGAGAAAACCTCTGGGGTGTCACAATAATTGTTAGGAGGATGACAGCTATGTACAATGAATGAGAAACAGTCGACAGTTAAGCCACCAGAAAAGATCCTTAAGCAATTTTAAAATAATATTTAAAAATATATAGACTTTACTTTCTGTCACAACTGAAGATATTTAAATACCATTTTCAAGTTTATAAGCTATTTCATCCTTTGTTCTAAGAATATCTATCCCAGCTTTTTTAGACGTTCAACTGAATTAATATTGTTAATGTATATAATGTTCCACTAAATGATAAACCATAACATACAGATGCACACAGAGGCTCCTCTGTCCATGTTATCCCCCAGGCAAGAATACTGGAGTTGGGTAGCCTTTCCCTTCTCCAGGGGATCTTCTCAACCCAGGGATCAAACTCAGGTCTCCAGCACTGCAGGCAGATTCTTTACCAGCTGAGCCACCAGAGAAGCCCTTAATATATATAATATTCAATTAAATTATAAACTATAACATACAGATGAACTTAAATCTTTGGGTATATAATTTTATACCAAATCATTAAGACACTGTGCACCCTCATCCAAAACAGACCATTGCCTCTAAGGGATCATAAACTAGAAAAATTAGAAGAAAAGAAAGATGCAAAAACAGGGGGCACTATTTTTTGTAAGTACTCTGAAATACACCATTAAATATGTGAAGCAGTAAAAACATACAATCTATGATTAAGCTCTTTTGAACACTTGATTCGATTCATCTTTTACTTTATTCCTTTACAAAAGTTTGTGATTTAATTTGAGATTTTTAAATTTCAAAATACATGATGGCACACTCCATTTAACAACATTATCACAATTTCCAGTGTGCAGAAAGTCACAGACCACTAGTTTCAAGTATCTGGCTCAAGTATGAAGAAGCCCTGTTCAGAGAAAAATTCACGAAATCGATGTTTCTCCATATTCTTCAAATAAAGAGGTCTGACTTTAAAACAAGACAATCATAACACAGTTAAACTAAAAATTAATGAATTTCCAATTGTGAACTATGAGTGCATAATGAATTTCAGGGCACTTCTCTGGCAACTGGACCAAATTAAGAGTTAAAGTTCTAAAGCCTCAACTGCCTCTGAAAATTTGGGGGGTGGTGATCAGTTAAAGAAAACATCAGCTGTTTAGAGATGCATGGCACTACAGCTGAATATAATACCTTTCCTGTTCTCCCTTAAAATGGTTTCCTATCGAAGCAGTTTCTGTATCAATCACACAATAGCCAGAATGGTACAGGGTTATACTATATGACACAATAACCACATTCAAAAAGCATAGGAAAAAAAAAAAAATCACTTCTATAGTAGCAAATGCTGTAGCTAAAAAGTCTAAAACAAATCACTAAACTGCACTAATTTGTAAGCTCTGAGGCTTAAGGAACTCCCTGGCAGCTAAGAGAAGGGCAGAGCTTGCAATCAACTGTCCTCTGGAGCACAACAAGATTTTTCAAGAAAAGAAACCCGTTGATATAGTCTCCTCAATTAACTCTGCAAAAAAAATGCCCAAGCAATACCCGGAGGGAACTCAAGGCAAAAATCAGGCCAAATACCACATTTAACTATCAATCTTACCAAGCCAGTGACTGTTAATCAGCCTGGGGGGAAATAAAGTACTACACTTGACAATGGTGGGGTTTTTTTTATAAGCATAACGCTTCCTATTTTACATGGAGGAAGAGAACTACTTCTGCAGAATATCTAGAAGAGCCATGTCTTCATTTTTACAGGTCACTAATTATGAATGTGCTTAAAATATCCTACCAGTCCAAAAATAAATTATAGCAGAGAGAGCCCTCAGTATGGGCATTTCGATTCTAAAAAAAATGAAATTATAAATCATATCTTCCTTTTCCAAGTAAGAAAACTGTGATGTGAAGTGCTGACATGAGCTACCTATATATATATTTCTTGGCCAAGAAGCTAGAATTTATACCCAATCTGCATTTCAAATATAGAGTGCTTGAAATGTCTCATAAATGGCACAAGATGATTCAGGTAACTTGTATGATTCTGTCATTAGTAGGTCTACACACACATATGTGAATATAATTTAATAATACATATAAGGATATATACAAATATTTATTTTTATATCCACTTCATATTTTATTTCAAATTCAGCCACCAGTAACTATATGGTAGTTAGTTAAACTTTATGAGTTTCAGATTTCTCATCTACCTCATTCAAAGATTATATAGTATGGCATAATGTATATAAAACTCCTAGAAGGTATGGCATACAGGAGGCACTTGTAAAATGGCAGTTATTCTATGAAATATTATGATATCCTATGTTTGATTATTTTTCAATGATAGATGGAAAAAGAAGATAGATAACCCAAGTAAATTAAACTTGGTTTAAAAATATATTTTAGAATCCACACTTGAAGACAGATGTGCCCGTTGCTCTAAAATCCCATTTTGGAAAAGAGGAAAGATCAGTATAAAGACCTGGCTACCAGAGCAGGAAGGATGGTCTTCTGAGTATGCAAGTGACTGGGCTTCAAGTTTATACATCACTGTACCGCCGGTAAAATAAACTTCATATGTATTGCTCTTATGCAGCTAAGAAACACTTCTCTTCTGTCAATTGCAAAAATACAGAAGGAAACAAAGTAATGGGAGTTTCTGAAAGTAATGTGGCAAACTGGAAATAGTACAAATATGAATTATCACAAAAGATATTTAAAAACAAAATGAATGTTAGAAGAGATACTGCACTCAACACTAAATCAGAGTCAGCTTTGTAAGGGAAGCAAGAAAGCCATCCAGTCCCTCAGTTCAGTTCAGTAGCTCAGTCGTGTCCGACTCTTTGCAACCCCTCAGCCTAAAGTTCAGTCACTGCTCCATAAGACCCGCTCAGAAAACAGAGACACATACACACCGTCACATAGACAGTTAAAATATATGAGTATATAGTCTACAGGATATACATATACACTCTATACACAAATATAGGTGTAGTTTGTGTATAGATAGAAAGATGGATATCTTCTTTACACTTTCTCTGAAGCTGGAGAGGTGCTTAAATTGTAAAGGTTTCAAAGTATTTACTTCTTTGCATAAAAACTTAGAGAGTTAAGGCATTAACCAGTGAGTTTTCAATGATGACAGAAAATTTAAAACTAAATGCTTTTTGAAATATCAAGCAAAATCACATCATTATAATTGAGTTCAACAGTAAATCATGAAATCACAGGGAGCAGGAAGAAGGCCACTTTGAATCCCAGCTGCTGTGACTGGAGGGATGTTTGTTGGTGCGACACAGGAAATCATCAGAGGATAAATAGCCTCTGAGTGAAAAGCCTGCAGCCCACTGGGAGTTATTCTTGTCTTGGGTAAAAAGGGGTAAGTTTCTAAATCCCAAACTCAACAGTGATGCTGTCATATCGTTCATAATATGGCAGGAACCGTCAAAATGGAAGAGGGCTGTGCCTCCTGAGGAAATTATACTTACACAAACCTACATATGATTAAGAACGGAATTAGCCCTAAATTGAGGTTTGATTAATTATGGACTAAAACAGAGAACTTTAATATTAATACAGCAACTCTGAACAAAAAAAAGGGTACAGGTAGTATAGTCCAGTGTGAAACACGAACTAAAAAAAATATAAGTGAATAAAAGAATAAGAGAAGAATCACAGCAATGGTGCAGAATAAGCCATGAAAAAGAAGAAACAAGTTCAGAACCAGGATAAAAACCATAATTATACAACTTCTTGATAATAACTTCACTAATTCTGATATATACCAAGATAAGACTGACAACTCCAGAACTACACCTCTACTAAACCTGTGCATGTCACAGAGTCTACTTGTGTGCAGACGCTTAAGTGACATGCCTAGCAAAGCTAGTATTGTTCATTCCATATAATGGGCAAAATTACTTTCAACTAATAATTTTGTTGGCTGTTTAAAGTCTTGACTAAAGATGACCTTTTGGTTTGGTTACAGTACATTACAAACATTCCCAACCATTATAGAGCTAATAATCTGACACTTAGAAAACTAGTCTGAAGAATTTCTCCAATGTACTTGATTATGTGAATGGGTACTATCGAAATGAATTATCTTTCACCCTTGGAAAATAGAAAATAGTGTTTACCAAGGACAATTTAAATCCACTGTATGCAAAAAGGCATTTTTTTAATGGTGTATAAGGTCCCAGACTTATCATTTAATTCTACAGATACTTTTTTTTTTTAATGACTATAGTGACTAGATGGGAAATAGCAATTTTAGTCACTCACTTTTGGGTCAGTTCAGTTGCTCAGTCATGTTCAACTCTTTGCAACCCCGTGGACTGCAGCACACCAGGCCTTCCTGTCCATCACCAACTCCCAGAGTTTACTCAAATTCATGTCCATTGAGTCAGTGATGCCATCCAACCATCTCATCCTCTGTCGTCCCCTTCTCCTCCCGCCTTCAATCATTCCCAGCATCAGGGGCTTTTCAAATGAGTTAGTTCTTCGCATCAGGTGTCCAAAGTATTAGAATTTCAGCTTCAGCGTCAGTCTTTCCAATGAATATTCAGGACTGATTTCCTTTAGGATGGACTGGTTGGATCTCCTTGCAGTCCAAGGGACTCTCAGAGTTTTCTCCAACACCATAGTTCAAAAGCATCAATTCTTCAGCCCCCAGCTTTCTTTATAGTCCAAAACATGACTATAGGAAAAACCAAAGCTTTGACTACATGGACCTTTGTTGGCAAAGTAATGTCTCTGCTTTTTAATATGCTGTCTAGATTGGTCATAAGTTTTCTTCCAAGGAGCAAGGGTCTTTTAATTTCATGGCTGCAGTCACCATCTGCAGTGATTTTGGAGCTCAAGGAAATAAAGTCTGTCACTGCTTCCATTGTTTCCCTATCTATTTGCCATGAAGTGATGGGACTGGATGCCATGATCTTAGTTTTCTGAATGTTGAGTTTTAAGCCAACATTTTCACTCTCCCCTTTCACCTTCATCAAGAGGCTCTTTAGTTCTTTTTCGCTTTTTGCCATAAGGGTGTCATCGGCATATCTGAGGTTATTAATATTTCTCCCGGCAATCTTGATTCCAGCCTGTGCTTCATCCAGTTCAGCAGTTTTTTTATGTACTCTGCATATAAGCTAATTAAGCAGGGTGACAATATATAGCCTTGACATACTCCTTTCCCAATTTGAAACCAGTCTGTTTTTCCATGTCCAATTCTAACTGTTGCTTCTTGACCTGCATACAGATTTCTCAGGAGGCAGGTCAGGTGGTCTGGTATTACCATCTCTTGAAGAATTTTCCACAGTTTGTTGTGATCCACATAGTCAAAGGCTTTGGAATAGTCAATAAAGCAGAAGTAGATATTTTTCTGGAACTCTCTGGCTTTTTTGATGATCCAACGGATGTTGGCAATCTGTTCTCTGGTTCTTCTGCCTTTTCTAAATCCAGCTTGAACATCTGGAAGTTCACAGTTCACATAATGTTGAAGCCTGGCTTGGAGAATTTTGAGCATTACTTTGCTAGCCTGTGAGATGAGTGCAATTGTGCAAATACACAATAAATCTGTGACAGCTTCATTTAATGATTTATTCTCACTTTATCTGATTTTATTTTTAAATTATCAATTACTTGTGTTCTTAAAAATAGATTCCTATTTTTCCCATTTGGACGTATCATTTTTATAGTGCTATTTTTCATTTAGTCTCAAAATGGCACGATATTGAGACTATTCTTGCTCCTTGATACAAAAGGGATATTTACACACATATTTGAACACATAAATATACTCATTATGATAAGGTCAGGGTGACATTAATAGTCTCTGGAGCTCATAAATGAGGCGGGATATACCAGCTTCCCACCCCAACTCCCAACCCCACCATTAAGGAGCAAAAGGACAAAGTCCAGGGTTATGTGAATTCAGAGGAGAATAGCCCAAGGAGCAACACCAGACACAGAGGTATACAAGATAGAGGATCAAATGGGATTCTTGTGCACATATGAATATCACATACACGATGTGAAATATACCACGTGAGTTATTTTCTGTTTGACAAATGAGAATTATTTTTTCCAGATTATAATTGCTTGCTGCTACTCCCTGCCCCCTTACTGTATTCTGAGAACCAAATGGCGCTCCTCCTAGAGTCCAATTGTTGCACCCCTGAGTGTGCCTTTCTAAGAAGACAGAAGACAGTTGCTATGTACGCTCCCTCTCCTCCAGATATAAAATGCAACCATACTTTATTTTTGCTGTTATTTACATTCTCCTTAGGTAACAGTCCACTTTCCTAAAAGTTTATTAGATATAGAAACTGAGGGGTAGAAAGATTAAGAAAAATTGTTTTTTGCCTGTGCTCATGAAGTAGAGCAGCTGGTGAATGAAAAGAAAGCCCAAGTTCACCAAGAGTTTTCAACTACATCATCCTTCTCTGAATGAGGATGTTTAAAAATAATAATAAAAGCACACATCTTTCTTTTCTTAAGGGCAATGAATCCATTTCAGTTGCTGTACATTTGTAAAGAACATGATGTTTTAAGTCATTCTGGACTCACAGTTCACTGCTTCTAAGTAGTAGACAGTCTAAAAAAGCTTTGATAAGTCTTTGACTTTAACTCCAAAAGGATCCCCTACGTAAGTTCAAAGCTTCCCAAGACTACCTCAAATTGGGGAGGGCTCAGTATCCTACCAGAACTTATGAGATAACTGTCTTATCTTCTGATGAGCAGGTTAGGTGGCTTCACATTGAACAGACACAAACCTAGGAAGCTGGTGGACATAAATACCTGAGCAAGTTTCAGGGTATTATCCAGTAAAATTTATTTCATAGATTTACAAGCTTTGGGAAGGGAGAGTTACCAAAGGTTAAAGGATGAACACATTTTTCTAGTTGGAGCAAACTCTGGAGAAATTGCTTAGGCTTAATACTAGACAAGTGCTGGAAAAGACTCTTGAGAGTCCCCTGGACTGCAAGGAGATTAATCCAATCAATCCTAAAGGAAATCAATCGCAAATATTCACTGGAAGGACTGATGCTGAAGCTGAAGCTCCAATACTTTGGCCACCTGATGCAAAGAGCCGACTCATGGGAAAACACCTGACCCATTGGAAAAAACCCTGAAGGTGGGAAAGATTGAAGGCAAAAGGAGAAGGCGGTAGAGGATGAGATGGTTAGGTAGCATCACCAATGCAATAGACGTGAACTTGAGCAAACTCCGAGAGACAGTGGAAGACAGAGAAGCCTGGCATGCCACGAGGAAAGCCCCACATACAGTCTATGCGGTCGCAAAGAGTTGGAAACGATTTAACGACTGAGCAACAACAACAAATTGCAGGGTTATTTTTCTTTCTGCCCCCTGTTCCCGCAGCTGGAATCCATGCTGTAGCACTGCCCGTTCCTTCCTTCCTACCTATACTCACCAACCTACTTGAAAGAATCAAATCAGGATGTAACAGCTTTTTCAAGTTTCCTCCAACCATGGCAGCTATCAATGCTTTCTCCTGTCTTGGCACAAATGTTTGTATATTTCTCAGAGTCTAGAATGTTTTTCCACTTGGCTTTATCTCCTCAATTAACTTCCAAACTCTGAGTTCATGGGGGCCTCCAGCTCTTCAGTAAGAAGTGGACCTGAGGTGAGGCCTGGATTCAATTCACAGCTCTGCAGAAATAACAGAGAGAATGCCCCAATGTCTAATCTGTGTCTATCTATCCTTATGTACAATCAATTAGCAGGTAGGATAATCTGGTCCACTGAGACTATAGGCCCCATTTAAGAATTCTTCATTTTTCCCATTCAGGAGAACAAAAAAATCTCCCTGAAGATCCCTTTATGTCAAATGGTAGCCATTTTTTTCTTCCTCTGTTTGACATGCATGAACAAAGTTCTATTTAGTTAAAAAAATATATTTTTTGCTGTCTTGCTGTCACTTAAAGGGCAATGCTGTTTTCAGGCCAGCATTTTATTTCCTACTCACCCCTTTGAGATTTCAATGCCCTTTTTTGCTGTCCTTTAGGACTACGGGAGGCCTAGCTATGAACCAACCCTTCCTCTCTCACATATATATATGTATTTCCCTTTCCACAGAGTCACTCCATTATTTTTTATCCCTCCCACTCTCATCACAACAAAACAGGACAAGAAATATGCTGCTTGCAGATATGGTAGCATGTCACATATCTGACCTCATCTGCCAACCACATCATAGTCCTTGGTACAGTTTTGTCAGGGAACAGTAAGAAACTGATGTCTCCTATTCTTATGCAAAGTCATAGAGGTAGCTTACTAAAAGATAGAAAGAATAAGTTACATCATAATTTCTAATACCTTTACTCCTCCCATAATATGTCTTTAACTGATAAATTTATGGTAAATGTGTAATAATAGCCAAAGGAAAACAATGTTCCTAATATTTGAAATTCTTTTCTGTGATGATGAACTCCTGGGGAATGTATGATCTGGATTGTGAAATGGAAATCACCTTTCTTCCTGAATTCAATTACATCAACAGGAAAGGAAATAAAGTGTTTTAAAACAAAGATTAGAAATGGTATCTTGGAAATAGGATCTTGGCATAGTTTCTTGGAAAGGTAGTAAGAAACCAATATAAAAAAGCTTAACTAGGTGGTATAGTTAAGAACAAAACTGGAATTGTACTGGCATAAAATGGGAAATAACTAAGTGCATACCCCAATAAAGAAGATGAGGAATTTTAGCAAGATGGCAAAAAGGATCATTCCGGCGAGTAAGTCTGGACTGCGGAAAAAGAGTTGTGAAATTTCTTTCTGTAAAGAAAAGTCACAAAGAACATAGGACCACTGTCTGACTAGCATAATACAAAGCTATTGTGTCATAAATTAGTGAGATGACTTAATGCCATCATAAAGTCTCTTCTTCCTTGCAACTTTATGATTTTACAGAACCAAAAGTTTATTAATTGGATTTGAAAATAAAAGTAGGATACAGCGCTCTATGAATGAAATCATTTATTCAGTCTGCTCTAAGTAATATATTTACATTGACAGTCATTGAAGCAAAGAAATGAAATTTCATTTTGAGGGACTATTCAGTTAATGGCAATTACAGTGAAGCTAAAAACGTTCACCCTATTCATACTTGAAATGCATTCAGTATAATACTTTGCTTGTCCTACTAAAAAGCCAAAAGGGAAAGTAAGATCTTCCCCAATTCAACTGGGAGCTGATAGCACATTCCTTAGTTCACTGCAGTTGCCAAGAGCTCAGTTCCAGGACTAGGAGGGTATAACTGGCTCTTTGCCTTAGATTTTGTTGATTGCAAGCCTTGAGCCTAACTCTTCCAAGACTCTTCCCAAAGCATGAGAACCAAGCCCGAGAACATGAATGATGAATTATCTTTATAGTTGGAAAGCAATCCAAGACCACAGTTCCTAACACTATCTTAAGACATAAACTGAACCCATAGGCTAATGCAATTAGCTGCATCCCCACGAGTCTTACCCCAGTTACATTATAACAGTACATTTTAAGAATACAGAGCACATTTTTTCCTGAAGAATTTTCCTGAATAATTTCTACTTATACCCCGTTTCTCAAAATAAGTTCAAGGTAGTTTGCCTTACAAAACAAAACAAAAACAATTTTACAATATCAGTAAAAAGAGTTGGTACCAGAGGCAATAAAATTAAGCAAAGATGATGAAAAAAAAATGCATTCCTTGAATTTCTTTTATGACATCTATTCACCAGAATTGCTTCACCCCTAAACTTTTAACCTCTAATTCCTGTCAGGACCCTGGCATCCTCACTGATTTGTTCACTAGAAAATGATTTCTTAGGCTTGATGTACAACCTGGTCAATCTAAAATACTTAATAAATCACTTAGAGGCTTCCCAGGGACAAACAGGACATGAGTAATTAATACTGTATAAAATAATCTGCTCATCTGGCATGTGAATTTAACCAGTAAGGACATAACCAGTATGTAAGTAACATAACCAGTAAGGACAACTTTGAATGAACAAAAATCATCTCAAGATACAAAGGACAGCCTACTTTTTCTTGTGATGGTGACCAAGGTGGTGATGATTAAGGATGTGCTGTGTATGTGTGTGTGTGTATTATCAGGTGCACATAGGGATAGTGGAGTGAGAAGTGGGAAGAAAAAAGGTTAAAGCTAACTGTATACGAAAGAGCTTCAGATTTACTTTTTTAAACAACATTCAGTAAAGTCATCCTACCTCCTCCCATAGAGGATGTAGTTATTAGTCACTTAGCTAGGAACAGCTAATATGTGTTCGCTCAAAAAGCAGTACCTGATCACAAGCCTTCTCCAAACTCAAACGGGATAAAAATCACAATTCATTGTACCTTGGGATAATCTTGCCATGAGAATGGCAATATTCTGGGACCAGATGTAATGGTCAACTGACCTTCCAGAGCACTTTTATCCCTTTGGGTCAAGCTGTACATTTAGACTCAACCCACTGACAGTCTGAAATATCTTCCAGATCCTTCTTATCTACCTTATCCTTTGGTTCTCAATTCCATCCATCTTTTCTGTCAGTTACTGCCTGAGGTGTCATTCTTAAAATTTGTGAGATTAATTGATATTCCTTGAATTGAAAGCATATAGCTTGCTAATTTGTCATACATGTGTTGATAAATTTATTCTATTTACTGTTTCTAGCACATCCTGCAAGCTATTTACAGGCAGTACATTAACTATATTAAGACACCAAGTCATCAGTTGATTTGGATCCCCTTAAAAACTATTCAAAGACATTTACTTGGTTTTTCAATTGCAGTGGGGATTTGTTCTGCACTAATGTAGTTATAAGGCTTCTCTGGTGGTTTCCCTTTCAGAGGGTAAAGTGTCTGCCTGCAATGTGGGAGACCTGGGTTCGATCCCTGGGTTGGGAAGATCCCCTGGAGAAGGAAATGGCAATCCACTCTGGTACTCTTGCCTGGAAAATCCCATGGAAGGAGAAGCCTGGTAGGCTACAGTCCATAGGATCACAAAGAGTCGGACATGACTGAGCAACTTCACTTCACTGGTGGCTAAGTAAAGAATCTGTGGAGATGTGGGCTTGATCTTTGGGTCAGGAAGATCCCCTGAAGAAGGAAATGGCAACCCACTCCAGTATTCTTGCCTGTGAAATCCCGTGTACAGAGGAGCCTGGTGGGCAACAGTCCATGGGGTCGCAAACAGTCAGACATGACTGAGTGTTACTAAACAACAACAATGATTATAACAGCAATTATCATCTTTTACTAATCTCCTTGGAAATTATAATAGGTCAGAGGTAAAAAATACAGTAGTTTTTTTTTTCCTTTTTAAAGAAGACAATTGTGAAGTTTACAAGAGATATGACTCTCAAAATTATGGAATTATCAACAGTTTCCTTAAAAATCAAGTTAAACATTCACAGAATAATTTACAAAGAAAGCTTTAAAAACTAGGAAAATACTTTGGATCACTCTGCTCTAAGTTTTGCACTAGTATACACTTAACTGTGGTTTACATTTTGACCCTGAATGGTATATTTACTAGTTTTCCTAAACTTAATGCAATGGATTTAGTGCAACAAAATTCACAATATCAAAAATGGGTACCAGTTCACAGTTCTTTAACGACTTTTTAGTTTCAGTGATGTTTAGTACAGTAAAAAGGAAATTAAAATAAAACTTTATGATTCCAAGATTATTTTACTAAAAAGGTTTGACTCCAAATAACATTTTTAAATTCAAGATGGGACAATATATAATTAAGAAAACTGATTCTGAAGACTACACAAATATAGATATCTACAGGGAAAAATAGAATTTCAAAAATTGCTTTTTAATAACATCAGAATCATTGGTGAACGGTAGACAGGCAGATATAAATCAAAGGATAATCTTCCTTACCCATTTGCCACATATCCACAAATCTCAGCTACTATGAAGTAAGTCTGCTAAGCAATATTCCCAGATAAATGACAGTAAGTTCCTAGTTTCATAGCAGAAACTTTTATACTTAAGTAGTTCACAAAGGACCAAACAGATCAAGCACAAGGGGAAGATGATTAGAGTTAACTTGAGACAATATAAACTATGCATTAAAGCAAATATTCCCAATTACTTTAAAAAAATCTGAATTTCAAGCTCAGAATTTTCCAGGAGAGCAGTACAAGAGTGAGGGACTGACCAGCTATTTCAAAGAAGAAAAGTCACAGTGATATATTTCTAAATCTTGTAATTAATTTTAGACCACAATGAAATGATTTTGCCTAAACTACCTATAAAATAATTTTATTTCCTCTTGATCCTGGCTACTAGAAGACAAAATTAAGAAGTAATCCTTTGTGTGTACCATGGATGGTTTTAGATCTGCAAATACAGGCAAATAAAGGGATACAAGGGCATAGACTTTTATGCTAGCAAAGTTCCTACCTAGTCTTTGATATGTCTGTTTATAATTGCCCTGCTTTTTTAAATTAAATTATTTTCAAGACTCCTTATGTAAAATATTCAAAACACACTTTTTATAATCTTACACTAACTCTTATTATCTATGTCTTTTTTACAGCTGATCAACGTTTTATGCTTAAATAAAAATAAAATCTTCTCTTCCCCATAAATGCTTTGACAAATGAAAATAAAGCTACTTCAGGTTAAGAAAGGTCATGGTTTACAAAGTCAAAGCAATGGAATTTGCAGTTTTATCAGTGGTTCTCAGACTTTAGCTTACATCATAATCATCACCTGAGGTGAAAAACCCAGAATGTGGGTCCCATACTCAATTTCTGATTTAGAAAGCCTGGGAGGGGTCTGAGAATTTGCATTCCTAACAAGTTCCCAGGGGACACTGATGCTGAAGGTTAGGAGTACCCACTTTGAGAATCTAACTTCTGTGACATAAAAGACAGATTTGAAAATAGATAAATATAGTTTTCGCCCATCTAATAGCTATGACATTTATAAGGACTAGATATGCTGCCTAATTTTCACACAAAGCCAATTCTATTCCTAGCTAAGTGACTAATAACCACATCAATATTTAAAAAAAAAAAAAGACCACGGCCTTCATTACTAGGATCAGCTCAGTAGCAGGAATGCTTCCTCCCTTAATGTCAATCAACTTGAGCACAGGATCATTTTGATGCAATTGTTCTTGGTTTGTTTCCACTCCTAGATCTTACGCTTTTCCACTACCCAATATGAAACTTGCCAGGGCAAATAATCTAAATGACAAAAAGTGACAGAAAAATGGAACACTGACTTTCTAATCCAGACAGTTCCAAAACATCCCTTACCCACCCAATTGTCTCACTTCTCCTTATCTCTCTCTCTCACACACACACACATATATTAAAAAAAAAAAAAAAAAACCCTCTGTTTATTTGGGTTAATATGAACCAATGGGAGAGAAATAAAGACTTGGATAAACAGAATTCAGACTCTCTCAGACTAGGGAACAGCTTCCTGAGAAGGTTCTATCGTTTATCTGCAACATTGGTCTGCCCTTTGAATACCAGCCACTCTCAGATGCCACACATCAGTGTCCAGCAAAAGTCAAAAGAGCTCTAAATGAATTCCTGCTGCTCAAGGCCCACCTCCTGCCATCAGCCAAGCGGGTAAGACCTCTGGAGAGTCTAGGCATTTCCCTCCTACATGCACCACCACCACCACCAAGAAAGCTCCCAATTTCATTCTGGAAAGAGGGAGTGCGGAGAGAGGAGATACTCAGATGCTTCGAGATGGGAGAGAGTGGGGATCTCTTGACCAGAGCCAAGGAGGGAGGCACGAAGACAGGCAAGGGGAGTGGCCGCTGAAGCCCAGCACAGACCAGTGCTCGCCGCTCCAGACCCTCTCCCTCCACCCCCAGCACGGCTCAGGCCTGGACTAGACACCGCGGAGAGAGTCAACGCTCGGTCGGATTTCGTGCCTCGGTTCGCAAACAGCTGCCCACCGCGCACTCTGGCTCCCAGAGTTCGAGGACTCAAGGTCCCCTGGCATCTGCGCCCACTCCGAAGTCACTTCTAAGGTCCGCGCTTCCACGGGCACTCATGCCCTTTCCCCCCCGGGCAGCCTCTGCGGTGCTGGGGCCTCTCCCCCAGGGAAATGGAAATCACAAGCCAGGGGTCGAGGTTGCGGCGGGCGGGGGGGGGGGGGGGGGGGGGGTACGTGGAGTGTGTTGATGTGCAAATTTCATTTTTTCTATGTCGGCCGTAGCCTAGATGCCTTGGGTGAGTCTCGGCCTGCTGTCCCCTCAAGGGCTGTTCTCCTAACCCTCCCACCATACCTCGAGAATACAAAAGTTATTTTTCCTTTCTGTCACCGCCTGCTTGTCCCAGGTGAAAACGTACGTTTCAGTTCAGCCAGAGCCTGAGGGTGTGTGTGTGTATTTTTCAGTCCCGAAAGCCAAGGGTGCCAACTGCTGACAGGCAAAGGAACCTGGATTTGCTCTTGAGGACTTAAAAACATCAGAGTTAACAAGCTTGCCCTTCTCTCGATCCTAACCCGTCCAGTCCTGGGTTTTCCAAAGAACTGAGATTATGTTCCAGTTGCAATGAGCTCGCGTCCTGCCCCAGAGCCGAGACGCGCGGACTTGGCTGTCCGTTCATTCATGCATTTGCTCATCCATTCACATAAACATGTTCCTTAATTGCGTCTGGCACCGAGAATCTTGCCTGCTATTTTCCCCTCCCAAGTCAGTGCTCATGGCAACGGCTGGTGCAGAATGTAACTCGACTGTCAACCCACTTCCTGAGCCGGAAAATCAAGTCAAGGAGGCATTCCTCTCCCCTCTCTCCCCCCAAAGAAGGAAAAGGTGGGAAGAAGAAAGCTGGGGGAGGGGGATGGAGGGCAGAGAGCAATGGGAAGCTCACTAGGGTCACATTCGAAGCTTCCCTTCGGAGGAAACGGCGACACCGACGCCAAAGCCTCCAAGGAGCCCAATAACCCTTAAACCCAAGACTGCTAGAGCTCCGGTCCCCAAAGGGGATAAATCAAGTGCAAAGTCACTCATTCCCACGAGTGCGGGGCTGCCGGCCCGACCCAACTCGGAACCCGAACCGAGACGCTGGGAGAGCGGCTCGCAGCCCAATCCGCAGCGCGCTCGCTGCCTCCTTATCGCTCCCAATAACGTGATGAAGTGTAAATCAAAAGCCACGCCGGGAGGGGCCCCGGAACGGCGCGAGTCGTGCATTTTCGCTCAGCAGCCTATCTTACCTAAGAATCACAAGGTCACGATAGCGTCGCGATTCCACTCACCGTACACTCCTTGGCCAGAGATCCCCTCCAGGAGGACTGTCAGCAGCCACACGAGACCGTACACTAAATCCATCTTCACGTGAACATGAACATATCCAGCCCGGGGGGGAAGCAGCGGGACCTTCTGGAGGCCGGCGGCTAGCCGGGCGCGCTCCGCACGCTCCTCAGCGGAGACGAGGTGCACGGGAATCGCTCGCGGAAGGGAGAAGCGCCGTGCGTCCGTCCTTTCCCAGCGGCGGCCGAGAGCGGAGCGCAGGAGCCCCGCACACCCCACACTCATGTACACACACACACACACACACACACACACACACACACACACACACACACACACTCACAACACAATACCCTGACACAGACTTCCACGCACGCCGCACTCACACCGGGCGCCTGGGAAAATCGCAGACGCCGGGGAGGAGCAGGGGGCGTGCTGGGAAGCGCAGCCGCGAGGAGAAGGGTTCTTCAGGGGAGCCGGCTCGAGTCTCCGCAGCGGCGGCGGCGGCGGCGCGCTGGGCCAGCGGCGGGTGCGGGCGAGGGGCCGGGTGTGCCGAGCGGTGCGAGCCTGGCGCGGGCAGCCAGGGAGCAGGAAGTGGCCTCTGACTCGGGGCACCGAGCAGGGGCTTCCTCGCTTGGGTTCGCCTTTACAAAGTAACTCGCGAAGGTCCCCGGAGGAGCGTCAAGCGGCGGCAGCGGCCCGCCGGTCCGCAGTCCGGAGCCCCCAGCCCTGCTGTCTTGCCTTCCCCCATTCCATCAGTTGCCATTGCAACGCCAATCCTGTTACACGATACAGGCTCGCATCGCCGAGCAGGGAGAGGAGGAAGAGGAGGAGGAGGAAGAGGAGGAGTGGGGCTAGGGGTACGGGGGTGGGGAGAAAGGGAAGGGAGGAGGGGGAAGGAGGAGAGGGACCGGCAGGGCGCAGAGTGTGCGTCTGGAGCTCTCTCGGGCACCAGCCTCAGCTGCCGCCACTGCCACCGCCGCCACTGGTCTCCAAAATAGCCTTGAGCGCCCCGCCAGCGAAGAGGGGTCTCAGGCCCGCCGCACCAATTCCGGGAGCCGAAAGCAGAGTCCAGGCACCGCCACTTGCAAGAGAGAGAGAAAGCCAAGCAGAGACCGGATCGCACACACGTCTACGCGTGCCCACCGGCACCGCGCGCGTCCTCTTCGCTTCCGCGCTGCCCCCGCCAGGTGGAGGGATGGGGGCGGTCGGGACAGGCGGGAGTTTAGAGGAGGGAGCCGCAGAAGGGGTTCCCCGCCTGGGCTAACGTGGCGCTGGCATCCGGAGGTGAACGCGGGAGCAGCTGCCTGAGG
Organism: Dama dama; assembly: GCF_033118175.1. NCBI lineage: Eukaryota > Metazoa > Chordata > Mammalia > Artiodactyla > Cervidae > Dama > Dama dama. The sequence goes on along the minus strand of NC_083692.1, from coordinate 61,328,232 downwards.
AGGACCCCGGCTGCGTGGCCGCCGCTCGGGCCCCAGCTGCGGCGGAGGTGCCCGAGCTGGGCGGCGGGGCGCCGAGGGCTCGACGCCGGCCGGAATCCCTGGGTGTGCGCGGGGGTGCGCGCCGCGGAGGCGGAAAGGAGACGGAGGAGGAGGGCGAAGCCGAGAGCTGGCTGCCGAGCTGCCGGGCTGCCGGAGAGGAGGGCTGTGTGTGGTCACGTTGTGCGCTACGTGCTGAGAGCGCGAGCTGCTAGCCGCAGCCGGGCGACGTCAAAGCCGGGTGCGCGGCTCGGTCGCCTTCCTCCGCGCCTCCTCTGCCTCCTCGGCTCCTCCTCAGCTCTGCCTTTCTGTGTCAGCCCAGGGGCTCATCAGTATGGACAGCGCCGAGAGGCTCCGCGAGGCCGGCGGCAACCGGCCTCCAGCCTTCCCCGAGAGCCCGTCGCCCCCACCTCCCGGACCTGCGCGGCCGCGGATGCCAGTTAGCATTGCTGATTCCGCTGTTGGCGTCGGCACGCCGAAAGGCCGGCTACCGCCTTAGACCTCGGGTGACTACAGGACACACCGTCCCCTCCCCGCCGCCCGAGGTTTCCCAGGAGCCGTTCTGCTTGACTAGAGGGCAGAACAGGCCACCACGCTTGGGAACGGCACCGTTTCTTCCCTATATCTGTTCTTTTAAAGAGAAATATGGTCATCACAGCAATGAAGGCTCTTAGGGGAAAACACCTAAGAGTTCAGAGATTAGTCTGTTTAATATGCAATGTCGCCTACGAAAGTTAACCGCTTTGAAAAATCTTTTCTCTGAAAGACGGAGTCTCTCATGGGGTCGAGCTCGCCCTGATGTTGGAGGAGCTTAAGAAATTCATAGTCACAAAAGGCTCAGGAAATGCAAAGCACCTGTGATTTACACTGGAACCAGTGTAGAAATAGTTCACCTAAAATTAATCGGGGGAAAACTGAGAATATAAGTAGTGGTTTGTGATTTCTGTAGCCATAATTATTAGTGCTTCCTGGGTGCAGTCCACTTTGTCGAATGTATTCTTCACTCTTCAAACAACATATGGATGGGGAAGTGATTAAAATAGCTAAAAACGTGCATTTATACATGTGTTTAAAAAAAAGTAATTGCTATGGAAAATCTGGAGCATAGTATTCATTTATCCGCTCCCATAATAGACTGATATAACACACTGCGGGTCCCTCTCTGCTCTGGCTGGGAGGGGTGAGGGGGCGGGGATGGGGGTGTTACCTCCTAGCACTAGGAAATGAATAGTCCCCATTGTTTCCACCAAGGTCCTTTTCCTCACTTAAGTGAATTATGCATATTGTTTTTACCGAGTGTGAGCTACTGTTTATGCTCAGTGTTTTCAAGTTAAGAGGAACTAATGTTGAGAAGATCCCAAAGGATGCCTTAGTGTTAAGACCCCTTGTTTATGAAATGCCACTTTTACATTGATATAATTATCACTCTAGAAGCAAAACTCAGTGCGTGGCATTTGTGAAGGGGAGTGAGTGGTCAGCTGAGGTCCGCTCACTGGTCAGCTGAGGGGGACTGGCTTCTGTTTCAGGATATCAGTCTTTTAGAAGTAAGTGAATTCCTGCATACTGCAGCAGCTTCCGGGGTAGTCAAGTGCAACTCCTCTCTCAGTTGGCTGCTAATAATGTGTCTTGTCCATGAGGCGTTTGCAGATTTTAGGCACTGGTGTTCTGAAATACTACTTAACCTGTATATTTGTACTGTCCTTTTTTGACTTCTATTTACGGAACCATAGGTTATTTGATTGACTGCAGGACTCTAGATGGAAATATTTTATCATCCCCAAAAGTCGGTATATCACTTTAAAAAAGAAACCCCACACTAAGTCAGTATCTCTACTGTGGATGACTCTGCTTAACCTGCCACATCAGGATGGAAGCTTCAGGAACTTCGTGCCTTTCTTTTCCATGTAATGCATACCTCTGCCTAGGGAAGGACCAAACACCCACGGAGCCCCCAGCATTCCTGACTGAGATATTTGGAGCTTGTAGAGAGCTTAGAGAACCCAGTCATTTTATACTTTACTTTGGTTGAGGAAACAACCAGGTATAGTTACTCTGGGACAAGTCTTATCCTGGATATTGAACATTCAAAGATATACAGGACAGAATCCCTTCAAAAAAGACACAATCTAGTGGACAAGGTCACGCAGGCACCACTACTTCTGTTGACACTGTATGTGTGTGCTTAGTCGTGTCCTACTCTTAGTGACCCTATGGACTGTAGCCTGCTAGGCTCCTCTGTCCATGGGGATTCTCTGGGCAAGTATACTGGAGTGGGTTGCCATGCCCTCCCCCAGGGGATCTTCCCAGCCAAGGGATCGAACCAGGTCTCCCACATTGCAGGTGGATTCTTTACAGTCTGAGCCACCAGGGAAGTCCTGACACTGTAAGTGCTATATAAAGAAACTCCCAAGGCAAATGGTGGCAGATTTTACATGCAACCATTAATCAGGCTAAATGACAGAATAAAAATGGCATTGTACCTAATATGTTTTTTTTCCTATGAATTTACTAGATTGATTGCTTACACAATCAACTGGCCAGTTAAATCAATCATGGTTTTTGTTTGGTTCATTTCCGTAAAATTTAACAGTGTTTAGGATGCCCTGACCAAATAAGCAGGATGGATCCAGCCACACCTTAGCACCAACTACTGAAGGCCTCCAGATGGTGAGCCTGAGCTGAGTCTAAGGAGGATCAGGGAGCTGTTTTGGCAGAGAGAAGAGGAGATGCTCCAGAAGGCAGGTCTGAAGGCTGTAATGAAATCAGGACCAGCATAGTCTGTGTGGCCCAATTAGTGCACTCTTCTACACTTTAAGAATCACCAGCTTCTTGGATTTTGCATAGTGAATATGGAAATTGTATAGAACCTCAGAGGAGTCCCACACTGCATTACTGCCAGGGCCTAATATTCACTACTCTGTTCCTAACAGGAGCAACAATGGACACTTATCATTTATGATGACAAGGCGGGGAATATTTAGGGTCACTCCTCTGATAACCCTAATTATCTTAATAACCCATTAGAGTTTTATTGACTATAATTTCATTTTAAATTTCTATCTCTGTCCTCCAGTATAAGCAAGATATTCCATCCTGGTCAGCATGAGAGAGGTAATGTAATGGAGGGAGTCACAGTTTGACACAAAATCCACTCAAGATAGTGGAACAGAAATGGGAAAAACTAAAAACTCAGGAAAAACAGGTAAGTAGGCAAAATCAGACCAACAGTAGCAAATTTGTCCTTTCTTTTTAATCTAGCCTCTTCCCACAAATACCAGGTTTTCTATATTATTTATGGTTACTCCCTTGAAAGTGAAAATGTTAGTCGCTCAGTGGTGTCAGACTCTTTGCAACGCTATGGTCTGTAGACTGCCAGGTTCCTCTGTGCGTGGAATTCTCTGAGCAAGAATACTGGAGTGGGTTGCCATTTCCTTCTCCAGGGTATCTTCCCAACCTAGGGAACAAACCTGGGTCTCCTGCATTGCAGGCATACTCTTTACCATCTGAGCCACCAGGGAAGCCCTTATGGCTCTTTAAATCACCCAGACTCCCATACACACTATTCCATTTTTAGCTTATAAAGTCAAACAAGAATCTAAAAATCATCAGTGGTATATAGTAATGTCTGGGGAGTTGTGCATCCTGACCTGTTGCTCCATTCTTTTTATGCTTACTTTATTCTTCATGATCACAAATTTCTGGCTCATATCATGGCTTGTTAGGAATGTAAACCACCCTGAGTCATTCCTCAGTTGGCTACATATTTGTATCCTTGGCCTGCTCCTTTAATCTTGAAAGTAAATATATTTATAATATTTCCAAAGTCAGTCAAGGCAAGCTCACTGTTCTATGGCCCAGACACGTACCTGAGACCATGAAACATCACCTTCTCAACCTCTGCCCAATGGACCAGATCTCTTTAAAGTTAACCTAGAGGACAGCAAAGTTTGATTAACCCTAAATTAGAACAACTTCTGTAGGGCATAGTCTTCTATGCTAGTAAATTTTCTTTAGCCAAATGCCTATTCACTTGGTTTATTTCCTGCTACTTAGTAATAGCTTCCATCATGCAAGTTTGGAAGTCCAAGCAGCATCACGTGGAATTGACTGTTTCAGATGATAGATACAATTTTCTATCAAAGACCCAGAGCATAGCATTAGGGATTCCGCACGCATCATTTCCAGGAGACAGGGTGGGTGGGGGCAGTCGTTCATAAGAAGCAGAATCCAGACACTGGTGACAAGTATGAGACAAGGATTTCACTTTGGGAAACAGTATTATCCCTTGACAAGGCTTTAGTGAGAATGGGAAGGTCAATGAGAACTAGTAACTACTAATATTAGAAATAAGGCATGACATCAGATCTGCTTTGTATGGACTGAGAGAAGTCAAGGAGATGTATGACTTGAGGAAACAGCAAGGTACTCAAAGAATAATCCCTAGAAATAGTGAATCCAGGGTCCAAATAATAAAGGAGATGCCCAGGAGAGGCTGATTAGAAGAGGACTGTTTTGAGAGGATGCCAAGGTAATTTGTTGCCAGATGATGGGGCTAAGGTCTCAGGTATATTGTGGCTGCCAGTGAAGAACACTGACAAACAGAGGAAAGTTGAGGCAGAGACAGAAAACATGAAACAAGGTCTTTGAGATTCTTGATACTCTTATTATCAGCTTAAAATACCAAACTTCTGAGAGTTTTTAACTCATTTGGTAAAGAGCATTCCCTCTCATAGGCCCTTCTTCTTTCAAGACAGAAGGAAGTGTCTGCTAGTTTCTAGTTATAGACTTCTGGGATCTTGTGAAATATTCATGTTTTCTTTACAGTTTGTATCTTTAACCCATAATTAGTTTTAAAGGTCTGTCTTAATATACCATAGTCTCCTGACTTTAGTAGCTCTGCCCTAGATTTACTCTTATTCTGACATGTCTCCCTTGCACTATTATTATAATTCTGATACTATTTAGGGAACAAACCCAATGCTGATTTGTTCCAGAGCAGATGTTCAGTGCGGGGGTATATAACATAGAAGGTAAAAGTCTGAGCTTTGACATCAGATTGACTTGAGCTTGAATTTCTGATGTCAGTGTGACCTTGACATTTCCCATATCCCATACAATGAAAAGGGCAAGAGGTTACTAAGAGTTTGTTTTATTTATTATATATTATATTTTTTATTATATATATATATATAATATATTATTTATTATATAAAGTAATACATGAGTGTTACATAGCTCAGCACCTGGCTTAAGCAATACATTATTATCATTTTGATTATTGTTAATATTTTTCATTAACATTTGTTAATTGTTGGAGACCACTAGTAATGGGCCTCCTAACTAGAATGGGCTCCATTCTGAGGTTAGCTGACAGCTTGGAACCTTTGGTTTCATAAGGATGATGAAATGTTTTTCTCTAAAAGCATTACTTCACTTGCTCTTATTCAGAGTTCATCTGTCCTATTTCTGTCCAGTCACATTGAACTCTCAAGTCTTTCCACAGTTTATCTGTAACAGTTTGGCATTTCAGTACTTAGGAATAGCTGATAAGTTGAAATTTTGAGAGTACCGTTCTACTTCAAGATTTTTTTTTTTGAAACTGCTGCATCCCTAGATGTATCCTTGGAGAACTCAACAGCTTAAATATTAAAGCAGAGAAGTTTCTGCTTATCACTATGCATGCTTTACTATCTTAAAAACAGATTAGTATAAGTATAAGATATAAGTATAAGATGCTTACACATCTAGGTCACCAGATTAAAGACCAGGTTAAAGGTCACACATCTAGTAGACCATATTAAAGATCAACATCAATGTTGGATTAGAAAATTTGTGGTGGAAATATAAAAAAAGCCACTGTTTCTGACGAAGAAGTGATTTGATTCAGCCACAAAGATATCAAGAACCACAAGAGAGTAGAACAAAAACTTCTCCCCAAGATTCTGTATTTGGAGCAGTTTACAGATATGTATGTAATAGGAAATAAAGGAAAGGAAATTTGTGGCATAATCAGGAGGTAGATTCAAAGTTTGTCATTACAACATTGAAATCAATATAATACCAACTTTTAATATTCTCTGTAGTTAAACTTAATCTGCAAACAAGCTACTCGTATCAACTAGCTATTAGAAAAACTCAAGGAAGTACAGTCTCTTCTTGGTTAAAACTTGGTCTCTCTCAGATAACTACTGTATTTTCCAGGGTTTCTCTTAAGTGCTCTTCTCCCTGTCCTTACCCGACTGGTGGTTGGTTCATGTTTTGTCCTGATAATAAGGAGATATCTTCTTCCATTCGGTGCTGCTCTCCTCCACTTCATCACTGGGTGTCTGCAACTTACCCTGCTGGACCCAGTGCTCTGACCCCGTTGGTTCCAAGTCATAAAGACTCAGCTCCCACCTCCTGCCCACCTCAGACTTCTCCCAGACCTTTAGCCATGGGAGTATAAACCCATGATGTGCTGTCGCCACCAGGACTGTCTGCATCTGCCACCCATGACTCACGTTAGGAAATCAAATGGTGCTATTCTTCATTCTCCCTCTTCCTGAATATACTGTGTTGACATTTCTACTCATTTGTAGAAGTCCTGATTTGCACTCTACGTGGCATTGTCTTCTGAGAGTTAGGGCAAGATTCAAAAAACAAGCTTTCTATATCATGGAATTCTTAGAGTATAAGAAGGTGGCTAATCCCTGTGCTACCATGAGAGGAAAAGGAGGCCCTCAGGGACATGTAGACATGCATAGCCCTGTCTTCCAACTCCGCCTCTCTTTTTCCTTCGTCTCTCTCTATGGTCCTCCATTCTCCCTGCCTCCCCAAGGCAGAGGAGTGTTCACCTTCCTTCTAAAGGGAAAAATAGATTTCATTTCAGTCGTGCCTTCTACCTACTCTCTGGTTTATAGAATTGCTGTGGTCTGAATCTTCCAAGCTAAAGCTTAATAATTTAGAGCCTGGGTCTAGGAGTTCCCCCCCAAACATTTTTTCTTTCAAGTGTCTGACACTTCTTTTTCCCTGGCTTCTGCCCTTTCCCTGAAGAGATGTTCAGCTTCAATAAATATAGAATCCTGGAGCAGCAAGAATTACAGGAGGTCAGAAACAAATTGATTATGGGATAATATTTCAAAACATCAGTATAGCTGTACAGTTTGGTCCCTTATAAATAAGTTACTAAGGGGATAGGACCAGGTGACCCTACTTGGGGCGACTCAGGAAAGCAGACTGTCACATGGAAGTTCTAAGTTCAGGAGCAGAACCAAAGGAATGCAGGGCTGGGTGGGGTGGGGAGTTTCCAGAGGGAAGATCCTTGAAGGAGGGAGAAAAAACAAAACGAAACAAAACATGTAGGTAGGAGATGGTTTCTTAGGAGATTGGAGAGACATATAACCCAGCGTGCCACCAAACTGGCAAAATAAGAGCAGTCAAGCAAATAATAATGGCTGTTGACAAGGGCATGCATGCATGCATGCTAAGTCACATCAGTCTGGTCCAACTCTTTGCGACCATATGGGCTGTAGCCCACCAGACTCCTCTGTCCACGGGATTCTCCAGGCAGGAATACTGAAGTGGGTTGCCTGCTGAGGGTTAATAAGTGAAAATACAAAATATTAATAGATGGGGGGAAGAGAAAGGACACAGAGAGATGTGGTGGGTTGATAGTGTCCCCCTAATGCGTGTCCTTCTCTGAATCTTAAAACTTGATTTTATTTGGAAATAGGGTCGTAGCAGATGTTATCAGTTAAGGTGAGGTCATGATGGAGCAGGATGGGCCTGTCATCCAACACAACTGATGTCCTTAGTAAACGACGTCACAGAAGTTGACAGGCCCAGGGGAGAATGCCAGATGACAGGAGAGACAGAGGCAGGAGTGATGCATCTACAAGTTAAGAGATGCCAAAAGGCCAGGAAGGAGGCGGGAACAGCTTCTCCCCCAGCATCAGAGAAAGCATGGCCCTGCCGACTCCTTGATTTCACACTTCTAGCCTCCGGAAATATCAGAGAATACATTTCTCTTACTATACACCATCGAATTTTTGGCGCTTTGTCATAGCAGCCCTAGAAAACTAATAGAGGAACTCACATGTGTCCCTTGGGCAAGAGGCTACACAAAGGCTATTTGGCTGAAGCCTCTGGAATGTCCGTCTTAAATCCTTGCCTGTAGGAAGTATTCTTCTAAATCACTACAGGTCACACTTTCCAAGCTTGGACAAATCAAATAACCATAGCCTTAGTAACACATGACTTCCCATATCCGTAAACTATATTACTGACAGGAAAATGTTGTGAAAGTTAAACGGAATGAGATTTATTAAGATGTAGGCTCTCATGTCCTTTCTCAGGGAACTAGAAAGGACCATGGAACCTAGACTTGAAAGAGTCCTAGTCCCAAGTTGACTTTGCTTCCGCACAGCCCAGAAAGAGGTGGGGAGCCTGTGCTGTTGAGAGAAAAATCTAACTACAAGTCTACAGAGACTTGTGTGTCCCCCTGCATCTCTTTGATGACACCCTCTATGTAGCAAAAGCCTGGAAAGAGGAAACCTCCTACTTTGTCTTTTCTCTCTCTTTCTTACTTTCCTATGACCGGAAGAGGGAAATTGGCCTCTTCTTCCTGTCTATCCACCTTAAATAAAACTCACTTACAGCAGCAGTTATCAAACTTTCTTTTCTTTCCATATTTTTAAACCTCAACCCACAGCAATAAATGCATTTAATATGATGACTCAGTCTACATATACACACAAACACACACAAAATGCATCTTTTTCTCATAAAAGGTTTGCCTTCACCAGGAGTGGAGTATTTTGATGTGTTCTTCTCTATTCCATTCCATTTCATTCTCTTCCATGTTACTTTACTTTTAAAAAGTGTGGTCTGACTGTATTGAATTTCTTTTGTAACCTGTTAAGGTGTCAAGCATCATATCGAGTGCGAATGCCTGGCTTTTGACATGTTGAAGTGTTAACTTAAAAAAGGCAGTTCTCTATCTTAAATTAAAGAACATATACCCTAATTCTCTTGCCCTGAGATAATAAATCTCTTGGTTAGGCTTGTGGGAAGGATGATTGTTAAAGATGTATTTTGAATGATAAACTTTTTTTTTTACCTATTTTGTATCCTATTTTCCCCCGTTCAGTATAGAGTGACATTTCCATGGCAGTTATCATCTTCAGCAACAGTTTTAATGATTGAACAGCATCTCAATGTGTGAATGTGATACAATTGTTCAAATCTGTTGGACATTTGGTTTGTTTCAAAAGCTTACATTCTAATGGGAGGAGACATATATTTCATATATTGTTATTGAACAATAAACAAGCAAACAAACAAGGATAATTTTAGATTGCAATAAGTACTTTGGGCTTCCCTGATGGCTCAGTGGGTAAAGGATATACCTGCAGTGCTGGAGACACAGGAGACGCAGGTTCAATCCCTGGGTCAGGAAGATCCCCTGGAGGAAGAAATGGCAACCCATTCCAATATACTTGCCTGGAAAATCCCGTGGACACAGGAGCCTGGCAGGTCATGGTCCATGGAATCTCAAAGGGTTGGACACTACTGAGTGACTAACACTTTCACTTTCACAAATACTTAAAAAAATAAAAAAAGACAGTGTTGTGTTAGACTATGAAAGGGTTGGAGATTGGAGTAGATAATATCATTAGGAAAGTAATTTTGAGATAGACCTGAGGGATAAAAAGCCCACCATATAAAGAGATGAGATCTACAGACAGAAAGAAAACCAAGAGTTTTTAGAGATTAATACCTTGAAGGAAGAGAAGGAAGACTTTCTGAGAAGTAATTAGGGACCAACTCTGAAGAACTCTATGTGTCAGTGGAAAGAGAAGATTTTATTCTCAGTGTAATTGAAAGCTCCTAGGAAACTCAGAGAGAAAAAGAGATAGACAAAGAGATGAGAGAGAAAGAAAGAGAGACTATCCCAAGAGACAAAGGAGCCTATATTCAACAGATATGTTGAGTTAGTTATGACTGAATCTTTCTGGGAGCTGACCATATGAACTTTACAGTCAATTTCAGAGTTCAGGAGAAAAACAATTCACATACACCCAGGAACATGAACTGTTTCTGAATTCATTAAGACTTTTTCAAGTTCTTAATACTTTTTTGGAGTTTTGGTCGTGTATGCCTTGTACACGTCTGTAAAATTGTACTTCATTACCATGAATGAGAAATTTTAAAAATTATATTTTCTAATTGGTTATTGTTGGTATGTAGGAAAGTTATTTAATTTTTGTATACTTATTTGATAACCAGCTGAAATTGCTTATTAGGTCTATTTTTCTTTTTCTTTGATTGTCTTGAGTTATCAGTTAGAGAGACAATCATCTAATCTGCTAATAATGATGATTTTGATTGCTTCTTTCCAATAGTAATGAGTCTTCACTTTTCCTGTTTTGTAAGATTCTATTGGCAGGAACTTCTGTTACAAAACTGAAAAATGTTAGTGATGACATGTTTCAGATTTTAATTAGAAGGCCTCTAGTGTTTCACAGTTTAGAATACCATTGAGTATTGATTTCAAATGGATGCATAATTCCCTGTTTAATGAAAGGCTTGTTTGTGTTATTTCTGGTTCTTGATGTTTTTCTCTCACCTAACTCACCCAGTCTGCATGGCTGATGAATTTAACCAAATAACTTTTTGGCATAAATTGTAATCATTTTGTGATTGTTTTAAACCTAAGTTTATTGTAATGATATGTTAGGGTTCTCCAGAGAAAGAACCAATAGGATGTACAGAGGGAGGGATTTATTATAGGAATTGGCTCATGGGATTATGAAGAGCAAGACGTCCCTTGATCTGCTGTCTACAAGCTGGAACACAGGAAAGCCAGCGGTGTAATTCAGTCCAATTCTGAGGGCCTGAGAACCAAGAGAGATGATAATGTAAGTCCCAGTCCCAACCCCAAGGCCCTAGAACCAATAAAGCTGATACTGGAGCACAGGAGAAGGTAGATTTCCTAACTCAAGCAAAGAGGAAATTTGCCCTTCCTCTGCTTTTTCGTTCTCTTCAAGCCCTCAAAGTATTGGATGATGTCTGCCTGCATTGGCGAGGGAAATCTTTTGTTTTTTGTTTTTTTAGCCAAGTCTATGTATTCAAGTGTTAATCTCATCCAGAAACATCTTCACAAATACACCCAGAAATCATGTTTTATCAGCTATCCAGGTAAATACCAGAGATTTAGCTAAGTATCTTAGCCCAGTCAAATGACACAAAATAAACCATCACAAATGAACAATAACAATTACCATGAAGATTTGTAATATGCTGGACTTCCCAGATGGCTCAGTGGTAAATAATCTACCTGCTAATGCAAGAGAAACAGGAGACAGGGGTTCGATCCTCAGATCAGGGAGATCCCCTGGAGTAGGAAATGGCAACCCATGTCAGTATTCTTGTCTGGAAAATCCCCAGGACAGAGGAGCCTGGTGGACTTCAGTCCTTGAGGTGGCAAACCATTGCCCACGACTTTACCACACACACAGAGACAACATGCTAAGTATTATATCATTTAGTCATAATAAAACTAGAAGAGATACCATTAGCCATTTATACTTGAGGAAAGCTGAGATGTAGAGAGGCTAAATTCATTGGAGATGTAGACTTTTGAATACAAATCTATCTAATCTAAAACCACTTTTATGAGTTTTGATGTATAATCAATTTTAACTGCTATTAATATTTACAATAGATATTCACTGAGAAATTATATAACAAAATAAATCATTTAAACTTACTAATACATTCAATCTTTGAAATTACCATATGAGGTAGAAATTATCATTATTCAATTTGTAGATTAGGAAACTGAAGCACAGAGGTCTTATTATGTTGAAATCTCTCTGTGTATATTTCTGTAAGAATGTATTATGGCTTTAAATAAAGTTCTGGATTTACTAATAATTTTACTTAGAATCTTCTTGTACTTATACCCTTATTATAAGAGTATTATTACTTATACTCTTAAAATTAATCTCAAATTTCTTTTTTTATCATTAGGGTAACTTGTAATCACTAGGGTAACTGGGAAGGCTTTAATTATTATGAGCTCTAGAAGATCATAAAAATTATTCCAGGAAGGCCTGTGACAGTCATCTGGACCTGCATGTTTTTGATGGGCATTTCTGTTAGTCTGTTCTTTTTATGGTATCATAGTAAGTCACGTATTTCTTAACGTTTACAGTTTTATGAGTAGTGTAGTCTTAAAATGTAATATACATCTCCTCTAGATCTGTGTTTATATCAATTTTTTCAGTCTCAAAACTTAGTACTTTTAATTTCTTTGTGTGCATGTATATCAGTGTATAAGTTTTGTGAGTTTTCAAGTTTCATCTTTTATTCTCTCTTTAGTCAACCAGCTTTCAGACTTACCTGTCAATCACACTGGTTCATGGTTCCTAATTAAGTTTTATATTAGTTTTCATTTCTAATTATTCCTATCTTAGTTTACTTGAGATAATTTTGGCATTCTGATTATAGCTTCTTAGATTGGATAATTCATTTATTTTTATTCTTACCTATTTACTGATAAAAGCATTTAGATTTATACATCTTCAGTATAGAGTTTGCTGTTTGTTTGTATTTTTGACATATGCTGTCTTTCCTGTTAATTTGAATATAGACTGTACTAACTGTAGTTTTGAATTATTGGTTAACTGAAAAGCTGCCAGGGAGAATTTTAAAAATAATTGCTGTGATTAGTTACCTTCCGTGCTAATTATTTCATAATGAGAAAATGTAGACTATACAATTTCCAGTTATTTTATGTTTGTTGAAATATCCCTGTGGTCTTTTAGAAGGTTTTCTTTTGGGTTACTATTTTATGGATTCTGAAATACAATGTAATCTTCAATGTAAGGCACAAAGTTGTATATGTAGATTTTAATGTATAAAACGACCTTCTTAATTAGATCATTTACCTACTGTATATCCTAATGATATTTTGATACCTGCAGCGGCAATATGATTTGTCAATATCTTTACAGAGGAGAGGTCTGAGTTCAGCTTGACTTTTTACTTGCTATAGATATTTGCTTTTTCTCCCTAGGTGCATTAAATATTTTTACTTCATGTTTATGATTCACATATTTCATCAGGATGTATCTAGGTAAGGACTTTTTCCAGTAATTATACCTTAAATGTCAGTAATTCCTTTCTCACCTTGGAAATGTCTTCTCTTGCTCATGTCTTCTCTGTTTATTCTGGCTATATTCTTTAGGGAACAACTACACTTTGATCTATGTTTACTCTTTGCTCTCTCTCAATATATGCATTTCATATATCCAAGATTTATAGCATGTGTGTACATTCATTTTCTCTTATTAGTTCAAATTTGTTATTTTTGTCTGTGTTTTTAGAAAGCTTCACATGCTTCTGGTCCATATCACTGCTTTGATTGCCCACAGCAGTGGATATCCACACCAGAGTCAAATGGAAACTTTAACTTTATCATTAATTTATAATCGTCTTTGAAGTCTTTTGATAGTACATTTATTGCTTTCTTTACCTCATCCTATTTCCTCTTATGCCTCCCCTGACAATTAATGTTAATATTAGCCGCTCAGTCATGCCCGACTCTTTGCGACCCCATGGACTGCAGCCCAACAGGCTCCTCTGTCCATGAGATTTTCCAGGCAAGGATACTGGAGTGGGTTGCCATTTCCTTCTCCAGGGGAATCTTCCTAACCCAGGGATCGAACCCGGGTCTCCTGTACTGCAGACAGATTCTTTACTGACTGAGCTACAAAGGGTCTACAAAACTTGTCAAATAAGTAATTGTGATTTTCTTCTAGATATCACAATAAATTATTGTCGAAGATGTACTCTCTCCATCCATTCCCTTTCTCTTTTGCTGCAGTAATTTTTTTATTAGTCCAATGATGATTACTTTTCTATTTAACAAACATTTAGATTTATCAGGATTTAAATTTTGTTATTAGAAAATATGGATTGTCTTGGGTCCTACTCTCTCTCTACTTGAGTAATGGTGAAATTCTCTCTTCTGAGAGTCATAGTACAGAGTAGACTGATACAGCCTTTACAAGGAACAGGCCATGTAATTCTTTAATACTTCAAGGTATTTTTCTATTACTTGCATATCTGGTTCTAACCCAAGATAGTAGGTGAAGATTATAATTCCCAGCATGCTGCAACAGGATTTGTTATATCTGTCCCTTCTTCAGTGTTCAGTTGTAGAGCTATATTTTCCAGAATGTGTGCACTGTGATGGCTTCTTAGCAAATGGCACCTGAAATGTACCATTTAGTTGGGGAATGTACAAAGCATATCCCTTAATTTTTTTCTTAGTTAATCACTTGACTATAGTTAAAGATTAAATCCAGAGTAGATTTCTTCTTTTCTTTTTTTTTCTTTCCTCAAACTGCTTCTCTTTATGTCAATGACTTCACTGCAGATGGTGACTGTAGCCATGAAATTAAAAGACCCTTGCTCCTTGGAAGAAAAGTTATGACCAAACTAGACAACTTATTAAAAAGCAGAGACATTAATTTGCCAACAAAGATCCGTCTAGTCAAATCTACGGTTTCTCTAGTAGTCATGTATGGATGTAAGAGTTGGACTATAAAGAAAGCTGAGTGGTGAAGAATTGATGCTTTTGAACTATGGTGTTGGAGAAGACCCTTGAGAGTCCCTTGGACTGCAAGGAGATCCAACCTGTCCATCCTAAGGGAAATCAGTCCTGAATATTTGTTGGAAGGACTGATGCTGAAGCTGAAACTCCAATACTTTGGACACTTGATGTGAAGAACTGACTCATTTGAAAGATGCTGGGAAAGATTGAAGGTGGGAGGAGAAGGGGACAACAGAGGATGAGATGGTTGGATGTCATCACCAACTCAATGGACATGAGTTTGAGTAAACTCCGGGAGTTGGTGAAGGACATGGGGGGCCTGGCGTGCTGAAGTCCATGGGGTTGCAAAGAGTCGGACACAACTGAGTGACTGAACTGAACTGAACTGAATGACTTCCAGATTCTAGCCTAAGGTTAAGTGTCTGTCTTACTTACCTATTAATTTTTAACTTTTTCCACATTTTTTCCATACAGAGGGCTGCATTAATGGTCTATTAGCCACATATCGTTTAAATGGTTATCACACTTACTTTTCTAGAGTTATTTTATTTGTAGTTTTATTTATATATTTTTAACCATGCTGAGTTGCTGCATGTGGTTTTTCTTTAGTTGCCGTGAGTGGGTGCTCCTCTTCATTGCGGTGTTTAGGTTTCTCATTGCAGTGGCTTCTCTTGTTGAAGAGCATAGACTCTAGGCTTCAGTAGTTGCCATTGTGGGCTCTAGAGCACAGGCCCAAGAGTTGTGGCATTCAAGCTCAGTTGCTCTGTGGCATGTGGGGGATCTTCCTGGACCAGAGATCAAACCTGTGTTTCCTGCATTGGCAGGCAGATTCTTTACCACTGAGCAACCAGGGAAGCCCCTAGAGTTATTTTAGATTAAGTTATTTATTCTCTTTACTTCCATTCTGTAGACAACCCAAAATAAGTGGTATCATTCTTCATGTTGATACTTGGTAGTTATAAAGAACTTTCCATGGTTTTTATTATTTGGTTTTTTTTTTTTTAAATTCTGTTAAGCTGTCCTTATTGTTTACTAGAAATCTATAAAGAGAATGATGGAACCACTGGTGAAATCTTTTATAATACAGATCTCACTCTAGAGCAATAGAAATGAAACTGAGATGGATTCAACATATGTCATCAGTGTTGAAAATAAGAGAATTCTTGTTTCAGAATCCTAGAGAAAATGCTCAGAACCATGAGGGATACAAAGTTCTTGTACCCTATATGTTATACATTCCTATTTTGTCTATTATCAACTCTATATGAAAGGAAAAGGGATCTAAAGCACAAACTATTGATTACAAGTCATTTGATGGGTAGTCAACATTCAGAAAACTAAGATCATGGCATCTGGTCCCGTCACTTCATGGCAAATAGATGGGGAAACAGTGGCTGACTTTATTTTTCTGGGCTCCAAAATCACTGCAGATGGTGACTGCAGCCATGAAATTAAAAGACGCCTACTCCTTGGAAGGAAAGTTATAACTAACCTAGACAGCATATTAAAAAGTAGAGACATTACTTTGTCAACAAAGGTCCATCTAGGCAAGGCTATGGTTTTTCCAGCAGTCATGTATGGATGTGAGAGTTGGACTAAAGAAAGCTGAGCACCAAAGAACTGATGTTTTTAAACTGTGGTGTTGGAGAAGACTCTTGAAAGTCCCTTGGACTGCAAGGAGATCCAACCAGTCCATCTTAAAGGAGATGGGTGTTCATTGGAAGAACTGATTGGAAAGTTGAAGCTGAAACTCCAATACTTTGGCCACCTGATGCGAAGAGCTGACTCACTGGAAAAGACCCTGATGCTGGAAAAGATTGAGGGCAGAAGGAGAAGGGGACAACAGAGGATGAGATGGTTGGATGGCATCACCGACACAATGGACATGGGTTTGGGTGGACTCCAGAAGTTGGTGATGGACAGGGAGGCCTGACGTGCTGTGGTTGATGGGGTCGCAAAGAGTTGGACATGACTGAGAGACTGAACTTGAACTGAACTGAATACTTGTTCATTTTAAACGTTTTGTTTATTTTAGCGTGAAAGTGTTGGTTGCTCAGTCCTATCCAACTCTGCGATTCCACTAACTATATAGCCCACTAGTCTCGTCTGTCCGTGGAATTCTCTAGGCAAGAATACTGGAGTGAGTTGCCATTTCCTTCTCCAGGGGATCTTCCCGACCCAGGGATCAAACCCACGTCTCCTGCATTGCAGGCAGATTCTTTACCATCTGAGCCACCAGGGTAGCCCTTGTTCATTTTTAGTATTTGTTGAATCCATAAATAGGAAAGTGGCCAAGACAGTAAAGAATTCTGCCTACAACATGGGAGACCTGGATTCGATCCCTGGGTTGGGAAGATCCCCTGGAGAAGGGAATGGCAACCCAGTCCAGTATTCTTGCCTGGAGAATCCCATGGAGAGAGGAGCCTGATGGGCTACAGTCTGTGAGGTCACAAAGAGTCAGACATGCCTGAGCAACTGACACTTCAAGTAGCAATTGTATGAGGCTCTGGCCTTACTCTCTTGGTCCACTCTGGAGGTCACCTGTGTTTTTAATAAAGAATTCATGGAATACAAAAATCGTTTCCCACCTCAAGCACTTCAGTGTGAGGGTATTTGCTAGCTGTAGAAAAATAGTAGGTCAAGGAGCAGGCCAGAAATTCACAGGAATTAATGCCCGCAGAAACAAACTTCCAACTATAAAAATGCCTCGGCTTCCTCATTCCTTGGTGGAAAAGTTCTCTCAGCAGATAGCAAGTCTGAACCCCAGGTGCCCACAGTAGTGTTCATTCATTACTACATCCTGTGTTGGCTGTCCTCCTTCTCTGACCTTCCTTTCCTAATCCTATTTCTTCCTAGGATCTGGTTCTGCTTTGGAGGGAACCCCATCAAAGATAGGAGGAAAGTCCCAGAGGGTATACTTGCAACGCATATTAGGGGGACAATCAATCAATGCATATAGTGCAAGTGGTAATTTTTAGAAATGGATTCTATCCAAGCAAACACTTCAACAAAATATAGCTCCAAGCCACTGTTTTACTCAGTTGTAATAGTGCTAGTTTTCCATGTAAAAGTTTCAAGAAATCAACAGTGGTTGCTGAATCAGCTATCTACCTTGTATCATTTTACTTCATTTTGAAAATCTTTTTATTTTGAAAATTTAAAAATCTCAGAATTCTAAAAGTAGAATATAAAAATTCACATGTACTGTCATCCAGTATCTTTTTTTAGTGTCTTTTAACTTATTTTAAAATAATAATTCCACATTTTTAACATGTACAACATGATTATTTGATATACATGTACATAGTGATTGATTACTACAGTCAAACGAACATCTTACTTCACATAGTTACCATGTTTTTGTATCATGAGGGCACCTATAATCTACTTGCTTAAGCAAATTTCCCATATTTGATACAGTATTATTGATGATAGTCATCATGTCTAAACATTAGAGCTCTAGACTTACTCGTCCTACTTAACTATGATATTGTACACTTTGACAAATATCTATCTATTTCCCTGGCCTTCTGCTCCTGCTGACCACAGTTCTTCTTTCTGTTTCTATGGATTTGATTTTTCTAGATTCCACACAAGTGAGGTCATGCATATTTTTTCTTTATGTGTCTAGCTTGTTTCATTTAGCATAATTTCCTCTGGGGTTGTTGTAAGTGGCAGGATCTGCTTCTTTTTTAAGATTGAATAATATTCTGCTATATATATCCAGTCATCCTTTCATGGGCATTTAGGTCATTTCCATATCTTGGCTATTGTGAATAATATTGATAAATATTCATATTTACTATACTTTTACATATCCTATCTTATTTATTTTTTTGTTTTTTAAGATCTTCATAGATTGTAATATGCACACAAAAAATGCCCATTCTAAATTTATAGCAAAATGAATTTTCTCAAACTTAAACATATGCTTGTAACCAGAATCCAGATAAAATAAATAAAATATTACACATACATTTTTCAATTACTGCTCACACTAACAAAATTAAGTACCATTCTAACTTCTAGATTGCATGAGTCTTTTAAGCAAATAACAAACACATTCTGTCATTTTACCTCTACATCTACCCTGATTTACTGTATATGCTTAAGTCTAATCAAAAGGCAAATCTGCTCTCCAGCTCTACCATACTTAACATACAAGCATGCAAATAATTTTTTGGAAATTGCTCTTCTCGATTTAGAAATTAACTAAAACCTGGATTGAAAAGAGATGTATAATAAGGGAATAAAAAGGCATATGTTCACTATATGGTTATGGACTAAGTGGAAAGGCAGCATCCTGTGCTCAAAGATCATGTAAGAAACATAGTAACTTTTTGAGAATTACTACCCTTTCCCAGCCTGAACTGGATTATTTTATTAAGAAATCCAATAATTACATTAACAGTATCCCTTTATTATAGCATTGTATTCTAACTTTAACCCAGTTTGCTAGTAATTGCTTTATTTGGATGTAAGTCACAATCTATGCTGAAAGTTATGTTTTAGAATGACTAGAGGCATTTTGGAATGCAAATTTTTTTTATTAAGATACATCTGTTGATTAAAAAACTATTTTTGAATTTATAAAGTATTCCAAGTAATTAATTTTAACATGACATAATGCAGTGTATTTCTGGAGCAGTCTTTCCCTACAGTGTAGAGTAATTCCATATTCATTAGATACTTCCTTATTTGACAGACAAATGCCCGAAGGAGACAATTATTGCAATGTCTGACTCAGTGTACTATCTTTTCAGCTAAAATGTAGTCCTCTTCTTGTTAACACAGAAATAAAGAGCTGATAGTGAACTTCATCAAGCTACTTATTTGAATTTCAGAATAATGCCTGCCTTTTATGTTCATTTTCCATTTTGAATTAATAATTTTTAAAAAGAAAAATTGAATTGTAAATAGGAAATTGATGAAACCTATCTGATTAATCATCACTCTTTGAGAAATTCTAGGCCTGAAATAAAATGTTATTGTTTTTCCTCCTTTAATGATATGAAACAAATATACATTCTTAAAATTCAAATACTAACATAATCATATTTAGTTAATAAAACATTCAAGTAAACACAAATATTGATTTCTTGTCAACTGTTAAAAATTAAGTACAAAATAATATTACATATAAGAATCTTACAGTTGTGACAAATAATTGAAAATATTGTTTCTCTTATTTTGATCTTAATTTTCAAACTACCTAAAGACTTTACTCTCAGAAACACTAACTTCCAGCATGCAGAAATGAAAGTTCTCTTGTCCACATTGTTTATTCTGCAGGTAGCAAATACTTGCCACTTAAGCATTTAAAGTATATCCATGATTTTACTAAATTCATTCCTTGAAGATGTCCAATCTATCCATCTAAATCAAGTTTCGAAGAAAAGATTTAGAGGCATAACCCCTATGTTCATAGCAGCACTGTTTACAACAGCAAAGACATGGAAATAATTTTAATGTCCATCTACAGATGAATGGATAATGAAAATGTGAAGCATTTGCAGCAGCGTGGATGGGCCTGGAGATTATCATACTAAGTGAAGTAAGTCGGAAAGAGAAAGACAAATATGATATCACTTACATATGAAATCTAAAATATAACACAGATGAACATATCTACAAATGAAAACAGACTCACAAATATAGAGAACAGACGTGTGGTTGCCAAGGTGCGGGGCATGGAAGCGGGAAGGATTGAGAGTTTGGGATTAGCAGGTGCCAAATATTATACATAGGATGTACAAACAACACGGTATTCCTATATAGCACAGAGAACTAAATTCAATCCTGTGAAAGAGACTTCTCTGGATGTCCAGTGGTTAAGACTCCAAGCTCCCAATACAGGGGCCATGGGTTTGATCCCTGGTTGGAGAACTAAAATCCCACATGCCACACAACATGGCCAAAACAAACAAACAAAAACTCTTGTGATAAATCATAATGGAGGGTTTCCCTAGTGGCTCAATGGTAAAGAATCTGCTGCCAATGCAGGAGACACAGGTCTCTGATCTGGGAGGATCCCACATACCACAGAGCAATTAAGCCTGTGTGCCACAACTATAGAGCCTGTGCTCTTGAACCTGGGAACTGCAACTACTCAGCTCACTTGGGGCAACTACTGAAGCCTGTGCTCCCTAGAGGCTGTGCTCCACAACAAAAGGGGCCACCACAAGGAGAAGCAACCGCAATGAGAAGCCTGCATACCACAACTAGAGAAAAGCCTGTGGAGCGATGATGACCCAGCACAGCCAAAAATAAATAAATAAATATTAAAAAAAAAAAAACCTCTTTGTAATCCTGTGTCACACTGTCTTTTTTTAAAAAATCATAATGGGAAAGAGCACGAAAAGGAATATATATAATAATATGTATGCATGTATAACTGAATTGCTTTGCTGTAAAGCAAAAATTAGATACAATGCTGTAAATCAACTATACATCAATAATTTTTTTTAAAAAAAATTAGGAGCATGAATTTCCCCAAAATAGTAATACAGTAAAATTGTCTAGCATTAATTGGCTCTCACAAAATAATTCCAAGCATGTTAATCATATATAGATGAAAAAAATAAAGCTAATTTTAAATATATTTTTTTCTTTCTCAGAAATCACTGCTGTCATGGCTCATTTGAGCCTGTTAAGAAATATCATTGGGGGGAAGCTTCATTCCTGGTACTGACAATCTAGTTAATTTTGATCAACACTTCCACGAGAGCACAATCAGGAAGTTCAAATATAAATTTCTGTATATCTGTGCCTTAATCTACATTTATCTCTTTGTCTTTCTGTCTTCTGTTGATACAGACAAGAGAATTAACAGTGCAGTGAGAATTGCAAGGCCAAGATCTGACAGTAGTTGAAAGCCCAGTGTACCAACCAACCAACCACAGAATTTGTAGCCACTTTTCCCCAACAAGAGTTTAATATTAGTAAATAAGTGGCTGAGAATCTGAGAAGCAAGATTTTCAACATATTCAATGACCTGGAGGAGCAGAATTTGTGATTTTTAGGCCTACCACATCATAGAGTCTAGTAAAATACCAAGTTTGAACTGGAACCCCAAATAAATGTGAGTTAGGAGTAAGGATTAAACTAAAATAAACCAGCCCTCACTGGGTCTGAATGATAATATTGAATCAATACTTTGACCACTTGATCTGAAGAACTGACTCATTGGAAAAGACCCTGATTCTGGGAAAGATTGAAGGCAAAAGAATGGGGCGGTAGAGGATGAGATGGTTATATAGCGCCATTGGCTCAATGGACATGAATCTGAGCAAACTCCAGGAGATAGTGAACAGGGAAGCCTGGCATGCCGCAGTCCATGGGGTAGCAAAGAGTCAGACACCACTTAACGACTGAGCAACAACAACAAACTCTAGCTCACATTGAATTAAAGGGATCTAGAATTGCTGATGCATAGACTGCACACCAGAACCAATTGTAAACTGACCTTAAAAAGAAAAAATCCAGTATTTATGCTTAATACATTCAAAGAAATAAAAGGATAATTGATACAGAAATAGTAACTATTATAATAAACCAAGTGTTATTTCTGCAACCAAAAAATTCAGAAACCGAAATCAAGAAGTCAAAGATTAGTTTCATAATATATTTGATACAGATGAAGAGAGATTTTTAAACAGGATGAAAAATCAGAAGAAATTTTTCAAAATGAATGTGAATATTTTGAAAAGGGGAAAAACACAGAAGAGAACATATGAGATAGCAGATTAAGGAGGGGGGGGAAACCTATGCAAACATAATTGAGTTCCAAAGAGGGAAAACAGAACATATTAAAGATTTAAAGATGCACTAGTTTAGAATTTAAATAGCTAATGATGACATAAACCTCAGATTAAGAAGCAAATGAAGAAAATGTACCCACATATAACAAGGTAAATGTGCTAAAAATAACAACAAACAACAACAACAGCAAAAGAGAAATGACAAAAACATCTCAGGGGAAAAAGATGAATCACCTTCACAGAGGTCACAACAGGACAAAAGCCAGAGTCCTCAAACAGAAAAGCAAAATTAAAGCCATATGACAGTGGAATACTATTTTCAGAGTATTCAAAGAAGTTAAATATTCTATACCCAGAAAATGGTCTTGAAAAAATTAATGAAGAAGTTAAAAATAGGGGAAAATAACTTTCTCTTATGATAACAAATGCAAAATAAAATTGTGCTAAAATGCCATGTCTCATCTATCAGAATGGTAGACACTGAATTTTGAAAATACTGTCTCAGCAAGACTAGGGGAACAGGCATTCTCACATAGCACAAAAATCACTTAAAAAATAAAGAGAGAAATTAGGTAATTTGGCAAATTATATGTATTTTTTCCCTTTTTTTCAGCAGTTCATGTTTAGTACTATTTCAGACACATACTGACAGAATACATGAAAAGCCATAAGCACAAGAAAATCTACTGTAGTCCTATTTGTAAGAGCAGGAGAACAGAATGCAACTCAAATATTCATTAGGGACTGATTACGTAAACTATGGCCAGCTGTGTGGATTTCCTAGCTCAGTATTGAAGATGTGACCTGGTTTATTTTTCCTGTTTATAGTAAAATTTGAGAGGAGAGAGATGAACTGATTAAAAAATTATTAAAGAAAAGAGAATCAGAACTGATGATCTAGGAAACTATCAGTCCACCCAGATGAAAAAAATGCTGAAGTTCAGAAATTCACTATCTCAAAAATACTCTGGAGAAAATGCTGATGGTGTGACCCTAAAATCCTTCCTAAGAACCTCAGAAGATCTCTTTGAGAGATTAAGGTATGACTCAAAAATCCCTTCAGTTAAACAAAGTATCTTCTAGGCTACTTGAGGGCAAAGTCTTGTATCAGTAGAAACAAAATTCAAGAAGGGGTTGTTTAGATAAGATTCCTGTGAGAAATCCTTTCACAATGTATATGTATATCAAATCATCACAATGTACACTTTCAACATATTACAATTTTATGTCAGTTATATTTCACTATAAAAAAAGTCTCTTGATGAGACTAATAGAATCTAAAGAGTGAATTCCTGTGACATACACAGTGACAGAAAGTTCTTGGAATTTTTTATATAGCAGGAATTCTGCCACTCCAATCATGAGAAAAACATCAGAAAATTCTAATATAGGAGCACCCCACCAAATACTTGACTAATACTCCTTGGAATGGCCAAGGTCCCCAGAAACGAGAAAAGTCTATGAAACTTTTACAGCCAAGAGAAGCTTAAGAAAGCATGACAGCTCAAAATAGTGTGGTATCTTGAGTGGGTTCCCGAAATAGAAAAAAGACATTAGGTAAAAACTAAGAAAACCTGAATAAAATGTGGACTTAATATTAATGTGTTAATCTCATTTTTAGTTGTAACAGATGTACTATACTGACGTAGGATGTTCATACTAAGAGAGACTAGGTGTGGGCTATATGGGAGCCCTTTGTAAGTGTGTGTGTGTGCACGCTTAGTCACTCAGTCGTGTCCGACTTTTTGCGACCCCACGGACTGCAGCCCACCAGGCTCCTCTGTCCATGGGATTGTCCAGGCAAGAATACTGGAGTGGGTCTCCATGTCCTCCTCCAGGGGATCTTCCCATCCAGGGATCGGACCCAGGTCTCCCACATTGCAGGCAGATTCTTTACCAACTGAGCTACCAGGGAAGCCTCCTTTGTAAGTTGCTCCTTAATTTTCTGTAACTGTGAAATTGTTCTAAAAAATTAGGTCTTTTTAAAGATATAAACATATGTGAAGAAAGAACTTTATCTTATTAATATGGTATAATTGTGTATATTGCAAAATTACCTTCATTAGTTTTTTTACTTGGAGAAATGTTCACTCAGATTCTTTTCCTGCTTTTTCATTGTATCTTTTGTTAAGTTTTAATATTTTTTTGTTTATTCTGAATAATAAAGATATATTATTCACAAATATTTTCTCTCATTCTGTGGTTTGTCTTTTCACTTTCTTGATAGTGTCCTTTAATGCACAAAATTTTACATTTTGATGAAGTCTAATTTATCTGTTTTTTCCTCTTGTTGCTTGTGTCTTTGGTCTTATATTTAAAAACTGTTGCCTAACCCAAGATCATGAAGATTCATACCTATGTTTCCATCTAAGAGTTTTCATAGTTTTACCTCTTACTTTTAAGTCTTTGTTCCATCTTGAGTTAATTTTTTGTGTATAGTGTTAGGTAGGAATCCAAATTCATACTTTTGAATGTGGATAGCCAGTTGTCCCTTCACTATTTGCTGAATATTCTTCCTCATTGAATGATCTTGGCATCTTTCTTGAAAATCAACTAACCAGAGAGCTATTGGTTTATTTCTAGACTCTTCATTCTATCCCATTGACCTATATATCTATCCTTGTGCCAGAATCACAATGTTTCTATTATTATTACTTTGTAGTAAATTTTGAAATCAGAAGTGTGAGCCTTTGTGTTTCTTTTTCAGAGTGTTTTGAGTGCCTAGTGTCCCTGTGTCCTAATATTCATTTATTCATTTTAGGATCAACTTTTCTATTTCTAAAAAAAAAAAAAAGAACCAGATTTTGATTTTGGTGGGCATTACACTGAATTTGTAGATAAATTTGAGGAATACTCTCAATTTCCATTTACTTAAGTCTCTAATTTCTTCCAACTATGTTTTATAGTTTTTGGTGTGCAAGTTTTGTACTTCCTTTTTAAATTCTTTTCACAAGTTTTTATTGTTTTGATTCTATTGTAAATAAAGTTCTTTTTTTAAGTTTCATTTTCAGATTGTTAATTAAAATTGTATAAAAATACAGTTAAATTTTGTATATTGATCTTGTGTCCTGAAAATTGCTGAACTCATTTATTAGGCTTAGTTGTGTGTGTGTGTGTGTGTGTGAGTGATTTCTTTAGAGTTTTCTGTATATAAAATCATGGATCATATCAAGCACAAATATGGATGATTTTTCTTTCCTTTTCTAGCTAGGTGTCTTTCATTTCTTTTACTTGCCTAATTTCCATGGTTAGAACATTTACTATAAAGTTGTAAAGTACAAGTGGTAAACGCAGATGTCTTTGTCTTGCCACCAGTCTTAGGAGAAAAGCTTTAGTTTCTTCATTATTTAAAGTGATGTTAGGAACGTTTTCTTGGATGTCTTTTATGCATCTGAAAAAGTTCCATGTTATTTCTAGCATATTGAATGTTTTTAAAAGTTGAATTGTGTAAAATGCTGTTCTGTAAATATTGAGATGACAATGTGGGTTTCTGTTAATATGGTGTATTTCACTGATTAATTTCCATGTGTTGAACTATCCTAGGATTCCTGGGATAAATCCTACTTGGTCATGGTGTGCTTGCTTAGTCACTTCAGTCATGTCCGACTCTTTGCAACCCCATGGATTGTAGCCTGACAGGCTCCTCTGTCCATGGGATTTCCCAGGCAAGAATACTAGAGTGGGTTGCCATTTCCTTCTCCAAGGGAACTTCCCAATCCAGGGATGGAAGCCACATCTCCTGTGTCTTCTGCATCGGCAGATGAATTCTTTACCACTGACCCTATGTTTAGTTTTAGCGATGACTTTTGCACTGTCATGAGAAGAACTGTTTATTTGTGGTCCTTCCTCTTTTGTTGTCTGTCTAGCTTTGATATTGGGGCTTCCCTTGTAGCTCAGACAGTAAAGCATCTGCCTACTCTCAGGATAGTACTGGTCTTATAGGATGAGTTAGAAAGTGTTCTCTTCTTTTTTGGGGGGGTGTTGAGGGTAGAATTTAACAAGAATTGTTGTTAATTATTTAATCTTTCTAATTTTCTTATTCCTGCTTATTTTGAGTTTGGTTTGCTCTTTTTTAAATTTTAGTTTTTCAAGTTTCAAGTTTAGGTTATTAACTCAAAATCTTTTTCAATGAATATATTTACTACTATGAATTTCCCTTTGAGTACTTTCATTGTATCTCATAAGTTTTGGTTTGTTGTGTTTTCTTTCAAGCATATAAACATATTTTCTAGTGTAACTTTTGATTTAGTCTTTGACTCATTGGTGTTTAGGAGTTTGTTGTTTAACTTCTACATATTTGTGAATTTAAAAATTTTTCCTTCTGTCATAAATTTTTTATTGAAGTATAGTTGACTTACAATATTAATTTCATGCTTACAACATAGCAATTTGACATTTTATAGGTTACCATATATATAGAGTTATTATAAAATATTCATTACATTCCCTGTGTTGTAACTTACATCCTTGTAGTTTATTTATTTTATACCTGCTAGGATGTACCTCTCAATTCCCTTCACCTATTTTGCCCTACCTCCCAAGCCACTCCTCTCTAGTAACCTTGTTATAAGTATTGATTGTAATCCCCAGTAAAACTACTAAGAAAAAAGCTAAAAAATAGAGAAGTGACAAGGGAATTAAAATAATACACTAGAAGATATCAGTTTTATCAAAAGAAAGCAGTAAAAGAGGAATTGAATAAAGCAAAAAGCACAAGGCTTATAGAAACCAAGTAGCAAAATGATAGGAATGTTTATCAGTAATAATAGTAAATATTTATGAATTAAATGCTTCAAATTAAATGCAGAGATGGATTAAAAATTCATCCAACTATATACTATCTTGAAGTGACTCATTTTACAGACAAAGACATACATTGGTTGAAAGTTAAAGGATTGAAAAAGATATTCTATTTGTGTTTGCTACCCAAAATAAACTTAAAATTTCATAAATTACTATGTTGGGGCTTCACCGGTGGCTCAGTGGTAAAGAATCTACCTGCAATGCAAGAGCTGCAGGAGACTCAGGTTGGATCCCTGAGTTGGAAAGATTCCCCTGGAGAAGGAAACAGCAACCCACTCCAGTATTCCTATCTGGAGAATCCCATGGACAGAGGAGCCTCGCGGGCTACAGTCCATAGGGTCACAAAGAGTTGGACACAAGTGAAGCGACTTAGCAAAAATATTTGTGTTGGTGGGGAGAGAGGTCAAATGGCATTCGAGCTTACTTTCTGTACTTGATTATTAATGCAAAGGGGGAATTTTGTTATTTCTTACAAAGGATATAACTGTTCTTCCCCTCTAAAATCTATCCTGAGACAGCTACTCACTCACCTCTCATTAGTTACCCTTGTCACTGGTGTTATTTATTTATTACTTCTGAGCTCCAAATCCATCTTGTCTTGCCTTGCTTAATGACCCTGAACCTTCTGGACATTTCTCCTTTCAGGTAACTTAATGCTAGACTTAATTCAGAAAACTAAGATCATGGCATCTGGTTCCATCACTTCATGGCAAATAGATGGGGAAACAGTGGAAACCGTGAGAGACTTTATTTTGGGGGGCTCCAAAATCACTGCAGATGGTGATTGCAGCCATGAAATTAAAAGTACTGCTTAGAAGGAAAGTTATGACCAACCTAGACAGCATATTAAAAAGCAGAGACATTACTCTATCGACAAAGGTCTGTCTAGTCAAGGCTATGGTTTTTCTAGTAGTCACGTGTGGATGAGAGAGTTGGACTATAAAGAAAGCTGAGCACCAAAGAATTGATGCTTTTGAACTGTGGTGTTGGAGAAGACTCTTGAGAGTCCCTGGACTACAAGAAGAACCAACCAGTCCATCCTGAAGGAGATCAGTCCTGGGTGTTCATTGGAACATCCAGGTCTGAGGTTGATGTGATGTTGGTCTGATGATGATGGTGGTCTGATGTTAAAGTTGAAACTCCAATACTTTGGCCACCTGATGCAAAGAGCTGACTCACTGGAAAAGACCCTGATGCTGGGAAAGATTGAGGACAGGAGGAGAAGGGGACAACAGAGGATGAGATGGTTGGATGATATCACCGATTCAATGGACATGAGTTTGAGTAAGCTCCAGGAGTTGGTGTTGGACAGGGAGGCCTGGCGTGCTGCAGCTCATGGAGTCTCAAAGAGTAGGACATGACTGAGCAACTGAACTGAACTGACTGGATGCTAGACTTCACCAATAGAGGGCACTGGAAGGCCATTGCAAGATTAGAGCATGAGGAAGGGACTTCTTTTCCTTTAAGGGTGTTCTAGGTTCACATGACAGCCAGTGGATAGGTATGCAAAAGGCTTGGTATCCTTCACCACAGTACCATCTCGTGCACTAGAAGTTCATGCCTCTGAAAAGTTTCTCCATTCCATAGCAGCAGCCCTTGCGACTCTCTTTAAGTCAGTATTCTCTAGGTGATTTCTCTTTCAC
This sequence comes from Dama dama, assembly GCF_033118175.1. Lineage (NCBI taxonomy): Eukaryota > Metazoa > Chordata > Mammalia > Artiodactyla > Cervidae > Dama > Dama dama. The sequence goes on along the minus strand of NC_083692.1, from coordinate 61,299,388 downwards.
CTAAAGTGCCACTATGGCTCACCAGTCAAAGCAGAAGCTAACAATAGGTAGCGGAAAGCCAGAGTCTTACTCCAAGTTTAACTCACAGAAGTTCTTGAATACGTAATTGAAATAGATATAGATATATGTAATTGAAATAGAGATACAGGGAACTGGCGGAATCCCTGTGTCAACTTGGTGACTCACAGATAAAGACCACAGTGAAAGTCTCTAGATTTCTCTCCTCCTATTCAGATATTAAGCCAGAAGCCATTTACATCCTTGAACGAAATGCAAAGATTTGTACTGTTACGATACTCTGCAGAGATGCAGCGAAGCTATACTCATCACATCTTCATTTAACTTGACTGGCCTGTGCAAAACCTGGATAGATCTTGGAGAATAACTTGGGTGACTGTTTGCAGCCGATAATGAAGGCATAGTGTTTTTGCTGGAGTAAATCAAAACAGCCCTTGGGACTTGGTTTGCAAATATTGATCTGGCCTATTCATTTTTTTCCACACAAGAAATTGCAGGGAACACTAGAAAGTTCACCTTTTCTAACAGACAATAGTACATCCTCATGTTTATACTTTAGAACTATTTCTACTCTCCTGCTCTCTGCCATAACATAGTCTGCCAATATCTTAAGTATCCTCACACACAGTCTCCATAAATTGATGATATTATCCTGGTTAGATAGGATGAGGTAGAGGTATTAATAGGTAATAATTTAAATGACAGCTGAGTGAATGTCTCCTGAGTGTCTCCTGCTGTGTAGCATGGGTCAGGTGGGCTGCAGCTCCATGAAGGCTTACTGTGGTGGAGGTCCACATGGCTGGTAGTTGGTGCTGGGTGCGCCCCTGGGGTTCTCAACTGCAACATTGGCCTCTGGCCTCCCTGTAGATCTTGAGTTTCTCCTGGAATGGAAAGTGGGTTCCTAGGAATATTACTCTAAAAGCAAACTGTCCAAAGGGAAAGAAATGAAAGATACCAAGGCAGTTAAGAACTATGCCTAAAATGGTGTTACTTCTGCCATACTTTGCTTGTACTATTCCTAAATGCTCTCATTTTTCTGGACTTCTGCTGCCATGTTAGGTACTAATTTATCAGTTGGTTTCCTTATGTACAGCCATCATAAGCTGATATTGGCAACGTAAGCAAACAAAAACAAATCCCTTTATTGATAGGATATCAAATTGTTCACAGAAACACCAGGAAATGAGCAGCCTACACTCTTAAAATTGAAAAGAAAGAAGGGAAGCTATGCCCACAGACTAAATTCTTACCCAACAGAATTACTACTCTCTCTGGTAGCAACACCATTCCACAATTCATATTTCCAACAGATACACTGGGCACTGAACACTGTTGCCCTTAGAACCTTAGACCTGCTGCCTCTCCTTTAAATAATTCTCCACTAGGTCCTCTTCTTTGAGCTATTACTTCAAAACTCACACACCCAGGAGCTTTATAAGCTTGGCCAAATCTAGATATAGTCCTGAATCCAGGTTGTCAGAAGAAATGGGTAATTCAGAATCTGACACTTTCAGCTTTTGTAATTGGAGTAGGAATTTATTTGCAATCAAGACTCATAAAATGGAGAAATCTCCAAACATAGGAAGAGGGCTCAGATATTAGCAGCTCCTCAAATATCAAATACTATGCACGTAATATATTTATTTTGGAAAAAAGTTGTACAGAAATATTGAACAAATGCTATTCAGCTCTCTAAGGTAAGGGCTTATTAGTCAAATGACAAAGTATAAATAAACTTTTAACCACACTTTTTATTACCATGTAATGTAATTACTGTGTAATAGGGTTCTAGTCTACCTGCTCTGATTACCAAAGAGATTTATTAGATAAATAATTAATTGAGTAATATAATCCCAAATAATTTAGGGTGGTATGTTGTAACATATTTTGTTTTCAGAAATACCAGTGTGAATTTTTATGTGGACAGTGTAAAATGCTGGTTTGTACTCCTCTTACTTTTGACATATATAACTATTTATCTGCTGTTACCAAAATTAAAACCATTTAGTTTGGGAAATAATTAGAAGAAATATAATGGCACCAGAGAAAATCTGAATAGTGATAACAGATTGTTACTTATTACAATGAGTTTCCTGTGAGACATGCTTTCTAATTTATAGTCTAGTCTTCTCAATTAAAGGATTTCTTAGGGATTAAGAAAAAAAAAAAGCCTCAGAGAAAGCTACTTCTTGGAGTCTGAGGAAAATATTGACTTCTGGGGGAAGGTTAAGAAGAGTTAGCTGCGATGTGCCCACTGTGTACAGCTTTAGAGGCGTTGCTGGAGGAGAGAAAGTCATCTCCACTGACCAAGAGACAGCAGGATCTCATCCCAATTAAACCTGTCCACAAACAGCAAGGTCTTCCCAGGTGGCGCCAGTGGTAAAGAATTCTCCTTCCAGCGCAAGAGACTCAAGAGACTTGGGTTCGGTCCCTGAGTTGGGAAGATCCCCTGGAGGAGGAAATGGCAACACACTCCAGTATTCTCGCTTGGAAGTATCCTATGGACAGAGGAGCCTGGCAGGCTACAGGCCATCAGGTCACAAAGAGTCAAACCCAACTGAGTGACTGAACACACACATAAACATACACACACAAATAACAACAAACAGCCTGTGATCACTAGAGAAACAGGATTACCAGGGATTAAAATATTGAAATATCAATTAATTACTAGGGACTCAGGTGAAAACTAGGAATCAGATATTCTTTGAACAGTCTTAGGGGATTTAAATTATTCATTAAACTTCATTCCCCAGTTTATTATTTCTCTCAGTTACAAATCATTTACTGAAAACTTTCTGTTTTACAGGCAGTGAAAATAACATTGGTGAAGCGAATGTTACTTTCTCACATATAGTCAAGCAGGGAAGGAAACAAAACCAATTAAAGTTAAGTAAATAGACTCAGAAATAAAGCCACACAAATGGAAGTAACCAAGGATTATATGAAAGGACTATGTGGATGTAATACTTTGCTTTTTTATTTTGATTCTGGTTACTTAGATGTGATCATTTTGTGAAAATTCACAGACCTAAACATTTGTGATTGGTATACTTTTCAATAAAAACTTGAAAATAAATAATGAGTAATAATGATAGAAATAATATTTTGACTTTTGAAAGGATGAATACTCAGCTTTCTAGAAGTTTCTACTCATACAAGTGATCAGTTTCCTAAATATCTAGATAAACAAGAATTTTTTTATGTGATTTGCCAAAAGGCTAGCTGCTTCTCCTTTAAATTCTATGGTTGATCACTAGTTTACAAAAACAATGAGCTCTTTTCATCGAAGAACACTAAAATAAATAAAATCATTGAAATTTTAAAAAATCCTCATGGCAATTTAGCAGTGGCTCTGCTGATACAATAGACTACCCGTTGGAGAACATATTAACAGTATTTGGAGGACAATGTGTAGCTAATAAAAGAAACAGCTTGAGTGCACACTGGTTATATATTAATATATAAAATTGGCTTAAACTGATTAACCATGTGTATAAATCAGAGTGTTTGATTGTAAGTTAAAAAAAACTGATCCTTAGTGACCCAGAAAACCAGTTTATTGAAAGATTATTGGGTTGTTGTTAGTAAAATTGAAAAAAAAAATTGGGGAGTTAAATTCAGAAATTAGGTCAAATCAATGGAGACTAATAGAAGAGATCATGCGTAAAAGGCTCTGTCACATAAATTATTTGGTTAAGACATTGCTGCTTTACACCCATCATGATGCCCCTGGAGCTGTCATCGTAAATGCCCACTGCTTGAGAATTTATCTTTACCATTTCTGTGACTTTGGTTTATGATTTCAAGATTCAAACTCCCAAGTGGAAACATCTGATTGATCACAATTCCTGCTTCTCAAGAAGATTCATCCAAAATAGGAAGAGTGCCCAGATGTTGTTTAACTTAAAACAAAATCAACAAACTCACATTGTAGAAAAATAAAAAATAAAAGCAACTTCTCAGATTTATTTTCAACACCTGTGGCCTACATACTCCAGGATACTAGCTAAATAAAAAATTACCACCTGGCAGCTATAAAGTGATCATCTTAATGAATTATGTGAAACAGTCATGATGACAAATCAGAATTTCTTTAAAAACACTGTGATCACCATCAGTAGAGTGGATTTTGGGCTTAGTTATCTTTTTGGTTTTATTCATACACCATGTATATTTATTTTAAATAAAGTATAAGGAATTTAGAAGCTGTGGAAACTAGAGGATCACATATTCCAGGTCCCTCTATAATAAAAGTTACTAAAGTAAGAAATTAAGATAATGTAAAATATCCTATTTTCATATATGGATTATTGTGATTTTAGAATCAAATATCTAGTCCATAAAGCTTTTTAGAGTCAAATATTTTTCAGATGTAAATTAAAACCTCAAGTTGTTAAACATTGAAAAAATGTCTACCATGGAGCACAGAGGAATTTTAGAGCAGTGAAACTACTCTATGTAATACTGTAATGATGAGTATATATCACCATGAACTTGTCCAGATCCACAGAAGGTACCTGGAGAATGAACCCTAATGTAAACTATGGACTTTGGGTGATAGCGATTTGTCAGTGTAGGTTCATCTAATATAACAAATGTAACATTCTGGTGAGGATATTGATAATGGTGGAGGTTATGCATTTTTGTGGGCAGGGGGTATATGGGACATCTCTGTACCTCCTGCTGACTATTTCTGTGAACTTAAAACTGATCTAAAAAATAGTCTATTAAAAATTATGACCATGATTTGAAGTTGGATACATCACAAACTATATCATACTTTCCGGTTAGAACACCAGACTTGGGAAAGAAGCTGTCTTGCATGATCCATCCCCAGAGGGTACCGTGTAACACAGAATAGCCGCACGCCTGAGCCCATCTGATTTTGCCAAATACTAGGAAATAACAAATGTGCTTTTAAAAAAAGCAACCGAGTTTTGAGTTTGTTTCTCACATTGTGCTGTGGGGGCTGTGCTAAGCTGCTTCACCTGTGTCTGACTCTCTGCGACTCTATGGACAGCAGGCTGACAGGCTCCTGTGTCCATGGGATTCTCCAGGCAAGAATACTGGAGTGGGTTGCCATGCCCTCCTCCAGGAGATCTTCCTGACCTAGGGATCAAAACCATGTCTCATGTCTCCTGCATTGTAGGCGGGTTCTTTACCACTGAGCTACCTGGGAAGCCCAATAAGACTGAGGTAACATATACACATGGGAAAGTGCGTGCATGTGTGTTCAGTTGCGTCAATCATATCCAACTCTTTTGACTCTGTGGACCCAGGGATGCAACCTGCATCTTCTGCATTGCAGGATGATTCTTTACCACTGAGCCAGCAGGGCTTCCCATCAAAACAATTCCTGACATGGAAAATAAAAACTGGACCTAATGAAGTTGTGGATCTGGATACATCTATTGTCAGGCAGAATTTGGCAAGTAAATTTGGCTATCTTTGACTGTCTACAATAAGCTATTGCAAGAAAAGATTGAAACAGAGAAGGAATACTGTAGTATTCAAGGAGACTACACAAGAATTTTGGAGCTACGTTACCTGTTCCTCCAAGCAGCAAAAGATTTTCAAAGTAAAAATGTCCTCAGGGCAAAGACCAAATACAGGGTACTGCTAGTAAAGCATGGACTCAAGGTCAATTATAAGTGAGAGTTAAGAACTTAGAAATATTTAAGGAAGTTCCTAGAATCAGAGCCTTATATTTAGGCAGAAGTATTTCCAACAGTCTTAAGGTCATAAAGGCATAGTCCCACAGCATCCCGTCTCATAAAGTGACATATAAAGGATCTTTACTAGAAAAAGATTTATAAGTATGGTTTTGATCTTATGAAATAAACCCCCAAGAAGCTTCACAGGAAATCTACAATGTTTTCAAGAGAATTTATTGTCAAAATTGCCATCAATGGTGGACTAAAAAGAGACAGAGAGAGGGAGAAAAACAAAACAAAACAGAAGAGAGGTTTTAAGGCATGAAAATGTCTATGGGCAGAGAGCAGACTGGTAAGACTACTCACTTGAAAACACTAGTCATTTCTAATGGAAAAAGAAAGAATAACTCAGACAGTAGGGACAAAAGACTGTGGAAAGAACTCAAGAATCATGTAAAATCATTTCCAAAGAGCACACATATATTCTAGCCAAGAAACATACCTTATACCCCCTCCAGAGGCAAGGGGAACTATTCAGGATTCCTATGGACTAATGTCTGATATAAGCCATCTGTCTACCCCTTCCTGAATGGGATTCATCCTATTCACTGTATGGCAACTTATGTTCTTTTCCATGGCAAACGTGTCTTTGCAGGTGTGATTAACTTAAGAATCTTAGATGAAAATAATATCCTGGATTAGACTGGTGGCCCAGTGTAATCACAAGAGTCTTTCTGAATGGGAAGCCTCAGGGTCAAAGTCAGAAGGAAGAAATGTGAAAACAGAAGCAGGGATTTTGGTGAGAGAAAGAGAAATGGTTGAACATATCACACTGCTGACTCGAAGATGAAGGAAAAGATCAGCAGACAAGAAAAGCTAGCTGCCTCTCAAAGCAGGAAAAGGCAAGGGAACAGATTTCTACAGACTCTAGTAGAAGTGCAGACCAGCCAACACTTTTATTTTAGCCCATAGAAACTGATTTTGAACTTCTGTTCTTCAGAATGGTAGGAGAATATATTTGTGTTGTTTTAAACTACTAAGTTTGTGGTGATTTGTTACAGCAGAAATTAGAAATTAAAATGCTGTTTTACTACTGTGCATTGGGTACATAGAGGAAAGATAACGTCTTTCTTCACAGGTCTCTGATCCTGAGGAATTGCACTCAGGTGTTTCTAGAAGGACATAGATAATGAGAAACTAGATTCCATGTCTGAGCCAGGTGCCACAATGGGCTGAGGCTTTGGAGGTCTGAACATGTGCATACAAAGAATGTGTTTCGAATGTGGGAGGATGTGTGGCCAGAGGGTGAACTGGAGTAGATATCCTCTAAGATAATTTGCCATCAGTTCCTTTCCTTTCTGCATGTATGTGATGTCCTTCATATCAGGGGTGAAATTTATTACCCTTATCCTTCTATTTGGTTTAGTTTTGTAGCTTTCTTTGGCCAATATAATTCTGTGAAAATAAATCTGTATGTTTTGGATCTAGCCTTTAAGAGAAGTGACAGCTTCTGCTTCCTTTCTCTTGGAAGTTAGCCACCATGTAAAAAATTTTGTGTGCAGACCATCATTGTTTGAAGAAATTAGGCACAGTTAGAGGCTACAGGATATTAATAAAAGAGAGTATCTCTGTCAATTCCCAGCTCTTCCATCTATATTAAATGATAAGGTCATCTTGGATGAAGACTACAAGGACCAAAATACAGCTAACTAGCAACAACAACAAAAAAATCCAGATACATCCAGCCTTAGTTGCAGAATCATGAGAAATAATATACACTTTGTTATTATTTTAAGCTATTAAGTTTTAGGTTGGTTTGTTGTGCAGCAATGCATTCCTGAAAAAGTTAATGTGTTAATAATGAAAATTCCCTAATTTCAGTATTTTGTTTTCTGCACTTTTAACATTAGTAAATCTAAAATTATCATTTTATATTGTCCAAACAAGGAAAATTTTAATAAAATGTGACTTGGTTAAAGTGAAACCTCCTATTTTAACAAAAATCCCATAGTATACCTGCCTCAGTAGAGACTGATTTGATTATATTTGCCTTGTTTTTATTGTTTACTTAGATTTTTCTTTCCTTCAAATATTTTATTTTCATTTTCCTTGCCTGAGACTGTATGTTATAATTTTACCACTTAAGACCATAAAGTATCAGTGTATAATGAATAGCATATTAAGAAATAAATTAAACTCTTGAAGATAGAATCAGTCATGCAAGAAGATTTTGCTGTCTCTACACCCAATAATCTTGGCTGTTAATATTCAGATAGGGTTCACTTGGTCCAAATCTCTGGATAGAAAAATATATCAATGAATGGATAGATAGAAAAATATATAAGCAGGCAACTAATTAGATGGATAAACAGACTTATAAGGCTGTATTAACTGGAGACTTTGTTGTGCAAAAGGCAAAAAAAAAAAATATTGATAATGATCAGACTTAAAAAAAAAGTCTGAAATAAGCACTTATTACCAAATACCCCAGTACCATGGATTCTGAATGCCACAAGTGAATTCAGCTATCAGTCTTTAAGTCCTTTTTAATTTAACTATTATGGTCAAGAAAATAGATTTTGTTCAGTCTGTATCCATATATGTTGTATATTACTGTGTAACAAATTCCTCAACACTTAGCAACTTACTGTATTTATTATACAGTTTTTGAACTTCCAGTACTAGAGCAACTTAGCCGAATGATTGTGACTCAGGGTCTCTCAATACTCAAGCAGTCAGCTAGATCTCAAGGCTTAACTAGGGCTAAAGAATGAGATTTTAAGTTCACTCAAGTGGTTATTTGCAGGCCTCAATTTCCTCAAACTATCATCTAGTATTGCCAAAATTAACATAAAGGAGATTACATTTGAATACATAACAGGAAAAATATAAACATAGCATAATGGAAAATTCCTCCCGATAAGGAGTTGTTAAACTTTAATAGATATGAGATTGTGTAGCCTGAAAGTTTAAAACATCTATGGAGATTGGTTAACACACAATGTTTTATATTACAGTACATTATCTATATTCAGATTATTACAGTATACACTATGCAGGGTTTGTGAAGGTATGAGGATAAAAAAGTCTATGATTTTTGAAAGTAACTCATTATGCATATTCTCATGGGTCTGTATTAACTGCTTACATTAAAAAAAATATTTATTTAACTTATGGGTAAAGGTATACTTCAAATCTGTGATACATTTCTGAGTTTTTGTATACATACCCAGTTCTGCTTGAGAATCTTGTGATATATACCTCTTAGGGGAAATGGTTGTGTCTTTTTGCCTTCTGAATGTTTTCTGTTGTTCTTTTATTGCCCTTAAAAGGAATGTCAATGATGGTACAGATGACTGGAGGCCATACTGTTGGTGATTCTGTGATGATAACTTCAAAAGTTCAGAAAGTATTTCAGGGATAGGAAGTACCAGGGACAGTGTCAGCAAAAGTATTCCATCCAGTGTACATACCATCAAGTCTCCAAATTTTGAAAAATTTGCACTTAGAATATATCATGTGATAATTTTACAGAAAAACAGAGTGAATTCTTTATTATTGATGATGAAGCAGTACAGACAAAATCTACTTCATTCAAAATGAATCTTTTTAGCCAAACTATCATTTACAGTCATGGCAAGAAGTAGTTTTTCTTTTTTTAATTTTTTTCACACACTATTGATCTGAATATAGAAAAAAACCAATTGTTTTATGGGCAATATACCATAATTAGTGCTGCATGGAAACTTTTCACATCATCTGTGAAATTATTTTTGTTAAAATACTTCATTTTTTGCCCAGGGCATTTGTGTTAATTTAGCCACACATAAAAATAGTTTTTCTGTAAGACCAACTTTCCATAGTCTCTATTCTAAAATTATAATTATTTTTCTTTAGGAAGGAATATAGTAATCTTGATGTGAACTGAAGAGAAAATTGATGAATATAAAGAGTTGTCACAGTTAACTTATTTGATTATTCAGGATTTTTGCACAATATAGCAAACTTGGGTCATTCAGGGAGACTTTCGGTCTCAAACAAGAGAAAGCTCAATTAAACTTGGCTTAACATAGGGATGATTAATTCAAGAATGATAACAGGAAGCCCTAAGATTTGTTATTCCAGTATTGTTGAATCTAACACCTCTGAGAGATTCCTGGCTTTACTATCATAGTGATAAGATCATTTATGCTGCTTCAAGCATCCTGTCTTTCCACATCAATGATGGAGGCAAGCAAAAAGAAAGGGCATGGGTTCCCTTCAAATAGCAATCTCTTTATCATTGCAGAGGCTTTCCTCAAGGTGAATAGCTAAGGCAGTTCCTCTGGGAGGATCATCCCATGGCCCACACCAGTTAAGTCAGAGAACCTGTAGATTGGTTGCCTTCTTAAGCATATGTCCAGAGTCAACTTGTCTATTTGGCAGTTATGTCCTGTTTGTAAAATAGGACACAGAGGAAACCTTTGACTTTTTTGTTTGATCAGATTTCCAAAAAATAGATAATATATATTTAACTCTGAACATTTTAAATAATCTTATTAACATATTTCTGCAGTTGGCTTCTCCAAATTCAATCTAAATATTATTAACAATTGACATTAACTATGCTGGGCCAAAGTTCAGTCTGGAATCATAAAGGCCTAAGTTATAAGTAAGTATATGATGGGAAAATTGCGTTCCTTCTTTTGCAAAATGTAGATGATGTTAGTACCTGTCCCATATATGTGCCTCTGTGTGTGTGTATGTCTGTAGAAGTAGCATTAAATGAGATTATGCACATAAAACTTAAAGCATATTTTATCTCACAGAGTATATAAATTCTAAAACAGCTAATGATGATGAAGAAGAAGATGATTCAGTCTCTTATATCTCTTGCTTTGAGCTGGGAACTAAATATGTCCCAAATGAATCACATATTCTTAATCATATATTAATGTGAGATAAATATTTAGCATTCAGTTTAATTTATATCCTTAACATCCTGTTTTCTGTCATTTATAGACTATTTACTCTTCTCTACCCACTGTGGAAAGCTCTTCACTTACCTTATTTCTTTTAATCTCCAGCTATTATTTGTTTTACAGAAGACAGAAGTTCAGAAAGATGAAACAACTTGTCCGAATCACAGCCAGGCTGTGGCAGGGCAGGGATTCAGGTACGGACTGGCTTTGCTCCTAGCCTCTGTTTTTAACCACTGCAGGGTTTTGCTTCTCTTTTATAATGCTTATATGAAAAGTTCTTACAGAACTCATCTATATAAATAAGTTCTTAACTATCAGGCAAGTGTAATCTCCTCGGTTCTGTCTTGTCTCAACCAAAATTTGAAGCAATGGACATTAAAGCTCTTGGCAAGTCACAGCTCTTGGACTGACCATGTTATAGCTCTTAGACAGATCAGTGTTACAGCTCCATGTTACAGCTCAGTTTTATTTAGAAAATAGCAGGAAAATACATCCTTGAGGTGTGAGGCCATGCCAACCCAAAGACGAGAAGAGAGCGAGCCCCGACGCGTTGGCTCCTCTCTTTATCTGTTTTTTCCTCCCCCACTGGGCCTGCCCTACATAAATTGGGCCTGCCAGGAGTGCTGTTTGTTCTCCCCGAGGTCCTCACTCCAGTCCTCAGGCCTTCCTTTGACCTTCCTTTGTTCTATTTTCTCAGGCTTTTCCCTTCCTTGTCTTTTAGCCACTGCCATTTTGGACTCCTGTTTCTTATTCTAACTACCTAACATTAACTATAAATATTGCCCTTGGGTATAGCTACTCTAGAGCTTTGTTTTCACTTTTCTGCTCATCTCTGACACTCTTCATTCATCACACTTACTCTCAGGATTCCTTACTTAATATACTTGTAAAAGATTCCCTAAGAATTGCTGCAAGCTGTTAACTAGTTTCCTGGTACAGACATTGACATTTCAGCTAATTTATTGGTTGTTTCCATTAAAATTTATTATATTTACAAAGCTTTTTCTCTGTTAATAAAACATTTAGATTTCTTGTAGTATGTGCATGCATACTGACATGTCAATAGATAGTAATATGTTACACGTAACTTAGCAATAGTCTCTTTTATTGTAATTTTGAGTTTGCGTGATTTAAATGTTCATAGCTCATTCTGTGGGCTGAATCGTGTTCCTCTAATATTCTTGTTGAATTTAATTAAAGCCCTAAACCCTAATAGCTCAGTTGGTAAAGAATTTGCCTTCACTGCAGGGAACCCCAGTTCTATTCCTGGATTGGGAAGATTCCCTGGAGAAGGGATAGGCTACACACTCCAGTGTTCTTGGGCTTCCCTTGTGGCTCAGCTGGTAAAGAATCCACCTGCAGTGTGGGAGACCTGAGTTAGATCCCTGGGTTGGGAAGATCCCCTGGAGAAGGGAAAGGCTGCCCACTCCAGTATTTTGGCTTGGAGAATTCCATGGGCTGTATAGTCCATGGGGTCACAAAGAGTTGGACATGACTGAATGATTTTCACTCACTCACTCAAACCTCATGGGTTTTTTAAGAGGTGATTAAATTAAAATGAGACTATTAGGGTGGGCCCTGATCCAATGTGTTGTCATAAGAAGAGTAAATTTAGACACACAAAAGAACACCAGGGATGCATACACAGAGAAAATATCCTATGAGAAGGTGACCATCTGCAAGTCAAAGAGAGGAAACTTCCAAGTTAATCAAACCTGTTATCACCTTAATCTTAGATTTCTAGCCTCCAGGACTGTGAAAAAAGAAATTGCTATTAAGTGTCCCAGTCTGTGGTATTTTGTTATGGCAGCCCTAACAAACTAATGGAGTCACTTATCTATTTATTTGTTCAAAAAAATATTTACTGCAAATGTCTACTCTACTCCTGATATGCTTCTAGTGTCTCGGGATGGGATATTGAATAAAGGAGAGCATCCTGGGAAACATGAAATGCATGTGAAATGTTAGTACCATGCAGAAAAAAACAATATATAAGAAAAGCCTGAGAACTTGTTTTTCGTATTGATACTGTTGTTGGAGAGGATGATCAAAATCATGATCATGGCAATGTACCATGGAAAATTTCCAGGTAAATTTTTGAGAAAAGTAAATATATTTTTCATAAGAGATTATGAAATTGGATATTTAACAATCCAAGTTAAGTTGAACACACATGTTAGGTTGATGCTACTTATTTCTAATTATCTATACATTGTAGCAACTGAGGTTTCTGTGGTAACTGAATGTTAACCATGGCTTATAGAAATAGGGAATGTCTTACTTTACCCCATCTTCCTGACAATTAGTTTGTCTATATATTCTCATTTACATGTATGAATGCCTCATAGTGGAGTGGAACATGTAGACTTGCAGGGTGAAAAGACTGAGATGAGAATTATGACAATTGGTGGGATTGAACATTTTTAGAGAGAACTCTACCTTGACGAAGTGTGAATCGATGAGGCAGCTTTAACAACAGATTCTGAGGTTTCTTGTGTTGTGCGGCAGCATTCACCTAGACATACTGGAAGCAGTATATGCTGTGGGGGTAAAAAACTGTGTGAAATTCTGGAAAAAGTCATGTCCCTTAAGTCTGTATTGAGTCTCTACTGTACAGAAGCAGAATAAAGATTAAGAAGACATTTCATTGTTTCTTCAGACAATGGAGATGACACCATTGTCTGAGGCAGTTTAGCAGTGCTATAAGCATTAGCCCAAGTTGTTATTGTACAAAAGCTCAGTCATGTCCACCTCTTTTGCGATCCCACGGACTGCAGCACACCAGGCTTCCTTGTCCTTCACCATCTCCCAGGATTTGCTCAAATTCCTGTCCATTGTGTCGATGTGCCATCCCACCATCTCATTCTCTCTTGCCCTCTTCTCTTCCTGCTCTCAATCTTTCCCAGCATCAGGGTCTTTTCTAATTATCCTGAGTAGTGCTCTGAATTGACACCTAATTAGGAAACAGAAGAGGGGGCTAAACAGAGTATGGGGCTGGCTTTTGTCCGGATGATTTTGTGCCTCTTTGGGGATACAATCCAATGGTCTGTAGATTCTGGAGTGGGAAGAATCTCTTGGAAGGGGGCTGAAGCTCTGTAGTTATGAAGGTACAAAATGTAGGATTAATGAGTAACCCAACTTATTTTGTATTCATGAGAGGATGAGGTCTTGGAATCACAGACGGTGGCACTGAAGCATATCCCCCAACCAACAGTGAGCTGATCAAATAGACTACTGAGAATCTTTGTTGGAAATCTTTACAAACTGTGGGCCTTTAAGTTGAAACATAATTCTTATGCTGGGTACTTTTTGCTATAGTTTAGAGCCTCTCAAAAATTGCCGTAACACCTGACTTTGTGGGAATCCATGCATCACATCTATTGTCATATCTAAGATTTTATGATTCAGAAAAAGATATGTTTTTTATACTTAAATTACATAGTTTCAAAATTTTGACTCTTTTTAGGGATTTATTTTTAAAAAACTCTAACAATAAAGATTATTCTACTATTAGTTCCTTTACTGAATGACTTAAATTTGCTCAATCACTTTCCTCTGTTGCACAAACAAAAACAAGCAAGGAATGATGGTGAATTATAGTTGGGTGACAGTTCTTTTACAAATCAGGTTAACTGATAGGAAATGTATATAATAAAGTAGAATTATATAAGTATAAAATATACAGTGTTATTTGATTAATCACAATTTATAAGAATTATTATCTGGCTTTTTTGTGGGGTTACTCTTTTCGCCTTGAGGCAGACTGTTTCTGAATGCATTTCTTGCTCTCTTTCTATAAAATGTGTGTTTTTCATTTTTTTTTCTTTTATATAGTCTAAATTTAAAAGCTGAAATGAGCCCATTTTACCATTTGCCTTTTTTTTTTTTTTTTTACCATTTGCCTTTTTTAAATGAAGAGCTCAAGTCATTCCAAGTTTATGTGCTTCTTGCTACTGCCAAGTATTAGTTTTAACTACAATATTTTATCAATCTGCTTACAAAGTGGGTTAAACAGGCCAGTTACCTTTTACCTCTCCTGTCAAGTCACAGGAACATAAAGTCACTTAGATTTTTTTCAATCTACCCAATTTATCTAAATCAAGTCAAATCAAATGAATATAAAACCATATTTTTTTCCATTTGCTCGTGTTTTATGAAATTCTGAATCTCTGTTAGCAGCTATTTCTATATCCACCCCCAAAACATACCTCGTTACAAATAGAACAAACTTTGTGATGTTAAAATATTAAAAGTAAAATTTAAGGTTGCTCATTTAGGAGTATTGCACTGATGATGGATAGTGAATAGACAAAAGGATAGGTTCACATTTAAATGTGCAATATACAAAATTGCATACATTTACCAGTTGGTAGTTGCTAGTAGCTAGGACAGATATTAACATTCACATTTCTAGTAGCTTAAAATAATAGGATTAAATCTTAATATTTGGGGAATATTTTCATAAAAACAATACATGTAGTGCTGTTATTAAGATTATATAATAGACTAGGTCTGTCATAGCTTAAATTGTTTTAGTTATTCATTAATCGAGTAAATTTAGAATATTTTCAGAGCTTAACTAGGCAAGTAAGATAATATTTCCCCTCTATGGCTGGTAGTAAATTTCCCTTTAAATATCACTGAAATTCTTAAACTAATATGCAGAGATAGCCTTACTGTCTATTATGAGATTGGAAGAGTGGATTTTGAAATTTTTATTCCCTTGATAAAGTGGTAGATTACTCAGCCCAACCTATGAAAATTTTGACTCATGGGACCTGAGATAAGCCAAAAAATGAGTGTGTGTATGTGTGTGACTGGTAGGAGAGATAATATGTCCATATTAAGAAATGTAGAAGTAGTATTATGAAATACTTCCTTTGGTTTTTTATTTTTTCATTTATTTTTATTAGTTGGAGGCTAATTACTTTACAATATTGTAGTGGGTTTTGTCATACATTGACATGAATCAGCCATGGAGTTACATGTATTCCCCATCCCGATCCCCCCTCCCACCTCCCTCTCTACTCGATCCCTCTGGGTCTTCCCAGTGCACCAGGCCCGAGCACTTGTCTCATGCATCCAACCTGGGCTGGTGATCTGTTTCACTATAGATAATATACATGGTTCGATGCTGTTCTCTCGAAACATCCCACCCTCGCCTTCTCCCACAGAGTCCAAAAGTCTGTTCTGTACTTCTGTGTCTCTTTTTCTGTTTTGCATATAGGGGTATCATTACCATCTTTCTAAGTCCCATATATATGTGTTAGTATGCTGTAATGTTCTTTATCTTTCTGGCTTACTTCACTCTGTATAATGGGCTCCAGTTTCATCCATCTTATTAGAAGTGATTCAAATGAATTCTTTTTAATGGCTGAGTAATATTCCATGGTGCATATGTACCACAGCTTCCTTATCCATTCATCTGCTGATGGGCATCTAGGTTGCTTCCATGTCCTGGCTATTATAAACAGTGCTGCGATGATGTCCACCAGTACACCTTCTAAACACTCTACCGTCTAAACCCAGCCATTATGAAAACAGTGGAAATTAGTTTTTTTTAGAGAGGGCTATCAGCATTGATGTGTTTGACTGCACTCTGCTGGCTGAGAAACTGAGAATGAAGTAAGCCCAGAGTATGAGCAATGCGGCACCAATGTGGGCTAGCGCTGCCTCTCTGCTGGGCAGGAAATGGAGCTTACATGCCACAGTGAAGACCGAGGGCCAGTTGTTTCCCTCTGGCCTTTTAGATTTCACTACCTGCAGTTGTAAGTACTGAATCAACCACAACATTTTATTGTGGTATAAAAATAAATTCATGATAAAGGCTTTAGGAATACTATTCCCCACCCCCCCCCTCAAATAAGCCATATTGTAATTGAATTGCCTAATATCTTTGAAATGTAATAATCAATAATATAACAAAAATTGAAGATTATAGGAGACACATAAAACAATTATCCAACAAAAACCACTATCTTGCTTAATATTTTTGGCAAGTTATGCTTTTCTTAAAAATAGCTAGAAAGTTGTTATTCATTGAGCGGAATTAAAAACTTATATTTTACCATACAAAGCCAGAAGTTAAGTGCAATAAGAAAATAGATCATTACACCAATCCCAGTTATGTTTCCTATGATGTTTGGATAAACAATAAAATGCAGACTGTCTGTAAAGAACTAGGGATGTGGCTGGCTTATTGCTTCAATAGATAATTTCCTGGTCTCCAAGAAAAACTGTCTCATGATATATTATCCCTGGCAAAGACATTTATATATTTAAGGCCAGTTTTTTTCTGTATATGCACTGTGTTAGAACTATGAGGTAAACTTCAAGTTGTATTCCTTAGGGAGTGCTCAGACATCATGCAAAGATTTCTATTAATGAACTTGATCTTGATAAATAAAATATATAATGCATAAAATTAGAAGTAAATACAAAAATTACTCCTCAGAAGCAGAGTATTCTACTAAGGATATAGGACGTCAAAGAAGCACAGTCATAACATTAGCATCCCCTCATGTCTTTCTTTTTAGCTTAAGGAAAAGAGACTCCAATTTTATAGTTGATATGAGCACAGCTAGAAAAACGAGTAAATATCCTTTGTTACCAGAAGATTTTTATCAGTTAAAAGCTGTTAAGAGTATTATTATTCTCAGGAGGCTTCCATGGTACTCCAATGGTACTCCAATTCAGCAGGTGCAGGTTTGATTTCTGATCCAGGATCTGGGATCTCACAAGCTTTATGGCCATAAAACCAGAACATAAACAACAGAAGCAAACCAGAATATAAAGAACAGAAGCAATATTACAACAAATTCAATAAAAACTTTAAAAAATGATCCACATCAAGAAATACATATATGTTAGATATAAGAATGTTTTATATATATATATATATAAATATATATATATATATAAGAACATTATCTTCTTAAAGATACCTTATTTCAGTTTGTGAATGCCCAGTTCTACTCTTTTGTTATTCTTATTGGCCATTTGCTATGTCACTTTTTCTTAGTGTCTACTTAAATTTTCTTTCTTTGAGTATCTGGTCTTTTTTAATCATGTCTGAGGACTCATAAATTTTTATGAGACAATGAAATTTATAAATACATAATTCTGATACCATTTGATCAGGCACCAGCTCATACAGGATGCTCATAATAAGAACTTAAGATCTGCAATGCAAAAAAGGACTTCTTTGAATAAGGATAGCTTTGAGAGACATGTATTTTTCCTTCATGTGAAACATGTGAAGATATTAAGCAAAGAGTGATGAAAATAAACCAAGCATAGTTTCAGACCAAAGTCTATGAGTATAACATTTCAAACATGAGCTCTAATGTTGACTTGCTATGAAACTCTGGTCATTTTTACCCTTAAGTGGTATATACCTAGTCTCCTGAGGAGAAATTATAAGTGTTTGAGAGTCTTATGACTTTCTCTTCATGCTTTTGTTGTTGTTTAGTTGCTAAGTTGTGTCTGACTGTTTTGCAACCCCATGGACTACAGTCTGCCAGGCTCTTCTGTCTATGGGATTTCCATGCCTATCTATCTAGATACTAAAAATTAATAAACCTTCAGGAACTCTATCATTATTTTTTGTCATAGTGAATGATGAAATGCACATAATATTAAGTAAACCATACAACAATAAAATCATCTTTATCAAACTTAATAAAACATTAGATTGCTTTCATCTGGGACCATTAAATCAGTTTCCAAAATTTATCTAAATATAACTAAGTTAGAGGCATGAAAACAAAGAGGCCAAGGTTAACACTTTCAACAAACAGGCAGTAAACAAATGCAAAAAGAAGTGATTACAAAATGAAATACATATTAATATGAGAATTCTGTAGGTTGCCATGATGGAGAATAAGGGAGATGTTACCACTCAAATTTGTCTTTGAGGAGGTGACATCTAAGCTGAAGTGAACGATAAGATCGATTCTGCCCCATCACGGCATAATCACGTGGACAAATACTGAGTTAGGAAGAGTCTGGAGTGCTGGAGGATCTGAACAAAAGTCTGAGCAACTGAGAACCAGTGAACACCTAAAGGATGCTAAAAAAGTGAGATGCAAGTAAATAACGCAGAGGATTAAGGGCCATGGTTGGACTTCCCAGATGGAGCTAGTTAGTGATAAAGAATCTGCCTGCCAGTGCAGGAGACACAAGAGAGATGACTTTGATCCTTGGGTTGGGAAGATCCCCGGGAGTAGGAAATGGCACCCTACTCCAGTATTCTTGCCTGGAAAATTCCATGGGCAGAGGAGCCTGGCGGGCTACAGTCCATGGGGTCACAAAGAGTTAGATGCAACTGAGCACACAGCACAAAGGCCATGGTAAAGTGCTTGTTCTCCTTACTCTAAACATTTAAATTTCCCAGAAATTGCCATGTTTCCTACGGTCAAGCTCCTTTCCATGTGCTGTTCTTTCCTAGCCACCCTCTACGCCTAATGATATTTCTCTTCAAAGCATTCCATTTTCTTTTAAAATTAATTCTATGCTCCTAGTTTATATTCTAATAAACCACCCCCCTTTTTGGCCTCAGTGTGGCACTTATCATACTATACTGTAAATCACATATTTGTCTAAATCCATAGGCTATGATTTCTTTCGGCGGGGAATTTCACGTTAACCTTTCTCTCTTCAGCATCTAGCACAATGAATAGCACATAGCAAATGCCTGGCAAATATTTGTAGAACAAATGTATTCATTTCTTAGTGTCAGCTCTGCCTCAGTGCATTTCATTCAACGTTAAGCTTGTTCAGCTCTTGAAATGTCAATCATCCCCAGAGCCAGGCAGCAGCGTTAAACATGGTGATTGCTCTCCTAAGTGCCTTCATTTCCAGCTGGGATCCTGGACCTGGTACTGGAGCCAAGCTACAAGTGACCTAATTAGTCTTTTGGTTATTTCCAAAAAAATTTGAGAATAATCAAGAACTGGGATGGCCAAAAACTGGCACACGCAGCATTTGATGAAAGCTGAAATGTTTAGGGTGCCAGATGCAAGTCTTTTAGACAGCATCAATAGTTTCCAAAACAAAGTAGTTTGCATTTTAATTGTTTTCTGGAACTTTTATCAACAAAATATGTTCATTGACTAATCAGATCTTTGTAGCAGATTAGAAATTAACAACATGTTGGCCACAGAAATAAGATACAGAATCTCTCTCTGGCCCTGCTTTGAAAGAATTTCTGACAGAATTCAGCCAGATGCTGTGTATCTTTTTCCAGAGTGCAATTTCAGGGCTAACTAACAGTGAGCTGCTCTTAGATCCCAAGCTTCTAATCAATGTCAGGGAGTGGATGCTAAGAAGGCAACCTTCCCAGAGGAATCAGTACTTAATGGAACTTTGACAGGCTTTCAGTGCTCTTTTCTAAAGGCTCATCTCTTGCTTCACAGTCACAGTTTGTTGGTGAGTTTGATGGCTGATGTCACAGATAAGTGTAACTAATACCTCGTGAAAGCGTTACCCGCTCAGTTTTATTCAACTCTTTGCAACCCCATGGACTTTAGCTTGCCAGGCTCCTCTGTCCAAGGAATTCTCCAGACAATAACATTGGAGTGGGTAGCCATTCTCTTCTCCGGGGGATCTTCTTGATCCACATCTCCAGCGTTGCAGGCAGATCCTTTACCGTCTGAGCCACCAAGGGAGCCCCAACTAATACCTTGTTGGTATCTTTTTTATCCAGGGGGAAAAAGCCAGGAACAAGATATTCTTTAAATAAAACCACTTTAATGGAGTGGCTAATGAGTTTAAAGTTTAGCACCATGTGTTTCAGATAATGAGTGACTGTTACTAAGAAACAATATTCAAATCTTTTGAACACTCCTGCCGGTGGCGAATACACAATATGAGGGGAGAATTTTTTGGAAGGGGATTTACATATCATTTGGAAGCATTGAAATTGCTTTTGAAATTCAAAATATTTATTTACTTGTATGGAAAACAGAAGTCTATATTCAAATATGCAATTGAATAAAATATGTTACATGCCTACTTTTACAGATCCTATTGTTGTTACTGACCCACTGGTGTAGGTCCCCAATAAGGGTTCCTTGTTTTTTCTTTTTCTTTTTGCCCAAGTGCCTCTGGTGCCAAGACAGGGTTCAGTTCAGAAGCATTGTTGTTACTGTTTAGTCACTAAGTTGTGCCTGACTCTTTGCTACCCCATAGGCTGTAGCCCGCCAGTTTCCTCTTTCCTTGGGATTTCTCAAGCAAGAATAGTGGAATGGGTTGTCATTTTCTTCTCCAGGGGATCTTCTCAAGCCAGGGATTGAACTCATGTCTCCTGCATTGGCAGGTGGATTCTTAACTACTGAGCTACCAGGGAAGCCCCTCAGAAGCTTAGGAAAGCTTAATTTTTGACCAAAGAATGGAGACCTGCAAGCTCTTGCTCCAGAGCACACGTTCTCTGTGACAGGCAGCGAGCGTAGCTGCTTTAATAGGCTCTTGTCAGCGTGAAGGAGTTCTCGCGAGATTGGACTTGGTTGTGTTGCTCTTGATTATTGCAGTCTGAAGTGCTGCGCGGGGTGCAGTTTCTCTGCACACGGCCCTGTTGCCGCCATCTTGAACTGCATTGTAGTGCAGGGTGCTTCTATACAACAGCCCTCTGAGCTGAGGTGTTGGTGCAGCCATTTCACTCCAGGAACTCTGCTCTGAAGAGCCGGGATGGAGTCCTCTGCCCAGTCTCTTGTGAGCAAGAGAAACTAGATGAGGTGTAAAGGAAAACAAAACAAAACAAAACAAGGTTAGACTTCATTACCGAGATTTCTTGGAGTGAATGGGCTTATAATATGCGTTTCTATCAATGAGTAATGAATACTGTCTAGTTTTTGGGACAACAGAGCCAAGAAGTAGCTTGAGAATCCAAATGGACAAAAAGTAACTGAGCAATATTAGAACCAGAATGGTTAAAGACCGTGATTGTTGATTTTTCAAAAACAACTGACATTTGAAGAAAGCCAGGTCTTCTTCTTTGGATTACTTGTGTAAAAGAGGAAAGTCAATATAGTTGTTCCCATGAATGAGAACTTTTAGTTGCTTAAACATTAGAGGCCTAAACCTTTTTCTTGGGCTTGTGTGTACAAATACTTACACTGTCATCACAGAATTGCCTAATACCAGATGAACAGGATAAAAAAGGAGTCTAGAAAATTAAATGCAAATATCTAGGGTAATCCAGTATTTAGTTGTTCATTTTTAACTTTTGTATTCATTAAATTAGTTCTTCCCTGTCACAGTTTAAACATTCCAGTACAGTCCTAAACATTCACTCTACTTCAGTGAAAACACCAGTGATTCCATAAAGCTACTTCTGATTATAATAATATAGGTCTTTAAGTTTTTCTTTAGTAAACTAAGTCTTTATGTCTCTATTGTGTGTATATGTTCACTGTAGACATTAACTGAGCATTTAAATAGTATGTATTGATCTTTAAGATTAAAGCTTAAATGTATTTATCTAAAATTCTGGACTCACCTGAGCCAGAAGATAAGTGCATATTTTAGATGAACACCCCAACTTCTTTTCTTTACTGTACTAGAGCACATGCCTGCTCTATAAAATCTTCTCCCCTTTTATTTTTACCTTTTATTTCTTTTCTAGGAGAAGGTTAAGACATTGTAGGGCTTGAAGCACATACATTTCAGGTGTCCTGTAGAATAAAAAGAATACAGCATTACAAAGTAAAAGCATGACTGAATATTTATTTAGAAATAAAATGAAATCATACAAACCACAAACTCAGAAAAATTGAAGAATATCATTAAGATTTCATATAATCTAGAAAATACCAATATTGTTATTTAATGTCCATAAAACACTGTTACTATTAGCTGTCATGTGCTTTTAGTCTCTTTTAATTTGGAACAATTCCTCACTCTATCTTAGTCTTTCATAATCTTAGTATTTTTGGGGAGTCCAACTAATTGTATGGTAAATCCTCAACTTTGTTTGTCTGACAGTTTCTTATAAATGACTGAAACATTTCTTGATTGTGACAGTACTATAAATATCTTTGTTTTATTCTGCTCTATTATTATTCATACAATATTTGCAGCCCTGGATGAGAGAACACAAGCTATGTATTTATCACAGAATTTGACATCTACATGTTACTCAATGAATAGTAGTTCTCTCCATTTTTATCTTCCTTCTGTGTGTTGTTAAATTTCTGTCAGAGTTACAGATTTTGTTCAGTTTGGCTACTTCCTGCATCACTCCAGGGGAGTTATTTATTATTGCTGAAGTAAGCTTTTGATGCCTTCTCAAAGTCTCATTCTTGAACTCTATGCTAACTGAAGCACTTCACTGTGTTCTCAAGCCTTTGATTCTATGAAAATACATACTCTCAGTATCCTATAACATCTTACGTGTTTTGGCATTTATCCCATGTTCTTTCCTGTGTGTGTCCTACAGGCTTCTCTCCTTGACTGCATTCTCTTTTCTCCATTTTCTTGAAACATGCTCTGCTATGGACTGAATGTTCATGTCCCTTCAAAATCCATGTGTTGTATCACCAATCTGCTATGTAATGATGTTAGGATGTGGGGCATTTGAAAAGTAATACAGTTTATATGTGATGATGTATGTAGAGCTCCATTACGGGATTAGTGCCCTTCCAAGAAAAGGAAGACACAACCAGAGCTTCCTTTCTTCACTGTGTGAGGACATAATGAGAAGGTGTTCTTCTGCTAACCAGGAAGAGGGCCCTCACGAAAAACTGAATCTATCAGCACCTTGATCTTGAACTTCCCAAACTCCAAAACTATGAGAAATAAATGCCTGCCATTTAAGACACTCACTCTGTAGTATTTTGTCAGAGCAGTCTGAGCTATGATATGTACTATATTTTCAGTTATTAATTTGTCTTCTTTTAACTTTGTGTTCTCGCTCCCACTGTTTAATTCAATATATAGAAATGGAGGTTTTAGTCTTCTCTCTTCTTATTTTTTTGCTCTGTGTATTCTGATTTTGTGCATCCTTCTGGCCAGAAGTTTGGGAATCTCATTTTATTTTTTCCTATATGTTTCTGAAATTGATGTCTCTCTTGTTAATTATTTGATATTAATAGTTCTTTCAGTTTCTCTATGACCTATATGCCCATGCAAAGAGTTATGCTCATAGCAGCTGTGATGCCACATTCCCAAAGTGGAGATAATCTTTCTCAGTTTATTTCATGTTTTCACACCCATGTGATTTGTCAACACCTGCTTTTAATGCATATGAAGAACTTTGGTTAAGAATATATTTGATGAAAGGTCAAAAGTATTTTCCATGGGCAATAAGTACTTAGGTAAAATATACCAAAGATCTGTTAAATTTGACTTGCTACCAATCTGCTACCCCACTCTCTGCATGCATGTCTATATCTCTAACATTTTCTGAACTAGCTTATTTATGTATCAAAGGTCTAGTTATCTATACACTATTTTGTTCCAAAAATACATAAAGGAAATTTAAAATTTATAATAATACATAAAATATTCAATAACATAAGAATAGATGGGAGAAAAAAATAAGAAAAAACAAAGGCAGGAACATAAAATGAAACCTAAAATGAGGCTAATACAAAAACAATCATAAAGCATAGTACCTCGTAATCTAATTATAATGCTCTTTGTGATTAAAGTTATTTCTCCTTATGGTACCTTAAATGGTCTTTAGATTTCTCTTTGGAGGAATATTCTTTTAATATATTCCATTTATTCATACTGACACTAGCGGCAAATGAGGACTGGCTGCTTTTACTTTTCAAGTAATTCACAGAGGTATTTCCTCATTGACTATGTGAGTGAAGGAAGACAGACTCATTGAGAGGAATTTCTGAGATGCATGTCTCATTCCCCTGGCATGAGGGGAAAGTGCTTAGTTAACGTGTGAAGAGAGATGATGTACTGTAACACTCAGGTTTGCATTTCTCTTTCTCTGTGCAGTTAGAAGCACAACATCTACAGGAGAGTGAAATTGTTATAGCAGGAATGTGAAGATAAAGGTCCAGTCAATATTTTGTCTCAGAATTTCAAGATAGGCTCTGAGAGCCAGATCAGTACAGTTATTCTGAAAGTCAAAACTTTTGATTAAAAAAAGCATTTGATCAGAGGAAAAAATAATTTGATCAGAGGAAAATGAAGAAGTCAAATTATCTGATTGGATATTAGTATGGAGTGAGATCTAGACAACACTGACATCAGGAAGGGTAGGTAAGCATTATCCAGCTTGAGAAGAGGAAAGAACTGCATGGCCAATAGGGCGGGCAATAAAGTGACTGGATTCAAGAGACTGTGTGGATAGACAAAGTCAGCACTGTGGGATTTCTCTACATGCTTTTGCTCAAATCAGGGAGTTGAGCTAAATTAAGATAGCTGCACACTGTCCAATGTCCTGGGAGCGAGTACAGTATTTTGCCTGTTCTGGGAGCCATGATAGCTCTTCTGGTTGAATCTAGTGACAGCTAACATCAGGAACCTCCTGCCTGTTGCTTATGAATTGTTCATCAGAGTGGTGCCTACCTAAATTTTAAGAATTGCTGAGCCATTCTTATTAAATTACCCTGTGTGGGTATATCATTTTGAATTAAATCTAAACAAAAAAATGATTTACTTTTTTGCACAGAAAGGACTAAAGGAAAAGCACCAGTTTCTATGAGAATGGATATGTGTGGCCCTGTTTCAAAGAGAGAGAATCTATTTTCATGACAGTACACTATTATAGTTGCGGTGAGGGCTAATACTAAGTAGTTTCTATGGTATCTTCCCAAAATTTACATGCAAATATTTTTAGGCAATGTTGGGGATTAATTGCTTAGATAAACACCATTGGGGGGCATCTCTTCCCTTGTGGAGCTTACAGTCTTGTTGGGATGGTACACATTAAACTAATCATTGTGTCAATTAGCATACAATTCACACTTATACAAGTTCTCAAAAAGGAAGTTTTATGTTGTTCTCTGAAAGTGTATGTTATACATACACTAAATAAACTAAAGTGTATCTAGTTTAAAATGAGAGGCTCAAGGAATATGGTTACTTATGAAAAGGATTTAGGGTTAATTGAGAATAGTGGCATTGGATGGGACAAGAGTGGGGTTGGAGAAGGGTAGAAGGTTCCAAGCAAGAGAGGAGGGCTTAGCAAAGGTCTTGCAGTAAATAGAAAGTATTGAATATAAGGCTCTGAAAAAAAGCCAAAGTGTCTCAAGCCCCAAGATAAGGAGGAAGTTATGGCAGTTATGGCAAGTCTTGAAAACCTGATAGGGGCCAGGCAATGAAAGACTTTTCATGCCAGGTTATTTATCCTGGAAGTGGTGTGAAGCTGTTGATGTGTTTTAAACACCACAGTGACATGGTTGTATCTGCATTTTGAAGATATCATTCTGTATCTTACAATTAATGGAAAACAAATTGGTGAGAGGGGCCAAAATGGATGGAGGGAAATGAATTAGGAGTCTAGAGAAAGATTCTTAGTGAGAGATGATAATAGTTTAGGCTAAGGAGGTACTCATGACAACAGAATAAACTAGGAGACATAACAATTATTTCACCCATCATCCAAGGACACTTGTTGGATATCCAAAATATAGATATTTGAATATATGGGTCTGGAGACCAAAGGAGAGGTCTGGAATGAATATATGCATTGTAAAGTCATAGCACAGATGGAAAATGAAGCCAGGACATGGATGCATTCCCATACAGAAAGAGTGAGGAGTGCAGAAAGAGGCCAGAGCCTTAGAAATTCTAACCTTAACTATAAAACTTTGTCTATTTGGGGGAAATATAATGGGTATCCATTAAATACCACCACCCTTAAATCTTTATTGCTTAGAAGCCCTTAGCAAATTCTTTCCTATGTTCTCTAAACTTATTATTTCTTTTATATTATTATCAAATGTTTCATCTTTAAATTTTTGTCTATTGTATACTATTCTTTCCCTGATTTCTATTTATTTATGTAAAGTAAGAGGATATATTTATATCTGTATGTCTTTAATTCTTCACCATGCAATGATGCTTAAATCTTTAAATTTTCCAGATATGCACTTTAAATTACCCTTTAGTGCCTTCCATTCTATTCCTCTCATATCCAGCATTGTATAGTGATGCTTTCCATTTCTGTTGTTGAAAGAACTGGCAATTCTTGCCTAAGCCCATCAGAGGTGCTGCCATCATGCCTGTTGCCTGTCTATAACCGAGGCTTAGATGTGCTGGTCATTTCAGACTCACTCCTTTCAAAACAAATTCTACCACCACCATCACTTCTTCTCTCAGAAGCTACTTGCCTCCAGTGTTGTCACATACTTTGCTTTGGCAGTAGCAGACTAAAATAGTTTTACTTGTACTTTTATTGTATCCTTTTTGCCCTCAGATTCAAGCAGGAACACAAGGGCTAAGCCAAGTGATATGACTGGCCACTGATGACAGTACTTTATTAGGAATTATTTCCTCACATCTATCCCTAATACTGATCAGTTACTCACCTGCAGGATATTGTACAAATTGATTTTGTGTTTCTAGAGAGACTTCTTCCCAGGGTGACTTCTGAGAGCCTTTTGTAGATAGGTCCCATGAAAGCATTCTCTACAAGTTTTCTGAAAACGATGGAATCCTTGCATTACTCAGCTAAGTCAGCAGTTAACTCACTCATTAACTCACTGTAAATTATAAAACTGTTAAAATAACTCTTCATTTGAAGAAATAATGCTTATTCTAAAACCCATTAGAGAACTTCAACTCCATGCTCTGTGATGACATAGAGGTCTGGAATGGGAAGGATGGTGCTCAGGAGGGAGGGGATCTATGTAAACTTAAAGCTGATTCACACTGTTGTATAGTAGAAACCAACATAACAAAAATTATTTAATCTATGAGTTTCTTTCTTTTGTATATGAAGGTGTTTTTTTCCCCACTTTTTAATATCACTAACATACACAACAATGCATGGACTTAAATGTGTATAAAACTGCCACAAACATTCTTACACATTTTTTGGGGGGAGGGTCATATGGACTCATTACTTTATTGAAAATACATCTATGTGTAAAATTGCTGACTAACAGGGTAACTGTAGGCTTGAATCTTTAAGGAATTGCCACTTGATTCAAAATTGCCACTTTGTACAAGTGTTATTCTGTTATAAACTCTCACTGACTGGGAGCTGACTGTGGCTCACATCATGAACTCCATGTTGCCAAATTCAGACTTAAACTGAAGAAAGTAGGGAAAACCACTAGACCATTCAGGTATGACCTAAATCAAATACAGTGGAAGGACTGTACAGTGGAAGTGAGAAATAGATTTAAGGGACTAGATCTTATAGACAGAGAGCCTGATGAACTATGGATGGAGGTTCATGACATTGTACAGGAGACAGGGATCAAGACCATCCCCATGGAAAAGAAATGCAAAAGCAAAATGGTTGTCTGAGAAGGCCTTACAAATAGCTGTGAGAAGAAGAGAAGCAAAAAGCAAAGGAGAAAAGGAAAGATATTCCCATTTGAATGCAGAGTTCCATAGAATAGCCAGGAGAGATCAGAAAGCCTTCCTCAGTGATCAATGCAAATAAATAGAGGAAACAACAGAATGGGAAAGACTAGAGATCTCTTCAAGAAAATTAGAAATATCAAGGGAACATTTCAGGCAAAGATGGCTTCGATAAAGGACAGAAATGGTATGGACCTAACAGAAGCAGAAGATATTAAGAGGTGGCAA
This sequence comes from Dama dama, assembly GCF_033118175.1. Classification (NCBI taxonomy): domain Eukaryota; kingdom Metazoa; phylum Chordata; class Mammalia; order Artiodactyla; family Cervidae; genus Dama; species Dama dama. The sequence continues at coordinate 61,271,028 of NC_083692.1, read as the reverse complement.
GAATACACAGAAGAACTGTACAAAAAAGATCTTCATGACCCAGATAATCACGATGGTGTGATCACTCACTTAGAGCCAGACATCCTGGAATGTGAAGTCAGGTGGGCCTTAGAAAGCATCACTACGAACAAAGCTAGTGGATGTGATGGAATTCCAGTTGAGCTATTTCAAATCCTGAAAGAAGTGAAAGTGCTGCACTCAATATGCTACCAAATTTGGAAAACTCAGCAGTGGCCACAGGACTGAAAAAGGTCAGTTTTCATTCCAATCCCTAAGAAAGGCAATCCCAAAGAATGCTCAAACTACCACACAATTGTACCCATCTCACATGCTAGTAAAATAATGCTCAAAATTCTCCAAGCCAGGCTTCAGCAATACGTGAACCATGAGCTTCCAGATGTTCAAGCTGGTTTTAGAAAAAGCAGAGGAACCAGAGATCAAATTGCCAACATCCGCTGGATCATTCAAAAAGCAAGAGAGTTCCAGAAAAACATCTATTTCTTCTTTATTGACTATGCCAAAGCCTTCAACTGTGTGGATCACAATGAACTGTGGAAAATTCTGAAAGAGATGGGGATACCAGACCACCTGACCTGCCTCTTGAGAAACCTGTATGCAGGTCAGGAAGCAACAGTTAGAATTGGACATAGAACAACAGACTGGTTCCAAATAGGAAAAGGAGTACATCAAGACTGTATATTGTCACCGTGCTTATTTAACTTATATGCAGAGTACATCATGAGAAACGCTGGGCTGGAAGAAGCACAAGCTGGAATCAAGATTGCTGGGAGAAATATCAATAACCTCAGATATGCAGATGACACCACCCTTATGGCAGAAAATGAAGAGGAACTAAAAAGTCTCTTGATAAAAGTGAAAGAGGAGAGTGAAAAAGTTGGCTTAAAGCTCAACATTCAGAAAACTAAGATCATGGCATCTGGTCCCATCACTTCATGGGAAATAGATGGGGAGACAGTGGAAACAGTGTCAGACTTTATTTTGGGGGGCTCCAAAATCACTGCAGATGGTGATTGCAGCCATGAAATTCAAAGACACTTACTCCTTGGAAGGAAAGTTATGACCAACCTAGATAGCATATTAAAAAGCAGAGACATTACTTTGCCTACAAAGGCTCGTCTGGTCAAGGCTATAGTTTTTCCAGTGGTCGTGTTTGGATGTGAGAGTTGGACTGTGAGGAAAGCTGAGCCCCAAAAAATTGAGCTTTTGAACTATGGTGTTGGAGAAGACTCTTGAGAGTACCTTGGACTGCAAGGAGATCCAACTAGTCCATCCTAAAGGAGATCAGTCCTGGATGTTCATTGGAAGGACTGAGGTTGAAGCTGAAACTCCAATACTTTGGCCACCTCATGTGAAGAGTTGACTTATTGGAAAATACCCTGATGCTGGGAGGGATTGGGGGCAGGAGGAGAAGGGGATGACAGAGGATGAGATTGCTGGATGTCATCACTGACTCGATGGATATGAGTTTGAGTAAACTCCGGGAGTTGGTGATGGACAGGGAGGCCTTGCATGCTGCAATTCATGGGGTCACAAAGAGTCGGACAAAACTGAGCGACTGAACTGAACAATATTTAAGAATTCAAGGGACCATATATCCCCAGACACATTTGGTATTTTCAATCTTTTCAAAATTAGTCAACTTAGTAGGAGGAAAATGATATCTAATGGCTTTTAGTTTATGTTTTTGATTATTAATGATACTGAACATCTTTTTTGTGCTTGTTAGTCATTCTTGCATCTTGTAAAGATTTTGTTAAAATGTTTTGCCCATTTAAAAATTTTGGAGGCTATAGGATTTTCTTACATATTCTGGATATAAGTCTTTTGTCAAATATATGTGTTCTAAATATTTTCTCTCAGACTGTGACTCCACTATTGGTTTTCTTAGAGATATCTTTTGATAAGCAGACTTCACATTGAATATGTCCAATTTACCAGCTTTTATTTTTATGGTTAGTGCTTTTTGTGTCCCAAGAAATCATTTCCTACCCAAGTAGTGAGAAAATGCTCTAATATTTTTTCTTATAAGATTTATAATTTCAATTTATATGTTAGGTCAGTGATCTATTTCAAATTAATATTTAGGTATGTCATGAGACAGGAAGTGAGAATATTTTTATAATGTATTTAGTTGTTCAAATATTTTTTCCTTAAGAAAGGCTTTCCTTTTCCTATTAACTTCCTTTGGTGCCTTTGTGAAAAATCAATTGAACATGTACACATAGACTCATTTCTGTACTCTCTCTTTTTGACTGATCTATTTAACTATTCTGAGAAAATTGCCAAATTATCTTGATTACAGTAGCTTAAAATAAACTTTGAAATCAGGTAGGATAGGTTCTGATCTTTCTTGAAACTGGATTTAAAAAAATAATTGCTTCAATGATAGAATGAAAGAAGCTAGACAATTTTCTCTCTCATAAAGAATTTTTACAAATGACAGCTGCTGTTAGAGTTAAGTGAAAGACAGTACCGAATGGCTAAGAGCATATATATTTTTTTATGAACACAGATTATATCTTCTGCTTGCTAACTGAGGATGCTTTAACTTTGAGGATGTTGTATCTGCGTGTCTTTGTTTCAGCATGTGTTAGTGATAATAATCGCATTAGTCTCATGAGGCAGGTTAAAAGATTAACCTAATAGATGCTAACTAAGCACTTAGAAAAATGTCTAGCACACTGTTAAGTGCTAAATAAATATTTCCTTCTATATTACTTATCTATGGAGCATAACAATTTCCCCCAAAACTTAGTGCCTTAAAGAAACAGTTTTGTGAGCCGGGCACAGTCTAGCTTGGTCCTTTTCTTCTCACAAGACTGCATTCAAAATGTCAGCTAGGGCTGGTGAATCATGTATAGGCTTGACTAGGAAAGGAGTAACTTCCAATATCACTTACATGGTTGTTGGCAAGAATGAGCTCCTCGTGGGTTGTTAGACTAAAGTTCTCTGTTCAAGTGTGGAGATTCCTTAAAAAACTGGACATAGAACTGCCATATGACCCAGCAATCCCTCTGCTGGACATACACACCGAGGAAACCAGGATTGAAAGAGACACATGTACCCCAATGTTCATAGCAATACTGTTTATAATAGCCAGGACATGGAAGCAACCTAGATGTCCATTGACAGACAAATGGATAAGAAAGCTGTGGTACATATACACAATGGAATATTACTCAGGCATTAAAAAAAAGAATACATTTGAATCAGTTCTAATGAGGTGATGAAACTGGAGCCTATTATAGAGAGTGAAGTAAGCCAGAAAGAAAAACACCAATACAGTATACTAACACATATACATGGAATTTAGAAAGATGGTAACAAGAACTCTATATGCAAGACAGTACAAGAGACACAGATGTATAGAATAGTATTTTGGACTCTGTGGGAGAAGGAGAGGGTGGGATGATCTGAGAGAATAGCGTTGAAACATGTATATTATATGTGAAACAGATCACCAGTCCAGGTTTGATGCATGAGACAGGGTGCTCAGGGCTGGTGCACTGGGATAACCCAGCGGGATGGGATAGGGAGAGATGTGGAGGGGGGTTCAGGATGGGGAACACATGTAAATCCATGGCTGATTCATGTCAATGTATGGCAAAAACCACTACAATATTGTAAAGTAATTAGCCTCCAACTGAAATAAATAAATAAAAATAAAATAAAGTCCTCTGTTCATCGCTGCGTGTTGGTCCTCAGTTCCTTGTTGCATTTTGCTTCATCAAAGTGTGCAAGTCAAGAAGGCAACAGAGAGAAAGTCAGCTAGCAAGATGGAAGTCATACTCTTTTGTTACCAAATCATGGAAGTGACACCCCATTGCCTTTGCTGTATTCCATTTGTCACTGGGTCTAGCCTACACTGAAGGGGATAGATTACGGAAAGATGTGAATGCCAGGAGGCAGGAATGCTTGGGAGTCATCTTAAAAGTCTGCTACCATACCTATATATAAACACTTAAAAATATTTAAGCTTCTTATTTTCACAACTTTGTATAATAATTTTATGCACAAAAGAAAAAATTAGATGATTTTATATAATTTTATCTATGTATTTAAACAAATATTGCCATATATGTTCAGGGAGTATAATATACATAATAGAGAAGTATACAGCACTTAAAATCATATGTAAATCCCTAAGATAGACACTATTGCCTTAATGTTACCTTTTTTTTTTTCTTCTCTTTTTCAGTTTGAGTAATGACTGTTTAGTTTTGTGTTGCAGCTCTCAGTACTTAATCTATGACTTTTTCTATAATGCCATGGTTAATTATTTTCTTATCTTGTCATTAAGAAATTTAAAATTTTCTTTTAATTTTTAAAAGGTTACCTTTCCTCTCTTGATGCATTATTATTTTATCTCTTTCAATTGTATCTTACAGTTTTGAGGCTGCCAGCCTGCTCATTTTGACCTATGCAGGCCAAAGATTTTGTGCCCTCCTAGAAAACATAATGATTTATTCATGGGTAATTAAACTCATTTATGTATTTTATGACTACATTTTTTTTTTCTTTTAACTACCTGTGACTTTTTTGAGGGAGGAAGGATTTCTAATACAAGTTCTACTGGTCCGTAATTCTGTGTATAGACACAGGCATCTTTAAAGTTCAGGACAAATTAGACAATTTTCAGTGATTCTGGAAAAGGATTATTTTAATATTCATTAATTTGAGTGAGAAGTTTCTACTTCAGAATTCTCAGGTGAATGTTATCCTGTGCCACAGATTTATTACAATTTTGTACTCAACTTGCCATTCCAGGATTTCTGCTTTTGATAACTTTGACCTCATTTCTGTTATCTATAAGGAATAAACAAGCCCAAGGATATTTTTCACTGCTATAAGAAAACTGTCTTGAACATTTTTCTATAAGGATTTCCCAGTGTATGAAAATATAGGCAATATGTGATCACCCAGTTATTGTCTTTAAAATTTTAAGAATAATAGTTATTTCTTGTATTGGAATAGATGCTTTGCATGGGCAGAGTGCATTGTAGTCCAGTTTATCTGTTTCAACAAACATGTAAATAAGTTCATTTAGTGGTGGTAAGCTGTGGCCCAACTTTACAGATAAAGAGTTTTCAACTCATGGTAAGACTGAACCAAACAGATATTTTGATTCTAAAACAGTTATATCAACTTTATTTTTTGAGCACATATAGCCTGGGTCCATAAGGTAATATTAAACATACATGTAAGATATTTGTATTTGTTCATTGTGGTAGGGATTTGAATGAAAATTGACCTTTTCCAGGCCGATGGCCACTGCTGAGTTTTCCACATTTGCTGGCATATTGAGTGCAGCACTTTCACAGCATCATCTTTTAGGATTGAAATAGCTCAACTCGAATTTCATCACCTCCACTAGCTTTGTTTGAAGTGATGCTGTTCCTAAGGTCCACTTGACTTCACATTCCAGGATGTCTGGCTTTAGGTGACTGATCACATGATCGTGATTATCTGGGTCATGAAGATCTTTTTCATATAGTTCTTCTGTGTATTCTTGCCCCCTCTTCTTAATATCTTCTGCTTCTGTTAGGTCCACGCCATTTCTGTCCTTTATTGTGCCCATTTTGCATGAAATGTTCCCTTGGTATCTCTAATTTTCTTGAAGAGATCTCTAGTCTTTCCCATTCTATTGTTGGCCTCTATTTATTTGCATTGATCACTGAGGAAGGCTTTCTTATCTCTCCTTGCTATTCTTTGGAACTCTGCATTCAAATGGAAATATCTTTCCTTTCCTCCTTTGCCTTTCTTTTCTCTTGTTTTCACAGTTGTTTGTAAGGCCTCCTCAAACAACCATTTGCCTTTCTGCATTTCTTTTTCTTGGGAATGGTCTTGATCACTGCCTCCTGTACAGTGTCACGAATCTCTGTCCATAGTTCTTCAGGCACTGTGTCTATCAGATCTAATCTCTTGAATATATTTGTCACTTCCACTGTATAATCATAAGGGATTTTATTTAGGTCATACCTGAATGGTCTAGTGGTTTTCCTTACTTTCTTCAATTTAAGTCTGAACTTGGCAATAAGGAGTTCGTGATCTGAGCCACAGTCAGCTTCTGGTCTTGTTTTTCGCTGACTGTATAGAGCTTCTCCATCTTTGGCTGCAAAGAATATAATCAATTTGATTTCAGTACCATCTTATGATGTCCATGTGTAGAGTCTTCTCTTGTGTTGTTGGAAGAGGGTGTTTGCTATGACCAGTGCATTCTCTTGGCAAAACTCTGTTAGCCTTTGCCCTGTTTCGTTTTGTACTCCAAGGCCAAATTTGCCTGTTACTCCAGGTATCTCTTCACTTACTACATTTGCATTCCAGTACCCTATGATGAAAAACACATCTTTTTGCGGTGTTAGTTCTAGAAGGTATTGTAGGTCTTCATAGAACCATTCAACTTCAGCTTCTTCAGCATTACTGGTTGGGGCATAGACTTGGATTACTGTGAGATTGAATGATTTTGGAAACAGAGATCGTTCTGTCATTTTTGAGATTGCTACTGAACAATTGCATTCATCTCACACTCTAGCAAAGTAGTGCTCAGAATTCTTCAAGCCAGACTTCAACAGTACCTGAACTGTGAAATTCCAGATATTCAAGCTGGATTTAGAAAAGGCAGAGGAACCAGAGATCAAAATGCCAACATCCATTGGATCACTGAAAAAGCAAGAGAGTTCCAAGAAAACATCTACTTCTGCCTTATCGACTACACCAAAGTCTTTGATTGTGTGGATCACAACAAACTGTGGAAAATACTTAAAGAGTTGGGAATACCAGACCACCTGACCTGCCTCTTGAGAAACCTGTATGCAGGTCAGGAAGCAACAGTTAGAACTGGACATAGAACAACAGACTGGTCCCAAATCAGGAAAGGAGGATGTCAAGGCTGTATATTATCACTCTGCTTATTGAACTTACATGCAGAGTACATCATGTGTAATGCCGGGTTGGATGAAACACAAGCTGGAATCAAGATTGCCAGGAGAAATATCAATAACTTCAGCTATGCAGATGACACTACCCTTATGGCAGAAAGCAAAGAAGAACTAAAGAGCTTCTTGATGAAAGTGAAAGAGGAGAGTGAAAAAGTCAGTTTAAAACTCAACATTCAGAAAACTAAGATCATGGCATTTGGTCCCATCACTTCACGGCAAATAGATGGGGAAACAGTGGGAACAATGACAGATTTTGGGGGGGAGGCTCTAAAGTCATTGCAGATGGTGAATGCAGCCCTGAAATTAAAAGATGCTTGCTCCCTGGAAGAAAAACTATATCCAACCGAGACAGCATATTAAAAAGCAGAGACATTACTTTTCCAACAACAGTCCATCTAGTAAAATCTATAGATTTTCCAGTAATCATGTATGGATATGTGAGTTGGACTATAAAGAAAGCTGAGTGCCAAAGAATTGATGCTTTTGATCTGTGGTATTGGAAAAGACTCTTGAGAGTCTGTTGAACTGCAAGGAGATCCAACCAGTCCATCCTAAAGGAAATCAGTCCTGAATATTCTTTGGAAGTACTGTTGCTGAAGCTGAAATTCCGATACTTTGGACACCTGATGCGAAGAACTGACTCACTGGAAAAGACACTGATGTGGGAAAAGATTGATGGCAAGAGAAAAAGCAGATGACAGAGGATGGGATGGTTGGGTGGCATCACCGACTCGATGGACATGAGTTTGAGTAAGCTCTGGAAGTTGGTGATGGGCAGAGAAGCCTGGAGTGCTGCAATCCATGGGGTCACAAAGAGTCAGACATGACTAAGTGACTGAATTGAACTGAACTGATTGCAGTAGGGACAATGATGATGTATCTTGGCAATAACAACTGGAATCCATAAGAATAAAATCATGTATATATTTGATCATTCATTCATTCAATATTGAAATACTTTTAAAAATAGTTTGAGGATACCTCAACAGCACACAAATAGAAAAGGAAATACCCAAGACATCATGGAAAATATATTGTATTTAGGAGAGAATGCCAATAAATAAAAAAATTAGAAAGAAAAATGATTGAGTCAGAAGCTGATCTGCACTATGAAAAGAGGTAAAGATAGAAATATAAAGACTACTGAGAATGTTTTATGTTAAGTTTAAATTATTCCTTACAAAGATCTTCCTCATTATTTTCAAATTTATTCTTAAGCATTTAAAATTTATTTACAATTCCATATATATCATTTATCTTAATTCTTTATCAAATTTGCTGATAATAAGGAAAGCACTGATATTTGTATATTTATGCTTTCAGGGATATTGTGTAAAATCCTCTAATTATTTTTAAAACTTATAAATTTGTTTGTTTGATTCATACAGACAATCATACTAGGGAAAAAAGACAAACGCAAAAAAGACAAAAGATTATCTCTCAAGGCGAAAGAAACAAAAACCAAAATCAACAAATGGAATTTAATTAAATTTAAAAGATTTTGCATAGAAAAGGAAACCAACATCAAAATGAAAAGACAAGCTACTGAATAGAAGATATTTGCAAATGATATTGCTGATAAGGGGTTAATTCCAAAATATATGTACAACTCATACAACTCAATATCCAAAAAAAAAAAAAAAATTGGCAGAAGACCTGCGTAGGCATTTTTACAGAGAAGACATACAGATGGCCAACAGACATATGAAAAGATGTTCAACGTCACTAAGCATCAGGAAATGCAAATTAAAGCCACGATGAGATATCACCACATAGCTGTCAGAATGGCTTTCATCCAAAAGACCACAGATAATAGGTTTTGGAGAGGATATGGGGAAAAAGAAACTTCTGTACACTGTTGGTGGGAATGCAAATTGATGCAACCATTATGGGAAACAGTATGGAGTTTCCTCAAAAAAACTAAAAATAAAATTACCATATCATCCAACAGTTTCACTCATGGTACATCCAAAGAAACCAAAAAGTCTAATTTGTAAAGATACACACACACACACGTGTGTGTGTGTATGTATATTTGTCTATATGTGTATATATATATATGTACACACATACATACACATGTGCAATGAAATACTATACAACCATAAAAAATGAAAAGCTGCATTATGTATTACACTTAGTGAAATAAGTCAAAGACAAATACTCTGTCACTTATATAAGGAATCTAAAAAATAAAACAAGTAAATGTAAATAACAAAATAGAAACAGATTCACAGATATAGAGAACAAACTAGTGTTTACTAGTGGGGAGAGAAAAGAGAGGAGGGAAAAGTTAGGAGTATTGCATTACTGTGAGCTACTATAAACTACTATGCATAAAATAGATTAGCAAAAAGAATATATTGTATAGCACAGGGAGATATAGCCATTATTTTTAATAACTTTAAGTGAGATATAATTTGTAAAAATAGTGAATACTATGCTGTACATCTGAAACAAATATAATGTTGCAAATCAACTATACATCAATAAAAACGGCCAAAGAAAGAGAAAAGGAAAAAAATTAAGTTAATTTATATTTTATTCTTGCAGAACTTCAAGAGCTCGGTTTTCTGTTAATTTTAATGAAAATATCTTAAAATTGTTTCCATTAGCCATAACGTTAGTAATTTGTCTTAAATTATATTCCTTGTCATACTACAGAAGTATCTTTCCACTTTAAGTTGGTCAAGAGTTTTATCAGAAATAGATGATCAGTTTAATCAAAGATTTTCAGAATTTTAAAAATTATATAATTATTCTACTTTCACTAAAGAATGATGAATAATGTTAATATATATTTTAAATTTAATAATGAACTCTATTAATGTTATCTTCATATTTAAAAATTACTCCAGAGTTAAATTAGCTAGTATTCAATTTACAACTGTATATTAATGGGTTTGGTTTTCTAAACATGATTTTGATATTATTCAGAAGAATATATAAAACTTTCTAAGTAATAAAATTTTATTATTAATTTTCACATATAATTTCTGTTTTTGTGATGGTGTAGTTACAGATTTTTACCTGAACACATTTTCTACATATGAAATTTTTAAAAGCAATGGATATTCTTGTAAAAACCCAGATTCTTGATTATAACATTTCACAAATCTGTATCTTTCTGATAATTATTTATTGTACTCAGATGCCTTATAATTGTATTGATCATTTATCAAGCTAACATTACAGATGGAGGGATGTGTTAAAGGCTGTTTTTACTGCAATGGGTTCGTTAACATATGTACATACTAATAATCTTGCATTTAACATTTAAAAGAATATTATTAGCTACCAAAGTTTCTATTAAACTTACTGTTTATCAATTGGGGCTTCCCTGGTGGCTCAGATGGTAAAGAATCTCCCTGCAGTGTGGGAGACTCGGGTTGGATCCCGTATTAATTAAGGAACCCTATTTGCCTTACACAATGCTTTTACCTTGAATTTTACTTTGATGTACATAGCTAAATATGATCTGGAAGCAGTTAAATTTGAAATTCAAAGTTATTGACTAGACCAGAGGTTAGAATTGGATATCATGTACATAAAGATATTATACGAGACCTCAGAGGTAAAGGGAACTATTCAGAGCAAGAGTATACAAAGACAAAGGAACCAAAAGATATATTTTTAGAAACAATAATATTTAAAGTAATGAAAAAAGGGTTAACATAGGAGACTAACAGTAAGCAGGTAGAAAAGACGAACCAGGAAACAGTTTGGCAAAGAGTAGAGCCAAGAGAGACTAAATCAAGAAACCAGAGCTGTCAAACAGCATCTAAACATTAATGGTTTATGAGGAAGTGAACTGACATTCACTTCCAACCCGTATATTCAAACATACACACTAGAGTGTAAGACTGAGGAAAGGAATGTTTTAAAATGTTTTCTTCATGGGGTGGCTCCCGAGCCTAAATCATTGACTGCAGAGTAGATAATGATAAGATTTGTAGAAAAAATTAAGAATATGATCTTGTTAATAATTAAAACAATTAGCACAATAATATACGATTTCAAGACAAGAGAACTTTGGTGTTCAAATATTTCTCTATGTCCCATTCTATTATATGATAATTTACAGGATTAAATAGACCATGAAGTACAGCAGTTTAAAATAGTTTGGTTATAAAATAATTTACTTGGAACTGTTGCATAAAAATATCAAATATTCGAGTCATAACTCTTTCTTCCTTAACCCACAGTAACTATTTTCATGGAGATATACACATTTATTAATAACACTCAATTTATCTGCCCTAGTGTTAATAACCCATCAGAATAAAATAGCCAGTTCCTATAAAATGGAATTTATAATGAAATGCCAGATGAATAATTACTATGTTAAAAACTTTGTCTGTTTTGTGGGTTATTAAAAAATAAAATGGAAAATAAAGCTCTTTAGTTATAGTTAAAAACAGGTTATTAAAAGCTAATTTTACAGAAATCCATTAAAACAGTTTATTCCATTTCAGAAATTATTTAAATAAAAGGAGATAAACATTTATCAAAGCCCCACAATTTTTAAGTGGAAAACACTCTTTGTTAATTTTGTAATAATATAAGAGCAAGTAAATTACTGACAACATAAATTAATGCATACAATAATGAGTGTATGCATATTAATTCAACCATAAAAATTCCCTCTCTTTATGGTGTTTACTGTTTTGAAATGGTATTTAAAGTAATTAATATACTTTTGGGAAATAATGCCAATGATTTTTAAAAATAAACTTTTCAGAAGCTTGTACCATTGAAAAATAACTATTGTTTAAGATATCAGCCTCTTAGAGAGGCTAGTCACTTCTTCAAAATATGATCCTCCTGTATTTAAAGACTGTTTGGAAAAGGAAACAAGAATAAATACATGTATTTATACATAAGTGTGTTTGCAGAAGGATGTTGATCTAACAGTTTTAAATGTTTTCTTTGAAATTATATTCAAAACCTGTGACATATTCTTTTTACAACAGACTCAAAGATGGTCAAGTTTTATCATCTTGAATTTTAGAAATAATGGAGGGTTTTTGTATACTAAGCTTGATTGACATTTTGATCTTGTGAAATGAATTATGCATAAAAATCATCATTAATGCAGATGAAACAAACTATTGGCTTCACTTATGATTTTAAAGCATATATCTTTTTGGGCATCAGACACCTCCAATTTTCCTCCTTGGATTTTGACATGTATTTTTGTATTAGCCCAGACATCCATATTTCCATCCCAATGACTGTTTTCTTTAGAAATAGACTGCTTAACTTCCCATGGAAGAAGAGAATGAATATCATTCAAAATGTAAGCATGATGTTCTGTGGAAATATTCTACATGTTCACGATGTTTTCAGAACGTCTATTTATCTAAATTCAATGTTGACCATTATCCTCACAGCCTATCTCATTCTAGAATCAAGATCTGACATTTCTGATATTTTCATCAGTGCTAAAGCTAACTTGTAGGCTGTTTTGTACACCATATTGGCCATCTTCTCTATAATTTTAATCTTTTCTACTGTTGAAAACTTTTATTCTTGATATTTTATAGACACTTTTAACAAGTCAGTTGTCCAACATGAAGATTTTATTACAGTTATACAAACTGCAAAGTCATTCTCTTCTGTGATTAAAGAGCATCCCTTTCTCATCATAAGTATTACTATAAAGTAAATGGTTAAACCTAAATGTTATGTTGTAATATGAAGTACACATTTGTACCATCATTCAGTGACCATGCCTCATATTCTGTATATGCCAAAAGTTAAGGATCCTTACCTCTTACTCATATAACAAATATGCTGACTCTGTGCTAGTCCAAGATATGAATTGTAACAAATAGTAGATTTTACTTAAACTTACCTTTTGCCTCAACAATCACAATACCAGGAGATGGAGGCACAATGAATGTAATACAGGAACATTTTTAAAATCAACTTGTGAACATGTCCTCCTATGTTTTTTGTGTATAAGATGAAAAATAGGAGTTGAATACCTGTGGTGGCTTTGGTTGGGCTGAAATAACAGTGTTCAAAGATGTCTAATGAATCATTCATTGTCAACCTGGAGAGAGGTTGCCACCATGAGCTTTGTATTTACATCCATCTTGTTCCACATTTTTAATCAATAATTTGGATTAATAATTTATCATATTTATTTATGCAAGTTACAAATTTAGCAAAAGAATCAAATAAATTTATGTTAAAAGGAAAAAAATAACCTGCCTATTCAAGATGAGACAGTTAGATTTTAGCAGCAGTGTATATTTTAAAAGTCTTAGGAATTTTAGTTAGAAATCTTAAAATTAGTTAATAGTGGTACATCATTTCTAAAAACATACATATTTATGTTATATTTTGAGAATAAGAGAGGGCATAGTCTTACTATGCTTTACTTCAGAATAACCAGGGATATTAAAGTGACAATATTAAGATAACTAAAACAAGATAGAGACTTCCCTGGCAGTCCAGTGGTTAAGACTCCATTCAGGGGGCGCAGTTCTCCTGGTTGGAGAACTAAGATCCCGCATGCTGCACAGCACAGCCTAAAAAAAAAAAGATAACTAAAATAATATAAAAGAGTTTTGATAGATATAGAGACATTCAAAAGTGTATATGAAAAAAAAAAGTGTATATGAAGTATGTTCTTTAAGGTTGGGGAGCTTTACTTTGAACAATAGACTTGGAAGAAACTAACTTTTGTTGCTTTCAAATGTTTGAGAATGCCTGTTAGAAAGAGGTTTCTGATCCTAGCAGCTGTTCAAAAAAAAAAAGGACTGTCTTTAAAAGTAGTGAGAGTTTTGTTGCTGTGAAGATGTAATAATAATCAGTGATTATTTCAAGCTCAGAGGATATTAGATGGCAAAGGAGGCAAATTGATAGGATAAGTAATCTGTGTCTCTAACTCAGTTAAAAACAGCTTCATGTTTATATATTTTATTGACCCAGCTTTTATAAAATTAAAACAAAAATTTTGCTATGTTTTAAAATGTTGTTGTGCATGTGTGCATTTTCAGGCATATCCAGCTCTTTGCGACCCTATGGACTGTAGCCCCGCACTCTCCTCTGTCCTTGGGATTTTTCCAGGCAAAAATACTGGAGTGGGTTGCCATTTCCTCCTCCAGGGGATCTTCTCAACCCAAGGGTCAAACCTGTGTCTCCTGAGTCTCCTTGCATTAGCAGGAGGATTCTTTACCACTGAGCCATCTGGGAAGCCTTTAAAATTTTACAACTACCGAATTACATAGTCATTTGGCAACAAAATTTCTGTAAAGAAAATTCAAGCACTTGAACTAGGTAGCCTTTAGGGTCTTGTCAAACACTTTTAGTAAGTTACAGTGAAATTATAACATTGCCTACAAATAGAGTGTCTGAGATATTTACAAACTTTTTAATCCTCACCACAGCACTGAAAGAAAGCTTTATCTTTTTAACACATGAGTGTATTGAGGACGAGAAAAGTGTAACACATTGTCCAAGGGTCTGTGACATTTGGGAAGACTGGATATTATAATCTTGGCTCTGCTTTTACCATTGCAAGATATTATAAAATCATAGAATTGGGAATTGTCTTATAGGTCATATCCTAAAACATTCTAGCTCTGATACTTTAAGACTCACATATAGCACCACCATTCAGTGACTGGCTAATCTGTATTTTCATATCTCAGACTCACTTACTTGTTTTTGAGTTATATCGTTCCATGTGGAGTAGCTTCTTATGAGAGCTGCCATCTGCCTTTCTATTCTACTCAATCCCAAACCTATGCTTTTGTCTTTGTCTTTTTTCCTTGTCTTTGTCTGCTGTGGTCTCCTCCTTGAATGTGTTATAATTTAAATTGGGGGAGTACAACATGGAGACAAATAACAACATAGTAAGGATTTCTGCATGTAAATCCATGGCTGATTCATATCAATGTATGACAAAACCCACTGGAAAAAAAAAAATAAAAATAATAAAAAATAATAATAATAATAATAAAAAAAAGACATATATTTTCTTCTTGAAAAATTTAAAAAGTTGTTTATTTGGAAACAATTGGGTTCAAGTAACTGTACTTATCTCTCCTGTCTATTTTGCTATTGTTATCACTTCCGGTGTTTTGTTAAGAGATGTGAAGTTAATTTCTCGAAAATAGAAATGCTAAATCTTGATGCTTCTCAAAGTAAAATACTTTGTAATATATTGAATAGTTGCAAAAATGAAGATGGCACATGTTAATACATTTAATTTGAAAAGGAACAAATAAAGCAAATGAAATTTCAAAATCAAAAAAAAAAAAAAAAAGGATTCTACCTTCAAAAAAGCTCTTTTTTTCCAAAATAAATTATAGTTTAAAACAATAAGGCTAACCCATTCATTATTTTTTACCATGAAAGTTTTATTCATATCCTTTAAAAATGTGACTTGAATTGACATACATAATTTCCCTTCACATTCTTTTTTTTAAGCAGAAAAGTTAAGTAGGGCACATATTAACACAGAATATCATTTGGCAATACATAGGAATGACATATTGATACATGCCACATAAACGAATCTTGAAAACATCAAGCTAAGTGAAAGAAATCAGATACAAAAGCCACATATTATGGGATTTCATTTATATGATATCCAGAATAGGAAAATCCATAGAGGCGGAAAGTGGAATAGTGATTATGAATATACTGGAAACCTTTGGATTGTATACTTTAAATGGGTGAATTATATGGGATCACTCATTGTTTTGATCTACTCTCGCAAACACCTTTGTTATATAAGATATTGTAATAACAAGCATAGTCATAGGTCAAAAAAACAAATTCTTTCAGAATTGATGCTCAATTGGCAAGTGTGTAAAAGGCATAGAGTAGAAATCACTAAAGAACAAGACTCACTACTTCTAGAGTAGTTAATTAGAAAAGGTAATATAAATATCTTACAGAAATCTACGCATGTCTCTGGGGGAAGAGAACCATAAACTCTAGTTTGAATCTCAACTGTTCATTTCGGTTCAGTTCAGTTCAGTCACTCAGTTGTGTCTGACTCTTTGCGACCCCATGAACCGCAGCATGCCAGGCCTCCCTGTCCATCACCAACTCCCGGAATTTACCCAAACTCATGTCCATTGAGTCGATGACGCCATCCAACCATCTCATCCTCTGTCATCCCCTTCTCCTCCTGCCTTCAGTCTTCCCCAATGTCAGGTTCTTTTCCAATGAGTCAGCTCTTTGCACCAGGTGGCCTAAATATGTTGAAGTTTCAGCTTCCACATCAGTCCTTCCAGTGAACACCCAAGACTGATTTCCTTTAGGATGGACTGGTTGGATCTCCTTGTAGCTCAAGGGACTCTCAAGAGTCTTCTCCAACACCATAATTCAAAAGCATCAATTCTTCAGCACCTGGCTTTCTTTATAGTCCAACTCTCACATCCAATATGACAACTGGAAAAACCACAGCCTTGACTAAATGGACCTTTGTTGGCAAAGTAATGTCTTTGCTTTTTAATATGCTGTCTAGGTTGGTCATAACTTTCCTTCCAAGGAGTAAGCATCTTAATTTCATGGCTGCAATCACCATCTGCAGAGATTTTAGAGCCCAGAAAAATAAAGTCAGCCACTGTTTCCCCATCTAATTGCCATGCAGTGATGGGAGCAGATGCCATGATCTTAGTTTTCTGAATGTTGAGCTTTAAACTAACTTTTTCACTCTCCTCTTTCACTTTCATCGGAGGCTCTTTAGTTCTTCTTCACTTTCTGCCATAAGGGTGGTGTCATTTGCATATCTGAGATTATTGATATTTCTCCCGGCAATCTTGAATCCAGCTTGTGCTTCTTCCAGCCCAGCGTTTCTCATGATGTACTCTGCATATAAGTTAAATAAGCACGGTGACAATATACAGCCTTGATGTACTCCTTTACCTATTTGTAACCAGTCTGTGTTCCATGTCCAGTTCTAACTGTTGCTTCCTGACCTGCATACAGGTTTCTCAAGAGGCAGGTCAGATGGTCTAGTATCCCCATCTCTTTCAGAATTTTCCACAGTTTATTGACTGTGATCCACAAAGTCAAAGGCTTTGGCATAGTCAATAAAGAAGAAATTGATGTTTCTCTGGAACTCTCTTGCTTTTTTGATGATCCAGCGGATGTTGGCAATTTGATCTCTGGTTCCTCTGCCTTTTCTAAAACCACCTTGAACATCTGGAAGTTAATGGTTCATGTATTGCTGAAGCCTGGCTTGGAGAATTTTGAGCATTACTTTACTAGCGTGTGAGATGAGTGCAATTGTGCGGTAATTTGAGCATTCTTTGGGATTGCCTTTCTTAGGGATTGGAATGAAAACTGACCTTTTCGAGTCTTGTGGCCACTGCTGAGTTTTACAGATTTGCTGGCATATTGAGTGCAGCACTTTCACAGCATCATCTTTTAGGATTTGAAATAGCTCAACTGGAATTCCATCACATCCACTAGCTTTGTTCTTAGTGATACTTCCTAAGGCCCACTTGACTTCACATTCCAGGATGCCTGGCTCTAGGTGAGTGATCACACCATTGTGATTATCTGGGTCATGAAGATCTTTTTCATATAGTTCTGTGTATTCTTGCCACCCCTTCTTAATATCTTCTGCTTCTGTTAGGTCCATACCATTTCTGTCCTTTATTGTCCCCATCTTTGCATGAAATGTTCCCTAGATGTCTCTAATTTTCTTGAAGAGCTCTCTAGTCTTTCCTATTCTATTGTTTTCCTCTATTTCTTTGCACTTATCACTGAGGAAGGCTTTCTTATCTCTCCTTGCTATTCTTTGGAACTCTGCATTCAAATGGGTATATCTTTCCTTTCCTCCTTTGCTTTTCACTTCTCTTTTTTCACAGCTATTTGTAAGGCCACCTCAGACAGCCATCGGATCTAGTTCCTTAAATCTATTTCTCACTTCCACTGTATACTCATAAGGGATTTGATTTAGGTCATACCTGAATGGTCTAGTGGTTTATCCCACTTTCTCAATTTAAATCTGAATTTGTCAATAAGGGTTCATGATATGAGTCACACTCAGCTCCTGGTCTTTTTTAGGGTTGGCCAAATCAATCAGCAGACAGCACACATATACTTAAAATGGGCAGAGAGAAGAATAGCAGGCGCTGACAACAGGAAGTGAGTGAAGTGAAGTCCGTCAGTCGTGTCCAACTCTTTGCGACCCCGTGGACTGTAGCCTACCAGGCTCCTCCGTCCATGAAGTTGTGTGTTAAACCAAGAGAGATCACGCAACAAGCACTGCAGTACTCATTCATGGAAGTTGTTCTTTCAACTCGGTAGTAGTTACTTCCTGAGGCCAAAGCAAGATTTCACTTTTGCAGGTACCAATCATAAACAAAGCAGCTGTGGGCAAACAAAAGATATCTGATTACTGGGTTACAGTTCAACTTAATATGTAGGTCAGTTGCTAGGCCCTGTTACCTAATTTATCTATTTATCAAGCTATATTTTAGTTTTATTTCCATTACTATATAAAACTAAGTTGGTATCACTCAGGAGACAAAGTTTAGTTTTTTTAGACAGAAGTGTGTCTGTGTGTCAATGATCTGAAATGGCAAATAATCAAGCTACCTAACTGTAAAAATATTCAGAATATTGATAAGTTATGAGTTGCCTGATGCACAAAAGGGGTACTGAGCTCTGAAATATAATAATAATCACTGAGCTATACCTCATGTCCAAATGTGCCTAATATGGTTTGTACTGTCATTTGGGCATCCATTGACCCAGAGATAGATATGCTTCCCATTTTGGTTTTAGCATATCACTGAAGTCAATGAGAGTTGAATACAAGTAAAAGAACATTTTAGGTCAAATTATGGTACTTATTTACTCAAAAGAATATAATGAATCCTTAGCAAACACAACTTTGATTGCTGAAGCTGAGATTCTGTAAATATATAGGAGTTCAAAAGATGAAAATGAGAACTACTGTTTCATCACTGTTATATGATGTTGATATAAGCAATAAAGAGGAGCTAAATATGATTCCCTCCATTTCTTTTTTAGTTCTTCTAGTTTCTAATTTTATGAGTTCCTAGCAAACTAGAGTCTTCTAGGAAAATACTACTTCATTTTAATGGAAATATGGAAATGAAAACAAAGTTATAAAAATTTTATACAACACACACACATTGGGAAATAGCTCATAATTCTCCATCATCCGGCAATCAGCTTTAGACTTCAGTTTTTGTCCTAAGATTTCAGGTTCAGATTCTCAAAGGAAATATTTCTCAATTTTTTTATCTATAATTTTCTTTAAAAAAATTATAATGTAACTTTTGCACTTTTGTATTTCAGGAAAAATAAAGAATGGTATCCGTTCAAACCTCTGTCCCATAATAAAGAAATCTGAGTAACAATAACTGGAAAGAACTACTGAGCATGTTGGAGAGCTAAGATAAAGTTTATAATGAGAGCCATGAAAAGCATTGGAAAGCTGTCATCATTTGCTAATACGTTCTACAATGGCTGCTTAAAAGCAAGTTAAGATCTTTTTCTTAAATCATATCTCATGTCACTCCTGATATATCATTTTATCTACCCTCTTGTGGTTATGCTTATTCTATTGTGATTGAATCATATTTGCTTTCATTTCATAGAAGTATGACAGTCCTGGGGTGGGGGAGGGGGAAGTCAGGGTAGCAGTAATACAGTAGAAAGAAGGAAGAAATTAGTATTTTAACTCATTTTATTCTGATTCCTATATTTTGGAAATAGTTTCCTCCAACTTGATGGAAGTTATGCTGAAGGGCAGGATCAATTCACTTTCTAAGTTGTGTTTAGTTATTAGCCTTCCCTCTTAGTTGGGAGTGGAGAAGGAGATGGCAACCCACTCCAGTTTTCTTGCCTAGAGAATCCCGTGGACAAAGGAGCCTGGTGGGCAGCTGTCCATAGGGTCACACAGAGTCAGACACGACTGAAGTGACTTAGCATGCATGCATGCATGCATTGGAGAAGGAAACGGCAACCCACTCCAGTGTTCTTGCCTGGAGAATCCCAGGGACAGGGGAGCTGGTGGGCTGCCGTCTATGGGGTTGCACAGAGTTGGACACGACTGAAGCGACTTAGCAGCAGCAGCAGCAGCAGCTTAGTTGGGAGGATAATGCACAATGGTGGAATTGGCATTAAGTTTGAACTTAAATTTTCCAGGGAGGAAAAAAAACACATAATCTGCTTTTCCATTCTCTCTGATTAATTTCTGGAATAGGAGATGTGAAGGAAGCTGAGTGATGCCGTGCCCATCAAGCTGTGGTGGGCATCTGCTTCAAAGTAGTTAGTAACTTTGCAACCAGATCTCTGTAGGTGTCACTTGTGTGCAATGATGCAGAGGGAAAATATGAGGAAGATGAAAAGGAAATGATTAATGTAGCTTGTGTTTCAAATTCCATGACAGTTTAATAATGTGTATTGAGGATATATTTTGACAAGAAAGCTATTTAATAATCATTAAACAAAATTGCCATTCCCTATTAAGAGCAGACTATGTTATAACATATTGCCTAATTCCTTGTTAAATTCAATATAAATTATATAACAGATTTTATGTATACAGCTAAAGAGGAAGATCCCTTTAGTTTAGTTTCCTAAGAAAATAAATATCTTTAGGGAAAATTGACTTTCAGCTTATAATTAGAGAACAAAACTGAAAGCTTGATTTTTATGTTCAAAATTATCATTCAAAGATGGTAAAAGAAAATGCATATTGTTCCACTGTGGTGTTTTCCAGGAAAATACTGGTTAAATACATGAAACTATTTGTTAAATGTAATATTCAAATTTACAACCTACAATATATTTGTTCTCAAAGTCATTAAAAATTTTCCATGACTTAAGTTCAGGTATTGTTAGTACTGGATGGAAATGGGCAGTGAAGTAGAGGGCAGAGGCTCCAGTGCCTGGCCTCCCCACTGTTCTCCTCCTCACCACTGCCCAGGCAGGAGCTAAACATGCTCTTTGTAGGTGGGATTAGGTGGCTGTTTTCCTGTTGAGTAAAGTGTGGAGGCTCTCTTCTCGTCTCTGTGTATCTGTGAAGGTAAAGAGGCTTCTGGACCAGAAAACAGATATTCCTTTGCATCCCAGTAGATGATCAAATGTATTAAAATACATCTGATATTTAGAATTATAAAGACATGTGCTTGATGCAGGGAAATTCAAGAGAAGAAAATCACCCTGAAGGGAGACATCCACATTTTTTAGCTAGGCTTAGCACTAAGGCCAAGTTATTCAAAAGAAGCACATGACTCTGAACACATACTTGACTTTGCACATGTCATTGTAATTATTAAAAACATTGCTGATGTTTTGTGAGTTTGGGGTTGGTTTTAATATTTTTCTATATATTTTTATATTTCATGTTCTTATATTTTTCAATATTGTCTGGACTTTCATATGACTTCAAATGAGAAAAACTGTGTTGGAGAAAAATAATTATAGTTGAAATGGTTATATGGTATATAAAGAAAAATTAAAGACCAAATAAATTTAATGGCATGAAATATGTTGAATATTTGCTGCATAAAAAGTTTAGTTAGAATGAATCAAATCACATTATAGAGCTCCCTTTCCATTTAATAAAAAATAATTGTAGTGGATATCAAATAAGCAGATGAAGAGTTTTTTTTTCTTATGAAACAATCATCTCAGTGTTTGTTTAAATGAAAAATAATAGTCTATTTCTAAAGTATGTACATTTAAAGTTAAAACATAATTCAGATGATTATATGAATCTATAATTAATGTCATATTCACAATTTTGAATATTCCTAGCTAAATAATCTTATGCTACATATGAAGGTAAGAACTGTTACAGTACTTTGAGATTACTCATGGAGTTGAACATGTCTGAGCAAATTTGTGAACTGCATAGTTTAAATATGCAGATCATGAGGAACTTCTGAGAATTACTCAAATTTTCCCTTCCCTTTTACTAGAAAAGGACAGTACCAAAAATCTTACTGATATTTTAAAACACTATAATGTGCTTCCAGATCTCCTTCTAAAATTTATTTCTATCAGCCTTCTGCATTTTCTTGCCTTGCTTTCTCCAGAGTTTTGTCATGGATGTTCCTCAATTTCTATCTAAGCTATCAAATTAATACCTGCTAAGACTTAATAGTACAAATAGTGTAAGCCTTCCCTAAACTGCCTCCTTACCAAATTTATTAAGGCATAAATTGTTAAATGACATTTCCTGGTTTCTAGATTTGCATTTACTAGAACTTTTTCTGAGGAATTATATTACAATATAAATGTATGGAATCAATGTACTGTCCACCTTAAAATTACATAATGTTGTATGATAAATATATCTCAGTTTTAAAAAGCCATCAACATTTAACTTTAAATATGTGCAGTTGTTCCCCAGCTCTAGAGCTCAATAGTTTTGGCATATAGGCTTAGTTGCTTCACAGCATGTGGGATCTTCCCAGGTCAGAGATCAAACCAATGTACACTGCATTGGCAAGCACAATTCTTTACCACTGAGACATGAGGGAAGCCCTTGGGCTGGTTCTTAATGTGTGGCCAGTCTTGCAAACCACTGGCATTTTCAAACATTAGGACTTTTTTAGAAGCAAAGGGTAAGAACTAGAAAAATCTTGATAACTAGATTTGCATTAATTTATGGTATCAAGGAGTTTCACTTCATCAAAGAAGAGCCTTAACTATGATTAACAATTGAGGTAAGAAAACCTGTCAGAGATAGCAAAGAGAACTAAGCTTCCTTAGCAGCAGAAGGAAGAGGTGAAAATGGACACTTGCTAAGAAGCCCGGGGAAGTATAAAATGGCGAAGAGTAAATGCCGTTTTCTCCTATCTTCTGATAGAAGGCTATAAAATACTACAATATACTTAGATTATAATTGTAGAAATTTAGGATGATGAGACAATTTTAACCCTGTGCTAATATTCTCTGAGAATAAATAGTATCCTGGAATAGCTACATAATATATGCAAAACACACTTATGTCTTATTTTGGCATGAATTATTTAGATGATCACTGCAATGCTCTACTCATTTAGCCTGAAATTAAGTATGGTTTCAGTCTTAGGCTAAACATTAGGGAATTACTTTTACAGCCAAAACAAAATGACTTTGTCCTGCATGTCAGTCCTATCCCTTTCATTCTACCCCCAGACTCATTATGTCCCAAATTCTATTTTAGAGATACTATTAGGATCTTTGTATTCAAAGTGCCTTCTCCACCATTGGAGAATGATTAGAATTTGATGACTAGCATTTCTTTCCTCAAACAATTTCCATATGGCAATCAAGCAAGAAGATAGGGGTTTCCATTTTGCTAACATGTTTGACTAGATATATTGAATACTTTTCTGTTGTGAAACACCTAAAAATACTGGATGAAAACACTGGAAAACAAATATTTTAAATATAGAGCTGAACTCTCAGTAAAGAAAACATCTATGGTTCAGATTGATGAAGAGATGGAAGAGTAGAGTGGTAAATTTATAATCTGATGTTGCAGATTTACTGTCAGGGAACAAAGAACTTAATTTAGTAGCTTGGTTCCAGTGTCCACATCAGAATAGAAGATGAAGTGGGGATGCTGATAATGGGTTGCAACTGAGTCTTCCCTCTAAAGTTGGGATCCAAAAAGTGATCAGTTGTCAATGAAGTGATGGAATTAAAAATAGTCCTCCCACCAGCAACTAAGATAAACCAAAAGTCTTTTTTTTTTTTTTTTTTTTTTTTAACTGTGACATGGTCTCTAGATGGAGAGGAAAGAATATCCCCCTTAGAATTTGAAACCATATGTAGCACAGATGCTTTAGAGGCTCTCTATATATCACATGTTCCAGGACCACCTTCAATTTCAGCTCCAGTGATGGTGAAACTTTCCGTGCATTTAGCAGACTTCCCATCTCAAGTTACTACCCTTCTACCCCCACTTTTTTTCTGAAGCCCATAGCACCTGTTGAACAATCCTCAGTCAGTGGAAGATGGGAACCAGGAAAAATATTTCTCAATTCCCTCCCTTAAAAGAAAAGATTCTGAGGAACACCCCACATTATATCTCAGAAGACCCTTGGGAAGTTTGAGCTCCATTTGCCTCCAGGTATAACTATGGCCCAATAGCCTGCCCTTTATTGGTATCACATCTTTTCTTGCTTTATCATCTTTACTCTCTAATTCTGATTTCTTGGGATCACCCCCAATATAGCACACCTATATGTAAATCATTGTATCAAGTAATGCTTTCAGAGAAATACAAATTAAGACAATGGATTTTTCACCTCATGTAAATTTGGGGTTCAAATTTACATAACAACTATGATCTGGGAATTCTTAAGCTAAAACTATCAATGTCAAGTTGCACACAGATCAATGAATCCCTGCACTCACCTGACAATAACAAATACAAACAATCTGGTGGTAACATTCTTCTGGTGTCATTTCAGATCAAATTCCTCTAAAATGGGTTCTAGATACAAAATCACAAAGCAAGAGAAAAAAATGATCCAGTCGAAGGAGTGTGAAGAATTAAAGATTGTATTCTTTGTTGCCTAGTGACTTACATTGCAAATCTCATTACCCCATAGTTTCTTTGGGTTATGAACTCAGTTTCAGATGGGATAGTTTGTCTATGCTTCCACATTGTTTGTGGTATCAGCTGGAAGACTTGAGGGTGACTCGCTGGAACTAGCTGAAGACTTCTGCCTTAGTCTGTTTTGGCTACTACAAAAAATGCCTTATATTGGGTGGTTTATAAATAAAAGAATTTATTTTTTTAAAGTTCTAGAGGTTAGGAAGTTCAGGATCTTGGTACCGATATATTAGGTGTTTGGCGAGGACCCACATCCCAGACGTGGTTTCCCAGGTGGCGCTAGATGTAAAGAATCTGCCAGCAAAGCCAGGAGATGCAGGTTGGATCCCTGGATTGGGAAGATCTCTTGGAGGAGGACATGGCAACCCACTCTAGTATCCTTGCCTGGAGAATCTCATAGGCAGAGGAGCCTGGTGGGCTACACTTCATGGGGTTGCAAAGAGTCAGACACGACTGAGGTGACTTAGCACACACGCACTTCCCAGACTGTAGCTTCTCCCTGTATCCTCTTGTGGTGAAAGGCACAAGGGGTCTCTGTGAAGCCTCTTTTATGAAGGTACTGGTCCCATTCATGAGAGTTCCATCGTCACCTTGGGCATTAGGTTTTTAACATATGGGTTTGGGGAGGACACAAATGTTCAGACCTAAGCCTGGAAAATATTAGGTAGGTGGATAATTACCTATCTAAGAATTGTGTTACTAAAAGGAGAATGTGGATATTGAGAAAACAAATTGTAGGTTCTGACACAATGGTAAAAAAACAAAGCCCCTTCCCAAGAGAACATTAACAAACATAAAGGGTTGAGGATTTTACATAGGCTAAAGTGAGTTTGAGAGAGAAAAAAGATGAAAAAAGGTGATAAAATAGGATAGATGGAATGGGGAAAGGACAGTAACTATGAATTTTATAAAAAATTGATAAATAATATGAATCCTAATTTTGAGAAGCACACTGAATCTGGAGCGAGATAAAACAAAATTACACATAGATATATTGTAGTAAAACCAGACATAAAAAAGACCTTTAAAATCAACATAAGTACCCCCTGAGGAAAAGGAGTCTATATTCTTTATTTAAAAATCTGCATTTCAATGAATTGCTGTGGTTAAAGGGAAATAAGTAAATCTCTAAGCATCCCTTGAATAAATAACCTAACAAACATACAAAAAATGATCTGAATCCTAGGAAAAAGTCAAGGAACAGTAAACTGCCTTCAAGACACAAAGGGAAAGGTAGACAGAGCTAGTCTGAGATAAATGCTGCTAATAGCATTGTGCTCTAAGACTAAGCCAGAGAGAGCTGATCTTGGGAACCAGACAGTATGTTAGGAAACCTGGTCACAGTTCTCACAAAACCAAACTCCTAGGAGAAATAATTTCTTATACCTCCTGGCGAAACATTGGTTTTAGACTACCCAAAGATTGAGATTAAATAAATCAAGCCATAGTGAATGAGGTGCCAGAAACAACAAGTATTTAGATTCCTAATGGCATCAGATATTGAAACGATTAGAAGTTGAATGTAGAATGATCAGATATAAAATGTTTAAGCAAATAATAGGTGAGACACAAAATCAGTAAACTATAAAATGTTATCAAGAATGAGCAAATACAGAACACTGCTTTAGTCAAGATAAATAACAGGGACTGGAGTTTTCTATGAACATATAGAAAACTTAGAAAATGTATTAGCCAAATGCTTTCAGATATAGGATAATGGGCAACATAAGATTTAAGTCCCAGGAAAAAAGAAACAGGCAAGATGAGCCCCATGATCTGCCTGGAAGTATTTTCCAAACTGTGCTGCAGAAGGCTGAGTGCTCACATGATCTCACTGAGTTTCAGAGATCAGAGTAAGGGGATCCTGAGGTACCTGGAATGTGGCATCTGTAAAGCAGATTACCAAAGAAAAAGAAATACCTGGAGGAGGAGATTCAGGAACACACAATGAAGCCTCCTTTCGTCTGTTACTAAACACTAAGTTGTACTTGCAAGGAAGAAATTTAATAAGCTGGGAGCTTTTAGGTGAATAATTTCTAGAGCTCAAACAGGGCTGCTGCTGTTTTGAGCTCAAATGTTTGTTTTCAAATCAGCCAGACCATCCAGTGGAGACATCAGAGGGGTCATGCCTTAGTACCTCAGTTAGAGTAATCCTTAGGTAAAGAATCCTCTAAACCTACCCTAAAAAGCTTAAAAGTATCAAGCTGACAATAACCCTAACTTTAGATCTAACCCAGCAAAATAGGCAGCTAGAGAAAAATAACATGTTATTTACTAAGGAGTCAAAATAAGAATATTAGCACATTTCTCATCTGAAACACTATCATCCAGAAAACAATGAAGTTGAAAACTTTTTTTGAATTTTTAATACATTAAAATTTTAGCAGGACTTTTGTAGAAACTGACAAGCTGATTCTAAAATTTCTATGTAATGCAAAGAACCTAGAATAGTCAAAGTGACTCTAAAAATGAAGAGCAATGTTGAAGAACACACAGTTCCTGACTTTAAGATGCATGATAGGTGACAGTGGATATTTAAATTAGTGAAAGAGAACATAATCCAGAAATGTATGCAAAAAATATGTAGTCAGTTGCTTTTTATCATATTTGCCAATGTAATTTAACAAGGGTGAGGTGGTAAATGGTAAATTGAATAACTGAATACCAATAAAGAAGATAAATTAATCTCTCTCCTGTACAATAAAGAATAAGGACTGCCAGATTAGTGAAATTTAGGAGTACAATGGTTTGGGGCATCATGGGACATCTAAAAGTAAAGGAGAAATGATTACTTACTGCACCACTCACAATCAAGAAGGAAGCCCAACATTAAGTAGAATTTTTGGATATAGGAGGCAGCATATTCTACATCTGAGGATGCTGCTTCAACCCATATATTAGATGTTACAAATGTTCACATTCATCAGTGCACACTAACTATGGAAGAAGAATTAAAATACTAAAAAAAACTCAACTAACCAAACAAACAAAAATCCTTGATTCCCAGAGTGACTTGCTCAATTTGCAGCAACATCAAAGTGTTGGCATGATGGGCCCTGATGAAAATGGGAACTTTGGTGGTATGAAGGAGTCTATGCATACTTTCCATGGTATAGGCTCCCTATCTCCAACACCAGTATGTCTATTGCCACTGCATGACATCCAGACAAACAGAGACAAACACCAAATTCCCTAATAGCACCATTCAGCATGGAGAGCAGTCTGTCACATGGTACAACAATAGCATGGCCAGTTAACATTTCCAATGAGGTGCTTGGCTCAGACATGAGACCATACAAAGATGGCATGTCATTTTCTAGGATTTGTAATTATTTTAAATCAACAAACTAATGTGGTTTTGTTTTCTCAATAGTTAGAGTGCATGAGCCAAAAATCAAGATCTTAAAATAGGAATAACTCAACATCACCCCAGTTACTTAACAAAGGTAGAATGCATTGGGCCCCAGGACAAACTTAAGCTATGACATTTTCCTGAGTACTTTGGGAAATTTTTTCCAAGGAGCCAGGTGAGAAGTTCACCATACTGAAGACACTAGTCAATCTGAACTTCAGGAAGAGGTAGATATCTCTTATCTCTTGTACAAGATAAGATCATGGCATCCGGTTCAATCACTTCATGGCAAACAGATGGGGAAACTATGGAAACAGTGACAGACTTTATTTTCTTGGGTTCCAAAATCACTGCAGATGGTGACTGCAGCCATGAAATTAAAAGATGCTTACTCCTTTGAAGAAAAGTTATGACCAACCTAGACAGCATATTAAAAAGGAGAGACATTACCAACAAAGGTTTGTCTAGTCAAAGCTATCGTTTTTCCAGTTGTCATGTATGGATGTGAGAGTTGGACCATAAAGAAAGCTGAGCACCGAACTGATGCTTTTGAACTGTGGTGTTGGAGAAGACTCTTGAGAGTCCCTTGGACTGCAAGGAGATCCAACCAGTCCATGCTAAAGGAAATCAGTCTTGAATATTCATTGGAAGGACTGATGTTGAAGCTGAAACTCTAATACTTTGGCCACCTGATGCTAAGAACTGACTCATTGGAAAAGATCCTAATGCTGGGAAAGATTGAGGGCAGGAGAAGAAGGGGACGACAGAAGATGAGATGGTAGGATGGCATCACCAACTCAAGGGACATGAGTTTGAGCAAGCTCCAGGAGTTGGTGATGGACAGGGAAGCCTGGCGTGCTGCATGAAGTCTATAGGGTCGCAAAGAGTCAGACACAACTGAGCAGCTGAACTGACCCACTTGAGTGTCTCTCACTGTCCAGTATTGAGAGTAAATGCAGTAATACAGCAGCTGGTGCCTGAGAGGGCATAGAGACTAAGGTATAGAAGCCTCATGAGTTAAGGTCTGAGTTATCCAAAGTTAGGTCATAAAATCCAACACAGATGCTATTTAAGACTGAAGGAAATGAAAGTCAGTAGTTAATGAATGTGTTTTAGCTTGGGTGGCTATCATGCAGTATCGTAGACTGAGTGGCTTAAATAATAAACATTTATTTTTCACAGTTCTGGGGGCTGCAAGTCCAAGATCAAGGTGCTGGCAGATTCAGTTCCTGGTGAGGGGCCTTCCTTGGTTTGCAGATAGTTTGCATAAACTTCTTGCTATGTCCTCACAAGATGAGGGTCGGATCTAATAGAGAGAAAGAACACAAGAGGGTGCTCGTCTCTTCTTCTTATAAGGACAGTGACCCCATTATGGAGGCCCCACTGTCATTACCTTATTATGTAAACCTAATTATCCCCCAAACGCACCTACTCCAAATACCATCAGGTTACCATCAGGTTGGGTTTAGGGCTTCAACATATGAATTTTGGGGAGAAACAAACATTCAGTCTGTGATAAGGAGGGTGATACTGAGTATCAGTCGCAGCTTCGAGATCTGCTACAGAGTTGGTGGCTGTGGTTTTTTTTCTCCCCTGAGTTTCCAATAGAAAAGTGAATAACTAAATAAAACAGAAGCACACCAGAATTAGGGAGAAGCTGCTACTCCTAACATATGTGTGGAAGTGGGTTTGAGTAGAATTTAAAAATGGGTATTTTAAGTTCCAAAGTGGACTTGTGCTTTAACACCTATTTACTTAGCTATTACTCTGTGAGCTCACAGAGTGCTGCCGCCTGGTAGAACTGTCTTTCTGGAAGTCCTTCTCCCTTCCCTGAAGCACAATTGTGTTTTGCTGTTGTTTAGTCACTAGATCATGTCCAACTCTTTGTGACCCTATGCACTGTAGCACATCAGTCTCCCTTGTCCTTCACTAACTCCCAGAATTTGCTCAAATTCATGTTGATTGCATCGGTGATGCTATCTAACCATCTCATCTTCTGCTGCCCCCTTCTCCTTTTGCTTTCAATCTTTCCCAGCATCAGGGTCTTTTCCAGTTGTGGATGCAAAGATATCAAGTCCTGGCCCAGTCCCATTATTTCAGAAGAACTCTAAAATGCCATTTGGAGCTCTCTGTGGAGTACACCGAAGGTTTTTTGTGAAAGAACCATAACCCACCTCCTTTGTCTTTTAATTCTTTCCCTTCTCCTACAGCAGTTAATTCTAAGGACACTGTCTAATCAACTTCCTGTGCTAAATTTCACTGTAGTCTGTCTCCCAAGGAACATGACCTGCAACTTCAAAATCTTGAAAACAAATATGCAAAAGTGAGACTCAACAAAGCAACAAATTCCTTCTTTGAAATGATTAACCAAAGTGACAGACCTTAAGCAAGACTGATCAACAGATTCAGAAAGCAGCACAAATTTAAATATCAGGAAAGGAAACGGGATATCACCACAGATCTTGAAAATGCGAGAACTGTAATAAGAAGATATTATCAACCACTTTATCCCACCAAAAAATGAAATTTTGATGAGAAGGACATATTTCTTGACAATCACAATTTAGCAAAATAGATATTAGAAGAAATAGAACCATAAAAACTTTGCTAAATAATTTGAAAGCCAAAAAATTGAAAAAATACATAGACAAAGATAACTTTCCAAATTTTGCAAAGAATAATTGAAATGCCTTTAAGTAATAGATCCAGAATTTAAAGATCTTTCCACAAAGAAAATTAGAGTTTCAATGGTTTTATGGTGAAGTCTACCAAAATGTTAAGGAATAAATTATTTAAATTCTGTATAAAACACCAGTGGCTAAGAAATGAAAGAATGCTTTCTGAATCCTTTTTGAGTCCACCCAGTACAACACTGGTATAAGTATCAGGTGATAACATGATAAAAGAAACAATAAACTTAAAAAATCCTTTAACAAAATGTAGAAAAATCTAATTAGCAGAGAATCAAAACCATGATAGCATGGTTTGATATTAGAAAATCAATTAATATAATTAATACTATGACAATAGATTAAAGAGAAATATCACTTAATAGCTGAAGAAAATGCAATGATAAATCCTTAACCTGATAAACAATAACGACCAACTAGAGCAATATGATTCCTAACGGTGAAACATTAGAAACATTTCCTTTAATACCACAAATATGACAAAGATGCAGAATGTCTCTACTTCAAATTAACATGGTGATAGAAGTCCTAATCTCTGTGGAAATATAATAAAAAAGAATGACAAACAAAAGGCTCGATGAGGAAGAAAACGTGAACCACACATAAAATTTTCTCTATATAATTATTATATTATTGTCACAGTTCTATAATTGGTTTGTCCTTCTCTGTTACTCTTACTTCTACTGATCTGGAAACCTGTATATGAGTAGAAGAGTTATGTTTAGGGTAAGGCAAATGAGGCATTTATCTCAGACCAAAATGTGAGGGAGCACCAAAATAACCTAGCAATTAAGTAACATTTTTTAATGCAATATTTTAAAAGTAAAAATCAATGCCAAAAAATATCTATGGTGAACATAATTATAAATAAAGACATTATCATTAGTTTAAGTCTCTGTGTTGGGTAGAAAGAATAGTTTTTATTTTATTTTATTAAAGAATTATTTCTAACAAGTACCTGGTTTCCAGGTAGGGCTGTATTTCTCTCACATCACATGGAGTGGGTCAATGAGGATGGACAGTAGCATAGGAGCAACTGGGCAATGTATGGCTTTATATCTAGTTATAAATGTCTTATTATAGAGCTTTTATTAACTTTTTTCCATGGAAAAAAATGGAATTCGTTGATACTTTGGATAAGTGCATGTTAGAGAGCATACTTATGCTTTTGCCCCAGGATCAGACATGGCTACCCATGGCACTGAAGAGCTTATTCCTTTTGTGTAGTCTGGGTTTTCCCAGTTCTGATCTACCTTCATGATCCCTCTGTTAAATTATGATGACCTAGATTTATTGGGCTTCATTCCTTCCCCTACACTGTTCCTCTGCACTGGCCTCTGAGGGTTCCTTGCCTCACCCTGATGTTGAGTACAGAAGGGCAGACTCTAGAGAATTATAAAGTAGGAAAAAAGTTTCTGTAGTACTTCACATTTCCATGTTATATCACCTTACTTCTGTCAGGCGAGTGTATTCTCCACGCTTCTGTTTCATCACAACAAAGATTTGGAGTAATGGACATTAAAGCCCTCGGCACATCGCAGCTCCAGAGTCTTGGACAGACCGTGTTATAGCTCTCAGGTCACGAACAGACCATGTTATAGCTCTTAGACAGATCAGTGTTACAGCTCTGTGTTACAGCTCTATTTTATTTAGAAAATAGCAGGGAAATCCATCCTCCATGAGTGAGGGCATGCCAACCCAAAGACGCGAAGAGAAGAGAGTGGGGGAGCGCGCCAGCTTGCGGGAGAGAGGGAGACCCCCGGCCCTTTGACTTCTCTTTTTATTTGTCTTTTCCTCTCCCTGGGTCTGCCCTATGTAAACTGGGCTAGCCAGGAGTGTTGTTTGTTCTACCTGAGGTCCTCACTCCAGTCCTCCGACCTTCCTTTGTTCTATTATTGCGAGCTTTCCCCTTCCTTATCTTTTAGCCACCACCATTCTGGACTCCTATTTCCTATTCTAACTGCCTAACACTTCCTAACTATGCCCCTTTCCCACTTTCTGACACTCATTGTTTCCATGGTATTTTTGCTTTTAATCATCTCTAAACATGAAAAGAATTTGTGAAATAAACTCACTCTAAAATATAAAAGACTGAAATCAGCTGAGTGAGCAGCCTCTATATACTCTGCACAGAAGGAGTTTCTGTTTTATACAAATCAAAGTTTTGCTAACTAAAACACTAAATATTAAATATTAACTAGTGAGTGAACAAATGGAGCCTTACTATAGCTCCTTAATTTTTT
The DNA here is from genome assembly GCF_033118175.1 of Dama dama. Classification (NCBI taxonomy): domain Eukaryota; kingdom Metazoa; phylum Chordata; class Mammalia; order Artiodactyla; family Cervidae; genus Dama; species Dama dama. The sequence continues at coordinate 61,238,212 of NC_083692.1, read as the reverse complement.
GTAACAATTACCTTTTCTTGAACTATGCATAAAGGCAGTTTTAAAATGTAACACACTAGAAACACATAACATCTTTACCTATAAGCCTAGAGAAGAGGAAAAATTCTTTTCCCTTTTCCCTTCCTAGGTTCTCCAGAAATCAAATTTCTGGACCCACTCCCTAAAGTCCAGAAATTTAACTGACCAAAGACAGATTAACAATATAAAAACAAAATGAACTTTATTAGTTTTTGCATCATGCATACACATGAGAACACCTAGAGATGAGTAACTCCAAGACATGGTTGGAACTTGGGCTTACTAGCACCTTAACAAAAGACAGTAAACTTCTAGAGAAGTAGGAAGATAAAGGAAAAGGACTTTGAGCTTCTAGGGTGGCAAATTGTAGGAAAGCAGATACATGGAAAAGGAAAATTAATGGTTTACATAGAGCTAGTTTCAACAAGGTTTGTTGTGGCGATTCCATTGCTACAGTCTCCAGGTTGACAGAGGTCTAAAGTTGTCCCTTGGAGAAAGAAATGGCAACCCACTCCAGTATTCTTGCCTGGAGAATCCTATGAACAGAGGAGCCTGGCAGGCTACAGTCCATGGGGTCACAAGAGTTGGACATAAGTGACTAAACCATCACCAGCCAAGTTGTCCCTGGTAATTAACATCTGTCCTGCCTGGTAGAGGAGACATACTTGCAAATTTATGTCGTATTAATATTTTTAGGCATATAGGGGTAGTGCAGAGAGCTTTTCTTGTACCTGATTTCTCTCAGTTGCTTTCAGTTCAAAATAATCCTTATTCCAAAGTGGCACATTTTGGAGTGACATACTCTGCTATTCTACAAGGCCAAGAATTTTATTTACAAAAATAATGTATCTGGATGTGAACATTAAGGACACTACTTCTAAGAAAATTAAATTTTTGAAGTCTTAATTAGATCCAAAATAGGCAATGTGTGCCAACACTACAAAAAACTTCAAAAGTCTCTTCATCTGCCAACTGTTTCCCAATTTGAGCAGGAATTTTATTCCTCTCTTGAGTGTCATGTTATACTCCCTGAAACCTGCACAACTGTCATCGAAAACCAGAGGGAATATAGAATGTTAGGTAGTATATAGACTTTACTGAACCATATTCCAGTGACTAAATCCCTATAGTTGAATTCCTGAGTTTATAATTTAGAAAAGTTGGTTTTTTATTTGGTGACTCTGGGGAAGGGAATTTGGGTAGAGATAATAGCTAGTGTTTTCTAAGTGCTTACCACGTGCCAGGCATGATTCTAGGTTGTTAATATGGATTGTGTCATTTACTCCTCACAATAGTAATATTTAATTTTCTTTTGCATACTTATCATGTGAGGAAACTGGGAGATATATATAGGTTATGCAACTTGCCCTCACACAGCATATGAAGGGAAGCCAGTGAGATACACATACTCAGCTGGGAAAAAGGCTCGACATATCACATATATAGCAATACTTTTCTAAATCTTTTACTCACCATCACCAATTCATAGTTGACAATTATTCTCTCTCTCTCTCTTTCATTAACTCATCAATTTTCCATGACTTGGTAAGCTGAATCTCATAATAACCATCTGCAGCCCTTTAAAAATTTTTGAATATATTTACATGTTACATCAAGATTGCTAGGAGAAATATCAATAACCTCAGATACGCAAATGACACCACCCTTATGGCAGAAAGTGAAGAGGAACTAAAAAGCCTCCTGATGAAAGTGAAAGAGGAGAGTGAAAAAGTTGGCTTAAAGCTTAACATTCAGAAAACTAAGATCATGGCATCTGGTCCCATCACTTCATGGGAAATAGATGGGGAGACAGTGGAAACAGTGTCAGACTTTATTTTGGGGGGCTCCAAAATCACTGCAGATGGTGACTGCAGCCATGAAATTCAAAGATGCTTACTCCTCAGAAGGAAAGTTATGACCAATCTAGATAGCATATTAAAAAGCAGAGACATTACTTTGCCAACAAAGGTCCATCTAGTCAAGGCTATGGTTTTTCCAGTGGTCGTGTTTGGATGTGAGAGTTGGACTGTGAAGAAAGCTGAGCGCCGAAAAATTGATGCTTTTGAACTGTGGTGTTGGAGAAGACTCTTGAGAGTCCCTTGGACTGCAAGGAGATCCAACCAGTCCATCCTAAAGGAGATCGGTCCTGGATGTTCATTGGAAGGACTGATGTTGAAGCTGAAACTCCAATACTTTGGCCACCTCATGCAAAGTGTTGACTCATTGGAAAAGACCCTGATGCTGGGAGGGATTGGGGGCAGGAGGAGAAGGGGACGACGGAGGATGAGGTGGCTGGATGGCATCACCGACTCGATGGACATGAGTTTGAGTGAACTCTGGGATTTGGTGATGGACAGGGAGGCCTGGTGTGCTGTGATTCATGGAGTCGCAAAGAGTCGGACATGACTGAGTGACTGAACTGAACTGAACACGTTACATAAAGACCAGTAGAAAAGAATACCTAAAAAAATTATGCAGACCCCTAAGCAATCCCAAGGAATTCTATATGCTCCCTGTTCCAGCTTAGATGCTGTATCAGACTACCTAAATGTGAAGAAAACAAATTCCTGCTCCTCTTTCCCATTAAGCGGATCTAATGATAGGTAAAAACAAAACAAAAACAAAACAGCTCATTAAAGCAACAGTAACAACTGAACATTTAAAAATGGAATTCTTTCATAGTTCTTTCTTCCTTCTACTTGTACAAAAATGTTCACCCAAACTACATGTTTGCTCATACAGGGCAAATTGTGCAAAATTTAATGCACAGAATAACACAAGTGGTGTCCATTATAATGAAATAAAACAAGTATCAAAGGCACAATATTCATAAAACATCTAGAATCTGTAACCCACTAAAATTCAGGCTACCAGCCAAATATTACAACAGCTTCAAACATCAGGCAGCTTCAGCTGTATGATTTGAAACTGATAATGCATAATTTCCAAAGAGCCCTAGGTAGGTAAACAGTGGTGATGCAATGAGTTATTTGTGCCAGGTATTTATTTCTTTGCTGTCTGATTGTTCCAGCTCCCCAGAGGTTAGGAGTCTATCACCTGTTGTTCCTCAGCTGCTGAGATCAGACTATAACACAGATGGAGGGCCTGTGTTCTCAAAGCTGCTGCTTCACGGAGATAAGGCCACACTGGAGAAGTGCTCGGCTTTTCCTCCCTCTGAATGAGCCTGAACAGCCATCAATAACACACAGTTACTTCTCAGCTGTTACGTTGAACAACACTGCCTTGCACACACAGGTGAAATTTGATAAAAAGGAGTTATTTAAGTCACTTGAAATGCCTACAGCTTCATTATTTCTAGCTCTTGGGTTATCTCTCTTTCCTTATTTTTTTTTTTTCTTCTTTCTCTCCTTCTCCCTAATCTACTGCCAAAATGCAATGATTTAAGAACTCAGTGGAAATATTAGGTCACATTTCTCCACCAGTTGTTTACCTTGAATGTTTCTGGTGAGCTATTCTTTAGCCACTTTGTCATTCTGCTGTTATTCATGGCATTATATCTCTAAGTATGAGAACATTGCAAAAATCTATGCCCATTCAGAAACATGTATTATACCTGATTTTGACCTTACAATTAGAATAAGCCACTTTTCAGAAGCCAAAGAAAGATAGTTGCAATCCCTAGCATCACACACATTTATACAGTTCTTAATTTTATCAAAAGACAGATCGTTTTCCCTGAAAACTCCTAAATATGCAAATACAAGCTGCTCACCCACCTTCCTGCCACTGGAGAATGGTAGAAAGGGTCAGATTGTGCCACTAAGTAGTACTTCTTATAATTCACCAGGTTGATCAAACAACATCATCATTATTGACAACAGCTCCCCCCCACCCCCCGTTAGGTAGAAATCTGCTTAGCTTAGAACCAGAGATCAATTATTTCTTAATGTTATCAATATATTTTTATTCTTTCCCTCCTGACAGGTCCTTGAGTACCATGTTTGGTGGCTAAATTTCCCCCCTTCAGCTACTCTGGGAATTCTTGTGTAATATTTTTTAAAAGACTTTAATCTGATGCTTCCACACGTCAGAAGTTTATTGGGAACATTGGGCGCAGATATACCTTATGATACCGAACCAATGATAAGAAATTCACTGTCACATAATTTTTAAACATTGAACTGACTAAATAGGTGTTACCTGAGTTATTACTATATATTTTAAATCCACATATTTTAATGTGTTTTCCCATCATTTCCTTAACTTCTCTTATAGTTGTTGTTTAGTCGCTAAGTCATGTCCGACTCTTTTGCGACCCAATGGGCTGTAGTCTGCCAAGTTCCTCTGTCCATGGGATTCTCTAGGCAAGAATACTGGAGTGGGTTGCCATTTCCTTCTCCAGGGAATCTTCCCAACCCAGGGGTTGAACCTGTGTCTCCTGTTCGGCAGGTGGATTCTTTACCACTTAGCCACCTGGGAAGCCTTCGCTTATAGCAGTGAACCTGATCTTTTATGGTTGATAGAGCATTTTGATTCCTCCAGTAAACTCAAAGTAAACTGCTTCATGTGCTTCGCTGGTTACTCAGTGGTGAAAAAGCTGCCTACCAATGCAGGAGATTCAGATTTGATCCCTGGGTCAGGAAATTGCCTGGAAAAGGAAATGGCAACCTACTTCAGTATACTTGCCTGGGAAATCCCATGGACAAGGGATTTCCATGGACATGAGGAGCTTGGCTGTCTATAGTCTGTGGGGTCACAAAAGAGTCAGATACATGTAGCAACTAAACAACAACAACAACAACAAACTTTCTTACTGAAAATCAAGCGTTGGGAAAACAGTGACCCACCAAAGACTGAACTACCTGTTCACATTCTATCATGAAAGTGGGGTCGTTTAAACATGTTTGTTTTGTTTTTGTAAACTTATATTGACTTACCTATACTTTTATGTCATTCTGCCAAATGTTGTCTTTGTTGTTCAATTGCTAAGTCATGTCCAACCATTTGCAACCCCAAGCTCTGCAGCATGCCAGGCTCCCGTATCCTTTGTTATCTCCTGGAGTTTGCTCAGATTCATTTCCATTGAGTTGGTGATGCTATCCAGACATCTCAACCTTTGCTTTCCCCTTCTCTTTTTGCCATCAATCTTTCCCAGCATCAGGGTCTTTTCTAGTAAGTTGACTCTGCATCAAGTGAAAGTGAAAGTGCTCAGTTGTGTCTGACTCTGCAATCCCATGGACTGTATAGTTCATGGAATTCTCCAGGCCAGAATACTGTAGTGGGTAGCCTTTCCCTTCTCCAGGGGATCTTCCCAACCCAGGGATCAAACCCAGGTCTCCCTCCTTGCAGGAGAATTCTTTACCAGCTGAGCCACAAGGGAAGCCCATCTTTACATCAGGTGGCTAAATTATTGGAGCTTCAGCTTAGCATTAGTCTTTCAGTGGATATTTAGGGTTGATTTCCTTTAGGAGTGACTGGTTTAATCTTGCTGTCCAAGGCATTCTGAAGAGTCTTCTCCAGCACCACAATTCAAAAGCATCAGTTGTTCAGTGCTCAACCTTCTTTATGGTACAACTCTCACATACATACATGGTTACCAGAAAGCCCATAGCTTTAACTATCAGACCTTTGTTGGAAAAGTGATATCTCTGCTTTTTAATACACTCTCTAGGTTTCTCATAGCTTTTTTTCCCCAAGGAGCAAGCATCTTTGAATTTCATGATTATAGTCAATGTTTGCAGTGATTTTGGAACCCAAGAAAATAAAATCTGTCACTGCTTCCATTTTTCTCCCCTTCTATTTGCCATGAAGTGGTGGGACCAGATACCATGATCTTAGTTTTTTTAATGATTTAGTTAATGCCACCCAAACCCATAGGGCTTAATATCTGCTTCTATCATATTTATACAAAGTATGTGAATCATATAAAACATGCTCATTGATAGGTGATATTTGACATCAAGCAAATAACGAATCTGATATACTGAATAGTGAGGTGGTACGTATAATGACAGGTTTCTTTTAATGACACACCTCCTAACTTTTGACTACCAGGAAGAAATGTATCACACTTGACAGAGAATTCTGTGAGAGCAAGAAAAAGCATAAGTAAATTATTTAATTCTAACAGCATCTTCCATCCTCTCTAACCCCAGGTATTTAACCATAAGCAATTGTTTAAGCTATTCCCAGTACTTTTCTCATAATGAAAGTGTTATCAAAAGTGGGGTCTGACTGCTCGCTGTTCAAAAGTCTCAGAATATTACCTACAGCCCATGAGGAGGAGGAGGTCCTTGAGATCCCGGACTTTGCTTAATGACAAAACTATTATTCGGTCTCGGTTGACCGTTTTCTTTTGTTTCTGCATTTTCTCACTTCTCTGATTAAACTCATTGTTGGCTTTTTTTTTTCTTTTACACACAGAAGGCAGGCTGAGGACCTCGTGGGGAAGGACCATAGGGTCCTGCTCCACTTCAAAAGCACTGTCAAACTGAAGAATAAATGTCACCATTGATAAAAATATTTTAAAATGTATCTAGAATGCTGTACAGTAAATTTCTCAAGGCAAATGGTCTCGATATAAAACCTCTGTATATGTATGTGTGTGTGAGAGAGAGATTTCTTTTTGATTTGCAGTTTCACTACATTTAATAAGGAAGTTAAAACCTATTTTTTACATCATATCAAAGGTGATCTCTCCAATGACAGTCAACTCATGCTTTTTACACTCAGAAGAAATGAAATATTTTATACCTCCAATTTTCAAATTGTATTCTGACTATAAGATATGTTAGTTTTAGCAATAGATAATTGTTTTATTAAATATATAAGAAACTATTGAAAGGTTGTTGCTGAACCATGAAAAGACGCCAGAATTTTGGCCTCTGGAGGAGAAGAATTCAATCCAGGGCCAGAGACAAGGCTTGATCACTCAGAGCTTTTGTGTAATAAAGTTTTATTAAAGTATAAAGGAGATAGAGAAAGCTTCTGACATAGGTATCAGAAGGGGCAGAAAGAGTACCCCCCTGTTAGTTTTTAGCTGGATGTTATATAGTCACTCAGTTCAGTTCAGTTCAGTTCAGTTGCTCAGTCGTACCCGACTCTTTGCGACCCCATGAATCGCAGCACGCCAGGCCTCCCTGTCCATCACAAACTCCCAGAGTTTACTCAAACTCATGTCCATTGAGTCGGTGATGCCATCCAGTCATCTCATCCTCTGTCTTCCCCTTCTCCTCCTGCCCCCAATCCCTCCCAGCATCAGGGTCTTTTCCAGTGAGTCAACTCTTCGCAAGAGGTGGCCAAAGTACTGGAGTTTCAGCTTCAGCATCAGTCCTTCCAATGAACACCCAGGACCGATCTCCTTTAGGATGGACTGGTTGGATCTCCTTACAGTCCAAGGGACTCTCAAGAGTCTTCTCCAACACCACAGTTCAAAAGCATCAATTTTTCGGTGCTCAGCTTTCTTCACAGTCCAACTCTCACATCCATACATGACCACTGGAAAAACCATAGCCTTGACTAGATGGACCTTTGTTGGCAAAGTAATGTCTCTGCTTTTTAATATGCTATCTAGATTGGTCATAACTTTCCTTCTGAGGAGTAAGCATCTTTGAATTTCATGGCTGCAGTCACCATCTGCAGTGATTTTGGAGCCCCCCAAAATAAAGTCTGACACTGTTTCCACTGTCTCCCCATCTATTTCCCATGAAGTGATGGGACCAGATGCCATGATCTTAGTTTTCTGAATGTTAAGCTTTAAGCCAACTTTTTCACTCTCCTCTTTCACTTTCATCAGGAGGCTTTTTAGTTCCTCTTCACTTTCTGCCATAAGGGTGGTGTCATTTGCTTATCTGAGGTTATTGATATTTCTCCCGGCAATCTTGATTCCAGCTTGTGCTTCTTCCAGCCCAGCGTTTATCATGAGGTACTCTGCATATAAGTTAAACAAGCAGGGTGACAATATATAGCCTTGAGGTACTCTTTTTCCTATTTGGAACCAGTCTGTTGTTCCATGTCCAGCTCTAACTGTTGTTTCCTGACCTGCATACAGGTTTCTCAAGAGGCAGGTCAGGTGGTCTGGTATTCCCATCTCTTTCAGAATTTTCCACAGTTTATTGTGATCCACACAGTCAAAGACTTTGGCATAGTCAATAAAACAGAAATAGATGTTTTTCTGGAACTCTCTTGCTTTTTGAATGATCCAGCGGATGTTGGCAATTTGATCTCTGGTTCCTCTGCCTTTTCTAAAACCACGTTGAACATCTGGAAGTTCATAGTTCACGTATTGCTGAAGCCTGGCTTGGAGAATTTTGAGCATTATTTTACTATTGTGTGAGGTGAGTGCAATTGTGCGGTAGTTTGAGGATTCTTTGGGATTGCCTTTCTTAGGGATTGGAATGAAAACTGACCTTTTCCAGTCCTGTGGCCACTGCTGAGTTTTCCACATTTGCTGGCACATTGAGTGCAGCACTTTCACAGCATCATCTTTCAGGATTTGAAATAGCTCAACTGGAATTCCATCACCTCCACTAGCTTTGTTCGTAATGATGCTTTCTAAGGCCCACTTGACATCACATTCCAGGATGCCTGGCTCTAGGTGAGTGATCATGCCATCATGATTATCTGGGTTGTGAAGATCTTTTTCTGTACAGTTCTTCTGTGTATTCTTGCCACCTCTTCTTAATATCTTCTGCTTCTGTTAGGTCCATACCATTTCTGTCCTTTATCGAACCCATATTTACATGAATTGTTCCCTTGGTATCTCTAACTTTCTTGAAGAGATCTCTAGCCTTTCTCATTCTGTTGTTTTCCTCTATTTCTTTGCATTGATCACTGAAGAAGGCTTTCTTATCTCTCCTTGCTATTCTTTGGAACTCTGCATTCAAATGGGAATATCTTTCCTTTTCTCCTTTGCTTTTTGCTAGCACTCTGTTAATGAAAGAAAGGAATGTCTTAAAACTAGGAGAATGGCACCAGGCCCCTCATCCATAAGATGTATTTTGGGATAATCTTGGCACCAGATGAGTCATCCCAGGCCATAAAACAATTGACCTGAATCTTGTAGAAAGGCAGATTACCATACAAATAGTTTCATTTACATAGGTTAGGGAAACAATGTCTAAGTATAACATACTGGTTTGTCAAGTCGGTTTTGAGTCTTTAGGTGGAACTGACTTGAAGACTGAGTCTGGGGTAAATGCATGGTGTATTAATATAGCTTAAGACAAACATTTCCATAAGAAAAATGCATTGGTTAACTCAAGGTTTGAGAATAATTAACTTCAGGTGGAACCAGTATTGGAACAGTATTTTAAGAGAAAACTTTTTTTAAATTTGAATAGAGAAGGGAAAAAAATATATATATATATATATATATATCTATATATATATATATCTCATTAGCTTATTTCCCCCTCCACTTAAGAGAGAGAGAAAAAATGTCTGACACTTGTAGCCTATTTTCTCCATTTGGAGACCCCTGGCCTTCCTGCCTGTTTGCCTCTCACTATGATTGACGTATATCAAACTGAATGAACTTATTTCTAATTTTCATTATTGATTATGATTTACTTATTCTGAAAGCCAAAAAAAATTCTAATTTTCATTCTTGATGATTATTTAGTTATTCTGAAAGCCAAAAATATAAAGAAATTTTATGTATTTTAGCATGCTCCTTGCTTCATAAATGACAAATTCTAGCAATACACATAGCATAGACTTATTACAACTTAATAATGGGAAATAGCATATTAATATAATATGTAATTTTTATAATTTTCAATAAAATAAGTAAAATCAGTATGTCAGATGTGTAATATTTCAATCTTGAGTCCACAAAATTTACTAATTTGTCTTCAAGATGTGTGTCACTATTTCTCAATCTTTTTAATAATACTCCTTGAAACACATATTATGCAAATTGATAAATTAAATTGGACCTTATGAGACAAAGAGAAAGAATTGGATGTTTGTTTTGACTTGAAAATGAGAATTGACTTTGCTAATTTGGGAGTATTCTGGACAGTTTTTCATAAATTGAATGAACTTAATCTGCAGCTCTAAATCATCTGACAGACAAATCTTTAAAGTTCAAGCTAAGAACACTTAAAAACATTAAATTAATAAACCTGTAACAGAACTAAAATATCTTCATAACTCCAATTCTGTCTCAGTCAAGATTCAGCAGATGACATGCTAAAATTAAAAATTTTGAAGACAGTTTACTTACAAAGAGCCTAATTAAAGGGGAATGTTGGAAGTACAGAAGAACCACAAAGAATGAAACGAGAACTAGGGCCAAGAAACTGACATTACCATTTAGCCACAGGAACAAGGGAAGGGAGGACTTATTGAACCCTGGAAGGAAAGTTGATCTTGTAGACAAGGCTGCTTGGAAATGAGCACTTTTGTTTTTGAACAGCCAGTCTGAGCCATCTTACAGCAGAAAGATCAGGAGAATAAAGACCCAGAATAAAATCCCAGACTTTATTCACTTCTCTCCTTCATTAGCTCTGCTAGGGCTTCTTATAGCTGAAGCTAGAGAGAAATCAGGAGGCTTGAAAGCCTACTGGCTTCTTGATACAAGGCAGCATACAAGAGCAGAGAGCAGGGCAAAGAAGAAAAGAGAATGAATTTGGAGGGGCACATAAAAAGCATCGAATACAAGACTTTTCTTATTAAATCAAGTTAAACAAGATGCACCAAAGAGAGAGAATAACAGGTAGAATCAATTGTTATTTACCTATTTTAATATTTGGTGATCCCTCTGGTATTAATGAAGGTTCTTCAGAGAAACAATCTACAGGATATACATATAGATATATAGATATAGATATATAGAAAGAGATTTCTTTATGAGGGATTGGTTCACATGATTATGGAGGCTGAGAAGACTTTTCATGTGCTATCTGAAAGCTGGAGCTTGAAGGAAAGCTGGTGGTGTAGTACAGTTCAAACGTGAAGGCCTGAGAACCAGGGAAGCCAATGATATAAATCCCGGGTTCCATTGAATTGTAAGCCCTGAGAACTAGGACATCCAACATTTGAGGGCAGGGAAAAATGGATGTCCAGCTCAAGCAAAAGGTAAATTTGCCCTTTCTCTGACTTTTTAGTTCTGTCAGTCCATCTGATTGAATGACTGAATGATGTCCACCTGCACTGGTTTGTGCAAACTTCTTTACTCAGTTTATCAAGTCAATGCTAATCTCTTCATTCGATAACCAGCTGAAATTGCTTATTAGGTCTATTTTACCTTTCCTTTGATTGTCTTTAACAGTCAGTGATTGAAAATATAATCTACTATACTGATGATTTTAATTGCTTCTTTCCAATAGTAGTGAGTCTCCACTTCTACCTTTTTGTGAGATTTCATTGGCAGAAACTTGCCTTAGAAAAATGAAAGGTGTTAGTGTATATATGCTTCATATTTTATTTGGAATGCCTCCAGTGTTTCACAGTTCAGAATACCACTGAGTATTGATTTCAAATTGATACAGTTTAATGAAAACTTTTTGTTGCTGTTGTTTCTGGTTGTTAATGTTGTTTTCCTGGTTATTCTCCAACTGCTAATTTACCCAATCTACGGGGTTAACAGATTTAACCAAATGCCTTTTTGACATACATTTGAATCATTTTAATGATGATTTTAAACTTAGATTGATTATAGTGATGCTTTAGGAATCTCCAGAGAATCGCAACCAATAGGATATGTATGGATATGTATAAAAGGAAGTTTATAGGGAATTAGCTTACATAATGGAAACCAAGAAGTCCCAGGATCCACAATCTGCAAACTGGTGAACTAGGAAGTCCTGCAGTGCAATTCAGTTCATGCCTGAAGGTCTGAGAACCAGGAGAGTTAATAGTGTAAATCCCAATTCTATTCTTAACACCTTAGAACCAGGAGAGTGATGGCAGTGATACCAGAGGGCAGGTGAAGATGGATGTTTCAGCTCAAGTGAAAATTCAGCCAGTTCACCTTTCCTACCTTTTTCTATCAACCAGCTGAAACTTGATGCCCACCTGCCTTTGGGAGGGCACTCTTCTTTACTCAGTATATCAATTCAAGTGCTATTCCCATCTGGGAACACCCTCAGACATCCCCAGAAATAATGTTTTATCAGCTATCAGGTCATCCCTTACCTCAGTCAAGTTGATCATATAATTAAGTTTCATACTTCCTCCCAACAAAACAATAAATGACACTAGTTACTGGATAAAAATTTTGTAATTTAGGTTGCTTCATGTTCTTTGCTTTCTACAAATCTAAACCATAATCTAATCAACTGATTTATAATTAATAATGGTTTTTGATAATAGACTTTTATGTTATTTGGCATGAAATTCTGAAGGATTTCAAAGAACTGAGTGATGTTGTTAAAATAAAACCTCTTTCGTTTCTATCAACTTCTACAGATAAATAAGTTTCTTTACTGCTTCAAGTAATTAAATGAAAGCTGTCAGTAGGGTTGATTATAAACCATCTGTGCTGTGCTGTCCTTAGTCTCTGTCATGTCGACTCTTTTCGGCCCACCAGGCTCCTCTGTCCATGGGGATTCTCCAGGCAAGAACACTGGAGTGGGTTGCCATGACTTCCTCCAGGGAATCTTCCCAACCCAGGGATCGAACCCAGGTCTTGCATATTGTGGGCAGACTTTTTACTGTCTGAGCCATCAGGTGAGCCCTAAACTGTCATAATCTAGAAATAACTCATATTTATCCATAGATAAGTTTAGTAATTAAAAATTGCTTTATTAATCTCATTGAGATATGCATGTTGAATGTTAATGTTATGTTGTCTGCTTGTTAAATTAGTAATATGTTTATGCCAAGATCAATTACATACTAGTAATAATTATAATCTGGAGAAGGAAATGGCAACCCACTCCAGTATTCTTGCCTGGAGAATCCCATGGATGGAGGAGCCTCGTGGGCTACAGTCCACAGGGTCGCAAAGAGTCGGACACGACTGAGCGGCTTCACTTTCACTTTCAATAATTATAATGAAAGTCAATTTAGAAGAAAAACACTTTGATAAAGCCTTATATAACAAAATGTGTAACAAAATGTAAAATTTTATTTTGTGTACATATTTTGTGGCAGAATTAAGATGGGGTATTTAATAAAAGTTTTTAAACATAAAGTGACATAGTATTAATATGAAATTTAGTGATGGGCTAAAAAGTGAATATGAGTTCAAGATGAAAAAGAATATAGCTTTTCTGAATATTATAGAATAGCCTATCTATATTTTAAATGGTTGACAAGAATTTCAAATCATTGTGTTCAGGGATAAAAATAGGGATGAAATATCTTCCTGCAAGGATTTATTCTGAGCTTTCTTACAGAGTGCTGAGGATCTAGTAATTTATATCCATCTACTGCGCTCCTTTTGTTGTCTTTGATTACCTATGCCTAGAAGAAACCTTAACCAGAATATCTGATGATATTTCTTCTAAAAATTTACCTGCGTTTTGTTTGCTTTTCTGAAATCTTTGTTGTTGTTGTTCAGTCGTAAATTTGTGTCCACCTCTTTGCGACCCTGTGGACTGCAGCATGCCAGGCTTCCCTTTCCTTTACCATCTCCCAGAGCTTGCTCAAACTCATGTTCATTGAGCCAGTGATGCCATCCAACTATCTCATCCTGTGTTGTCCCCTTCTCCTCCTGCCTTCAATCTTTCCCAGCATCAGGGTCTTTTCTAATGGGTCAGCTCTTCGCATCAGGTGACCAAAGTATTGGGGCTTCAGCTTCAGCATCAGTCCTTCTAATGAATATTCAGGATTGATTTCCTTTAAGATTGACTTGGTTCCATTGTTTCCCCATCTGTTTTTCATGAAGTGATGGAACTGGATGCCATAATCTTCATTCTTTGAATGTTGAGTTTTAAGCCAGCTTTTTCACTCTCCTCTTTCACCTTCATCAAAAGGCTCTTTAGTTCCTCTTCACTTTCTGCCATAAGGGTGGTATCATCTGCAAATCTGAGGTTATTGATATTTCTCCCAGCAATCTTGATTCCAGCTTGTGCTTCATCCAGCCCAGCATTTTTCATGATGTACTCTGCATAGAAGTTAAATAAGCAGGATGACAATATACAACCTTGACATACTTCAATCCCAATTTTGAAGCAATCTGTTGTTCCATGTCTGGTACTAACTGTCACTTCCTGACCTGCATACAGGCTTCTCAGGAGGTAGGTCATGTGGTCTGGTATTCCCATCTCTTTAATAATTTTCCAGTTTGTTGTGATCCACACAGTCAAAGGCTAGCATAGTCAATGAAGCAAAAGTAGATGTTTTTCTAGAATTCTCTGAAATCTTAGTGCTTATCATTTTAACCCTTTTGTTTGTTTTGGTTATCGTATGAGGAACAGATATAAAAGATATTATCTCTCCAAATTTATACTCACTTATCCCAACACTGTTTTGTGAACAAATATCATAACCTTTGATGCTTCATCAAATCCTGTGTTTCCTTGTGAATTTGTTTGTGTACTTTGTTTTATTCCATTGGTATGTTTGTCTTGTGCTGTGACTGATCTTTTTATTTAACAATACTATGTCTTTATAGGTATACTTTAAAATATAGCTGGTATAACTACATCATTATAATTTTCTTCAACATTTATGTATTTATTCTTTCAGATTAACTTTAGAATCTTTTTTTTTTTTTTTTTCAATTTAACATTACCTTGGGATTGCTGTTGGCATTACATTGAATTTACTATCACTGGTTTGGCTTATCTCTCTTGGCTCAGTGGAACTATTAAACACTATTGAAAATAAATTCCTTTGCTTTTCAAGTTGAGGCATGCTAGTATAAGCAGCAGTTTTATGAACCAATTGGAATATAAACCAGTTGGACTTGTGGCTTTCATTGCTCTGTGTTAGGAGAGTGATAATTGAAATCATGGATTTTTTTTCTTATCTAACCATGGTGTTTTCATGCATATCTTTTGATATTGGAAATCTTGCAAAGTTTTTTGCTGATTTTCAGGGCAACTGTTTATTGAGGTCTTTCCATCACCTTCAATTTGAATTTTAGGAACTCTGTAAAGTTTATATTCTAAGGGAAGCCATTGATCCAGGTTTTATTGGGTGAAAGAAGCTTAATTGGTACTCTATTTACATAGGTTAGAAAAGAAATGAGCTCTTCTACACACCGATTCTTTTCTCTGGGAATATAATCTCTCTCTACTTACTCTCACCATGTTTTATGTTTCTCAAGTAAAGATTTAATTTTTTTTTATGAAAGCCTTGCTGATAAATGTTTAGTTTGTTGTATTGTTATTTATTTTATTCTTGTTGTGAATAAAATACTTTTACACTGCCTTTTTAAAAAGCTGGCTATTTCTGGTAATATTATAAAAAGCAAGGATATGGTATAGGGAAGGTATATTTTGGGGCTTCCCAGGTGGCGCACCGTAAAGAATCTGCCTACCAATGCAGGAGGCGCAAGAGACACAGGTTTGATCCCTGGTTCGAGAAGATCCCCTGGAAAAGGAAATTGTAACCTGCTCCAGTATTCTTGCCTGGAAAATTCCATGGATAGAGGAGCCTGGTGGGCTACAGTTCATTTGGTAAAGAAGAGTCGAATATGACTGAGCACAAATGTATTTTGTCTTGCATCTTGCTGAGTTTTCTCATAAGTTTGGCTACTATTAGAGTTAATGTACTATGTTAGATTATGTACTTGTATTTTCTATCTATTAATGATAGTGATTGTTATCATTTGCATTAACTTTCCATTTTTCAGATGACTAAATTCTCTAATTTTATTACTAAATCTATTAGAAGAATAATGTGAATAATAATTGGGGCTTTTTGTTGTTGTTCACTCTTACTAAGGAGTTTCTTATTGATTCCTGATAGTCTTTAATAGGCTAAAGGCATTTTCTTCTAGTCTTAGTTTTTCATATGATTAAAAAAAATATTGTTTCCAATTCTTCTTTAGTATCTAAATTTTTTTTTTAATATTTTTATCCTTTAACGTAATGACAAGTTATTAGATGCATGCGTGCTAAGTCACTTCAGTCGTGTCTGACTCTTTGCAACACAATAGACTGGAGCCATCCAGGCTCTTCTCTCCCTGGGGTTCTGCATGCAAGAATACTAGAGTGGGTTGTCATGCCTTCCTCCAGCAGATCTTCCCAACCCAGGATTCGATACTCTGTCTCAAGTTTCCTGAGTTGGCAGGAGGGTTCTTTACCATTAACACCACCTGGGAAGACCAAGGTTAATAGATGTCTAGTTCTAAAACATTCTCGAATTTTGCCCCATAATTTTCACTTTCATCTTGCATATTTCTTTTATTTTGAGTTGATATATTGTTATTGTTACTTCCAATGTTGAATATTTATTTTTTTCAATCTTTTTCTCTCATTAAATAAGAAAATTTTTTTCTGAAAAATTTCAGCAACATCAAATATTATTTTATATGTTTTATTTCCAGTTTCAGTCAGTTCTAATATGTCATATTATGCTTACATTTCCTATTTAACCAAAACAATATTTAGAAATAAAAAAATTTGATTTTCTCTCTTCCTTCCTTCTTCCCTCTCTCCCTCTCTTTCTTTCCCTCCCTCCTTTCTCACCCTCTTTCCTTCCTTTTTTTCCTCCCTACCAGTTCCACTAATTTCACTAATGCCACTTTCCAAAACTGAAATGTATGTGTTTTGGGCTGTAATATGTCATTGCATTTTTAACCAGACACTCAAAACACTTTCATAGTGACAAGCACCATGGCTCCCTCACCCAATAGCTATACTCCAATCTTGCTTACTATCAAAATTCTAATTTTGTTTTGACACCAATGTTCCTGGTGTAAGAGGATCAGTTATCATTGGTTCTGATTTTCAAACCAATCTTATTCTCTGGGACAGATCCTTGCTTTCACAACTGTCCTGGTGTAACTACAGGTGGACACGTAACATAGTTCTAACCAGTGAGTTGGGAGTCTCCTGATGGAGCACTGGGAAAAGGGATCTCCTTCTAGACAATAGTGTGCAAGATATTTATGCCATTGAAGGAAATCTTTTAAATATGTGACTGCTGCAATTGTGGCAATATCGCTTGATATCTTAGGGAAAAACAAGAAAAGTACAGGAATATTACAGAAGGAACAGGTTTTTCATGCTTTTCTTTGTAATGGGCTTTCTGAATTTTAGCCATGCTCATGGGTGCTTGAAATAAAGCTAAAATGTACCAACTTTTCTTGACGCTACTTGCTATCAGGTCATTAAATATATGCAAATTCCAATAGTTTCTTTCTCTCCTTTTTTTCCTATTGCTGTCTAGAATGAACATAATACAGCTTTAGTTAATGCAATCCTGTACTATAAGGTGAATTAGAAATGGAAGCAATATAAAAATAGTGCAACAAAATAGAAAGACACCAGATCTCCAATTCTGTGGAGCATCTTTCTGGCCATGGACCATGCACTTGAACGTTTATGTAATAAATTAAATTTCCCTGTAATTGACCCTTATTTTAATTTGGAGTTTCCTGTCCCTTAAATCCCAAACTAAACTAACATGATCCTGATTCAGGATCATGTCACACAGTGGAAAGGGTAACTGGTTAATTTCAGGTTATCATTAAGTAAAGTCATAAATATTTCCTTCCTTTGTGGTTGGCTTTTCTGTTGTTGTTGTTTAGTCACTAAGTCGTGTCTGACACTTTGTGACCCCATGGACTATAGCCTGCCAGGCTCCTCTGTCCATGGGATTTCTCAGGCAAAACTACTGGAGTTGAGTAGCCATTTCCTTCTCCAGGGGATCATCTGGACCCAGGATCAAACCCATGTCTCCTGCATTGGCAGGCAGATTCTTTACCACTGAGCCATACTTGAAGACAAATCATTCAGCATGATTAAAAATTAAAGCTTCATGTATATATCCATAGACTATTGTCTTTATTAACAAATTTTCTATGTGAAAAAAATAATTTATTAGATTTGATTCTGCTGGGATACATTTTGAAACAACATTATACTTACTGACCTATACTGCTAGTTTTCACAGGCAGAGTTTTTAAAGAGAATAATCTTCCCTAAAAGATAGCATTTAAACTTCAATTTTTCATAGCTATATTACATATTTTTCAGCATGATATGATAATCTCCATTTAATTTCATAATTGACTTCATATATTGTATATATATATATATATATATATATATATATATATTTACCTAGGTGTTTGAATTCTAATATTAAAAATTCTATTTCAGTCAGTTATGCCCTTTGTCATGATATAGCCCAGATACAAAGCTATTAATTTTTCTTCTTCAAATAGCTATGTAAGAATGGCATAAATAAATGCTTTGATCCAAATGAAGAGCATTCTTTTGAGCCAATGTATATTATAAAGATTGTAACTAGTGGGTTGTGTTTATAAAGTTAACATGTGTAAAGTTAATCCTTAATTAATATAACAAATATTCTGGGGGCAATAAGTATCATGAGAAAGATAGAAAAGTAGAAGGTTGTTTCCTTTTTCAATTGATTTGTATTTCAGGTTCATTCTGTGTCTTTAAACTGTCAGCCTTACTACTGCTTGAATATCTTGGCTCTGCGTATATGAACACAGTCAACTCTTTCATTGCCTTGAGCATTGCTGGAGGATATTCAAGCTATTTGCTGATCTCTAGCTATGTTTTAACCAAACTTTATTTTATAAGGAGTCCCTAGGCTCAACTATGAGGCATTTTTATGCCTCCTTTGATTGATGCTTCCTGCCATGGCCCTTAGTGATTTGGTAATATTTTAAATCCCTGCCTAAGTTGTTTCACTATTAGATAACTAGTATGGAGAGCTGCCAGAATATTTGTATCCTTTCTTTGTGGCCAAGAATAGATTTAATGGTTCCTGAGAGAATTTTATTGTTTGATGGCTCTTCCCATTCTTATGTCAGCTTTCTGTGGTTTCACAGAAAACTTATTATCTTTGAAGTCAGGCCTCCTCTACCTACCCTTCTGATCCTACTCCTTCCAAACTGTCTTTTCTCAGAACATAGAATTAAAAAATCAACCACATTTGATGCAGAAACTATGCCCGACTAGTATTTATCTTAGGCCAAGATACTGACCTTTGAGTCACAGTTCTGTAAGATGCACTTTGGGATAAGTAAATAGTTATGATATAACAGTGCCAGTGCCAGGACATAGTAAATAGTTTAAGTTCAGTTTCCCTTCTTTCCTTTTACCCATATTGCAGTTATAATCAGTCCTTTTGTATTGCACAATTAAATCATGAGAGATTTTTAGTAGAAAAATCTCTATTTTTGTAGTCAACATTTATTATCTATCTATATTAATATTTACTAAAGTATTTGTTTCTCTTCCCTTTAGTTCTGAATTGCCTGCTTGCTAACTCAGAATGTTACTGATTTTGTAGGCAGTTATGTATTTTTTAAATTAGAAATGTATTACTGAAATACAGTACCATTGATTCATTACCCTGCGATCAGTTCACTTCAGTTCAGTCGCTCAGTTGTGTCCGACTCTGCAACCTCATGGACTGTAGGATGCCAGGGTTTTCTGTCCATCACCAACTCCCAGAGGTTACTCAAACTCATGTCCATCAAGTCAGGATGAGATGCCACCCAACCATCTCATCCTCTGTCATCCCCCTTCTCCTCCTTGGGATGCATATACCTTGGGATGGTTATATGAATTTTGGAATTTACTGAATATCTATTTTGATGATAAAACCATCTATCAGTAATTTAAAAAAAATCAATTTGAAGTTTTCAAACTTGTATTCAAGGAGACTATGTCTTAAAATGCAGATAATATTTTATATTCCAGTTATGTTAAGAGTATTATTTTGCTTTCTTTAAGCTTTAAATAGTTCTTTATATAAAGTCTGATAAATGGACCCTCCCTTTATTATTTCAATGAATTGCACTAGTTTTCTATTACTCTGAAGATTTGGCATAAGCAATAAATCTTTGTATTCAACATGACTTTTTATGTCCCCACAATTACCTTAGTCTCTCATGGACTTTTGTGCTTATACTTTAAAATTCATAATCTTCTTTTAGTTCTGTAGCAATATTATTCTACTTTCACACGTAGGGAAATATTCCTTGTAATTCCTGTGGGAATGAGAATATTTTCTGAGCAGTGTATATTACTTCAACTTCTGTGCACTGGATTCATGACTTGAGACTTGATAAATGTAGAGCCTACAGATTGTATATTCTTCTGAGAAATCCCACTGCTGGGTATCTCAAAAGTTTTAGAGAAATTAAAAGTAATAAGCTTCTAGGAATAAGAGAAACTAATTATAAATATTTAAAAAATTTAAAGCTTCTTTCATGAGTTATTGTTCAAAGAGACTACCGAAGGAACCAGTTCATTAGAAATAAAAGATGAGGACTTCTGTTTCCTTTCACTTCTGATATAGAAAGAGTTGCAAAGAGAATGTTCCTCCACCTTAGCAATAAGAATCTTTAAGTCAGAGTTTCATAAACTCACAGAGATATGAACATGCAAAGATACCAATTGAATTATAATCCACAGAGTAATTAACTTGACCTAGAAGAGAAGTGACCCACGCCTGCTTTTTTATCTGGTGAAACAGCAGGAGAAGGAAGAAGCCATCGTAGCTGTGACTAAGGAGAAAACAGATCCTTTTAATAAGTTCTCAAAGACTGATAATGCACTGGTGTGACAGTTTGGGATCCCAGGGAGGGAGAAACAAAGGAAATTTGCAACCACCTGCCAAATCTTTTCCACAAGCTTCTTTTAGCACTAAGGAGAAAAGTGTGCACAGCACGGAAGAGCTGAGACAGATTCCACCTGGGATTCAGGTATGTAGAGAATGCTGAAGTCTGAGGGGAGGACAGTGCACCAAGAGAAATCCTTATGCACTTGAGGAACTCGTGTGATAGTGCGATGGGCCTGCTAAAATGTAAAGGCAGGGAGGGATAACTGAGAGAAAATCTCCAGGCCTCTACACCTTCTACTGAGTAGGAGACAACATCTGTTTATGTTTGAAGGAGAGCTGAGAGTAAGCCTTCAGATGCAGGTGCACAAAGATACCTGAATGCTGAGAAGCATGCCGAAGGGAGAGATTTTCCATAGACACTCCAGATCTCACAGTGAGCATGAGGCAGAAGACATGTGTGGCTGGGTGTGGAAAAGAGAGATGAGATAAAACTCTCCAAGGTGCCTGATCATGGAGTCTCATGAAGTCTGAGGACAGGGAAACAGAGATGCTGTAGGCATCTAGAACTCAAGTCTACTAAAAGAAAGGTTCTGAATTTACCTTCAAATAATTTTATTTTTTTTCCATTTATTTTTATTAGTTGGAGGCTAATTACTTTACAATACTGTAGTGGTTTTTGCCATACATTGACATGAATCAGCCATGGATTTACATGTGTTCCCCATGCTGAACCCCGCTCCCGCCTTCAAATAATTTTAGACTTCACTGAACTAAATATAACAAATGCAGCAACAGATTCTAGGCCAAGCTCAAATGCAGACAGGGTTGATATAGAAGAAGGAGCATGCTTTTTTCTAGACATACATATTATTTATTTTGGACTCCATTTTTTTTTTTTTACAATTTTATGACATTTAAGAGAAATTTATTAGATAACAAGAAAGAAAACTAGACTGATAATCAACAATGAATCAGGCAGGAGGCATCGAAATTATCAATCGGTGATTTAAAAATAACCATGATAAAAATGTTAAAGGGTTTCATGGAAAAGGCTAGCTATTTCAAAGTAACTGTGACAAATACATCATAGCATCCAGAGAAAAAGGCAGAAAACAGCAAGAACGAACAGATGGGATGTATCATCAGAGGAATAAATATTATAAAA
This sequence comes from Dama dama, assembly GCF_033118175.1. Lineage (NCBI taxonomy): Eukaryota > Metazoa > Chordata > Mammalia > Artiodactyla > Cervidae > Dama > Dama dama. Next base: position 61,216,398 of record NC_083692.1, on the reverse strand, counting down.
GAATCAGTCATTTCAGTCACTCAGTCGTGTCTGACTCTTTGTGACCCCATGGACTGCAACATCCCAGGCTTGCCTGTCCATCACCAACTCCCAGATCCTGCTCAAACTCATGTCCATTGAGTCAGTGATGCCATCCAACAATCTCATCCTCTGTCATCCCCTTCTCCTCCTGCCTTCAGTCTTTCCCAGCATCAGGGTCTTTTCCAGTGAGTCAGTTCTTCACATCAGGTGACCAAAGTATTGGAGTTTCAGCTTCAGCATCAGTCCTTCCAATGAATATTTATGACTGATTTCCTTTAGGATGGACTGTTTTGATCTCCTTGCTATTCAAGGGACTCTTAAGAGTCTTCTCCAACACCACAGTTCAAAAGCATTAATTCTTCAGTGCTCAGCTTTCTTTATGGTCCAACTCTCACATCCATACATGACTACTGGAAAAATCATAGCCTTGACTAGACAGACCTTTGTTGGCAAACTAATGTCTCTACTTTTTAATATGCTATCTAGATTGGTCATAGCTTTTCTTCTAAGGAGCAAGAGTCTTTTAATTTCAAAGCTTGCAGTCACCATGTGCAGTGATTTTGGAGCCCCCCAAAATAAAGTCTGTCACTGTTTCAATTGTTTCCCCATCTATTTGCCATGAAGTGATGGGACTGGATGTCATAATCTTCATTTTTTGAATGTTGAGTTTTAAGCTAGCTTTTTCACTTTTCTCTTTCACTTTTAACAAGAGGTTCCTCAGTTCTTCTTCACTTTCAGCCATAAGGGTGGTGTCACTTGCATATCTGAGGTTTTTGATATTTCTCCCAGCAATCTTGATTCCAGCTTTTGCTTCATCCAGTCCAGCATTTTACATAATGTGCTCTGCATAGAAGCTAAATATGCAGGGTGACAATATACAGCTTTTAACGTACTCCTTTCCCAATTTGGAACCAGTCCATTGTTTCATGTCTGGTTTTAACTGTTTCTTCTTGAACTGCATATAGATTTCTCAGGAGGCAGGTCAGGTGGTCTGGTATTCCCATCTTTTTAAGAATGATCCACAGTTTGTTGTGATCCACACAGTCAAAGGCTTTGGCATAGACAATAAAGCAGAAGTAGATGTCTCTCTGGAACTCTTGTATTTTCCATGATTTAACAGTTGCTGGCAATTTGATCTCTGGTTCCTCTGCCTTTTCTAAATCCAACTTGAACATCTGGAAGTTCTCAGTTCATGTACTGTTGAAGCTTGACTTGGAGAATTTTAAGCATTACTTTGCTAGTGTGTGAGATGAGTGCAATTGTGTGGTAGTTTGAACATTCTTTGGCTTTGTCTTTCTTTCGGATTGGAATGAAAACTGACATTTTCCAGTCCTGGGGCACTGCTGAGTTTTCAAAATTTGCTGGCGTATTGAGTGCAGCACTTTCACAGCATCATCTTTTGGGATTTGAAATAGTTCAAGTGGAACTCTGTCACTCTCACTAGTTTTGTAGTGATGCTTCCTAAGGCCCACTTGACTTTGGATTCCAGGATGTCTGGCTCTAGTCGAGTGATCATACCATCACAGTTATCTGGGTCATTAAGAACTTTTTTGTATATTTCTTCCTTGTATTCTTGCCACCTTTTCTTAATATCCTCTGCTTCTATTAGGTCCGAACAATTTCTGTCCTTTATTGTGCCCATCTTTGCATGAAATGTTCCCTTGGTATCTTTAATTTTCTTGAAGAAGTTTCTAGTCTTTCCCATTGTATTGTTTCCTCTATTTCTTTGCACCAATCACTGAGGAAGGCTTTGTTATCTCTCCTTGCTGTTCTTTGGAACTCTACATTCAGATGGATATAACTTTCCTTTTTTCCTTTGCCTTTTACTTCTCTTCTTTTCTCAGCTATTTTTAAGGCTTCTTTAAACAAACATTTTGCCTTCTTGCATTTCTTTTTCCTTGGGATGATCTTGATCACTGCCTCCTGGACAATGTCAAATATAAATGCTAGAAATGAAAAGTATGGTAACAGAGATGAAGAATCCTTCCTATGAGCTATCAGCAGACTGTGTATAGCAGAGAAAAGAATCAGTGATCAGTATCCTTAAATATAGGTCAAAGAAATTTTTCAAATTTAAATAGCAAAAATTCAAAATGGTAAAAAAAAAAAAAGAGAGAGAGAGAGAACAGAGCTTGCAAGATATGGGACAATAGAAAATAGTTTTAGCACATAATTTGGGGCTTCCCAGGTATTTCTCTGGTAAAGAATCTGCCTGCCAATGCAGGAGTCACAGGTTCAATCCCTGGATTGGGAAGATCCTCTGGAGTAGGAAATGGCAATCCACTCCAGTGTACTTGCCTGGAAAATTCCATGGACAGAGGAGCCTGGTGGGATGCAGTCCATGGGGTTGTGGAATTTGACACAACTAAGTGACTGTGCATGCATACAACACGTCATTTGGAGTCCAAGAAGGAGAAACATCTAGAGAGAAAGACATTACATAGAGTGGAGCAACATTAAGAGCGCTGCTGAAAATAAACGACCCAATCAAAAAATGGGCCAAAGAACTAAACAGACATTTCTCCAAAGAAGACATACAGATGGCTAACAAACACATGAAAAGATGCTCAACATCACTCATTATCAGAGAAATGCAAATCAAAACCTCAATGAGGTACCATTACATGCTAGCCAGGATGGCTGCTATCCAAAAGTCTACAAGCAATAAATGCTGGAAAGGGTGTGGAGAAAAGGGAACCCTCTTACACTGTTGGGGGGAATGCAAACTAGTATAGCCGCTATGGAGAACAGTGTGGAGATTTCTTAAAAAACTGGAAATAGAACTGCCATATGACCCAGCAATCCCACTTCTGGGCATACACACTGAGGAAACCAGATCTGAAAGAGACACGTGCACCCCAATGTTCATTGCAGCACTGTTTATAATAGCTAGGACATGGAAGCAACCTAGATGCCCATCAGTAGACGAATGGATAAGGAAGCTGTGGTACATATACACCATGGAATATTACTCAGCCATTAAAAAGAATTCATTTGAATCAGTTCTAATGAGATGGATGAAACTGGAGCCCATTATACAGAGTGAAGTAAGCCAGAAAGATAAAGAACATTACAGCATACTAACACATATATATGGAATTTAGAAAGATGGTAATGATAACCCTATATGCAAAACAGAAAAAGAGACACAGAAGTACAGAACAGACTTTTGGACTCTGTGGGAGAAGGCGAGGGTGGGATGTTTCGAGAGAACAGCATGTATATTATCTATGGTGAAACAGATCACCAGCCCAGGTGGGATGCATGAGACAAGTGCTCGGGCCTGGTGCACTGGGAAGACCCAGAGGAATCGGGTGGAGAGGGATGTGGGAGAGGAGATCGGGATGGGGAATACATGTAACTCCATGGCTGATTCATGTCAATGTATGACAAAACCCATTGCAATGTTGTGAAAGTAATTAGCCTCCAACTAATAAAAATAAATGGAAAAAAAAAAAAGGGTGCTGCTGATTACTTACCAGAAATGACTGAACCCAGATTTTGGAATTGCATCTAGTGTGGGAAAATAAAAATCATGCACAGAGATTTCTATATTTAAAATAAAGGTGAAATAAAGACATGTTCAGATAAGCAAAAGTTTGAAGAATTCAGCTAGTGCAACCTGAACTACAAGAAATGTTAAAAGTTCTTCAGAATGAATGAAGAATACCAGAAAAAGCAAATATGTAAGTGAATATATTTCTAAATATCTACATCTATGTCCATATGTTTATATATATCAATATCGTATCTCTTTAAATATCTTTTAGGCACTATTGACAATTTAAAGTAAAATAACGACAATGGATTGTGAGATCTATAGCATATGTAGAAGTAAATATAAAGACACAAAGAACATGAGCGTGATAATTTGGAGTAAGCTTTTGTTGGATTCTTACACAGTTTATAAAGTAGTAGGCTATTTTTGAAGTTAGATTTGATAAATTAAAAATGCACAAGGGAAAGCACAAAATGAATTACACAAAAGACATGACTAAACAGAGGAGATAAAATGGAATGTTAAAAATATCAGTTTATTCTGGAGATATCAGGAAAAGATGAATGATTAAGAGAAAACAGACATGCAAACAGAAAACAAATACCATTTTAGTAGACTTAAACCAAAACGTATTGATTATTACTTTTAAAGTAACATCATTTGATTCTTCCAGAAAGTTTACCCAAAACAGAGTTAGAAGCTCAAGGTATTTACTCATGAAACACTTGTGAATAATAATAAAAGGGAGAGTCAGTAGGAATGTGTAAGAAAAGTCTTCATGTTGCAAAAGTATATTCAATACCATAAAGAAAATGGATTGTGCAAAAAGAGCATCAGATTGTGAAATATCATTCTGTTTCCATTGTGTTAAAGGCACGTGCAACGTGCCAGTGTTGTGGATGTTGACCTTTGTCACCTGGCCAAAGTAAAATGTTTGACAGGTTTCTCCACCACAGAGTCACTCCAACTCTTCCATACTCTAATTTTCAAAAGTGAGTCACTATTTGGTACAATTCATGTTCAAGGATCGTGGAGAAGTTAAGCTCCTCCTCCTTGATGGAGGAATAGCTACATAATTTGGAATTCTTAAGTAAAGTACATTTATCACTTCTCTCACATTTATTCATTCAATTACTTAAGTTAATATGGACTTACGTATATTTATTTTATACTTTGTGTTATTGCTCAAATAGTTCCAGCTTTGAGCAATTGGTCCATTTGTTCCAGTAGCTTTGGCCATTTGGAGCTCTTTCAGTTAGGCTCCTGTGTCCATTTGGCATTCACCAACACTTCTGTTCTTTTATTTTTTTAATCATTTCCTTACTTTCTGGCACTATAAGATGCTCCAGGTTCATTTTGTATATTCCCTAAGCCATCCCTTGATTAAGTCATTTCTCCCAGGAAACCTGGGGTTCATAAACAAAGATCTGGGAGCTGGGTAGACTTAATTCCCTGTCGTTGCTTCTTTAGTTCAGTTGCTCAGTTGTGTCAGACTCTCTGCAACCCCATGGACTGCAGTATGCCAGGCTTCCCTGTCCATCACCAACTACTGGAGCATGCTCAAACTTATGTCCATTGAGTAGGTGATGCCATCCTACTATCTCATCATCTGCTGTCCCCTTTTGTTCCTGCCTTCAATCTTTCCCAGCATGAGGGTCTTTTCCAATGAGTCAGTTCTTTGTATCAGGTGTTATTAGCATACTAATTTGTATATGCACAACTATATATAATTATTTATCTATCTGTATATCTGTATCTATATCAAGCTAAACATGAAAGTGAAAGTTGCTCAGTCTTATCGGACTCTTTGCTATCCCATGGCCTACACAGTTCATGGAATTCTCTAGCCCAGAATACTGGAGTGGGTAGTCTTCCCCTTTTCCAGGGGATCTTCCCAACCCAGGGATCAAACCCAGGTCTCCCTCATTGTGGGAAGATTCTTTACCAGCTGAGTCACAAGGGAAGCCCAAGAATACTGGAGTGGGTAGCCTATCCCTTCTCCAGGGGATCTTCCTGACCCAGAATTCAAACCAAGGTTTCCTGTATTGCAGGCAGATTCTTTTCCAACTGAGCTATCAGAGAAGCCCCAAGCTAAACATGGATTCATACAACTGTCTCTGACTCTAATCCATTACCATATGGTTCATTCTAGTCCCCCTTCTCCTTGCTTGTATGTGACTCTCTTTCTAATAATCATAAACCTAGCTCACAACATTCACCATCTATTAATATTTACTTATTTGTTAACTGTACTATACATATGCAGTCTTTTCAGACTTGTTAACCCATGCCCCTGTAAGAAACAACTAGAGGACAGTATTTAGTTCAGATGGAAAGAATCATCTTTGGAAAAAAAAAAATAGGTGCTATTATTTAAAAAATGTTATCTGGATATACATTAAAAAAGCAATGTTTCTAAGTTGGTAATGTTTTCAAATGTTAAGTGGGTTAAGTCAAATCCAATAAATCAAATTATCAAAAACTGTCACAAAATAATTCAAAATCTGTGTAAAGGTTTTGTCTTGCTGTACTATGAATGACATAGGCATAAATACATATCACTGGTATCAGGATGTTCTGAGGAGATAAAAGACATATAAAAAGAAAGGTTTCATTAGTGGCGCAAGATCACTAAGGGCTGCATGATATGTGTGTACAAGTGACACTGGAGAGAAGGTAAATATTTTGAACTATTACGCCTGGGAGATCACTAGTTAATAATAGGTAGAATAATAATATAAAGTTAAGAGTTCATAGGCTTCTTATCTTATTTCTTCCACTTCTTTAAGTTTAGGAGCAAGGTTTACCATGGTGGCATTCTTGATTTATTAGAGGTCTCAGGTAGCCCTGAGATTGCCAAACTTAGCCTTGAAACAAATCCAGGGAGCAGCAGATATGTCCAAATGTTACTCTCAACCGCGGTAATGAACTGTGATTTTGAGATCCATTCCAACAAAGTAATCCAAGAATCAGGAAGCCAGCAAGCCAGAATTTGTCTTATTCTACAAAGATACTTTTCTTAGAGATCATGATGGAAATATAGGCTTTGTTTATCATAGACCTAAAATATATTCTTACTATGGGTTGATTTTACTGTCTTCAATTTGTAAAAGACTAATGGAAAGTGTACTATAATTGAAGATAAAAGAACTAAATTATAATGTTAGCTCTTTCATTTACTTAGTTGTTTAACTCCTGAAAGTCACTTTACCTCTGTGAGACTTATTTTAATTTTTCGTACACTAGAAAGTAATTCTCTCAGGATGCTATAAATAAAATTCAAGTAAAATAAACAGGTGAAAGGAAGTACATGATCGGATTTTTCAAGCTATCTCAAAAAACTGTTTCTTCACTGCAGTTTAATTTAGGCAACCTTGGTGTATCTGTGATGCAAAAAAAAATTTAAATGTGTTGTGTTTGCAGTTTCTAGTTACCTGTAATAATTATATATGTGGTGCTATTTTATTTTTATAATCTTTACTATCTTTTATATCAATAATATATATTTATAAAGTCCATTGATATTGGCAATATAGTTGCTATTAACATTTATTACCAAATTATTACATTTGGTATCAAATTATTAGAGATGTAGAATGTTTTAACTTATTCTAATATTTACTGATTTTTATAGAAATAATGTCTCAACTCAAAATAGTGATTTTATTTATGAAAACCTTAGTCATTGTAGCAGACCAATACTGGAGCTGGTATTTTCTGGATGGAGATGCATTTCAGTAAATCACATGAGGGATGTAGTTTAGGATCAGCACTATAATAATATTAGCTACGTCATTAGCAGCGTTATCTTTAAATATACAGAATTTTTAAAAGAAGGCTTAACATGTATCTATTATTGCATATAAAATCTCACATAAATATCCAAAACAAATTCCAGAAAAATGGATTTCATTTTCCCATGCAAGCCGGTACTATTCATGCATGTAAAATCAGAGTTGAATTTTGTCGTTTGAAACATCCTATCACCAATTTTCATACATTACACTAAGCCACAATAAGTCAAAACCTGCATCTCCAAGTCCAATGCCTCTATGGTCTGGTCATCAGTGAACAATGCTGATTAAGGAGCCATATGTCATTTGGCAATTATTTCATCACACAATGATTATTTCAAAGTTGCTAATTCAACAGAAGAACTTTCATAAGAAGAGTAGATTTATTGAATACTGTTTTATTCTCCAGTTAAGTGCCCATTTACTGTTTTTTTTCACCCCCCAAAAATCTCATGGAGCAAGTCATTATGTAAATAAGTCATTAGCTAAGGGGAAGGGAAATAAAAAACCCCAAACTCAACACTAATAAGATATAAGATGGGTTCCTAGTACTAAGCATATGAAAATGATAGATATGTTTCCTACTTCTCCAGGAGTTTCTATCTGACCTAGTTGCAATTGTTGAGTGTGTTTTCTATACACAAATCTTGAAAAACTGCTAAGAGAGATTTGGAAAGCTTTGTGATTTCTAAATGTATTTTAAAAGTGAAATAACTCTCATTGAAGACCAGCAATAAAAATAAAACATTGGTTTTCTGAGATTAGGGAAAAAAAGTAAAATCTCAGTGATCATATAAACAAGTGGTAATTTAAATTCCTAATAAAATATAATGTAAATATGTGTATTTCTTGCTCCCAGGAGTCAACAAAAGTAAAAAAAAAAAGTTTTTATCCCAGGAGAACAACTGGAAGATAGACAAAATAGACTAAAAAGAGAAAATTATAAATTACAGGAGCTATTCCACAGCTTAGGCCACTTGCAATCAAGGCCCTTCCTAAAATGACAGTCAGCAGGTGAGATCTGTGAGCTAGAGAAACACGTGGAGTGCAGATTCCTCAGGCTAGACAATGCAGAAGTGATTGCTTCCCCAGAATGTTTCAGAACTATATCTCACTACAAACACCCAACATAGCCCTGAGGGGGTGCCAGATTTTGTTGACAAAATCATTTGACACAATATAGAGGAGATTTTCAAGAGTTACCACACTGCCATCTAGAATTTATATACTTTTGTAGTAAAAAGAAGAGAGAAAAGAAAAAAAAAATTACCTTTGTGATTCTTTGTTTCAAAGAGCCCATTCAAAATACAAGAAGAGTTTTGTGGAAGCAAAATAGACCACACAGAATAATAAGAGAATTTAAACAGCTTTGTAAGAAAAGCGGGCACTAGTTCGTCACATATAGAGTATCTGACATGGAACACTGAAAATTCAGTGATAAACGAGACTAGTGTAGGAGGAAGAGAAAAGTGAGTTGGATACACTCAATTTGCTGTAAAACAAATCTCGGGAGAGGAGTGGGATTTGTATTACCTCAATAGCTGGGAGAGAAGTTTGTCAGGGGAAGCATGGAAATGATTAGATATTATAAATGAACTAATCAGCATTTCTTCAGGGGCTTCTCATTTCTCAAAAGGCACTCCTACGTGCTTCCATACTTACACCCTCAAGTTCAGAGAGTAATTGTCTTGATTCCAATTTTGAGGTCATGTTGAAGATGAAAGACAGAGAAGATCTGTGTAAGTCAGTGTGGTAAAATTGCATATAAATAAAATGTTGATTGATTTGTCACAATAATTATGAAGCTGACTTTTTAGATTCCTGCTATGGGCCAGGTTATTAAGGTCATAACCCAAGTAGTGATTGATTTTTGTAAAAACTTTGATCTAATTAAATCTTTAATCACAAATATGTTATAATCCGGTCAAAAGTATATATTAGAGTTACATGAAAAAATTAATATTCTTCCAGAATTTTAAAAAGAAGGAAATAGACAAAGACAGGAATAAAACAATGATCCTTTCTGCCATATAAACTTTGAGTTATAGAACAATACGACTGTGGAATAATTAAGGCAATTTTTTGTTGTTGTTCAGTTCAGTTCAGTTGCTCAGTTGTGTCCGACTCGTTGTGACCCCATAAATCGCAGTACGCCAGGCCTCCCTGTCCATCACCAACTCCCGGAGTCCACCCAAACCCATGTCCATTGAGTTGGTGATGCCATCCAACCATCTCATCCTCTGTCGTCCCCTTCTCCTCCTGCCCTCAATCTTTCCCAGCATCAGGGTCTTTTCAAATGAGTCACCTCTTTGCATGAGGTGGCCAAAGTATTGGAGTTTCAGCTTCAGCATCAGTCCTTCCAATGAACACCCAGGACTGATCTCCTTTAGGATGGACTGGTTGGATCTCCCTGCAGTCCAAGGGACTCTCAAGAGTCTTGTCCAACACCACAGTTCAAAAGCATCAATTCTTCGGCGCTCAGCTGTCTTTATAGTCCAACTCTCATGTCCATTTCAATTTATCTGGCTGTGCCATGTCTCAGCTGTGGGATGTGGGATCAAGTTCTCTTATTAGGGATTGAACCTGGACCTCTTGCATTGGGAGCTAGAGTCTTAGCCACTGGACCACCAGGGAAGTCCCTAAGGTAATATTAATAATAACTTTTATTTATTGAGCACTTAGTAATCATATGATAACTGCTGGTTCTTATTATACACTGGATACTGTTCCAAGTGCTTTCATACTGTATTTCATTCAATCCAAATAATAGCTCTGGGAATAATTTTGCTATCCCTATTTTCCATACAAGCAAAGTGAGTCGACAACATTTAACAACTGGATCATAGGATAGAAAGCCCAGAGATAACCCATGCACCTATGGTTGTTTTCATGTGTGTGCATTTATTTGTGATATTAAATATTTAGATCTTTGTTAATTATACTAGTGATATTGAATCTTTTTCTATTTTATTTTTTCTAGTGAGATTAAACATTTTGAACATATTGTGTATGTTTGTTCAAGCATGTTACTTTCCAGTAGTCATTGTAATAAATTGTACCTTAACAGGCAGACTTGTGGTTTCTCTATTCCATAGAAATCAATGAAAACTGCAAGGAGTCTGAATACAAGGATTGGAAATGATTTAGTAAAAGTATATTTTTGGAGAATCTATACTGGAATGTTTGTTTTCCTATGGTCTCTTTTTTTGAAGAGTCCTTTATAAAATGTTTTAAAATTGCTTTCAGTCTTATTTCTAATTATACAAGAGCGAGTATTCCAATATGCATGTTTGCAAATATAAACTGAGTTGTACTTATGGTCTTTCTTTTTATTAGGTTTTTTTTACTCTTGTACTATGTGCAAAACTTGTTATTTTCTGGATTCTTGCTTCTAATTTCCTTACATCAGATTTTAATAATAAATATGAATTTGATTTTCAAAAATTTTATACCTATTTTTGCTGTATATCTTAAAAGTATGACACTGTCTTCCTATTTAGGAATTTAATATTATACTTCACTTATAAGATTAGTAATCTGATTTTCTTCTTACTCTCTCCCTTTAAATTAAGCTACTTACTTTGTGTTATGGTTAAAATAGGCAGCATCTATTCATCAATTCTCTTTCCAATTAGTTTCTCCTCTTATATCTAAAAGTCACAGATACTGCCTTTTCCCCTACAGTTTTTACCTTTCACCTTCTTTTATCACAGTCAGTATCACATGAACCAAAACATATATACAGCATCCAACTTATAAGTATTTATTTTACAGGTAAAAAATAATAACTATTTTTAAGCTTTATCAATATTTGTTCTACAAACTAATTGCTTCATAAAAATCAAACATATATTAGATATCCATTGAGTGAAATAACTTTATGAATATAAAGAATTAACAAAGCAATTATCTGGCTTCATGATGTTCACATATATAAACACACATTTAAAGCTTTTCAATATGAACAATGAGGAAAAGACGCATTTTTATGCAGCTTTTCCTTATTAATATTAGGAACTTTTATTTCTGTGGTGGGTTTGAGATATTGTTGAAGTGTTGAGGAAAATGTGAAACCAGAGAGCATGATAATGATGATAATCAGGTATCTTTAATTTTTACCTTCATAGATGGATCTGGATCTATTTAAAAAAAAATATTTTCTTTATTTATTTGGCTTCACCAGGTCTTACTTGTGACATATGAGCATGTGAACTCAACTCTTTAATTATGGCATGTGAACTCCTAAATTGCAGCATGTGGGATTTAGTAACCTGATCAGGGATTGAACCTGGGCACCCAGCACTGGGAGCACGGTCCCAGCCACTGGGCCACCAGGGAAGTCCCTAAATCTATTTTTTAATTAAAGGATAAGAATTCTGCCTACCAATATAATGTAGACTATTTTAATTACTGGGGAATTTACAGCAGAAGCAGGGGAAGAGTTAGCTTTCTAACATTGTGGTTAGCTCTCTAACACTGTAAAATCACACCATGGTGAGAAATTTGAGGGAAGATGATTGGAAAAGAAGCAGTGGGAAGAAAGACTGACTGGACCAATTAGCAAAGTAAAACTGCAGGAGAAAGTGTATAAATCATCACAGGAGCAAGTGGACTAAGCAAGTTTATATCAATAACTAATGAATATCCTGGTTGGGCTGGAACTCTCTCTTTAAAGGGAAGAAGAAATGCAGATACAAGTAAGAGAAGGATAAAAGCCTGAGTGAGATGATAAATAGCTTTCCAAATTATCCCATTATAAATACTGCTTTTCAATGAAACCAATGTGAGTGGAATAATTTATGGGTATTCAAAAGAAAATGTGGCTACAGACAGAATCTTAGGGGAATAAAATACTAAAAAGCACCAGTTGAAAAGGAAGTAAATGGATTTAGTTCACACCAATAGGTCTGATGTGCCTTCAGAAATGGGATTTTCCCACGGTTCTAATTATGAAACCCTCAAAATCCTTAAAACTCTTCCATCTTACTGCAACTTTTAACTTTACAGGCTTAAGGAAAATAAGTATTTTCATATAAATATAAAACACAGTAACCTTGGCTTATTTTTTTTCAAAATCCATGTTGTTAAATCTATAGCATAGGGAGAGTATTAACATATCACTTATATGCCATAACCACCATGCTCATTACATTGAAGGGCTCATGATTAAGACTAGCAGGATGCTTCAACAGGAGACAAATTGAGTGACAATAAGTAAAGAGGGCAGAACATTAAAATAATAATGATAATGCATAATGATAATAATTGATGCACTGAAATACAACTTCCAAAATCTTTTTGATAGTCTGGGGAAATTTTCTGGTATTTAATATAAGGTATCCTTTTAAGAGGATTAGTTTGGAGCACTCCATGATGGTAGATTAGAAAGACTTCACTAAACTTGACTTTTACTATGCTTGATGAAAGTCATTCAATCTCCTGAGATTTGTTTCCTAATTTTAAAATAGCTTTCTGGGATTGTTGCAAGGATTAAACAGTCATTTTAATATTTTGCCAATATTAGGTACATATTAAATGTTAGCTTCCTTCCTCTATTTGAGGCACAGACACAAATACTAGCTGCAGAAACAAGTCAATGATTCCTTTTTATATTTGTGCTATGGAGGAATGCTACATTGATTTTTTTAATGATAAATTATATAGTCATCACGGTAAGATTTGCTAAAAATTGTTTTCATTGTATAATAGATATGTAAAGATGAACCCACATTTTAGGTGTTATGGTATAAAAATATGAAAATGGCATTACAGAGAGCATTATATTCAAGAAAAGAAAAAAATAAGTCATTCTCATAAATTTGCTAAAAAGCGATTGATTCTTATAAACTTATAAAAAGTTTTCCAATATCATCTTTCTGTGACAAACCAAAAAGTTTCTTTCAAAGGCTGAGTTTTTAATAATGCCAACTCCAATAACACCTGCTATGAAAGAGGCTGAGATATAGCAAAATTTACTCACTGAATGTAAAAGAACACTAAACGGTAAATTAGAGGCAAACATGGCAATACTTATTACATGGATAGCAGAATTCACTGTTTTATATCTTGTTCAGTGCTCTCTTTGGGGGCACAAGCACACCTCGTCGGGTAATTTTTGGAGATTTATTGGAGGCATTTCTTTAATTGCTAAATTATTAAAGATGATGGTGCATTAGTAGATAGAGACCAAGAATGCTAAACATGAAGTGCTGTATATTTTTAAAAATTCTCTGGATACAAATTTTGAATGTCCCTCATTGCCACTTAAAATTACCTGACCCTAGGAAATAACTCTATAAGCATATATAAAATATTTTTCATAGTTGTAATATATTCCAAATTTCCTGGATTTCATCTATATATCAAAGGGACATTGTCCATTGTTTTGTTTGAATTTTGCCAAAAATCACTTTCCATCTTGGAAAATTATATTAGAATGGCAATATTGCTTGTGATATTTGAGCCACCAATGTAACATACTTTTTCAGTTTGCATTTATAATTATTACATTTTTAGAAATTCTTTGTATAAGTGTGTGCTCAGTTGCTCAGTCATGTCTAACTCTTTGCGGCCCCATGGGACTGTAGCCTGCCATGCTCCTCTGTCCATGGAATTTTCCAGGCAAGAATACTGGAGTGGGGTGCCATTTCCTACTCCAGGGGATCTTCTTGACCCAGGGATCAAACCCACATCTCTTGCATCTCCTGCATTATAGACAGATTCTTTACCTCTAGCACCACCTGGCAAGCCCTTTTTGTTGTTCAGATGCCCGGTCATGTCTGACTCTTTGTGACTTCATGGACTGCAGCATGCTAGGCTTCCCTGTCCCTCACCATCTCCTGGAGTTTTCCCAATTTCTTGTTCATTGCATTGGTGATGCAGTCCAGCCGTCTCATCCTCTGACGCCCTCTTCTCCTTCTGCCCTCAATCTTTCCCAGCATCAGGGACTTTTCCAATGAGTCATCTTTTGCATCAGATGACCAAAATACTGGAGCTTCAGATTCAGCATCAGTCCTTCCAGTGAATATTCAGGGTCGGTTAGTGTAAATATACTTTTAAAGTTCTTATTTAAAACTATATAAAGAAAATGTATCAATGGTATTCAGGTGATTATGTAATACTGTATTTTGTAGTTTGTTCAATAATTGAGCAATTTCTTATATTTCTAATCTGTGAACACATTTTTAAATGAAGCAATCAAAATTAGTGAAATTTCATACAAATTGTAACACACTGATTATGTTAGCAGGGATATATGATATTTCTGAAATTTATAGAAAAGTTTGAAAACTATACTAATGTCACCAGATTGCTTTAAATATATTTGATTCAGAGGACCAAAGGTTTATTTATTTCTTACAGGATAGCACAATATATTCCAACTATGTAAATCCAAGAAAATTTTAAAAATGAGTCTAGCTGTTTAATAGATTGTTTTATTTATAGAAAGAAGTTCAAATGAAAAAAAAATCTTGTACTTTACTGAGCAATGATTTTGTATCAAGAAGGCTTGATGAGATTGTGAAAAATGTTGATAATCAACTGTGTAATGAACTGCAGCCAAGGAAATTTTCATACAAGGGATGAAACATCCTATGTGAAAATGAATCATTACTGCTCATATATATGTCAGGTTTGTAGGATTAAAAATTAATGATAGAAATGTTACTTTCAGAGTTACTGATAATGGATAAAAAGAGATTGTCAATTCACAAAACTTAAGAATCTCATGTGAAAACCTATTCGCTTTCCAAATGTCACTGCTTCAATAGCAGCTATGAGGGGTCTACAAAATGGATGTAGAGTTGATTATTAATAGCTCTAGGTACTTTAATAATTCATAATATTATTTACTGACATCAGGAATGTTAAATAAATACTTCAAAATCAACGAAGATTACATTCGGTTTACTAATAAAATTAAGAGTAAACCATGCCATGGTAATAAAAAGAGTTTGAAATTGAAAGTAAGTTGACTTCAATATAAAGTTAAAAATGTTTTTATTATTTGAAATTATCAAAGAATTCAGTAAATGAAAAATTAAGTATCACAATTCAAATATCACAAAAATGTTATATCGAGGACATATTTATGTTTGCAAAGTTAAATGTAATCTTTTATAAGATTCCAGAAATGAATATCAATCTCACAGTGAATGGAACTATTGCAGGATTTGTCAGCAAACATTATTATTTAAAATTAGTTTTTGCATCAAACATTTTTATAGCTTTCATCTTTGCAGAATTTAGATACATGCAAATAGATTGCTTTCATCTGAATGGCTACTAGAAAGAAAGAGTGGTTAGATTTTAAATTTTTGGTTTAATTTACAAAACTGGATTGAGTAATAAATTCATTTGAAACAGATGAAGAACATTTTAGCCAAGATTTTCAGAAAATTTTAATTGAGCTGTAAACCACTGTTGGGGCCAAATCATACTTTATTCAATCTAATTTTGAAGGGGCTTGGATGGTGTTAAAACTTAAACACACTTTTTCAGAAAGAAAATGATTACTCTAGATTTTCAACAACATATTTGGTTGAAATGGCTGCCAGAGATGTAGTGCAAAAGTACCCATAACAATACACACATTTAAGCAGAGGAAACATGAGCTTCCTTTTAATATCCTTTGAACACCTTTAATAGCATAGATAAAATTTAGGTTTCTTACTGAATTTCATTAATAAAGATGGTTTTAGATTGTATATGTAAGTAATTTAACTTTTGTAATGCAGAAATAAATCTAGGTTTTAGAAATTACATATTGAAATAGTTTATCTTGGTGACAGAAATTACATATGGAAACAAATTGGGGGCATTCCTTATTGAAAATCAATTTTACTCTGCTTCTGTCCTCAGAGGTTTATCACTCAGTTTGTCTGTAGCAGCAATGTGCTGTGGAAACACAATGTACGCCTCACATGAGAGCCACATATAATAATTTCAACATTTCTATAGTCATATCGGAAAGAGAAAAAAGCAGGGGAAGTTAAAGCTAGTTATATATTATATTTAACATACGATATCCCTCAATTATTTCAACCTGTATTTAATAGTGTAAACATCACTGTGCTATTTTACATTGATTTAGCTTTTAATAAAAATCTAATTTAATTAAAATTGAGTAAAGTTAATAATTCAGTTTTCAGTAGCACTGACCATATTTCAATAGCCATCTGGGGCTATTAGTTTCCATATTGGATATCACTGGACTACCGTCTTTGCAGTTATCATCATTAGTAGTAGTCTTATCAACAATTAACAACTATTAGTTAACCTCACATTGGTTTTTATTTTAGTGTCCATACATATCTCCATTCTTCCATTTTCCTGCACTTATGGTAGGCTCCTCTTAAGTTCAAACCTACTATAAGGAGGTACAGGAATCTATTACTACTTCATTAGGCTTTTAATGTAGCCAATTATTTTACTATAAATTATGTTTTCTTTCCTTTACAGTTAGGACATTATATTGACTCAGGAGAATCAACATAATGTATAAATTTGTATTAATAATGTGCAATTGAGTTACTCTTATGTGTGGTTTCTGGTTATATTTTCTATAAATGCCTTTTTAGGCAGTAAAGGGAACTTCAGAAAATATTTGTTACAGGGTTAAGAACCATGGATCTACATGAATACAGTGATGATGGTTTTGTCTCTCTGTGTCAGGAAGAACAAGCCATGTTTTATTGGGTTTTAATGAGGGTATTATGCTCATTGATTTCTAGGCTTATTAAACTACCATACCAGCTTACCTCTCTGAACTCTGCAAAACCTTACTGGCTATTCCACTGATCTTTCTTCTTTATTGGATTCTTCTCTATCTCTCTCCTCTCCTTATCATTTCTGTCCATTGGACATTTTTCCTAAGGACACTAAAAATATGTGTTTTCTAATTAAGTGATCTAAAACATAAAGTGAAAATATCAAATTCTAAGAAAATGAGTAAGAAAACAGGTTATTGGTAATAAAAAGATAAAATACGTTCAAGTATTTATCATGTCCTAGTCATTGTGTTAAGAGCTTAATATAAATATATTAGTTGATATATTTCAGAGCACTGTTTTAAGAATGCATAATTGTTTATCTTCTTTTACAATTGAGGAAGTTAATATTTGTCCTTGTTCAGACTAGGAGTAAGGAGTTGAGCTGAGAACTGCCCTCAGATCTTTAATTCCCCAAATCCTAATCTTGCCTCACAAGGAGATACAGCTTTTAGCAGATGAAAGCACCACACTAACACACCTGTGCAGAGTGGAAGTTTATTACAATTGCGTGTTATGTAATATTTACTTTAGTCCTTTTGTTTTAATCTAATAAACCATTGCTGGCAGCACTCAAATGAACAACACGGATGCATTTATGTAACAGTGCCCCATGACCAAAAGATTATGTGTTGTTTCACTATCTATCTAGTTCTGCAATATTAGGTTTGTGCTAGTCATACGGCTGTTGCTAAATAGAGACTCCCCAGGACTGTCCGATTTAATATTGGTTTCAATCATTCTGCTGCCTGTGGGGTATTAGAGCATGACGGGGTTGTAGTTGCGTTTCAAAAGCAAAGGACCTCACTGTTCTCAGCTCACATACAACCATTACACTGGTCCTACATAATTTGCCATTCTTGTTTCTCTTTGCTGTTACTTTACTCTTGGTATACTGAGTAATCTGCTTGTTAGGTTTTACAGCTAGCTCATAAGCTACGTTTATTTATTTATTTTTTCTCTTCAGTTAGCTTGCATTAAGGGAAATAAAAATGTTAGTGTATTTCCTCAAAATGCTCTCTGTACATTAAAGGACACTCATGCTTTCAAGGGGACCAATTTTAGTAGATTTCTCTTACTGTGCTCTTTATTTTAAAGAATAGGGATTATATTCTTACTTTGAAAGATTTGTCTAAGGAATTCTTTGATGCTAACTTTAGGCTTACATTTAACCCACCATCACCTGGATGCATGTAGAGTACTGATGTCTAGGAAAGTGGCTGAGATAGGTGCTTTTAAAATGGTGAGGAAAAATAATATTGTCAGTTCTAAAACTTAAAAGTTTTCAGTATATCTATTAAATATATTAAAAGCATATTTTATTTAAATAGTAAATAAATAAATTTTGAATCTTTTAACATTTTAGCAAAATCTTAAGTCTTCTTGTCTGTAAAAGAAAAATAATTATTAAAACAGGAGTTTCTCAGCCCTGTAATAAGGGTCAAAATAAATCATACATGAAATTTAGTTTATATATGAAATTTGCATGCATTATATTTCATAAATATCTTTGGTGATTGGTATAATTAATATGAGTTCTATTTAAAGGCTATTTTTGATAAAATTTCTAACAAATGATGAATTCCTCCTATAAATTTACTAATAGTTTAGATTTTTTCCATCCATTAAGACATTTTCACCTAATTTTCAAAATAACAAAAGAGAGAAATACTGTGCAAACACAAGATAGATTTCTGCAAGGTTAGAAAATGTATCCTCAGGTGTGCTAAACTCTTACTCCATATTTTATTTTAATTATGAAAATCATCATTTTCTAATTATTTCTCTCACAGTGGTTTTAACATTTTTCAACAACTCCTCAGTCAAAATACATTGTCAATTTTCCTATGCTAGATGAGATATAGCAATGTATTATAGTCTAGAGTAACATTATTTAATTGATATTTAGATGTGTGTCAGTCAGCTAGTGCTTCAATAATGCTATAGGACAAACCACTCACAAATTCAGTCATTCAAAAATTTTAAAAAATAATTTTCATATTCATGACTTATAGAGTACATCGTGACTGGTGTAGGCTATATTTCAGAAACTAGGCTCCAGGATCCCAGCTCCAGATTACAGACTGAATTCAGGTTCATGTTCAGGTCTGTACCTTATAACGATCAATCTTTTGGGTCTAGCAGTTGCGCAGTGCATGTGGCCATCTCCATGTATCTTATTGTGTGATCCAGTCCGAAAGACAGGGGCTTTCTGAAGGTATTTTCTTTTTATAGTGAATTATCAGGGTTAAAGAAGGCAAGCCAAACTCCACAACCACATTTCAAGTCTCTATTTATAACTTCCAATAGCATCCCACACTGGCCAAAGAATTTCCATGTTCAAGTCAATGTCAAGATGAGGGCAAGTATATTTTGCCCATAATAAAGCTATACCATGGCCATAATTGTGTGATCATATTATCAAAAAGTGAAAAATTGCAAACAGTCTAGCATCTAGGTAAGTGTCATCTAGCATAAGGTAAGTGGTTTGTTGAATGAGATGTACACAGGAGGATTCAAGCAAAAGACCAGTCCTTACTTTTCCCACTTCAGGTGTTGTGATTTCCTTATATAAAAACCTCTTTCCTGGCCCTGAGTGAAACATCCCATTCTTTTTTGGTCTACCTGAGATTATAAAACAGGAAACTTAAACCTTAATTCAAATCTTTCCCCTTTCTTAGTGGGAAAAGTCTACTTTGGACTTAGAAGTCTGCAACAGAAGGAACAGTTAAGGTTTGACATCTCTCTTTCTTGACACATTTGTTCTCTTTACTTGCTAGCCTTCAGAAGGGGGTGTGGAAGGGCTCTTTCAGAATTTATGGGAGTAGAGAAGGGGAAGTAAGAGGTGAGAGAACATCTTAAATGACCTGCAGAGTAATAGCATGGCATCAGATTCATTTGCAAGGCAAATAGAGAACTTCTTGCCCCCACCTCCTTTGAACCACTTAGTGGGATTTTTCACTTGCGTGTTTCTATTTTTTCACTTCTTGTGACTTTGTGTTTCTTTGGTTAAGCTGCCAACAGCCTCTTCATTGATAGTTTAGACTGGTTGAGTCAACAGCTATTCCCACTGCTTTATAGTATGCTAAAACTAAGAAAACCTAAAACCACTTTAGCCCAGCTCTCTTGCTTTTCATGCTGTGGTTACAATTAGGATCTTGTAAACAAAAACAAAATGCAAACAATGAATAGAGTGGTTGGTCTAGTAAAATGCTTTTGAAAAAGTGCAGTTTCTAACAGGCCATTGAACAGAATTTTCTGATATAAGGTGATAGATGTGTTCCTCAAAATCCTTGTTATGCTATTTTACTGAGGTAAGGGCAACATACACAAAGATGGAAGAAAAACGCATATTAAGCCCTTCCAATACCAGACAAATTGAGCCCAGGAGAAAGGTGGGGGTAAGTGGTATTATGTTCAGGGAAGGAGCGCCACCTAATGGTGCTTCCTGCAATAGACTAGTCACATAGTTCGACCAGTTTTACTGTGTGAAGGATTGACAAACTGGGAAAAACTCTTACAAACTAATACAATTTCTATACTACACCCTTCTTATTATCTTATTAACCCTCATAAATAAACTAATTCATGCAATGGGAACATGCATTTAGCAAGAGATACTGTTGTGGCAGCTTTCCAATTTGACAGGCAGCCACCTGATCTTGGCTAGATGAGCAGTTGGAGGTCCAATTCTTTGGGATGGCCTTTGGCCCATTACAACCATCTCAGGCACATTTCAGTCTCATCAGTCCTTTCAGAAATTATCTAAGCCACTTAATACCCTGTAATAAATCACCTTCTGTTTAATTAGCTAGAATGGATTATTTTTTCTTGTAATAAGTACAGAAATATTACCTGGAGATGTTAAAGGTCAGATTCTAAAGAAAAGAGAAGGTTGATATTGTTAAATTGATCTGGTATGGCTTAAAAATAGTAAATATCCCTACAGATACTTAAAGATCAGAGAATAATGCAGTGGTAATATATGACACATATTTGTGAAAGATCTACTTATATTATTGCCTGGAGTCACTTAGAATAAATAAGCACTTATTAAGTCATATATAAAGACTGTGTGTTGAGCTGGATAGTTTTAGCTTCCTTACAGGACTTATAGGGAAAATAAAATGATAAGCTTAGAGTTTTAGAATTCCTTGCTCACTGAATTATCAGAAGATAAGCTATCTCCTATGGTTCCCCTAATAGAATCTGATCCCTGAAGGCATAATATTAACATACAAAAATCAGAAACACAGTCTGATTCTCTGAGTTGCCAAATTACAAATTAAGCTGAATTTATAGGTTCCCTAAATATCTTATTTAAATTTAGGGCATCTACTACTATCTACTATCAATCACCAAAATAGACTGTCACAATTAATTTAATGATTTTCTGTTATTGGACTTTGGTGCCTAACTGAAGACTTTAAAGTATCTTATGAAAAACTGATACATGTTTACAGCAGAGCTCAGTAAAATGTGAGTAAGCATAAAAAAATAATTAGGCATCTAGTGGAAAACAGTGAGACTCTAAAAATTGAAATGGGATATTTTGGTGCATTCAGACACATTTTAGTGTCTGAAGTCTAATTTCACTGAGCCTTGACTGCAGAGACAAGCCTTGCCTCTCTGATACTGTTGCCTCTTCATTGTCTGAAGTTGTTGTCTCCTGAGTCACTTGACACATAATAGGTTATAACATAGTACTTTCTTTATTGTATCTGACTTTTTATTCAATATAATATTTTTGAGAATCATCTATATGTTGTTGCATGTATTAGTAATTTATCCTGTGTATTGCTGAATTATATTCCATAAAATAAATATACTACAATTTGCTTATCCATTTTCCTACTAATGGACATTTGGGCCATTTTCAGTTTGGGGAAGTATGAATAAACCTTTTATGAACATTTTTAGATGTCTTCTTTTGACATTTTCTTTTTGCCTTGTATAAATATCTAGGAGTGGAATTGCTTGGTCATATAATAGGTACTTAACTGCCAAAAAGCTTTAGAAAGTAGTTGTGCAATTTAGAGCAATTTAAGAGCCTGGTTGGCTTAAATCTTTGCCAACAATTGGTGTTGTCAAGTCTTTAAAATTTTAGTCATTCTACTGCGTCTGAAGTAGCATCTCTTTGTAGTTTCAAGTAATTTTCCTGATTGCTAATGATGTTGAACATATTTCATATGCTTACTGGCCACTTTTATATATTCTTTTTTGAAGTGCCGATTCAAGAATTTACTCATGTGTTTCAATTGGGTTTTTCTTTTTATTAGCGAATTGCAAAAATCTTTATATAACCTAAGTTTTAATTTAATGATTAGTGATTTTTGTGGCTTGTCAGAGAAAACTGTGACTCCAAAGTCAAAAAAGATTTTCTCCAATTTATTTATAGATACTTTATATTTAAGAGTTCATAGATATTTTATATTTAAGAGTTCATATTACTTGTCTTTCATGATGATTTAATATTAAAATGTCTAGTCTTGCCTTCCTTTGGTTTATTTCTCCTTGCATATCATCTTCTATTCCTTTAATATCAAGCTTTTAAAATCCACCTCCCACCTCTTTCTAAGCTTTTTGTTTATCATATAATGCTGGATCTTGGTTTTATAAATCCATTCTGAGAATTTTTATTTTGGTAAGTTATCTTAACTCATTTACATTTATTTTAATAAATGAATAGATGCAATTTTTTGCAGGTATACAGAATTTATAAATTCTATATTTTGTGCCTCACTTGGTATCTAATTTATTAAGTTCATTTAAAAACTTTTTCTTTACAACTTTCTTGATATCATAATTTTTTCTTCCTCTCCATATACCTGGCATGCATTTATTTCCTGATTGTTCATTCTTTACTTCAACCTCCCAAAGCATAATTTTGGTATCATTTTGAGTTTGTTATCTGTTTTTTTGAACATTTTTTGTTTACTGCATATTTAGACAGTAGTCAGTCCAGTATGCTATTTTATCCCCCTGACACTGTTAATAATGTTAATAAACATGTATTAATTAGCATCCTTTTGGATTTATTTCTGTCCTTATTTGGCTGTTTCCTCCATGTATAATTTCACATAGTTTTATTTTTTTAAACTTTTGAGAATGTGTGATTGAAAATAGTTTTATTTTTTGTATTTCTTTATGTGAGAATCTACTAGTGTAAAATTATGCCATTAATTAATTTTATTTTTTCCCAGTAATTTGAAAATGATGTAACTGTTACACTGTTTTCTTGCTTCAGTGTTAGTGATTCATCCCGTTCAATCAATCTAAACGTAAAGCAATCTGTTGTTTGCTTTAAGTCAGATCCACTCTTTCCTAGAAATTAGAACTGTCACATTATTATAGATATTCTTGAGTTTCACTGTTATTTATCTAGATTGTGTGTGTGCATGAGTGAGAGATTCTTTTGAAGTATTTATGTTTCCTTAATTCTTAGAAATTATGAATTTTTATTATTTAAAAGATTTCCTTCCTTTTATGTTTTTTCTTCACATATTAAAACACCAATCATTTTGGTATTACTGCATCTTATTCTACTACTTATATCCTTAACTTTCTTTCACATTGCTTATTTTATCTGTTTCTAGTACTTCCTAAATGTTTGATCTTTTAACTTAGTAACTTGCTTTTTTACCATTAAATTCATATTTGATATTTTCATTTTAGATTTTCTGTATTTTATATATAACAGTTGGACTATCTCTTTTTATAAAGATCTGGCTTCACTCTATGTTACAGTAGCCTTCCTGATCTCTTGGAGGAAGATATTTATTTTGCTTATTTTAAATTATTATGCTCTCAGGTTCATTAATTTTTCTTCATCCTTTATTATAACTCAGTTTGTTGACTTTTTTCTCTAGGGTTTGTATTCTTTAAAGGTCCCATTAGTTTTTTTTTTTTTTTTTTTTGGTTAGATTAAATTCTCTTTAGGAAAAGAGCAAAAATGGATTCAATCTGACCCCTGATTGGTACATTTGTGATAAGTTTAGAGTGGGGGAATGAAGTAGGAAGGCATATTAGGATAATGAGATCCTAAAATAGAAATATATACTTCAATTTTTGACAGCCCACATGATCCTATCTTTAGTGAAATTTCTTCTTCAATCTTCACTGTAACTCCTTTTCTCTAAGGGTTAATTCCCAGGGTTTTAGTTACTCAGATCTTAGAGTCTAGAGGGGCCTGTGGGGAGAATATCAAAGGCAATGGGGTCTTTCTGCACCATTGTATCCATTTTCCATCCCAACTTGACTGCAAACTTTATTTTAGGCTACTGTAACAGTGAGTGTTCTCCAGAGCACCGGGAAAAATAGGATATGTCCATAATAACTCTACCTCTACCTCTATCTACATCTAATCAGTGCCCTCTTTAGCACTGGAAATCCAGTCATGAGTGCCTTTAAAGCTAATCCGATTAGAAAACCTATTCCAGAAATCACAGAACTACTTAAAAAAAAAAACAAAAAACCTCTTTCTTAAGATGGTGCTCCTCTAGAAGCACTGCCCTTGGAACCAATTCTGTATCACTCAGCATTCTCTGGAGCAACAAAAGCAATAGGACACACACACACACTCACAGAGGGAGAGACTCGGTTCACATGAATTGGGTTGTGGAGTTACGAGGGCTGGCAAGTTTGAAATCTGTGGGGCAGGCAGGAGTCGATGCTGCAGTCATGAGGCAGAGTATTTTCTTCCCTAGAAAATGTCAATTTTCCAACCTAAGGCTTTCAACTAATTTGATGAAGCCTATCCACATGATTAAAGATTGATTAATATCAATTGATTGTAGATATTTACTACATCTACAAGATGCCTTCATAGCAACACCTAGATTAATGTTTGATTAAATAACACTTCAAAGCCTTGAAATAGTGACATGGTTCAGTAAATGACACAAATTACAAGGCTCTCAAATCCTTCTTCCATAATCTTTTATGTATAAGAAACCCCTTCCAAATCTTATTACACTTTCCTTAACTCAGCAGCTCACAACAAAGAAATATCCAATCTAAAGTCTATAGTGTCAGTGTTGGAAAACCCTGGTTTAAAGTGATATTTAGTATACTGTATTGGTCTTTATCTTTCTGGCTTACTTCACTCTGTATAATGGGCTCCAGTTACATCCATCTCATTAGAACTGATTCAAATGAGCTCTTTTTAATGGCTGAGTAATATTCCATGGTGTATATGTACCACAGCTTCCTTATCCATTCGTCTGCTGATGGGCATCTAGGTTGCTTCCATGTCCTGGCTATTATAAACAGTGCTGTGATGAACATTGGGGTGCACGTGTCTCTTTCAGATCTGGTTTCCTTGGTGTGTATGCCCAGGAGTGGGATTGCTGGGTCATATGGCAGTTCTATTTCTAGTTTTTAAGGAATCTCCACACTGTTCTCCATAGTGGCTGTACTAGTTTGCATTCCCACCAACAGTGTAAGAGGATTCCCTTTTCTCCACACCCTTTCCAGCATTTATTGCTTGTAGACTTTTGGATAGCAGCCATTCTGACTGGCGTGTAATGATACCTCATTGAGGTTTTGATTTGCATTTCTCTGATGAGTGATGTTGAGCATCTTTTCATGTGTTTGTGACCAATACAGTATACTAATGCATATATATGGAATTTAAACAGACGGTAACAATAACCTATATGCAAAACAGAAAAAGAGACACAGATGTACAGAACAGACTTTTGGACTCTGTGGGAGAAGGCGAGTGTGGGATGTTCTGAGAGAACAGCATTGAAACAAGTATACTGTCAAGGGTGAAACAGATCACCAGCCCAGGTTGGATGCATGAGACAAGTGCTCAGGGCTGGTGCACTGGCAAGACCCAGAGGGATGCGATGGAGAGGGAGGCGGGAAGGGGGATCGGGATGGGGAACACATGTAAATCCATGGCTGATTCATGTCAATGTATGGCAAAAACCACTACAATATTGTAAAGTAATTAGCCTCCAACTAATAAAAATAAATGGAAAAATTAAAAAAATAACAAAAAAATAAAATTCTTAAAAAAAATAAAAAATAAAGTGATATTTATAAGTAGGAATGACTCTACTTAAAGTTAAGAGTGCAATATAAAGTATAAACCATTACTAAATGACCTTTAATATGCATATGATAGTTTAATAAACTGTTGTAATTAAATTCAGTCTTCTAGGACTGAAGTAATATGTTCTAACACAAGAAATTTAGAATGTTGAAAATAGTAATTTGAAACAAAGAATCTATCAACAATCCATATAGA
Source organism: Dama dama (assembly GCF_033118175.1). Taxonomy (NCBI): domain Eukaryota; kingdom Metazoa; phylum Chordata; class Mammalia; order Artiodactyla; family Cervidae; genus Dama; species Dama dama. The sequence continues at coordinate 61,190,058 of NC_083692.1, read as the reverse complement.
TGGGGACAAATAATGGTGGAAATATGTTATGACATGTTTAAGCTCAGAAATAGAAAATGTAGACTATGTAATGGAATAAAATATTGCCAAATAAAATTTTAGGGCAAAATAGCATGTAACTTTTTACCAATTGTTTTAGACATTGACTAATGCTTTTCTAACAAACAAAATAGAGCCAATGAACTTTGAGTCCAAGAGATGACTCAAATTCTTTCTTTATATGATTAGACATTTTTTGAAAAGAAACAAAGCAAATGTATCTTACCTTCCTCACCCTTTATTCTGTTGTACAAATGAAATTTGTTGAAAGCATAATTTGGAAAACACCAAAAATTTGAAGAAGATTACCACCAATCATATCTGATGACCATTAATATTTTGGTGTGTATCTTTGTTGTTTTCTTTGTTATGTAAACATATATATTTCTATCTCTCTATATTGAACAATTTATAATCTCTCTCTATATATATTGAGCTACGTTTTGGCTTCCCTGGTGGCTCAGTGGTAGAGAATCTGCCTGCTAATGCAGGAGATTAATGCAGATTAGATCCCTGGGTCAGGAAGATCCCCTGGAGAAGGAAATGGCAACAGCTCCAGTATTCTTGCCTGGGAAATCCCATCGACAGAGGAGCCTGCAGGCTACAGTCCATGGGGTGACAAAGGGTCAGACAGGACTTAATGACTAAACAACGGCAACAGCAAATAATATCTAGACATATTTATATTATATTTAGAATATCCACATAATATTAGAATATCTTTTTTATTCATTACACTTTTGGCATTTTCCTAAAACCTTATATTTTCTTCAGGGACACTATTTTAATGAGTATATCTTGTGGAGGTATAATGAATTCAACTGATCCCATTTTATTAGATATTTAATTTCCTTTTCTTTCATAGTGATATGATTCTACACTGTTTAGATTTGCCTCTTATATAATGTGTATAACTTTAGTATTTAGATCAATATGAGAACTTTTTAAGCAAAGGATTCTTACATATTGACATGTATTGCTATAACTGATGTTGGTCTGTCATTTTATGTATTTGAGTTTTTATTTTTCTTGCATTTCCTCTCTTTGACTATAAGTATTAATTTTCTTTTCTATTTTACCCTCAAGTGATTTGTAAGATATTCTATTAGTGGCTACATTATGCTATTTTTAAATATCATTATTTAAACTATTTTCCTGAAACTTTTTCTCCACAAAATTAAAACCATATATTACTTTCTTCTTCCTAGCTTATTTACAGTGAGTGAAATTATATAAATTTCATACACTAGACAAACTCATACAAAGGACATTTGGGAAAAACAGAATTAATAGGTGGATTTCCTCAGTATATTTATGCTAGAAAGTGAGAAATAAATGAAACTTTTCTCACTAAATATCTCTCCCTTATTTAATAATGCAAACCCTTTTAATTTTTGAAGAATTTTAGTAAAACTTTTTTATATTCATAAATTTTTATATAGAGTCCAATGTCATAGAATATGTCACTAGAAGATTAGAAATACAAAATATGAAGTTTTTTGTTTTTGCATACCAGTCTTAAAGAACACTTTATTTTTATGTTTCTACTATAACTATTGATGTTGTACTACATGTGTAAGATTCTGAGGAAGATGGCAGTACTTTCTACTCTAACGTATATTAATCTCTTTTAAGAAACATATCTGTACTGTTTATGTACAACTTTTATGTTCCATTTTCTACACTCAAATTTCTGTAAATTTGAGAATGATGAATAAAAATTAACATAAAAATTATTGTTCTATCATTTTATTTATTTAGCAAATACATCCCTTTTGGTAGGTAGAGATGCTTTGATCTTTCATCTCAAATGGTGTCTACTCTTTGGCTCAAAATGAATTATCTTTAGGGACAAATTATTTTCATCTATCCTAATATGTGCAATTAAATCTTGACCATAGTGGTAATAATGAAATATTACTACAAGTTTTTTAAAATTTTTTTAGGAATAAGATCATCTTTAGAGTGCTGTTTGAATTTTAAACTGTACTAAAACAATAACTCAACTGGAGATTTTGATACTTTTACTTAAGGATAAGAAGTTATTTACAAAATTATGGAAAACATTCTGATTGAATATTTCCATAATAAAGGAAAGTTAAATGTTCTTACATTATGAGTGACTAATTAAAATAAACTATTTAAGAAAAAACTATACATTTATCAGAAATTTAGTTCATGTGTTATATTCTTTTTTTGTTATTGTTGTTAACCAGCTCTGTGATTTTTCACATTTATTTTCAAACTGATCATGAACCAACTGTCTGTAATGAATAAACAGCTGATATTTCATATTAATATGAATATAAAGAAATGAGAACAAATTTTCCATAAACATGAAACTTCTGGTCAATTTAAAAAATTTGCATAGGAAGATAATAGCACTGCAGCTTGGTGGGTTTTTTTTTTTTTTTTTTTTTATAGTAGATTTTAAACTTCCACAGCCTACTGCCCTCCTAAGAAATACAAACTTGTTTGGATGCCAAGAATGCTGTTGCTCATTAACCACAGTAACTACTATTTTTATTTGCCCTCTGTATTTTAAGGTATCTGGGGTTGCTATGCTCCAAGTATCTTAAGCCTTGTCTAGAGCAAGCCATTCACAACCAGAACAATTTACTGGTATATAAAGAACCCCAACTCCTTAAATGCTGGAAGATATCGGAGTCCGGGGAAATCACTTGAATGGGTATTGAAAGCCAAGCATACAGCAGCCAGCAGTGAGGCTCACGCAGAACATGTGGGTCAGGGTCACAATAGTTGTCAACAGGTGAAAGGTCAGTCCTACAGAAGTATAGGAAGCCTGAGGGGCAACTTTCCAGAGGCTGTGCTCTCAAGGCCTACGTGTGAGTCAGTGTCTATAAATACAAAGGCAGCCTTGCCTACAGGATAGTCTTTCCTTCTTTGTAGGGAGCTCTTCACCTGTCAGGTAAATTCCATCACAATGCTTCTTTGTAATAACTGTCCCTTTACTTAAACCTGTTCTTTGTTCCTGAAACTCCTGCTCTCTGTTTCTTATCCAGATTTTGTTTTCTCATGCCTTAGTAAATACAAACTATTTACTCATAGAGATTCTCAAATGAAAAGTGGAAAGTCACCTAGTTAAACTCTTTATTGAGAGGGAATTTTGCTATTCTATTCTATGTAGTCTCTATGGATTTTGAACTGGACACACCAATTGTCTTTTACATATTTCCCCAACTTTACATTCACAAAGACATTATAAGAATTCAAGTGCTTATTGCTCCCTATGTTGACGATTGGAATTTTTTTTTTTTAACTGATCTCTCTGCCATTATTCTCCTCTACCCTCGATTTATGACATTCAAAATTTTCTAAAGCAAAAACACTTGGCTTTTCAACAAAGAAATCTAAACTCCTTGGCTAGCATTCAAGACCCTACACAGTTTGTCACCACCTTGCTGGTCATGGATTGCTCTCCCGTCATACTTGGTATGCATCATGCCTAGAGGAAGGTGAGCTTGGTGAGGTTGCAAATGCCTTTCATTTCTTTGTCACTGTCCTTGAGCTTAAGCAGTTCTTTACACTAGAAATGCTTCTCTCTTCACTCTAATGCTCTCCCATTCTTGAAATCTTTTAAAAACACAGCTCAATGTTTAATTCTTCTCTTCACTTTCTAGGATAATTTCTAATCACTACTCATGTCTCTGTTGGGTGTCCCTTAGGATGTCTCATTCTTCCTTTATTGAAATGTTTTATTCTTATATTAAAAATTTCTCCTACTGGGTGTTAAGCTTTGTGAAGCAGATCCTAAATCTCATTTTTTCTAGTCACAGTAACCAGCAAAATATCTGGCTCATAGAAGGTCTTTAATATACATTAATTTTCATGAAAGATTATAATGTTATATTTTTATATGCATTCAATATTAAAGTAAGATGAATGAAATTAATTACATTTTAGAGAAGTATTATTTCATTAGAGCAAGGATTTCCTAATATCCAAAATGTCAAGTTCTTTCCTCATGAGAAAAAGAAATAGTACCATTGTTAGGAGACATGGATATAGTACAAATAAACATAGGAAATAAAACAAATATATTTTTAAATTAATAACATGCTGAATACGTACTCTAAATTGTTACTTTATAATTATATCTCATTTAAACTAAATCCATTATATCTCATTTAAACTAAACAGACAAAGGATTAATCTCAAAAATATACAAGCAACTCCTGAAGCTCAATTCCAGAAAAATAAATGACCCAATCAAAAAATGGGCCAAAGAACTAAACAGACATTTCTCCAAAGAAGACATACAGATGGCTAACAAACACATGAAAAGATGCTCAACATCACTCATTATTAGAGAAATGCAAATCAAAACCACAATGAGGTACCATTACACGCCAGTCAGGATGGCTGCTATCCAAAAGTCTACAAGCAATAAATGCTGGAGAGGGTGTGGAGAAAAGGGAACCCTCTTACACTGTTGGTGGGAATGCAAACTAGTACAGCCGCTATGGAGAACAGTGTGGAGATTTCTTAAAAAACTGGACATAGAACTGCCATATGACCCAGCAATCCCACTTCTGGGCATACACACTGAGGAAACCAGATCTGAAAGAGACACGTGCACCCCAATGTTCATCGCAGCACTGTTTATAATAGCCAGGACATGGAAGCAACCTAGATGCCCATCAGCAGATGAATGGATAAGGAAGCTGTGGTACATATACACCATGGAATATTACTCAGCCATTAAAAAGAATTCATTTGAACCAGTCCTAATGAGATGGATGAAGCTGGAGCCCCTTATACAGAGTGAAGTAAGCCAGAAAGATAAAGAACATTACAGCATACTGACACATGTATATGGAATTTAGAAAGGTGATAACGATAACCCTATATGCAGAACAGAAAAAGAGACACAGAAATACAGAACAGACTTTTGAACTTTGTGGGAGAATGTGAGGGTGGGATATTTCAAAAGAACAGCATGTATACTATCTATGGTGAAACAGATCACCAGCCCAGGTGGGATGCACGAGACAAGTGCTCCGGCCTGGTGCACTGGGAAGACCCAGAGGAATCGGGTGGAGAGGGAGGTGGGAGGGGGGATCGGGATTGGGAATACATGTAAATCCATGGCTGATACATATCAATGTATGACAAAACCCACTGGAAAAAAAAATAATAATAATAATAAAATAGTTATATTAAAAAAAAAAAAACTAAATCCAATAAAAATTAAAAGATATCCTTATTTCAAAACAGTAAGATATTACATAGAATTGAGATTTAAGATTATGTCTCTAATTATGTTATTGTATTTAATAGTTTGAAATGACAAGATATGCTTAATATTTGGAGATCTTTTTTCTTAATACTTTTTTTCTCAGATGCTTGATTTAACTTAGTAACGGTCACTTTTTCTCTGTACTAGCATCATTTAAGAATATATGATTTTTTGTTATATGCAAGTTGTACCACTAAAACATGAACATTTAAGTTCTTAATCTTGCTTTCATTCTTGGTGTATTGTGCATACCTGTGAACTTTCGCATGAACTGATATTTTAGGAGGCAAGATAGTCTACTGTTCGGTCAAGAAATTTTATATCAGCACAAAAATTACCTATGAGGGTGAATGGAAACAAGATAGATTTGTATATGTATGCATGTGTAGACAGTGAAGAGAGGAACATAGTTATATTGAACTAAAGACATATCAGAATGAAAATAGATTTCAAAATGACAGTCTCAGAGGAGAGTAATATTGTTAACAAACTAGGTTCATTTTGCCCAATGCACAGCAAGCCAAATGCTGGGACACAGGTTTACAGCAAAGACTGGGTTGACTCCAAAACCAGTTCAGCAAGAACACTGGAGAATAACCCTCAAATCCACCTCCCTGAAAGCAAGGGGCTCAGGGGTATTTTGGGGGTAAAGAATAAAGAACCAGGGTGGTTCGAGGTGGGGGAAATGTGTGTAAATGTGTTGGAAAAGGGAGCAACGATTGTGTAACTATTATTGTCAGCTCTGTCTAGTTTCTGGGGCTCAAACCAGACACAGCTGACTCCAAGTTACTGGAAAACAACTCAGGCAAATATCATTTAGGTTATGTGCTGCTTGGAGGACAGGCAAGTCTTTCGTAGCTACAATTAAAACGACCTTGATTAGTGATGACAGGTTACAGGTGAAATGCATTTCACTAATGAGTGTCCACAGTTTTCAGCAGCACGAAAATGACGATATGAGTCATTGCTGAATTTGCTCTCCTTATAAGAACAACACACAACTACTGTTCATGGACAGAGCACCACTGAAAGAATCCTAGAAGGCAGGGTGATTCTGAAGCACCCTCTGAGCTACAGATACCAAGGTGGATGCCATTATAAGGGTAAGAGAGCAGCTTCCCACTGACGGTGCTGGCATAACACAGTGCTGAGAGGTCTCCCTTGAGCTTACAGTTTCTCCGGTGGGAAAAGAGAGCCCCGGGTGGTCTTCTTCAGTGTTGTGGGTCACTTCTTGGGAGTCCCCGCTAACTCTCACTCCACGGGGGTCACGGGGGAATCTGCTGGGCTTGACCCCTGGGAAAGTGATGGTGAAAGACAAGGGGGGAGGGGCTTGCAGTAACCAGCCCGGGATCTCGGTAGAATGTCTGTCTCGGTTGAGGGCTTACATGAGCCAAGATAGGCGGTGTTAGGAGCAAATACTTTGGAGCCCGATGGGCAGGTTAAATTCTGGTTTTGTCGCTTACTAGAGTTACATTCTTTGGCAAATTACTTAGTCTCTATTATTCAGTTTAGTCTTTAGTAAAGAATAATAAAAGAAGCTACCTCATATAGTTATGGTATGAAATTAGTCATTTTATATTAATCACTTAGAACTTATTTTCTTTCAGCTGTAATTATTTTGTAGAAGTACTTCAAATATCTAGGAATATTAATGGTAGCTAGCTCTTTTGGTAGAACTAAATTTGTGCCAGGCACTTGACACTTGGAACTTCATTTAATCCATTCAGTTACTCGCTGTGTGCCAACAGGAAAGTAATGGCATATTCAAAACAAATAATGTGAGGGGAGTTGAACCTACTTAAAGAAGGGGTATTGATAGCACGGGACTACCACAGCAGGGGGTCTTTACCAACACTAGGCTTGAAGAGGCAAATGCAGTTATGGCAACCCACTCCAGTGTTCTTGCCTGGAGAATCCCAGGGACGGGGGAGCCTGGTGGGCTGCCGCCTACGGGGTCACACAGAGTCGGACACGACTGAAGTGACTTAGCAGCAGCAGCAGCAGTGCATGTAACTATATGAAAGTTGTCAGACAGAGTCTAGTCTTTCACAGTTGGATGTAGCCAATTTACAGTAATTTGGCAAAAAGAAAGAATAAATACTGTATAGTATCACTTATGTGTCGATTCTCAAAAACAAAGAAGTCAAACTTAGAGAATGAAGAAGTAATTGCCAGGGGCAGGGAGTGAAGGAAATAGAGAGAGGTTGATGAAAGGATATACATTTTTAGCTATAAGATGAATGAGGTCTGAGGAACTAATGTAAAATATGGTGACTATAATTGGTAACATTGTATTATATAATATAATTGAAATATGCTAAGAGAATAGAACTGAATGTTCTCATCAACAATAACAAATACAAGTATAGAGGTGATGTGTATGTTAGATAACTACATGGTGGGAATCTTTTCAGGATATATATGCATAACAAATCACCATAATAGACACTTCAAATATCTTGTTGTTGTTGTTCAGTCACTAAGTCATGTGTGACTTTTTGCCACCCATGAACTGCAGCATACCAGGCTTGTCTGTCCTTCACTATCTCCTGGAGTTTGCTCAAACTCATGTTCATTGAATCAATGATGCCATCCAACCATCTCATCCTTTGTCACCCCCTTCTCCTCCTGCCCTCAATCTTTCCCAGCATCAGGGTCTTTTTCAATGAGTCAGCTCTTCTCATCGGTGTCCAAAGTATTGGAGCTTCAGCTTCAGCATCAGTCCTTCCAATGAATATTCAGGGTTGATTTCCTTTAGGATTGACTGATTTGACCTCCTTGCTGTCCAAGGGACTCTCAAGAGTCTTCTCCAGCACCACAGTTCAAAAGCAAAAGCATCAGTTCTTTGCTGCTCAGCCTTCTTTATGGTCCAACTCTCACATCTGTACATGACTGCTGGAAAAACCATAGCTGTGACTATATGACCTATGTCTGCAAAGTGATGACTCTGCTTTTTAATATGCTATCTAGGTTTGCCATAGCTTTTCTTCCAAGAAGCAAGTGTCTGTCTTTAATTATGTGGCTGCCATCACTGTTGCAGTGACTTTAGAGCCAAAAAAAAAAAAAAAAGAAATCAAATATCTTACATTTTTGTTAATTATATCTCAATAAAGCTAAAATTTATTAAAGGGATAATGCAAGCAGTATTTGTAGGAATAGGCATAAATGTTATACACATATTATATTGAAAAAAGCATTTGCTTTGGCCAAATAAGGAATTTTATATTTGAGTGAGACAGTGATAGTGTTAAACTAAAAAAAGTCATGTTTATACTTTGGACATGGTTCAAGAAGAAAACATACAGGGAAAAATTATGTGGTTTGAGGCTGTCCACATTATATCATTTTAGACTAAGTTCCAGTTTTCCTTCAACTTCTGCCAGGAACTGGTAATCTGAAACTAATCATAATTACATAGAAATTAATCCCAAGACAGGTGAGGAGATTGTTCAAGAGCACTGAGTCATATTATAGGAGCTTAAGTCACTAGTGCCAGATAAATTAACTTTATAAGGACATTTCTGCAGTCTTAAACTTTTTCTGATTCTATGAAGGGCACTTTTGCCCAATGTCCTGACAGTACCTCACACTCAACTTGTAAATGGCATTATTTTTTATGCCTGAGTAGTATTCCATTGTATACATGTACCACTCCTTCATCCACTCATCTGTTGATAAACACTTAGGTTGCTTCCTTGTTTTGGCTGTCGTGAATAGTGCTGCTGTGATCATAGGGGTGAATGCATCTTTTAAATTATAGTTTTCTTTACCATCTGACTCACCGCAGAAGCCCCAAAATACTGGAACGGGTAGCCTATGCCTTCTCCAGGGGATCTTCCCAATCTTCCCAACTTTGGAGACAAACTGGGGTCTCTTGCATTGCAGGTGGATTCTTTACCAGCTGAGCCACCTGGGAAGCCCAGGTATATGCCTAGGAATGGGCAAATTCAAACTGTAAAAATAGTTTATCCTCTATCCCCAAACTTTTACTTTTTTTCTTAATCTGCTTGTCTGCTCAGTTGCTCAGTCATGTCTAACTCTACGCGACGCCATGGACTGTAGCCTGCCAGGCTCCTCTCTCCATGGGATTTTTGAGGCAAGAATAATGGAGTGAGTTGCCATTTCTTCCTTCAGGGGATCTTCTTGACCAGGGATCGAACCCACGTCTCTTGCATCTCCTGCACTAGCAGACAGATTCTTTACCACTGTGCCTTCTTAATCTGAGTCTCTTAATTAACTTGATTCTCCTAGCCCTTAACCTTCATAGTTCTGTCTTTCCTATTTGATGAGTCTCTATAACCAGTTATTTTTCAGATGCTGCTGGCAAGCTTTCTATGATTTTTTAAATCTCTTTCCAATCCCTCTCAAGTAATCCTAGTTCAATCTTTTCCTACATTAATTAAAGAACTGCTATACTGACTGTGTATAAGAGAATACAAGGCTGAGTAGTATGCTGCTTATGCTGTGAATGATCTCATAACTTAGTCTGCCTCACTCCTTGATTATTGTGTCAACTACTTTCTGGCCTCCTTTTACACATTTTGCGCCAGTCTGATTAATCCTGAAAGACTAACTACCAGTTACAACACAAAAAATAGATCTGATCATGTCACATCCTAATAATCTTTACATGAGCCTTTCCTGAATCACCAAAATTCCATTACGGATGAATAAATGGTGTGCAAGTAGTTCTAAAGTTAATGGTTCTTATTGTCTCCACTTTAAGTGTTGGAGAGTGGGCGGTGAATAAATAAAAAAAAGTGCATTCTCTTGGAGGAAAATCTCTGGGCTATTTGATGATTCTATATTGATGAATAAAATGAAAAGCTCTAAGAAATTCTCCATAAGGTTAACATCTGGTTTATGAATTTGAAAAATACATGCCTTTTGGTAATTAAGTTAAGTTGCTATGATTCTAAAAGTTTTACAGTAGTGAATGGGACTATAACCTTCAAAAATTAATTATGCAACTCTTTAATAGAATTTTTATTGCTCACTTGTCTTTTAAGAATACTGCATAAAACAGAGAAAATAAAATAGCTAATTGCTGTATTAGAGGCTAAGCTATAAAAGGAATAAACTTAAGTAGTTTTTTGCCTATCATTCCTAAAACTCTTAAATTCTATAATAAAATTATCATTCTACAAATTTAAATACTCTAATGATGTTAGTCATATTATATTCAGTCATTTTCATAACTTATTTAAGCTTTCCTAATTTTAAGAAACAAAAAGGAAAAGGAGATGGACACTACAGTACTGATTTAAAGGGATATTATAGTCGCTCAAGAACAAGTATTTCTCCTCCAAGCAGTGCCCAGATAGGGCATCTTTAATTATTGCAATTTATTAGACTTAATAATTTTACTCACAACAGAATGGGACAGTTAAAATGTCACTTCACAGATAAAGAAATTGAGGTGCATAGCGTTGAAATAATTTGCTCAGGGTCACATTGCTATTAAGAGCTGGAGCTGGAATTTAAGCCCCAGGTTGTGCTCACATTGACATTCCTAGATCTTTCCATTTTGCACTGTTCTTCCAATCAATATTTTTACTAGACTATTTATCACTGCAAATATTCCAAATCCAATTACAGAAGTACTCAGGGGTGAGTTAAATTTTGGCCTCCAACTGCTGCTCACTGGGAATGTGGTAATGGTTCTTCAAGAACTGTCTTGATTTATCTGTAGTCTTCCTTTTGGCTTGTTTCAGAGGGCTGAAATGCTGCTTTGACAAATACCTCACTGTTCTATTATCATCACTATTTGTAAGGTCTTCTTACGTTTGCACAATAGTTTTCCAGACTCATTTTCCCCTGATTTTTATTTCTTCTACATAATCTCTTTCATGTTGCTTTCTTTTTCTCCTACCCAACTCATTATTCAGTTTTGTCTTTTCTTTTCCATTCTATAGATATCTGCCTTAATTCCTGTAGTGGAATTTTACTTTTTGTTTCCACTTATCCCGCAATAATCCTTACTTTTCCTTTAGAAACTTTGATATTTAGAAGAAAACATTTTATTCCTGAGCAAGCCCACTGAGGGAAGTCAAATTTTCTCAAAAACAATGCAAATATTCTTATGTTGCTTTTCTTCTTTCACAAATTTAAGCCACCTTCTGCTGTAAAAACATTTATATAAGTGACATTGTTCAAAGGTTTTTAAACAGAAATTCCTGCATATGGTGAGTTGCTGAATTTGCTTTTTAATCCTTTGCTATTCACCTGCATTTACATTTGTTCACCTTTTTTAACATAAGACTACGTACTTTTCCTTGATGATGATGCTTTGAAAATAATACCAAGCTGTTAAAAAAATTTGCTTTCAATAACTAAAGTCCATTTAAGACTAAACCTATTGATGACTAAAAATAATTTGTAAATAACTAGATTTCTTAACCTGAGTGTTTAGATGATTGAATTGCTAGCTCTTTCATCTCTTTCTTCATTTGTTCTTTGTAAAGAAAATAGAATAGGTATTATTTGATAGATATTCCTTACATATTAAAAAATTCCCTTACCAGTATAAATTATACTTAGAAAAATCTAATCTATTTGATTTCCATGAAAATATATACTAGGTAAAATAAGAATCCTTGAAAACTGTAGAAATTCTAAACACTTTTTACAGAGTTCAACTTTGTGAATTAGCTAATTCCGCTAAGTAACCACTTAGAGTAGAAAGTGCAGAGTGCCTTCAAAAATATTGTACTGGTTTGCAGCTAGAGTCATATGGCTTTTTCATTCTTTTGCAAGACCTAGGTGAAGTGTTGTGCTGTGCTGTACTTAGTTCATTCATGTCCGACTCTTAAATGCTCAAAATTTGGCATTTATACACTATCGGCTTTATATCAATTCTGGAAGGCAGGTACAGATGTCCTGGAAAAATTCTGATCATAAATAATTGAAAGGTGATTTCTTCATGTTAACAAAGCTTTTAGCTGCATCCTACCAAGATCACAATGTACATGATGTTAGGATATGAATTAGAGTGTCCGATGGGCTTTCATTGTTGTTTAGAGACAATCTTTGTGTAGTTGATCCTATTCACCTAAAATAGATATTAATAGATAAGTAGTAGAACAGCAAGGTCAACTACCCTGATTGCATAGTCCCTTGAATCCTTTCATCATAGATCAACAATGGAAGGGTCACATGGTAGGAGTGGAGAAGTCGGGGAGGGGAAGGGAAGTTAGTGGATACAATAGATTATCTTGGCTGGAGGTCAGTCTACAGAACAAGTGATCAGGCACTTGGGCACACATGGACGAAGTATGAAGTTCAGCAAACCAAGTGATGGCATCAAATAGCCACCAAAGGCGCTGGTGAACCAACATTCCCTGGTCGGTCAAAGTCTCCTGTCAAGAGTCCGAGCAGTCAGCAGCTTCTGGCTGGGCATGGAGGGTATTATTTTTGCAGAGTAAAAAAATAGCTTAGACTTTTATATAATCACTTCATGAATAATAAAATGTGTTAAAAGTCTTCACATACCTGATTGATTCATATAATATTGAAAACCCCCAAAGGAAAATGTCATTTTTACATTGAGGAAAATGCTAGGAAGTGACAAGAACTTGACACTTGGCCATGTGTTCTGAGGAAAATGTTTCCTATGAATCGTGTGCTGGTTAGTAGCACTGTGTTAATGCCTGAACTCACACGTGAAGCTTAGGAACATTTGTGGAATATGAAACTACATAATTCCAACCCTGCAATTTGTTTCAATTCCCAAATAGAATAGATGTACTCTCCTTGTATTTGGCTTCCTAGGTCTGATGAGGCAGAAAATTTTATGGAAATCCTAGGATGGTCATGTTGTGATAAGAGTTTCTTTGCAAAACTAGGTCAGCTGGACTCCTTATGGCTGAATTTTAAAAGGAAAACTGATACTTTTGACAAGTAATTACTAAACACTGGTGCTGCTGATACTGGCATTGGGGTTACTTATATTTGTGTGTGTATGAGCATGTACGTGCATTCATGTGCGTATAAATATGTACTTAATACTTTATGTGAAATGAGATAAGAAAGTATGCTTTTTAAGCTAAATTGATTAAATATAAAGAATTATTCTTTATTTTCAGATAACGAATTTCATACATTTTTAAGAAAAATTAATTGTTCTTTTGTAAAGTAATTATAAAGGAACTGAACTATAGTGAAATAGTTTCTTTTTTTTTTTTTAATTAGTAGAGACTATGTGCCAGGCACTGTTCTTACCTATTATCACCTACAAATTGGCACTTGTCATCTAGTGCTAGAAGGGTTAAATAATGAACTGCTGCAACTGCTGACCTTCAACACCCCCTGAAAGGAGTTCACAGTGGAGATATTATGAGGTACTTTGCACCCTGGCAAAAACTAAAAGAACACGTCTTTAAACAGTTAGATATTTTCAGGAGATTTTATGAGCTTGATTCTTGTATCTTCTCACATCTAGAAAAGCACTGAAATCCTTCATGGAGAAGTCTGCTTCTCCTGACTAGAAGTAACCTTCATGAGACTAGCAGAAACCTGTGAAAAATATGGGCTTGCATTTACTCCCCCTTAACCAAAATCACATGTATACTGACATTCCCCTCTACCACTTTCTCAGAACCATCTTAAATGCTGTCTCTTGGGCTATAGTCTTTATTTTGCCCTAGATAAAACTTACCTCATAACTCTCACGTAGGGCAATATTTTTTCAGTCAGCACTGTTTACATATGCCACTCCTATGGTGGCTGCCTTAAAAAAGGGCCACATATTTTTTTGCTTCTCTCATGAAAATGTGGAGTTTATTCCTTTTCCTTCCAATCTCTGTTATTTGCTGTGACCAATAGCAAGTGGCACAAATAACATTTTTATTACCTCCTAGCCTCAGCCTCAAGGTGTTTTTATAGATCCCACTGTTTCCCAGTTGGAATGCTATTTTTACCTCAGTGTAAGAAAATTTAAGTGTTCTCCAAAGAGGCCATAAGGAGGAGACAGATCAAGGTAGCCCAGCTAACCACCAGATATGTGAGGGTGGCCATCCTGAACCACCTGGGTCTAGTGAAGTTCCTGGATGATAAATTCATGAATGATCTCAAGAGAGGGAGTCCCAGAGGAACTATTCTGCTGATCCCTGCTCAGACTGCAGAATCCTTAGCAAATGAAGTGGTTAATATTTTAAGCCACTTACTTTGGGATGAGCATGTTATGCAACAAGAGATATCTAATGCACTTCATTATCTATTATGTCGCTATTATGCTGCTTTAATACCCATTTTATAGATGAGAAAACTGAGATTTGGGGATGTTAACAACTTGCCAAAGTCATACCCCAGCAGATAGGAATTTCTTAGATTCAGGTATATGCAAAATTTTAGAACCTAGTATGTTATTTGTTTTGTTTTTAAATATCCGTACCTATTTTTAAAAGTTGGTGATACTCTGTAGTCATGTACATAAAAAAAAAAAAATTGCATTTTGGTGAAATAAAAAACTTAGAAACTACTCTCAGAGTATTTATCATATCATAGAGCATGAGACAATTATATTTAATGAAAACTCTCTATGTGCCCATTGCTCAATGTCTTATCTGAAGTCCCTGAAAGCTATGATGGAGGGAAAGTTTGGCACATAGGTGTTTTATTTGGAAAATGATTCCAGGAAACAGGAGTAAAGAAATAAGATAGAAAAATGAGAAAACTATCCAAGGAAACAAAATTAAGTTGGGATTTGTTACTGGTCACCTGATCTTTATCCAGTGGACCTTCTAAAGGGTCTTACGAAATTAGCTCATGACTCCTTACACTTTGAAGAATGGGAGAAAACTTTGCCATTAGGAAGAGTTTCATGGATGCTAACTCTCCACACTTCTAGGTAACTCAAGCGTCTTAGAGCAGGAAAGAAGCAGCAGAGAGCACTGGCATGAGGAAAAGCACTGTCAAGTGCATTTTCACTAGCTAGTCAAAGTTTGCAATGAAATGATGACCAGAACTTTGCAGGAGGAAGAGGTGAGGCCAGGAGGATTTGAAGTGGCCATAAAGATGCATCTAGGTTCCCCTAGTGGCTCAGCCAGTGACGAATCCACCTGCAATGTAGGAGACCTGGGTTCGATTTCTGGATTGGGAAGATCCCCTGGAGAAGAGAATGGCTACCCAATCCAGTATTCTGACTTGGAGAATTCCATGGACTATACAGGCCATAGGGTTGCAATGAGTAGGAAGGACACCACTGAGCAACTTTCACTTCATTTCACTAAGATAGATCTTATACACATACTTAAATACACATTTCACTGGAAGACGTGGCAAGACCATTGCTTTGTGTAAATTCCCAGTAAGGTTAAATAATCTTAGGCTGAATGCTCTAAAGCCAAAATTAGAAAGATTACTACAGGGAAGAAAATGTAAGCACTTTTCTTTATGACGTCTGACTTCTGGAGATTTGCTTCCTGCCCAATGTCAAGAGCAAACTAAGAGAGGCATTAAACTGCATATGGTATTTGACCTTGCCTGAACTTTCTCTAGTTTGCACCCCCTTCCTCCACCTTTCTTTTTTGCTTTTGAAGCCAAGCATTAGTAAAATACCATGCAAGAAAAATGCTAAAATTCTCTTAATGAGCTACCCTTGCATTTGGTTATATAAGGTCAAAGGAACGTGCACTTTATATTTGAGCCAAGCCAACTACTCAGAGCAATGTCAGTGTGAGAGAACCAACTTGAACTTAACATTAATTAGCTTTTTAGTGGGCTGTAAAACTTCCTCAATGTATGAAGTACTTCATAATTATAGGAGATTATGGTCATATTCTGAAGAATTGAGGCAGAAAGACCCTGAATAAAGCGAATTATGTATAGGTCTGAATTATGAGAAAGTTCAGTGTGTTTCATATCTTTGGAAATATTTTGAGATATTTGTGAATTTTATAAACTTAAGAAATGATAAGTAATTGTATTAGGCATGCAATGATAAAAGCACAAATAAATACATATTTACAATTCATAGTTATGTGAAATAAGATTTCTTATCACCTGGTATTAAGTTTTTAAAGCAATCAACCTACTCACTGTAGCTTTAGTAAAGTACTGAATATGTTTATTGTTTATTTTTTTCTTTTCTTTTATTTGTTGCATACAGTTGATTTACAATATTGCTTTAGTTTCAGGTATACAGCAAAATGATTGTTATACACACACACATATATATATATACACACACACATGTATTTCAGAATCCTTTCCCTTATAGGTTATTATAAAATATTGAGTATAACTCTCTATGCTATATAGTAAGTCCTTGATGGTTATCTATTTTATATACAGTGTATGCATATGTTAATCCCAAGCTTCTAATTTATTCCTCCTCATTTCCCCCTTTGGTAAGCATAACTTTATTTTCTATATCTGTGAGTCTATTTCTGTTTTGTATATAAGTTCATTTGTATAAATTTCTTTTTAGATTCCACCTGTAAGGGATATCATATGATATTTGTCTATGTCTGTCTAGCTTATTTCACTTAGTTTAATAATCTCTAGGTCCATCAATGTTGCTGCAAATGGCATTATTTCATTTTTTATGACTGAATAGTTTTCCATTGGATATATGTACCACATCTTCTTTATCCATTCATCTGTCAATGGACATTTAGGATGCTTCCACTTCCTAGCTGTTATAAATAGTGCTGTAGTGAATATTGGGGTGCATGTATCTTTTTGAATTATGGTTTTCTCTGAAGCCCAGGAGTAAGATTGCAAGATCATATGGTAGCTCTATCTTTAGTTTTCAAAGGAATCTCCATACTGTTCTCCATAGTGAACACATGTTATTTAACAGGGCATACTGTTACATCTGACCAAGTATAATAATTTATCTTCCCTTACTTTACTCTCACAGAAAACAGCTTTGCTGTAACTGATACCTTTAAGTATCCATACAGCGCATATATTAAGTATTTCTTCCAGAATAATGTCAGTTTGCTTGCTTGCTTCCTGAAACATTTAGGTTATTAGTTAGTGCCCAAGAGACTAATTGTAATGGGGAGGCTGATGAGGAGTTAGGGGAATTTAAAGATTAAGGTATATGAGACTAGATACAACCACTGCCTAACCCATGACTGAAAGTGTAAAGAACTTTTGTGAAATGATTTTGAAACTAAATGTTTTTGAACTTTACTGAAGGATATAGAGTAGATGTTCCAGTAAATTTTCATTTTACTAATTTAATTTAATTTGAATTCTCTAACATGAGGAAAAGTTTAGAGACTAATATTTAATTTCCTTCCTTTTCTATGTAATTGTACCTAATGTGATGTAAGTGAATTCAGTTCATGGAGAGTAATTTTCCCCTTAATTACTGAATGAAATTCATTTAGAGTGCCAAAAAAAGTACCCCTCAGTTTTCAAATTAGTGTTGGTAACTTCAGTGACTGTAGTAGTATGTGAGATACTAAAGACTCAATATGTATCTTTTTAATATTTTGTCCAAAATTGTTTGATTTTAAAAATGATTTATTGCAGTCCTTTACATGTTGGATAAAAGTATTTTGTCATATATATATATATATATATACATATATATATATATATATATATACACTATATATAAATATTTGTCACTTACATTTTAAAAGACTTCCTCTATGGTGACTTCTGATGAGCAGGAGTTTATGACTTTGTATTTATGCAAGAAGTCCAGCTTCAGCAACATTTGTTGAAAACTGTTTTTCTCCCTAGCTTCTTCCCAACTGCTTTGAAATCTTTGTCAAAAGTCTACATATTTTACACGTATAGATTCATTTAGGGACTTAATGTTCTCTTTAGTTGATCTATTTATCTATACTTAAACCAATGTCACACTGTCTTAAATATTGTAGCTTTAACTTTTGAAGTAGGATAGGGTAAGTCTTCCAACACTGTTATTTTGTAGAATTATTTAGAGCAATTCTAGGTCCTTTTCACAGTCAAATTAATTTTAGAATCATCTTGCCTACAAATATGCCTATTGATATTTTAATTGAGATTGTACTGAAACCAGAGAACTATTTGTGAAGAATTTGCTTATCAATGATTGAGTCTTCCAATCCATGAACATAGTATAAACTTCCATTCATTTAAATGTTCTTTAATTTCTCATAGCAAAATTGTCTGTATTTTAAATTTGGGAGTTCACAAGCCTTTTGTTAAATTTATTCCAATGAATATTTTTGATTTTACTGCTTAAGATATGTTTTATCCTAAATATTATATTTCATTTTTTATACACAAAAACACAGTGATCATGCACACTATGACCTTCTCAAGTTCATGCCTTAGTGGTTGGAAACTTTTTTTGTCTATTCTTTGGGATATTATAGCTAACCATGTACCTGTGAAGAAGACAGTTTAATTACTTCTGTTCCATTCTGCATGCCCTTTTATTTCCTTTACTTATTGTTTATACTGGCTAGAATCTCTAATACAATGCAGAATAGATTAGTATGA
This sequence comes from Dama dama, assembly GCF_033118175.1. Taxonomy (NCBI): domain Eukaryota; kingdom Metazoa; phylum Chordata; class Mammalia; order Artiodactyla; family Cervidae; genus Dama; species Dama dama. The sequence continues at coordinate 61,171,310 of NC_083692.1, read as the reverse complement.
ACAGATATCCATGCCTTGTTTGTGGAAAAGTTTTAAATAATAAATTCAATGTTTTTAATTGATAGAGTTATTCAGATTCTCTGATTCTTTTAAACCATCATAGTTAATTTCCGTCTTTTAAAAAATTTGCAAGCCATCAAGCATTCTTAATTAATTTGCATAAATTTGTTCACAATATTAACACATTATTATTTGATGTCTAAAGAAACTCTCAATTTTAATATTAGTAAAAAAGCCTTTTCTTTGTTCTTCCTGAGTGGGGTTAATAAGTTATCAACTTTACTAGTCTTTTCAAAGAGATGGCTTTTTATTTTCATTGCTTTTCTCTATCCTTTTTGTTTTCCATTTCTTTGATTTTTCACTCTCATCTTTATTCTTTTTAATTCCACTTCCTAATTTTGCTCTTTTTAAATTGCTGCTTAAGTTATTAATATACCGTGGATTTAATGTCTGTGTGCCCCAAAATTCATATGTTGAAATTCTAATATGCTCCAATATGATGGCATTAGAAGGTGGTAGGATGGTGTTAGGAGGATCTTTGGAAGATAATGAGGTCAGAAGGGTGGAGCCCTTATAAGTGCCCTTATAAGTGGAGACATGAGAACTTACTCCCTTCTCTCTGCTTTGTCTCCACCATGTGAAGATGGAAGTATTAATAGAAGATTGCCATATGCGACCCAGGAAGCAAGTCCTTGCCAGGAACTGAATCCAATGGTGCCTTGAATTGGGAGTGGTCAGAAAACTCAGTGGTGGCCACAGGACTAGAAAAGGTCAGTTTTCATTCCAATCCTAAAGAAAGGAATGCCAAAGAGTGTTCAAATTGCCATACAGTTGTACCCATTTCACATGATAACAAGATTATGCTCAAAATCCTTCAAGCTAGGCTTCAGCAGTACATAAACCAAGAACTTCCAGATGTTCAAGCTGGATTTAGAAAAGGCAGAGGAACCAGAGATCAGATTGCCAACATCTGCCGAATCATAGAAAAGCAAGGGAATTCCAGGAAAAACATCTACTTCTGCTTCATTGACTAGGCTAAAGTGTTGGACTGTGTGGATCACAACAAACTCTTCAAGAGATGGGAATACCAGACTGCTTACCTGCCTCCTGAGAAACCTGTATGCAGGACAAGATTAGAAACAGTTAGAACCAGAGATGGGACAAGGAGATGGTTGAAACCAGAGATGGTTCCAAATTGAGAAAGAAGTAGGTCAATGCTGTATATTGTCAATATGCTTATTTAACTTATATGCAGAGTACATCATGAGAAATGCTGAACTGGATGAAGCACAAGCTGGAATTAAGATTGTTGGGAGAAATATCAATAACCTCAGATATACAGAAGACACCACCCTTATGGCAGAAAGCGACGAACTTAAAGAGCCTCTTGATGAAAGTGAAAGAGGAGAGTTAAAATGTTGGCCTAAAACTCAACGTTTAGAAAACTAAGATCATGGCATCTGGTCCCATCACTTCATGGCAAATAGATGGGGAAACAATGGAAACAGTGACAGATTTTATTTTGGGGGGCTCCAAAATCACTGCAGATGGTGACTGCAGCCATGAAATTAGCAGACACTTGCTCCTTGGAAGAAACGTTATGACCAACATAGACAGCATATTAAGAAGCAGAGATATTACTGTGCCAACAATGTTTCATCTAGTCAAGGCTATTGTTTTTCCAGTAGTATGTATGGGTGTAAGAATTGGACTATAAAGAAAGCTGAGTGCAGAAGATTTGATGCTTTTGAACTGTGGTGTTGGAGAAGACTCTTGAGAGTCCCTTGGACTGCAAGGAGGTCCAATCAGTCCATCCTAAAGGAAATCAGTCCTGAATATTAATTGGAAGGACTGATGCTGAAGCCGAAACTCCAATACTTTGGCCACTTGATGCGAAGAACTGGTTCATTTGAAGACCCTGATTCTGGGAAAGATTGAAGGAGGGAGGAGAAGTGGCTGACAGAGGATGAGATGGTTGAATGGCATCACCGATTCAATGGACATGAGTATGAGTAAACTCTGGGAGTTAGTGATGTTCAGGGAGACCTGGCATGTTGCAGTTCATGGGGTTGCAAAGAGTCGGACAGGACTGAGTGACTGAACTGAACTGAACTGAATGGAGAATGTAATATTCTCCCAATAAAACTTCATTTTTAGATATGTTGAAAGCCATTTTGATGAAAAATCTATGTCAGTGAGGGGGAAGGATAATTAAATGACACAATTACAATTACATGATTAAGGAATAAAGTTAGATAGTGCATCATAGCCAGAAAGCCTTCAATTGTTCTGGATCATTTGGAAGGGTTTTAAGATGACTAATGTTCCCACAAGTTTTTGAGATATACTTTTTTAAAAAATTAAGGTGGTTTGATTTTTATCCTCAAGATGGGGTAGGCTAGGTAATGCTTACTAGTAATCATTATATACTTCAATGTTCAGGTCAGTTCAGTTGCCCAGCCATGTCCGACTCTTTGAGACCCCATGAACCGCAGCACGCCAGGCCTCCCTGTCCATCACTAACTCTCGGAGTTTACCCAAACTCATATCCATTGAGTTGGTGATGCCATCCAACTATCTCCTCCTCTGTTGTCCCCTTCTCCTCCTGCCTTCAATCTTTCCCAGCATTAGTTCAGTTCAGTCACTCAGTCGTGTCCGACTCTTTGTGACCCCATGAACCGCAGCACGCCAGGCCTCCCTATCCATCACCAACTGCCAGATTCTACCCAAACCCATGTCCATTGTCCATGGTGATGCCATCCAACCATCTCATCCTCTGTCATCCCCTTCTCCTCCTGCCCTCAATCTTTCCTAGAATCAGAGTTTTAGTCTTTTTTATCATTTCATATTATCAATGTTTAGGAATTTGTTTTTTTATTTTTAACTCTTTATTTGAAACAAGCAATTTCAGAGACAGAAGGATAGTCATGACAATAGCTTCTCATTACAATGCAAAGGCAGGCATTGTGCACTGAAGGGACAGGTCAGGTGCCTTGGAACAATATGTACCATTTAAATAGTGGCTAAATTGGTGACAGTTATAAAAACACGAAAAGGAGGCTGGGGAACAGCAAAACCAACAGGAAAAGAATTGAGTACCCCTTTTGCCAGATGCTAAGAGTTTTCTGGCACTAAAGAGGCAAGATGGGGAAGAGAGAAGATGGAGGTAGTGGGGGCAGGACCCACGCCCACAGCTCCTCACCTATCCTTTGACCACAGATCCCATCCTGCATGACCCAGGGCACTCACAAGCTTGGCCTGGCTCTTACAATGGAAGAAGAACAAGAGTGGGGAATCGAGCCTCAACCCAAGTCAGAAGGTAGCTTTTACCTTAGGAACTCTGTCCACTGAACTAAAGCGAGTCAGTTACAGAAAAGGGCTAAGCATGTTGGTACCATGGCTCATGCCAACCTAAGATGGCAGAGAGAGACAAACATATAAACCATGGGGACAGGAGTCTGCTCCCTGTACTTAGAGTCATTCTCTGCCTTTGAAGGAAAGAAAGCATTTAAAAAGATTTTTTAAATTGCAGCACCAATGGTTCATATTTAGGAAATTTAAACCTCTTCAATATGCTAAATTTTAATCTTCAGATATAATAAACAGAAATTTCACATCTGTTATAATACGCTTCTATAGAGTGCAAACTTAATTGTGGCTCCAGAATACAGAAATGGAGTAAAGGGCAGGCTACTGTGTCCTGTTTCACTGAAAGATCAGTTCATGTTTTTCCTAGAACTGGTGCACCATCCTGAACAAAATTGGTGCTACCTAATTCGCTTTTTAAAGGAAAGCTCAACACATTATGTATTTGGAAGTATGCACAATAGAAAGTAACCAAATGATTACATTTTTAGAGAAAGCTCTGTGGTGAATTAGTAGTTAGACTGGTTGGAAGAGGAATGATTTAATGAAATTGCATGTTGTCCCAAAGTGTTCCCTGCGCAAGGATCATGCTGAGAAACCTGCGGGTTTCCTACTTAACTTGTGTTCCTATGAATCAAGGCTTAGTTCCTTCACTGTGGAACTAATAAAGTCATCATTACTACTGGGTGCTAACATTCAAAAGAAAACAAGTCTTCCCTTTAAAAAAGGAAAAAAAAAAACTACATAGAAAAATTGAATATATATTAAATTGAATTTTTATTTCATTCACTATATACACTTTAAATACCTTATATACCTTAAAATAACAGGCTTATAAGCTATTAAAACAGTAATTAAAAATGTTCAGTGCTCTATCCAAAGGTGTTTATTTTTATCATTTTATCATTCCTCTTTTGCTTTTTTTATGGCTTTGGTGTATTAACAACTATAATTTGGCTCATTGAACTTTTGTGCTAAGGAGAAATAGAAGAAAGAAATAAACTCTTAGGCTAACAACTGGGATATTCTTTACATGTTATGTTAAATTCTTTCATCTTCAAAACCACTCCAGTCTTGATGATATAAACCACAACCATTATATTATACTCATACATTTTCTGAATCAATAATTCATATCGGGAATGGATGGGGGCTTGTCTCTGTTCTACGATGTTTGCAGCCATGATGGACAGCTTCCCACTTGAATAGCAGGAGTGATTTTAACTTTTGGGAACCAAAATCATCTAGGGACTTCATTCAGATGTGTGGCTTTTGTTCTAGGATAAGTCGGAGTATAGACTGGTTGAGGCTGTCCATTCATCTTATGTGTACCTTCTTTATGAGAGTCAGGCTTCTCACAAGGATGGAACAAGCCTTCCAAGAAACCTAGGCAGAAGTCATTAGCTTCTTCATGACCCATTCTCAACTTCTGCTGCCTGATATTGGTTACAAGCGAGTCACTAAAGCCAGCCTATATTCATGGAAGAGGGATTTCCCTATCTACCTCTCAAAGGTAGAATGGCAAAGTCACACAGCAAAAGAGCAAGAATGATGTGAGATTCAGTTGTGACTGCATATGGAATGTAAAATTGGCAGAATAAAATATCATAATTTTAATTTTTATAAGTTAATTAAAAGAACTACTGAGTAATAGATTTGAAACCATCTTCAGTGCTTTTGGTACCCTAAAGCCCATGTTATTTTACTTTATTAAATGCTTAATTTGTTTCAGACACATGGGCCAATTTTCATATACATTTTCAGGGTTATGATTTTTGTCAGACTTTTTTGAGATAGATTAATATTTCTTTACTTAGTATTAAATGATCATGTTGTATATAATCAGGTTTGAAGATTCAAATAGCTTATTTTATAAAATAAGATAAAACTAGAGTGCTAGAAGTTCAGTTTGGTAGACAAAGTATTTTATTTTGAAAAATTGCTAGCTTTGGGATCCTTAATGGTAGCTTGGTCCAGGGAATGTGGCATCTGACATTGAAAAAGGAATATGTGCTACTGTAGGGGAGAATTCTCCTAAGATCCTTTATCACCTTCTTGCTCCTGATCTCCAATTTCACCAAATAGAATAACACTCTATATAATGTAAACCTACCTTATAATTTATATAATGTAGTCACTTTCATGTTAAGTTGGAAAGCACAACACTAGAGGGTTGTATTAAAAAAAAACAAACAAACACCTCTTTTCTTTGTCTCTCGTTACCATTCCCCACTAGCTTTAATAGCAGATTTTTACTTGTCTATTCCAATTCCCTATTAACCCATTGATTTGAGGGTGACAAGGAACGTGATTAGTCCATTGACTGTGATACAGTTGCACTGAGTAGGCAATGAAGTGAGTGGCTTGATCTGATGAAATGCACCAAACAGTTCCAACTGGCATAACATTTTTGGATTCAGTCCTTTGTAGTATATGCTGTATTGGCTTCAACTGCTGGATATGCAGAGCCAGACCTGGATATGCATAAATTCATTTAAATCCACTTGGGCCAATGTTGTCCACTTGTCAGTTGTGTCCTTGACGTTCACCCCCTGGGAATGTGTTCCAGAGTGAACTGCAGATTCTATCTTTCATGGTAAAAACAGGGCATGTATGTGTATGTGCTAAGTCATTGCAGTCCTGTCCAACTTTGCGATGCTATAGACTTAAGCCAGCCAGGCTCCTCTGTCCATGGGATTCTCCAGTCTAGGATACAGGAGTGGGTTGCCATGCCCTCATCCAGGGGATCTCCTTGACCAAGGGATTCAGCCTGAGTCTTTTATGTCTCCTGCATTGGCAGGCAGTTTCTTTACCTGGGAAGCCCCCAAATTGCAAGTTTTATTAAACATTTGTAGTTCAGAGGAGCCAGCAATATATGTCGCTTTTCCACTTTACTTAACAATGTCTTTAAAGTTTTTTTTTTTTTTTTAAACTAGGCATCATATAGATGGGTCTTACCTTTTTTAATCCAGTCTGATCACATCTGTCTTTCAAGTGTGATGGTTTGACAGTTCTTTTCCTTTAAAATACCTATCAATATAATTATATTTAAATCTATAATCTTGCTATTTATTTTCTATTTAGCCTATCAATTCATTGTCTGCTTTTCCCTCTTCCTGGTTGCCTACCTTTTTAAAATTCAATAGAATATATTTTATAATTACCTCCTTTGTTAGTGCATTAGCTAGAAGGCTTCTTTTGTTATCTTAGTGGTTGCTTTTAGGTTTATCCTATGTATCTTTACACAGAACTTTGCTAGTGGCTCAGAAAGTAAAGAATCTGCCTGCATTGCAGGAGACCTGGATTTGACCCCTGGGTTGAGAAGATTCCCTGGAAAAGGGAATGGCTACCCACTCCATTATTCTTGCCTGGAGAATTCCATGGACTGAGGAGCCTGGTAGACCACAGTTCATGGGTTCACAAAGAACTGGACATAAATAACACACACACATATGTATTTTTAACTATTACAGTCTACTTTCAAATGATGTTATTCTGCCTCATGTATATTCTGCCTCATAAAGCCTTCCAGTAGTATAATTCCATTCCTTCTCTCTGCTACACCTATCCAGTACAGGAAAGCTCAGGAGAAAAAATATCCATCCTCCCTTGGTGCTGGTTGAAGAGATTAAGTTGAATAATAGGATTATAGAGTGTACTTTTTTTTATTAGCTCTGTAAAAGATCTGATTAAAAATATAGTATCATTTAATAAAAGAACTCTACACTACGAATCTATATGAACTCTGGTGTTTCAGGGGACCGTTTTGCCTTTATAATTCACAGGAAATTATATTTTATGTGACTTGAACCTCATCTTGAATAAATGAACCTTGAAAATATATTCCATTCAACACATTTTAAAAATCAATCATACATCAAATTGGTGCTGAGACAATGTCCATGAAAATATAATCATATGTAAGTCATGATCATCAAAATCCTATTATTCTATAGTTTTTGAATTTACATCATCATTCAGAGTTCTTATGTTAATAAAATATATTTACCTCATGAGTAATTTCTAAGAAAATATTTTTAAAATTTCTAAGGAGTAACTCAATATCTGCTGGGGCACAAAGAAGTAAGATATTATGTCTTCTACTTTCATACATAAGACTTTACATAAAGTGTGATTTGTTTTCCTCAGTGTCATTTACCATTTGGATCAAGGTAATTTTATTTAGAATTTTGCACTAAAATTTTTGAAAAATTTTATTTTAAAATATAGTGTCTTAAGTATATGATAAATATGGTATAAAATATGATTGTAAATATTTTTAAAAGGAATAATTTTACATTATTCATTTATTTGTCATCTATCCCAAAATATAATGGGAAGTTGAGCAATGATCCATTATTGTTATTGCATCAGACCATGTGAACTGCCAATTCAGCACACCCAGAATTGGAAAACAAACTAAAGACAAATATTGGGAAACTAAACCATTAAAGTTTGTTGTCAATTAAAATAGCTTATTCCTAGTGTGTTTCTTCCTTTGCTTGCTTTTGGTTTATGGGCAATAATGAGATGCCTATGTTGCAAGGCCAGAGTATGGAGAAAGGTTCACATAATATATTTATAAATATTTGAAAGTAACAAATTGCAGCAACAGTCTACAATATAAAATATATTTTATGGTTTTGCATTAATAAAATCTTCATAAAAATCCTAGAAATTCAGATTTGAAATTGCACTTCTTGAACTCCTGAGTTCTATGCTGAAATGTGAAGTTAAGGAAACAAAAAATGCTTCTGAAATGCTTTGATCTTCTACCATGTCTCTATCACTTTTCTACATAATCATGGCTGTATATAGGGGTTCTCTGGTAGCTCAGCTGGGAAAGAATCCACCTGCAATGCAGGAGTCCTGGTTTGATTTCTGGGTCTGGGAGATCCTCTGGAGAAGGGATAGGCTACCCACTCCAGTATTCTTGGGCTTCCCTGGTGGCTCAGCTGGTAACGAATGCACCTACAATGCCGAAGACCTGGGTTTGATCCATGATTGAGAAGATCCCCCGGAGAAGGGAAAGGTTACCCTATTCTGGCCTGGAGAATTCCATAGGCTATATAGTTCTTGGGGTCACAAAGAGTTGGACATGACTGAGTTACTCACTTCACTTCGTGGCTTTGCATCACCTCACCCCTGACTCTTTGCAAACCTATGGACTGTAGTTTTCCAGGCCCCTATGTCCATGGGATTTCCAGGAAAGAATACTGGAGTGGGTTGCCATTTCCTTCTCCAGGGGATCTTTCTGACCCAGGAATTGAATCTGCATCTCTTATGTCACCTGCATTGGCAGGCAGGTCCTTTACCAGTAGACACATGGAAGCCCCACTTTCGAGTTTAGAGTATACAAAGCTTTACAGTAGTCAGAGTACCCTGGCTTGTAGTAGTCAGTATGCTTTGGGGCAGGGAATTCCAGGTTTTGGGATATTCATAGTGTTTTGAAAGGAAAAACAGGATGTCAGGTAGGAATGTCATCTCCTTGACACTTAAGACTCTACATTGTAGAGAGGAACATGACAAAAGTCATGGGTGAAAGAGAGCCTGATCTGGGCCCTTTAAGGCATGGACCCTGTGGCAGCCAGGAACCTGTCTTCTCTGGGCCCAAAGGAGGCACATGTGTGCCAAGTCACTTCAGTCATGTCCGATTCTTTGTGACCTCATGGACTGTAGCCCGCCAGGCTCCTCTGTCTATGGGATTCTCCAGGCAAGAATACTGGAGTAGGTTGCCATTCCCTCCTCCAGGGGATCTTCCTTACCCAGGAAGGTTTGATACCCAGGCATCAAACCTATGTCTCTTATGTCTCCTGCATTAGCTGGTGTGTTCTTTACCACTAGCACCACTTGGGAAGCCCAAAGGAGGCACAGATCATACCAAACCTAAAAATCTTAGATTTAACAATACTGTCACATCACCCTCAACCAAGTGATTGATTATATTTGTTCTACTTTCAAATTTTGACCATAATCAAAAGGAAAAAGTTTTTTGACTGTTCTTTCTGAGTGATTAAAATCATTAGTCTAATATGTGCATTTATACAGATAATACACTACTTTTTTTGGGCCATACTTGTGGTATGCAGGATCTTAGTTCCCCAATCAGGGATTGAACCTATGCCCCCTGCATTGAGAGCATGGAGTCTTAACCACTGGACCACTAGGGACGTCCCTACAATACACCAAGTTTTAACTTTATCAAACATATAAGCAAGTGTCCAAAAAAGAAACATACAAAATGACATGGGTTGGAATAGAACACTTTTAGTTTGCCAAGCTTTCTGTATTTAACTTTCAGTTAAAATGGAAATATACTTGTTAGCAACTTAAATTTGCAAAGCTATATGGTCCAGAAATTGATGACATATTTTAAAAGAGGCTTTGAGTGTACCACTATTTAATAACTATGTAACTTTACTTTTGTATAAGAATGAATTTTATTTTGTAAAATCCCATTATATAATTACATTTTCTGATTTAGTTTTACTTTGATGAAGAAATAATTTATTTTCCATATTTCTAGTTTCAAAGGATCCTGGAGAAATTCACTCATAAATGGCCTTTTCTTGTGTGCTTTATTTCTTAATTTGGATTAGCTCAAGTATTCGCTTAAGATTTTCCAGCACAACTGCTTGAAAAGAGAGGAAAACAAATTTTGTTCACAAAGCATCTTAGTTCAACAGTTTATTCCAATGATATATTAAACCTATTATCATGCCAAGCACATTAAATTCAATTGGAAAATAAATACAACACAAAAATCATTCATATGTCATATGTAAATCACAATATGAAATTAATTACAAGTAGAGTTGGACATAACTAAGTGTTAAGGCTGTCTATTGTCACCCTGCTTATTTAGCTTATATGCAGAGTACATCATGAGAAATACTGGGCTGGAGGAAGCACAAGCTGGTATCAAGATTGCTGGGAGAAATATCAATAACCTCAGATATGCAGATGACACCACCCTTATGGCAGAAAGTGAAGAAGAACTAAAGAGCCTCTGATGAAAGTGAAAGAGGAGAGTGAAAAAGTTGGCTTAAAGCTCAACATTCAGAAAACTAAGATCATGGCACTTGGTCCCATCACTTCATGGGAAATAGATGGGGAAACAGTGGCTGACTTTATTTTTCTGGGCTCCAAAATCACTGCAGATGGTGATTGCAGCCATGAAATTAAAAGATGCTTACTCCTTGGAAGGAAAGTTATGACCAACCTAGACAGCATATTGAAAAGCAGAGACATTACTTTGTAAACAAAGGTCCATCTAGTCAAGGCTGGTTTTTCCAGTGGTCATGTATGGATGTGAGAGTTGGACTAAAAAGAAAGCTGAACACCAAAGAATTGATGCTTTTGAACTGTGGTGTTGGAGAAGACTCTTGAGAGTCCCTTGGACTGCAAGGAGGTCCAACCAGTCCATCCTAAAGGAAATCAGTCCTGAATATTCATTGGAAGGACTGATGCTGAAGCTGAAACTCCAATACTTTGGCCACCTGATGTGAAGAGCTGACTCATTGGAAATGACCCTGATGCTGGGAAAGATTGAGGACAGAAGGAGAAGGGGACGACAGAGGATGAGATGGTTGGATGGCATCATCGACTCAATGGACAAGGGTTTGGGTGAACTTCAGGAGTTGGTGATAGACAGGGAGGCCTGGTGTGCCGTGGTTCATGGGGTCGCAAAGAGTCAGACACGACTAAGCAACTGAACTGAAGGACACACAGAGGTTTTAAGAAGATTTTCAGATCCCTTAGAAAAGTTACATTTGGTACATCCCAGCTAGTAGAGTAGAATCTTCCATAGAAGCAGCTCTGTATCTATAGAATACTTTCAGATTTTCAGAATAAATATGTGTGTGTGCATGTGAGTGCATGGATGTTTAACCACCCTTCTATTAACATTTGGCATAGGCCATTCATCTACCTCTGAATGTGTATCTCTTAATCCATACACATCTATACCCATTTTCTCAATAAATTAAGTTGATTTTCTCGCCATATTAGAGTTTTCTGGAGTTGCCTTAGTATGTATGGATTTGAGAAGCATGGCAGTCTGGAGACAAACATATTGGGAGACCTCCAGACCCCTAGTCCCTTGAATCTGTTTTGGAGATATTCTGCTTTTATCTATATATAACCTGAGGTATTCCTGTGATTTCATTTGAAAACCATGTTCTATGTCTTAAAAATATTTGACAGTGCCTGGGCTAATATCATTAATTTAGATTTCAGGAATTGTTGTATAATTGGGAATCAATAGTACTCTAAGATTATATGCTTTGTTATTCAAATGCAGTTAAACCATATAAAACCAGTTTCTTCTCTTTGGTAAGTTAAACTAGAAATATCTATCTATAGAAAAATAAAAGAAATTCATACAGAACTTATATCAATAAAGAGAAAAAGAAAGGCCTACTTTTATAGTAACAAAACTTGTCTTTGAGAAGACAAGGGGATATTAGGAAAAATTTATCAGTTAAAGAAAATTGACTGATAAACCTAATTTGTTGTTCAGTCTTTCAGTCATGGCCAACTCTTTGCAACCCCATGGACTGCACCATGCCAGGCCTCCCTGTCCTTCACTATTTCCCACAGTTTGCTCAATCTCCTGTCCATCTAGTCATCTGTTGCCCACTTCTCCTGCCCTCAATCTTTCCCAGGATCAAGGTCTGTTGCAATGAGTCAGCTCTTCGCATCAGGTAGCTGAAGTATTGGAGCTTCAGCTTTAGTATCAGTCCTTCCAGTGAATATTCAGGGTTGAATTCCTTTAGGATTCACTGGTTTGATCTCCTTGAAGTCCAAGGGACTCTCAAGAGTGTTCTCTAGCACCACAGTTCAAAAGCATCAATTCTTCAGTTCTCAGCCTTCTTTACAGTCCAACTCTCATATCCACACATGACTACTGGAAAAATTGTAGCTTTATCTATATGGACCTTTGTCAGAAGAGTAGTATCTCTGCTTTTTAATATGCTGTCTAGGTTTTCTTCCAAGGTGCAAGCATCTTTTGATTTCATGGCCACAGTCACCATCTGCAGTGATTTTCAAGCCCAAGAAAATAAAATCTGTCACTGTTTCCATTTTTTCCCCATCTACTTGGCATGAAATGATGGGACCGGATGCCATGATCTTAGTTTTCTGAATGTTGAGTTTTTTTTTTGTTGTTGTTGTTTATTTTTATTAGTTGGAGGCTAATTACTTTACAATATTGTAGTGGTTTTTGTCCAGCTTTTTCACTCTCCTCTTTTACCTTCATCAAGAGGCTCTTTAGTTCCTCTCCGATTTCTGTCATTTGAGTGGTATCATCTGCATGTATGAGGTTGTTGATATTTCTGCCAGCAAGCTTGCTTCCAGCTTGTGCTTCATCCAGCCCAGCATTTCACATAATGTACTCTGCATAAAGTTAAATAAGCAGGGTGACAATATACAGCCCTCACGTACTCCTTTCCCATTTGGAGTCAGTTTGTTTTTCCATTTCTGGCTCTAACTGTTGCTTCTTGATCTGCATACAGCTTTCTCAGGAGGCAGGTAAGGTGGTCTGGTATCCCCATCTCTTTAAGAATATTCCAGTTTGTTGTGATCCATACAGCCAAAGGCTTTAGCCTATGGCTAAATGAAGCAGATGTTTTTCTGGAATTCTCTTGCTTTTTCTATGAGCTAGCGGATGTTGGCAAACCTATTGAACATTGATTATAGGCTATAGGAAGTGTCCAGAGAAAACTGATAATGCATTAGCTATTAAATATCCTCCCTCTTCTAAATGAAATAAAAGATCTCCCATGTTTAGAGTACTGTGTTTGTGTGTCTTTCTATGAAATGAGCTGCATGATTTTTTAGAGACAATTAGTAAATTCATGAATTTTTGGATGAACTGAACAATCATATTGAAGTAGTTGGGGATAGTTTGTAACTGAAACTTAAAAGAAGAACCAGCTTTTTATTCAAGAATAAGTACAAATGAATGAGTTAAGACTTTTCATAAAATGCTTTTAATGACTTAGTGCAACTTATAAACATGTTCTGACTTATTTTACTATATATCTATTAGAGCAGAAAATACTAAAATAAATTAGATTAATAATTATGATTATAATCTCATATTAATGATAAATAATTCTATAAACAAGTTTTGTAAGCAATGGTAGAATTTTGCTTTAGGATAATCCAATTATCATAAAGCACTTAAAACTATTTCATATTTTCATATTATTCTGCTTGAAAATTTAACTCATACCTGCCCAATGGGATTGTCAACAAGGCTGACAATATTATGAAAGACAGTAAGCAAGGAATAAGAAAAAATAAATTAAATTGGACCATTAAATTGGAGGGACTTGATTTAGGAATCAATCTTAACATTAGCTTCATTAATGATCTGAAAAATGATGCAAATGGAAATTAATTAAATCTTTAGGTAAAAAGTGATTCATTTATTGGCATATAAACAGAAATGTAAAACTTTAAAAGAATGAATAAAGAAAGGAAGGAAAAGAAGCATCACACAATAAAGACTATCAATTACCCTTCACATTGAAAACATTGGAATACATTTCTATAATGCTTAAAATAAAATATAGATAGGCAAAAGTACAAAGTAAGGAGATAAACTATAGATGAGATGTATCATATTCTATTTGATACCACATATTGGTTATCATCTATTTATTGTGTGTATATCCAGATAATACTTCCTTGAATGATTTCTAGGAGGTAATATTATTTCTAGAAAAATAGTTTTTTCTTAGTAAGTGATATTATTTTTGAAAAATAGAAAATACTATTCAAATAAAGCATAATTGTTATCAAAATAGGAAATATTCATATAAATTTCAATTATTTTCCCCCAAATCATAAGATATGCACTGAAGAAATGTAGAAATATGCTACTCTATGATTTACTTCTATGATTATTACCCTTACAATTTCACACCTGGGTTAATAAGAAATAAGCTAATCTTTTTCAATGGAAAAAGACAGATTTTTGTCAGAAATCCCACATATGGAAACATGTCAGTCACTGCTATATAATTATTGACTAATTTACACTTTCAATAAATGTTAAATTTTAACCACTTATATGAGAATATATCATAAATGTTACAATGCAATTTATTTAAAATAAAATATTTTGCTATTGATGGATAAATTAAACCATAATATGTACTTATTAAACGGGTCAAAAGTAAGAACATTGTTCCCTGATACACTTGTTTTTTTTAAGTTCTCAAGGCAACAGTCATAGGTATGCCCAAGGATATTGAGAAATTTATTATGTTTCTTTTTAGCCAATACTTCAGCTCTCATCTAGAAAGCATATCGTATTAAAATGTCTAAAACTCATTGTATTGTAGAGATTGTTTTGATTAAGATGACATCTCAATTCATATTGTTAGAATAGAAACAATTTAATTAATGATATTTTGGCAATTGAGCTTCCTTGATGGCTCAGCAGGTAAAGAACTGGCCTGCAACGCAGAAGACGCAGGAGATGTGAGTTCGATCCCTGGGTCAGTAAGATCCTCTGGAGAAGGAAATGGCAACCCACTCCAGTACTCTTGCTTGAAAAATCCCATGGACAGAGGAGCCTGGAAGACTACAGTCCAAAGGGTCACAAAGAGTCAGACACTGCTGAGAGACTGAGCACAAGTATATTTCAGCAATTGACTTCCATATATATACAAAATTATATTTTTTCTTACATGATGGAAAGAAATAGATTTCAAATCAAGACAGACTTTAAAAGTAAAGAACCTTTAAAATGTTTATGTCATATTATGAGAAAAGTCTTTATGACATTTCGCTAACAATCAATAAGAAAAATAGTGCACCGGAAACATGATTAAAAGACTCACTCTTCTCACTCGGCTCCCCTGGTTTTGCTTCATCTTTAGCTTTCTTTCCGAAGACCATCTTTGCTTCTCTTGTGAGTAAGCTGGCTGCTATATCTTTCAAGATATATCCCTTAAAATTTTAGACTCCATTAACTACATCTCAAGTTCAAAAATCCCAGTGAGTGTTCTGATTAATTCAACTTAAGGCCAGGAAGTCCCTCAAAGATCTTTTATTGCCTCTCTTCTTAAATGGGCCCAATGAATAGACACTGATTTCAGCTTAGATAGTCTAAGAGAATAGCTCTCTGGGATTAAGTGTACTAAAAAATATTTATATGGGTACTACACTGCTGTCTTAAAAACTCCCTGTGTGTGGGTATTAGCTCAGATTCTCCTCAATTGGAAAACAAGACCTGATTAAATCCTCTTTGTCAGAAGTTTGAAGTGAGGTTTGGGAAAATATATGAAAGTGAAAGTGAAGTTGCTCAGTCACGTCTAACTCTTTCTGTGACCCCATTAACATAGCCCATCAGGCTCCTCCGTCCATGGAATTTTCCAGGCAAGAGTACTGGAATGGGTTGCCATTTCCTTCTCCAAGAGGGGAGATATATAGTCCAATGATAAAAGTAAAGCACTATGAGCTATATTATTTTGGGTATTACTTCCAATTTCAGTTCTTTGCTAGAGAACCTGACAAAATTATTTACCTTGCTTTCTACATCTGTCAAATATGTATTGTAAAAATAATACTTTCAAGTATTACTAAAGGCTTTCTTTTCATTGAACAAATATGGTTGTGAGGCTAACTTTCCCTGGTTCTATTTCCATGTATGGATACCCTAGTTGTAATAAGATATATGTCAAATACCTGCCTATATGGAACTTGGGTTTCATTTGGGGAAAACAAATAAGAGCAAACAAGCAGAATACATAGATTCTTAGATAGTGAGAAGTGTTTTGGTATAAATAAGACAGTGAAGAATGGGAGTGCTGAGTGAGGTTAGGTTTGAAAATCATGTGGTCTGGAGACTTGACCAACAGGAAGGTATCTGAGAATAGATTTAAAGGAGATGTAGGAGTTGAAGTAAGTAGCTGTGCATATATCTGGGGGAAGAACATTCTAGGCAGGGGAAATAGGAAAGAACATTGAAAAGGCAGGCATGGTCTTGGAGTTTTGAGAAAAAAAGCAGAGAGAACATTGTGGTTGGAGGGGTTAGCAAAAGATAGATATATTTTAAAATAGAGCCAGATAGATAGCAAGAAAATAAGCATATTTAGGGTAACATTGTACGCTACTGATAAACTTTACTTCTGCTTCACATGCCATGGAAACTTGCTGGAAGTTTTTAGCAGTGACAAGATCTGATTTAGATTTGGGATAAGATGACTCTTGCTGTGTTTTGAGAATAAACTATATGTGGAGGGAAAGGAGAAGCAGGGGTGTCATTTAGGTTGCTATTAAGATAATCCAAGTAAAAGATGGACCAGACTGGTAATAGTGGAGGTGCTGTTATTTGATTCTGAAAGTAGTGTAAACATAGCCTTCCTATTGAAAGTTTGGAGATATATATGTATGAAAGAAAAATTACAGGAGCAAAAGTTGACTCCAGGCTATTTTACCTGAATAGTTGGAAAGATGAAGTTGCCATTTACCAAGATACTGACAGTTATGGAAGAAGCAGTACTTTTGGAAGGAAGACCATGGTTTCTACCATGTACACATTAAGCCTGAGATGTATATTAGATTGAAATAAGGGTTGTTGAAATAAAAATTTGATGTGCGTGTGCTCATTGCAGAGGAGATGTCCTAAATATAAATAAATATGACCAATATATACCTAATGCTATTTTTTCTACATTTACTCTCCTATCAATATGCACTTCAATCCTTCCTTCATTTCCTTGTTTCCACCTGGATTATTTTCTTCCTGCCTTCCTGCATAACTCACTTTAGCATGTTTTTGTTTGTTTGTTTTTAAGTACAAGTTTTCTGGAAAAAAAATATTCTTTTATGTTCTGTTGGTCTGAAAACATATTTATCTTACCTGTAGTTTGGAAGATTGTTTTTATTGATCATGGGCTTTTTAGATTGGCTGCTATTTTTTTTCTGCATTGGAAAGTGTCATTCCATTATCCTTTGCCTGTCATAATTTCTATTGAGAAAATTTCTTTCTTATTGCTGCTCCTTTGAAGATAAGATACCCATTTTTTTTTCTTGGTGCTTTAACATTTTCCATTTAGCTTTTGGTTTTTAGCAGTTTTGCTATGATACATTTTAGAGTGGTTTTCTTTATCTTTCGGGACTTTTCAGAGCTTATTGAATCTGTGGCTTGATGTTGTTCATGATTTTGGGAACATTTTCAGACATTTTCTCTTCACATAATTCTTTTAATTTACTTCCTTCCACCTCTCCATCCATGTACATATATATATATATATATATATATATATATATATATATATATATATATATAGAATGTTTACTATGTCCTTCAAGTCTCTTATGACTTTTTCTATACTTTTCATACTTTTTCTCTTTACTGCAGTTTCAATATTTTCTATTGATCTGACTTCTGGTTTTCTAAATCACTACTCTGGTATATTTAATTTGTTACTGTTCTACTTGCTAAGCTGCTAATTCCAAATATATTAATTTTAGCTATGGCATTCACTTGACTTGTTATAAATTGTAACTCTTTGGTGAAATTGGATACTTAATGAAACTAGTTTGTATATATCAAGGCAGCATGGGTGTCAAAAATGAGAGATAAATCAAGCATAAGGATCCTGCTATAGGTAACTGGGTCACACGAATCCTCTCACCACTGCCTTTGGAGATTTAGATGTCTAGGGAGAGTTAGTGTTATTTTGAATAGAAGTTCTAGACTTCTCTAGATTTTTGAAGAGAAAAGAATTATATAATAAAAGTGAAGCTTTTAGCACTGTACTTAATGCATGATTAGATGCTTGATGAATGTTATTAGTACTAATATTACTGGACCTTGCTGACAAAAGCTCTGTGATTTCACCTCCGTGTTCTCTGTACCACTATAGCCTATGAATTCTGTGCCTCAGTGCAGTTAGAACTACTTACCTGCAGCTTCTGATTTCAGCCAAGATAGACTGACTGGAATGAGACTTTTATTAATTCATTTGGGTTGCTATAACAAAATACTACAAACTGAAGGGTGTAAACAATAGAAATTTGTTTCCTCATGCTTCTGGAGACCAGAAGTTCAAGATCAATGGACCAGCAGATTTGGTTTCTGGTGAGGTAGTTCTTTCTGGCTTGCAAATAGTTACCTTCTTGCTGTGTCCTCATATGGTATCTCCTCTGGGCTCCTGTGGGGTGAAGAAAGAGGAAGAAAGCACTTAATGTCTCTCCTTATAAGGAAGTCTATTGGCTCAAGGCCCCACTCTTAGGACCTCATTCAAATTTAAATATTTCCTTAGAGATCCCATGTCCTAATATAGCCACATTAAGGGTTAGGACCTTGACATGTGAATTTGAAGGGATATCCTGCCTGCAATGCAGGAGGCAATTGAACCTACTTTTATCCCTGGGTTGGGACGATCCCCTGGGGTAGGAAATGGCAAACCACTCCAGTATTCTTGCCTAGAAAATCCCATGGACAGAAGAGCCTGGCAGGCTATAGTCCATGGGATCGCAAAGAGTCAGACATGACTGAGCAACATTTACACTTTCACTTTTCAATCTATAACACTAGCTGAAACAATTTAATAACCAATAAAAATATATGAAACAATGATTCTCAAGACTTTGAAAATAGGCAACAAAGAACAGTGGTCTCTCAGAGATGGAAACCAAATGAGGTGAACCCTACAATTACTCCAGTTTACTGCCTGTAGTAGATATCAGATGTTGGAACAGAGAAAGGAAACAAGATGGAGTCTGATAAACCTCCTTAAGTACAAACGATAGAACTGGGTGTCTGCGAAGGCCAGTTAGAATTTCTTTCAGAGTACTATAAAGAAGAGAAAGGAATAGAGAGAAAACTCCAGAGAGTCAAATACCCCATACATATTTAGTTGAGCACTGCTCAGGAACCACATAGGAAGAAACTATCCAAATGTGGAAAAGAATTGGCAGAAAGAATTCGATGGATTGTCCCCAGAGCTCATGTATGGCTAGAAATAGTACATTTTCCATCAGTGAAAGTGGAGAAGTTCATAATTCATGGGGCATATTGTAGCGTACTCAATAGTGAGAGAGAGAGAAAAAAAATAGAACCTTGAATAAATGCTATTATATTACCATCCAAAAAATTTAAAAGCAAGCCCCCGAAGATTGCAGTGTTTCCAAGTATCTATATCCCAGAATAAAGCTCAAAAATATTTATAGAAATACAAAAATGTTCAGCATCTAACAAAACAAAATTTAGAATGTATTATTGTTGTTGGTGTTCAGTCAACAAGTCATGTCTGACAGTCTACATGGACTGTAGCCTGCCAGGCTCCTCTGTCCTCCACTATCTCGCAGAGTTTGCTCAAATTCATGTCTATTATAATGTCTAGGATCCAATAAAAAGCTCTAGCCATGCAAAAACCAAAGAAATGATAATCTTCACATGGGGAAAATCTGTCAACTGACTTTAATAACGATGATGGCACTAGTAGAAAAGGTCTTTGAAAGAGTATGACTGTGTTTTATATATTCAGGAAGTTTGAGGAATGATCAAATACGTTAAGTAGAGAAATGGAAGGTTTAAAGAGGAGAATTGCAATGGATGAGATAAAACACACCCTGGATATGATGGATGGCAAGCTAGACATTGTGGAAAAATGTAAGGTTGAAAACAGTGATAAAACTTATCTAAAACATGGAGGAAAAAATGGCTTAGAAAGAGAACAACACATCAGAGAGCTATGGGACAAGCTGGAAGCAGTTTTTCAAGATGAGTGTCTGTGAGATGGTGCTTCAAGGAAGGGAGCTGGTTTGGCGTTTATTAAGTTAAAAGCAATCACAAAAGGCCATTAGCCTATGTTAGGCGTGCCAAGATTGCTGTTGGTGCAGATGAATTAGAGGCAATAATCATGAGTTCACATTCATGCTATTTTTCTGTTGGTTTCATTGGTAATTCTATGTGTGTTTTTTTCTCCTTCTTGGCTAAGAACTTCCAATTTCTCATGCTGCTGCTGCTGCTGCTGCTAAGTCGCTTCAGTCGTGTCCGACCCTGTACGACCCCATAGACGGCAGCCCACCAGGCTCCCTGTCCCTGGGATTCTCCAGGGAAGAACTCTGGAGTGGGTTGCCATTTCCCTCTCCCTTTAGTTTCTCATACCCTCTGCATTTCAGTTTCTGCAAATCCTCATTTTCATCATGCTAAAGGGTTTTCATAATAATATAAAGCCATTAACACAGTGCTTGGCACATGAATAAATATTTGATGAATGCCATTTAATTCCTTTAGTGCAATCCTCCTGGAAAAAAAAAAAATCAAGTAGTTAGCTATGTTGTACAGCAATACAACAATTTATAACAAATGATTTGAACTAGTGTTTTACTAATCCAAGGGTAAACATTTGTTTTGCAGGCTTCTCCTAGAGTTAAACCAGGAGTAGTCATAGCCAGTGAAGTTGTTTAGTTTCTCAGTGGCATTTGGATTTCACATGCAATGGGGCACTCTGGTTGAGACTATACCCTATTATTTTTTATACAAAAGGTGGGAAAAACAATAATTTAAAAATTGTATTTTTACTTGTCTTTTGAGGTAGAGATTTCAGTTTATATTGGGAGCAGGATCCTTCATTTTAGGCAAATCACCTTAAGGGACTTTGGATTTAGCCAGTGTCTAGGAAAACTGTTAACCAGGAATTATACCAGAGGTAATATATATTGTAGGTGTACATGTACTGGAGTTGTATGTTTAAGGAAGTTTGATTTATTTGTTTGTGAGGTGATGTGAGAAAATGGGAGAAATACATTTTTGTGTGTGCTTGAATGGAGAGAGTTTATTTCCTTAGTGAGGACATGAGTGGTTTTGCTGTTGATTTTTATTCATGGGTGGCTTTTGTTGTTCAGTTTTACTTTTAAGAGTTGCTTGCAGGTTATGAGTAATTGAGAAAAGAGACAGAAATACTTACTTTATGAGAATATTCTTGAAATTTTGGATTTACATACTGTGGTTTGAGGCACATATGAATAAGTTTAGCTCAGAGTTGAAAAGGTAGTCATTTTTTTCTGCCTGCACTCACAACCCAGCCTATTCTTGTATCACAGAGAGTAAGACATTTTTGCAGTATCAGGAGAAACATCCCTGATGAGGCTATTACTCATTTCTTAAACTCCATTGGCAGGTGAAATAGGACATTCCTTTGGGTTGATTTAAGGGGCAATGACAATGCACAGTGGGAGCTGGGGCAGCAGCAGAGGAAGACCCTGAGTTGCAACTACAGCGAACTCACTACATTATGAGAACATAGGGCATTCTCCTTTTTAGATTCAAAGTAAGTAACAAGAGAACATTCTGTTTTGCTTGGTTTGAGATGCAGCATTAAGAGGGGGAAACACAAACATCTGTAATATGGAAACATGACTTTACATTTATTCATATGTTGGTGAGGCCTCAACATTTGGTCTACTCATGATTTGCAATTCATAGTAGAGAAGAACTAGGATCAACCAGCACATTCATATTCTTGATATCTGTGATCACTAGATAACCTTATTAAATAAAGGACTAACCCTGACAGTATAAACTATTCAGTTCAGTTGCTCATTTATGTTTGACCTCATGGATTGCAGCATGCCAGGCTTCCCTGGAGCATCACCTTCCCTTCCAGTATCACCAACTCCTGGAGCTTGCTCAGACTCATCAACTGCCTTTTGTTAAAGGCATTTATGTTTGTTTGTATGTTTTAAATTTATTGAAGTATAATTGATTTACACTGTTGTGTAAGGCACTTATGTTTTGATATGACCAGGGAGGGAACACAGCCCCACCCATCAAAAGAAAATCATCTTAAAGATTTACTGAGCATGGCCCTGCCCATTAAAACAAGACCGTTTCCCACTCAGTCAGTCTCTCCCATCAGGAAACTTCTGCAAGCCTCTTAACCTTATCCATCGAAGGGCAGACAGAATGAAAATGAGAATCACAGAAAACTAACCAAACTGATCACATGGACCACAGCCTTTTCTAACTCAATGAAACTATGAGCCATGCCATGTAGGGCCACCCAAGATGGATGGGTCATGGTGGAGAGGTCTGACAAAGGGTGGTCCACTGGAGAAAGGAATGGCAAACTGCTTTAGTATTCTTGCCTTCAGAACCCCATAAACAGTATGAAAAAGCAAAAAGATAGGACACTGAAAGATGAACTCCCCAGGTTTGTAGGGGCCCAGTATGCTACTGGAGAAAAGTAGAGAAATAACTCCAGAAAGAATGAAGAGATGGAGCCAAAGCAAAACAACACCCAGTTGTGGATGTGACTGGTGATGGACGTAAAGTCTGATGCTATAAAGAACAATATTGCATAGGAACCTGAAATGTTAGGCCCATGAAACAAGGCAAATTGGAAGTGGTCAAATCGGAGATGGTAAGAGTGAACATCGACATTTTAGGAATGAGTGAACTAAAATGGACTGGAATGGGTGAATTTAACTCAGATGACCATTATATCTATTACTGTGGACAAGAATCTCTTAGAAGAAATGGAGTAGCCCTCATAGTCAGCAAAAGAGTCCGAAATGCAGTACTTGGATGCAATCTCAAAAACGACAGAATGATCTCTGTTCATTTCCAAGGCAAACCATTCAGTATCACAGTAATCCAAGTCTATGCCCCAACCAATAATGCCGAAGAAGCTGAAGTTGAATGGGTCTATGAAGACCATCAAGACCTTCTAGTAACACCCAAAAAAGATGTCCTTTTCATTATAGGAGACTAGAATGCAGAAGTAGGAAGTGAAGAGAACCTGGAGTAACAGGCAAATTTGGCCTTGGAGTACCAAACAAAACAGGGCAAAGGCTAACAGAGTTTTGTCAAGAGAACACACTGGTCACAGCAAACACCCTCTTCCAACAACACAAGAGAAGACTCTACACATGGACATCACCAGGTGGTCCATACCAAAATCAGATTGATTATATTCTTTGCAGCCAAAGAGGGAGAAGCTCTATACAGTCAGCAAAAACAAGATCAGGAGCTGACTGTGGCTCAGATCGTGAACTCCTTATTGCCAAATTCAGACTTAAATGGAAGAAAGTAAGGAAAACCACTAGACCATTCAGGTATGACCTAAATCATATCCCTTACAATTAAACAATGGAAATGACAAATAGATTCAAGGGATTAGATCTGATACACAGAATGCCTGAAGAACTATGGATGGAGGCTTATGACATTGTTCAGGAGGTGGTGATCAAGACCATCCCCAAGAAAAAGAAATGCAAAACACCCAAATGGCTGTCCGAGGAGGCCTTAAAATAGCTGAGAAAAGAAGAGAAGCTAAAGGAAAAGAAGAAAAGGAAAGATATACCTGTTTGAAAGCAGAGTTCCAATGAATAGCAAGGAGAAATAAGAAACCTTCTTCACTGATCAATGCAAAGAAATAGAGGACAACAATAGAGGGGGAAGACTAGTGATCTCTTCAAGAAAATTAGAGATACCAAGGGAACATTTCATGCAAAGATGGGCACAATAAAGGACAGAAGTGGTATGGACCTATCAGAAGCAGAAGATATTAAGAAGAGGTGGCAAGAATATACAGAACTATATAAAAAGATAGATCATCATGACCCAGATAATCACGATTGTGTGATCACTCACCTAGAACCAGACATCCTGGAATGTGAAGTCAGGTGGGCCTTAGGAAGCATCATTATGAAGCTAGTGGAGGTGATGTAATTCCAGTTGAGCTATTTCAAATCCTCAAAGATGATGCTGTGAAAGTGCTGCACTCAATATGCCAGCAAATGTGGAAAACTCAGCAGTGACCACAGGACTGGAAAAGGTCAGTTTTCATTTCAATCCCAAAGAACGGCAATGCCAAAGAATGCTCAAACTACCACACAATTGCTCTCATCTCACACGCTCAAAATTCTCCAAGCCAGACTTCAACAGTACATGCACCAAGAACTTCCAGATGTTCAAGCTGGATTTGAAAAGGCAGAGGTACCAGAGATCAAATTGCCATCTGTTGGATCATCAAAAAAGCAAGAGAGTTCCAGAAAAACATCTGCTTTATTTATCCAAAGCCTTTAACTGTGGATCACAACAAACTGTTGAAAATTCTTAAAGAAATGGGAATACCAGAGCAACTTATCTGCCTCCAGAGAATTCTGTGTGCAGGTCAAGAAGCAACAGTTAGAACTGGACATGAAACAACTGATTGGTTCCAATTTGGGAATGGAGTACATCAAGGCTCTATATTGTCACTCTGCTTATTTAACTTATATGCAGAATACAACATGTGAAATGCTGTCTTGGATGAAGCACAAGCTGGAGTCAAGATTTCCCAGAGAAATATCAATAATCTCAGATATGCAGATGACACCATCCTTATGGCAGAAACTGAAGAGGAACTAAAGAGCCTCTTAATGAAAGTGAAAGATCAGAGTAGAAAACTTGGTTTAAAACTCGACATCCAGAAAACTAAAATCATGGCATCTGGTCCTATCACTTCATGGTCAACACTTTTGGAAACAGTGGAAACAGTGAGAGACTATATTTTTTGGGGGGACTCCAAAATCACTGCAGAAGGTGACTGCAACCATGAAATTAAAAGATGCTTGCTCTTGGAAGAAAAGCTATGACAAAACTAGATAGCATATTAAAAAGCAGAGACATTACTTTGTCAACAAAGGTCCATCTAGTCAAAGCTATGGTTTTTCCAGTAGTCATGTATGAATGTGAGAGTTGATTAAATAAAGTTGAGCATCATAATATTGATGTTTTTGAACTGTGGTGTTGGAGAAGACTCTCGAGAGTCCCTTGGACTGCAAGGAGATCAAACCAATCTATCCTAAAGGAAATCAGTCCAGAATATTCTTTGGAAGGACTGATACTGAAGCTGAAACCCCAATACTTTGGCCACCTGATGCAAAGAACTGACTTGTTTGAAAAGACCCTGATGCTGGGAAAGGCTGAAGGCAGGAGGAGAAGGGGACTTCAGGGGATTAGTTGGTAGGATGGCATCACCGACTCAATGGACATGAGTTTGAGTAAGCTCCAGGAGCTGTTAATGGAGAGGGAAGCCTGGTGTGCTGCAGTCCATGGGGTTGCAAAGAGTCAGACATGACTGAGTGATTGAATGAAATGAATATCAGTATGAACAAAACAATTGGCTAAAGAGCAAAATAATATTAGAAATCTCTCTGGTAGTGAATGTCATCCTGAGTATAGCTCATTGAAAGACTGCATGTGTGAAAATGCAAAAAGATGGCTGAGCCAGCTAGTGTTGGAATTTCAGCCTTTAAGTTACTTTGTTCTCATATACATGAATACCAAACACTTTGGGAAGCATTATAGACCTCAAGGAAAGCAAAATGTATGGAAATAAATAAGCAAACAGTAACTTTGGAAATGAAAAAATACTATCTTAACTGTAGGCTAATTATGACTTGATATATGGTATATCATCTATATGTAAGATATGAGTGTGTCAGGTTGGTTTATTTCTTTTCCCTTGTTCTTATCTCATTGCAATAAAACTTTGGAACAACAGACTACAGGGTTTAAAACAACAGACAAGTTACAGCTCAGTTCAGGTAAAGAAGACAGATCTTTTGTTAGACAGACAGCCCCAAGACATGGGAGCAGGCGACTCCAAAGGAGTCATTGTTGTGATAATCCCTCCTGGCTTCTCCCTTTTTATGCTTCCCATCTCCTTTTGGTTGTGCTCTGTGCAAAATAGGGCTTGTACCCACCACCAGTCAAGAAAAGGGATGCAAATGGGCATGTGCTCAAGGCTGATAGGCAATTCCAAGTTATATGACAACAGGTTCTATTGTGTATGTCTTCCCATAATTCAGTCTGTTATAATCAGATGTATATATGTGTAGAATATTTATGAACTTTAGAATATTTAATGGGCTTCTAGCTGCCTAAGGTTATTTGAGAAAACCTCTGTGGTTAGTTTATATCCACTGTGTCCTTAGGGCACTTGTGTAGGGGTTGGAAAAGCCTCGGTGGTTATTTTGTAGCATATCTGTGAGCTCTCCTGGGTGTATTGGGATGGGGTACAGAGATTAGCTTGCATCCTTTTCAGCTAGGCCACCCCTCATAGCTCATGCCTAATTTCCTACCTAACAAGTGGGCATGCATTTTTAAGTTTGAGATTCTTTTAAACTCAAAGATAGTCTAATAAGCAAAATCTCAAGAAAGTCCCACAGTAATAAGAAAAAGAAGTTTTCCAACAATTCAGCGTTCCTCACTGACATTAAGTGTTGTAGTGGGTACTTCAAGCATTTTGAATATGTTGCATCCTGTCAGGGCAGAGGATGCAGGTTGTGATGCCAGTATCCTTTCATATCAATCCACAATTTAGTCGAAGTCACAGTTCACCACTGTGCCTCTGACAGAAGCTCTCCTGTTCTACTTTTGACATGTCACTTAACTTGCTCCCCTAACAGGCTTTATTAAAAAGAAGAGTTTTTAAAACATAAACTAGCAAACTCTTTTTCTTATCAGAATTTGACCTCATATTACTTGGAGTTAGTCCTTGTTACTTTCCTGAGTGATTCATTTAAAGGACTCAATTTGTATTTTGCACTGTCTTTCAAGTAAATACACAGGACAAGAAAGATATTTAAGAATTTGAAAATTTCTTTGCTTTTTTTTTTTCAGCTGCACCTGTAGAATGTGGGATCTTAGTTCTCTGACCAGGGATAGAACCTGATACCCCTGCATTGGAAGTGTGGTAGACTTAACCACTGGACCACCAGGGAAGGTCCAGAAATCTAGATTTTATTGGTGTTTTTTTTTTTTTTAATTTATAATATATAGCAGTAATAGAGAATTGTGACAGGCTCTGATAATCTAAAAACATATAAGGTTTTATATGGTTTATTTTAGTAAGAATTTCCAAAAAGAAAGAGCTTACAAAATTATTTAATATATTTTTATTTAAATTCAGAAAACATCACAATGTTAACTGTGATCCATGCATTTAATAGGCAGAAAGAAGTGGCATAGATTTATTTTCAGTAAAAATTAGTAATAATTGATGAAAACACATCTTAAAACATTTTGAATGCGTGTCTTATCCTGGAAACAAATCTGTTACCTGAATATATTTAAAACATAAACTATTTAGAATCTAATGCTCCTAGTATGTAAATCTAGTATATCAACATTACAAATCAATAGAAAACTAATATCATGGGTAATGGTATAGATTCTTGTGTCTTCTGATAGAAATGACCTTAAAAATGATAATGTTGCAAATATATTCAATTTCTGAACTATTCTTTTAAATATGTTCATGCTAGAATCTACTTTGAACTGTGAGCAACAAAACCAGACTGTTGAGATAAACGAAGATGGTAATTACTTTAAAAATATATTGATGAAAAATAATCACTGAATTTAACTTTTGAGTTCTCTTTCAACTATTGAAATAGTGATTCTAAAGAATGCTAGATAATTGGGGTATATTTTACTTGCTGGGATATAAATGTGTTTTTCAATATGGCCTCTTTCTTTTTTTTTCAAAATGGGTGCTATTTATCTTTTTTCTTTTGGTTTCCATCTAAGAATGTTTTCTGAGATTCTCAGAGCACTTTATCATGATATCAATCTCTCTGTGTCTGCAGTATCCACAGGGAGACCATTCCCAGGTGGCAAACAAACATTCTAAGAACTTCATCTGAATTTAAATCTGATTTACTAGAATGAAAAAGCTTGGACAAAGGTGCAAAAGTACAATATTTTTCTTGTTACTTATCTTTTTTGTTCAAAAAAATTAACACATGCAAAAATATTAATTATTATCAGCTAAAAGGAAAATTATAATGAATTTCCCATTTTTAGGGTTTTTGGTATAGTTTCTGAAATATTAACAAAAAACTTTGGGTATAAATTATAAGAAAAATTCTAAAATTATTTTACTTTAGAGTTGAAGAATAAGCTTCTAAATGTGATTCATCTGTAGGTGATATTGTCACTTCTGATATTTTTTTCTTAGTAATTATGCATGAGTATGATTTTAAAATCAGAAAACAAACTGTGTTATTTTAAATGAGAAATCAATATGCAGGTCAAGAAGCAATAGTTAGAACTGGACATGGAACAACAGACTGGTTCCAAATCGGGAAAGGAGTACATCAAGGCTGTATATTGCCACCCAGCTATTTAACTTATATGCAGAATACATCATGCAAAATGATGGACTGGATGAAGCACAAACTGGAATCAAGATTGCCGGGAGAATATCAATAACCTCAGATATGCAGATGACACCACCCTTATGGCAGAAAGAGAACTAAAGAGCCTCTTGATGAAAGTGAAAGAGGAGAGTGAAAAAGTTGGCTTAAAACTCAACATTCAGAAAACTAAGATCATGGCATCTGGTTCCACAACTTCATGGCAAATAGATGCAGAAACAACGGAAACAGTGACAGGCTTTATTTTTTTGGGCTCTCAAATCACTGCAGATGGTAACTGCAGCCATGAAATTTAAAGATGCTTGCTCCTTGGATAAAAGTTATGACCAACCTAATCACTATGCAGTACACCTGAAACTAATATTGTAATTCAACTATATGTCAATTAAAAATTATTTTTTAAATAAAAGAAAGGATGAATTAAAAAAAACGTTATGACCAACCTAGAGAACATATTAAAAAGCAGAGACATTACTTTGCCATCAAAGGTCCATCTAGTCAAAGCTATGATTTTCCCAGTAGCCATGTATGGATGTGAGAGCTGGACTATAAAGAAAGCTGAGCACTGAAGAACAGATGCTTTTGAACTGTGGTGTTGGAGAAGACTCTAGAGAGTCCCTTGGACAGCAAGGAGATCCAACCAGTCCATCCTAAAGGAAATCAGTCCTGGGTGTTCATTGGAAGGATTGATGCTGAAGCTGAAACCCCAATACTTTGGTCACCTGATGCGAAGAGTTGACTCATTTGAAAAGACTCTGATGCTGGGAAAGATTGAAGATGGAAGAAGGGGACAACAGAGGATGAGATGGTTGGATGGCATCACCGATTCAATGGACATGAGTTTCAGTAAACCCTGGGAGTTGGTGATGGAGAGGGAAGCTTGTTGTGCTGCAGTCCATGGGGTTGCAAAGAGGGTCGCAAAGGGTTGGACACGACTGAGCGATTGAACTGACTGAAATGGTCGTGAACTACTGATTTGAATTAAAGAATGATACAGGAAATATATCCTTTGGTAGTTGTGTAAAGGGCACTTATAAACATACCTGCAGTTGATAAACACTGGACAGATATCACATATATAATTAACTTTCAATCATATTATAGCCTACTCTTTTTATTTATATAGCACAGAGAACCTATTGAGGCAAACATAATGAAAGTGAAAAATTTCTGAAAGGATTTATACAAGTTAAGCTTTAAACAAATTGTTTCATATTATGGAAAAATAAGTTTGTAGTAGAGGAAGACTATATGATTATGGCAATATCTATATAAGAAATTGAGAAAATTAGGATAGTGGTAAGTAATATTATGATAATTAAAATATCACAGTGGATGTTACATTTCAAGCAAGATATCAGACCATCTGACAATACTATGAAGATATGCAAAATAATCTTTGATCTTCTCACAACTGGAACAGGAAGCAAAGTAGACTACATTAGAACAGTTTTGTTTGTTTTTGTCTGTCATCTCAGATTCTAAGAGAAGTTTACTCCACAGTTATAACTAGAATATTCATTTATTAAAGGAAAACAAAATGTGCTTTTTTTTTCACAGCCATGGCATGGAATATGAACACAGTTCTGCTTTTGTGAGGATAACAGGCAGAGATTGGGATATAAAGGAAAATGAAAAAGACAGCTTAATAAGTGCTCAAATAGGGGAGTGTGCCAAGAGGAACCCTGGCCCAGAAGAAAAGTAGGAAGGTACCAGTGAAATTTTCTAGAGAAAAACATCAAAACTGAAACCTAAGGTAACCAGAGTTAAATTTCCAGGCATAGTAAAGGGCATAGGAGAAGCTCCAGACGTCAGACAGTGTGAAGATCTTCAGAAATTAAATGAACAAAATCAAACAAGTGATGAGATTGGCTTATAGGCTTGTGTGTGGAAGGATGAAGTCTTCCAATAGATGAGTCTGAAAAGAAAACTGGTTCAGAATGGTCTTATTTGCTTTGACATCTGTAGTCTCTTACCTTTTACTTATTTTGCTTGTTCTGGAATTTATGTGGTGAACTTTGTGATATAATCATCTGTTTCTTATTGTTTATCTTAAACTTTTCAAAAATCTTTTGGGAGATTTTCAAGCTTTTAGGACTTCTATCCTGTAATGAATATTATCATTTTTAAAATTTCTACTGTATTTAATTCTCTAAGTGCTTATTTTTCATTAAATATGCTGTAAATTTCTATACCTTTTACTTTATTTTTTTTTTACCAAAGTAACATATAAATGTTACAGTTTCCACTGTTTCCCCATCTATTTGCCCTGAAGAATTGGGACTGAATGCCATGATCTTAGTTTTCTGAATGTTGAGTTTTAAGCCAACTTTTTCACTCTCCTCTTTCACTTTCATCAAGAGGCTCTTTAGTTCTTCGCTTTCTGCCATAAGGGTGTTGTCATCAGCATATCTGAGGTTATTAATATTTCTCCTAGCAATCTTGATTCCAGTTTGTGCTTCATCCAACCCAGCATTTTGCTTTATATATTCTGCATATAAGTTAAATAAGCAGGGTGACAATATACAACCTTGACATACTTCTTTCCCAATTTGAACCAGTCTGTTGTTCCATGTCTAGTTCTAACTGTTGTTTCCTGACCTGTGTACAGATTTCTCAAGAGGCATGTCAGGTGGTCTGGTATTCCCATCTCTTGAAGAATTTTCCAGTTTACTGTGATCCACACAGTCAAAGGCTTTGACATAGTCAATAAAGCAGAAGTAGATGCTTTTTTCTGGAACTCTCTTGCTTTTTTGATGATCCAACGGATGCTGGCGATTTGATCTCTGGTTCCTCCGCCTTTTCTAAATCCAGCTTGAACATCTGGAAGTTCTTGGTGTACTATTGAAGCCTGGCTTGGAGAAAATTGAGCATTACTTTTCTAGCATGTGAGATGAGTGCAATTGTGTGGTAGTTTGAGCATTCTTTGGCGTAGCCTTCCTTTGGAATTGGAATGAAGACTGACCTTTTCCAGTCCTGTGGCCACTGCTGAGTTTTCCAAATTTGCTGGCATATTGAGTGCAGCATGTTCACAGCATCATCTTTTAAGATTTGAAATAGCTCAACTGGAATTTCATCACCTCCACTAGCTTTGTTCATAGTGATGCTATAGCAATACATAAAAAACTCAGGAGTGTGCCTGGCACACTAGACTTATAATCAAACTAATTTAAAGATATCAAAGTTTCTGATATATGGTTATGACTCAATGATTTTTAATTTTGATAGCTTACTTGCTTACTTTTAAAATTATTTGTATTTTGTTACATAGGCAGTTTATTTTAGGTCATTATCTGTTCAAGTAAAATATTTTTAAGTTCTGTGTCTATGTGTTTGTTCTTGTTTAGTTTGTTAATTTTTTTTAATTTGCTTGTTTTATTTTTATATCCCACAGAAGAGTGAAATCCTATAGTATTTCTTTTTCTGACTTCTTTCACTTAGCCCAGTACTTCTCAAGTTCCTTCCATGTTGTTGCAAATGGGAAGATTTAGTCATTTTATGGCTGAGTAGTATTCTATTATATGTATGTATGTCCATCCTAAAGTAAATCAGTCCTGAATATTCATTGGAGGGACTGATGCTGAAGCTGAAACTCCAATACTTTGGCCACCTGATGTGAAGAACTGACTCACTTTAAAAGACCCTGATACTGGGAAAGATTGAAGGCAGGAGGAGAAGGGGACAACAGAAGATGAGATAGTTGGATGGCATCACCAACTCAATGGACATGAGTTTGAGTAAACTCAGGGAGTTGGTGTTGAACAGGGAGGCCTGGCGTGCTGTAGTCCATGGGGTCGCAGAGTCGGACATGACTGAGCAACTGAACTGAACTGATGTGTATACATGTGTGTGTGTGTGTGTGTGTGTGTGTGTATAATAGCATCTGTTAGTGGACACTTAGGTGGTCTCCATATCTTGGCTATTGTAAATAATGCAACGATGAAGATATGGATGTATATAACTTTCTGGATTATTGTTTTTCATATTCTTTGGATAAATGCCCAGAAGTGAGATAGCTGGACCAGCTGGTAGTTCTACTCTTGATTTTTGGAAGAGTTTCCAATGTTTTTCCAAAGTCACTGTACCAATTTACATTCCCACCAACAGTGTATGAAGGTTCCATTTTCTCCACATCCTTGCCAATGCTTGTTATTTCCTGCCTTTTGGATAATAGCCGTTCTAACAGGTGTGAAGTGTTACTCTGGTTTTGCTTCATATTTTCCCAACAATTAATGATGTTGAACAGTTTTTTTTGGTGTACCTGTTGGCTATCCTTATGTGTTTTTTGGAAAACTGTCTATTCAGCTCCTCTGCCCCTCCCCCCCTTTTTATTGGACTGTTTGTTTTTCTGCTGTTGAATTGCATGTGTTTGTAACATATTTTGAATACTAACCACTTAGTTGATATATCATTTGCAAATATGCCCTCTCATTCAGTAGGTTGTCTTTGGGTTTTGTTGGTGATTCCCTCTGCTGTGCAGAAGCTTTTTACTTTGTTGTAGTCGCATATCACATCCTGTGCTGTGCTGTGGTCAGCCGCTCAGTCACGTGGGATGGTTGGAGATCCCATGGACTCTAGCTCAGTAGGCTCCTCGGTCCATGGAGTTTGCCAGGCAAGGATGATGGAGTGGGTGGCCATTTCCTTCTCCATGGGATCTTCCCGACCCAGGGACTGAATCCACAGCTCTTGCATCTCCTGCACTGGCAGGCAGATTCTTTACCACTGCACTGCCTGGGAAGCCATAAAACATCCTGTTATTATATTAATTCAGGGATGTTTATATTCATTGAGTATTGGAACAGATTATTCTTCAGACATGCCCACATCTTTCAAATATAATTTTGAAAGTTTGCTTCCAAATTTGAGTTATGAGTTGCATAGCTGATACCAATCTATGCATGGTGCTTCTATCAATACTAATCAGAACATCTTTCAGTTAGGCTTGATCTGTAAGTGACCACAACTCAATATTAATACATACTAAATTGAGTGTAACTGTCTTTTATTCTTTTTACTCATATGGCTAGGAAGTAATGGATGTTCCCTCTTCCCTTTGGGTAGATAGATAGATAGATAGATAGATAGCATATGCTCTTTCAATTATTTGTGAAGTTCTGTTTGATCAAAAGGAAATAACATTGTAATTTCCTAACTAGGTAAAGCAAAAGAACATTTTAAAAACAGATTTCTAAACATATTACTTAAATAGCTTCTTCCATGGGAGTCCTTGTCCATACATTGTTTCTCTTTTAGTTTTTCATATTTTTGTTTCTTAGGACTTGGCATATTTGTAAATATTTTGTTTATTGTTTGTAGCCTACATATACTGCTTCACTGATCATGTTTTATTGGTTATTGCCTAAATATTCCATTCTATTAATCAATATTGCATAACAATCATAGCCTTTTATTATTGTAGATTTATGACATTTTTACAGTACTGAAGGATTTATGAGTGTTAGTGATTTAGGAAAGTAGGCTGGTTGAGCATAACTATAAAACTCCCTTCAAGCCTACTCAGATACTAAAATGTATAACTTTTTAGGGTGATAGGCATATTTTTCTTGTTTGTTCAGTTACTTGATGACATATTTGCCTGTGTCCAGAACAGAGTAGATCTCAGTAAATAATTGCTGACTGAATGAATTAATCTTCTTATAAACAGAAGTCTTAGATACCCTTGAAACCTCATTTTGTAATAGATTTAGTCAATATACAGGGATGGAAATAGTTCACTTTGAGATAGTGGAGCTCAATATTTTACAAATTTTGTCATATAAGAATTTCATTTACAATCTCTTTAGATTAAATCTATCCCTTAACATAATGTTTAAGGGTGACATTTGTATAATAGCCTGCATGGAGTCCTTATTACAAGAAGTAGGAATATCTTTAAAAAAACTTTAAAACAGAAACTTTATTGATTCTTTATACTCATTCATATAATATCTCCTCCCTTCCCTTTAGAGAGAAAGACATTTTAGAGAGTTATGAACAAATGCCTTCTTAAGAACCTCTATTTCCATCATCATTTCAACCCATTATATTCTCTATTAAAGCTTTATTCTTCCATTGAGGAATACAAAGTTGAAAAACCTCCCATGTTACTAAATCCAATGTGTACTTTCGATCCTGTCTTATTCAATAACTAAAGAATATTTGACATATTTGTTCACCCTTTTTGTGCATGAAATACTTTTCTCTCTGTAATACCCTTCACTCTAATTTTCTTCTTAGCTCTCAAATGCTTATTCTCAATCTCTTCTCTTTTCCAATCCCATGTGACCTCTGCATGGAGTATATCAAGGCTTATTTGTAGATCTTTTTTTCTACTTTAACTCTCTTTCTCTAGGTATTATCATCCATTCCCAAGTCTGTACGTAGTAATGACATGCTAATTACTTCACCTTAATCTCTTCAGCTTTGGTGTCTCCCTCAAACTGTAGACCTTATGTACAATTGGCTCCTTGAACTCTCAGATCTTTCAAAAGCATTTTAAACTTAAAATACCTAAATTGAAACTCTTGAGTCTCCTTTCTCCCACCTCCAAACTTACACTTTCCCAAGATTTCATAGTTCAATTAATGGAACTAACTTCTATCTAGTTATCAAAGCCAGAAACATTAGAATTCCCTTGCGTACATTTAAAATTCTTAAAATTATTTTCAGTCCTCACTGACACCACTCAACTTCAAGCAACTATCATCTCTCCTCAGGACTGTCTGACTTCCTTTCATCTCCTCTTCTCCTCACTACCTCCCCATGACCATCATTCTTCATTTGTCAAAATATATGAATAAGAGTCATAAAAGTCATACTTTTACTTCAGTTCAGTTCAGTTCAGTCGCTCAGTTTTGTCCGACTCTTTGCGACCCCATGAACTGCAGCACACCAGGCCTCCCTGTCCATCACGAACTCCTGGAGTTCACCCAAACCCATGTCCATTGTGTCGGTGATGCCATCCAATCATCTCATCCTATGTCATCCCCTTCTCCTGCCCTCAGTCTTTCCCAGCATCAGGGTCTTTTCAAATTAGTCAGCTCTCCGCATCAGGTGGCCAAAGGATTGGAGTTTCAGCTTCAAAATCAGTCCTACCAAAGAACAACCAGGACTGATCTACTTTAGGATGGACTGGTTGGATCTCCTTGCAGTCCAAGGGACTCTCAAGAGTCTCCTCCAACACCACAGTTCAAAAGCATCAATTCTTCTGTGCTCAGCTTTCTTTATAGTCCTTTTACTTATTTTACTTATATTACTTTTACTTAAACTAATTCAATTCTTTATTATTCAGAAAAAATTCTAAACTTCTTGCCATGCCCTATGTTGCTTTGCATAATATGAAGTTCCTGTACTTCTCTGTCTTATGACTCTCCTTTTTGCTTTAATTTTTTTAGTTTCCAGTAATGTACAAATTCTTTAATATGTTACATCACTTATCCCAGTGACAAATTTATTCTTACTTTTTGAATTTCTGTTTAACATTCACTTCCATGGAATAGCCTCAAACAACCACACATTCCTGTCTTTCTCAGTTATGGTCCAATATTTACTTCTTTCTATCAGCTCATCCCATCATATATCAGTTAATTTTAATATCTATGAATGTACAAAATGTCTCAAATATTTTTCTATTTTAAAGTTTATTTACATCATTTACCAATGTGTAATAAGTATAGTTTAAACATTAAGCATATAAAATTCAGTGCAGTGTTTCTTCCCCCAAACACTTGTCCTCTAAAAATATATGATGCATTATTTTTAGTCCTAAAATATAATATTCTTTTTATGTAGCATTTGTTAGTTTTTGCCTTTCTAATGATTTAAATTATATAACTAGTTTTGGCTTCCATTTTGCACTAGCTAACAGAATTCAGAACAGAAGCTATGTTCATATATCTAGGTTATGTATTTATGTAATTATTTTATTTTGCTACTTTAAAACATTTCTATGTAATTAAATAAGATCTAGTGAGATGATAACATATCATTTTAATCTATATTGGCTTGCTAATATATATTTTGTATTTTAGTGTAATATAGTACATATATTTTCACTTTTGCAGATGAAAAGATTTCCATATGGTTTTCTGTGACTTTTTTTTTTTAACATAGTCTTTATCATTAGGAATAGTTTATAAAATGAAAGTCATATGTAAATGAGCTCTTATCTATCCTCTAAAATCATTTAGACTAGTTTTAATTGCTTATTTCCTTTTTATGTGTTTTCAACCTGGACTATACAATTTGAGGGAGGAGGTTATGTTGATTTTGACAAGTATTGTATCCTCAATTTATTTTACCTGGTACTTACTAGATGATCAGTGTTTATTAGATGAAAGAATAAATGGTAAAATTTTCACCTTAAAGCAATTATTGGGTCAAATATAAAACCAGTAAAATGTGTTGTTGCACATATATTTTTATTACTACCTCATGTTAAACAGCTGTTAAGATTTGAAATTTTGAGCAATCTTCACTTTCACAAAATCCAATCTTGCTAATTAGCTGAGGCAATGACAAATGGAACAATAGTGTTTGATTCAGCAACTCACTTACTTTTCTAAGATTTAAAATAAAATGTTTTATCTGACTTATCTAAGGTTATTGCCTTATTTTGTAAATGGCAGACATAGAAATAATCTGTTTCCTAATATGAAATCTAACATCCCTTTGGGGCTTCCCTGATAGCTCAGTTGGTAAAGAATCTGCCGGCAAAGGCAGAAGACCCAGTTTGATTCCAGGGTTGGGAAGATCTGCTGGAAAACGGATAGGCTACCCACTCTAGTATTCCTGGGCTTCTCTTGTGGTTCAGCTAGTAAAGAATCCGCCTACAATGTGGAAGACCTGGGTTCGATCCTCAGATTGGAAAGACCCCTTGGAGAAGGGAACAGCTATCCATTTCAGTATTCAGGCCTAGAGAATTCCATGGCCTATATAGTCCATGGGGTTAAAAAGAGTCAGACGTGACTGAGCAACTTTCACTAACATCCCTTTGAGCAAACTTCATTGGATTATAGGCCACATGACAGTATAATACATATTTAGAAGGTTCACTCTGCTTATGACACAATGACAAAACAGATGGCTGTTCTTAATTTTCTACTCTGGTTTGAAAGAAGCCCCATAATGAATTAAAAGTTAGGGAGTTTTGATAGTCATATTATCACTAGTGGGAAATAGTAAATAGAGTCATTAATTTAGTAAAGAGAGTCTTAAACAGCTAGTAAAGTATGGAATCAGGTATTCAAAATGGCATGATTTTTCATATTAAAAAAAAAAAAAGCCTCCAAAGGCAATGAAAAAGGAAAAGGGTCATTGTCAGAAGCCAAGATGTGCATTAGACTTCAACATGTATTTAGGCTAATTTATAAGATTTCCACTTTCTGCTCTATACTTCTATATTTTGCATTGTGTATTGGCTGGGTATGTGCAGTAACTTCGACCTCAGTTTTATTTTTTGGAAAAAAGTTTAAAAAGAAACATCTATAGGAAAAACCAACGAAGATTTCAACTGGGCAGTAATTGGTAAGAGGTAGAAACAAACTCTAAGAACACATACATAATAGTTTCTTTTCTCAAAAAGTAGAGAGAAATTAAGGTGTAAAATCCTTTATTTTTATGTAAGGGATAAAAAGTTAAAACATGTTGCCTTGAAAATGCATATTATTATTTTTATGTTTTAATTTGCTCCAAATACACTCCCAGAGTTACTGTCATATTATAATATTTTGATAAATGTGTACTCCTTGCCCCAATATTGTTAATGCTTTTTTCAGTGAAGAAAATTGGGACTGTATTTAAATATGTATATAACCAAGTTAAAAAATCCATAAAATCTATCACTAAAGAGCTACTTAATATTTAGACACATTTTAGTTAAAAATAGTACAAATTCTAGTTCCAGTTCTGATATTTAAAAAGCTTGGAAGTCTTCATTTCTATCCTTAAAATATGAAAAACTTGGACAGCTGAAAAGCAATATTTTTTGGACCCATAAGAGAATTTAGTGGGCAAGTAAGACTATCACCCCATATCTTGAGAGACAGACATATCCAGAAAATCAGACAGGATCTGCTTACCTAGAGCAGATGCCACTGGTGACATAAATCCAAGAGATACTTGGAGTAACAGAAACATTTGGCCTTGGAGGACGTGATGAAACAGGGCAAA
Organism: Dama dama; assembly: GCF_033118175.1. Classification (NCBI taxonomy): domain Eukaryota; kingdom Metazoa; phylum Chordata; class Mammalia; order Artiodactyla; family Cervidae; genus Dama; species Dama dama. Next base: position 61,132,592 of record NC_083692.1, on the reverse strand, counting down.
GGCTAACAGTTTTGCCAAGAAAACACACAGGTCATAGCAAACATTCTCTTCCAACAACACAAGAGAAGACTCTACACATGGACATCAAGAGATGGTTAATACCAAAATCAGATTGATTATATTCTTTGCAGCCAAACATGGAGAAGTTATACACAGTCAACAAAAACAAGATGGGGAACTGACAGTGGCTCAGATCATGAACTCCTCATTGACAAATTCAGGTTTAAATTGAAGAAACTAGGGAATACCACCAGACCATTCAGGCACGACCTAAATTAAATCCCTTACAATTATACAATGGAAGTGACAAATAGATTCAAGGGATTAGATCTGATAGACAAAGTGCCTGAGAACAATGGATGGAGGTTTGGGACATTGTATAGGAGGCAGTGATCAAGACCATCCCCAAGAAAAGGAAATGCAAAAAGGCCAAATGGTTGTTCGAGGAGACCTTACAAATAACTGAGAAAAGAAGAGAAGATAAAGGCAAAGAAGAAAAGGAAAGGTATGCCCATTTGAATTCAGAGTTCCAAAGAATAGCAAGGAGAGATAAGAAAGCCTTCCTCAGTGATCAATGCAAAGAAATAAAGGAAAACAATAGAATGGGGAAGACTAGAGATCTCTTCAAGAAAATTAAAGATACCAAAGGAACATTTCAGGCAAAGATGGGCACAAGAAAGGAAAGAAATGGTATCGACCTAACAGAAGCAGAAGATATTAAGAAGAGGTGACAAGAATACACAGAAGAACTATACAAAAAAGATCTTCATGACCCAGATAACCACAATGGTGTGAACACTCACCTAGAGCCAGACATCCTGGAATGTGAAGTCAGGTGGGCCTTAGGAAGCATCACTATGAACAAAGCTAGTGGAGGTAATGGAATTCCATTTGAGCTATTTCAAATCCTAAAAGATGATGCTGTGAAAGTGCTGAAGTCAATATGCCTGCAAATTTGGAAAACTCAGCAGTGGCCACAGGACTAGAAAAGGTCAGTTTTCATTACAATCCCAAAGAATGGCAATGCCAAAAATGTTCAACTACCACATAATTGTACTCATCTCACATGCTAGCAAAGAAATGCTCAAAATTCTCCAATCCAGGCTTCAACACTATGTGCACCAAGAACTTCTAGATGTTCAAGTTGGTTTTGAAAAAGGCAGAGGAACCAGAAATCAAATTGCCAACATCTGTTGGATCATCGAGAAAGCAAAAGAATTCCAGAAAAAGATCTACTTCTGCTTTATTGACTACACCAAAGCCTTTGACTGTGTGGATCACAACAAACTATGGAAAATTCTTAAAGAGATGGGAATACCAGAGCAGATGACCTGCCTCCTGAGAAATCTATATGCAAGTCAAGTAGCAACAGTTAGAACTGATCATGGAACAACAGAGAAGTTCCAAATTGGGAAAGGAGTATGTCAAGGCTGTATATTGTCACACTGCTTATTTAACTTATATGCAGAATACATCATGCAAAATACTGGGCTGGATGAAGCACAAGCTGGAATCAAGATTGCTGAAAGAAACATCAATAACCTCAGATATGCAGATGACCACCCGAAGAACTAAAGAGCCTCTTGATGAAAGTGAAAGGGGAGAGTGAAAAAGTCATCTTAAAACTCAACATTCAGAAAACTAAGATGGCATCTAGTCCAATCACTCTTTGGCAAATAGATGGGGAAATAGTGAGAGACTTTATTTTTGGGGGGCTCCAAAATCACTGTGGATAGTGACTGCAGCCATGAAATTAAAAGATTCTTGCTCCTTGGGAGAAAAGCTATGACCAATTTAGATAACATATTTAAAAGCAGAGACATTACTCTGCCAACAAAGGTCTGTCTAGTCAAGGCTATGGTTTGTAGCCATGTACTGATGTGAGAGTTGGACTATAAAGAAAGCTGAACACTGAAGAATTGATGTTTTTGAACTGTGATGTTTAATAAGACTCTTGAGGATCCCTTGGATTGCAAGGAGATCAAACCAGTCAATCCTAGAGGAAATCAGTCCTGAGTATTCATTGGAAGGACTGCTGCTAAAGATGAATCTCCAGTACTTTGGCCTCCTGATACAAAGAACTGACTCATTTGAAAAGTCCCTGATGCTGGGAAAGATTGAAGGCAGGAGGAGAAGGGAATGACAGAGGATGAGATGGTTGGATGGCATCATGGACTGGATGGACATAAGTTTGAGTAGGCTCCAGGAATTGGTGATGGACAGGGAAGCCTGGCCTGCTGCAGTCCATGGGGTCACAAAGAGTCGGACATGAGTGACTGAACTGAACTGAACTGAAATGGCAATTTTAATGATGTGCTCGAGGCCTAATGTAGACTATAATGGTAGTGAGAAACTTCCATAGACTTCAGTTTTGGGGTGGCCCCTACAGTCTCACAGGGTTTCCCAGGTGGTGCTAGTGGTAAAGAACCCCTCTGTCAATGTAGGAAACATAAGAGATGCAGATTCCATCCCTGGGTCTGGAAGATCCCCTGGGGGAGGGCATGGCAACCCACTCCTGTATTCTTGCCTAGGAGAGTCCCATGGACAAAGAAGCCTGGTGGGCTACAGTCCATAGGGTTGCAATGAGTTGGACATGACTGAAGTGACTTAGCATGCACGAACACAGTACACTCTCATAGGTTTTATTGAAAAAGCCTCAACAGATTCTCTTGGTGAAGATTCAAGAAATATCTTGGAGATGGAAAAAGATGCCATTGTTAAATATCCTGGAGACTTCTGCTTAACCAAAGACTAATGTCCAGCAGAAAAGACTGCTAGAGCCTTATCTCAACAGGAGGAAGGGACTCACTCCCACTTTACTCTCCTCTAGCCTTTTTGTCTTACTTAACAGGTGATACAGGGAACATAGTAAAGAGCTTCCAGGGCTTCAAGGAAATAGAATGAGAATACTGCAGTCACAGACGGAAATAGATAACAAAGGGGAGAAAACTACACAACTAGAGAAACATTTTAAAATATCAGCAAATGTGCTCTAATGGAAAGATTGTACAATATGCAAGAAAACTGGGTAATATGAAGAGAGAGATAGAAGGTCTAAGAAATGATAAAAATGACATGTTGGAAATCAGAAAACACTGCAGGAGAAATGAAAAAAATATCTTATGTGTAATCAGTAGACTTGACATAGATTAGAAAATAATTCCTGAGCTTAAAGAGAGGTCAATAGAAAAATTTCAAACTGAAATGTAAAGAGGAAAGAGAATGAAAAAAGAATAACAAAGAATTATAGATCAATTTCAAAATATGTAACAAACACAATATCAGAATGACAGAAAAACAATAGAAACTGAAACAGAAAAAATATTCAAATTAATAATGACATAAAACTTTCTAAAAGTAAAGAAGGATATAAAACCACAGATCCAGGAAGGTCGTAGTAGACAAAGTGTGTTAAATACCTAAGAATCCACACCTAAGCCTGTCATTCTTAAAAGAAGCCAGCGAGGAGTGGTATGGAATATTACCAATTAAAGAACAAGAAAAAGACTTACAGCATATTTCTCATGAGAAACAATGCAAGCAAGAAGAGATGGAATAACTTATTTAAATATTTTTTAAACACCAACTTTATACTGAGTGAAATTATTTCACATGATAAAGGAAAATATATATTTTTCTCAGATAAACAAAAGTGGTAGGAAGTCATGCCCAACAGACTTTCCCTGAAAAGAATGTTAAAAGAAGTTATTTAGACAGAAAGAAAATGATACAGGTCAGAAATTTGTATTTAGAAAGAGAGGGAATGCATTGGACAAGGAATAAATGAAAGTAGAATAAAATCTTTCCTTTTACCTTTTTTGTCTAAAAAAAATGACCAAAAGTTAGCTGTTTAATATAATGATAATGAGGATTTAATGGGTGATTATCACATATGGACAAGTGAAATGAATATAAACAATGTTGCAATTGATAAATGAGAGAAATCATGAAAACTTTGACATAAACGGTACAACATCTGAAGTGGTATAATGTTTATTGAAGATCAATTTAGATTGAAGTATATACTGTAAGGTTTAAGGAAACCACTAATTATTTGCAAAAGGAAGCATAATTGATATGATCAAAGGAATAAAATTGGATCATATAAAATACTCTTAAAATTAGAGAGGGTAGTAAAAGAGAGGGATAAAGAAAGAAGAAACAAGTAGAACAAATAGAAATCAGCTACAAATATGGTACATAATTAATCAAAATATATATCAGTAGTTATTTAAAATGGGATTGCTAAAACTATACCAATTGAGAGAGACTATTAGAGTAAATAAAAAAAAAGACAAGACCTCAATTGAATGTCATCCAAAAGAAATGCAATTTTAACTTAAAAACAGAAATAAAAGTAAAGTGGTAAAGAAAGATATGCCATGCTGCTGCTGCTAAATCACTTCAGTCGTGTCTGACTCTGTGCAACCTCATCCCTGGGATTCTCCAGGCAAGAACACTGGAGTGGGTTGCCATTTCCTTCTCCAATGCATAAAAGTAAAAAGTGAAAGTGAAGTCACTCAGTCGTGTCCGACTCTTTGCGACCCCATGGACTGCAGCCTACCAGGCTCCTCCATCCATGGGATTTTCCAGGCAAGAGTACTGGAGTGGGGTGTCATTGCCTTCTCCGATGCCATGCTATCAGTAATCAAAAGAAAGTTGGAGTAGTAGCTATATTAATTTCAAGAAAAGTAGACTTTAGAACAAGGAATATTATCAGAGCTAAAGAGAAGCCTTAAATAAAGGGGTCAATTCTCAAAAAAGAAATAACAACCTTTCATGTACATAAATATAATAACCATACCTCAAAATATATGAAACTAAATTGACAGAACTGAAAGGAGAGCACAAATCCACTATTACAGTTGGAGACTCCAAAGCTCTTCTATCAGCAATTGATAGATCAAGCAAGAAGAAAATTAGTAAGGATATAAGAAGCATTAATAACACTATCATTAATGTGATCTAAATGATATTTATAGAATACTTCCTCAAATAAGAGCATAATACAATAGTATTAAGCTCACTTAGAAGATTCGCCATGACAGATCACAGTTTAGGCCATAACACCATGTAAAGTCAACTCAAGGATACTGAAATTTCCTTGAAAATCTAAAAAAGAAAATCTATTCAACATATAGCATTGGGGCAGATGAACATCCATTTATAAAAAATGAACCTAGATGCAGATATACCTTTCATAAAAATTAACTCAAAACAAATTGTAGACCCAAATATAAAACCAAAATCGTGAAACTTCTAGGACATCTTGGGTTGATTGATGAGATTTCAGACACAATATAAAAAAATGGTTCATGAAAGAAAAAAAAACTGATAAAGTGGACTTTATTAAAATGAATTCATGTACTCTGAAAGATATTGGATTATTGCCTTCTTATTGTCAAATTCTGAGTGCTTTTTATATTTGGATACAGGTACATTATCAGATATGTATTTTGCAAGCATTTTCTCCAAGTCCTTGTTTTGTCTATTCAGTCTCTTCACAGTGTCATAGTGAAATAGGCAATTTTTTTTCACTCTCTTGTTGTTTTCCTTTTCATTGCTCTATTATCCAATTTAGAAAAGTGTTTGGAACATACTAGAAATCCACATTGTTGTTGTAACTGTTCAGTCTCTAAGTCATGTCTGACTCTTTACAATCCATGGACTGCAACACTCCAGGCTTCCCTTCATACACTATCTCCTGGAGTTTGCTCAAACTCATGTCCATTGAGTCAGTAATGCCATCGAACCATCTCATCCTCTGTCGCTCCCTTCTCTTCCTGCCTTCAGTCTTTCCCAGCATCAGGATATTTTCCAATGAGTCAGCTCTTCACATTGTATGGCCAAAGTATTGGAGTTTCAGCATCAGTCCTTCCAATGAATATTCAGGGTTGATTTCCTTTATGATTGACTGGTTGGATCTCCTTGCAGTCCAAGGGATTCTCAAGAGTGTTCTCTAGCACCATAGTTCAAAAGCATCAATTCTTCGGTGCTCAGCCTTTTTATGGCCCAACTCTCACAAATATACATGACTACTGGAAAAACCATAGCTTTGACTATATGGACTTTGTTGGCAAAGTGAAATCTCTGCTTTGTAATATGCTGCCTAGGTTTGTCATAGTTTTCTTCCAAGTAGCAAGTATCTTTTAATTTTATGGCTGCAGTCACTATCTGCAGTGATTTTGGAGCCCAAGAAAATAAAATCTGTCACTGTTTCCATTGTTTCCCTATCTATTTGCCGTGAAGAAATGGGATTGGATGCCATGGTCTTCATTTTTTGAATGTTGAGTTTTAAGCCAGCTTTCTCACTCTCCTCTTTCATCTTCATCAAGAGGCTCTTTAGTTCCTCTTCACTTTCTTCCATAAGGGTGGTGTCATCTGCATATCTGAGGTTATTGGTATTTCTCCCGGCAATCTTGATTCCAGCTTGTGCTTCATCCAGCCCAGCATTTCACATAATGTACTCTGCATAAAGTTAAATAAGCAGGGTCACAATATACAGCCTTGGTGTACTCCTTTCCCAACTTGGGACCAGTCTGTTATTTCATGTCCAATTCTAAATGTTGCTTCTTTACCTGCATACAGGTTTCTCAGGAGGCAGGTAAGGTGGTTTGATATTCCCATTTCTTGAAGAATTTTCCAGTTTGTTGTGATCCACACAGTCAGAGGTTTGAGTGTAGAAAATGAAGAAGAAGTAGATGTTTTTCTGGAATTCTCTAGCTTTTTCTATGATGCAACAGATGTTGGCAATTTGATCTTTGGTTCCTCTACCTTTTCTAAATCCAGCTTGTATATCTGCAAGTTCTCAGTTCACATACTATTGAAGCCTAGCTAGAAGGATTTTGAGCATTACTTTGCTAGCATGTGAAATGAGTGCAACTGTGCAGTACTTTGAACATTCTTTGGAATTGCCCTTTGGAATTGGATGAATCTTACTATATGTGAATGAATACTTAATTAGTTAAACTAATGTAGAGGCTCAGATCCAGTATTGATACAATGGGCTTAATTGGTCTCAGCCCCTTTTCTGTAGCTGCTACCAATTTTCCAAGCATCGGGCAAGCGTTTTAATTCAGGCAACTGGAGAAGCAGGTGACTTGATTGCTGATGGCATAGGAATAGACTCATACCTTTTAAATTTTACAGTGCTTGTTTCTAGGGGATTGGTGAGACTGGGGATAAATTTGAAGGGATAGATATAAGAGAAATGGTGTTAGATGGTGCTGCATAGTAGGTCACAATGAATAAATGTTTATGCTTATTATATAACTGACAAATTGCTCACTTTGCATTTTAGACATAGAATAGCATGCTCTTATGGCATTATTGTGGAGATTTACCCAGATCTGTGTATGATTTAGAACCTGCCATTTTCTGAAAATGATGTGGGAGTTCAGAAACAGGTTGACACAGATAAAGTTATATGCCAAAATCTAAGGGAAATTTGGAGGTGGCTTAACTGATAAGTACTGAGATTTAGTTTAAACTCTATCCTGATACCGTGGAGAGAATTCTGGGCAAGCATTTTTAAGTCCTTTACAGTTGCATTTGATATACAATAGCTTATTACAAAAATACAAGTCTGAAAGAGTAGGGTTGCTAAGGTTAATCCAGAGGGGTTTAATTTGGGGAATTTATAATGCCTGTTAGACTAGTTTGCAGTGGTATTTTGGCTTTATAAATAAAGCATTCTTCCATGAATGGGATGGAAGCTATACTTGGAACTTACAACTCAATGTGTAGTTGTTTATCACTAGACCATTTAGGTAGTAGTTTAAAAGGTTTATTATTAGTGTGTAATTATTTTAGAGATTTCTTAAATAGCTAAGTAATACAAGTCATATGTATTCCTCCAGAGTGGAAGTCAAAAAAAAAGATCAAATTGGAATGCATGTGGGTCAGCATGCTATAAGTGTGTTAGCAAATACATTAACTATAATCACATCTTATAGAATGCAGTTAAGACTTAGTCTTAACATTTTAAACAAAAAATCCCTTTGTTATATACAGAGAAGATAAAGTAGTAGAAATATAAGTGGATGATGTAGGGAGGCCAATTAGGATGTTATTGCAATTGTCCAGGTGAGATATGTGGGGTGCTTCTATGAAGATGGAGTTAATAAATATGAGTACAATTAGATAGCTTTGAGAATATTAGTAGAACTGGTTAGACTTCATTCTGATTACCTTAGGCATGGAGTGGAGAAAGGAAGGTGTTATGGATGTCAGTCTTCTAATTAAAGCAATTGAATTAATGGTGGTGATTTTCATGAAGAAAGGGATCTAATGAATACAGGATTATGTGTGTGTATAAGCTTACAAATTCAATTTTGAATCTGAGTATGAGATATTTGTGAGACATTTCATTAGAACAACAAATATGTAGCTGAATATAAGGTTTGCAATTGTGAGGTATTGTCTAGATTGAAGATATAAATTTGAAAGTCATCCTGTTTATGGAGTCAGGGCAGGGGAGTCAATGTGATCTATAAAAAATGATCAGAAAATGACCTAAGATCCATTACCTAGAACTGAGGTCAATATTTTTTTTTTTCTGTGACAAGCCATCGATAGAGGAAATACTTCAGATTTAGTAAGCTCTATGTTCTCTGTGAAAACTATACACTTTGCCATTGTTGTGCAAAACTGTTCATAGACAATACGTAAATGAATGAGCATGGCTGTGATTTGATAAAACTTTATTTAAAAAATCAGGAAGAAAGCTGGATTTCTTTTTTAATTGGAATAGAAATACTTTACAGTGTTGTGTTATTTTATGTTGTGCAGTGAGGTGAATCAACTATACGTATACATGTAACCCCTCCTTCTTTAACCTCCCTTCCTCCTAGCTCCATCCTACTCACCTAGGTCATCCAGAGAGCACAGAACTGAGCTTACTGTGCTTTAGGTTCCCACCAACTGTTTCCCACATAGTAGTGTACATATTTCAATCCTAATCTCCCAGTTTACCCCACCTTCCCTTTCCTCCCCTGTGTCCACATACCCATTTTCTACATATGCATCTCATTCCTGCCCTGGAAAAAGGTTCATCTGTATCATTTTTCTAGATTCCACATATATGGATTTATATACAATATTTGTTTTTCTGACTTACTTCCCTATGAATGACAGACTCTAGGTCCATACACATCTCTACAAATGACCCAATTCCATTCCTTTTTATGGCAATAAAAAGTAATATTCTATTGTATGTATGACCACATCTTCTTATCCACCCATCAGTCATTGGACGTTTAGTTTGTTTCAATGTCCCGGCTTGAGCAAACTCCAGGAGACTGTGGAGGACAGGGAAGCCTGCATGCTATAGTCCATGGCATCACAAAGAGTCAGACATAACTTGTGACTGAACGACAATGAACAGCATGTCCTGGTTATAGTAGATAGTGCTGCAATGAACACTGGGGGTATATGTGTCCTTTTGGCATATACCTTGAGAAAATCATAACTCAAGAAGACACACATACCCTAATGTTCACTGCAGAACTATTCACAATAGAAAGCTGGATTTAACTCATGGGCCATAGTTTGTAGACCTGTGAACTAGGGCCCTTAATCTAAACATAAGGTAAGTGAAAATGAATTGACAAAGTAGAAAAAGAAGTGAGAGGATGTAGAAAAAGATTGAGATTTGCATGTTACAACTTCAATTCTAAAATAAAGAAAAAATTATCAATTTAAAAAATCCCTTTGGATTTACCCACATGGTAGTCACTGACCACCCAGTTAAACTTTATTCTAATGGGGAGTGAAGAATTGCAATGGTTTGAAGAGAGAGTAGGAAAGGGAGGAATGGACACTATAAATACATATAAATCTTTTATGAAAATTAAATGTGAAGAGAAGGATAGAGATAAAATATACCTGGAAAGGGAAACGTTTTCTGAATATGGATATAAAATGGTTATAAAATGGACAGATACCTTATTTATATCACGATTCAATATAATCCTATGTTTGTACTCCTTAGTTCAAGCTCCTCACTTCATTTTATGCTCACCCATTAAAAACAGAAGCTTTGGCACTTGGTTTTTAACATTTACAAATTGCATTATCAACGTTTAACAGAAATCTCTTTCCCAAGCTCTATCCATCATTAGGGAACTAAGACCATCTTATGAATATACTTCTTTAGAACATGAGTGTGAGGTGAAATCATTTCTTCCACTGCCTGTATACCCTACCAGTGACAGAAGTGTATAACAAAACAAAAGTAAAGGAATTTAATGACATCCATATTATGGTAATTATAAGTAAATGAATCATCAGCTGATATCTCTTGAAATTCAGAAACCCATTTAAACTTGTCTTAATCTTCAAGAATCTTGAGGTCTCCTTGTAATTTCTATGAAATTATCTATGATTAACATGGCTATGTTGTCCACTGACACCAACCCTGCTCTCTCCCAGCCTGTGGAAATAAGCAGCAGCTGCTTCACTGTTTTCCACGATTCCTTGCACCAATAGCTTTATGATTGTAATAGTTTTCTGGGTATAATGACCTCCCACTGTCTCCCTTTATTTGACCTTAATACATTTCCTTTTTCTTTTCGTTGATCCCTGATTCTCTGAGGTTAACAATCTTACTTTTCCAAAGGTCTCAAGACAGAAGTGCTTTTTGAGAACTTTTCTAACAAATGTGGTTTTCTTTCTCCCTAATAGATAGGGTGTAAGAGTATAATAATATCTGTAACTCATTACATTGTGTACATTATGCTCTAGAAAGGATTGAGCATAGGATTTACCATAAGGGCTTCTCACAGCCAGATTTCGACTTTAGTTAAAAGGCAATCAAAATGTCTTTTTAAATTTATCTCTTTAAATTAAAAATATAACTTAAATAAATGCTTAAATATGAACCTGCAGAAGATTTTGATGCAAATTAATTTTTTAAAGTCACTGTTTTACTTCCCTCTAATGTAAAACTCCAAATCTATAAATGCTTATATGCCATCACAGGCCAGGAGAGGGCAGCAGAAAGCTGGAATTAATAGGAAAGAAGTGAAGACTTGAAGGACCTGGGAAACCACGTAGAATATGGGAGAACATATGTTGGGGAAAGTGGGTGAGAGTCTGTAACTCCAACTAAGAAGCAAAGCTGTTGGCCCACTCTACTAGGTACTTAAAAAGACCTTTTGAAGGTCTAAGCTATGCATAAACCCAAAATAGAGAGACACCAAATGAAGAAGGAAGATAATAACCCTTATAATAATTTGTAAGTTTTGTAATAATTTGTAATATCTCTTGAAAGAATGTGTTTATGAAGGTTTTCAGTACTGATATATTTTCTAAGAAACAGCAACTCATTTGAAGTTATTGGTGTTTAAGTTGTCTTTTATTAGAAGGAAAAGACATTCCCTCGACTCACCATAAACTTTCCATCACTAGTTAAATGTTTCAGATGTTCTTGCCAAAGGACAATGACCAGCCAAGTTTGCTTCAGCATCTTTTTTGTTATGACTTACACTGTCAAGAAATTAGAAGACACTAGCTCCTTGGAAGGAAATCTATGGCAAACCTAGACACTGTACTAAGAAACAGAGGCATCCCTTTGCCAACAAAGGTCCATATAGTCAAAGCTATGGCTTTTCCAATAGTCATGTATAGTTGTGAGAGTTGGACCATAAATAAGGCTGAGGGCCAAACAATTAATGCTTTTAAACTGTGGTACTGAAGAAGACTCTTGAGAGTCTCTTGGACAGCAAGGAGATCAAACCATTGCATCCTAAAGGAAATCAACACTGAATATTCATTGGAAGGATTGATGCTGAAGTTGAAGCTCCAATACTTTGGCCACCTGATGCAAAGAACCAACACATTGGAGAGGACCCTGACACTGGAAAAGACTGAGGGCAGGAGGAGAAGAGAGTGGCAGAGGATGAGATGATTGGAGAGCATCATGGACTCAATGGACATGAATTTGAGCAAACTCCAGCAGATAGTGGACAACAGGGAAGCCTGGCATGCTGCAGTCCATGGGATCACAAAGAGCTGGACCTGACTTAGTGACTGAACAACAACAGCACTGTCATATTTTGTTCTCTTGTTTAATATTAGATATATCCTTTTAGACACATCAGGTACATATTGCTTGTTATTCTATCATTTCATATACTTAATTTCTTTAAACAAGTAAAAAATACTTTAACCTGGTGTATTGCCACATACAGAATCACAAGAATAAATAGCTGTGTGCTTTAAGTGATTTGAACTATTTGTAAACAAATACCTTTTTATTGTAAATACAGCATAGGAAAATAGTCATCTCAGACTATGACTAGTTTTTGTTATACAGTGAGAGCATATGGTCAAAAGATAGCATTTATTTTACTAATAAAAATGGTTTAAGAAGAAAACAATGTTGTTTTTGACAGACTTTTTTTGTAGAGCAGCTGACATTAAACACTTAATTAGAAAGTTTTTAAATTGTTTTATATATATCCTGCCATAAAGGTAATTAGGAAAAGCATCAGTTAATTATAATATTTTTCTTAAAAGCATTAGTTGATTCATAGGTGGAAGGAAAGTAAGGAAATATTATGTTCAATCTCAGAAAAAATAAAAAAAATAAGTACAGAGTTGACATAGTACATAATGCAAATGTAAGAGAGTCTATATATATAAAAGTCTATGCTATGAATGTGAAACAGTTGAGATATTCTACTAAAAGGCAAAAAAAAAATTCAGTACTCCTTGCTTACCTTGTACATCAGAATAGGGATATCAATGAGGTGGATCAGAATGGTGTGCAAAATTTCTTCAGAATAAATTATGACAAAGCTAGACAAGAATTTATATAGGTCTGAGGAAAGATAATAAATATATACATATATACATAGACATATATTCTTACCTTTGTTAGATGAAAGCAAACTTATTCTGGTTATCTTTACTAAGAGATCATGTGTGTGTGTGTGTGTGTGCACGTTTGCATAATTAACAGTTGCATACCAGATATCAGGGCTATGTTGATTTGCTCCAATAAAGAAACTGTATATGGCAAAGGAACTTTAAATAGAGTCAAATCATGATTAACTTTATAGGAATCCACTGTCATTCTGCAGTATTCAGCTGCCTTCTTCACAGTTAAAGGTGCTGTGGTAGGACTCACCCTCCTTTTCTCCGTAAGACTTGGATGGTGGCAAACAACTTGACCAATTTTCTAAAGGGTTAGTTTTGGTGTGGGTTCACTATTTTTATGAACAAAAATAGTTACAGTGACTTTTCCATTGGTAAATTCTACCATAAAATCTCCTAGGTTCTATAAGCCAGGGGCTTCCCAGGTGCCTCAGTGCTAAAGAATCACCTGCCTAGCTGGAGACACAGGTTCAATCCCTGGGTTGGGAAGTTCCCCTGGAGAAGCAAATGGCAACCTACTACAGTATTCTTGCCTGGAAAATCCCAGGGACAGAGAAGTCTGGCAGGTTACAGTCCATAGGGTTGCAAAGAGTCAGATATGACAGACATTAAAACAACAATGATAACAATCAATAAGCCAGAGAACCAGCAAGATGATTATTCTAGTTTTTAAATAGATACATGGTAACTGTGCATTCTAGAACTGAGAAAATAGCCATAGTTGTATTTGGAATCTCTCTGCGCCTACCATGAGGTGAACCTAAGCCAAAAAACTTCATTAATAAACTGAACCCACTGGTGCCCACTTGAATGGCAAACTAAAAATCACATCATGTTCTAAGGGGTTAATATCAGTTCAGAGCCTAGTCCAATAGTTTCTGAAAAGTCCGGGAATTTCCCTTTTCTTCATGCACAGTCATCCTGCATGATTACATGTGTGGTGATTCAAGTTCTCAGTTTGCAGAAACCAAACAAATGTTATAAGCAGATAGCATTTGGGATTCCTGGAGAATGAGAACCAGGCATGGCTTTCTTGACATAAGAGAAGCCATTTTAGCCTAGGTTATTCTGTGATCTAAGTCTAGCCATGGTGTTTTTCCTTGAAGAGGACCCAGTGGTTAATGATCTTAAGGGAACAAAGGAAGGCAAAACAAAGAAAAGGCAATCATGAAACAACAGTTTAGCAATAAAACAGTCTGAGTTTCTTCTCAAGATATATAACGATATGATACATACTTTTGAGTTCTGTAGGAAATAATTTGGCCCCCACCCATGTGGAGGATGGTAATTACATGCTGAGACCCCAGACTGGTCAGAACCTAAGGAATAATGATATTGAGCTTTTCTGACCCGCCTGACTTCAGTCAACTAAGGCTCAGACTCTGTTGACCTTTGTTCCAATTCTATGCTGAATTCTACTCTACTCAAGTCCCCTCATGAATACAAATGTACTCTTAGCATAAAACTTCCCCAGTTTTGCTCTTCAGGGAGATATTGCCTTGGGAGAGATCTCTATTGTTCTCTGGAAGTAACAAATCTTTCCTTCTTACACACTTTGACTTGGTTGTGTCATTTGGCTCAATACCCACCAAGAAGCAAATTGAGTTTTTGTGTCACAATGCCTCTATAAAGATTTTTTTTTTCATTTACACTGCAAATAAAATGCTAGTAAACTACATAAGATGTTAGCTATTTCAACCCAAGAAACATGAACCATTGTGAATGCTGCTCTGACCCTGCTGCTCATTATAGTACCCACAACCATCCTGTTTGACTTGACTGCATGTGTGGGCTAGACCTTGCAGGACTTCCATCTGATTTCACCAGAGGTTCCTTACATGAAAGATGCTTGACCCTAATCCTTGTCTCAGTCTGACTATCAAACTCACTGCTTTGCTTTCCAGACGCTACTTAGATACCTTCATTCCCCATGTACCTCTGCTGCTGCTGCTGCTGCTGCGTCACTTCAGTCGTGTCCAACTCTGTGCAACCCCATAGATGGCAGCCCATCAGGCTCCCCTGTCCCTGGGATTCTCCAGGCAAGAACACTGGAGTGGGCTGCCATTTCCTTCTCCAATGCATGAAAGTGAAAAGTGAAACCACAGCCTACCAGGCTCCTCCATCTATGAGATTTTCCAGGCAACTACTTTCTAGCAAATGTTGAGAAGGAAACAGGTTTAGTGATGGCTCAGCTCTCATTCCTCAATTCACATTAGGCTAAATTCTCATTCCTCTCTTTGTCACTTCCCAAATCTGTATGGCTCCCAGAGTGAACTAAAAAACTCTATTCTGTCTCTGCTTCCCAAAAGATAGCTTTGCCCAGGTAAAATCCAGATTGTCCAACTCTTGCCCAGTGGCCAGAATCAGAAAACACCAAGGGAAAAGTGCTGCAGAATGTCAGTTCATCTCTTCATAGTTCTCTCCTGTGGGAAATCTCATTTCCTTTATTCCAGGTTGATTCATTAGCTCCCTAAAGCCTATAAAGACACATATTTGTATATATATTTACCCATTTTAGTTGCTCTCAAAAGGAGCATCAGTGTACCACAAACTACTCCATCATACCTGGAAGCAAAAGTTATACTTATTATTTAAAGTAAATGAAATAGTTGTTATTAGTTGATTAAATTTTAACAGGGGTGTTTTTCGAATAGCAATTCCTATGCCCTAAATTTCTTCCCCTATTGCTTTATAAAAAAGTAATCTTACAGATTAAAATTAGGCCATCCTGCTTTATTTTATAGTTGGGTGCTTAAAGAGTTTGCTTTCATCTTTGTAATTGATACGTTTTTACCTGTTTTGTTTTTTCCCCTCTAGCAATTATAATCACTCTCTGTGCACAGATTCAGATCTCTTGCTTTGGATATTTTAGAAACTTACTTCTCTGTCATTCTTACTTCTGGTTGCCTGTATTTAGGCAAAATTGTTAAATTTTAAATTTCACTTATATATCTCCTTAAATTTTTTTTTTTTTTCATTTCTCTAGTCCTTAACTTTGAATTTTGAGAAGAATTTCTCAACTCTTCTTCTATGTCAGTAATATACTTTACTAAAAGTTTAATTCTGCACTTAGGATTTAATTTTCTTAAATCATTTTTTGATTTGAAATACTTATTTATCATATATAATCATATTTAAACCTCAGCTCACCTTTTGTTATGACTTTGATTATCTTTCATGAATCCCATGTCACTAAGTTAAGATGCTCAACATCACTCATTATCAGAGAAATGCAAATCAAAACCACAGTGAGGTACCATTACACGCCAGTCAGGATGGCTGCTATTCAAACGTCTATAAGCAATAAATGCTGGAGAGGGTGTGGAGAAAAGGGAACCCTCTTACACTGTTGGTGGGAATGCAAACTAGTACAGCCACTATGGAGAGCAGTGTGGAGATTCCTTAAAAAACTGGAAATAGGACTGCCATATGACCCAGCAATCCCACTTCTGGGCATACACACTGAGGAAACTAGATCTGAAAGAGACGCGTGTACCCCAGTGTTCATCGCAGCACTGTTTATAATAGCCAGGACATGGAAGCAACCTAGATGTGCATCAGCAGGCAAATGGATAAGGAAGCTGTGGTACATATACACCATGGAATATTACTCAGCCATTAAAAAGAATTCATTTGAATCAGTTCTAATGAGATGGATGAAACTGGAGCCCATTATACAGAGTGAAGTAAGCCAGAAAGATAAAGACCAATAAAGCATACTAATGCATATATATGGAATTTAAAAAGATGGTAACGATAACCCTATATGCAAAACAGAAAAAGAGACACAGATGTACAGAACAGACTTTTGGACTCTGTGGGAGAAGGCGAGGGTGGGATGTTCAGAGAGAACAGCATTGAAACAAATATACTATCAAGGGTGAAAAAGATCACCAGCCCAGTTGGATGCATGAGACAAGTGCTCAGGGCTGGTGCACTGGGAAGACCCAGAGGGATGGGATAGGGAGGGAACCGGGAGGAGGGATCGGGATGGGGAACACATGTAAATCCATGGCTGATTCATGTCAATGTATGGCAAAAACCACTATAATATTGTAAAGTAATTAGCCTCCAACTAATAAAAATAAATGAAAAAAAAAAAAAAGAATTTCAAAGAGTTTTTGAAAAGTTGTTCTTTTAGTTAACTGTTTTATCTCAGTTAAGATCTTCCACTGAGGCTTTAGGAAACCATTTCATTTTTCATGCCCTTTAGTGAGTTTTTAACAATAAAATCTTAGATTTTTGTTTTACTTAATCAGTCTGTGATGAAAAGAGATTTATCTAGGCCAGGATTTTTCCAATTGGTGATTTGCCATTCTTATTTTACATGTTTAAGTTAGATAAAAATATTTATTAAAACTAAAATTAAAGTGTCAAGTGATATTACAAAGTTCTATCAAATACTCCCTGCCTAGCAGGCATTCATCTAGTATAACTTTACCGAAATGAGTTGAAATGGGCTATTGTTTAATTTCCATTCCTGATTCTAGGACACTAAACTGGAAGGATATTTAAAAAAAAAAAGAAAGTTATTAGCATGAATGCTACCAGGGCTCTTCCTGTTTTTATGCTATACTGAGTGCTTAATTTATGTGAACAAGAAATGCCAGGTAACTTTTTGCTAGCAGTAGTAACTGCCCTTCTCTTCAGCTATCTCCCAACGCAACTCAGGCATTGACTGCCTCCCACATTTGGTGTCTGTTTTTCCAGAAAAACAATCTATAAATGCCTATAGAAATTGTAAATTGATGGACTACCTCAAAAACCTTTCTTATATAAGATACAGCATTCGTAAGTTTACCGTCTCGTTTTCTGGTTGTTATATGGCTGGTTTGCTGAACAAAAGTTTTCTTACTTTTTTTTTTTTTTTCAGAAAGATTGCGTTTTAGGTTGACTAGTGGCCAATAGTTAGATTGTAATTTTTCATTGTATTCCATTGTGCTTGCTGTTATAGGAAGCACAATGGAATACAGCTATAAGGTAACTACTGTGTGTATATATGTATATACACATATATGCACACACATATATTCATATATAGTTTCTTCTTTGTCTTTAAAACTATTTTATTTGGAACTTGGCACATGAAATAATAGATATCATTTTAAACAAGGAAATATTCCTATGATTTTAATAGGATTATAAAAATTGTGTATAAATTTTTATTCTTAATATTTTACTCTTAGGCCATTTTAGAATTTTATATAGAAGACCCATTTGTGAAATTGAATGTAGTTATTTTTCTCAGTTCTAGGCTCATTACAAGGGAAATAAAAAAATCCCCTTTCAAAGTTGGGCATTACATGTAGTCGTTAAGTACCTCTACATGCATTAAAATAAACTCCTTGAGTAAACAACTTTTTGGTTCGGCATTGTATTTTCAGTTTCTAAAATGGTGTTTGACATCTATCACCCACAAAAATAAATTTATCAAATGAATTATAATCTTTCTTTACTCTTTTAGGTCCATAAATTTGAGACCACTGAATGGAGAGTTGCCATTTGAGAATAAAACTATGAATCTTATTAGTATAGTTGGGCATTAAGCAGACTACTTAAAAAAAAGAATTATTTATTTTTGGCTGCCCTGGATCTTCTTTGCTGCGTGTGGGCCCCCTCTTAGCTGCAGAGAGTGCGGACCAGTCTCCAGCTGTGGTGCATGGGCCTGTGACTGCAGTGACCCCTCCTTTGTGGAGCATCGGCCCGGGGTGCGCAGGCCTCAGAAGTTGTAGCACAGAAGTTGCGGCTCCTGGGCAGATCTCTTTTATATGTCTATATATACTTTTTATATGTCTAAGTTCACTGAAGAAACTAAATTGATTTTTATCCTGTGGAAGAATGAGAATAGGCCAAGTATATTGAGATTTGGAAGGAGGGAGAGTGTCCTCTTTATTCAGTTTCCTTGGATTCTAATAGGATTTAGAACAGAGGTGGTAGATGGGGTTATGGGTGAGACAGTGACTGTGGATTCCATCCTTAGTTAATACAGATGCCTATTACTTTTGGGAGGTTCATTCAAGGTCCTGAGAATCAAGTTTAATAAAGAGGGAAATGGGCCACCAATGGTAACCCCCATTTTTTTGGATCATGTGAACACAGGGAAGGACCACAGTGGCTTCACTCACCAAGGATTAAGGGTTAGAGTCTTTCCTGTGTTCTTACCTGATGTTTTATGATTCTTGTTTGATATGTTTTATGATTCTTGCTTGACATGTTTTGTGATCACCAAATAAAAGAAGGAAACACTTCACCTCCTTTAGCATTTACCCAAATGTTTGACATTTACAGCTTTATGTTTTCTTTTCTTTTTTTTTTTTTTGGTGCTTTCTTTTTTTTTTATTTTTTATTTATTTATTTTTTCAGTGGGTTTTGTCATACATTGACATGAATCAGCAATAGATTTACACGTATTCCCCATTCCGATGCCCTCCCCCACTTCCCTCTCCACCCGATTCCTCTGGGTCTTCCCAGCGCACCAGGCCCGAGCACTTGTCTCATGCATCCAACCTGGGCTGGTGACCTGTTTCACCATAGATAATATACATGCTGTTCTTTCACAACATCCCACCCTCACCTTCTCCCACAGAGTTCAAAAGTCTGTTCTGTACTTCTGTGTCTCTTTTTCTGTTTTGCATATAGGGTTGTCGTTACGATCTTTCTAAATTCCATATATATGTGTTAGTATGCTGTAATGTTCTTTATCTTTCTGGCTTACTTCACTCTGTATAATGGGCTCCAGCTTCATCCATCTCATTAGAACTGGTTCAAATGAATTCTTTTTAATGGCTGAGTAATATTCCATGGTGTATATGTACCACAGCTTCCTTATCCATTCATCTGCTGATGGGCATCTAGGTTGCTTCCATGTCCTGGCTATTATAAACAGTGCTGCGATGAACATTGGGGTGCACGTGTCTCTTTCAGATCTGGTTTCCTCAGTGTGTATGCCCAGAAGTGGGATTGCTGGGTCATATGGCAGTTCTATTTCCAGTTTTTTAAGAAATCTCCACACTGTTTTCCATAGCGGCTGTACTAGTTTGCATTCCCACCAACAGTGTAAGAGGGTTCCCTTTTCTCCACACCCTCTCCAGCATTTATTGCTTGTAGACTTTTGGATAGCAGCCATCCTGACTGGCGTGTAATGGTACCTCATTGTGGTTTTGATTTGCATTTCTCTGATAATGAGTAATGTGGAGCATCTTTTCATGTGTTTGTTAGCCATCTGTATGTCTTCTTTGGAGAAATGTCTGTTTAGTTCTTTGGCCCATTTTTGGATTGGGTCATTTATTTTTCTGGAATTGAGTTTCAAGGGTTTCTTGTATATTTTTGAGATTAATCCTTTGTCTGTTTCTTCATTTGCTATTATTTTCTCCCAATCTGAGGGCTGTCTTTTCACCTTACTTATAGTTTCCTTTGTAGTGCAAAAGCTTTTAAGTTTCATTAGGTCCCATTTGTTTAGTTTTGCTTTTATTTCCAATATTCTGGGAGGTGGGTCATAGAGGATCTTGCTTTGATTTATGTCGGAGAGTGTTTTGCCTATGTTCTCCTCTAGGAGTTTTATAGTTTCTGGTCTTACATTTAGATCTTTAATCCATTTTGAGTTTATTTTTGTGTATGGTGTTAGAAAGTGTTCTAGTTTCATTCTTTTACAAGTGGTTGACCAGCTTTCCCAGTACCACTTATTAAAGAGGTTGTCTTTTTTCCGTTGTATATCCTTGCCTCCTTTGTCAAAGATAAGGTGTCCATAGGTTCGTGGATTTATCTCTGGGCTTTCTATTCTGTTCCATTGATCTATATTTCTGTCTTTGTGCCAGTACCATACTGTCTTGATGACTGTGGCTTTGTAGTAGAGTCTGAAGTCAGGCAGGTTGATTCCTCCAGTTCCATTCTTCTTTCTCAAGATTACTTTGGCTATTCGAGGTTTTTTGTATTTCCATACAAATTGTGAAATTCTTTGGTCTAGTTCTGTGAAAAATACCGTTGGTAGCTTGATAGGGATTGCATTGAATCTATAGATTGCTTTGGGTAGAATAGCCATTTTGACAATATTTATTCTTCCAATCATGAGCATGGTATGTTTCTCCATCTGTTTGTGTCCTCTTTGATTTCTTTCATCAGTGTTTTATAGTTTTCTATGTATAGGTCTTTTGTTTCTTTAGGTAAATATACTCCTAAGTATTTTATTCTTTTTGTTGCAATGGTGAATGGTATTGTTTCCTTAATTTCTCTTTCTGTTTTTTCATTGTTAGTATATAGGAATGCAAGGGATTTCTGTGTGTTAATTTTATATCCTGCAACTTTACTATATTCATTGATTAGCTCTAGTAATTTTCTGGAAGAGTCTTTAGGGTTTTCTATGTAGAGGATCATGTCATCTGCAAACAGCGAGAGTTTCACTTCTTCTTTTCCTATCTGGATTCCCTTTACTTCTTTTTGTGCTCTGATTGCTGTGGCCAAAACTTCCACCACTATGTTAAATAGTAGTGGTGAGAGTGGGCATCCTTGTCTTGTTCCTGATTTCAGGGGAAATGCTTTCAATTTTTCACCATTGAGGGTGATACTTGCTGTGGGTTTGTCATATGTAGCTTTTATTATGTTGAGGTATGTTCCTTCTATTCCTGCTTTCTGGAGAGTTTTAATCATGAATGGGTGTTGAATTTTGTCAAAGGCTTTCTCTGCATCTATTGAGATAACCTTAGGGTTTTTATCTTTCAATTTGTTAATGTGGTGTATTACATTGATTGATTTGTGGATATTAAAGAATACTTGCATTCCTGGGATAAAGCCCACTTGGTCGTGGTGTATGATTTTTTTAATATGTTGTTGGATTCTGTTTGCTAGAATTTTGTTAAGGATTTTTGCATCTATGTTCATCAGTGATATTGGCCTGTAGTTTTCTTTTTTTGTGGCATCTTTGTCTGGTTTTGGAATTAGGGTGATGGTGGCCTCATAGAATGAGTTTGGAAGCTTACCTTCATCTGCAATTTTCTGGAAGAGTTTGAGTAAGATAGGTGTTAGCTCTTCTCTAAATTTTTGGTAGAATTCAGCTGTGAAGCCATCTGGTCCTGGGCTTTTGTTTGCTGGAAGATTTTTGATTACAGTTTCGATTTCCTTGCTTGTGATGGGTCTGTTAAGATCTTCTATTTCTTCCTGGTTCAGTTTTGGAAGGTTATACTTTTCTAAGAATTTGTCCATTTCATCCAAGTTGTTCATTTTATTGGCATAGAGCTGCTGGTAGTAGTCTCTTATGATCCTTTGTATTTCAGTGTTGTCTGTTGTGATCTCTCCATTTTCATTTCTAATTTTGTTAATTTGGTTCTTCTCTCTTTGCTTCTTAATGAGTCTTGCTAATGGTTTGTCAATTTTGTTTATTTTTTCAAAAAACCAGCTTTTCGCTTTGTTGATTTTTGCTATGGTCTCTTTAGTTTCTTTTGCATTTATTTCTGCCCTAATTTTTAAGATTTCTTTCCTTCTGCTAACCCTGGGGTTCTTCATTTCTTCCTTCTCTAATTGCTTTAGGTGTAGAGTTAGGTTATTTATTTGGTTTTTTTCTTGTTTCTTGATGTAAGCCTGTAATGCTATGAACCTTCCCCTTAGCACTGCTTTTACAGTGTCCCATAGGTTTTGGGTTGTTGTGTTTTCATTTTCATTCGTTTCTATGCATATTTTGATTTCTTTTTTGATTTCTTCTATGATTTGTTGGTTATTCAGAAGCATGTTATTTAGCCTCCATATGTTTGAATTTTTAACAATTTTTTTCCTGTAATTGAGATGTAATCTTATTGCACTGTGGTCAGAAAGGATGACTGGAATGATTTCAATTTTTTTGAATTTTCCCAGACCAGATTTATGGCCCAGGATGTGATCTATTCTGGAGAAGGTTCCGTGTGCACTTGAGAAAAAGGTGAAGTTGATTGTTTTGGGGTGAAATGTCCTATAGATATCAATTAGGTCTAGCTGGTCCATCGTGTCATTCAAGGTTTGTGTTTCCTTGTTAATTTTCTGTTTAGTTGATCTATCCATAGTTGTGAGTGGGGTATTAAAGTCTCCCACTATTATTGTGTTACTATTAATTTCCTCTTTCATACTCGTTAGTGTTTGCCGCACATATTGCTGTGCTCCTATGTTGGGTGCATATATGTTTATAATTGTTATATCTTCTTCTTGCATTAATCCTTTGATCATTATGTAGTGTCCTTCTTTGTCTCTTTTCACATCCTTTATTTGAAAGTCTATTTTATCTGATATGAGTATTGTGACTCCTGCTTTCTTTTGGTCTCCGTTTGCATGAAATATTTTTTTCCATCCCTTCACTTTTAGTCTGTATGTGTCTCTTGCTTTGAGGTGGGTCTCTTGTAGACAGCATATATAGGGGTCTTGTTTTTGTATCCATTCAGCCAATCTTTGTCTTTTGGTTGGGGCCTTCAACCCATTTACTTTTAAGGTAATTATTGATAGGTGTGGTCCCGTTGCCATTTACTTTGTTGTTTTGGGTTCACGTTTATACAACCTTTCTGCATTTCCTATCTAGAGAAGATCCTTTAGCATTTGTTGAAGAGCTGGTTTGGTGGTGCTGAATTCTCTCAGCTTTTGCTTGTCTGTAAAGCTTTTGAATTCTCCTTCATATCTGAATGAGATCCTTACTGGGTACAGTACTCTAGGTTGTAGGTTATTCTCTTTCATTACTTTCAGTACGTCCTGCCATTCCCTTCTGGCCTGGAGGGTTTCTATTGATAGATCAGCTGTTATCCTTATGGGAATCCCTTTGTGTGTTATTTGTTGTTTCTCCCTTGCTGCTTTTAATATTTGTTCTTTGTGTTTGATCTTTGTTAATTTGATTAATATGTGTCTTGGGGTGTTTCACCTTGGGTTTATCCTGTTTGGGACTCTCTGGGTTTCTTGGACTTGGGTGGCTATTTCCTTCCCCATTTTAGGGAAGTTTTCAGCTATTATCTCCTCGAGTATTTTCTCATGGCCTTTCTTTTTGTCTTCTTCTTCTGGGATTCCTATGATTCGAATGTTGGGGCATTTCACATTGTCCCAGAGGTCCCTGAGGTTGTCCTCATTTCTTTTGATCCTTTTTTCTTTTTTCCTCTCTGCTTCATTTATTTCCACCATTTTATCTTCTACCTCACTTATCCTATCTTCTGTCTCCGTTATTCTACTCTTGGTTCCCTCCAGAGTGTTTTTGATCTCATTCATTGCATTATTCAGTTTTAATTGACTCTTTTTTATTTCTTCTAGGTCTTTATTATACATTTCTTGCATCTTTTCAATCTTTGTCTCCAGGCTATTTATCTGTAACTCCATTTTGTTTTCAAGATTTTGGATCATTTTTATTATCATTATTCTAAATTCTTTTTCAGGTAGATTCCCTATCTCCTCCTCTTTTGTTTGACTTGGTGGGCATTTTTCATGTTCCTTTACCTGTTGGGTATTTCTCTGCCTTTTCATCTTGTTTAGATTGCTGTGTCTGGACTGGGCTTTCTGTATTCTGGAGGTCTGTGGTTCCTTTTTATTGTGGAGGATTCTCCCAGTGGGTGGGGTTGGACGATTGGCTTGTCAAGGTTTCCTGGTTAGGGAAGCTTGCGTCAGTGTTCTGGTGCGTGGAACTTGATTTCTTCTCTTTGGAGAGCAATGGAGTGCCTAGTAATGAGTTTTGAGATGGGTCTATGTGTTAGGTGTGACCTTGGGCAGCCTGTATGTTGGTGTTCAGGGCTATGTTCCTGCGTTGCTGGAGAATTTGTGTGGTATGTCTTGCTCTAAAACTTATTGGCTCTTGGGTGGTGGTTGGTTTCAGTGTAGGTATGGAGGCTTTTGGACGGTCACTTATTACTTAAAGTTCCATGTAGTCAGGAGTTTTCTGGTGTTCTCCAGTTTTGGGCTTAAGTCTTCTGCCTCTGGATTTTAGTTTTATTCTTCCTGTAGTCTCAGGACTTCTCCAACTATACAGCACTGATAATAAAACTTCTAGGTTAAGGGCGAAAAGATTATCCCCCATTAGGGACACCCAGAGAGGTTCACAGAGTTACATGAAGAAGAGGAGAGGGAGAAGGGAGATAGTAATGAGGAGGAGAAAAAGGGGGACTCAAGAGGAGAGAGACAGATCTACGCAGCTGTCTGTTCCCAGAGTGTTCTCCGTAGCCCAGTCACCTACAAAGATTCACAGAATTGGATTGGGAAGAGAAGGGGAAAGGAGGAAATAGAGGTGTTCTGAGGTAGAAAACAGAGAGTCAAGATTGGGAGAGAATAATCAACACACTCCTGAATAAAAATGGGAACTGAATATTGGATTCTTAAATGTTCACAATTTATATCATATATTGAAAAACAAAAATTAAAAATCTAGAGTAGAGATTAGACTCAAAAATACTATATTAAAAACAAAAACCAAAACACACACAAAAATTTTTTTAAAATATATATGAAGTTCAGTTTAAAAAATAGGGCTTCTCTTCTTTTTTTTTTGGTAAGGTTATAGTGTATTGAAAATGAAAATTAAGGAGTAGTAGAGGAGTACTAGAGGACTTTAAAAGAAATAAGAGAAGAAGAAAAATAGAAAATAGAAGAGAAAAAGGAGAACAAAAGAAGAAAAAAAAAAGAATTTTCCCTAATTAAAAAAATCGTAAAAATCTATGAAAATGAAAGTTAAGGAGTAATGGGGGAGTAATAGGGAATTTTAAAGGAAAGTAAAAGAGAAAAAATAAAAAAGAAAAAAAAATTTTTTTTTTCTTATTTAAAAAAAAAAAAGTAAAAATATATCTAGGAATTTCTCTGGAGCTGTTGCAGTCAGTGTCCGTTCAGCTCAGTTTCAGATATCTCCTCGTTCCAGCTTACACTTCTCGATATCTACAGGCCTCTTCCGGTGTAATCGGTGTTTTCTACAGGGATTTTAATCTGTTGCACCGGTCCCTTCTGAAGCGGTTCCCTTTGTTTATTTGACTTCTGTTTGCCGGTCTCTTCAGAGCCTCATTTCCGCCCTGACACAGGCGGGCGGAGGTGGACTCTTATTCAGGTAGCTAGTTCCGTCGCTCTGCGGGGAGGGGCTGGCGCTGCGGGGAGGGGCTGGCATTGCGGGGAGGGGCTGGCGCTGCTTTCTCCGTCTGCGCTGCTCAGGATCCCGGCTGCTCTATATGGAGCGCACCGCGCGCTGCATGCAGCTCCAGCCCTCGGGTGTTCCACAAAAGCGCGGAACAAAAGGCTGCGTCCGCTCTTGTGCCTTCCCCGTCAGAGCGGTCCAGGCAGCCAGGGGCTTGTCAGGCGCACTTTCCCCGGGTGCGGCGCGCCCACTCCCTTCCGCGGTCCCAATCTCGGTTTCCGCTGGCGCCAGTCGGGTGCGTTCGCCTTCTGCCCTCTGCATCCCCAGCCCCAGTCCCCGCCCGCGCCGGTCTGGTGCCTGCGCCCTGTGTCTCGCCGCGACCTTCCCCTCCCCCCTGCCTCCTGCCTCCGGCGGGGCTGGGCCGGTCTGTAGCCTGCGAGCTCTTCTCTGGACTTTCTCTGTCCCTTTGTTCTGCGAACGGCCGGCAGCGTGTTCGGGCCGGTTAATTTTCTCTCTCTTCCCTGCTCTCCCACAGTTCAAGTTGGCAACTCACAAAAGCTCCCTCCATTGTCCTCAGGGCACTCAGGCCCGGACCCTACCCAAAGCAATGCTGCCGCTCCTCTCCGTGCCGCCCCCACTTGCTGGTGGCGGATGCGGGTGTCTGGGGTACTTTTCTGCTGAGAGTTGCTTTTAGGCACGTAATCTGTGAGTTTTATTTATTGTTTCCCTCCCAGTCAGGTTGCCCTCCTAGATTCAAACACTTCCCCCAGGCCCGCCAGTGCGAGGGTTTCCCGGTGTCTGGAAACGTCCTCTAACGACTCCCTTCCCGGGACAGATCTCCGTCCTTAGCTCTTTTGTCTCACTTTTTATCTTTTATATTTTGTCCTACCTCCTTTCGAAGACAATGGGCTGCTTTTCTGGGCGCCTGATGACCTCAGCTAGTGATCAGAAGTTGTTTTGTGAAGTTTGCTCTGCGTTCAGATATTCTTTTGATGAATTTGTAGGAGAGAAAGTGGTCTCCCCGTCCTGCTCCTCCACCATCTTGGCTCCTCCCCCCCAGCTTTATGTTTTCTAATTATCCATTTTTATGAAATTGAGCCTCTCTGTGCATTGGATTTGGGTAAGTGGTTACATTTATTTTCTTAGACTGATTTTTACGAATTGAAATTACTGGGTAAAAGGAACAAATAGTTTTAATGCTCTTAATTTACGTGCCAAATTGTTTCCTCCAAAGTTGTTCAATTTTCTTTCTTTTTAAAAAATATCTTTTAAAATTTACTTTTCTTTTTTTCTTCTAGTTTTATTGTGACATAATTGACATACAACATTATAGAAGTTTAAGTTGTATAGACTTATAATTTGATTTAGAAATATCATGAAATGATTATCAGAGTAAGTTTAGTGAACATCCATCATCTCATTTAGATACACAGAGAAAAAGAAAAAAAATTTTCCTTGTGATCATAACTATTAGAATTTACTCTTAACAGCCTCCATATATAACATATACTGCAGTGTAAATTATATTTATCATGTTATATGTTACATCCCTAGTAGTTATTTATCTTATAACTGAAAGTTTTTACCTGTTGACCACTTTCATTCAATTCTCCCTCTTTCCTTCCTGGTAACCACAAATCTGATACTGTTTTTGTTCTCTGTGTCTATAACTCAGTTTCTGTTTTGTTTATGTTTGTTCATTTGTTTTATTTTCTAGATTCCGTATATAAGTGGAATCATATGTACTTTCTCCCATTTCACTTAGTGTGATGCCTTCTTGGTCCATCCATGTTATTGCAAATGGCAAAATTTTATTCTTTTTATGGCTGAGTAATATTCCTTTGTGTGTGTGTGTGTATGCGTGTGTGCGTGTGTGTATGTGTGTACACAAACATACACATACATATACACATACACATGTTATATTCTTTATCCATTCATTTATTGATTGATACTTAGGTTGCTTCCATATCTTAGCTATTGCAAATAATGCTGCAAATAAACAATGGGTGCGTATGCATGCATGCTAAGTCGCTTCAGTTGTGTCTGACTCTTTGAAACCCTATGGACTGTAGCCCACCAGGCTCCTCTGTCCATGAGATTCTCCAGACAAGAATCCTGGAGTGGGTCACCATGGCTTCCTCCAGGGGATCTTCCTGACCCAGTGACTGAACCCACATCTCTTACGTCTCTTGCATTGGCAGCCGGGTTCTTTACCACTGGTACCAACTGGGAAACTCTTGGGTGTTTATGTGTTATCTCATTAGTGTTTTTGTTTTCCTTGGATAAGTACTCAGGAGTGGAATTGCTGAATCATGTGTAGTTCTATGTTTAATTTTTTGAGAAATCTCCATACTATTTTCCTTAGTGGCTGCACCAATTTGTATTCCTACCAACCCTGCACACGTGGTCTCCTTCTCCACATTCTTGACAACACATATTTATTGTCATTTTGAAGATAGCTATTCTGACTGGTGTGAAGTGATATCCCATTATGGCTTTGATTTGCTTTTTCCTGATGATAAGTGATCTTGAGTATCTTTTCATGTGCCTATTGCCATTGTATGTCTTCTTTGCAAGCATATCTATTCAGGTCTGCTTCCATATTTTA
This sequence comes from Dama dama, assembly GCF_033118175.1. NCBI lineage: Eukaryota > Metazoa > Chordata > Mammalia > Artiodactyla > Cervidae > Dama > Dama dama. Next base: position 61,104,063 of record NC_083692.1, on the reverse strand, counting down.
ATTGGATTGTTTACTTAATATAAAGTTATATGAGTTCTTTGTATATTTTAGATATTAACCCTTTATCAGGTATATTGTTTGCAAAGGGAATGGATACCCACTCCAGTATTCTTGCCTGGAGAATTTCATGGACAGAGAAGTCTGGTACAGTTCATGGGGTTGCAAAGAGTCAGACATGATTGAACGACTCTCTCCTCCATTCAGTTAAGTGGACTTTCCATTTTGTTGATCATTTCCTTCATTGTGCAAAAGCTTTTTAGTTTGATGCAGTCCCAATTGTTTATTTTTACATTTGTTTCCTTTGCCTGAGGATACATATCCAAAAAAATATTAATAAGACCCCTGTCAAAGAGTGTACTCTGTGTGTTTTTTCCCTAGAAGTTTCACGGTTTCAAGTCCTACATATAAGTCTTTATTCTATTTTGCATTTATTTTTGTGCATGGTATGAGAGAGTATTCTAGTTTGATAATTTAACATGTTGCTGTCTGAACATTTTTCCTAACACCATTTATTGAAGAGGCTGTCTTTCTCCATAAAATTTTTCAATTTTTGCCACCATACATGGTATATAACACATATTTAAGGATAACATCCATCTTTCACAATTTAAATATCAACATCTGTCATTTCTAAATATTATTTTTATATTATTTGTTTAAAAATAAGGTTGACTGAGAGACCAGTGGTTAAGACTATGTGTTTCTAATGCAGGTGGTGCTGGTTGATCCCTTGTTGGGGAACTAAGATCCTATATGCCTTGCGGTATGACGAATGTTGGACATTTTACTGTTAAATTTGAATTTGATTTTATTAGGAGAGGAAACTACATTAGTTTATTAAGCAAATATCCTACAGTTTTGAAGTTTATAAAAGGCTTTTTTCTAAAACGTGTTTGCTGTATTCAAGTAAAGAATAGCCGTTCTATTTTATTAAAAAAACAAACAAACAAACTATATCCATCCTTGTTTCACACTAAGAAGGATAAGTATAAAGTGTAGTCTTGAAATTTTTGATAATCTATACATTTCAAAGCTGTGCAACCATCTTTAAGTTTTTAAATATTGTTTTAAATTTTTTCAGATATATTTTCTAAATTAGAATATGCTAACTCATAGAATTAGCAGACCATCTTCTCTACATGTATGTTGTAATAATTCCTATGTTAAGCTTCCTTATTTATGAAAATAAGAACAATAAAATAATGCAGTGTATGTATTACATACACACAAACACATATATGCATAAGTACCTAACTATTTGTATGTGTGTAAAAGTTAAGTACATAAGACATGAGAGATGATTAAATAATCATCAGTAAGGCAAGAATTCTAGATTTATAGCTGATTTAACAGTATCTTTCTGGTTTGCCATATTACAAAAAGTTTTCAAAGATTTCTAAAAATAATTATTTCTAAATATATGACTTCTCTTATCCTCATTAAATGTTTAGAAGAGCATTTTTGTTTGTTTTGACTCAATGGACATAATACTGTATCTATTATAGTAGTTGATTCTGTAACAAATGAACATGAAGTTATGTTTCTTTCTGGCTTTCTCAAATGAGTGTTTGCAGCATAAATGCATAATGTTACATAGTCTATGTGTGTTGATGGATCTTTACTCAATGACATCTCCACGTAACATAAACTTTAAAATATCACCTTGAAACAAAAGCTGAGCTGTGAGACACCAGATAGAAACTGGATTTTTAAATACATGCTGCTTTTTCTTTTCAGATTTGGCTTATAGTTTTATTCCATAAAAATTAGCAGAAAAAAATGTAAGACATTTAAAGTTTGACAGGACAGTCAGAGACAGAGGGTACTAAATGTTTAAATGATTTGTTTATCAAGTTGTAATGCATCTTATTAAATGATCTTTATTGGATACTGATTACATAAAATTTATTTTTGCCTGCACCTTTTTGTTAGGTACGTTACTTCCTGGTGTTGCATAGTATTGAATAGTCTTATATCTTTTATTTTAAATGATTTTTGATTCATATATACTCTCACTATCAAAAAATAAAATGTGTTGGATCATAACAATCTCTATTACATTAGAAATTTGGTTAATTTGGAAACTATGTTCTTTACCTTTGATCTTTTATCTGATGACATATCCTTGAATTAGTCATTTTATCACGTAAAATGTGAGCTAAAACCATTCTATTTGCATATTTTAAGTTATAAAGCCTGAGATTAGAATCTTGAATATGAGTCCTATTAAGAGGTAGATACTACTGATTACTTACACCTGTGCCCTTGCATGTGGAATTGATTCAGTGGAATTGAACTCATGCCTCATAAAACTGATTGTATTTTGGCCATATTAGCATCATTACATTTTGCAATAGACAATAATTACAATTCCCCTTGTCTTCCTTAACCTGCTTTCATGAATAAACTATACAAAAGCAAATCATCTTATTCTATTAATAAAGCAACCATAGTTATAAGAACCAGTTGAAAGAAAACATGTAATTATAATAACTTCTTATCTAACAAAATCAATTCATAAAATTTAATCTTCTTATAAGCTCAATCATTGGGGATGCAAAAAGCAGATGATTGAAATGATCTAAAAATATCCCTTAGCTATCTGCATGTATATAGATTGACAGAGCTTCTGCTGACATAGTGATGAAAAAACTCAAGGATATTTTGATTTGAAAAAGAGAGGGCAGGGGCTAGTTTTGGATGGAGTAGGGAAAGAAGAAAATGAGGGAGAATGGGGAAATGTGAATGCAGACTAATGACATGGACAAGAGCCAGATGAAGATCTAAGATTAAGAACATTGTTTTAGGTTTTGGCTGCTTATAATTTTAAGAATGGTACAGAAAATCGAGGAAGCTATTCTTGGTAGAAAGATCCTATAATTTTAAAACACTACCTTGAGTTTATACCATAGCTTCATTAAATTTATCCCCCAGAAACAGTAGTTAGGATTAAAGGAATCACTTTAAAAACAAATCAAGATAATGATTCTGCTTCTGCTATTTCATTGACCCCTAATGGTCTTTAGAACTGAAAAAGCTCCTAGTGTAACTCTAGTTGATAAATAAAACATGTGATGTACAGCATATGGTTAGAACCAAGATTGTTAAGTGTTGAGTTAGGATTAATGAGTAGGGGTGAAAAAATCATGTAAGGCAAAAACTCAAAACAATGATAAAAAGTGATATGATTGAGATTTGGAGTCAGAAACTACTGTATTCAAATCATATTTTCCAGCATTATTAGCTGTATGAACTTATTTAAATCACTTACTCTCTGAAACTCAGCTTTCTCACAAAAATGAGCACAATAATACACATCTCACACATTTACGAGAATTAAATGAGCTAAGGCATCCAAAGAACCCAGCACAGTGACTGGCACATAGTAGACACAGTATATTTTAGTTATTATTATTGTCATGATTATTACTCATATATCGTAATGATGGTGATGTCTAGTTATAAGTGACAGTTTTCAGATCTTGAAACCCAAAGGGGTCATGGTTTCAGAGTCAAGCAAAAACAATACACAGGGACCCAATTTATCAATCAACTCATGTCAGGAAATGCAACAATAACTAGAAAGTAAACAATAGTGGAGACTGAAGCTTGAGACTAAGTGAAGAATAGCAAAACAATCCTACTGAAAAAGATAGAACATCAGGTCTTCTCAGCCCAATTTGGGAATGCTGAGGATAGAGTAGGAGGAGGTAAAGTAAAATCTAGACAAAGACTTTTTTGAACTAAGTATAATTCAGGAGTATGAAAGGAAGAAGAAATTGATATGATGAAATTAAAATAGAACAAAAAATTTTGGATATATACCCAGGTATGATCTAGGACTTTTTAAGAGCCCTTGACTAGGGACAAACTGGCTAAAATCTTGATGCCCACCACAGGTGAACACTAACTTTTGACAGTTTTTGAGATTGCAGAAGTGTTACTATAGGGAGTTGATCATATCACTATATTGTGGGTCAGAGTTTTGGAAGCGTTTATGATAGGTTTACTTCTCTCTCCTGGAAATTTCTGGTACCGGCTTTATCTTACTCCAAAAGTTGATCGTGTGGTTTGAAATGACTTGCCTACTATCTTACTGACTTTTTAAGAAAAGGTTTTGCTAGCAGGGGCATGGTCCATGTAGATTGGTTTATCTTTCAGTCTCCCTAAGAATTTTTGATGAAGTGTCAAGAGATGGTAATTCTTAATATAAAAATTTGGATTTAATTTTGAATTTCTGAAATTGCAGATTATACAACTAAGATGAGGGATAAACTGTTGTTTTAAATAAATTTTGATACTGGGCTTTAGATTTTAAAGAAGGAATTTCATAGAATAAATGAGGATTGGGAGATTATTAATGCTAACTGTATAAATAAATACAGATTAGAGATGGCAAAAGGAAGTGAGAAAATAGAGGTCAGAGACCAGGGTCATAAGAACATTTTCAGTATATAAGTTTTGTTAAGTTCTCCTGTTTATTATATTGCTATTTCTGTTTTCTTTCCTTATGATAATAACTGGTAAAATTATTAACATGTGAAGGATTCATATGTTTGTCTTCTGTTATATCAAAGAAGAAGTAGAAATAGTGTCCCATTTTATATCCAGTCTTTGAAAAAAATCTTCAAGGACTGATGTAGGCATTGGTGTCTTTATAGTGAAAATCAGCTTAAATAATCCATGCATATAATAGAAAAAAGAGAATAATATGAAGAAAGAATTTGATTTTAAGAAAATTATTAAGGATATCACTTTTTAATCTCCCCTTCTTCCAAATAAGAACAGATAAGCTGAAAATTTATTATACAGTAGAATAATAATGTCACTATTTGGCAAATGGTACCCTGTGCTGATATGAAATGCTCAGTGATATCTAACATTATAAAACAGAAATATAATGTATAATAGTTTCAGAGTGAAGCTAGAGACAATATACAGAAGTCCAACCTACTTGTCAGACTATATAAAGAAGTGTGTTATAGCTATGAAATAAACAAAAGATAAAAAAGTTATATCCTTACATACACAAAAAGGAGAGAATTTGATGTGAGTGCTTTGTGCATAAGCAAACACAATGTGGCTAAGGATGGCATGGGGAGAAAATTAGGATATAAGGTTTCAGAGTATGGAACCAGGGTTTAAATGCTCAACAGTTAAGTATAAGATACAGCTTTGCCCCTACTCAAAGTGGAGCTAGAATTAGAAGTTTTTATAAATCAAGAGCTTTAGAGTCTATTGAGCTTATGAAAATAATATAATTTCAAATTATATACCATTCTCAATAATGTCTAAATTAGCACACTGTTAATAAATAGCTTGTTTATATGAAAGCACTTCCCAGGTGGCTCAGTGGTAAAGAATCTGCCTGCCAATGCAGGAGATGTAGGTTCCATCCCTGGGTCAGGAAGATCCCCTGGAGGAAGAAACGCAACCCACTCCAGTGTTCTTGCCTGGGAAATCCCATGGACAGAGGAGCCTGGTGGCTGTGGTTCATGGGATCCCAGTAAGTCGGACACAACTGATCAACTAACACATTCATTTATTCATGTATTATATTTTGCTAAATTGATAAGTGAAATAGTGGGATAAATGTAAACCTTAAATACTAGAACTCTAAAGAAATACATTTAGTAGAACTTCCCTGGTAGCTCAGCTGGTAAAGAATCCTCCTGCAATGTGGGAGACCTGGGTTTGATCCCTGGTTTGGAAAGATCTCCTGGAAGAGGGCCTGTCAACATACTCCAGTATTCTTGCCTGGAAAATCCTCATGGACAGAGGTGCCTGGCAGGTTGCAGTCCATGGGATTGCAAAGAGTTAGACGTGACTAGGTACTAAACATATATAGATCTAAGTTACATTATATCTGTACATATGTATGCAGTATGTATTCATTGCAATTGTTTGAAGATACTGTAAACAAAGCATTATTATTGCCATTTCCATCAAACTGGATTTGGACATCTCATGATAATTACGGGTCTGATTCTAAGGGATAAAATATCACTACAATAGTCATTTAAGAAGCCTTTAAAGGACTTCTGCATATTTAACTTATATGTGGAGTAAATCATGTGAAATGCCAGGCTAGATGAAGCACAAGCTGAAATCAAGATTGCCAGGAGAAATATCAATAATGTCAGATATGCAGATGACACCATCCTTATGGCAGAAAGCAAAGAAAAACAAACGAGCCTCTTGATGAAAGTGAAAGAGGAGAGTGAAAATGTTGGTTTAAAACTCAACATTCAGAAAACTAAGATAATGGCATCTGGTCCCATCACTTCATGGCAGATAGATGGGGAAACAATGGAAACAGTGAGAGACTATTTTTTGGGGGCTCCAAAATCACTGCAGATGGTGACTGCAGCCATGAAATTTAAAGACGCTTGCTCTTTGGAAGAAAAAGTTATGACCAACCTAGAACAGCATATTAAAAAGCAGAGACATTACTTTGCCAACAAAGGTCCGTCTAGTCAAAGCTATGGTTTTCCCAGTAGTCATATATGGATGTGAGAGTTGGACTATAAAGACAGCTGAGCACTGAAGAATTGATGCTTTTGAACTGTGGTGTTGGAGAAGACTCTTGAAGGTCCCTTGGACTGCAAGGAGATCCAACCAGTTAATCCTAAAGGAAATCAGTCCTGATTATTCTTTGGAAGGACTAATGCTGAAGATGAAGCACCAATACTTTGGCCACCTGATGTGAAGAACTGACTCATTGGAAAAGACCCTGATGCTGTGAAGGATTGAAGGCAGAACGAAAAGGGGCAACAGAAGATGAGACGGTTGGATGGCATCACCAACTCAAAGGGCATGAGTTTGAATAAGGTCTGGTAGTTGGTGATAGACTGGGAAGCCTGGCATACTGTAGTCCATGGGGTCACAAACAGCTGGACAGAACTGAGTGACTGAACTAAACTGAAGTGAACTAAAAGACTATTCCATTGTTGTCTGCCCCATTAAACTGGTTTTCTTTCTAAGTAACCCCTCTTTAGTTCTGCCAATGGCCATGAATCTCTTGTTGACTGATAAAGGAAGGCTTTTGAGGGGAGCAATTAACTGAACACCCATTTTCATCATAACATCAACAATGGATTTTATCACCTGTACTTATAATACTATCATTAGCATGATGTTTAGAACCTTATGCTTATATGCACTTAACAGTAGAGTAATTTCCTATCATATAAAGAAAATTAAATAAATATATCTTATCAGTGTTTTTTCATTTTTCTAGGTCAACTTTTTATTTATATTTTTGTCTGACAAACATTTGGAGTAAGTAACAAGGTTCAGGATGGAGAAGGCAATGGCACCCCACTCCAGTGCTCTTGCCTGGAAAATCCCATGGACGGAGGAGCCTGGTAGGCTGCAGTCCGTGGGGTCGCTAAGAGTCGGACACGACTGAACGACTTCACTTTCACTTTTCACTTTCATGCATTGGAGAAGGAAATGGCAGCCCACTCCAGTGTTCTTGCCTGGAGAATCCCAGGGACGGGGGAGCCTGGTGGGTTTCCATCTATGGGGTCGCACAGAGTCGGACATGACTGAAGCAACTTAGCAGCAGCAGCAGCAGCAACAAAGTTAGGGATATAAATTCCAACAAATTTCTGGTACAATGAGTTGTATTGACTTTAGCAAAGCATGTTCCATGCATATTTTAAAGGATAATAAAATTGCAATATAATTATTTTCTATTTTTTCTTTGCTTTAGTGTTCCTTTCCCAATATATAATTTTTTTCAAAGTGTTATAACAATTTCCATTCTTGGAGTAAAGCCAACAATAAATAGCCTGTCAGGATCAAATCTTGTATAATATATGGGCCATTAACAAAAAGAGCACAACTGGTTTATGTGTATCTATGGTTTTATTTCATGGAAACAATAGAAAATTATGAGGAAACAAGAGAAAAATACATGATTTTAATATTAAGCATTAGCAATCAGGTGAGATTGAGAAAGTAGGATACAAATATTTTAAAATTTATGATGTCTATATTTAAGAAAGTTATAAAATAAGATTTATTTTGTATACTTATTTTTTAATACACAGAAGAAGGTTAAAAGGTAATATCTTGCTAAGTAATCTTTCAAAATTCAAGGTTTATTCTCTTCTTTAATCATCTTATAAAACCTAAAGCTAATATTTTCTTTGCCTGATACTTATTTTTCTTTCTTAATCAAACATACCTGGTCAGGAGATAACTTTCATTTTTTCTTTCTTCTTCCTTCCTTCCTTCCTTCCCTCTCACTGCTCCTTTCTCACAAAATATCTCCTTGAATAACGTAAAGCATTTTATCTTGTGGTTATGTTAACTTACAATGCTGTTTCAGTTAATTTAAATGTGAAAAGAAATCTGTTACTGATCTTAATTATATGAAAACTTAGTGTGGGAGGGAGCAGGTGGGACAAATTAAGAGACTGGCTTGGAAGCAAATACTTTACCTTGTGTAAAATAGATCAATTCAGTTCAGTTCAGTCACTCAGTCGTGTCCGACTCTTTGCGACCCCATGAATCGCAGCACGCCAGGCCTCCCTGTCCATCACCAACTCCCGGAGCTTACTCAAACTCATGTCCATCGAGTCGGTGATGTCATCCAGCCATCTCATCCTCTGTCGTCCCCTTCTCCTGCCCCCAATCCCTCCCAGCATCAGGGTCTTTTCCAATGAGTCAACTCTTCACATGAGGTGGCCAAAGTATTGGAGTTTCAGCTTCAACATCAGTCCTTCCAATGAACACCCAGGACTGATCTCCTTTAGGATGGACTGGTTGGATCTCCTTGCAGTCCAAGGGACTCTCAAGAGTCTTCTCCAACACCACAGTTCAAAAACATCAATTCTTCAGCGCTCAGCTTTCTTCACAATCCAACTCTCACATCCATACATGACCATTGGAAAAACCATAGCCTTGACTAGATGGACCTTTGTTGGCAAAGTAATGTCTCTGCTTTTTATATGCTATCTAGGTTGGTCATAACTTTCCGTCCAAGGAGTCAGTGTCTTTTAATTTCATGGCTGCAATCACCATCTGCAGTGATTTTGGAGCCCCCAAAAATAAAGTCTGACACTGTTTCCACTGTTTCCCCATCTATTTGCCATGAAGTGATGGGACCAGATGCCATGATCTTAGTTTTAGGAAATAGATAGCAAGTGGGGATCCTCTGTGTGACACAGGGAGCTCTGTGACAACCTAGAGGGGCGGGATGTGGTGGGGATTGGGAGGGAGGTTCAAGAGGGAGGGGACGTATGTATACCTGTGGCTGATTCATGTTGATGTATGGCAGAAACCAAAACAGTATTGTAAAGCAAATATCTTGCAATAAAAATTTTTTAAAATGCAATTAAAAAACTTTGTCACGGTCTTTGTAGACCAGGACCTGGGGACTGGAGTCGACGGGAAGAGGGACGCAGGGGACCCAAGTCTTGAGTGAAACAAGGGTGCTTTATTTGTAGGAATGCATGTTTATTTATCTTTATACAAGGCAGCTTTAGGCAGTAAAAAAATTGAGCAAAAACAAAGCCAGGCAAATAACAATCTTCAAAGGGCCAGAAAGCATTCACTATCTTGAGTAAGAGGGGCATAACTGAATAGATTACGTTTAAGTAAGGTCTCTGAAGGGAGTCACTGAAGGGAGTCCAAGCAGGTGCCCTTTCTCATGATCTCAGTTCTGAGAACTGCATGCAGCTCTGCTTGCTCCTGTTTTCTAGGAACTGATAAGGAATAGAGGGTCCTTCAGAAACAGCACACAAAATAAGAATATATTGGATCCCTTAAAGTTGAACATCCCCTGATAAAACTTGAATAAAAAACATTTAAAAATATGCATCAGCACCTCAGTTAAGATATATAAAGTCAGTTATATTTGTTTTCTTCAACTCATGTCTTCCTGTAAGTATTTTTTCTTTCTTTAAAAGAATGTGTGGGGCTGTTATATTATTTTGACAATAAACTAAAAAATCTCGCCCATACCTGTGTCTTGTAGGCAATTAGTCTTTCATATGATGATTGAATTTGGAATGGTGTTTATGAAAATTGTGATGTATATATTTTGATTTTTTTTCTATAACACTTCCCTAAGTTATGTTTTATTTTAATTTTTGTTGCAATTATGTTGACCATGTAAAGAATTTTTTTTCTTTTTTTTTACTTTTTAAAACAAGTTTAAGAATTCTAACATTTGTTCTTATGATCACTTTGGTAATGTCTTGTGAGCATCAGTGGTTTTTCCTACATATGTACACTAAAGAATTCTTGACACCTTTGCTCTTAGGCATTACTAACAGTACGATGGAAAATGTTTAGATCTTATTTGACATGCTCATTCACTGAGGTAGGTGATAGGAATTAGGAAGAAACACACTAAAACAATTATCCTAACTACTATAGAAGTGTGTCTGTGCATTTGTATATTCTCAGACATGATTTCATTTTCCAGCCTGGCTAACTTCTGCATTAGGCCAAGCAATGTAAAATTATGTTCAAGAAACTGGAACATTCTGGTAATAAGAGTAAGTCTCTAATAGAACAGTATGTGACAGTTCATCCCAGACACAGGCGAGCTGTTAACATTCCTCAATTTCTATCTCTCAGGCTATTGACAACTCTGAAAAATCTACTGATTAATTGCTATAGAATTTCCTTGAAAATGGAGAAGCAATTTTAATATGTATAATTTAAATTTATTTGGGGGGTATTTTCTCCCCACAAATTTCTTCAAGATTCTGAAAAGAAAAATATTCAACTATTTCCTTGGTGACAATATTCAAAGAAATCTAAACTAATTCTGGTACAAATAGCCCAAATCTCAAAGTGTCGTGTTTTTGTCACCCACCACAAGTTTGAATATTAATGACATCTGTCACTGAGGAACCACACATTTCCATCTACCCTGAGCTCCAAGAATTCTGACTGTACCTCTCAGTTCCTGACAAACATGACAAAGAGTTTGCTCTGAGCTGCTTGTATGTTCATATCCTATATATATATATATATATTTTGCATTAGCCATTAAAATGGCTGTTTTTCTAGAAGGAGTATCAGGATAAGCTATTAAAATGCATAAAACTGTTTCTAGTACAATGTTGTTATGGTATTGTTACATAAAAATTTTGTGATACATACATGAGATGAACATATGAAAACCAGATGAAATACATTTTAACATCATATATTTCAAAAGACAGGAATATGCAGATGATTGTAACATTTGTTACTTTTTTTAATAGGGCCTCTTTTTTTAAACTGTTGTCATTTGAAGCCATGTGGTAAGAGCTGAAATTGGGCTAGTTACTTGCCACATTTTATCTAGGATTAGATAAACAAAGTGTGAAAAAAATCTATTCTTAAATGTCTTTTGTTAACAGAGCTGATAGCATCAGTATTTAATTTATTAAAGTAATAGCCTCCTTAATATCACTTGTAGTTAGCATTTTACATCTCCCATCACACTGGATCATTTCAATTTGCATAGATTTGAGTGATTGTTTAATTTTGAGAAATTAAGCTAACGCTTTTAACCATCAACTCACATAAATCACCTTTATGACTTAATGTTGAAAAGAACAAATGTAATAAATGCTTGGAGAAAAGGCAGAATTGTCTTACTTCTGTTCTTGTAAATATGACAAGGAAATAGGCATTTTAAGAATAAAGAAATCACTGTTTCAGTTATTTCTAAAACATACATATATAAATAATAAATAATTTAAAGCTCATATTTAAAAAGACAAGTGTCTTTATATTTCAGATTGTTAGCTGAAACTAGTGAATTAATAACATTCTAAAAGGATGCTAAAAGTTTTTAGAATGTTTTTAGAATAACATCCTTTTAGAATGTTATTAATTCACTAGTTTCAGCTAACAATCTGAAATATAAAGACACTTGTCTTTTTAAATATGAGCTTTAAATTATTTATTATTTATGGAAGCTGTGGTACATATACACCATGGAATATTACTCAGCCATTAAAAAGAATTCATTTGAACCAGTCCCAATGAGATGGATGAAGCTGGAGCCCCTTATACAGAGTGAAGTAAGCCAGAAAGATAAAGAACATTACAGCATACTAACACATATATATGGAATTTAGAAAGGTGATAACGATAACCCTATATGCAAAACAGAAAAAGAGACACAGAAATACAGAACAGACTTTTGAACTTTGTGGGAGAATGTGAGGGTGGGATATTTCAAAAGAACAGCATGTATACTATCTATGGTGAAACAGATCACCAGCCCAGGTGGGATGCATGAGACAAGTGCTCCGGCCTGGTGCACTGGGAAGACCCAGAGGAATCGGGTGGAGAGGGAGGTGGGAGGGGGGATTGGGATTGGGAATACATGTAAATCCATGGCTGATTCATATCAATGTATGACAAAACCCACTGGAAAAAAATAATAATAAAAAAAAAAAAAAAAAAGGATGCTAAAGGAATAATAATGTTACCTATAATTTATTGAACATTTGCTAGATGTTGTGCTGTTTGCTAGATGTTGTCCAAGATCTGTGCTAGGTCCTTGGTATGAATTCGTCTTAATCCTAACATAAATCATACAGATAGATGGATTTCACCCCATTTAGATTATGGAAACATAAAACTTGAAATGTCAGTAATTTATTCATGGTATAAAACAAAGCTGAATTCAAACACAAATCAACATTCTTAAAAGCCCATGTTTTTAATCATTGTATAATCTCCAATGACCTTAGAACTGTTGACAGAAGAGTCACACCTATATCTTCCTCTTCCCCATATGCTCCCCATCCACATCAACTTAGGAAAATAATTGCTGAGACTGAGAAAAATCAGAGCTTTTTTTCAATATGAGTACATTGGGCTTTTATTCAGAAACAAGAGCAGAATTCTCAGGGCAACATTTCAATATGCTGTACGTTCAGGAGGTGCTTTAAATTCCCTAGGTTATACTGACTTGTGACTTCTATTTTTGCTGAGATTTCTTTCTAGGGAAATTAAAGGTGCAAGTTACAGGGGTGAGGAGTAGAAGCTGATGGTGATGGTGGTGTTGATGCTCCCAGAAGGAACAATCTGAAGTCACATAATTTGATCTAACATGGAAACCTAAGTATTGGTTGCTATTTTAATTCAACCAAAAACCAAAGCAAGAAAAATAGATCTTTTATTTAACTCATCAAATTATTTGTAAGTTTTAGGAAGCAAACCATGATTTTAAGGTCTGTACAATGCTAAGATAAGTAGCAGAAGAAAATTATGTATGTGTCTTCAATTGCTCATTATTTCTCAGAACAAAAATGAGTGGCTATCATTTCCCTCAGTAAGTTTTGAGTGCAGTCTTATTTCAAAACAAAGGTGTATATTAGCAACTCCTCTTACTTTATCCTCAAAATTTCCTACTGAGTTTTTCCTTTTATTCATGATAAATAAAACATGAAAAGGTGAGTAGATGTTGAGCACAGAGAGAGGAATTTGCAAATACAGATGCTTCTTTTTAATCTAATTTCTTATCAATTTGTTTGCTTTATCCTTATTTAATTTCTAGTGGAATTCTAGAGATAAAAAGTGTGGTAAAAACATCTTTTATATATCAAGTTTAACATAGTAGAATATATTCTGAATAAGTATGTACAAATCATGATGCCATCTTTTAAATGAGCAGAATGTGATTAGTGTCAAAATGCCCACCAACAGTCAGACAGGTTCTTGCCAAAAAAATTGCAAACAGAGCCCAGTCAACATAAACACTTCTTCTTGGTTGTAGTGCTATGAATAAATTCAGTCTACAGTTATTATCAGTCAAAAGCATGACTCCTTTGATTCAGACAAGCCTGTCGGCTTTGTTTTCAGCTAATGCTGTGGCTTCAGAAAGCCCTCCCTGGCATTCCTTCCTCACCAATTTCACAACCCATGCAGTTGGAAAGATCAGTGTGTATCCCTGAGAAGTCCCCAGTTGTGTTCCTCAATAAAACTTAAATCTAAAAGCTTATGGAACCCCATGATGGGAAATAAGGGAGCCCAAAGCTGCAGCACTGAACCAATTTAAAAAAAAAAAAATTCCTTTCAAAAAACAATCCAGTGACTTCCACAAATTCTCAGTTCCTCGCTCCTCTCGGGTGGTAGCCAGCCCCAGTTATCTGGTTACTTTCATTATTTATTGAAAAGCACCATGGGGAGCAACACATTACTCTCTCCAGTGTTATTCAGTAGATAATGAATTAACGAACAGAGAAGCACAGAGCTTTGAGCTTCAGAAGGAAAGAAAAAGATATTTGTGTGGTAGAAAAGAGGCTGGGTGAAAAAAATTTAAAAAGTTCCTACTCAATATAAAAAAGGTGCTCTTGTCCCAATATCTTGCTTAGTCTCTCATGTAACTGAAGTGATGCAGCAAAAAGAAAGCAAAATGTAAAATCCTAATGTCAAAAAGAACATATGTGTAAGAGTAGACTCTTATTTTGGGTCTTAACACTGATGTATGTATGTAAGAGGAAAGAAAACACTATCTACAGTTTGAGTTCAAAATGGGTGAAAATAAATGGCTCAGGAACATCCAGTCATTAATGTGACAGCCCATTTAACTGCTTAGTAAACAGAGGCCAATCCAGAGACTGACGGCATTCAAAAAATCCAAATCTTCAGTCCAGTTCTGGACTCTACACGAGGTATCGCTGCTCTTCTCCTGTGAAGAGGTCTCCCAGAGTCATTAGATCTTTTTCTTCCAGGAGCTGTGAGAAGTTAAGAGTGCTGAATACTCTCTTTCCCAAACCTTTCTTGTGGTTTCCTTGGGCACAAGCCGATATACAGAACTGTTACTAAGTAATCATATTTTTTAATATTTCTGTTGTGGATTAGTGGGTAAAACTTCTTCAGATGGGATTCAAAACCAATCAATCTCTAGGGAAAAATATCATATCAGATTTCTAATGTATTGTCACTGTTTTTTGTATAAAAGTCTCTGTGTAAAAAGTGAATATTCAAAAAATTTACTAAATGGAATTCCATTTTGAATATCTATTATGAAGCTGAATATATGTTATCAATGTTTTCTTTATAGTCAAACCTTCCCCTACAATTCTTTACCATACTGTTGTGAAAAGAGTCCATGTTCTGGAGGAAGGGAGACCAGCCTCCCTTGGCTCTGCTTATGTATTCACTTTGTGACCTTGGGTCACAGTCTGACCGTGACTGCTAAATCTAAAAAAAAAAAAAAAAAAGAGTAAACTCTTCCAATATAATTAGGATTTTATTAGTCATAAACTATACAAATTAAGTGAAATGCTTGTAATACCAAATGCAAAATGAGCACACAATGCTAACAAACATTATTTATTTTATAAGGCTTTAAAAATCCCTTCTTGTTAGTTTGTAAGGTCACATAACTTTAGGTTTGCAATATTTTTTCCTAGTACTTGTTTAAAGTTTATACACAATTCTATTTCTTGCTCCTTCATTCTTTTTAAAAAATAATTTTATTGATTTATTTGGCTGTGCTGGGTCTTTGTTGCTGCTCAGGCTTTTCTCTAGTTGCTGGCGAGTGGGGGCTGCTCTCTAGTTGCAGCGTGTGGGTTTCTCACTGCGGGGGCTTCTCTTATTGTGGAGCATGGGCTCTAGGGCACACGAGCTTCAGTAGTTGCAGCATGTGAGTTCAGTAGTTATAGTCCATGGGCTCTAGAGCACAAGCTTCATGGTTGTGGCACATTGGCTTGGTTGACCCGTGGCATGTGGGATCTTCCTGGACCAGGGATCAAACCCAGGTCTCCTGCATTGGCAGGTGGATTCTCTACCACTGAGCCACTAAATATACACAAATCTAGTTAACAGAGTTTAGGAACAAGAGATTTAGGGGTGGTTAGATCAAATGGCCTATGTCACCCACTCCATCTAATACCTAGAAGTCTATGTCTGGTGCTTGGCAGAAAATCTCTTGTGCAAGCATGCAAACAAACAAACAAACAAAAAAATACAATTAAATTTCCTTGGATTACATAGAAAAATTGCTGCTGCTACTGCTGCTGCTAAGTCACTTCAGTCGTGTCCGACTCTGTACGACCTCATAGACGGCAGCCCACCAGGCTCTCCTGTCCCTGGGATTCTCCAGGCAAGAACACTGGAGTGGGTTGCCATTTCCTTCTCCAATGCATGAAAGTGAAAAGTGAAAGTGAAGTTGCTCAGTCGTGTCCGACTGTTCGCGACCCCATGGACTGCAGCCCACCAGGCTCCTCCGTCCATGGGATTCTCCAGGCAGGAGTACTGGAGTGGGTTGCCATTGCCTTCAGAAAAATTGTTAGTTACTTCCAAATCTTCTTTGAAGATTCATGATGCACTCAGTGTAGATGGTCCACTTGAACATTCTCAGTGCTACCTTGGTATCATATTCATTCCAGTATCTTTATGGGTACCTCTGTGCTTTGAAATCTGTCTGGTACATAAATGCCACAGGTTTTGAACATGTTGAACTCGCTGTCTTCCTTCATTAGAAAGCATATTTAGAATCCAGGGGAAAAAAAGTGGAACAGTTATGCTTTTCCCGATGATTCCCAGAGTCACTGGGCTCATTAGAATTCCACAGCTAGTAAAGAAGGCATATCCACTTCACCCTTCAATCACAGGCCCGAACTATGAAAGAGCTCTCAAAATGTGCTAAAAAGGAGTATCCAGGCTTTGGCTCTTGCCCCGTAAGGAGCCAAGGGAACACTTGTTCTATTATGTCATAATCTTTCCAGTGGTATTTTTCCTCCTAGCCTTTAATTGTAAAATTTCCCATGGCTGAGCTCTGGCTGAGAGTCTGGCTCTTCAGATATTTTCTGTGCAATTATTCTCACTATTTTTACTGTGGCCTCTGGTAACCTGAGATAAAGCACTGATAAATTGTCTTGCATATACATGACTTTAATTCATCATGCTTTTATGCTGGAATGCAAAATTCTGCCTTAGTATTTATGAAGTGTCTTTCATAATATGACATAACTTTCAGTTTGCATGACTCACTCTATTTAAAATAAAAATTTTCTCACAAATGGTTAGGTTTTGTCTCTTTCTAAGTATTCATTTTCAGAGTTTGGAAGCACTTGCTATAGTTTCAATGATTTATTAATTAGAATAAAAATAGAAAACAATTTAAGAATTTGAAAATCTTTTTGATGTAGCTAGAAAAAAATAGTAAATACAGATAAGAAAAATAATTAAAATGCACACACCAAATGCTGCATAGAGAAATTGTAAACAGTTGGCAAATATCATTTCAGATTATTTTTCATATAATGTAAAACATTACTTTAAAGGCATAGGTTCTTAGATATAAAGGTTTTATATATAGTGTAGGTTTTATATCTTATATAGATAGCTGAGGTTCTTATATTGGAATTTTTTATCTTTTGCTTTTGTTTTCTGCTAGCCACATTTCTGTGGTTGCTTTTAATATAAGTGTTTAAATTCTAACTATCAGATGTTTAAATCATCTTAAAGAATTGTCAAATATTTCCTCTATTTAAAAAATGTATCCCATTATGCTTCACATGCATATAATCAAAACTTCATAGCTCCTATTGCACAAATTTTTACAATGAGGATAATCAGAGGTGACTCAATGCCTAATGATTTACTTCAAGCTTATATATGATATACAAATCTTGGCTACTATGCTCATGAATATTTGTGGACTTTTGAAAGGAAACTGGCTATATTCTACAGTTTTTGACAACTTTAAACTCTACTCTGGTACAGGCATCACAAATGTCACATTTGATCTCTATTTTTCTGAAAGAAATTGAATCCACTTAGAACATTCAAAAATTGGGAGACTTAAGAGAAATATGAATTTCTGGTTTCTCCTATAAAACTTCAAATTTTCACAGTGCTAACAACATGTGCTAGTAAGCTGCAACTGCCACGTCTATAAGGACACATGCTCCTCACTTCACTACAGTCTTTACTGTTCCCTGTTGTAGGCCCAGAGCAGCCTTTTATGACTGATAAATCATAAAATGGCCTCTGCATGCATTTAAAGGAGTAACCTCAGATTTAATGCTTTTTCCTGTGTTTCACCATCAACATCCTTCTTGAGGCAATCATCCTGATTTCCTAAGGTTACCATATTTTGTTACACCTGGTTTAACAGACTGCTTAAATGTAATATGTTTATTGTAACAGGCTTGCAAATGCATTTATAACAAATCTGATTTACCCTGTAAAGATGCAGGAGTATCCTTTTTTCCTAATTTAAAGCTAATGAACTAATGCAGTGTGATTTTATCATAATAGTATGTATACCTGAAATATATTACTTTAGGGGTTGTATTAAATTATACTCTTCCTGTAGTTTAGAATAGTACAATAATAGTGAAAGTCTAGTTTTAGTTCATGTTCATAAGTGTTCCACCAAATGCAAAAAGCAAGGACAAACCTCAGCCTTCACTCTGTACACTGCTTAAGCTTAGAGCTGGTTTTGTGATAAAGAGCAGGGGCTAATGAGAAATGGCAGCTTTCCACTTGCATGAGGATCACTCTGGCCGTCAGGGCCCAACAATGCCTAAAATAAAGCCAGGCAGTGAAAAAGGTTGAACTGATTCCAGACAAAGTCTGGGGGAATTAATAATTCAGGAAACCCTAGAATGAGAAAAATATAATATGCAAGAGAGAACAATTTTTATGAAATATTGTAAGAAATAAAATGCTAGGTAAAATATTAAATTCTGGAAGTAGTAATAACTTTGGGGTAAGAAAATGTAGATTTAAATCCTTACATTTTTGATATTTGGCTATTTAATGGGTGGATTTTAGGCTCAGAAAATTAGTTAAACTCTGACTTGTAGTCTCCTCATCTTTATAGTGGCAACTATATGTGCATAGGGAAAAATATTTGAGGTGCACATATGTATTTATGTATGTGTATATTTATGTATTTATACATATATACATGTAGTAGTCATATAATGAACAGTATCAAGTGATGTAAATTGGTGCAGCCACTAAGGAAAACTGTATGGAGTTTCCTTGAAAAATTTAAAATAGAACTGCTATATGATTTAACGGTTTCACTTCTAAGTATTTACCCACAGAAAACAAAAACAGAAATTTAAAAAGACATATAAAAAAAAAAAGACGTATGCATCCCAATGTTTGATGCAGCAGCATTATTTACAACAGCCAAAATATGGATGCATTTAAGTGTCTGCCAATAGACAAACGAATAAAGAAGACGTGGTATGCATATACAATGGAATAGTGCTCAGCTATAAAAAATTTCTGCCGTTTGTGACAACACTGATGGATCTAGAGGTACTATGCCAAGTGAAATAAGCATCTCTCTTTGTCTAGAGAAGGGAATAGCACATGATCTCATTCATACATGGAATCTAAAAATCAGGGCAAACAAAGCCAATGAAAACTGATTCATGGATACAGAGAACAATTGGGTAGTTGCCAGAGGGAAGGACTGAAGGGGTGGCTGCAGTAGATGAAGGAGATTAAGAGGTACAACTTCCAGTTTTGTAATAAACAAGTCACAGGAATGTGCAATACAGCATAAGGAATGTGGGCAACAATATTGTGATGACTTTGTATTTTGCGTGGGGACAGATGGTTAGTATACTTACCATGGTAATCATTTCGTAAAGTATGGAAATATCAAATCATATGTACTACACCTGAAACTAACATAATATTGTATGCTGACTATATTTCAATTAAAAAATAAGGGAAAGGTAGTGTTTTGTTTTACAGTCTTTTCTCTATCATCAATTAACAGGAAGACTTGACATGTCAGAGGCTCATGAAATAGAATGTTCTATATGCCTAAAGTGAAGTGTGACAGATGTTGAGGGGAAGTGGAAAACAGCAGAATTCAAAGATATGATACTTCTGTGCCAGATCATCCTATATTTTATGAGAAATGTTTAGAACCAAGAAGTCATAAGAAACAATGGAAATATTTTAAATTTGATGTTATCAATAATTTAAAAGTTCACTGGCTAGACTGTTGAAGATATTTTAGACTGTACCTGAAGATGAAACAGCATGCCACAGCAGAAAGCAAAGCAGAAAGAGACTAAATCAATAGTAGTTGGACAAAGAGGGAAATGATGAAGATTTGAGGAATATTCAGAAATTTAAACTACTGGACTTAATATTTAAGTGTAGGAAGACAAGCCATGGGAGGAATGTGATCAGATTTGCAGCAGATTCACAGGTTTTTTTGTTTCTGTGGGCTGAATGGCTTTGTGGTTCACTGAAATGGAACATACAAGAGGAGGAGCAATTATTCAGCAACAGAACATTTTCCTTAGTTATCTAACAAATTAGTAATCCCAGTCTGATGTCTTTACTTACTTTTTTTTTCCCTCTGAAATAATGTTCTTATGTATGTTACACTGGTCCAATAGAGCCAATTAATTTAGATCTGTAAGGGACTTGTGATATCGTATTCATGATTTACAGAAATCTCCATGAATGAAGGAGAAAGCCTCTGAGGAAAACTGAGTGATTTAAACTAAATACACTAATTTCACAGCTGATGACTTGAATAATATAACCAGACTCTGTATGATAGCCTCTTGTTCAACATTTCAAGGAGATCCTATAACTGAAATAAATTTTCTAGAGGCAAGCCGTCAATCTTTCAGTGTTGCTTGGCTCTCATCTGTGGAGGGAATCTGATCACCAGAAACACAAGATTGAAAATGATGCATGAAATAAAATGTCCAAAACATATTGAAAAGTTAAAGGGTTGATGAGATTGGATGTGCATCCTCCTTACCGATTTGTCTCCCTTCCTAAAGAACCACTTTCTGCCAGAGGCCTTTTAGTGTTTCTTCCAGTATACTTAGACTGTCCCCCTAATCCACATTCACATCCACCCAATGCGAAAGCAAAGGTGTTGTTCTAACTCTGTTCATGGAAGAAAAAAAAAAACAAAAAAACTTCTATCTTACCTAATTTCTCTCTCGCTGCCTCCCAATCCACATGTTCCATGCATTTCTGGAGATAAGGGGCCTCTAGTGCAGTAAATGGTTACAAAGGAAATGTGAGATTAATAGAGGGCGGCAATGTAGCATGATGCAAAACATGTTCAGTTCTGGGTTCAGATCTAGACTCTGGATCTCTGTGACTGAGTGATGCTGATCATGTATCAACCTTATTTCTCTTATGTGTAAAATGGAACTCAAATTACTCATAATAAATAGAATTAATGAGCTGGTGAAATGAAATACATGTCTTAAATTTAATGATACTGAAATGAAAATAATCTACTTGGAATATTTTTAAATGATTAGTCTAACATAAATGCTCTCTAGGTCAGAGTCTTGAAACTTTATCAGAATGTTAATACTATTAAATGTTTTTACTTAATTCCTACCTTTTTATGTAAAGCATACTTTTATTAGTTTAGAACCTTACTTTAAATGCTACATTTGAATAATCATAGAGTTAGGAACTTAAAGGGAAATTGTTAAAGGAAGAATCAACAAGAGTATTTAGGGCCCAAATAACTCCAGATCTGAAAGGTCCAACAATTAAAATTATTTTTAACTTTAATTTTAATAATAATTAACTGCCCCTGATACTTAAGTGATCTGATGTGTACTTTGTTGAGAAGTACTGATAAATAGTGGAAAATTGCTTAAAAGTTGGAGAGTTATTAATTCAAATTTCTTTTAATAATCTCTATTATATACCATCTATAGAAAACTGCCTTAAATCTATGAGTGTTTGTGTGCAGTCATGTCTGTATTGGGAGGGAAAGGGACTCTCTTCTTCTTTCCTGGAAATATGAATGCATTTTCTATTTCCACTTGTAAAGTTCCAAAGTTTAAAAACATACTAGTGTTTTATATATTTGAAAAATTTCCTGCTGCTATGATTAAATTATGTTTTAAAAATTATTATTTTGATGACATTATTTTCTGTTTTCAGTGTTGCCATTCAATAAATAGATATCAAGGACAGAAAAAATAACATGAGAAAATAATTAGTTAAAAAGTAATAAAATCACAAGAAAATCAGAAAAATTGGTATAAATCAATTTTCAGGACCAGATGGAATTTCCCCAACAGTTTTGGAAGAACTCAAGGGTGTAAAATTGTTAGCCAAAGGGCATTACCTCTTGTAACAAAAGCTGGAGTGTCAGGGTATGAAAAGCCTTCCAGTGCACCAAACATCTAGAAGACACTCTTCAAACATGTTCTGAGTGTTAATTCTTTCATTCTTAAGCTGGTGGGATACATAAAAATGAGTGGATTATAGATCTTTTTATATTTTGAAAAAGGAAATATAATTTTATAAGCAAAAATTAGCCTTACTAAGCTTTTTTTTAAAGAATTAATTCATAATTAATTAGCTGGGGTTTAGGGAAAACTCCCACTCCCATGAGCCACTGAGGGCCCCACACAGTCACCCCTGCTCACGTCTAAGTGGCCAAAGAACCAGAGCCATCGATCCCATCCACCTCCACTCCCCATCCTCCTCCTCCTCACGCCTTCCCAGCTTCCATCCCTTGTCACAGCCCCTGCCCTTGTCTGGGCTTTATCGAAGCCAAAAACATACTGAGCCTTTGTCTGTGAAGTGAAAAAAAAAAGAATTAATTCATCAAGAATTTCAAAAAGTATTATTGACATTGCTCTTCTACCAAAGATTATGAAATATTTTTATTTTGTGCGATTCTTTCTATCATGTGTACTCCATAGAGACAGGAGTTAAAAACGAGCCATACATCAGATGCATGTGTGTGTGCTAAGTCACTTCAGTCGTGTCTGACTCTTTGCGACCCTATGGACTGTGGCCCACCAGGCTCCTCTGTCCATGGGATTCTCCAGGCAAGAATACTCATGGAAGATTGGGTTGCCATGTCCTCCTCCAGGGATCTTCCTGACCCAGAGATCATGTCTCTCCATCATGTCTCATGGATCAGAAACCCATGTCTCTTACATCTCCTGCACTGGCATGCTAGTTCTTTACCTCTTGCACCCCCTGGGAAGCCCCTATGTCTAGATGTCAAAGTGTCAACGGCAATGCTTCACCATAGCCATGTTTTCTTGTTGTGGGCTAAGCTGCTTCACTCATGTTGGGCTCTTTGATCCTATGGACTGTAGCCCTTCAGGCTCCTCTATCCATGCAATTTCCCAGGCAAGAATCCTGGAGCGGGTTGCCATTTACTTCTCCAGGGGATCTTCCTGACCCAGGGATCAAACCAGCGTCTCCTGTGTCTCCTGCATCTCCAGCATTGGCAGGCAAGTTCTTACCACTAGGCCACTAAGACAAGAAAGGAATCCCCTTTTCTTGTCTTACATATAGTTTTAGATGTTAATAGAAAAATAGAGTACAAATAGTAAGTTTGCATGTATAAAATATTTTTAAATTATTGGAGGTTAGATGACACATTTAAGATCATAAAAGTCATTGTCAGCTGTATTTAACTATACAAACACACACCCATACCCACACACACACTCAAACAGAATGCATAATAGCAGAACTAAAAGCTCACACTAAAATAAGTAGTTTTTATTCAAATAAAATTATACTGGGTGGCAAGCTTGATACTATCATTATTCTATGTGCTATTGAATGCTAAAAATATAGACTCAAAAACATTGAAATTAATTCACAAATTAGCCAGTTTTTGCATGATATTGGGGATGCTTGAAAATTCTTAAGCCTTATAAATTTCCTGGTCTAGATGGATTACTGCTTAGAAACAGAATGCCATAAACTAATTTATATATACTGTGGTTTTTTGATGCATTTGTCTAATAGCTAATTTTACCACCTCATTACAAATAGGTGGAAAGGGAAATCAGTCTTAAGGTCTGAGATAATATGGAGTATTTAAACATTAGCATATTCAAATAATTGCTATTTAATGTGTTGGTCACTGAAGATAGAAAATAATATCTCTGGTTCTCAAGGATCAAACAGACATAAGTTGGACAAATACTCAGCTGTATGTAACATCGTTGTCTTAGTCATAGCTTCAGCAATGACCATGGCCTTGAGATGCTAAATGTGAAAATCCAAAGTTGCCTTTACCTAGTGTTGACTAAAATATGAGTGCTGAAACACTTGCAATCTGGGTCCACTCTAGGGAAAGTCCTGCATCTGATTCTGTCAAAAACATATGCAATTCTTAATTCGGTACCTTGATTTCTCTTTACTCTGAAGGGAAAAAACTAGCAAAGAGGGAGAGAAGTGAATTTTGTTGATAAGAGAATGACATGTAAGAACTGTCTCCTCTTCTGAACAAAATTTTCTTTGTAGTTTCAAGGAAGGAAACATCTTTCATGGGAAAGGGAGAATGAACATACACAATTGTTTTTTGATAAACTTGAGATGGGGACCAGCAGTGAAATATAGCTGGACTGAACAAAATGGTTTTGCCAGGGGATAAGAAAATGATAAGGGGAGACACATGGAGAGTGAAGCTTATTCATTTATCTGAATTTTCCTGAGAGAAGCTAAATTTCAGCAAGTTGTTTTGTTTTTAAAACATTTGCCCAATTTTGTTCTTCTGTGTTTCTTACAATCATTTTGATAGTTAGCGCTGCTTCTGGGTTTGCATATATGGAACTGATTATTTGTCACAGTGGGAGTGGGTACATTTAAATTTCTTCCTGGCTATGGAGAAAAAAAAAAGAATGAGCTGCTTTATGATGGTACAAAGAGGGGTCAAAGAGATCCAAATATTAGAGAGAATCATTTCCAAACACATAGTGATTGCTGTTTCTCAAATAGCAGGGTGACACTTATTTTAATGCTATTTAAATGCATCAAGATTCTTCCATACTGTTCTGTATACATGTGTTTATGAGAATGTCTACATTCTGTGCATAATGCATAGAATTTTGAGCTAATCATGTTTCATTTTTACATAGTTACATATAAAAATATATATTCATTAATAACCTGGCATTTAATTAATGTAAAATATCCATCTGATTAAATCTCAATTAGATGCCTATTTAAAACTGTGACATTTCATGTGTTATTAGACAACCTGACTGCCCACACAGATGGCATGCAATAAAAACATTAGCCAAATATTTTACTGTGACTGGTTGAACAAACTAAAGCACATCCATCTTAATAAAATATATTATAGACCAGGCCTCTGAATACAGCCAACAATGAAATTATTACCATAACAGATTGGTGTTCACTCTAACATATGCTGCCAATCGAACGTATTTTGCTTTTGTGTGTGTAAACAAGCAGATGCAGATGTGTAATATTCTGTCTTGGATCTTGAGCACATTTTACTTAGTATTAAGTAATAAACACCAAAGCAGATGGTTATGGAACTACAAATTTGAGTATATCTGATGACCACTTGGGATATTCATCAGAAGTATGCTATTAAAATTATTTCAAAATTATCAATCATAATATGGTTATTCATTAGTAGAAAGATATCTATTTACTTTATTATCACTGGTTAGACAATTGGGCAAAAATGTAACTAAAACAGAATACAGTAGTTCTTACTAATAGTTATAATAAACATTCTCTATTAGAATGCATGAGGTATTATTCTAAGAGTTTTACCTAGACTGTGTAATTAAATTATCAAGCTGAAGAAATATTAATATGACATTCATATTTTACTGAGAAACAAAAGTATAAAGAGAGTATAAAGTCAGTTGATCATGCTGGTGGAGTTCAGATCTAGGTGGTCTGACTTCAAAATTCATAAACCATCTGCTGTGTTTTCTCTTTGAATATATTTACTTAAAGACATGACATCAATGTTTCACTGAACAGAGAATTACTTTATAGAATCAACTGTAAGGTCAGCAAGTAAAGGGACAATTTCCATTGATTTCTGTAATCCAGATACCTAATATAGTGCTTAAATAAAAGCAGACATTCAATATGTTTAAATGATTGATGAAGCAAATGATCTATTGGTTGCTGAGTAACTGATATACATGATATCCTGAGAAATGCTGACTTTCTATTTATTTATTTTATTAATACATTATCTTTTGGAGTAGTTTAAGGTTCACAGTAAAATTTGGGAGAAAGTACAGAGATTTCCCATAAAGAATTTTCTTCCATCAGTTCAGTTCAGTCTCTCAGTTGTGTCTGACTCTTTGCGACCCCATGGACTGCAGCACACCAGGCCTCCCTGTCCATCACCAACTCCTGAAGTTTACTCAAACTCAACATCCATTGAATTGGTGATGCCATCCAACCATCTCATCCTCTGTCATCCCCTTCTCCCCCTGTCTTCAATCTTTCCCAGCATCAGTTCAGTTCAGTTCAGTTCAGTCGCTCAGTCGTGTCCGACTCTTTGAGAACCCTTGAACCGCAGCACGCCAGGCCTCCCTGTCCATCACCAACTCCTGGAGTCCACCCAAATCCATGTCCATCGAGTTGGGGATGCCATCCAACCATCTCATCCTCTGTCGTCCCCTTCTCCGCCTGCCCTCAATCTTTCCCAGCATCAGGGTCTTTTCCAATGAGTCAGCACTTCACATCAGGTGGCCAAAGTATTGGAGTTTCAGCTTCAACATCAGTCCTTCCAATGAACACCCAGGACTGATCTCCTTTAGGATGGACTGGTTGGATCTCCTTGCAGTCCAAGGGACTCTCAAGAGTCTTCTCCAACACCACAGTTCAAAAGCATCAATTCTTTGATGCTCAGCTTTCTTTATAGTTAACTCTCACATCCGTACATGACTACTGGTAAAACCATAGCCTTGACTAGACGGACCTTTGTTGGCTAAGTAATGTCTCTGCTTTTTAATGTGCTATCTAGGTTGGTCATAACTTTCCTTCCAAGGAGCAAGCATCTTTAAATTTCATGGCTGTAATTACCATCTGCAGTGATTTTGGAGCCCCCCAAAATAAAGACTGTCACTGTTTCCACTTTTTCCCTACTATTTCCCATGAAGTGATGGGACCAGATTCCATGATCTTAGTTTTCTGAATGTTGAGTTTTAAGCCAACTTTTTCACTCTCCTCTTTCCCTTTCATCAAGAGGCTCTTTAGTTCTTTTCTTTCTGCCATAAGGGTGGTGTCATCTGCATATCTGAGGTTATTGATATTTCTCCTGGCAATCTTGATGTGCTTCCTCCAGCCCAGCGTTTCTCATGATGTACTCTGCATATAAGTTAAATAAGCAGGTGACAATATACAGCCTTGACGTACTCCTTTTCCTATTTGGAACCAGTCTGTTGTTCCATGTCCAGTTCTAACTGTTGCTTCCTGACCTGCATACAGGTTTCTTAGGAGGCAGGTCAAGTGGTTTGGTATTCCCACCTCTAAGAATTTTCCAGAGTTTTTTGTAGTCTACACAGTTAAAGGCTTTGAAATAATCAATAAAGCAGAAGTTTTTCTGGAACTCTCTTGCTTTTTTCATGAGCCAACAGATGTTGGCAATTTGATCTCTGGTTTCTCTCCCTTTTCTACCATAACCTCCTCCATTATCAGCCTCCTCCCTACCAGAGTGGTATTTCTACATTTGTTACCACAGATGTACCTACACTGACACATCATAATTTCCCAAAGTACAGTTTACATTGGGCTCATTCTTGGTGTCATAAAAATTTAATTTTAAAGACATATTTGTTGATCATATCCTCATATAAATATTTTGATTAGCTGGATTGAGACTGAGAAGACTTCTCAGAATTACACATATAACATGTATACACCTACACATAATGTTTATGTATGTACATATGTATACAGATATGGATATGAAAATATGTTTGCTTAGAGGGATTTTAAACATTGTTGCAAGAGCGTCCTTTTTTTTTTTTTTTTTTTCTTGCTTCTGTCTCTTCAGTGAAAGGAAAAACTGTGTTTTAGAACATAATTTTAGAGCCTGACTACTTCTTGGTGAATGAGTGAAGGCAGTAATTCCTGACTTACCTCCTTCTTTGTGACAGGAATCTTTTTCAGCTATTAGCTGGCATGACAATATTTGTTTCCCCCTTTTTCTCTAATGATGCATCTCTATTTACCTTTTTTTGCATACCAAGGATGTTTTGGTTGACATTCATGTAATTATTGTCTCGACAATAAAAAAAAAAAAAAAAAAAACACTTGGTTCTGTAGGAGAGCATACACTAAATAACACTCCTGTGTTATTTTAAATATTTGAACTTATCACAAATCTTAAGGTTCATTTTCACATTATTTTCACATATTTTTAATTAGTGGAAATATCAGGCACCATCTGTCTGTATTTTTTCAAAGCAATGGCTTGTGTAGCCCACAGAAACACATTATTCACTATAGCATTTCTCTAACATAGATATGGAAAAGTTACAAACTTCCTAATTCCTTGTTCATCATTTGGTAAGCTGTTAAGTCTAATATTTCCCTCATAAGTAGATGCATTTCTTTGGTAAGTATAATATTTCTGATTTCATTTTCCTCCAACTCTCTTCTAATTCATATTTTGTATCATTTCAGATTGAGTTGGTTTATGAAATGTCTCATTCAGTAAGTCTCCTCTTTCAAACCCTTGTTATTCTCTTTGCTTATCAGGGTTAAAACTCAATTTACTTTGAAAAGACAAAAAATACACATCAAAGGTTCATTCTCTTTTCCACTACTCTTCTTCCTGATGAGTTGTTACATCTGTTTACTCTGGCCTCTGGCAGTAAAGTTCTTCTCTATTTAGGATTTGTCTCTGAGACAAAAGACCAGTTGAATGGCCCTCAGGGTCACTGGTGATTTGGAGGTTTACAGGGGATAAAGTCAGAAGTGGAGCAGCATTCCAAAAGAAAAATCAAGAGTATATTTCTGAAACAAAGACACAAGGCTTTATTCAAGAGAATAGCTGTGTTCAGAATCAGAAGACAGTTATACAGAGGTCTGGAGGAAAGGCAAACAGCAGAATAAATGGTGAAGTCATTGCATTGGAATTCTTAGAACATAGAAACAAGGGCAAAGTATGAATCTGATTGAGCAGAATGAGTCATTCATCCAAAAGAGATATATCATAAGATGGCTTTTTATATGGTGTCCACACCCTGAGTTTTGGTGTGGATTGGTCAGGACAGCTATTTAAACATTGAGCTAGAGTGAGCTTGAATTCACTAAAATTTTTTATGAGACTTCTCTAATCAAGCTCCATGGGAGACTGTAGCACATTTAAACACCCTTTAAAAATGAGATGTGAGCTCTCCTTGATGCTGGAACTGAACTGACATCTGTGGTAACATGAGGCAAGAACCACCCATATGGAGCTCTCTAGTTCTTCTTTATTTTTAATCTTGATTGTCAAGACAGGGTTGTCAAAATAGGATATCATAAAATCTGGGTTCAGAAGAGAACCGTGAAGTGCGGGCTGAATATTCTTGAGGGTAACTCTGAGCTCTGAAATTGGGATTGATAGTCTGAGACACTTGGAATGGATTGAGGTGATAGGGGCCTACACTGGAATGGGCTCCTCAGCAGATGGTTCTCTCTCAACAGCGTCCTGCTAGCTGGCTTGGACCCTAGAAGGGGACTGTGCGAGTTTTATAAAACAAGAGTTCCTGGCTGTCAGAAAGTTTTATCATCCTATTTAACATTTTAGGGAAAAGATTGCTGAAATTATAACTTCCACAGAGGTGAATTGAAATTCATGGGGGACTTTCACAGGTGGATTTGATCATGGGGAAAAGCTGACATAATTATCCTGCTGGGAGGGGACATGTCATATACTATGTTCTATCTGGGTTTTGGTTTGAAGTGAAGTGAAAGTCACTCAGTCCTGTCCAACTCTTTGTGACCTGTCAGGGAAGCCAAGGTTTTGGTTTAGAAGAAGCAGATGTTGGAGTCAATAATTTATAAAGGAATTTGAATAGGTCTATTAATTGACAAACATGTCTAAATATACTACAAAAATTTCATTGATATTTTAAATAGTATATTCTCAATTATGTGTTAAAAATACCTTTGTTATATTTAAAAATGTAAAATAGATACATTGAACTTACATTCAATTAATTTATAAAATTACTAAAATTTCTAATAAAATCTATCATCCCTTTGTGGTTTTCTATTTAGAAAATGACTTAATCTGTGAATGTGACGGTTTTGTTACTTCCTTTCCAAACTTTTATGTGTTTACTTTTCTCAAGCTATTACTTGGCTAGGTCCACCAGTGCATGTTTGATAAAATGTATGTCAATTCAGTTCAGTCACTCAGTTGTGTCCAACTGTTAGTAGCTCCATGGACTGACTACAGCACGCCAGGCTTCCCTGTCCATCACCAACTGCCAGAACTTGCTCAGACTCATGCCCATCAAGTCAGTGATGCCATTGAACCATCTCATCCTCTGTCGACCCCTTCTCCACCTGCCTTTAATCTTTCCCAGCATCAGGGTCTTTTCTAATGAGTTAATTCTTCACATCAGGTGGCCAAAGTATTGGAGCTTCAGCTTCAGCATCTGTCCTTCCAATGAATATTCAGGACTGATTTCCTTTAGGGTGGACTGGTTTGATCTCCTTGCATTCCAAGGGACCCTCAAGAGTCTTCTCCAACACAACAGTCCAAAAGCATCAAAATGTATGTCAGATATTGACTTTTTTTTGGAATTTTAAAGAAAAACTTATGATATTGTTTATTAAGGGTAGTAACTGTTGTAGGCTTGGGTAGCTACTTTTTATCAGACTAAGAATGTCACCTTTTATTACCATTTCCTAAATTTTCACTTGTCTACTTATTTTTAAGAATGAATGATAAAATTTATCAAATATGTTTTCTAATTTCATCAAATAATGTGAAAATCATCAAAACATCAAAATAATGTGAAAACATTCTCAAGCTTCTCATATAATCAGTAACAAACTTTTTAATGTTTTCATTGTTTTCTGGAAGTAATCCTAGATTGAAGTGACTAATATGTATTAAAAGTTTTCCATCTCTCTTCACTAGTGAAACTATTTAATAATTTTGTTTGCTTTTTCAATCAAGATTATTTTTAAACCAGAAAGACTGAGATGGAGTTCCTATTTCTCTTTCTTATCTGGAAGAGTTTGTGTAAGATCAGAATATTTCTTCTCTGCTATTTTGCTAGAATTCACCTTCAAAGCAACTTGAGTTGATATTCTTAACTATTCAGTTAATTAACACTTCCATGATTATTTATGATTTACAATTCTTTGTAAGATTTTTATGTATTTTTAAATATATTGGAGCTTTCCTGGTGGCTCAGTGGTAAAGAATCTGCCTGTAAATAAATACAGGAGACCCAGGTTCAATCCCTGTATCAGGAAGATCCCCTAAGAAGGAAATGGCAACCCACTCCAGTATTCTTGCCTGGGAAATCCTGTGACAGAGAAGCCTGGAAAGCTAGAGTCAACAGGGTCACAAAAGAGTCAGACACAACTTAGCGACTAAACAGCAACAAATGTATTAGAACAAAGACTTATGTATTATCCACTATATAGTTTTCATCTTTGATAAATTTTTCAACTTGATTTATTTATGCCTTCAATCATTCACCAGAAACACCAGATATTGGGCTTTATTACTAGTCTTTAAGGAAAAAAAACTATATTTTGATCATCTCAGTTATAACATTTTTTTAATCCATTAATTTCTGCTCCATTAGTTAATGTTTCCACTCAAACCCACTCAACCTTTCTTAAAACATGTACTGGTTCAACTTTTTCCTTATTTCTTTATTTATTTATATACTGCATTTATTTATATAAATAAATAAACTCTTTATTTATATACTCAAAGAATTGAATATCAGGATTTTTCTTTTGTAATGTAAGAATGCAAGGAAATAAAATGTGAAAGTGTTAGTCACTCAGTCACAGCTGACTCTTTGCTACCCCACGGACTGCATGCAGCCTGCCAGGTTCTTCTGTCCATGGAAATCTCTAGGCAAGAATACAGAAGTAGATTGTCATTCCCTTCTCCAGGGGATCTTACTGACACAGGAATCAAACCCTTGTCTTCTGCATTGCAGGCAGATTCTTTACCATCTGAGTCACCAGGGAAGCCTTGCAAGCAGCATTTTTACTTTTGAGGAAATATTGATATATAATATTTCAATTTTTCTTCAACTCAGAATATTTAACACATGAGCTATTTAAATATTATTGCTTAAATTTCTAAAACTACACTTATCTTTATTCGTCTTTCTATTATTGATATTAAATTTGGTGTCACTGTAGTCAGATAATAGTGTGTGATGTATTTTAAAAATATGTTGAGATTTTCTTTATGATTCATTTTTTCATTTATTTTGCAAACCATTAGGATAAATGGAGCCAGATTTTTTAAAACAGCTTGAGAATATATGCTTAATACGTGTGTGTACTGGGTCTTCAATCAACTTTCATTGAAGGGAGTTGCATTAAATCTTTCACACCCCAGTATTTCAAGATCAGAAGCTATAGCTTCTTATATCATGAATGTTTTTAAATATTCCATGTGTTTTGGGCAAGGTTGTGTTTGTCTAATGCCTGGATGCATAATTTTATACACACATGTAAAATTAAAATGCTTAATTCCATGATTCAGATTCTCTATAGGTTTATTTCTTTATGCTTAAAAGAACAATAATTGAAACAATTGTGTCAAGAACACTCAGAATGATGACAGATCTGTTGATTAGTCATTATACTTCTATACATTTCATAACATATTTAGACCATATATTTCATGAACACAATTTTATAGTTGTTACATTGGCCTGTTTTATATGTATGGTATAATTAGTGACAAAATCAGAAAAAGAAAAATATGCATAAAATTCTATTTTATACTTTTTTTGAAAAATGCATACATGTTTAAGGACTTTAACAAATACAGTGGATGTAAACGGGAGGAGCAGAAGTTAATGAAAATATTTAAATTGAAAAAATAATAAAATGTGAAGAGTAACTCCACCAAACTGATAAACTAAGGGGTAGACTAAAGGTTAAGATTGTCTCTCTGAACTATATATCTAAGGATCAAGAGAAGAAGAGAAAGAATAAAATATGAGATTGTTATCAGAGAGAATGATTAAAGCCTGTGTCCTTTAGCAAAGTTTTCTGAGGAAATTCTTGATTATTCTGAACAATTGCTTAAACATTCGAAAGGAGGTCAAAAGGCTAGAAAAACCACAAATGATAATATAGGAAAATATTTCCTTTGGAAATTAGAGAGGAAAAGCAACTGACCAAAAATATATAGAAAGTAGGAAATTCTTCTGTTTAAAATTTTGGAAAGCAAACACCACACCCTTTCCCTTTCCCAAAGGAAAGTGTTAATATAGAAGATTCTTTGTGTTTAGCTTATTTTGCAGGCTTTTAAATAATTGCTTTACAATGATTGTAAAGCAGTGAAACTATAAAGCAATGAAACTATAACTCTATGAATACATCTAAGAGGAAGATAGTGGTCTTTACTACCATCAGAAATCATCAATTATTTTTGTGTAGTTAAGAACAGTTTCCTTGTTGTAAAAATAATACTTGTTCATTTTATCAAAAATTAAAAGATACATATAAATAATTTAAAAACTGTGAAAAATAGCTATAAGTTCCCAGTGCAGGAATAACCATAGTTAGCCTGTATAACTACAGATCATCCTTGTATATATATGAAGAGGCAGGTCATGAAGGTCTTTTTATGTCAATGAATATTAATGACTAAAATAATTTTTATAAGTGAAAAGTATCCACAGTGGGATGATTTATTTAATTTGGGAATTTATGTTTTTTCCTACACATAATTTCAGTTATGATCCTATATTATATTCTTGGGATTCATCTGTAGAAATGGTATTACTGGAGTGAAGGAAATGAATACCTTTAAGGATTTTTAAGCATTTGCTAAAGCTAGACTAAACCACACTTCTGAAAGCAGTTTAAGAAAACTATTCTGTACTCCTGTCCATATTTAGATTTTTAATTCTTGAACTAAGAACTACATGTGTGTTTGTGTATATGTATATATTATATATATGTTTGTGTATGATATATATACACATATATGTGTATGGGGGCCTCACTGGTGGGTCAGTGGTAAAGAACCCACCTGCCAAGCAGGAGACACGGGTTTTGATTCCTGGGTCAGGAAGATGCCCTGCAGAAGGATATGGCAACCCACTCCAGTATTCTTGCTTGGAAAATCTCATGGAAGAGCTGACCCATTGGAAAAGACCCCGATCCTGGGAAAGATTGAAGGCAAAAGGAGAAGGGGGCAGCTGAGGATGAGCTGGTTAGATAACATCATTGACTCAATGGACATGAATTTGAGTAAGCTCTGGGAGATGGTGGAGGACAGAGAAGATTGGCAGTCCATGCAGGGTCCCAAAGAGTAGGACATGATTTAGTGACTGAACAACAAATATATATGTATATATCTATACACGTATATGAATGGATAGTTATCTTTTTATTTTTATTCCACAATTAACTCTTTAAATGGAAAATTTACTTCTTGAATAAAATGTTTTATATTGCAAGTTATTTAATTATTTGTGATAGATAGAAGAAATACACTGTCATCCTCTGAAATATTTTTCCCTCTGAAATATACTTTATTTGATTCATATGTATGTTTTTCTGTCATGAATTTATGAAATACTTTTTTGATTTTTTTGTTGGTAAATGATTAATGTATTTTAACTTTTTTAACATGAATTTGAAAATTATTGGGTTCCTCTTATGAATAAATTAGAGCCTACTTAATAATGGCTAAAATAAATCTATTTTAAGCCAAATAACTGAAAATGCTTTCTATTTTTTAGCATTTGAATTAAGCCAAATCAGAAAGCAGCATTTCATTTAATTTAAGAAAAAAAGTGGTTTGTGTATGAATATTATTATAAAATGAAGTTTACTTTAGAAAGGTGTCTAAACTTTTTAATACTTTTTCTTTGTATTTAACAGCTCAAGCTTATACAAATAACTAAAAGAACTGGCTTTTAGATATCAAATGTAATTTGACAAATTGTTGTCAATTACATTTTTGTGATAATATTTTAATTTGAGGTTCATAAATAATATATTTAATAGGAAAATTTGTCATATTCTTGACTACAAACACTTTAATTTTCTGAGGCAAGAGATTAAGGAGCTAGAATTGCAGTTTGGTGTTTACACTATTATTTAATCTTGATGCAAGTTTATTAATGATATTACTAAGTAATTTTATCACTTTTGATATACCCTACCCTGATATATTTGATATTACTGTAATGGGCAATCGCTATTTCTGGATGAAGTAAATGAGGACTCCAGTTAAATGAAGTCTATTCCCATATATCTCATTATATTTCATTACAGAACTTTTTTTTTCAACTTCATAGGAATTATCACCATTGTGATCATAACTTTCTTTATTTTTATTGTCATAAACCTCTAAAGTCAAAGACACATCTATCTTATTCATTCTTTTTTTTTTTAAGTTGAAATATGATTGATTTACAATACAGCATTCATTTTAGGTGTACAGCATAGTGATTCAGTTTATTTGGGGGGGATTATATTGAATATATTGCAAAAACCTATCTTATTCACTCATACAGCTCTAGAGTTTAGTTGAAGCATAAACAACACTCTTTTGCGCTTAGACTTGGAAATTATTAGAGTCATGCTCACCTTTATTTAAAATTATTGCAAACTTCTGCAAAAATAAAAAAAGAGACAGCTTTCTTTCAAAATAAGTTCTGGAATATTTTGTTGTTTTACTAATTTAAGTAAAACAAGGAAGCTAGCTAGCATCGTGTTTTAGGAAAAAACATCCACCTTTCTGAAAGTTCATCTTAGTTACACCTAAAATCATCACCATATAGGTGGTTGTTCAGAGACAAGAAAGCAAGTGATTCTTGAGTGAGCATTTTCAAAATAATTATTGTGAAATGTGGAGGTAAACTAAAGGATGGAGATACAAATTTCTTTTTATATCCACCAGTACTGGCACTGTTAAAACAGCTGGAGATGGTGGAGGAGACTTTCAAAGAGCTACAATACGCTACCCACATTAAGAGGTATAAATGTAGCAATAAAATGTATTGTTAACATCACTCTGACTTCTTTCATGCTTTTATCTTTATAGCTCTTTTGTCCTTGCAATATTCTCTTAATGATGCTTGTGTTAGAGTTACTCTGTCAAGATTTTCTGCTCTGAAATTAATACTCATAATGTACCTTGAAAAGATTTTAGATATTACCTTGTGTATTCATCAATATGAATAACTACAGAGGTCCTACTTTCTTTTCAATGTTGTGACTTGATGAATATTTTCCTTAATAATCTTAGTAATGCATGTTTCTTCTTGGTAATTAAAAAAATCAGAAGTACACTGTAATATTTCATTTTGCTGTTCGGTCACTCAGTAGTGTCTGACTTTTTGCGACCCAATAGACTGCAGCACACCAGGCTTTCTTGTCCCTCACCATCTCTGGGAGTTTGCTCAAACTCATGTCCATTGAGTTGGTGATGCCATCCAACCATCTCACCCTCTGTCGTCCCCTTCTCCTCCTGCCCTCAATCTTTCCCAGCATCAGGGTCTTTTCCAATGAGTCAGCTCTTCACATCAGGTAGCCAAAGTATTGGACTTCACCACAGCATCAGTCCTTCCAATGAATATATGCACTGATATGGAAATGAATTACCTAAAATGATTATCCTAAATAAAATGTTAAGGGATAC
The DNA here is from genome assembly GCF_033118175.1 of Dama dama. Lineage (NCBI taxonomy): Eukaryota > Metazoa > Chordata > Mammalia > Artiodactyla > Cervidae > Dama > Dama dama. The sequence goes on along the minus strand of NC_083692.1, from coordinate 61,067,486 downwards.
TCAAGCACTGTGGTGTTGGAGAAGACTCTTGAGAGTCCCTTAATATTTCATTTAGGATAATCATTTTAAATAATTCATTTATATATCAATATGCATATACAATTTCATATTTTAAACATAGTATATGAGAGTATGTAACAGATATGAGGTAATTTTTCTTAGTCTTTTTTCTTTCTCTTTTCCTTCTATTTTTTCCCCTCCCACATTAAGTAGCCCATGTTAATAGTCTAGTCTGCATCTTGTATATTTTCCTACTCATCAATACAATCATATTAAGACTTTTATAAAGATAGTGGACTTAGGGGTCAATATATGACAAAAATGAGTTAATTGTACAAGTTGATCTAGATCTTGTTTTCCTTATTCAAGACATATCAACCCTTGTATAACTCAATTATTTTTCATATAGTCTCCTACTTTTTTTCAAAATTTTTTTATTAATATTGAATTTATCTTGATACATTATGTGAGAGGTGAACCCAATAATTTTCCCCAAAGGAATTGTCAATTATGTCAACACTATTTATTGAGTCAGTTATGGTTGATGACTCAAAATGAAAGGAATCCAGAGGCAGGTTGCTAGTCTTTCCTGAAGGTATCAGGAAAAAGTCATACTGCTCCTCAGACTTCTAGAACTTTCCCCAGGAGGAGCAAGGACCTAGCCCCTTCTCTTAGTCCTTCCTTAGGCTCTGAGTGGCCTGTGAGGCCAGATTCATTCTTGTTGGGTAGTGCCAACTTTACTCACAAAGGATGATGATTTTATAGGACAAACTCTTTCCAGAACCCCCAACATTATAATTTTTGCCTTAGATTTCAATAGTAATGGAAAGTTCTCTGATCAGTTAAGTGTTGACCTAACAGGACGAAAGTGTTGTGTCTTTGTTCTGGAGAAGAATACATATTAGAGAGGGAGGAATTGATAAAAATTCAGGCTTACTCTTTCAAAGATTCTCACCCATGATTCCACTAATTAGAAAAAAAAAAATGAGATAGGAAAAACTACAGGTTAAAATCAGGTAATATTTTTTAAAATGGTAGAATTTTATCAAAATCTGGCCATGTGCCTCTTCCCTCTTTGGAGACAGTATAAATAAGGTGATGTTATTTCAAAGCATACATGCAATATGTATACAGACAGATGTAATTCAGATTTAAGTCCCTCTATGCACACACACATATGCTACCTCCCATCTTATTTTGGTTGTATCAGTTACCATGCCCCTTGCAGCCGTCAGTCTCTGTGTACTGATGGAATGTAACATAAAATCTGTGCTTAGGTTTGAAATGATTGCATCATAAACACAGTTGTATGTTCTGTAGAAATAAACCTTTCTTTATTGATTCCTTCAGATGTTCTCGACTGCGAGTTATCAGAAACATTTTTATAGGGCATCTGCATCAAAATTCATGTGCAACCTGCCTGCCTAGTCAAGCATTGTATTCTTTACTTTATGTTCAAGACAGTTGAATGATTCTGCTTAGTTTGAGTGGCACTCCGCCACATGTATATTACAGCGCGAGGGGAACTTGCAAGAATCACTGAAGCTAACCATACATTACATGCCTGGTGCACACCAGATGTCTCTTCTTGCATTGTTATGGTTTCATAAGCTACACTGACATTGTCATTAAGTTCAGAAGTTTCATTCTGCTCACTGCCACCTTGAAAATAGATGACTCTCAGGGTTGCTGCTTTAACAAATAGAATTTGCATACAAAGAGAGTTCTGTCAGCAACACTTGTAAATAATTATGTCATTCCATTTATTCATATTAAGTAATAAAAGAGTCAATTCAGAAATAAGAAATCATACCAAGCCAGAGCATGAAGAAATTCTAAAAATTCCGTCACTGTGTTTTCTTTCCCACAGTATTCTGAAACAACCACTTGCCTACCTCTCTTTTACTCACTTTTGAAGTCATTTGTCTTTCATGATGTGTACTAACATATATGGCTGAGTCTGTAGAAAGCCACAAATTGGATAATACTGAAGCATTCTCCTTGTTAAAGTTTGTGTGGCTTAGTTATAGAGCTCAATTTGTCGTTGTGGTATAAACCTGGAAATGCTGAGCTTCCCTTAATTACGCCATTGATGACTTTCTGACATGTGGACATGCAAGTCTAAACTTGCCCAAGTAACACTGCCGAGGGCCGCAGCATTCAGAAATGCTCCTGTGCTTGGAGCGTTGCTTTTCCAGTACAGATGCTACAGATATTTCCACTGCTGACATTTCATCATAACAAGAATTCACCTACGATTAAAACTGTAGTTTTTTTTTTTTTAAATAGCATTGTATAGAAGGGTTGGGTGCTGGGATAATTAGAGTCCAGTATATTTTTCTCATTTGCTTATGTATTTCTGAATAAATTTAGCTTTGACTGAAATTGCTTAATAGTTTCTATATTTATTGCTGATGCTTTGATAATGTTTTGTTAAATAAATTTTTCATTTAACCATGTTTTGCTCTAATTGAGTTACTGCTAATATCTTTTATTCACTTATGCTCTTCTGTTAATTATTTTGAAAGTAAGCATCCTAGAGGATTGTTTCTATTATTAGCCTTCAACATTTATCTTCTCCCCTTCAACGTGTATTTCTTTGGCATTGTGGGATATTAGAATGATGATTTTTCTTGATGAACAGATTTACGGTTGATTCCCTTAGAAAGTAGATATGTTTGTTTGGTTTTTCTTATTAAGTAAGCTTTGGTAAATTGCCCTATAAATTTTTATAGATAATAATTTTCTATGATATGATGTTGGTCTCAATCTCTTCTTTTTCTTTTCCATGTTATTTTACTTTAGTTCATCCTACCAACCGTTTAGAAGTCAAAAGTACTTAAAATGTTTAAAGCAGGGTTGATTAATGCATTTACCACTTACTTCATTTTAATTTTGAGTATCTTTTGAGAATGCTAACACAGAAAACCTCTTATTTTCTATCAGACTTTATATTATAGCCTTTCAGCTTTGCTCACTATTATCAAATACTAGTATTATATAAAAAAGTCTATGTTTAAAACTTAAGGAATTAACAGAATTCTAAATCCTCTATAGATGGTTAAATTGGTATTATATTCATATGATAAAGTATAATTTATTAAATTTTTTCTGTCCAATATTTAATATTTTCCCATGTTAATAATATGACTATATTGTAAAAATTCTAATTTTATAACATTAAAAGATGATATAATGATGTAACATTATTTTAGTCTTTGTTTCCTTGGAATTTGAGTAAATAGTTCTTTCCCTGTGACAAGTCCATGATGAACTTGAAACCACTCTTCAGTAATGAAAAGTCATATTCTATTTCAAGTCAGAACACAAATAGTTGTTAAATAATTAAAATATCTACTTTAGTAATTTGAAGTTTCCTCTTGATTTACAGTGGAGGCCTCTCTCATCCCTTCAGGTGGAATTGTTGGATGCCACGTGGCCTATGACAATTGTAGTTAGTAGAAGGACATGCTTGATTTTTAAGGTTTTCTTCTCTAGTATTTAGACTTGTCACTGCTTAAAGATAGAAAGTATGTGGGGAAAGAGTGTGAAAGCAGGATTGTTCTTCCTGATGGATGTGTCCAGGTGATTGACATTAGTGTCCCTTGAACTTAGCTGATGCTGAAAAATGACATTATAGATCCTGTTCTGTTCTGTAAATTTCACACAGTCATGTCTGACTCTTTGTGACCATGTGGACTGTAGCCTGCCAGATTCCTCTGTCCATGGAATCTTCCAGGCAAGAATACTGGAGTGGGTTGTCATTTTCTTCTCCAGGGGATCTTCCTGACCCCAGGGATCGAACCCAAGTCTCCCATGTCTCTGCATTGGCAAGCAGATTCTTACCACTAAACCACCTGGGAACCCCTTTTAGGTGCTAGGTGCCGTCTTTTGATCTCCCAGTCCTCTTTTTTCAGCCCCTCCAAGCCACTTTTTTGGAGAAGGCAGTGGCACCCCACTCCAGTACTCTTGCCTGGAAAGCCCCATGGGTGGAGAAGCCTGGTGGGCTGCAGTCCATGGGGTCGCTAAGAGTCGGACTTGACTGAGTGACTTCACTTTCACTTTTCACTTTCATGCATTGGAGAAGGAAATGGCAACCCACTCCAGTGTTCTTGCCTGGAGAATCTCAGGGATGGGGGAGCCTGGCGGGCTGCAGTCTGTGGGGTCACACAGAGTCGGACACGACTGAATTGACTTAGCAGCAGCAGCAGCAAGCCACTTTTTGAGTGAAAGCAGGATGTCAGCTAAAGATTTACAACCTCTTTTTCTATAACAGTCTGTTTGAATATACAACTGCTGTTGTAGTTCATTCGCTAAGTCTGTCTGACTCTTTGTGACCCTATGAACTATAGCAAGGCAGGCTCCTCTGTCCTCCAGTATCTCCCTGAGTTTGCTCAAATTCATATCCATTGAGTCAGTGATGCTGTCTGAACGTCTCATCCTCTACCGCCCTGTTCTTCTGCCTTCAGGAATTCCCATCATCAGGATCTTTTCCAATAAATCAACTCTTCGCATTAGGTGGCCAAAGTAATGGAGCTTCAGGAAGCTCCAACAACAGTCCTTTAAATATATATAAGGATCTAATATTTCTCTTTGAAACCAGCATCTATTCATTTAATCTCAGAAGGAGTTGGAACAGAAGACACCCACTTCTGACATGCTGGTCAATAAATACCTGGCTATATCTCTAACTTGTTAGTGTTGGTGTTGTATGCGTTTTTATCCTCCCTTAAAAAGTAGACTCATTAAGAAGGGTCACTGCCTTGGAAGATAATGGGCGTTTTTAAAACTCATAAGACATATTGGAAAATAATTTCTCAGAAAGGTTGGACCCATTTTTGTAAGCTATCAGCCATCCTCTCACTAACTCCTTTCCTCTTAACATCCCACTGTTACTTTTGAAGATTTAATAAGTTAATGATAGATTAATAGATAGATTAATGATAGATTAATGTTTTAATTTACATGGATTCAATCACTAGCAAGATTGATCTTCATTGTATATGTTTACCAGATGTCTGTCTTTTCTTAGGTTTTATCTAACCATGTCATTTGTCCATTTGCTGAGATAGCATTTTTTCAGTGCTTAAATACACACATACAAAATAATGTATAGTACAGTATAAATAACAGAATAATATATAGTATAATTAGTAACTAAACATCACTCAGCCTAAGAACTAAAGCATGGCCAACACATTTGGAGCCCATCTGGTATGAACCTTATGTTGGAAAAACAATTTTTATCAACAATATTTTTGTAAGTATTTTTAAATTGTTGCTTTTGTTATGAGTTTTCATAAGTACTTTAATTGTTAAGTTACAAAAAATCAACAAACTATCAGCTTGATTACAAATGAACTTGACATATAATTTACATTGAGGTTAATGTAATTTCAATCTTAACATCCAGAAACATCTTTGCACTTATCCAAATCTTCTATAATACCTCTCTATAAAGCTGAAATTTTTCATTTAGATCCTTGATCAGACTTGTTTGTTTATGTCAAGTGCATCACTTATTATTATAGTAACTAATAGATCTGTTTTATAACTTTTTTAAACTGATATATTAGTATCAGTAATTGAAATTACTGATTATCAGTAATCAGTAGTTGAAAGTATCAGTGATTGAAAAGTCAATTGATATTTCTAAGTAACTGACCAGCTAATTAAACCCTGGTTTCATTTATAAGTGATTCTCTTCAATATTCAGTTCAGTTCAGTTCAGTCGCTCAGTCATGTCCAATTCTTTGCAACCCCATGAACCTCAGCATGCCAGGCCTCCTTGTCCATCACTGACTCCTGGAGTCCACCCAAATTGAGTCAGTGATACCATCCAACCATCTCATCCTCTGTCGTCTCCTTCTCCTCCTGCCCTCAATCTTTCCCAGCATCAGGGTCTTTTCCAATGAGTCAGCTCTTCACATCAGATGGCCAAAGTATTGGAGTTTCAACTTCAGCATCAGTCCTTCCAATGAACACCCAGGACTGATCTCCTTTAGGATGGACTTGTTGGATCTCCTTGTAGTCCAAGGGATGCTCAAGAGTCTTCTCCAATACCACAGTTCAAAAGCATCAATTCTTCAGCGCTCATCCCTCTTTATAGTCCAACTCTCACATCCATATGTGACTACTGGCAGTATTACTAAAATACAATTATATTAAGATGATTCTCTCATATTTTCTCATAGATATTTATCTTATTGTTATATCCTGTCATAGTATAATGGGTAAAATTTCTTGTAATGATGTAGTTTTATGTCCCTAACTTGAATGAAATATTTCTTATTTCCTATTCATATTATTGATATTTATTGAGGTGTATTATTTCCAGAAACCATCTTTCTTCTTCTACTATTGAGTATTTTATTATTTTGTTTTTTATGAGAAGAGATTTACCTTTTTAGTAAATACATATTTCCATATTTCTGCCAATCATTAGTCTGGCCTTCATCTAAAATGGTGTTGCTCTGCAAACACTGCAACCTATTTTCTGAATAGATTGATTTCCTAAGGAATTGGGCTTCCCAGGTGGCACAGTGGTAAAGAATCTGCCTTCCAGTGCAGGAGATGTGGGTTTAGTCCCTGGGTTGGGAAGATCCCCTGGAGAAGGAAATAGCAACTCACTCCTGTATTTTTGTCTGGGAAATCCCGTGGACAGAGAAGCCTGGAGGATTACAGTCCATGGGATCACAAATGAGTCAGGCACCACTTAGCAACTAAATAATAACAAGGAATTACAATACACTGTTAAGAAGTCTTATCTTGGGTTCCAGATTCTGGCTCATACAAACTCAGGCCCAGAATAGAGGGCCGTTTATCCATTTCCTGAATGATACAGATCTTCCGTATCTAATCTAACTAACACTGATGCAGGGGAAGGACTTCTTTTATAGCACATGTAGCTTACATGTGCATTTCTCTCCACTACCATTGATTTTGGAGTTAGTGAAAATCCCCTCAGATTATGGAAAAGGACATCTGTGTTTCTGAATATACACATGTAGTTTTTCCAGTGAGATTTGAGTACTCTCACAGAATAATTTTGACTACATTATTTCCTTTTGGAGTTAATTTTTCCATTATCTCCTTATATTTTTATATGGATAGAGTGAAAAATGGGGGTTTTATTTTAAATTGTTCAAAAGTTCATTCTATTTCTCTGTTATTTTATAGCAAGAGAAGTTATTGTGGTCATTATATATTAATAGTACTTAGGGAAAATAATGATGCCAGAAATGAACAAATTATATTTATTCATTAGGATGTTGCTGACTGCAAGTACAAGAAAACGAGTCAAGTTGCTAACAGCAACATAATGCATTGTTTCATATAACACATAGGGAAGACTTGGTTTGTTGATGTAGTGGCTACCAGCAAGAGTATCAAAGGCCCAGATTCTGTCAGTCGCTCTGTCTGCTGTCTGTGTTGTACATTTCCTCAGCTTATTTCTTTGTCTGACTGTAGAAATTCTGTCACTTGCCATAGGATTCTAGGTTACCTAGTGCACCTCTGGCAGTAGGGAGAGTGAGAACACCTCTTCCTCACCCCTTCCCTTTTGTCTAATTATGCCAGACTAGCTCACATGCCCAACTAGACCAATAATCGACACTAAAGGGAAATCTTTGCAATGATTCCATGTACTAGTCTAGCCAGGCTTCCCCTGGTGGCTCAGATGGTTAAGAATCCACCTGCAATGTGGGAGACCTGGGTTGGGAAGATCCCTTGGAGGAAGGCATGGCAACCCACTCCAGTATTCTTGCCTGGACAATCCCTATGGACAGAGGAGCCTAATGGTCTACAGTCCATGGGGTCGCAAAGAGTCGGACTGAGCACTAGTCGAGCCCTGGATTCCTGGACTAGCAGTAAATCTAGGATTACTAATGAAGACTTTCGGTAATCAGAATTTATAATACCAAAGTCTATTGCTACCAAAAAAAGGGGGAGGAACACAGAATATATTGGGCTGTTGCATTTCCTCCCTAAAATTTGTTATTTGCTATCTTGTATTGAAAGTATCTTTGTTCACAGAGGAAACAAAACTTACCTTTAAAGGTAAGAACTATTTCATATTTGTTAGTATTTTTCAAGACTTAGCAATAAGGACTAGCAATCAGAATTAAGAAATCAGAACTAGTTATTTCATGGACATTTGCTAAATGAAGGAAATCGTTTCTTCACATTTTAATTTTTTTTTCTTTTTCAGTATTTGGGAAACAGACATAATAGTTTCCTACTTCCCATTTTATTTTTCTTTTATATTTAGAAAGTAGATTAAATATCTTCCTACTTCCCATTTAATTATTTTGATATTTGGGAAATAGTCAGAAGCTTACCCCTGTGTTTTGTAATAATCATAGTTTCATTAGTTTTTACAGTGACATCACCTCTTTACAGACCACAATTTTCTATGTGATTTTCCTAAATATGATTTTATACATGGATAAGCACCTTACTTATAATCATTTCTGTGGTAATGATAGGCTGTGTATATTATCTTTCATCCTGCCAAACTTGCCCTAAAAGTACTCTGTTACTTTCAAATGCCTTGTGACCCCTAGAAATATAATGTTTATATATTTCTAAATTATATGGTGTTTATGCAATAGCAGAACAGACTCTATAGTGCTCATAAAAACATTTTTATGAGATTTTGTATTTTCTTTGGAATTGGCACCTTACTTCATATTAAGGGGATTAAAAAAACTATTTTTTATCCCCTTATGTTCTTGGGATGTTAAGCTCATATGTACTAACATAGGTGCTGCACTTACTAATAACGTAGGTGCTTCACTTTGTGAAGAAATATCCATTTGATTTTTGTGTCTGCTGTAGAAAATGGTGATCTATTTGCCTAAGATTAATGCTTTAGGCTTTAACTAAGAATAGGTTATACTTATTGGCATGTTGGTACACATGCATCCTATTAGAAAGACAATGGCAGGATTAATGAAGCACATAGATTGATACAGAATTTGCAAATTAGCATAACTAATTTAAATTTTGTTACTGTAAAATAAACATCACCTTCTAAGCTCTTTTCAGTTTAATTCTTAGTATTAATCTAATTTACAACAGAAATGCATGAACTATAAATTTTTCCTTTACAGTGATGTCAATTTTTAATTTTCTCGACATTTACTAAGCTTCAGCAGAACATCATGTCAAACACTGAGAATGCAAAGATTAATAAAACAATTTCCATATTAAAGAAGCTCAAAATCTACTAATAAAAATGAAAATAAATGAGATAATTTAAAATATGCTAGAGTCATTACAAAAAATCTAATTGTACAAAAAATCTTACAGAAACACAAAGAAGCTTTTGAGGGAGTTGGAAAAGTTTCCTAATGGTGATAAAACCAAAAGTTGAAACTTATTACATATACTTTTTCTTAAAAACATTTATTCACGTCTTACACTAAAATGAATTTAAAACTGCAACTCTATTCAGCAGGAAAAATGACACAAAGAGTGTTCTTGTCACAATTAGGCTAGAGAAAGCCTTCATAGATTTCTATTTTGTCTAAAAATGCAGGAACAAAATTATTTTCTCATTCTCAAATTTGTCGGATGTTTAAATAACAAATCAGAAAAAATCATATGTGAAGTGTTGAAATAAATAACAAAAGGGAAGAAGAAAGGGCAAGAAAGTTATCAAACTGAAGGTAAAGAAAACTGTTGTAAAAAGCTTTCAGTTCAGTTCATTATTCAGTCATGTCTGACTCTTTGCAACCCTGTGGACTGCAGCACACCAGGCTTCCCTGAATATCACCAACTCCTGGAGCTTGCTTAAACTCATGTCCATCGAGTCAGTGATGCCATCCAACCATCTCATCCTCTGTTGTCCCCTTCTCCTCCTGCCTTCAATCTTTCCCAACATCATGGTCTTTTAAATGAGTCAGATCTTCACATCAGAAGGCCAAAGTATTGGAGCTTCAGCTTCAGCATCTGTCCTTTCGATGAATATTCAGGACTGATTTCCTTTAGGATGGACTGGTTGGATCTCCTTGCAATCAAAGGGACTCTCAAGAGTCTTCTCCAACAAAAGTTCAAAAGCATCAATTCTTCAGTGCTCAACTTTCTTTATAGTCCAACTCTCACAGTCATACATGACTACTGGGAAAGCCATAGCTTTGACTAGATGGACCTTTGTTGGCAAAGTAATGTCTCTGTTTTTATAGTGCTGTCTAGATTGGTCATAGCTTTTCTTCCAAGGAGCAAGTGTCTTTTAATTTCATGGCTACAGTCACCATCTCAAGTAATGTTGGAGCCCAATAAAATAAAGTCTCTCACTGTTTCCATTGTTTCTCCATCTATTTGCCATGAAGTAATGGAACTAGATGCCATGATCTTGAGTTGAGTTTTAAGCCACCGTTTTCACTCTCTTCTTTCACTTTCATCAAGAGGCTCTTTAGTTCTTCTTCACTTTCTGCTATAAGTGTGGTGTCATCTGCATATCTGAGGTTATTGATATTTCTTTCAGCAATCTTGATTTCACCTTGTGCTTCATCCAGCCCAGCATTTCACACGACGTACTCTGTATATAACTTAAATAATCAGGGTGACAATATACAGCCTTGACATACTCCTTTTCCAATCTGGAACCAGTCTTTTTTTTTATGTCCAGTTCTAACTGTTGATTTTTGACCTGCGTACAAATTTCTTAGGAGACAGATAAGGTGGTCTGGTTTTCCCATCTCTCTAAGAATTTTACACAGTTTGTTGTGATCTACACAGTTAAAGGCTTTGGCATAATCAATAAAGCAGAAGTGGAATTTTCCTGGAATTCTTTGCTTTTTCTATAATCTAACAAATATTATCAATTTGATCTCTGGTTCCTCTGCTTCTTCTAAATCCGGCTTGAACATATGGAAGTTCACAGTTCACATACTGTTGAAGCCTGGCTTGGAGAATTTTGAGCATTGCTTTGCTAGTGTGTGAGATGAGTGCAATTGTGTGGTACTTTGAACATTCTTTGGCATTGCCTTTCTTTGGGATTGGTTGAAAACTGACCTTTTCCAGTCCTGAGACCACTGCTGAGTGTTCCAAATTTGCTGACATATTAAGTGCAGCACTTTCAAAGCATCATCTTTCAGGATTTGAAATAGCTCAGCTGGAATTCCATCACCTTCACTAGCTTTTTTTTTGCAGTGATGCTTCCTAAGGCCCACTTGACTTCACATTCCAGGATGTCTGGCTCTAGGTGAGTGATCACACCATCGTGATTATTTGGGTCATGAAGTTTTTTTTTTTTTTTTTTTTTTTTGTATAATTCTGTGTATTCTTGTTACCTCTTCTTAATACCTCCTGCTTCTGTTACATCCATACCATTTCTGTCCTTTCTTGTGCCCACCTTTGCATGAAATGTTCCCTTCATATCTCTAATTTTCTTGAAGTGATCTCTAGTCTTTTCCAATCTATTGCTTTCCTCTATTTCTTTGCATTGATCACTGAGGAAGGCTTTCTAATCTCTCCTTGCTATTCTTTGGAACTCTGCATTCAAATGGATATATCTTTCCTTTTCTCCTATACCTCCAGCTTCTCTTTTGTCAGCTATTTGTACAGCCTTCTCAGACAACCATTTTGCCTTTTTGCATTTCTTTTTCTTGGGGTTGGTCTTGATCACTGCCTCCTGTAAAATGTCATGAACCTCCATCCATAGTTCTTTAGGCACTCTGTTATCAGATCTAATCCCTTGAATCTATTTGTCCCTTCTGTATAATTGTAAAGGATTTTATTTAGGTCATACCTGAGTGGTCTAGTGGTTTTCCCTACTTTCTTCAATTTAAATCTGAATTTGGCAATGATTCATGATCTGAGCCACAGTCAGCTCCCAGTCTTGTTCTTGCTGACTGTATAGAGCTTCTCCATCTTTGGCTACAAAGAATATAATCAATCTGATCTTGGTATTGACCATCTGGTGATGTCCATATGTAGAGTCTTCTCTCGTATTTTTGGAAGAGTCTGTTTGCTATGATCAGTGCATTCTCTTGGCAAAACTCTGTCAGCCTTTGCCCTGCTTCATTTTGTACTCCAAGGCCAAATTTGCCTGTTACATCAGGTGTTTAATTGACTTCCTACTTTTGCATTCCAGTGCCCCATAATGAAAAGGACATCTTTTTTGGATGTTAGTTCTGGAAGGTCTTGTTGGTCTTCTTGCCGCCGCTGCTGCTGCTAAGTCACTTCAGTTGTGTCTGACTCTTCACGACCCCATGGACTGCAGCCTGTCAGGCTCCTCTGTCTATGGGATTTTCCAGGCAAGAGTACTGGAGTGGGTTGCCATTGTCTTCTCCGTAGGTCTTCTTAGAACCATTCAATTTCAGCTTCTTCAGCATTACTGGTTGGGAGAAAGCTAAGGTGGCAGAGTAGAAGGATGTGACTCATTCTGTCTTGCAAGAACTCCAAAATTACATTTCGAGGCTGAACAGCCATCAACAGGAGAATGTTGGATCCCACCAAAAAAAGATACCTCACATCCAAGGGCAAAGGAGAAGCCCTAGCAAAATGGTAGGAGGGGAGAGACTGCATTTAAAATCAAACCATATCCACCAGAGGTGCTCAGAGGGCTCAAGAAAAACCTTGTGTGCACCAGGACCAAGAGATCGCACGGAGACTGAGCCAGACCTGTGTTTGGGTCTCCTGCAAAAGTATGGGTCAGCAGTGGCCTACTGCAGGGGCAGGGGCTCTGGGTGCAGCTACCTGGGTCACGCAGCCCATTACATAAACCCTCTTGGAGGAGGTAACTGTTAACCCCACCATAGAGGCGCCGAGCAGACGACCCACAAACTGCAGAACAGTTATACTTGTACCGTTAAGAAAGTTCTAGGACCGACAACAGACTTCCAGCCTGGCGATCTGCCAAAGGGACTGAGAACCACTAGAGAATTTGTCTTTGGTGGACAGTGGGAATTGATTTGGAACTTACACAGGACTGGGGAAACAGACTCTTGGAGGGCACAAGCAAAACCATGTGTGCACCGGGACGCAGGAGAAAGGAGCAGTGACCCCACAAGAGACTGACCTAGACTTGCCTGTAAGTGTCCAGGAGTCCAAAATGCAGTAATTGGGTGCAATCTCAAAGAAGTTTTAGAGGGGGAAAAACATTTCTTCTGAAGAGTAAAGAATTTCTAAAATGAAGATAGGGCTAAGCAAGATGAGGTTAATAAACATAAAATAAATTGTTGTATAGTTGCTCAGTCGTATCCGACTCTTTGCGACCCCATGGACTGGAGCACGCCAGACTTCCCTGTTCTTCACTATCTCCTGGAGCTTGCTCAAACATATGATCATTGAATCGGTGATGCCATCCAAACATCTTGTCCTCTGTCGTCCCTTCTATTCCTGCCTTTACTCTTTCTCAGCATGAGTTCTTTTCCAATGGGTCAGTTCTTCACATCAGATTGCCAACGTGTTGGAATTTCAGCTTCAGCATCAGTCCTTCCAATGAATATTCAGGACTGATTTCCTTTAGGATGGATTGGTTGGATCTCCTTGCTGTCCAAAGAGCTCTCAAGAGTCTTCTCCAACACCACAGTTCAAAAGCATCAATTCTTTGGTGCTCAGCTGTCTTTATGGTCCAACTTTCTCCTCCATACATGACTGCTGGAAAAGCCATAGCTTTGACTAGATGGACCTTTGTTGTAATGTGTCTACTTTTTAATACACTCTCTAGGTTGGTCATAGATTTTCTTCCAAGGAGCAAGTGTCTTTTAATTTCATGGCTGCAGTCACCATCTCAAGTGATGTTGGAGCCCCCAAAATAAATTCTGTCACTGTTTCCATTGTTTCCCCATCTATTTGCCATGAAGTAATGGGACCAGGTGCCATGATCTTAGTTTTCTGAGTGTTGAGTTTTATGCTAGCTTTTTTACTCTCCTCTTTCACTTTCATCAAGAGGCTGTTTGGTTCTTCACTTTCTGCCATAATGGTGGTGTCATCTACAAAACTGAGGTTATTGATATTTCTCCTGGCAGTCCTGATTCCAGTTTGTGCTTCATCCAGCCCAGCATTTCACATGATGTATACTGCATATAAGTTAAATAAGCAGGGTGACAATATTCAGCCTTGACATACTCTTTTCCCAATTTGGAACCAGTCTGTTGTTCCATGACCAGTTCTAACTTTGCTTCTTGACCTGCATACAGGTTTCTCAGGAGGCAGGTAAGGGGGTCCGGTATTTCCATCTCTTTAAGAATTTTCCACAGTTTGTAGTTATCCACACAGCTAAAGACTTTAGCGTAGTCAATGAAACAGATGTCAATGTTTTTCTGGAATTCTCTTGTTTTTTATATGATTCATTGGATGTTGGCAACTTGATCTGGTTTTTCTTCCTTTTCTAAATATAGCTTGAACATCTGGAATTTCTTGGTTAACATACTGTTGAAGCTTAACTTGGAGAATTTTGAGCATTACTTTGCTAGTATGTAAAATGAGTGCAATTGAGAGTAGTTTGAACATTCTTTGGCTTTGCCTTTCTTTGGGATTGGTTAAAAGTGACATTTTCCTGGCTGTGAACACTGCTGAGTTTTCCAAATTTGCTGGTGTATTGAATGCATCATCTTTTAGGATTTGAAATAGCTCAACTGGAATCCCATCACCTCCTCTAGCTTTGTTTGTAGTGATGCTCCCCACTTGCCTTCACACTCCAAGGTGTCTGACTCTAGGTGAGTGATCACACCATTGAGGTTATCTGAGCCATTAAGATCTTTTTTGTATAGTTCTTCTGTGTATTCTTGTCAACTCTTCTTAATATCTTCTGCTTCTGATAGGTCCATACCATTTCTGTCCTTTATTGTGCCCATTTTTGCATGAAATGTTCACTTGGTGTCTCTAATGTTCTTAAAGAGATCTTTAGCCTTTCCCACTCTATTGTTTTCCTCTATTCCTTTGCATTGATCACTTGGGAAGGTATTCTTATCTCTCCCTGCTATTCTTTGGAACTCAGCATTCAGATGGGTGTATCTTTCTGTTTCTCTTTTGCCTTTCATTTCTCTTCTTTTGTCAGCTGTTTCTAAGGCCTCCTCAGACAGCCATTTTGCCTTTTTCCATTTCTTTAAAAAATTCCATTGGTTCAAGATATCAAAGATCTAAATTGGTTTATCTAGAACATTTATACATTATCAACAGTACATGCCAACTTTGTCTTTCTAGTCTTGTGAACACTGCGTGTACTTGATCCAGGAGCATTTGTTTTGTTATTTCTCTCTTTTGAAATCAGTCTCCCTATGCTGCAGTACTACTCATTTAAATGACGTTTTCTAAAACATTTCACGTGGTGAGATCACAGCTTTCAACATAGAAGTTTAAGTACTGCCTTTTTATTTCTGTTATCTTTGATAATTGTCTTTTATATTTTGCTGAGTACTTTGATTTATGTTTTCTGATTTAGCTTTTAAAATACATGAAATTTATTAGAACAGTTTCAGATAAAAGCAATGATACATTTACTACATTACAATCCCCTTTGTATAGACTATACAAGCAGCCTTTGACACTGGCTATTTAATTATACTATTATTTACAACTATGTTATCCCTAACCACATTTATTTTATAACTACCATGTGTTTGGGGCTTCCTTGGTGACTCAGTGGTAAAGAATCTGCCTGCCACTACAGAAGACCCGGGTTTGATCCCTGTGTCAGGAAGATCCCCTAGTAAAGGAGATGGCAACCCACTCCAGTATTTTTGCCTGGGAAATCTCATGGACAGAAAAGCCTTGTGAGCCACAGTCCATGGGATCTCAAAAGAGTTGGACATGATTTAGCAGCTAAACAACAGCAATAACCGTATGTTTATTAACTTTCTTCTGTCATTCTATATCATATAGTTCATATGACTCCATAGGTTAATGCTGAGGCTGGAAGAATTTTGGGAAATGGGATGGATTGAACTGAACTAAGTTAAACGGTAGGAAGAAAGGAGAAAATATAAAAGGAACAATGAAAGTTATATTTGTACTTTAAAGTAGAATATTCGTTTTGTTTCTTGTGTTTAATTCTATGGCTCTGGTGATAAACGAACACTTCTGAAATATTTTAAGATTTAGTGATAGCGTTTGAATAGGATTGCCACTTTTCTGAGTAAATCTGTAAAGAACAGTTCTAAATTTGATGAACACATTTTGATATTATTATTAAAAAAGTAACTCCAATTCAGTATTTATTATCTTTATCACAAAGAAAAAAATAGTGTCATAGAAATGATTGGATCATTTTATTAAAAATATCAGCATGAATTCTTAATATATTTTTAATGTATTTCTTTTTAAAAAAAATTTATTTTAATTGGAGGCTGATTGAAATTGACTTAGTTGATTTTGAATTATTTAGCTAGCATTAGAAATACATGAGATGTTTTTATAATAAAATAATTTTATCTAAGACCAAATGAACAGACTTTGAGGGGAAGTACAGATTAATTTACACATTTTAATTGTATATAAATTCTTATGAGTCTACCATTATGAGATAGTGCCTTAAGAAGGAAAAAAAATTCTGCTGGGCACCAGTCCTCATAATAACAAATAAATTAAATTCTATTGCCTGTGCAATCACAGGAAAAATTCACTAAAGGAAAGAAAAAAAATCAACAAAAATCATTAAACTGTTTCTACATTAGTTATTACTTAAACCAAACTTTTTTTTTTTCAGATGTCCTTGAGGAGAACAGTTAAATATTGCACAAAGAAAACTTCCAAGATTTTGACAGAGGTTTCTTCATTTCTAACTTTTCTGGAAAAATAATGTATAAATTATGTAAATGATATTTCTAAAAATGTAGGTACAGTAATACAGTAAATTAAATTATATTACATACAATTGATTTTCTGATTTATCATGTTGGTCCATTTATAAAATTATCCTATTTTTATCAAAGGGCTAAGTCATATGTAGATCTATAATTGGTTTTTATAAATTTTATTGTCATTTTATTAAAAAATAACACTAAGTGACCCATTCCCTAGATAGGAAAATTAAATTTGCTCTATCAGGCAAGCCCTAATAATTGTTAAGGGATAAAATTCTATTTAATGGGATGACTGTATTCAATTTGAGTTTTTTCTTTGCCATGATTTTTTGTGGTGGAAAATGATCCTATTGCTTTTTGTGGTGAGGTATGCCTGAGATCTCCTTTATGGTATTTCAAAAGCAATATGTTGACTGTGACATATCTTTTTTCAAACTCTCGGTTGAAAAGAACAAAAATTCATTAAAAACACTTGTGAAGTGGATTCTGTTCCAGATGCTTAAATTTGGAGGTAATGCAGGAAGTATGCAATGACCTTGAGCTGAGACCATGCCTAAAGAGTTTGGGTTGGAGGGATGGAGGAAAACTAGGGAGTATATAATGCAGGGGGAAAGCAGGGTAGAAGGAGATAAATTTATAGAAGGAGCTGAGTGGGGGTGGTGAACACAGCTAACAGGAAAGACAGTTAATTTTTTGTTTGTTTGTTTTGGTAAAATGGGATAAATCATAGTGCCTATGGCATACAGTTTTGTAAAGATTAAATAAAGTAATCCTCTTTACTTCCAAGAGCTTAGAATAATTCCTGAAAAATAACTGGGCAAGATAATTATTATTCTTTAAATGTTTACCTTGTGTGTGTGTATATGTGTTTACAAACATGAGAATGCTACTGCTTTGTTTTGATATGTATATTTATAGTTAAGTGTTAGTTGCTGAGTCATGTCCAACTCTTTGTGACCCCATGTACTGTAATTACTACCAGGATCCTTGGTGCATGGAATTCTTCAGGCAAGAATACTGGAATGGGTTGCCATTTCCTCCTCCAGGGCATCTTTCCTACCCAAGGACTGAACCCGGGTCTCCCTCACTGTGGGCAGATTCTTCACCATATGAGCCACAAGATGTGATAATAGACTTATTTAAACAGAAAAACTTAAAATCTGGGTGCATATTGCTGGACATAAAACTCTTCAGCTTGATTCAATCAAAACTCATCTAGTACATCTGGATATATTAGAGAATCATGGGCTAAGGCTTCTGAAATAACAGACAAGTTTATAAAGCCACTCAGGGTCACTGCATATAACAGGATGCTGAGCAGTGAACAATGATAAGGTAAATTTTAATTTTTTAATGAAAAGAAGTTGTTGATAACAGTGGTTTTACAACACTTAGGTGATAGTAATCTCAAAATAATTAGATTTGCAATCAAAAGATGGAGATGAAAAAGGTTATTAGTGAGATAAAAATGCAAATAATAGAAAGTGCAATGTTTTTGTATTAAAGAAACTACAGAGGTTAATTGGGAGCAATAACTGAAGGAAAACTATTAATGAGAATTTGGAAATATTCAAAACATTGGAAATATTTAAAACTCCATGTTTTATGGAGACAGTTAAGACATCTACAATTAGGCACTTCAAAATTTAAACAGAAAATAGTTTGAATGGATAAGAGTTTGATGAGAAGGGAGAATACATATCTATTAACTATGCCCAGTAAGATGAGAATGTAGTCTCAATATATTTATGCAAGCCTATACAAAGAATTTAAATTCCTTGATTTTCCTTTTATAGAAATGTTTACAGACATCAGGCTCTCTAAATCTTGGCAAATGGTCTCAGTGAGGCTGGATGAGAGGAGAGAGCATTGTCAGGCCTTAGCCCTTTCTGAGCAATGCATCTGATGCAAGTTTTCCAGCTCTCCAGAAAACCTGTCTTCCACAAAGATAAAAGGACACAATGAGTAAGTAAAGCCTAAAGTATGCCTTTTAAGTGTACAAGCTAGTGACATCTTTTTCCAGGTTCTTAAATTCAAACTTGCTTGTAAAATTTAAAAAATCGTACTATTGAAATGATGTACTCTGATTTAAAAAAAAAAAAAAAAAAAAGGCAACCTGTATTTCATTGATTCACCTACCTAAAATGTGGTTTTATTCTCTATGGTATTCTATTATTTGGTAATTCAGTCACAAATGAAATATCTTTTTCTTTTCAGCCTGTGATTGTGTATGCTTTGTGGCTTTAAATAGAAATTATCAAAAATGAGTCAGCTTTTATAATCCTCTAGTAGCCTTATTTTTCCCCAGTGGTCAATAAGTAATGGGAAATGCTTTTGGAAATATACCAATTCATAATCTTGTTGTTCTAAATATCCTTACCAACCTAGGAAGGATGATTATGAAGATAAACTAATTTGAGAGTTAAATGTTATTTTTCCAAAACAATGTACATCTGTGGTTAGGTTAAAAATACTGATTCAAATGAATTGTAACTGACTCAGTACTATGCTGAGTTAATAGGTAACTTCAATTTTCCTTATATCCTGATGTCATTTGCATTCATTTGGATAACTTATAGATTAAATAGGAATTGGACCTAATTTACTATTGGCCTTAAAATAAAAGTTTCAAGTTCTATCTTTGATAGCTGCTAGTCATGTGACTTAGGAAAGTCACTTTCCAAATTATTATTAAAATTTTCTACACACTGATACCTGATATAAATTCTGAAATTAAAAAGGCTGTCTTTCTTTCCTTTTCCTTTTAAACATTTTTAATTGTAGCATTTTTAACATAGAGTTAAAAATATGAATACTCTAAGACCCCTTGATTAATTCTTAGGTAGTATTGTATACCACCAAACAAATGTAACCGTGCTGATATCAGTGGTGATCTTAATTGCCCCAAACTTGAAGCTATCCATATGCTAACAAAATGGATAAAGGTATTCACGTTTGGTTCTTCAGTGGAATTCTACACAACAATAAGCATCAAATGAAATATAGAGGATAACATATACTTCTCTAACTACATTTTAATGCTAGTTTCCTCATGTATAAAATGAATAACATTGCCCAAATACAATCATTAATGATACTTTGCAAAAAATCATAAAGCACTCAATTAGACGAATGTAAAGTGATTTATTTGTCAATTAGATGAATATGAATATATATTTAGAAAGCCTGTACAGGCTTAAGATGAGTCCATTAATGTCCTAAATATTTTTAGAACTACTAGAAAGACTTTAAAATCCTAAATTATGCACAAGGAAATAAGAATTCATCCTTGTTTGAGTTCAGAATAATTGCAACTTTTGATTTCATAAACATGCTTTCCTTTCCCTTTGCCTTTGTTCTAGAGTCACTTATGCCAACTATGCTCTAGCATAATCATCCCTGATTCAGTTCAAATGTTGTCTTTTTCATGGAGTTCTTTATTTATTGAAAGCCTATAATGTACCCCAAATTAAGTGTGGTGAGAAAAAAAGTTCTCTTTCCACTGGTATGCTAGATAAACTTGCATCCTCAAGAATTAACATGATCTTCTATTTTGAAGTTTCTGCATTGACTCATATCACATTTCCAGTAGCAGAACCACAATTCTATTAAGATATTAAAGATGAGTTGATCCTCAGACTAGCAGGAGAGAAGAGAATTCTTAAAGTATAAAATGCATAATTATTACAAATTTTCAGCCTGTGAAAGGTATGATTAAAAAATACTAATTTTACTTACTTAAAAAATTTTCCTAGTAAGTGTAAAGATGACTCTCTAAAGAAGGGGCTTGTATTCCAGCCGGCAGTTTCCCTCCCTCCAAAACTAATTTATGGAGAGATACACAGTGGTTTCCCAGAATTTACAAGTATCCTGAGGTTTAATTAGTAGATCTTCCCTATGCAGCATGATGAGTGACATGTGGAGTCTCAAATAATGGGCTTGAAAATGAAGCAATTCATGTAATAACTGGGTAATCAGCAGTCTAGGTTTTAAATCACTGACAGCGTCAAATCATATTTACGTGTGTATCACCTGTCATGGTACATCTGCCTGGATGCTACAGGCATAGAGCCTTGAGTCTTGGATGACAATTTATTATATTCCCACTAATCTTGACTTTGCTCCGGTCATTCGTAAGCGCTTCTATCTTCACAGTGGAGCAATGTGTTAGAATGATCCTAAACTGGACTTCCCTCCATCCTAGTCTCTCTTCAGGTTACTTCCTTTTTAAAAATCCTATTCCTCTTTCACAGCAGAGCTTGAAAGTCTATCAAGAGCTTTAGAAAACACAAATGTATAATCTCTCCAGGCAGTGAGAAGGACACAGTCATTACAAACTCAAGGACAGATTTTCCATTCCCAGAAATATGTAGAAATAACTATATAACTTTGATCAATCGCCCACCACCTACCTTCTAATGCCTAATTCTCAAACATCTCTTTTTCAGAGTAGCTGTCAACAACATAAACAAGAGTAAAAATTAAAATCCTCAGTGCTCTTGCTGCACTGTTAAATTTTGGAGGGGTGACCAGCTATGTGATACACTGTGAAAATCTTTCAGTATTAAGTGATTCCTTGTAATATCATTTATAAGCTATTTACCTTTGCATGATATACCATGGTTCAAACAGATGTCTTATTCTTGTATATTGAGGCTGGTTCTATACGGTTAAGATTATTAAAAATATAAATGATAAAAAAAGGATATCTGAGCACTATATATTTTTATTATTTAAATTTTAAGTTAAAAAATTTATGATAATTAAATTCAGAAAAGTAAATAGGAAATAACAAATATCTATGTACCCAAATATCATAAACAGTAAGAGTTTGCAGTATTCCTTACCGTTCTTTGTTTATATGTGATAGAAATAAAACATTACAGATAAAATTGAGGACATCATTTTTGCTTACTATCCTCCCCAAGGCATTCAATTTTCTTTTTCCTTGGAAAAAACCACTGCCATATACTGCCTATACATTTTTCCAATCCTTTTTATAAATTTTGCTTCATATAAATGAATCCATTACTATGCAAATTGTTGTATATGTTTATTTAATGTACTCAAATGCATTAACAAAGAATTGGGTGAAATGTCCTATCATATGTTTCATTTAATAGAATATTTTTGAGAATTATCTGAATGGGTACATATATACCTAGCTTCTATATATTAGTCTATTATTTCATTAGATCATAATTTTAACTTATTTACCTAAAGTAGATCTTTGAGTTGTTCTCATTTTGTTCTTTTAGAAACAATTCTACATTGACCTAAGTTGAATTTGTGTCCTAACGATGACACATTTTAGAGTAGCTAGAGTTCCTCTGAGATTTGTACCTAAGAGCAGTATCACTCAGTCATTGGCTATGTATATCTCAAGCCTGAAGTGGAATTTCACTTCAAGTGGAATCTCCAAGTGGAGATTCCAATTTACTTTCCATATTTGAGTGAGAAAATTATGTTTCTCATAATCTAGAACGTTTTTTGGGGGATTAAGAGAATTTTGACTTCTGTCTAGAGATGTGGTTTAATTGATGGTTATTTATTTTCACAGGAAGTTATTTCTTTAAATTATATTTGCCCTTACTAAAAATAGTTCATTTTAACTGTCCAATATTGTTGATCTAATACTTGCATCTCTTTCAGTAGATAGGTATGAAGTACCTGTCACATGCTGGGCAGTATAGTGACAGGGATTGTTCATAATCCTGTTTGCAAATATTTCCACAGGGTTATTTTGGATGATGCTTTCCTTGGCCTTAGGTACTTCCTTCACACGTACATGCTGATCACAGTATTAAGCAAAGTAGTTTATTACCAGAAAATTAATAAACTATAGCTATATATAATAAAATGGGTCAATTCACAAACATTGAGTGAAATAAAAAAGGCAAAAAAGAATATGTACTCAAATTTATTAATTTCTGAACCAGATCTAAGTAATATTTGCATATATCTAATTATATTTGCATGCCCAGCAAATATAACAGTATCATAGTACTGTTTACATATGAGGGGTTAGTGACTGAAAGCAGACACAACCAGAACTTCTGAGTTTGGGGATATATTCTATTTATTAACTAGCATGATAGCTGCACAGCTATATTTTGTGAAGATTCATTAAGCTATATACTTATGATTTATAAACTATTCTTATTTGTGACATATTTTATAAATAAGGTAATAAATCAATAGAAAATTGGGAAATGAAGTTGAGGAAACAAGTAGGAAAAAATGAGACAGAATAGAGGAAAGAGATACAAGGAATCAATCTAGGATTTAAAAAATCAGAATAATCGAAATTCTAGAAAGAGGGTAGAAAAACTTGAGGAGATAAGTTGTCAAAGAGATTATAGAAAGAGAAATTTCTGAATCTAAAGGAAAAAAATCTTCAAATCCAAAGTGTCCACATAGGCCTTGTGCAATGAATATGCGTTAGCAAAATTCAAACAACAAAAAAGTTAAAGGGAACACTTAAAAACTTCTGTGAGGAAATTAAAAGTACTAAAAATAAGTAAACTGGAACACTAACAAACAAACAAAAATGTAAATACAAATGAACTAGAGTAAAAATAGTATCAGATGTCTTATCGGTAGCATTGGACATTAGAGAACAAGGGACCGATGCTTTTACTTTAAAAAAATTATTTTCTATCTAGAAATCTGTTCCAAATGAAAAAAATTAAAAGTAAAGAAAGAATAAAGGCATTTTCTTTTGTGATATACATTTATATTGCATGTTTGTTTATTAAAGAATTCAATAGAGAATTTATTTCCAACAAAACAAGATATTAAACCAAGAGAGAAAATATGAAAATAAATACATATAGATTTAACCTAGAAGAAAATAAAGAGACATTCAAAAACCATATATAAGCAGCAACCATTATAAAGAACGGGAATTCTGAAAAGCCTCAATTTACAATGAAGGCAGTTGATAGATGGTGAAAATGGATGTTCACTTGAACTTGATGCTATGTACATTATCTGTAGAATAATCTGAGAGTTCAGAATTAGGGTCACATTAAAATGCAATGCAATTGCATTTTTGCTTGGTACTGTATTAAAAAATCTTATTTGTATCATCCGAGTTATCTGAATAATGTTATTAGTTTTAAGTTCCTAGAATAAGTTCAGAAAACTATGTTTACTAGAAGATATGAACGTTAAGAATTTAAGAGATGAGAGGATGTGAGGAGAGGTGAAGGGAATGAAAATGTGCTAAGGTTCTCACCTAATAATGTAGAGCATCAAAAGATAGTGTCTGTGGTTTATAGAAAAAGAAATATAAGTTTTCTGAAGAGGCAGAGATAATTAGAAGAGAGGATGTGAATGCCAATATAACTAATAAGAGAAGTAGGAACAAAGAGAGATGTAGTTTAAAGCAGTCGTTCTTTTGTCATAAACACATCTGCATCACAACTCATAGGCGCAGGAAAAAAAGAAAATCTATCTTTATGTCTTGGACTGTTCTGTTTTCACTCCCACCTAGTTTCTGATTGCTGTTCTGAGTCTATGACTGATTAAATGTAGAGTCTGTTTTTTCTCTCAGCTTTGTTCAGAGTCTGATACCTCTTCGTGGCTGATATGGCCTCACTTTGGGTCCCTCTGGCTGAAAACTGTGAGATGCTAACTGTCACACCATGCCCAGGCTCTGATGTGGAATATCTCTTCTGGGAGTCCTCACAGCTAGTTCATTACTTATCTATTTTGCATCCGTGCCACAAATGAAATGCAGAGGGCTTGGAAAACCTTATTTCAGACACCATTTGCCTGAATAAGACAGCAATGTTAAAGTGATACGGTGGGAGTTTGGCCGTGCAGTCATTGCCCGAGTTCTGAAGGGAACTATATTGGTATCCTACTGCTCCTGTAACGTGTTACCATGGTTTAAACCAGTGTTTTAAAACAACATGAGGTTATTATTTTATAATTCTAGAGGTCAGATGACTGAAATAGGTTTCACTTTAGTAAAATAAAGGTGTCAGCAGGTTTGCATTTGTTCTGGAGGCTCATAGGAGAATCTCTTGTTAACTTTGTGGCATCTCAAGCATGCCATCTGCATTGTTTGAGGCCACCTGCATTGTTTAGTTCTTGGCTCCTTCCTTCATCTTCAAAACCAACAGAATAACATTTTCACATCTCTTGCTCTGTTTTTTCTGCCTCTTCTTATAAGGTCCCTTGTAATTACATTGGGTCCACAAAGGTAATCCAGGATAATCTACCCATCTCAAAATCTTTATTTTAGTCACATCAGCATAGTAAGGTAACATCTTCACAGGTTCCAAGGATGAGCATGTGGACATCTTTGAGGGGTCATTTTCCCTACTACAGGAGCCAAAGGTAAAAGTCCATTCTGTGCCAGTTGTCTCCACTACGTTTCAAATGTAACTCCTTTCTAGGAAGCATAGTTGTCTGACAGTCTTGCTTTCCTATTCCTTTCTCAGTGTTCCTCTCCCTTTAGCTCTCAGAATCCAATGAAAAGCTTTTCCATGTGTCATTCTCTCCTTTCTGCCTTCAATTTATTGTTGAGTCATTATTAGATACAGGCATGGTTTTTCTATACATTTGGAAAAGTCTATGTTGACATAAGAAATAAAGAGTGCAAGCAGAGAACAAGGACGAGGTTAAATCAATTTAGAATTTCTTTTTAAAGACAATTGCATGGATCTCAAGATGATAGTCTTTTGAGATAATCCTATTTGGCAGATAAGAAGCTGATTACTACCTTATTCTTCCTCTTTGCTTTTTTTTTTTTCCCTTCAGCAAATATTCATGTTCTCTAAACCCTAAACCAGGTAGATATCTCTCAGTAGGGAGAAGGTCAGATACTCAAGAGACAAAGAAGAACTATACAAAAAAACTATCAAAATATGAGTATGTTAGAAAGTACATCCTCAACTAGCAGACAATGTGTAATGGGAGTTGTGAAAATATAAATATTATTGATATGAAGCTATTCATTAGAAGTGTCAAAAATAGTGATTTAAAAATTGAATTGGAGGGATGGACAAGAGGCCTTCTGAATTATTTGATTCTTTATCTATTACATGATTTACATAAGAAACAAAATGTTGAAAGAATTTTTAATAAAATACTGGGTGAATTTCTGTCTAAGAAATTGACCTGTAGAAAAGTGAAGGTTAAAATTATCTCTTTTAGTTATAGATATTTCAGTAGT
Organism: Dama dama; assembly: GCF_033118175.1. Taxonomy (NCBI): domain Eukaryota; kingdom Metazoa; phylum Chordata; class Mammalia; order Artiodactyla; family Cervidae; genus Dama; species Dama dama. Next base: position 61,041,545 of record NC_083692.1, on the reverse strand, counting down.
CTAAAGGGAATATTTGAACAAAGCAGAATTGGTACACCCTCTGGGTAAATGCAGCCCTATGGGATATACCTTAAGAAAATACATGTCTTTATGCTAACTAGTACAATGTGCCACTTGCTCTGGTTAGATGCAGTCATATGTCTGAGTTTACAGCTTGGCAAGAAGAAGGTAGGCTAGGTTTCATCCCCCTTGGCCCATCACCAGATACCCTCCTGAAGTCGACCACCAGCAAAACCAAATGAGGCGCTTATGCATAGATAATTCAGCTGTCCAGTATTCTCACTTATATCACTACAAAGTCGCTGAAGATGCAATATGTGGACCTTTAGAATTCAAAGAACTATTGGTGCTTGTGTTTGCTGTTGTTTCAGTATAAAAGCAGTTACAATTTTGTTGGCATTTCTGCTGTTTTCAAAAGTCTCATTGTTTCACAGTCAATAGCAACATTGCATTTTTTTTCTTACTTTATAAAACCTAATTTTGTGCCAAGGACAAGACAGTCAAATTAGTGTCTTAGTGCAGGTGAAAAGATGGTTCCTTATATGCGGAGAATTAAAAAATAGTTAAATCAAATGTTAGCCACTCTGCTTCTTATTACTTATTACTTCTGCACTGGAAATTCTAAACATCATGCATAAGAAACCATTACTCCCTGAAAAAAAAAAAATTATTCAGAGTAAAAAGATGGTTACTGCAGTTAGTGGCATGTGAGTGATTGCAAAGTCACTTCAGTCGTGTCTGACTTTGCGACCTTATGGACTATAGCCTGCCAGGCTCCTCTGTCCATGGGATTGTCCAGGCAGAAATACTGTGGTGGGTTGCCATGCCTTCCTTCAGGGGATCTTCCTGGCCCAGGGAGTGAACCTGAATCTTTTGAGTCTGTATCACTCACTGACTCTATCACTAGTGCCACCTGGGAAGCCCGCAGTTAGTGGCGTATGTAACATCAAATCAGCTTTTGAAATTCTTAAAATTTAACTTTATTTTCAGTATTTGTGTGTGTGCTCAGTCGTGTCCCACTCTGCAACCCCCTGGGCTGTAGCCCACCAGCCTCCTCTGTCCATGGGATTCTCCAGACAAGCGTACTAGAGTGGGTTTTCACTTCTTATTCCAATCAATTCGTTCATTATTGCTTTATATTTCATTTCCTACTTGTTTTATATTTTCATTTGTTACCTATTAAGAAGCATTATATGTAATTTGAAAGTTAATATGGAGAACTCTTAGTTATAGGTATATTCAATCCCTGGCATGCACAGATTTAGCTACCTGTATTCATTTCTAGAGTACATTTTTAATGACTTGAAATTACTCCAGCTTAATTCTGGTACAGTTTGTATCTCTAACTCCTGTAGTACAGCAATTTGCTAAATTTAGCAATTTAAAAAGTGGTAGCACAGTGATTTTCAAGACAAAGAAATCAAGCTTACTTCAATTCTATCACTCAGTACAATCACTCAAAGATTTTATGTGCAGTTTCAAATACAAAAGTACAGATTTAAAAGAGTACAAACTATAAGATATAATAATTTTCTTTGATAGATACAAATCTTAGAATATATGGAAACTTTTACTGAATTAGAATATAATCTTCAAAAAGTAAAACATCTTTTCTTAAAAATTTTTTTTTTAAACTAAAGAATGGATCAAGAGAGAGGGAAGTAATTTAGGGACAATGTTGTTATTGCCTATCATTCAGACTATTTGCTCATTTTATTCAATAAGCCAATACTTGTGTGCCTCAGCAAGAATTTCATGGTACGAATGCACTGTTTTTGTTGGTCAGTCACTAAGTCATGTCTGACTCTTTGCCACCCCATGGATTGCAGCACACAATGCTTCCCTGTCCTTCACTATCTGCTAATCAAATTCATTTCTGTTGAGTCAGTGATGCTATCTAACCATCTCATCCTCTGCTGCCCTCTTCTCCTTCTTTCTTCAATCTTTCAAGCATCAGGGTCTTTTCCAATGAGTTGGCTCTTTGCATCAGGTGGCCAAAGTATTGGAGCTTCATCTTCAGCATCAGTCCTTCCAATGAATATTCTGGGTTGATTTCCTTTAGGATAGACTGGTTTGATCTCCTTGCAGTCCAAGGGACTCTCAAGAGTCTTCTCCAACACCACAGTTCAAAAGCATCAATTCTTTGGTGCTCAGAACTTCTTTATCGTCCAGCTCTCACATCCATATATGACTACTGGAAAAACCATAACTTTGACTATATGGACCGTTGTCAGCAAAGTGATGTCTCTGCTTTTCAATAAATAGGCTGTCTAAATTTGTCATAGCTTTCCATGCACCAACTAAAACACTCATGGAATGAGCTGAAGTACTTGTCTATGATAGCACAGAATGATTAGTACCCAGGATGGCTGTTTGGTGGTGTTGCCAGTCCTACTGGTCACAATGTCAGTAGCAGGAAGGGTGCTATTATTACAGCTCTTTCAAGACCTTGGCTTTGAATTCTTGTGCCATTGGTCTGTATCTCTGATCCTGCGGATCAACCCCCTCAGTCTATACGTCCATAGCAGCTGTCTCACATAAGTAGTATTGCTTTAATAGTAACAGAGACCATAGATTTCATGTTAGTGAACAAAATTTGGAAGAAAGAAAGTGGAATTCAGATACTATGGTGTGAACCAGTTCCCTGAACTCAGGTAAGATTCTTTTAGATTACTATTTAGAAGTTAAAAAGGGATGAGAATACCCAGGTGAAGGTGAGGATGGGGAAGATTAAATTCTTGAGTCCTTATTTTCTCTTTAGTGTATTTACAGTGATAGGAAATGTGTGCTCAGAAAGTTTTGTTCTTTTGGCTATTTTAATCCTAGGCTAATTCCCCCTCCTTTGTAATACTACTGTATTCTTTAAGGCAATTAAGAGATATGAATTAATGCCATAGTACTATCTACTTTGTGAGATTCTTTATTACAGAGTTTGATTTATTCATGCTACATTTTTTCTACTGAATAATTTTATAATGAATAAATTCTGAAGGAGAGTATTGAGTATAGCTTAAATATTATAGAAATATAATTTTCTAAGCTATTTTTAATGAAAGTGAGTTCATTAAGTTTCCAGGATTCAACTCATTTTTTTCTAAAAAAAATAATGAATTCAGCTGTGAAGACATCTGGTCGTGGGCTTTTGTCTGCTGGAAGATTTTTGATTACAGTTTCGATTTCCTTGCTTGTGATGGGTCTGTTAAGATCTTCTATTTCTTCCTGGTTCAGTTTTGGAAAGTTATACCTTTCTAAGAATTTGTCCATTTCATCCAAGTTGTCCATTTTATTGGCATAGAGCTGCTGGTAGTAGTCTCTTATGATCCTTTGTATTTCAGTGTTGTCTGTTGTGATCTCTCTATTTTCATTTCTAATTTGGTTAATTTGGTTCTTCTCTCTTTGTTTCTTAATGAGTCTTGCTAATGGTTTGTCAATTTTGTTTATTTTTTCAAAAAACCAGCTTTTCGCTTTGTTGATTTTTGCTATGGTCTCTTTAGTTTCTTTTTGCGTTTATTTCTGCCCTGATTTTTAAGATTTCTTTCCTTCTGCTAACCCTGGGGTTCTTCATTTCTTCCTTCTCTAATTGCTTTAGGTGTAGAGTTAGGTTATTTATTTGGCTTTTTTCTTGTTTCTTGATGTAAGCCTGTAATGCTATGAACCTTCCCCTTAGCACTGCTTTTACAGTGTCCCATAGGTTTTGGGTTGTTGTGTTTTCATTTTCATTCATTTCTATACATATTTTGATTTCTTTTTTGATTTCTTCTATGATTTGTTGGTTATTCAGAAGCGTGTTATTTAGCCTCCATATGTTTGAAGTTTTAACAATTTTTTTTCCTGTAATTGAGATCTAATCTTACTGCACTGTGGTCAGAAAGGATGACTGGAATGATTTCAATTTTTTTGAATTTTCCCAGACCAGATTTATGGCCCAGGATATTTTTCACAGAACTAGACCAAATAATTTCACAATTTGTATGGAAATACAAAAAACCTCGAATAGCCAAAGTAATCTTGAGAAAGAAGAATGGAACTGGAGGAATCAACCTGCCTGACTTCAGACTCTACTACAAAGCCACAGTCATCAAGACAGTATGGTACTGGCACAAAGACAGAAATATAGATCAATGGAACAGAATAGAAAGCCCAGAGATAAATCCACAAACCTATGGACACCTTATCTTCGACAAAGGAGGCAAGGATATACAATGGAAGAAAGACAACCTCTTTAACAAGTGGTGCTGGGAAAACTGGTCAACCACTTGTAAAAGAATGAAGCTAGAACACTTTCTAACACCATACACAAAAATAAACTCAAAATGGATTAAAGATCTAAATGTAAGACCAGAAACTATAAAACTCCTAGAGGAGAACATAGGCAAAACACTCTCCGACATATATCACAGCAAGATCCTCTATGACCCACCTCCCAGAATATTGGAAATAAAAGCAAAACTAAACAAATGGGACCTAATGAAACTTAAAAGCTTTTGCACTACAAAGGAAACTATAAGTAAGGTGAAAAGACAGCCCTCAGATTGGGAGAAAATAATAGCAAATGAAGAAACAGACAAAGGATTAATCTCAAAAATATACAAGCAACTCCTGCAGCTCAATTCCAGAAAAATAAATGACCCAATCAAAAAATGGGCCAAAGAACTAAACAGGCATTTCTCCAAAGAAGACATACAGATGGCTAACAAACACATGAAAAGATGCTCAAATCACTCATTATCAGAGAAATGCAAATCAAAACCACAATGAGGTACCATTACACGCCAGTCAGGATGGCTGCCATCCAAAAGTCTACAAGCAATAAATGCTGGAGAGAGTGTGGAGAAAAGGGAACCCTATTACACTGTTGGTGGGAATGCAAACTAGTACAGCCGCTATGGAAAACAGTGTGGAGATTTCTTAAAAAACTGGAAATAGAACTGCCATATGACCCAGCAATCCCACTTCTGGGCATACACACTGAGGAAACCAGATCTGAAAGAGACACGTACACCCCAATGTTCATCGCAGCACTGTTTATAATAGCCAGGACATGGAAGCAACCTAGATGCCCATCAGCAGATGAATGGATAAGGAAGCTGTGGTACATATACACCATGGAATATTACTCAGCCATTAAAAAGAATTCATTTGAACCAGTCCTAATGAGATGGATGAAGCTGGAGCCCCTTATACAGAGTGAAGTAAGCCAGAAAGATAAAGAACATTACAGCATACTAACACATATATATGGAATTTAGAAAGATCGTAACGACAACCCTATATGCAAAACAGAAAAAGAGACACAGAAATACAGAACAGACTTTTTAACTCTGTGGGAGAAGGTGAGGGTGGGATATTTCAAAAGAACAGCATGTATACTATCTATGGTGAAACAGATCACCAGCCCAGGTGGGATGCATGAGACAAGTGCTCTGGCCTGGTGCACTGGGAAGACCCAGAGGAATCGGGTGGAGAGGGAGGTGGGAGCGGGGATTGGGATGGGGAATACGTGTAAATCCATGACTGATTCATATCAATGTATGACAAAACCCACTGGAAAAAAAAAAAAAAATGAAAACTGACAAAATTAGTATCCTACCCTAACTGTATCCTACAAATTAAAAAAACAAATAAAAATAGTGCTGAAATCCTGGTTTTCTAGGATAGTCGGAGCTGGAAGAATTACAGGTCTTTGTTCAACGAGAAGGTAGTCATGAGTTGTTTAAAAGTTTAACCTAAGTGAGTTACAAAAGAAGGAATATATATTCTTAACTTTCAAAAAGAATAAGCACATTAAAGTTTCAGAAAAATAAATCCACAATTATTGTAAAATTCATCATAAAAATGGGTTTTCTTGTTTTTTTAATCACACATTCTAAAAACATATGTTCTGATGATTAATATAGTATTATAGTTATTATAGGACAATATTCTTGACAAGATTTTACTGAGAACTCAGTTTGTATGTAGTGAGGGTAGGAATATTTTTATGAAAATTCTATTTTGATGAAATATAATATTTTTATGAATATAATATTTTGATGAAAATACTGAGTATAAACAAGAAGCATACACAAAACTTGCATCTAGAACGTGAAAGTCACATCCAACTCTTTGTGATCCCATGGACTGTACGGTCCAAGGAATTCTCCAGGCCACAATACTGGAGTGGGTAGCCTTTCCCTTCTCCAGGGGATCGTCCCAACCCAGGGATAGAAACCAGGTCTCTCACATTGCAGGTGGATTTTTTACCAGCTGAGCTATAAGGGAAGCCAAAGAATACTGGAGTGGGTAGCCTATACCTTTTCCATGGGATCTTCCCAACCTAGGAGTTGAACCAGTCTCTTCATTTCAGGTGAATTCTTTACCAATTGAGCTATCAGGGAAGCCCTAGAATCCTAGGATAATACTGTATGTTCAATCTTGATCTTATACATACGTTTTGTTAGCTTTATCTTTTTTTTTCCTTTTTTTTTTTCTTGCTAGTTATCTGAGTTGTACCCTCTGACTCTTTAGGTTTGAGGCGTGTATTAATCAGTATAGCCTAATTTATACTGTGAAAAGAAACAAATCCAAAATATCAGTGGTCAACATTATGAAAGTTTGTTCAACTACACACTATGGATTCCACATGGGTCAGGTGGTGCTTAAGTCCACAGAGCACTCAGGGAATTAGAACCACCACCTTTATATGGGTAATTATGGAATAAATAGCTTTCTCCATCACATAGTTGTAGAAAAATAATCCTACGAAATTATAGGCACATTTTTCAGTGCCATAGCCAGAAAGTGTCAAACCACTTCTATTAAGTATTAATGTGTCATTGGCCAGAACCAGCCACATGACCTAAATCGAATTGCTAAGGAGAATGGCCTTAAGCTGAGTGCTGAAGAATTGATGCTTTTGAACTGTGGTGTTGAAGACTCTTGAGAGTCCCTTAGACTGCAAGGAGATCCAACCAGTCCATCCTAAAGGAAATCAGTCCTGTATATTCATTGGAAGGACTGCTGCTGAAGCTGAATCTCCAATACTTTGGCCACCTGATGTGAAGAACTGACTCATTTGAAAAGACCCTGATGCTGAGAAAGACTGAAGGCGGGAGGAGAAGGGGACGACAGAGGATGAGATGGCTGGATGGCATCACCGACTCAATGGACATGAGTTTGAGCAAGCTTTGGGAGTTGGTGACGGACAGGGAAGCCTGGCGTGCTACTGTTGGACACAACTGAACGACTGAACTGAACTGAAATGAAGGAGGATGGGGTGAAAAGGGAGGAAATGGGAGATTTGGTGAATAACCCTGTCATTGGGGCCTTCCTTACTCTTGCCAGCAGTTAAGTTTTTATCTCTTAATAGGAGCATAGTGTCTTAGAAACTACTCTTTTATCACTGTCCATCCCTGTTTGGGTTTCCAAGCATTATCTGTATCTGTATTCTTTATCTCAGATTTTGGAATGCTATTTTTGTTAACCATGAATGGTTGGAAGAATTCCTTAAAGCCTGCTATAAAAAATGACTGTACTCATTGTGTCTTCCAGCCCCTCTGAATTAAGAAAAAAAATCTCAGAATAGGCATTAAAATTAATTTTATAAATGTGAATAAAATTTGGTTAACTCTGGACTACTTCCAAACTTTATGCCCTAGAGGCTCAGAAGATTTTGAAATACCCTAGAAATAGAAACCATGGATGACAATGGGTAGCAAAAGACTGAGTTAAGTTCTCCTTCCCCTTCTCTTTCACCCAGTTATCTTGTTCACAGACTTTTTGACCCAGAGTTTTGTTGTTTTTCTCCCTCCTCTATTTATATGAATTTTTAAAATGCGTTGATGGAAAAAAATCAATGGAACAAGGCAATATGCAGTTAGAGAGTTTGTTTGATTGGTTAGTTTTCCTTTAAGAAGATTTGCTCCTGGGATTTACATAATACATTATGTAGTGAAAACTCAGGAAAATATAGGAGCAGAGAGACTGTCCTTATGAAGCTGACATCACTCATCAATCAAATAATGACCTCTTGTGTCTTCAGGAGGAGACAGAGCTGCAGAGATTAACAAGGAGTCTATCCTGATGAAAAGCCCGCCACATAAAAGATATGATAAAAGTAGAAATAACATTCCCCAGTTTTCCCATTTTTAATCCTTATGGGCTTAGTCATTAAGCCTATGATGAACTGGGAATATGATTAATGCCTCATAAGTACTTCCTTCCTTCAAAAGACCAATCTCTGGAAACAACCACAGCCTCTTGTATGTACTGTACAAGAAAAAAATAAGGAAGTTTACAATTTTACCTCAAGAGATGTTGAATGACCCAAATATTAAGATATTAAATCTTTGGATCCTCAAATAGATTCCTTCTTTTGTTTTCTCTCTCCAATCATGGCCAGAAAATTCCTCTTTGGATCAAAATGGAGTAACAGGGACTAGGTTTACTCTGCCTGAAACAGCAATAATAATACAGAAAAACAATACAGAAAAAAAAAAAAAAATGAGACTGGTTTTCGAAACACTGGACACCAAGCAATGAAGAAAAGGGAGATAGGAAACAAAAAAGGTGAGCTCTACTATTGCCCAGCTTACTACTTTGAGAGAGTTTTCAAGCCATGGTTCAAGGAGTGGAAACTGAAGTAGAGCCCTCGTATATTCTCTAAGTAGAGGGGACAGTGTTGAGGGTCTAGAGAGATCTAGAAAGCTAGTGTTCACAGGACACAGTAATAGAGAGGCCATCAAAGAGAGAGAATCCAGGAGACTCAGAGAGGGTCAATCTAAAGTGTCCAGTAAACTACTGGTGAGCATATATATGTGAGGAAAGTACCTGAGGTTAAGGAAATAATGATGTAATGAAAAATAGAATAGTTCCTGATGTTCAGGCAAGGCTGTGAAGGTATCTTTTCCTACCAGATAAACAGGAAAAATCAGTGAATTCATGGAACTTTGAACAGAGTATCCAGGAAGGTCTTGATTCAGAAGTAGCAAATAATTAATCCTAGACTGAGCACTGCTCTAGATCCACATAACAAATCAAAAAAACAAGGTCCAAAAGAACAAACCATTTCCCAGTAACTTAGAACAAAGTTCAAGAATGCAATTTTCAGTCAGTTTCAGTTCAGTTCAGTCACTCAGTTATGTCTGACTCTTTGTGACCCCATGGACTGCAGCACACCAGGATTCCCTGTCCATCACCAATTCCTGGAGCTTACTCAAACTCATGTCCATTGAGTCGGTGATGCCATCCAACCATCTCATCCTCTGTTGTCCCCTTCTCCTCCTGCCTTCAATCTTCTCCAGCATCAGGGTCATTTCCAATGAGTCAGTTCTTCACATCAGGTGGCCAAAGTATTGGAGATTCAGCTTCAGCATCAGTCCTTCTAATGAATATTCAGGACTGATTTCCTTTAGGATGGACTGGTTGGATCTCCTTGCAGTCCAGGGGACTCTCAAGAGTCTTCTCCAACACCACAGTTCAAAAGCATCAATTCTTTGTCTCTCAGCTTTCTTTTTAGTTCAAATCTCACATCCATACACGACTGCTGGAAAAACCATAGCTTTGACCATACAGACCTTTGTTGGCAAAGTAATGCTTTTTAATATGCTGTCTAAGTTGGTCATAGCTTTTCTTTCAAGGAACAAGTGTCTTTTAATTTTATGACTACAGTCATGATCCACAGTGATTTTGGAGCCCAAGAAAATAAAATCTGTCACTTTTTTCATTGTTTCCCCATATATTTGACATGAAGTAATGGGATTAGATGCCATGATCTTAGTTTTTTGAATGCTGAGTTTTAAACCAAGTTTTTCACTCTCCTCTTTCACTTTCATCAAGGGGCTCTTTATTAAAGCCTAAGGAAGAATAACTAAGAAATATGAAGTTACCCATATTGTCTTCATTCACATGGGAAAATGTTATAAAGGTACACTTACTTATGTATAGATAATCAGAATATCTCTGTGAATAGTCCTTCCTTATGTTGTTAGCATTGAATGATTCATAGGACATAATCCCTATAATTATTTCTTAGCAAAGCCAAATCTTCAAAGCCTGTTGATAAAACACTCTCTAAAGCCGAAATCATACGTATTTAAAGTACATGAAATCTGGCTCCAAGGAGCACAGTTAACTTCCCTGAATATGGGATTTACCTGAACAGATGCTCTAGTACTTTTATTTGAAGTAGCAAGTGAGGCCACATGTATTTTCAGAATTAGCACATATAACAGATGAAAATTGGGCATTGTACCCATTTTCACTGTTATGGGGATTGTGCTATGAAACACCCCAGATGTTACTCTTTGGCAAACAGTTGTTATTTTTTGTTTGGGGCTCAGAAGATTATTTTATGATTCTGGATATGTACCAAACTTATTCTCCAATCGTCTGGTCTAATTTAGTCAAGCAGATAATACAAATGGACTTCCTTACTAAAAAGGTTATATGTGAAATGACAGTTCACATGGTTTGGGAATCCTTCATGAATAACACTACCTTTCCCATGCAGTGTGATGTACTTTGTTGTTTAATGAATGATGGTTGTTGGTTGAACAGAAGGCTCCTTGTTCAACATGGGGACAAATTTCTTAATTTATACTGTGTGTTACAACTTCCTTTGGGCCCTACTAGCTTTCATTATAGTATGAGATTTTAATAGATGCTGCAAAGCAGGTTGCTTCTGTCAACAGTGGTAATTTGTTAGTTTTATTTCTCTTCAGTCTCTCCCATCAGGAAGCTTTCATAAGCCTTTTATCCTTATCCATCAGAGTGCAGACAGACTGAAAACCACAATCACAGAAAATTAACTAAACTGATCACATGGACCACAGCCTTGTATAACTCAAGGAAACTATAAGCCATGCCATGTAGGGCCACCCAAGATGGACAGGTCATAGTGGAGAGTTCTGACAAAATATGGTCCACTGGAGAAAGGAATGGCAGACAATTTCTTTATTCTTGCCTTCAGAACCCCATGAACAGTAAGAAAAGGCAAAGTGATAGGACACTGAAAGATGAACTCTCTAATGCAGTAGGTGCCCAATATGTTACTGGAGAACAGTGGAAAAATAACTCCAGAAAGAATGAAGAGATGGAGCCAAAGCAAAAACAACACCCAGTTGTGGATGTGACTGGTGATGGAAGTAAGCCCAATGCTATAAAGAACAATATTGCATAGGAACCTGGAATGTTAGGTCCATGAAATAAGGCAAGTTGAAAGTGGTCAAACAGGAGATAGTGTGAATGAACATCAACATTTTAGGAAAAGTGAACTAAAATGGACTGGAATGGGTGAATTTAACTCAGATAACCATTATACCTACTACTGTGGGCAAGAAACCCTTAGAAAAAATGGAGTAGCCATCATAGTCAACAAAAGAGACCAAAATGCAGTACTTGGATGCAGTCTCAAAAATGACAGAACAATCTCTGTTTGTTTCCAAGGCAAACCATTCATTATCACAGTAATCCAAGTCTAGGCACCAACCAGCAATGCTAAAGAAGCTGAAGTTGAACAGTTCTATGAAGACCTACAAGACCTTCTACAACTAACACCCAAAAAAATGACATTTTCATTATGGGGGACTGAAATGCAAAAGTAGGGGTCAAGAAATACCTGGAGTAACAGGCAAATTTGGCCTTGGAGTACAATATGAAGCAGAGCAAAGGCTAATAGAATTTTGCCAAAAGAACACACTGGTCATAGCAAACACCCTCTTCCAATAACACAAGAGAAGACTCTACACATGGACATCGCCAGATGGTCAATGTTGAAATCATATTGATTATATGCTTTGCATCCGAAGAAGAAGCTCCATACAGTCAGCAAAAACAAGACCGGGAGCTGACTGTGGCTCATCATGAACTCCTGATTGCCAAATTCAGGCTTATGTTGAAGAAAGTAAGGAAAACCAACAGGCCACACAGGTATGACCTAAATCAAGTCCCTTACAATTATACAGTAGAAATGACAGATAGATTTAAGGGATTAGATCTGATAGACAGAGTGCCTGAAGAACTATTGATGGAGAGTTTGTGACATTGTACAAAAGGCAGTGATCAAGACCATCCCCAAGAAAAAGAAATGCAAAAAGGCCAAACAGTTGTCTGAAGAGGCCTTACAAATAGCTGTGAAAAGAAGAGAAGCTAAAGCAAAGGAGAAAAGGAAAGATATACCCATTTGAAGGCAGATTCCAAAGATTAGCAAGGAGAGATTGAAAGTCTTCCTCAGTGATCAATGCAAAGAAATAGAGGAAAACAATAGAATGGGAAAGACCAGAGATTTCTTCAAGAAAATTAGAGATACCAAGGGACATTTCATGCAAAGATGGGCTCAATAAAAGACAGAAATGGTGTGGACCTAACAGAAGCAGGAGATATTAAAAAGAAGTGAGAATAATATACAGAAGAACTATACAAAAAGCATCTTCATGAACCAGATAACCACGATGTTGTGATCACTCACCTAGAGGCAGACATCATGTGATGCAAAGTCAAGTGGGCCTTAGGAAGAATTTCTACGAACAAAGCTAGTGGAGGTGATGGAATTCCAGCTGACCTATTTCAAATCCTAAAAGATGATGCTTTGAAAGTGCTGCACTCAATATTCCAGCAAATGTGGAAAACTCAGCAGTGGTCACAGGACTGGAAAAAGTATTTTCATTCCAATCCCAAAGAAAGGCAATACCAAAAAATGTTCAAATTAGCACACAGTTGCACTCATCTCACACACTAGCAAAGTAATGCTTAAAATTCTCCAAGCCAGGCTTCAACAGTATGTGAACTGTGATATTCCTGATGTTCAAGCTAGGTTTAGAAAAGGCAGAGGGACCAGAGATCAAATTGCCAACATCTGTTGGATCATCAAAAAATCAAGAGTTCCAGAAAAACATCTACTTCTGTTTTATTGAGTATGCCAAAGCCTTTAACTATGTGTATCACAACAAATTGTGGAAAGGTCTTAAAGAGATGGGAATACAAGAGCACCTTACCTGCCTCCTGAGAATTCTGTATGCAGGTCAAGAATCAACAGTTTAGAACTGGACATGGAAAAACAGACTGGTCCCAAATTGGGAAAGGAATAAGTCAAAGCTGTATACTGTCACCCCGTTTATTTAGCTTATATGCAGAATACATCATGTGAAATGCTGGGCTGGATGAAGCACAAGCTGGAATCAAGATTGCTGGAAGAAATATCAATAACCTCAGATATGCAGATGATACCATCCTTATGGCAGAAAGAGAAGAGGAACTAAAGAGCCACTTGATCAAAGCGAAAGAAGAGTGAAAAAGTTGGCTTAAAACAAGATTCAGAAAACTAAGATCATGATATCTGGTCCCATTACTTCATGGCAAATAGATGGGGAAACAATGGAAACAGTGAGAGACCTTATTTTCTTGGACTCCAAAATCACTGCAGATTATGACTCAAGCCATGAAAATAAAAGATGATTGCTCCTTGGAAGAAAAGTTATGACCAACCTAGACAGCATATTAAAAAGCAGAGACATTACTTTGCCAACAAAGGTCCATCTAGTCAAAGCTATGGTTTTTCCAGTAGTCATAGATGGATGTGAGATTTGGACTATAAAGAAAGCTGAGTGTCAAGGAATTGATGCTTTTGAACTGTGGTGTTGGAGAAGACTCATGAGAGCCTCTTGGACTGCAAGGATATCCAACCAGTCCATCTTAAAGGAAATCAGTCCTGAATATTCATTGAAAGGGCTGATTCTGAAGCTGAAACTACAATATTTGGCCACCTGATGCAAAGAACTGACTCATTTGAAAAGACCTTGATTTGGGGAAAGATTGAAGGCAGGAGGAGAAGGGGACAACAGAGGATGAGATGGTTGGATGACATCACTGACTAGATGGCATGAGTTTTGAGTAAGCTCCAGGAGTTGGTGATGTACAGGGAAGCCTGGTGTGTTGCAGTCCTTGGGTTTGCAGAGTCGGAAACGACTGAGTGACTGAGCTGAACTGAACTTTCTCTTCAAGTATTTATGATGTTGCATCCTATTTCATAACTTTAATTATTTAATTTGTATTTTTGGTGTTCTTTATTTTTTAATTTATTCATTTAGAATTCAAACTATTTATTGAAGTTTCACAGTGAAATAGGTGCTGTGAAAATATGTGTGTTCTAGATTCTTTCATCATGGTGAGCTATCCAAAACTGGTTTCGTCTAGCCAAAATACGTCATTTGTAGAAACTCTCCTTTTCTCTTCTACTAATGTCATAAGCAGATTAAGTCCCACACTTCAAGCTACTTAAAAAGTTCTCTGGGGTATTGAATGGATGTTTCTCACTTTAGTCAGACAGGAGTAATTTTTCCAATCAATAGTCACAATAAATGTGCCAGAAGTTGCATTTATCTGTTTCAGTAAAGAAACTACAATCAGTGCAGTAATCTATATCCAAGCTATTGAATGGAGGTCTACTCTCTGCAATGTCACCCTGATTGAATACAGCTTCTTTTCCTTTTGAAAAAGACCAGTTTAAGGCATTTCCATTTGATTGTTCAGTTCAGTTGAGTTGCTCAGTCATATCCAAGTATTTGTGACCCCATGGACTACAGCATGCCAGGCTTCCCTGTCCATTACCAGCTCCTGGAGCTTGCTCAAACTCATGTCCATTGAGTTGTTGATGTCATTTGATTGTTACCAATGCTTTTCCTGTAAGTCAGGGAACCAAACTTAGGGTTCTAGTTGAAAGGTGTATCTATGCTAATTCTTTATTCAGAACTTAGGAAAACAACCAAAAATTGAAGCTTCAGATTCATTGGACTCTCTGTCAGATGAATTTTGACAATGGTATATTTATCAACTGTACTTCATACTTTGCCAGTCTAACTTGGTGGTCACCATAGTGTTTTAATATAATCTAGCACAGAAGTCAGTTTGCACATTGTATGTAATGACCTTCAAAAGATCTGGATTTTCTCCCTTTGCCAGTATATGCAGTTAGTTTGAAAAATTGCAGCAAGGACATTTGGATAAGGATTGAGAATACTTACTTGCAAAGATGTTACAGGGTTCTTTTTTTTTTTTTCCATTTATTTTTATTAGTTGGAGGCTAATTACTTTACAATATTGTAGTGGTTTTTGTCATACATTGACATGAGTCAGCCATGGATTTACCTGTATTCCCCATCCTGAACCCGCCTCCCACCTCCCTCTCTACCTGATCCCTCTGGGTCATCCCAGTGCACCAGCCACGAGCACTTGTCTCATGCATCCAACCTGGGCTGGTGATCTGTTTCACCCTAGATAATATACATGTTTCACTGCTGTTCTCTCAAAACATCCCACCCTCGCCTTCTCCCACAGAGTCCAAAAGTCTATTCTGTACATCTGTGTCTCTTTTTCTGTTTTGCATATAGGGTTATCATTACCATCTTTCTAAATTCCATATATATGTGTTAGTATACTGTAATGGTCTTTATCTTTCTGGCTTACTTCACTCCGTATAATGGCTCCAGTTTCATCCATCTCATTAGAACTGATTCAAATGAATTCTTTTTAATGGCTGAGTAATATTCCATGGTGTATATGTACCACAGCTTCCTTATCCATTCGTCTGCTGATGGGCATCTAGGTTGCTTCCATGTCCTGGCTATTATAAACAGTGCTGCGAAGAACATTGGGGTGCACGTGTCTCTTTCAGATCTGGTTTCCTCGGTGTGTATGCCCAGGAGTGGGATTGCTGGGTCATATGGCAGTTCTGTTTCCAGTTTTTTAAGAAATCTCCACACTGTTCTCCATAGTGGTTGTACTAGTTTGCATTCCCACCAACAGTGTAAGAGGGTTCCCTTTTCTCCACACTCTCTCCAGCATTTATTGCTTGTAGACTTTTGGATAGCAGCCATCCTGACTGGCGTGTAATGGTACCTCATTGTGGTTTTGATTTGCATTTCTCTGATAATGAGTGATTTGAGCATCTTTTCATGTGTTTGTTAGCCATCTGTATGTCTTCTTTGGAGAAATGCCTGTTTAGTTCTTTGGCCCATTTTTTGATTGGGTCATTTATTTTTCTGGAATTGAGCTGCAGGAGTTGCTTGTATATTTTTGAGATTAATCCTTTGTCTGTTGTTTCGTTTGCTATTATAGGGTTCTTTTTCAAGGATAATCAACTTCTTTTTCAATTTATACCCTCTGACTCAGAACTACCCAAGAGTTATAAAGTAGATGGAACTTCTATTCACTAGATTTTGTTTTTCCAGGAAAAACAATTAGTTACCCTTGTTGACAAAAAAACAAAAAGGTAACAACCAGGGTAAAACTAGAAACATTTTCAAAATAAAACAAAAGAAAAAGAGAGAACACACAGGGACAGAGTCAGAGTGATATATAATAATATGGTAGAGTTTCAAGCAAACATTCGGAGAAGGCAATGGCAACCCACTCCAGTACTCTTGCCTGGAAAATCCCAAGGACGGAGGAGCCTGGTGGGCTGCAGTCCATGGGGCCGCTAAGAGTCAGACAGGACTGAGCGACTTCACTTTCACTTTTCACTTTCATGCATTGGAGAAGGAAATGGCAAGCCACTGCAGCATTCTTGCCTGGAGAATTCCAGGGATGGGGGAGCCTGGTGGGCTGCTGTCTATGGGGTCGCACAGAGTTGGACATGACTGAAGCGACTTAGCGGCAGCAGCAGCAAGCAAACATTTCAGTCCTATCCATTAATGTAATGGGTTTTGTTCACATATTGGAGAAACATTCTCAGATTGGCTCAAAAAAAGCAAAGCTCATCTCTTTCTCTATCTATAGTCAGTCTTTTTGAAATATATTATTAGGTATCTGTATATACATACAATACTATAGCAATATGATTATATCAATATATATAAATCCTAGCTTATTTCACCAAAGGTACTTCAAAATTTAAATGCAATCACCACTATAGCAAGAGCCATAACTAGCTCTTAGCTCTTCCTAAATAAAATTTCCTACTAAAAATAAACCAGGTCTTCTTGGAGAAATGACTGATATCAGGTCTGAGATGGGGAAAGAACAAGGTGAGTCCATGGTGGGTATATCTTGTGAAAGAAAGCATAGTGTGCTTAAAAATTGGCAGAGGCATATAAAAAAGTTCAGAGGAACTGGCGTGAAGGGCTCCCACTGGTCAAATCTGTACAAGTAGAGTATCCAAAGGAATAAATAATGGTAATGGATGTTTAGCACTTAAGAAAATAATTCATGAATTCATTATAATTCTCAAAGTTTGGATATCATTTTTTCAGAAGAAAACCAACAAAAGCATAGGGAATATGGAATCCTAAAAATCACTATTTTACATTCACCAGTGTAATAACTGATACTCTTAAGGATACAGGTAATTATAATCAATAAATTTTAAGTCATTCAATAAAAGTTATTAAGGCCAAGTACATTTACATGATCTCAACTATCACTATGGATCACTAATTAATTGTAGAACCAAAAATGAACCTTACTTTTGGTGGAACACCACCAATTTAGCAAGTAGACCAATTTAGCATCATCAAATGGGTCAGACTAATACTGTGTGTCTCCTGGTAGAATGTAATATGAAGTATAAGATATCACCTTTATGGCATTCTTGCCAAAATATTTAATCTGAATCAAATTTTTAGGAATCCATCAAATTCAGACTGCAGAATATTCTACAAGATACCTGGACTAGACTCTTTAAAAATGTCTATGTCATCCTAGTTTTAGATGTTAAAAAAAGTTGTGCTTTGACTCTTTTAAATCAAAATGCACTAACAAGAATTAAAACCAAATGTCATGCATGGATTTTGATTGAAACCTGGAGGTTAAAAAAATAGATATAAAGAATATATTTGGGAGAATCTGAGAAATTTGATATGGTTTCCCATATGATGTTAAATCAATGCTGAATCTCTTATTTGTGATTTGATTGTATAGAATATGTAACCGAGTAGGGTTACACATTTAAGTATTAAGTGATGAAGTGCCATGATATTTGAGATATACTTTTAAATGATTCAGCAAAAAAGTACATATGTATGATGTGTGTGTGTGTGTGTGTGTGTGTGTGTGTGCAAAGATTGGAAAAGAGAAGAGAGAATGACAAAAAAAGTTAATAATACTGAACCTAGGTAAAGGTTATACAATTGTTAATTATATTATCCTACACATTTTCTAATATTAGATACACAAACAGTATTTATATTTGATATTTCTGTATTTTCAAAATCGGACAATTTTAATGTTAAGAAATATATCCAAAGGTAATATGCTTAATTATCTCCCCATAAAAAGATGATAAATATAACAATATCACTGTCCTTCAGAGCTCTTAGTCTAGTCATCTTATGTTCTGGAAAATACTCTTTTTAAAAAAGGTGTAGACAAAAAAGGATTTGTGAACTATCAATTGTAAGGATTTAAGCATTTATCAAACACATTGATCAAACATTTTTTGTGTGTGTGTGTGCAGGACTATGGACTATATAAAAATCAGTATCATGGGCAATATTAAAATTAAAACAAAATAAGTATTATCCCTTAAAGACTTTTAAAATTATCCCCATGTCAAATAATTGACGTTCCTCCTACTCTCAGTGATTAAAACATGATTCTCCTGTATATTTTGTGTAATATATTAGGTTTTATTTTTTCTGGTTTATTTTTAGGAATTTGCTAAATACATTTTTATGACTCTATTAACTCATAAAACCATTCAAAATATGAACTTAATATTTTATATAAATTAAAAAAAAACTGGTTTCTGCAATTTATAAGCTCTCAAAGCCTCATTTTTCTCATCTGTACAATAAGGAAAATAACATTACCTTTTTCATGTGTGGATATTATAAATGGAACATTTCATGTCAAACACATAATACAGTATTTAGCACATTGTCTAGGCTCAGTAGTCATTTATGTGACTACTGAGTAGTCAGCAGTTATATAGACATTATTGATTATGCTTGCAGTTATAATATAACCAGTTTAAATATGTTTCCATTCCTTGTTCCTTCAAGATACCAAGATATTTTATCCCTTTTTCCTGTTATCTGTAAGCAAATATCTGACAATCTGATTAGAAAATTAATTATAAGTCATTCAGTTTTTCCCTTGATGGCTTTTCTAGTTATTGACCACTGGAGTCTCAAATTTTGCATCCAAATTTTCTGATCAAATATGGGGCACTAGAGAGAAAGTTATAGTAATTGTAGGAATGTAGTTAATTAAGGCAAGATATACTCATGAGGTTTCAAGTGCTTTACCTAGGAAGAGATGGAGCAGTTCACTCCCCTTGTGAACACACTTCCACTTCCTTCCATGTCTTCACCTCATAACCGGAGTCCATCTGCCTGCTGAGAGCAGTGACAGTCTTGTCTAGGTAATGGGTGCTCTCTCACTTCAGCGAAAGGGTTGTTCAGTATCAGCTGACCTTCTTCTGCTGCTGTCCTGGACCTATTACTTGGATCCACATCTCTTATTTTCCCTCATACATTTTTTTAAAAATCACTTCAGCCATTTATCCTTGCTAGTGTATTCATTCCTCCTACTCAGTTTGGAGTTTTCTTGTCTGTTCTTCAAGCAATGAACCTCAACTCTGTCTGGGCTAAGCTAAAATTTATCTGTATACACACACACACACACACACACATATATATACATACACTTTTTATGTTGTGTGTGTGTGCATTTTAAAATAAGTCTCGGAATACTTAAGAAGCTTCCCTACCCTCATAGAATTTTGGTGGAGGAAAAAGTAAGGATCTAAGGATAGGATTGAGGTCTATTTCTTGGTGGTCTAACACTCTATTTCTCTGTACAGTGCACCATGATGCATTCATTTCCTACATAGCTTTTAGCCCACTGGGCTTATAATAAATTTTGAATTATGATAACTTAATATGAATGGAAATTATAATCATAGACTTTAACACAGGGGTTGTATTTAGAGGTTATACAGTTCATATTTCCTGTCAAGGCAGGAGCTGCATCTGATAGAAGACAGTTCCAACTTTTATTTACAGCCTACAAAAAGAACTACCCCCCGCAAACCACACACACCAGCACATACTTTGGTGACAATTTCTATTCTTAGACAAAAGTATTTCCTTACTTTAAATTGCTCTCATTTTTCTCCATATATCTGTTATGAGCTTAATTTACTTATATATGGCTAATTTGCTAATGCACATGAGATAGTTTCAAATTGTCTTTCTACCTGTATATTCAAATTAGGTAACAGACACAGAAAAGATTCCAAATCTATGTAGACAGGTGATGATTGAACAATAGATAGACAGATTAAAAATGTACACTAAGCAAACAAGACTCCAAAACACTAGAAAAGGATGAAGGAATTCAAATTTTAATCACATTTGAACAAAAAATCTCATAATCTACTTTTGCCTCAAAGCTTCTTTGCAATACCTAAACAGCTATTTCCCACCTGAAAAAAATGTATCAACTTGAAGTATCCTGAGCTGGATCAAATTACAGTTTGGTTTCTGCATTGAAATATTTGGAGAAATGTTTTCTATAGGATTGTGCTATTTCCTTTATTTGCTGAAAAGCAATATGCTATGGTGTGTTTATGTAGTGAATGTGAAATTCACTAAGTCGTATCCAACTCTTTGTGACCCCATGGACTAGTCCATGGAATTCTCCAGGCCAGAATACTGGAGTGGGTAGCCTTTCCTTTCTCCAGGGGATCTTCCCAACCCAGGGATTGAACCCAGGTCTCCCACACTGCAAGCGGATTCTTTACCAGCTGAGCCATCAGGGTAGCCCAAGAATACTGGATTGTGTACCCCATCCCTTCTCTAGCGGATCTTCCTGACCCAGGAATTGAACTGGAGTCTCCTGCATGGCATGTGCATTCTTTTCCAGCTGAGCTACCAGGGAACCTTGGTGTTTATGTATTTTCCCACAATTTGTAAGACATATGCCTGTCTTTATTATTCCCAAACACAATGTCTTATAGTACTTCTATTTATCATTATTAAGACTGTAAATATAGTTACCTCAAAAATTTTGAGGCATTTCAGATATTCCTAACAGGCCAGCATCAAATTAAAAGTATAAAAAAGAATAATAAAACAAACTACAACATAAGTTTTATGATTTTAAATCGAAACAGAGAATACCATATGGTCTGCTATTCTAAAACTTAAAGAATCCCAAGTATATCTTATAAAATGGGCTTAACTTTTACTTTCTGATTCTGAAATTGTAGGAATTATTAAGGGAATGCCATAGAAGTGAAGACAGCTCCTATACCCAAAGAACACACTAGTTTTACTGTTGAGATATTTCTCACTATGATATATTATTTCCATAGCATATCTAAAGTTTTAAACTTCACATAGCTGCAGCAAAGAGGTGAGGTGGGAAGAAGGATACTGGTGAATAAGTTGACATCTTGTCCATACCATGCCATCAAAAACATTTAAAATACAATGGGCTTCCTTGTTACAATGGTATCTTCTCTAAATAATGGAAGAGAGGATTTGATGTATTTTAGTTTAAACATTTTACTTATTTCTTTATTCAGAAATCTCAGCAGGATCATATTAGTTCAGAATAAAACATTTTCATCAATACTTGTAACACTGAGTAGAGTGAAGATGTGATACAATACATAGTTAAAGAAAAGATTTTCCATGCCACCATTGCTTCCTACAAAACAATTTTGGTTCTTTTCCAATTGTTTCATTTGCTGAACATACTTCATATGCATAAATAGAAACTGCTGGCCTCCCTTACCCTGAGAATGTTCATTCATTACCTAATCAAAACTCTCTGTAGTTTATTCTATTTGCTTCTTTCTATTTATCAATACATTTTGTTCTTACTCTCTGGTGGATCAAATAAAACTCATTCTTGTGAAATTATGTACACTGTTGAAACTTCATTTGCAAAACAGTCAAGCAATATTAATTTTCATTTCATCTCATTTACATGAGTCAATCAATTGCAGAGACACAATTTCATGAAATTTTGAATTTCAAGTTATCTATATTTTAATGTTTAATTATAAAATTAGTATATTATTATACTAAAAATAAAACACACAATTCACTTAACAATAAGGGCTTAGTTTATGTCCTTCCATGTCTTTCTTTTAATCACACAAACATATTCATACCATATATACTTATGTGGGAGGTTTGTTTGTGAATTTTTTCCAAAATCAAATTATATTATAAATATTTCTGAATGCTAATTTTTTTTTCTTTTTTTTTTAATGCTAATTTTTATTGTATCATGTTTTTCATGACTATCCTTACAAATTAGTAGATAAAGATATAATGCAATACTTTCTATTTCCTTTTGCAAATAAATAGGTATGGTGGTAGTTTAGTTGCTAAGCCATATCTGACTTTTGCTACTCCATGGACTGTAGCCCACCAGGCTCCTGTATTCATGGGATTTCCTGGGCAAGAATACTAGAATGAGTTGCCATTTCCTTCTCAAATAAAGAGGCATATATAGGATTTATTTGCATAAATAAATAATCAATATAGTTGATTATTTAGTTTTTTGTTGTTGCTGTTTTTTTGTTTTACTTTTTAAAATGGCTTCCCTGCTTCTCTCCTTCTTGATCTTCATTCTTTTTGTTAATTACCTGAATTAACTAAGAGTTATATTCTCTAGTACTTTTTAACACACATATATCTATGTGTGCATACGTGCTCAGTCACCCAGTTGTGTTTGACTCTTTGTGACACATGGACTGCAGCCCACCAGTCTCCTCTGTCCATGGGATTCTCCAGGCAAGAATACAGAGATGGTGGCCATTTCCTACTCCAGATATATCTATGCATATAGATACAAATACATGATTATTTTCTTCACTCTACAATAGCTATGTAAAACAATCTAAGCCCATATTAGTGGATGTTATCTATAATTTACATTGATTAGCTTTGAAATAATTCTAACACAGTTCAAACATAACTTCTTATAATGAAAAAGCTAAAAAGCCAACACTACATTTTCCTAACTCTTCTGTAGGTAGTACTCTGATTTGGGCGATGGGTTATATGCAAAGTGTCCATTTTTCTGATATGTTTCAGGGTAACTGCAGTAAGTTTTGGGAGTTTGCAGCTTTGGCAGCACCTTCCTGATTCCTCAAGTTCTTCATCATGGCTCTCTTGTCTTGTCAGTTGAATAGCATGGTTTTGGGAAACAGTGATATGCTGAAGCCACCTCACATTAGTTGGTCATCCTGGAGAGGTGGCTGTGTGGTGCTGGAGCAACTTTGAGGAGATACCCCATGTCTAGGGACAAAGGAGAAGTCCCAGAAAGATGGTAGGAGGGGTGAAATCCTGTTTAGAATCAAACCCCATACCTGCCACGGGCACTTAGAGGGTTCAAACATACCTTGTATGCACCAGGACCCAGAGACTGAGCCAGAACTATGTTTGAGTATCTCCTGAGGAGGTATGGGTCAGCAGTGGACTGCTGCAGGGGCATGGGCTCTGGGTGCAGTAGACCTAAGTATGATATAAGCCCTCTTGGAGTAGGTCACCATTAACCCCACCATAGAGTCACCAGAACTTACACAGGACTGGGGAAACAGACTCTTGGAGGGCACAAAGAAAACCTTGTGTGCACCAGGACCCAGGGGAAAGGAGCAGTGACCACACAAGAGACTGACCCAGACTTGTCCCTGAGTGTCCAGGGTTCTCTGGTGGAAGCATGTGCCGGCGGTGGCCTGCTGTTGGGTTGAGGGCACTGAGTGTAGCACTGCGTGCACAGGGCCTTTTGAAGGAGGTTCCCATTGTCTTCATTACCTCCAATAGTTTGACCTCAGGTCAAAAAATAGGGAGGGAACAAAACTCCACCCATAAACAGAATTGGATTAAAGATTTACTAAGCATGGCCCTGCCCATCAGAACAAGAACCAGTTTCCTCCTCAGTCAGTCTCACCCATCAGGAAGTTTCCATAAGCCTCTTATCCTTATCCATCAGAGGGTAGACAGATTGAAAACCACAATCATAGAACACTAACCAATCTGATCTACAGCCTTGTCTAATTCAATGAAACTATGAACTATGCCATGTAGGACCAACCAAGACAGATGGGTTATAGTGCAGAGTTCTGACATAACATGGTCCACTGGAGAAGGGAACAGTAAACCATTTCAATATTCTTGCTTTGAGGACCCCATGAACAGTATGAAAAGGCAAAAAAGATAGGACACTGAAAGAAGAGATCCCCAGGTTGGTAGGTGCCCAATATGCTACTGGAGGACAGTGGAAAAATAACTCAAGTAAGAATGAAGAGTCAGAGACAAAGCAAAAACAACACCCAGTTTTGGGTGTGACTGGTGATGGAAGTAAAGTCCGATGCTGTAGAGAGGAATGTTGCATAAGAACCTGTAATGTTAGGTCTAAGAATCAAGGCAAATTGGAAGTGGTCAACCAGGAGGTAGCAAGAGTGAACACTGACATTTTAGGAATCAGTGAACTAAAATGGATCAAAATGGGTGAGTTCAATTCAGATGACCATTATATCTACTACTAGGGCAAGAATCCCTTAGAAGGGATGGAGGAGCCATCATAGTGAACAAAAGAGTCTGAAATGCAGTACTTGAATGCAGTCTCAAAAACTACAGAATGATCTCTGTTCGTTTCCAAGGCAAGCCATGAAATATCACAGTAATCCAAGTCTATGCCCCAATCAGTAATGCTGAAGAAGCTGAAGTTGAATGGTTCTATGAAGAACTACAAGACCTTCTAGAACTAACACCCAAAAAAGATGTCCTTTTCATTATAGGGTATTGGAATGTAGTGGGAAGAAGTCAAGAGACACCCAGAGTAACAGGCAAATTTGGCATTGGAGTACAGAATGATGCATGGAAAAGGATAATAAAGTCTTGCCAAGAGAACACACTGATCATAGCAAACATCCTCTTCCAACAATACAAGAGAAGACTCTACACATGGACATCATCAGATGGTCAATACCAAAAACATGTTTATTATATTCTTCGCAGCCAAAGATGGAGAAGCTCTATACAGTAGCAAAAACAAAACCTGAAGCTGACCGTGGCTCAGATCATGAACTCCTTTTTGCCAAAATCAGAGTTAAATTGAAGAAAATAGGGAAAACCACTAGACCATTCAGGTATGACCTAAATCAAATCCCTTATGATAATACAGTCAGTTCAGTTCAGTTCAGTCTCTCAGTCGTGTCCGATCTTTGCAACCCCATGAACTGCAGCATACCAGGCCTCCCTGTCCATCACCAACTCCCGGAGTTCACCCAAACCCATGTCCATCGAGTCGGTGATACTATCCAACCATCTCATCCTCTGTTGTCCCCTTCTCCTCCTAGAAATAACAAATAGATTCAAGGGATTAGATCTGATAGACAGGGTGCCTGAAGAACTATGGACGGAAGTTCATAACATTGTACAGGAGGCAGTGATCAGGACCATCCCCAAGAAAAAGAAATGCAAAAGGGCAAAATGGTTGTCTGAGGAGGCCTTATAATGAGATGAGAGAAGAAGAGAATCTAAAGGCAAAGGAGAAAAGGAAACATATACCTTTTGAAAGCAGAGTTCCAAAGAATAGCAAAAGGAGATGAGAAAGCCTGCCTCAGTGATGAATGCAAAGAAATAGATGAAAACAATAAGAACAGAAAAGACTAGAGATCTCTTTAAGAAAATTAGAGATACCAAGAGAACATTTCATGCAAAGATGGGCACAATAAAGGATAGATGTGATATAGACCTAACAGAAGCAGAAAATATTAAGAAGTGGCAAGAATACACAGAAGAACTATACCAAAAAGAAATCTTTATGATCCAGATAATTATGATGGTGTGATCACTCACCTAGAGTCATACATCCTGTGATGCAAAGTCAAGTGGGCCTTAGGAAGCATTACTACGAACAAAGCTAGTAGAGGTGATGGAATTCCAGCTGAGCTATTTCAAATTCTAAAAGATGCTGCTGTTAAAGTGCTGCACTCAATATGCCAGCAAATTTGGAAAACTCTGCCGTGGCCCTAGGACTGGAAAATGTCAGTTTTCATTCCAATCCCAAAGAAAGGCTAAGCTAAAGAATGCTCAAACTACCTCACAATTGCACTCATCTCACACACTAGCAAAGTAATGCTCAAAATTCTCCAAGTCAGGCTTCAACAATACATGAACCGTGAACTTCCGGATGTTCAAGCCAGATTTAAAAAAGGCAGAGGGACCACAGATCAAATTGCCAACATCTGTTGGATCACTGAAAAAATGAGAGTTCCAGAAAAACATCTACTTCTGCTTTGTTGATTATGCCAAAGCCTTTGACTGTGTGGATCACAGCAAACTGGAAAATTCTGAAACAGATGGGAATACCAGACCACCTGACCTGCCTCCTGAAAAATCTATATGCAGGTCAAGTTGCAACAGTTAGAAGTGGACATGGCACAACAGACTGGTTCCAAATAGGAAAAGGAGTACATCAAGGCTGCATATTGTCACCCTGCTTACTTAACTTACATGCAGTGTACATCATGAGAAATGCTGGACTGGATGAAGCACAAGCTGGAATCAAGATTGCCTGGAGAAATATCAATAGTTTCAGACATGCAAATGACACCACCCTTAGGCAGGAAGTGAAGAACCAAAGAGCATCTTTATGAAAGTCAAAGAAGAGAATGAAAAACTTGGCTTAAAACTCAACATTCAGAAAACTAAGATCATGGCATCTGGTCCCATTACTTCATGGCAAATAATTGGGAAATCAATGGAAACAGTGAGAGATTTTATTTTCTTGGGCTCCAAAATCACTGCAGATGGTGACTGCAACCATGAATTAAAAGACAATTACTCCTTGGAAGGAAAGTTATGACCAACCTAGACAGCATATTAAAAAGCAGAGACATTACTTTTCCAACAAGGGTCCATCTAGTCAAAGCATGGTTTTACCAATAGTCATGTATGGATGTGATTGTTGGAGTATAAAGAAAGCTGAGCACTGGAGAAATGAAACTTTTTGAACTGTGGGGTTGAAGAAGACTCCTGAGAGTCCCTTGGACTGCAAGGATTTCAAAATAGTCCATCCTAAAGGAAATCAGTCTTGAATATTCATTGGATTGACTGATGCTGAAGCTGAAACTCCAATACCTAGGTCTTATGATGCGAAGAACCGACTCATTTGAAAAGACCCTGATGCTGGGAAAGATTGAAGTTGGAAGGAGAAGGGGATGGCAGAGGTTGTAATGGTTTGCTGGCATCACTGTCTCAATGGCCATGATTTTGAGTAAACTCTGGGAGTTGGTGATGAGCAGGGAAGCCTGGTGTGCTGCATTCCATGGGGTCGCAGAGTTGGACACAGCTGAGTGACTGAACTGAACTGAACTATTGTCCATATTTCTTCTCTGCTTTGTCATTTTGGTGGATTGAAGTTGGACATGGTGGAGCGTTTGTACTACTACCTGCCCTGGGAAAGTTTTATGAGAAAATTACTAGACTCAGGGTTCTAGTCTTAGTTTACTGGGTTACAGAACAATGGAAAAAAATTTTTTTAAATATTCTGAATAAAACTCATTACTTGTTTCAGAGTTCCTGAAACTAAAATT
Source organism: Dama dama (assembly GCF_033118175.1). Taxonomy (NCBI): domain Eukaryota; kingdom Metazoa; phylum Chordata; class Mammalia; order Artiodactyla; family Cervidae; genus Dama; species Dama dama. Next base: position 61,014,010 of record NC_083692.1, on the reverse strand, counting down.
AGAAGAGGGTTTGCATTTTCCATACATGAAGTTTAATTTTCATCTTCTGTTTCCTTATGTGAAAAAAATGGAAAACGAATAAGAAACATTGGAACCTACTAGGAAGAACTGTGACGTTTAAAAGAATTTAGACAACTACAGGTACCCCATATTCACAGATGTCCTTGAGCCCCCATTAGTGACAGAATTGACCCTTCTGCACCTCTGAAGATGCTAGTTCTGTCTTGCTGGAAGATCATGTAACAACCACACCTAAGTCAGAAACCTTCCCAGAAAATAACAACTTCTTTTCTGCCCCACCACTGTTAACTAATGGGTGTTAATGATTACCTACCATTAACTCCCAACCTATAACTGGAATCAGATGCTTGCATGCCCAAGGAACAAACTCTAAGGTATACTCACTCGAGAAGAGGGAAATTAAGATTTTTGTAAATAAATCATGGATACTAAAGAATATTTACAAATACAGATTTTGAATTTACTTGACAGAAGAAGATAGTACAAATCCTAGTTGAGACTAAGTTTGTTTAGTCTCACCTGGATTAACCTAGGTGGGAAGAATGGGTGTCATTTATCTTGTTGCCTGGCTAAATCTAAACTTATGGTGGTCTATGATGAATGGATTTGAGATTATAAAACTATTTGGTTTTGTTTTAGTGTGGAACACAAATCTGTTCCTATTAAAATCCAAGTATACAAAGATATTGGTCCTCCCAAACCATGAGATGGGAATGAATGTGAGATTTGAGGATACTGGAGGCCCTATGTTACAAACAATATTATCATTTTCTATATGTGCTATGGATTGGGAAGATCCCCTGGAGAAGGAAATGGCAACCAACTTCAGTACCCTTGCCTGAAAAACCCCATGGACAGAGAAGCCTGGTGGGCTACAGTCCAAAGGTCACAAAGAGTTGGACACAATTGAGTGAGCACAATATTTGTGCAATCATGGTATAAGAAAGTTTATGAAGTGCTAGTTAAAGAATGGATTTGCAAAAGTATGTTCAAGGGAATGTTACACTTAATTTATCAGAAGTACCCTCTTATCCACTTAACTATGTTCTCTAGAAATTTTTCTTTAACAAACCCTTGAGAAATGGAGAAGTGAGTATAAACATGCTTGAAAGAATCTTCAGTGACATGGAAAAGAGTGTTCATCCTCTATAGTCTGAAAATAAAAATGGGAGATGCTGCCATTGTAGTTGCTTTACTGATTTCAACTTGAACAAAAGATGCAGTGTAGGACATCATCAATTCTTAGGTTATCAAGGTCCCTTTGAATAAATGGGAGGGCAATTTCACTTGAGATGTGATCTTAATAGCTTCATAATTTCATTCTCTAAATGTTCCTTTAACTCATCTTCAAAGTGAACTGTAGTCTTTATCAGGGTAACTATGCACTGATGGAAGAGAAATAAGCAAAATTTAGGGGATGATTAGAGGGATTCTGAATGTCACAGTGTTACTCTCATCAGAGAAGAGGCTTATAGAATTTAAGTAATAAGTGTAGTTTTGATCCAAGCTTGTCTCACACTGGTTCTAGTGGCATAGATGAGACTATGAACTCATCCTGTTGATGGTCTAGTAACTATGGTAGTTACTGAGATAACTCAGTAACATAGTGAATTACCTCTTCCCTTCCCTTCCCTTACTTCTTCCCCATAAACCATGCAGTGAGGAAAACTCAAGTGGAAATCTCTGGGTCATAATGATCTTTGAGAAGATTTATCATACTCTGCTGGAGAATTGGAGAGATTAGGATCACCACTAAAGCATTGGACTATGCAGCTATACTGATTCTTATCATATCCATATTCAAGTCTCGTATTTATGCTTAAAGAGGACAGATGTTTCTTGGAGAATAATATTGACTATTGAAAATTTAATCATGTGATGAATCCAATTTCAGCTGTGCCCCAGATGTGTTAACATTATTGGAGCAAGCCAACAAAATCAGGTTGGCAGGTTCCTGCTTAGGCACCAGAATGAAACCTCTCTGTGTCCCCTTCTCTGGGTCAAAATAGATCCAACCAATTTATTTAACTTTTCCTCAGCTAGTTGGAGCAAGAAAAAGTAGTCACTTCCTGAAGACAGTCTTTATTTTCTCCAGGAATTTTTCAGGGTAGAGTTCTTAGAATCCCACATGTTCAGCTCCTTATCAATAACCTTCTGACATACATCCTCCAGTCCCTTTATAATGCCCCCTGTATTCTTGTCTGATACACAGGAGAAAACTTCATGTAATAGTTCTTTGTACCAAGTGACACATGTTATTATATAAGTCCAAAAGCTCTTCTATGCAGAATGGATAAATGTGTTGGTGTTGGAGTTGTGATTGGAAGGAAGCAATTTTGTTTTGCCTCCCTACTTCTAAAGTTCCTGTGGAGTAATAAAGAATTTGTCTACTCTTTGTCTTGGGTTCCTGGGAGGGAAACTCAAACTCCTAGACTTACCTGAGTGATAAAAATTACTTTGTTATTCATGGTGGGTCCCAATAGTTTATACTTTGAAGTCCCTCTTTCTGAGCCTTTTGAGAGTTATGCCAAAGAGATAACTCAGAATTGGGGAAGATCATGCCACAAAGACCCACCATGTGATTAGAAGGTTTCGGTTCATTATTTGTAAATATTTTCTCCCAATCTATGGGCTGTTCTTTGTCTTGTTCATTATTTCTCTTTGCTGTGCAAAAGGCTTTTGAGTTTAATAGGTCCAATTTATTTATATTTGTTTTTACTTTCATTATTCTTGAAGATGGATTGAAAAAGATATTGCTGTGATTTATGTCAGAGAGTGTTCTGCCTATGTTTTCTGCTAAGAGTATTATAATGTCCAGTCTCAAATTTAGGTCTTTAAGCCATTTGATCTTATTTTCATGCATGATGTTAAAGAATGATCTAATTTCATTTTTTTTTCATATAGCTGTCCAGGTTTTTACAGCACCATTTGTTGAAGAGACTATCTTTCCAACATTTTGTTGTCTTTCCTCTTTTGTTATAGTGTAATTGATTATAGGTGCATAGGTTTATTTCTGGGTGTTCTGTCCTGTTCCATTGATCTATATTTCTATTTTTGTGCCAGTACCATACTGTTTTGATGACTGTAGCTTTGAGATGTAGTCTGAAGTCAGGGAGCCTATGGTCAGGGAGCCTGATCCCTCCAGCTCTGATTTCCTTTCTCAAGGAAAGAACGAATAACCAATAGAAATGAATAGCTGATAGGTTTTGTCTATTTGGAGTCTTTGTGTTTCCATATAAGTTTGGGGATTTTTTTGTTCTAGTTCTGTGAAAAATGCCATTGGTAATTTGATAAGGATTACATTAAATCTGTAGATTGCCTTGAGTAGTATAGTCATTTTGACAATATTGATTCTTCCAATCCACAAACATGATATATCTTCCCATCTCTTTGTGTCTTCTTTGATTTTTTTCATCAACATCTTAATATTTTCCAGTTACAATTTTTTAACAATGTGGCTGACAAGGCATTAGTCTCTGAAATTTACAAATAGTTCATGATGCTTAACAACATAAAAACATACAAGTTAATCATAAAATGGACAGAAGACTTAAATAGACATGTCTCTGAAGAAGACATACAGATGGCCAAGAGGCACATGAAAAGATGGTCAATATTGCTAATTATTAGAGAAATGCAAATCAAAATCACAATGAGATATCACCTCACACCAGCCAAAATGGCTATCATCAAAAAATCCAGAAACAATAAATGCTGGAGAAGGTGTGGAGAGAAGGGAATCATTCTACACTGTTGGTAGGAATGTAAATTGGTACATCCACTATGGAAAACTGTGTGGAATTTCCTTAAGAAACTAAAAATAGAGCTACCATATGACCCTGCAATCCCACCTCTGGGCATATATCCAGAGAAAAATATGATCGGAAAGGATACATGGACCCCAATGTTCACTGCAGCACTGTTTACAATAGCTGAGACAAGGAAGCAACCTAAATGTCCATTGACAGAGGAATGGAGAAAGAAGATGTTGTACATAAATACAGTGGGATATTTCTCAGCCAATAAAAAATGAAATAATTCCCTTTGTAGCAACATGGATGGACCTAGAGATTGTCATACTAGGTGAAATAAGTCAGAGAAGGAAAAATATCATATGACATACCTTACATATGGAATCTAAAGAGAAATGATGCTGAGATTTGACAGAAAACAGCAAAATTCTGTAAATCAATTATCCTTCAATAAAGAATAAATAAATTAAAAAAAAGAAATTATATAAATGAACATACTTGCAAATCAGAAGTAAACTAATAGATTTAGAGAACAACTTATGCTTGCTGGGGGAATGATAGGTAGAAGGGATAGCTAGGGAGTTTGGGATGGACATGTACACACTGATATATTTAAAATGGATAACCAACAAGGGTCTACTAAATAGCACATGTAACTCTGCTCAACACATAACTCTGTTATGTGGCAGCTTGGATGGGATGGGTCTTCAGGGGAGAACGGATACATGTATATGTACAGCTGAATTCCTTTGCTGTCCACCTGAAACTATCAAAGCATGTTTGTTAATTAACTATACCTCAATATAAAATAAAAAGTCTAAAAAAAATGAAAAAAAAATAATTTGGGCTTTCAGCTATGTGATATCCATCTATGTGATACCTTCCTCTGAGGAGTGAGAGCATAGACTAGAGATTGAGTTCAAACATGTGATCAATGATTCAATGAATGATACCTCATTAATGAAACCTCGGTAAAATCTTTAGGAATTGAAACTTGGTGATACTGCCTGAGATGAACACAACATTGTGCCAAGAGGCTAATAAGCCCTGCTGGCACAGGGAAGGAGCATGAGTGCTGTGTATTCAGGACCCTCCTAAATGCACTCTGCCTGTCTCTTCAACTGGCTGATCCTGATTTGCATTATTTAAAATAATAAAACTATAACAATAACTAAAGCAACTTCCAGGGTCCTGAAGTTGTTCTAGTGAATTACAGAACCTGAGAGGGTTGTGGGAAACTCCAGGATTTTTAGCCAGTTATTTAGAAGTACAGATAACCTGGGGAACCATCTGGAGTGAGGCAGTCTCATTTGGACCCTTGCTTTATTTTTGAAATAGAGTTAATTTACAATGCTGTGTTAATTTCTGTTGTGTAACAGAGTGACTCAGTATATATATATATGTGTATGTGTATGTGTGTGTGTGTATGTATATACAAAAGTGAAAGTGAAACTCGCTCAGTTGTGTCTGACTCTTTGTGACCCCATAGACTATATAGTCCATGGAATTCTCCAGGCCAGGATACTGGAGTGGGTAGCCTTTCCTTTCTCCAGGGGATCTTCCCAACCCAGGGATTGAACCCAGGTCTCCCACATTGCAGGCAGATTCTTTACCAGCTGAGCCACAAGGGAACCCCAAGAGTACTGGAGTGGGTAGCCTATCCCTTCTCCAGTGGATCTTCCCGACCCAGGAATTGAACTGGGGTCTCCTGCATTGCAGGTGGATTCTTTACCAACTAAGCTATCAGGGAAGCCCCATATATATTTATATAGAGAAGTGTGTGTGTGTGTGTATATATATACATACACTTAAAAAACTATTATTTTCCATTATGGTTTATCACAAAATATTGAATATAGTTTCCTGTGCTGTACAGTAGGACTTTGTTGTTTATCCATTCTATATTTAATAGCTTGCATCTGCTAACCCCAAATTCCCACTCCATTCCTCCCACTTTAGCAACCACAAGTGTGTTCTCTATGTCTGTGAATCTGTTTGTCTCATAGACAAGTTCATTTTTATCATATTTTAGATCCCACATGTAAGTGATATCATATGATATTTGTATTTTTCTTTCTGCTTATTTCACTTAGGATGATAATCTCTAAGTCCATCCATGTTGCTGCAAATGGATTTATTACATTATTTTTTATGGTTGAGTAGTATTCAACTGTATATATGCCCCACATCTTTATCTATTTGTCTGCCAAAAAAAAAAAAAAAAATGTAGATTGTTTCCATGTCTTGGCTATTGTGAATAGTACTGCTATGTACATTGGAGTGCTTGTATCTGCTTGAATTATAGTTTTGTCCAGATAGATTCCCAAGAGTGGGATTGCTGGATCACATGGCAACTCTATTTTTAGGTTTTGAGGAAACTCCATACTGTTTCCCACAGTGACTGTTGCAATTTACATTCCCACTAACAATGTAGTTGGTGGTGGTTTGGTGGTTTAGTCACTAAGTTGTGTCCAACTCTTGCGACCCCCGTGAACCCCCATAGCCTGCCAGGCTCCTCTGTCCATGGGATTCTCCAGGCAAGAATACTGGAGTGGATTGCCATTTCCTTCTCCAGGGAGTCTTCCCGACCCAGGAATTGAACCCTGGTCTCCTGCTTTTCAGGCAGATTCTTTACCCACTGAGCTACAAGGGAAGATCCCTCAGTGTAGGAGGGTTCACTTTTCTCCACACCCAGTGTAGCATTTATAATTTGTAGATTTTTTAGTGATGGTCAATCTGACCATTGTGAAGTGGTATCTCATTGTAGTTTTGATTTGCATTTCTCTAATAATTAGCAATGCTGAGTACCTTTTCATGTGCTCGTTGGCCATCCATATGTCTTCTTTGGATCATATTTGTTCCAGATAGGAGAACTATTTAGTTCTTCTGCTCATTTTTTGATTGAGTTGCTTGGTTGTTTGTTGTTGAGTTGCATGATCTGTTTGTATATTTTGGAGATTAATCCCTTGTCAGTTGCATTGTTTGCAAATATTTTTTCCAATTCTATATGTTGGTTTTTTCATTTTGTTTATAGTTCTTTGCTGTACAAACCTTGTAAGTTTGATTAGGTACCCTTGCCTTTTAACCTGTGGCATCTGATAGTAATCCTTGGTGATCAGTGTCAGACCTGAATCACTTTGCAGTGTTTTATCCACTTATACAAATTTTTTATCAAAAAATTGTTTTCCATTTGATATAGAAAATATTTGTGCTATGATAAATGTAATTTCAAATATTTTCTTTACAATTTGTCTATTTAGTTGGTTCTACTGCCATCCAGTGAGACTAAAAGTTTATTCCTGTATACAACTGTTAGCTTTATAATAATCTAACAGTCATATCCTATAAAAAAACTGTAACACCTTGTATTAATAAATGTATCACTGCCATGACTGTTTCTGCTTACCATTTTAACTTCAGTGACTAGCAATAGGGTATAGCATATAGCATGTTATTGTTGGTCAGTGTTCAGTCACTAAGTGGTGTCTGACTCTTTGTGACCCCATGGACTGCAGTGTATCAAGCATCCCTGTCTCTTGCTGTCCCTCGGAGTTTGCCCAAGTTCATATATATTGAGTCGGTGATGCTATCCAGCCATATAGCACGCTATGGCATATAGCATGTAAGGGCTCAAATACTTCGTTAATGTTGAAGATTGGTAAAGTGGGAAATTTTTTTACTCTATGGCTGCTCTATTCTGATTGACAAAAAAAAAAAAAAAATTGGTAAGTGTATGTACTGTGGATAAAATGTAACTAAAATCATTTATTTCACAGAATGTTTATTCTCTTCCATAATTAACTTACAGTGTACATGAGTTGGATAAATACACATACTATAAATCAGAGCTTCCCCACTAGGATGCCACAGATGTATTACAGAGTTGCCTCTCTTCAAGGATCACCAAGAACCTCAGTCAGTTTCTTCTAGCCTCATCAGGACCTTCACAGAGGGAAACTCCAGCAGAATTTGCTACACACACTACCTGTAGGCTGCAAATACACAGAGCTGCAAATACTCACTACTTTGATGCACGGCCAACGAGATTCTAAGAACTGGTCACTTATCTCACTCAACAAGCTGCAAGTGCTCCCTTGCTCCTCATAGCAAGAAGTTGACTGCTGCCATAAAGGGGATTCCAAGTCCAAAAATATGAAAATCATGGTGAACTGTCCAAATGATTGCCAATAAAATTGACGGGAGACTAGATAGAAAGGAAGCAGGCAGATACTTAAAAGAGTATTACGTCACAAATTCATGTCAGTTCCTTAAATTAGGACAGCATTATTATGTTTAAATGCCTGATAATAAAATACTTCAGTTGGACTCAAAGTCTGATCATATTATCAGTCTTTAACAATTTTTTTCTTACTGAAGGATGAGGAAAAATGTGGATTCTTTAAATATCACTTTTACTAATATGTTTTTGGATGATGGTAAAACTTGGTTTATAATTTATTATCTACATATGCAGAGTTTCTTGAAGATAGTTACCAATAAGACTGAAAATAATCACTTAAAATTCTCGGTTAACATTGAGGATAATCATTTTAAACCTAAAATCAAAGAGAAAAGGTTTATGTCTATGTTTGTGGCACATACTCAACTATCCCAATAATAATTTTTGCATTTCCTTTGCTTGAAATTATTTAATATACTCAAAAGAAAATGAATTTTAATGCTTAACGACATGTAGACACTCTTGTGGTTCAGTTCTGGTTTAAGTAATCTTAGTCATTTTCCTCATGTGACATAAAGTATAAAAGTTTGGGAAGTACTGCTGTAGTGGAACTGAAAAAATCATTTAGCACAGAAAAGACAGTATAAATTTATATGTAATTAATTCATTTCATTGTGTTATACAGTAGTGATTTATTTTTAAAAGATATATATCAAAGTCCCTTGATATCTATTTACTAGATAAAACTTAGCAGTGATACACTTTAAAATTATGTATATATGTGTATGTATGAATATAAACACGTATCTTTTATTCATTAAATTTTAATAAAGGAGTACCTAAGATACTTCCCAGGGAAGTAAAAATATTGTCAAGATAGATTATATTTTTAAAACATTAAAAAATCAAGCCAGAGGCATAGCTTAAGGGCAATAGTATTCATCTTACAGAAAAATTAGAAATGAGTACTTAACTATTATATATAAAAAGGAAATTAAAACAGATTTAGTAATGGTTGCTAGTACATAGCTTAAAGAGAAGGGATTCAAAATAATACTAGAAAATATTAACCTACTTCACCTCAAAAGATGATGGAAGTTTTGGGCTAGCATAGGTATGCCTCAGGACTTGCTTAACATGCAAGTTGTAAAAGCAAGGTATTCTTATGTCTGATAAATGCATTAATAAACTCTGTACTTTCTCCTAAGTTTTACAACTTAATATAAAACTATGATGTTTATTATTCCTTTTAAAATCGTGATCATTGAAATAGTTATTCAAATGATCCTGGAAAAGACATCTGTGTCTGCAAGTAATTTGCTTTTATCTAACTCAGTATATTTAAATACTGAATAATACTCCAGTAATTTGTCTAGTATTGTTCTCTATTTTGTCTGTAGATGAAAACAGTGATGGAATAACAGAATCTTAGAGCTGAAAAAAATCATCAATCTCAGCTCCTTCCGTAACTGAAGAAATCAAGCTAAGAATAGGCTAAATACCATTCTTGACTCTTTAGTGTCTATAATTTTTATACAGCCTCCCTCCATGTGATTGAAAATATCAATGAGAGATCACAATATTTCCCAGTATACAAGAAGAGCTGTGTTAATATTTATTGAATGTCAATATATTCAAGACACTGCACCAAATGCTTTCCATATTTAGTCCTAGCAACAATACTAATATGTTGACAAGACCGTTACTCTATTACAAGAGAATAAACTCAGTCATTGAAAGGTTCTAAATAGTTACCAATTTATGTGTCTATTTAGCTGCAAAAACAGGATTTGAATGCAGGCACTCTAGTTTTCTAGATCCAGTGGGCTCTCACAACAATTAAACTGCTTTCCATGAGCATAATAGAGCGTTGCTGTTGTTGTTGTTCAGTTGCTAAGTCTTCTCTGACTCTGAGATTCCATGGACTGTAGCCTGCCAAGCTCCTCTATCCATGGGATTTCTCAGGCAAGAATACTGGAGTGGGTTGCCATTTTCTTCATCCAGGGGATCTTCCTGACCCAGAGATCAAACCTGAATCTCCTGTATTGGCAGGTGGATTCTTTATGACCTGGGAAGCATATTAGAACATTACTGATACTCTATTCTTCAATTATAACCCTAGCTATTTCACTTAAGAAAGTGAGTGTACATTAGTAAAGGTAAAGTTGTTTGTGTGTGTGTGTGTGTGTGTGTGTGTGTGAGAGAGAGAGAGAGAGAGAGAGAGAGAGAGAGAGAGAGAGAGAGAGAGAGAAAGAGAGAGAGAGAGAGAGGAAGAGAGAGAGAGAAATCTGTGATTGGACTTAAAATTCGGGTCTGTTTTTCAAACTCATTCCAGATATCAGTTTAAAAATGAGAGAAATATATTTAATAGGAGTTCATTGACCTAAATACTTGAATTTTAAGGACAATAGTCCTTTTAAAGGGGTGATAGGGAAACTGAACTCTTTATGAAAACTAGGACTACTCATTTTTACTGATTAACTACATTTACCTTAGAGATCTGTAAGTCTGTTGTTTCTATATTTCTGTATACTTTTGTTTTCATCAGATGCCCAAGTGTCCTAGATCACTCATATTGCAGGGACATATATCACCATACAATTTCACATATCATCTAATTCAGTCCTAGTAAATTTCATTGGAAAAGACCCTGGGAAAGATTGAAGGCAGGAGGAAAAGAGGGTAACAGAGGATGAGAAGGTTGGATGGCATCACCGACTCAATGGACAAGAGTTTGAGCAAACTCTGGGAGATCGTAAAACAGGGAAGCCCAGCCCAGCTGCAGTCCATGGGGTCACAAAGAGTTGGATATGACTTCGCAATTGAACAGTGAATGACAAACTTCATTTCCAGTTAGCCCAAATCTACTCACTCTGACTTCTGAAGCTCATAGTTTGTCATTAAAGGCACTGCTGCTGCTGCTGCTGCTAAGTCGCCTCAGTCGTGTCCGACTCTGTGTGACCCCACAGACGGCAGCCCACCAGGCTCCACCGTCCCTGGGATTCTCCAGGCAAGAACACTGGAGTGGGGTGCCATTGCCTTCTCCGATTAAAGGCACGATGTATCTTCAATTCCTTTTCTGAAACTTTGCTTCACTTTGGGGTCTCATTGGATCCTGACTGTATGCTGAATCACTGCTTCCCACTGTAGAACTCACTTTCCCCGTGCCTTTCACTTTAGGACCTAGCAGTGGAAGACAGGTCCTCCATTTTACCCTGTTGCTCTTTACAAATCTTCTAGTGTTTTAGTATTATAGTTGAAAAGTACTTCCATAAAGAAGAATTTCAGACATTTTGATGTATGTGACTAAACGGTAACTAAATGGAATCTGTTATGAGGCAGGCATTTACAACCATACCATATTAATTTAACATAGAATGTAACTCATACCTTTTCATATTGATGTCTTTATATACAAAGTATCTTTCCAATTTCCTCTGCGGCTGTGCTGACAGTGCCTATCACAACACACTAGGGTCAGCGCAAGGGCAACTAGATAAAGGAGAGCACTACTGAACACAAAGAAACCTACTTACTCTCCTGGTGAGTTCTAGAGAAGGATGTCATTGCAGAGGAAGAGTATTGCAGCATTAAGGTAGCATTCTCAATTGCCAGCCCCCCAAACCCACCAAAAGACATATTTCTTATTTTGTAAAGGTAAAAGAGAAGCTTCCAGAGAGTTTTTCTTTCTACATACAATCTTAGTAATTATAAAAGAAAATATTGTCCTTAGTATAGGATAAAGTTCCCATACTCCCAAGTTATCAAATTGGTCAATTTCCAATATTATTTTCAGAACTTGGAATTTTTTTTCATGTTCTAAGTTCATCTCTCTCTCTCACACACACACATACACATTTTCAATTATATATACTCAATATGTACTTATATTTAATATGATGTTGTATATATTATAAATAAATTTTAATGAATTCTAGTCATTTGGCCAATTAACTACACTCCCCTCTAGCCTAACCATCTGTGGTAGAATGATAGATCGCATTATCATTCAGAAATTTTCCATACTTAACATCTATTTCTAAAACTCTTCATTTTATTATATCAGACTCACTCTCATTCCAATAACATGTGTACATGATCTCCTACTTTCTACCAATACATTTTTCTTCTTCCCTATCTACAAAAGCCCTAGTATACCATCAATCTAAATGTTGTTTTACTAATAACATATTCCCAACTTTCTGGACTTGCATTATTTCACAAAGGAAAACTTTTTCCCTGATTGACTACAGTTTCATTTCACCTTTTACACATGAATGCTAAATGCAGTCGGAGAAAATTACATGGTATCTTTACTTTGTGTTATAGAAATAAGATTTCTAACTCCAAAGGGGGAACTAATAAAGAAGAGATATAAAAACAAATAATCTTGCCTGTTGCCCATTCATTTCTATGTGAAATAAGAGGCAAATTATCTGCTCCAAAATAGAAAGAGTATGAGAAGTGTGGTAAACATAAAATGTATATGACAGAAATAAAAATTATCTTTATATTACTGTAGAAAGTAAAAATTATCTTTATGTTACCTCTTTTCAGCATGTGTGTGTGTGTGTGTGTGTGTGTGTGTGCGCATCTGTGTTTGCGTCTTTCTGTGTTTTACTATGCACCATTTACTGCTATTTTCTGAAAATGCCACAGAACAAGATAGATGGCATTTGCCTTCAAGAAGCTTAGAATTTATGGGGTGAAATATGTATTTTAAAGGATGCTTGTTCAGCTGCTTAGTCATATCTGACTCTGAAACCCTATGGGCTGTATCCAGCCAGGCTCCTCTGCCCATGGGATTTTCCAGGCAAGAATAATGGAGTGGGTTGCCATTTCCTCCTCCAGGGGACCTTCCCAACCCAGGTCTCAAACCTGTGTCTCCTGCATTTCCTGCATTGGCAGGTAAATTCATTACTGCTCAGATACCAGGGAAGCCCATTTGGGAATTATACAAATACTTATTCACTTATAGTTGTGATAAATACTTCAAAAGAAAGTTTGAAGGTACAGTGAGAGCATGAAACATAGATACTTGACCTATCCTAATTTCCTGAAAACTGATGTGAAAATGTTGCCAGTTTAAAAAAAAATACTATGGGGAAGGAGAAAAGAATATTTCAGCAATAAAGCTTAGCTTATAAATGAGCACCAAGATAGAAAGAAGTTTGTCTGCAAATATGCAAAACAACAGACAAATAAGGCTTATGAGGATAGTAAGCAAGAGGAAGACTGTTTTATGATGAGAGTAGGGTGTTTGACAGAAGTCATGTTTTAAAGGTATCTTTATATCTTTTAAAAATTTGGAAGGTGAGAAAACATTTAAGGACCACAGTCAAGTGAGTTAGATGGAAATATCTGCATGTTTGTAACTTCTGGCTGCTCATTTATAATTTCTTCAATGGAAAAGACAACATTATATACAGGTATAAACTAGTCAGTAGGTTATTGCAATACTCCAAATAAAAGATAAAAAGATAGTGAATTTCTTAGAGACAGTGCAGGCAGGTAGAGATGCTCTTCTCTCTTTTGTGTCAGGATGCAATGCCTGAAACAGTTGCAGCCATCTTGCAACCAACCTGAGGGTGAAGCCATGCCAAGGACGGTGGCACAAAGGACTGAAAAGAACCTGAGTCCTTGATAACAGTAGTGAGTCCTTGCATCAGTTACGCCTGATGATCGACTAGGATTTCCAGGTATGAGAAGTGAGGCCCAGAGAAAAGGCCTGAAAGCTAGACAAGTGTAATTTTTCAGAGAACTGGATTTCTTCAGGACTTTATAGTCTTTCTTGAATAAGAAGGAGGCTTTGAAGAGTTTAAGCAATGCTTTGAAAATTTGAAGAACAAGAGACCATTTCCAGAGAATGCAATATTATAATTAGTGATTTTTCTGGTGATGTTTTGAAGATTGGTAGGAGCCAGGCTGTAAGAAAGGATAATTTCACTGATGATAAAATGGTCAAGGAAATGAGAGATTTAAATTGGGCAGATCATTAGTGTGAAATTGGAATGCATTTAAGATTATGGCAGAAAAATTGTGATGGGAGGAAAAGAATGTGAGTCCAGGATGGAAATTTTTATATAATGATGAACAGTGACAAAGAACTAAGTAAATGACAGAAATGAAAGTGAGAATGTAATTGTAGAACAATGAGTCTCAGTGAAGCAGGGAGAGAGGCATCAATATAATTGGAATGACATTGGAATCAAGATCTTGATGTATATGAGATATGAAAGAATGCACTGCTTACACTTGAGGAAGCATGAAGTAAATTTGTTCTTGAAAGCCAATTGTCATTTGAGGCTCAGAGATGGAAATGACATTCAGAGGTAGAGAACAAAGGGAATTTAAAAAAAAAATTACAGCAGAAATTCTGAAAGACACAAGGAAAGATTTAACCAAGATATGGGGAGCAAACAGAAACTGGATACAAAGCAAGAAAGATCAAACCATTCTAAAGAAGAGTAGACTAGAATATAAATAACAGGAGGGTGTGCTAACACATTAGTCACTGACTCATGATAGATGTGTTAGAGTCGTGATAGATTTCTTCTTGATGATGTCTTGGAAGGTTGGTGTTTATGATAAATTGTCTGCATTCTGAAAAGGAAGGCCTGCTGTTTGTTATGGACTAGGTATTATCTTTTGCAGGAGTTGGCATCTGCAAGAATATGTAAGTATAAGTAGCTGAGAAAATAAGTGTTTTGGTTGGTCACTGGAGGAAAGAAATGTCTCTAGGAATATTAACCTTAATTTCAAAATAAATTCAAATAAGGGTATCATCAGTACATTACTGTTAAAAGTCTATATACTAAATTTTATCAAATGATAATAAGTCATTCTGTTTCAATATAGAATCCTGTCTCAGTGTGTGTTTGTCTGAGGACTCAGGCTAACAAAGGCACCAAGTTCCAATAAAAGGCTAATAAAGGTACCAATTACCAAAAAAATAGAATTGTGCAGGAAAATATTATTAATCCAAAGGATGTACAACGTCATGGCAATACATTTTAAATTTTAACTAAAATTGATAAATTCGTTGCACAAGACTGCTATCTCTTATATGAATTGAATCCATGCTTAAAAACTTTCCCATAAACTTAGTTCCAAGTCCTCACGTCTTTACTTCTGGAACTCAAGTATGTAAAGAAAATATAACACCAAAATCAAAGAAATTTTTCTAGAAAGAGAAAACTCATTGTGATTGATTTGATGTGGTTTGAATAAATTTGATACCAAAATCTATATGTCAGTCTCCCTGATAAATATTGATAAAAAAATCAAAGCAAATTACTAGCAAATGAGACATTGATGTATAAAATTGATAATACATTATATTACTTTGGAATACAAGTTTTGAATTCATCCCAATAACAGAATATGATAAAAATCAAATGGAGAATATCTATTTATGATTAAAAACACAATAAACTATGAATAGAAAAACTTTCAACCTAATTATGAATATCTGCAAACATCTACAGCAAACATTAGGCTTAATGAATTATTGTAAAGTTTCCTCTGGAGAGTATCGGAGTGATGTATTTATACATTGAAACAATCAATATTGTATAGATATCTATTGCCTACCTATTTAGCTATGTTAATATACAAATTTATGAAATTCTGTTAATAAAATCCAGGGATCTTTTTTTGGTAAAATATAAAAAGGAATTAAAAATGCATGTAGAAATTCAAATTGGCCTAGAATATCTGAGATCATCTTGAAAACAAATACAAAATTGGAGAACAAAATACATTATAAAGCTAAAAAAAATGTGTGGTATTGACTAAAGACTAGGTAAATAAACAAATGGTATAGAATAATGAATCCAGAAACAAACACATACAGGTATAGTGTCTTGATATTGTCACTTATAACAAAGGGGATACTATACCATAAGTAGAATATGTACTTTTCAATAATTTTGCTGGATTACGTGAATATTTACTTGGGCCACTACTTTATGCTATATGCAAAAATCAATACCACATAGCTTGTGTATCCAAATGTGAAAGACAATACAATTATAGAAAATAGAAAAAGGCCTTACAGGCCAATTCTGTGACATTTAAAGTTCTTAGTCAAATGAAAAGTAAGACCACAGTGCCAAAAAGTATTTAATAAATATATATATGTGCTACATATGTATCTAAATAATCTGCATATGTAGCAAATATATATACATATATTTTTAATAATTTTAAATGAAATGTATGTATATATATATATATATATATATACACAAAGAAATATATATATATATATACAGTATATACCTAAAGAACTGTATAAGTAGACACGACAGAAAAAGGGCTACCCCAATGGCCAAAAAAAATTAAACAGTGATCAATATTAATTTTTTTTGAAAATAATCAAATTAACCTCCATACACAACTACCAAAATGGACAAAACCAGAATTAAAGATACCAAATTTTGATTAAATCATGGAGAAAGAGGAAGAAAAGAGGCAGTGGAGAACTTATTCATGCATGTTTCATAGAAGACATGTTTGAATATTATTGCTAGCAATATTATTCATAATAGCCAAAAACCTATCAACAGAAGACTGGTTAAAAGAAACTTGTGCTATGTTAACATATGATAGTAAAATGCAACTATGAGAATAAAAAAAAATCCAAATTATTATGTTCAACAACATGGATGAATCTCACAAATATAATGGTACTTAAAAATATATAGTTACAAAAGAATAAATGTGTATAACTTACCCATATAAAGTTCAATCACAATTAACATTAATATATAGTATTAGAAGTCTGGTTTATATGTGATAGCAACTGGAAAGAGGCAGAGGAATGACTTCTTGGACACTAATAATGCTCTAATATTTGATACAGATAGTGAAATGAGTTTGGTGTCTATGAAAATTCAGTCTACCATTATGAATTATAAAAGTTTTATATGTATGCTTTGATTCAATTTTTATTTAAATTAAAACAAATTATTACTTCAAAAAATCCAGAGTTACTTTTAGAGTGAGAAAAATTTATCAGAGGATTCCAATAGAACTACTTTCCTTTATAATTGACCAGAATTGTTTTTCATGACCAATACTGCCTCTATCAAGGGAATAGATTTATCAGATTAGCTTCAGCTAATCACAATTAATCCCCTGGTGAATATGACTGGATGATATATAAATAATATTAGAAAAGTGAAAGTGAAGTCATTCAGTTGTGTCCGACTCTGAGACCCCATGGACTGTAGCCTATAATGTTCCTCCATCCATGGAATTTTCCAGGCAAGAGTGCTGGAGTGGGTTGCCATTTTTGTCTCCAGTGGATCTTCCCAACCCAGGGATCAAACCCAGCTCTGCCACATTGCAAACAGACATTTTTACTGTCTGAGACACCAGGGAAGCAAAAAAAAAAAAAATAATATTAAGGTTCTGTTATTAAGGAAAACATACTAGAATAGGTCTTCACAACTGCAAATTTTTTAAAAATTGCTCTCGTACAATTTTGTAATAAGTCACTTTTAACTTTGCTCTGTAGACAAAAGTCATAAAATACATCTTGGAAAGTCGAGCTGATTTATGAGCACTCACCCTTTACTATTTTCTTTTTATAAAGTGTTGCCCTCCTGATAAGATCCCTTCTGTCTTTGTTTCACAGGTCTTGGAAGACTATAGAAATGTATTAACATATATGTTTGAATGAAAAAGTGCTGTATTTCTGCAATGCAATTATATCATCCTGCCTGTGTCATATTTTATTTACAGCAATTTTGTATAGCTATAGAGATTAATGACTTCATTATCAGCTAACTTGGTTCCATTTGCCTGCCTTTTAATCTTATGCATACTTGCTACTTTATTCAATCAACCCAGACTCTGCTATACACAGAGTCAATTGAGTGATTTCTGACTGGGTCATTGTGCAGGGCTTACTCACTCAGTTGTGTCTGACTGTGACCCCATGGACTGCAGCCCTGCCAGGCTCCTCTGTCCATGTGGATTCTCCAGGCAAGAATCCTGAAGTGGGTTGCCATGCCCTCCTCCAGGGGACTCTTCCTAACCCAGGGATCAAACCCAGGTCTCCTGCATTGCAGGCAGATTCTTTACCATCTGAGCCACCAAGGGGAGTCCATGAATACTGGAGTCGGTAGCCTATCCCTTTTCCAGGGGAAAATCATGACCCAGGAGTCGAACTGGGGTCTCCTGCATTGTAGGTGGATTCTTTAATCATCTGAGCTACCAGAGTCATTACAGGTGGGTAATTATTCATTACAGTCAAAATAATTTCAGCACTTTTGTGTGGAGGTACATTGATATTAGCTAAGTAAACTTACGTTGGTAACTATGATTCAATCCAGAGGCATAGATACATTACTTTTAAGCTTTCCATATTTAATTAATTAAACAAATATTTGTTAAGCAACTAATATATCCAAGTACTCAGTTAGGTCTCTAGGATGGAATAGTGAACAAAAAGCAAAATATTCATATTCTTGTAGAGTGTGCATTCCAATGGCATAAGGCAAACGTTAAAAAATAAGAATAATATAAAATAGGAATTAATGAGCATTTGGAACATTGGAGGGGAATAGTTTTCAATTTTCAACAGAGCAATCAGGATAAATCTTATTAGAATTGCAGCATTTGAACTAAGACTTATGTAGGTGCAAGGGTGACTGAGTGAAGAAGAATCCATTTGAAGAAAACAATCTGCAGATTCCTGCAAGACTGGAGTATTCCTTATATATTAAAAGGAAGGATGATAGTGATGACTTTTTATATGAAGCAGAGTAGTCAGGAGGGAGAGTAGTAAAATATGAAATTAGAGAGTAATTGAGGCCATTACAGGCCATTATTAGAAACTGCCTTTTATTCTGAGTGAAAATATTGCTAGATTTCGAGCGAAGGAGAGAGGTAAATAGACTTCCATTTGAAAATGATCACTCTAGCTGTTGTGTTTCAAAGTAGGAAGGGAAGGACAAAAACAGGAGCTATAGAAAGACTATTTCAATAATATAGGCAAGTAAGAATAAAGACAGTGGCTCAGAGAAGAATAGGTAGCTACAGAGGTGATGAGGCATTGCTACATTTTGCACATAATATTTTAAGTCAGAGCCAGTAGAACTTCCTACTGGACTGGATTTGAGGTGTGAGAAGGAAAGTCTGGCCTTTAAACTGAAAGAATGAAGATTCTGTCAAATAAGATGATGAATGTTGCTAGAGAAGAAGGTTTGGCCAGAAAGATCAGGAGTTTGGTTCAATATGAGATGATTTGAATTATCTACTAAATATCCAATTGGAGATGTCTTGAAAGCAGTTGAATTTATGAGGTCAATCAAGGGGATGAAGTATGAGCTGGGAAAAAAATGGGTGTAATCACTGGCCTATAGTTGGCATTTAACATTATGATAATGAATTAGTTCATCAAGAAAGTGAGTGAAGCTTGAGAACAGAGTAACACCTAGGACTAAACGCAAGGACATTTCATTTTTAAGAGGTTTGAGGACAATGGTAGGAATTCACAAAAGTACTAAGATAAAGTTGAGTGAAAAAAAAATTCCAGGAGAGAATGATGTTATTAAATTTTAAAATTGGGTATGTTTTACATGGCACTTTTGATATTTAATCTCTAATTTTGTCATTTTTGTCCTCTATATGTAAATACAGTTTAAAGTATTTTAAGTATTGAAGTAGTAAAATTTTTGTTTTATTCTTAAAAATTTCACTAAGTTTGTTGAAGTAAACATGTACATGAAATCTGCTTATGAAATTCAAATGATACCCATGATACTATTCTATGCCAAATCATATATTCGAATCATAGTATAAAACACCTGTAATTGTAAAAACACATTTCATATGTGGAAAGGAAACTAAAGCAAACACAAAAACTAATATATTTTACAAAAACTAATATATATTACATCCTCAGAAATGTATATATGTATATATATGTATATGTATATACATATATATATTTTATGTGTTTATCTATGTTAGAAAAAGACCTCTTTTTAAAGTATAGATTAATCATGGTCACAAATAAAATAGATATGGGAAAATATAATTCATGAAACAAAATGAATTGCCAGAGAAAATATTTGCCAAGGACATATCTAATTATCCAAAATCACAAAGAACTCTTAAAGTTCAACAATAAGAAAACAAGCAAGCCTGGTAAAAAAAAATGGGCAAAATACCTGAAGAGACTTCTTCAAAGAAGATATACAGTTTCATATAAGAATATAAAAAATGTTCAACATCATGTCATTAGGGAATTGAAAATTAAAACAGCAATGAGATATTGCTACACTCGTATTAGAATGACTAAAATCCAGAACACTAACACCACCAAATGATGGTCAGGACGGGGAGCAGTAGGAAGTCTTATTCATTGCTGGTAGGAATGCAAAATAGTATAGTCACTTTGGAAGGCATCATGGCAGTTTCTTATAAAACTTAGCATGAGATCCAGCAATTGTGCTCCCTGGTTTTTACTCAAAGGATTTGAAAACTTATATCTACACAAAAGCCTGTACACTGTTGTCTATAGCAGCTTTATTAGTAGTTGCCAAAAGTTGGAGGCAACCGAAATGTGCTTCAATATGTGAAACAAATAAACAGTGGTACATTTGAGAATGGAATAGTATTTAGCTGTAATAAGAAATGAGCTATCAAGACAAAAAGACATGAAGGAATCTTGTAAATGCATAATACCAGGTGAAAAAAGTGAATCTATAAGGGTTATCTCTATCTTTACTCCTGGCTCTATCTCTGTACTATCGGATTCTTACTATATGACATAACTGAAAAATGTAAAACTATGGATACAGTAACAAAATCAGTAGTTGCCAGGGGTTGGGAGAAGGTGGTATGAATAGGCAGAGCACAGAAGAATTTGGGGGTAGTGAAACTATTGGGTATGATACTGTAAAAGCAGATACGTGTCCTGTGGATTTGTCCAAACCTATAGAATGTATCACACTAAATGTGAGCCCTGGTATAAAATGTGGACTTTGAGTGATCATTTTGTGTCAGTATAGGTTCATCAGTGTTAACAAATGTACCTTTCTGGTGTGAGATGTTGATAATAGGGAAGGCTGTGCATGTATGGGAAAAGGGAGTATGTGGGATTCTTTGTACTTTCCAGTTAATTTTGCTGTGAAACTGAAGCTGAAGTCTATTTTTTTAAATCAATCAATAAAGATAATCCTCTGGTAAAGTAAGATTTAAATACATAAATCATTGTTAGAATGATTTAAGGCAATACATATGCAAGAACCCTCAAAAAAATGGGCTATCCATAAAAAGTCTCACAGTGAATTAGCTGGAAGTGTTGTCAAGGATCATAGTTTTTAAAAAAATGCCTGAAAAATAAATTATTCTATCTATTTAAAAATCTAATTTGGTGTACAGTATTTGGAACTGTTCTGTCTGTAGTATGAAAAAAGGAATACTAGTTTAATGTCTAAAACTCTTGTTTCCTTAGATCCAACTACCTGATTTTCAAATATGTCAATGCCTATGTGCTGGATTTTATTATTAAATCAAAAATGCCAAATTGCTGCTTTTTAGTAAACATTGTTATTCAGACTACTGGGTTTGAGCTGATTTAAATGTATATGTTCATCTAATTCCTTTACTTTTTTTCCTTTCTGCTCTATGATCAATATAATTTTTTGACATTTTGCTTATTTTGCACACTGTGTTAGGGGAAGCCATGAAAACTAATTTCGGAGGTGAGTTCTAATCATCCATAAAGCAGGTCAGATTTCCTCTGATATAACTATTTATTTCACTGAGTCATGGAGATCTTTTAGCTAAATAATTCACATGATTATTTTTTCATAGTATTCCAGATGGCATTTAAAATTCAGATTTCTGATTTGAATGGCATATCTTTCTCATTAGTATCTCTTAGGTATCACTTTCCTCATTAATATCTTAAATATGATTTTCAGCTATTGAAAATACATTTGCTTCACTTTAAAGAAAAACATTTACAATACAATGTAAATTTTGCTGGTGTGTGGATAGAGCTCTCTTACAGCCGGACAGACTTACTATCAGATTTCTGTGGTATGTAATTTTTTCCATGATAACAATAACGTGGGCTCTTTAACAATTCATAAAGTGCTGTTTAAAGTTTGAAACTTTAGATAATTCCCAGGACTAGCTTGTTTAGACTTAGAGATACGTAGGTTGATGACTTAGCCAGTTACAAATTCTGGCTTGGCTCTAAAACTCTGTGTGCATATGTGCCAAGCTTTTTCAGTCATGTCTGATTCTTTGTGATCCTATGGACTATAGCCCACCAGGCTCCTCGATCCATAGGATTCTCCAGGAAAGAATACTGGAGTGGGTTGCCATGCCCTCCTCCAGGGAATTTTCCTGACCCAGGGATCAAACCAATGTCTCTTGTGACTCCTGCATTGGCAGGAGGGTTCTTTACCACTAACGCCACCTGGGGAGACCCTGTAATACCAAAGGGACATATACAATCCCATTGGAAAATTTTGCTCAAGCTCTCAGAAAACCAAAGTTCCTTATATTCATCTTCCTGGTTCATACTCCTGAAGCAAACTGTGCCCTGTGAAACTAAGACAGTAGCCTGTGTAGCTGTGCATGGAAGTCTCTTGGGCCCCGGATATTTATTGTGCTTTCTTTCTCCTGCTAACCCATATTTACTACCTTGGGTGAAGCCTATCACTAATACACCCTGAGAAATCTTGGGAGTCCTACTATTGCCTGTGAAGTTGTTGGCTTTAGGTGGCTTCAGTTCAGTTCAGTTTCTCAGTCGTGTTTGATTCTTTGTGGCCCCATGAACTGCAGCACGCCAGGCCTCCCTGTCCATCACCAACTCCCAGAGTCCACCCAAACCCATGTCCATTGAGTCGGTGATGCCATCCAACCATCTCATCCTCTGTCGCCCTTTCTCCTCCTGCCTCAATATTTCCCAGCATCAGGGTCTATTCCAATGAGTCAGCTCTTCGCATCAGGTGGCCAAGTATTGGAGTTTTGGCTTCAGAATCAGGCCTTCCAAAAAACACCCAGGACTGATCTCCTTTGGATGGACTGGTTGGATCTCCTTGCACTCCAAGGGACTCTCAAGAGTCTTCTCCAACACCACAGTTCAAAAGCATCAATTCTTCTGTGCTCAGATTTCTTTATAGTCCAAATCTCACATCCATACATGACCACTGGAAAAACCATAGCCTTGACTAGATGGACCTTTGTTGGCAAAGTAATGTCTCTGCTTTTTAATATGCTGTCTATGTTGGTCACAACTTTCCTTCCAAGGAGTAAGTGTCTTTTAATTTCATGGCTGCATTCACCATCTGCAGTGATTTTGGAGCTCAGAAAAATAAAGTCAGCCACTGATTCCATTGTTTCCCCATCTATTTGTCATGAAGAGATGGGACCAGATGCCATGATCATAGTTTTCTCAATGTTGAGCTTTAAGAAAACCTTTTCACTTTCCTCTTTCACTTTCATCGAGAGGCTCTTTAGTTCTTCTTCACTTTCTGCCATAAGGGTGGTGTCATCTTCATATTTGAGGTTATTGATATTTCTCCAGGCAAACTTGATTCCAGCTTGTGCTTCCTCCAGGCCAGCATTTCTCATGATGTACGCTGCATATAAGTTAAATAAGTAGGGTGATAATATACAGCCTTGACATACTCCTTTTCCTATTTGGAACCAGTCTGTTGTTCCATGTCCAGTTCTCACTGTTTCTTCTTGACCTGCATACAGACTTATCAGAAGGCAGGTCAGGTGGTCTGTTATTCCCATTTCTTTAAGAATTTTCCACAGTTCATTGTAGCCCACACAGTCAAAGGCTTTGGCATAGTCAATAAAGCAGAAAGAGATGTTTTTCTGGAACTCTCTTGCTTTTTCGATGATCCTATGGATATTGGCAATTTTATCTCTGGTTCCTCTGCTTTTTCTAAAACCAGCTTGAACACCTGGAAGTTCATGGTTCACATATTGCTTAAGCCTGGTTTGGAGAATTTTAAGTATTACTTTACTAGCATGTGAGATGAGTGCAATTGTGTGTTAGTTTGAGCATTCTTTTGCATTGCCTTTCTTTGGGATTGGAATGAAAACTGACCTTTTCCAGTCCTGTGGCCACTACTGAATTTTCCAAATTTGCTGGCATATTGAGTCCAGAACTTTCACTGCAGCATCTTTCAGGATTTTAAATAGCTCAAATGGAATTCCATCACCCCCACTAGCTTTGTTTGTAGTGATGCTTCCTAAGGCCTGCTTGACTTCATATTCCAGGATGTCTGGCTCTAGGTGAGTGATCACACCATCATGATTGTCTGGGTCATGAAGATCTTTTTTGTAGAGTTCTTCTGTGTGTTCTTGCCACCTCTTCTCAATATCTTCTGCTTCTGTCAGGCCCAGACCATTTCTGTCCTTTATTGAGCCCATCTTTGCATAAAATGTTTCCTTGGTATGTCTAATTTTCTTGAAGAGATCTCTAGTCTTTCCCATTCTATTGTTTTCCTCTATTTGTTTGCATTGATCACTGAGAAAGGATTTCTTATCTCTCCTTGCTCTTCTTTGGAACTCTGCATTCAAATGGATATATCTTTCCTTTTCTCCTTTGCTTTTTGCTTCCCTTCTTTTCACAGCTATGTGTAAGGCCTCCTCGGACAGCCATTTTGCTTTTTTGCATTTCTTTTTCTTAAGGATGGTCTTGATTCCTGTCTCCTGTACAATGTCACAAACCTCCGTCCATAGTTCATCAGGCACGCTATTAGTTCTAGTCCCTTAAATCTATTTCTCACTTTCACTGTATAGTCATAAGGGATTTGATTTAGGTCCAACCTGAATGGCCTAGTGGTTTTCTCCAATTTCTTCAATTTCAGTCTGAATTTGGCAACAAGGAGTTCATGATCCGAGCCACAGTCAGCCCCCGGTCTTGTTTTTGCTGACTGTATAGAGCTTCTCCATCTTTGGCTGCAAAGAATATAATCAATCTGATTTCAGTGTTGACCATCTGGAGATGTCCATGTGTAGAGTCTTCTTTATGTTGCTGGAAGAGGGTGTTTGCTATGACCAGTGTGTTCTTTTGGTCGAACTCTATTAGCCTTTGCCCTGCTGTACTCCAAGGCCAAATTTGCTTGTTACTCAGGTGTTTCTTGACTTCCTACTTTTGCATTCCAGTCCCCTATAATGAAAAGGACATCTTTTTTGGGTGTTAGTTCTAGACGGTCTTGTAGGTCTTCATAGAACTGTTTAACTTCAGCTTCTTCAGCATTACTAGCTGGGGCATAGACTTGGATTACCGTGATATTGAATGGTTTGCCTTGGAAACGAACAGAGATTGTTCTGTCGTTTTTGAGATTTTATCCAAGTACTGCATTTTGGACTCTTTTGTTGACTATGAAGGTTATTCCATTTCTTCTAAGGGATTCCTGCCCACAGTAGTAGATATAATGGTCATCTGAGTGGCTTAAGGAAGTGTAACTAATAACTTCTTTAATGTTGAGTTCCAAATGCATCCTCTCCCAATATAAAATTTCCTGAAGAAATAAAATATAACATTTTAAAAATGTGTGAATACACAGGAATACTGTTTTTCATTTAAAATATTTTGGAGTCAAAAATTAAAGTTCTGTTTTCTTCAATAAGCAAATGGTTAAGAGCTTGGGCTTTAGATTATATCTAGATTTCAATTTGATCTTCCACTTGTTAATTCTGTGACCCTGGGCAAATAATAAAAAGTATTTGTGCTTCAATTCTCTATTATGTAAGATGTGGATAACAATAGTATCTAATTCCTAAGATTGTTTTGAGGATTAAATGATAAATCTGAAATCTACAGATAAATGAATCATAGTATTCATTGTTAATAATTCCAACTAGGGTCTAACAGAAGCAGAAGAGACTGGCAGAGATGGCAAGAATACACAGAACTATATAAGAAATATCTTGATGACTCAGATAGCTACGATGCTGTGGTCATTCATTAAGAGCTGGACATCCTGGAATGTGAAGCCAAATGGGATGTAGGAAACATTACTTAAAGCAAATGGAGGTGATGGAATTCCAGCTGAGCTATTTCAAATCCTAAATGATGATGCTATTAAAATATTGTACTCAGTATGTCATCAAATTTGGAAAATTCGGCAGTGGCACAGGACAGGAAAAGGTCAGTTTCCATTCCAATCCCAAAGAATGGCAATGCCAAAGAATTTTCAAACTACTGTGCAACTCTGCTCATTCAATGCTAGTAAGGTTATGGTCAAAATCCTTCAAGCTAGACTTCACCAGTACAGGAACCAACATTTACTTCAACATGCACAAACTGGGTTAAAAAAGGCAGAGGAACCAGAGATCAAATTGCTGACATCTGTGGATCATAGAGAAAGAAAGAATTCCAGAAAAATATCTACTTCTGATTCATTGAGTATGCTAAAGGCTTTGACTGTGTGGATCACAACAAACTGTGGGAAACTCTCAAAGAGATGGGAGTACCAGATCACCCTACCTATCTCCTGAGAAACCTATATGTGGGTCAAGAAGCAATAGTTAGAACTTCACATGGAACAACAAACTGGTTCCAAATTGGGAAAGGAGTATGACAAGGCTATATGGTGTCACCCTGCTTATTTAACTTATATGCAGAGTATATCATGCAAAATGCCAGGCTGGATGAAGCACAAGCTGAAATCAAGATTGAAGGGAGATATAACAACCTTAGATATACAGATGATAAATGATATCTAACACTCTAATGGTAGAAAGTAAAGGTGAACTAAAGAGCCTCTCGATGAGGGTGAAAGAGGAGAGTGAAAAAGCTGGCTCAAAATTCTACATTCAAAAAATGAAGATCATTGCATCTGGTTACATCACTTCATGGCAAATAGGTGGGGTGGGGGGAATGGAAATAGTGAGAGATTTTATTTCTTGGGCTCCAAAATCACTGTGGATGGTGACTGCAGTCATGAAATTAACAGACACTTGCTCCTTGGAAGAAAAG
The DNA here is from genome assembly GCF_033118175.1 of Dama dama. Taxonomy (NCBI): domain Eukaryota; kingdom Metazoa; phylum Chordata; class Mammalia; order Artiodactyla; family Cervidae; genus Dama; species Dama dama. The sequence continues at coordinate 60,987,078 of NC_083692.1, read as the reverse complement.
CTATGACAAACCTAGACATCATATTAAAAAGCAGAGACATTACTTTGCTGACACAGATCTGTATAGTCAAAACTGTGATTTTTCCAGTAGTCATGTACGCATGTGACAGTTACCATAAAGAAGGATGAGCGCCAAAGAATTGATGCTTTTGAACTGTTTTGTTGGAGGAGACTCGAGAGTCCATTGGACAGCCATGATATTAAGCCAGTCAATCCTAAGGGAAATCAGTCCTGAATATTCATTGGAAGGACTGATGCTGAAGCTGAAACTCCAATACTTTGGCCACCTGATGAGGAGAATTGACTCATTTGAAAAGACCCTGATGCTGGGAAAGATTGAAGGCAGGAAGGGAAAGAAGCTACATAAGATGAGATGTTTGGATAGCATCACTGACTCAATGGACTTGAGTTTAAGCAAACTCCAGGAGACAGTGAAGGACAGAGAAGCCTGGCACAGCTGCAGTCCACGGGGTCACAAAGAGTCAGACGTGACTTGGCAACTGAACAATATCAGCAGTCAAGAAAAAACCTTTTTCATGTTTTTAATCATGCTGTGGGGACTGTGAAGGCTGTCTTGGTCAGAGTGTACATGTGCCCTCAGATGGGACACTTTAATCTAAGGTCAAAGAACCTTAGTAGGGGTTCACTGGAGTGAGTTTTCAGAGAAAGCAAGATAGGATAATGGTTAAGACTTGACAGGAAAAGAACTATTTATTTATATTTGTGGGGAAAAGAGTGAAAGTAGATGCCAAATAGTTCAGTATATATTTCAAGGCATGACATAGAGGAAGTTAACATTGATGGGCCTGAGAATAATTTTAGCTCAACAGTGATATAGACTGAAATGTGATCTAAGTTCAATAAGCTATTTCCTATATCTTGAGCTAATGCAGTAAGAAACAATGGAGTTTAAGAGAAAGGAGAGAGAGAGAATTTCAGAGCTGGAAATGTGTCAAATAGATGGAGTAGGGTTAAGATATCCTCAGGAAGTGATGGAAGAGGAAGGAAATAGTAATAGAAAAAGTGAAGGATAGTAATATTGATTCATTCAAAATGTTTGAGATCAAGATGTAACCAGACCAGCATGCAGCAAACAAAGACCATGAGAGAAACAGGCAAGCAACAGAGAACAGATTATGCAAACAAAGCGCTGGGCCAAGGGCAACCAGATAGGAAAGGATAAAAAACAAAATTTTCCTAGAACTAAGTATTATCCCTTTCTATAAGAAGAGGGGAAAAAAGGATTAAACTGAAACAAACAAAAATCTGTAAAGGACTAATGACTTAAAAAAATTTTTCACCAAGCTCTTGGTGTCTCCTTAAGACTTCTTCCATGTACTCCCTTACTCTCCATCTATCTTCAAGATCAGCAAAGGCCTGTGAGGCCTTTAGCAATTTGCACATGAAACCTTAGGGGAAAAGAGTATATATAGTAGTTGTCTTCTTTCAGTTAAACTGATGCTTCTCCTACTTCCTCTTTTGTTCTTCAGTACTGTAAAAACAGGACAAACTAATCCAGGAGTTAAGTATTTGCTCCTTCACTAATTGAAGTCTAATGTTTTGCATTTTACTTACATTCTTTACACTATTGTTTCTTTATGTTTAAAATCGGGGGTGGGCGAGCATGTTCTCTAAAAGTGACTTTCATATTTGAAACATTACAGTTCTTACTATCTACATATTAGGGCTGCTCCACCTTATCTTGAATTAAGGTACTCTTCTAAATATAGTCCTTGCACCTAGGAACACTGTGAAGACTACAGTGTAATAAATTAAAATTCAGCTGTAAATCTGTCAGTCCTCCTGTCAATCAATTGTCTCAACCAACAGTCACCACGGATAATTTTTTTTTCTTCTTATATTTTTAGTATTCTTATTGTGAAGAAATTTCAAGCTCACTTGCTAAAATCTATTGCCATGTAAAGATTTTAATTGCCATGAGGTAGATGAGACTTTATTTTCTAGTCTTATTCTTTTAATTAAACAACTGATGAATATAAAATATCAAAATTGTGTATCAATATAAATATCTCAGTGCTGGTAACAGTTTAACATGAAATCTTCTGCAAAGTAGCTACTGAGAATTAAAAAAACAAAAACAAAACCCTTAACAGATTAACATAAATCAGCATGTATGTTTTGAATGTTCTTTGTAACACAAAATCACCAGGTGGAAATATATCTAATAATAAATCCAGAGGAAAATAATGTTCCTTTATGAATAAAGTAGTAAAGTTTTAACTTTGTGAGCACTCTCAACAAATATGTTTTATTTCCAGTTAGAAAAGCCATTGTATCTGTCCCTGTAGATCACAGAACAATGTGAGTGGCATAAAGGCAAGACAATAAAGCTTCAGAGACTCATTGATAAAGGCCATAACCTTAATGATCATATGGTTAGAAGAATTAAAACAAGGTATTTCTGATGGGCTTTGTGTGAGAGAAAGTGAAGCAAATAATTTAGTGGGACAGTTCAAGAAGTTTGTATTTCTAACTTTAATTTAGTAACATGATACAAACCTCCATCCTTGTAGAGTTTTTTAAAAATGATTAGTATTTGAACCTTTTAGAAATATTTTTTAATAAAGATGAGCCAACATAATAATAGTAAAGCAGAAGACAGGTGATTTTAGCTGTTATTTTTATAACTTAGATCTTTCCATTTTTTTGTCTTTGCATTGATAACAGTCATTTCTAGTGAACTTGCCATTCAATTTGTCTTGAGTTATTTTGTATAAAGAAATGTACTGACCTTTCAGTATTGTCAAACTTTGTCTGGGAACATTTGTTAGCATAACCACCTATCAAGTGTCCTATGTTACCTTGAATTGTATCAGAAAAGAGTATATATTTAGAAAATGATTGATAAGGCCAAAAAACTCCCCGATATTTCTCTTATGAGCTTATTACGGGACTTCCAGGTGGGATGTTCTAGAATTGGTGAAGGCTTGAGTGCAACAGACAAAGGTCACCTTGTCCGACCTACTCACCTTCCTTTATTTCATTCTGTAGGATCTCATTTCAGAACTATTCTACTAAAATCAATGCTTCTCAAACATTTTGTATCCAGATTTTTCCTGAAATAGATTAACCTGCCACCTGCTTGGCATAGAATATGATGCAGAGAACTTGGCAAGTCTTGATCTCTTTAAGACTATCACTTTTCATTTCTTTCAGTTATTCTTTACAACAAGAAAGGTTGTTAGTAATGTCTAGCCCAAGATATAAATGGCTCTCTTATAAGGAAAATCTTTGGATTTTTTTGTACATTAAATTAGCATAAATGTAAGCTTAAAAGGGTGGTAAAGAGCTTGTGATCTTGAATCAAACTACCTGATTTAACTTTTTTCCTTGTCAGTAATTATATGAAATTGGTCAAATCACTTAACCTCACTTTTCTTAGTATGTGTGTGCACGCTAAGTTGCTTCAGGTGTGTTTGACTCTGTGGGACACTATAAACTGTAGCCCACCAAGCTCCTTTGTCCATGGGATTCTCTAGGCAAGAATACTGTAGCGGGTTGTCATGCCCTCCTCCAGGGGATCTTCCCGACCCAGGGATCGAACCTGCATCTCTTATGTCTCCTGCATTGGCAGGTAGGTTCTTTACCACTAGTGCCACCTGGGAAGCCCTTTTTTAGGTTTACATATCTGTAAAACTGGTATAAATATAATAAAACCCACTTAATATGATTTTATGAAATTTAGGTGAATCAGTATCTATAAAGTACTTAAAAGAATATTTCTTACAAAATAAACACAAGTTATTATTATCTATTCAAGTTATGCTAATTTTCTTTTGCTTCTGTTTTCTTAGTGATATTTAAAAGTTGTCGTTTTCTTTAGTTGCTAAGTCATTTCTGACACTTTGAGAACCCATGAACTATATAGCCTTCCAGACTCCTTTATCCATGGGATTTTCTACACAAGAATACTGGAGTGGGTTGTTTCTTCTGCAGGGAATCTTCCTGACCCAGGGATTGAACACACGGCTCCTGCTGTGACTCTTGTTTTGCAGGAGAATTCTTTACTGTTGAGGCTCTGAGGAAACCCATTTATAAATTAGGGCCATCAAAAAAATACTTCTGATAAGTGAGTTATTATGTTCAATATGTAACTTAGAAATCTATTTTAATTGTATTAAAACTTCCAGAAAAACACAAGTCCTTCTGAACTCCAAGTAATGAACAACTATGTGTGTGAAAGTGCTGAGTTGCCTCCATGGACTGTAGCCTTCCAGACCCTTTACATGAGATTTGCCCAGAAAGAATACCGGATTGCCATGCCCTCCTCCAGGGGATCGTCCCAACCAAGGGATTGAACCCACGGCTTTGAGACTCCTGCATTGCAGGAAGATTCTTGACTGCTGAGCCACTGGGGAAGCCCAATGAACAACCATAAGGAGGTCTTAGATGAAGTCTTATCTTACAGAATTTTCTTGCATCTTTTCTCTCACTAGATTGTAAGTTTATTTCTATCATGGACTTTTTATTTCCTTTTATCTGCTGTGAACTTTTATAGGATTTATCAATTTTAGTACTTGACATGTAAATGGACTTCCTTCACAGAAAACTCTCCTGTGGTTGCCCTTTTTTTCTGAAGGATTGGGCTAAAGCAAATAAGTTCTGTAATGTCAGTCTCCCAGGGGGAGTTATCTAATCAAGGTATAGACTTATTGATAAGGGCAGACAATTCTTACATTGTCAAAACTGATGACGTGACCTGAATACAAAAATTCTCCCCCAAACAAGGATGCTGGTGATTACTTCAGTCCATTATAATTATTTTTCTACAGATTTGCACTGGGATACCTTCTGCATGTCTCATTAAAGGCTGAGGGAATAAATTTAGCTAAGTATTTTCTTCTTACTCTATTGTTTATATAGTTTCTTAATTTTACCTACTAGTGATGATTTGAGCAGACATTGTTTATTCCTTTGGAACAAATGTCTTCAAATATTTGTACTTGAAACTAAGACCTGAGTAAGTAATTACTAATGTACCAATCTTTGATTTAAATCACTCATTAATGTATGAAAAACTTTTCAATGGAAACATTTTAACATCTGCCTGACACAACTATTTGCCATGTCTGCCCTTCTGTCTTTCTATGTAGGGATTTTAAGAGCATGGAATTTTCACTGAAGGTTATGATTCTGAAAGCTCAGCTTCTCTGTACACTGGTGCTGAACTGAATCTTGGAGACAGAGTTTTGGAGAAGTAGAAAAGTATAGCTTTATTACTTTGCCAGTCAAAGGGGGTCACAGCAGGCTAACGCCCTCAAAACGTGTGTCCCAACTTGAAGACTATCGTGAGAAGTTTTATAGTAATCACTCAAAGATGGCATGATCAGTTCCTGGATATTCTTCTGATGGATTGGTAGTGAGATAAGTAGGAATCAGCAACATTAGCCTTCGGGTTTCAACAGGTCTGGGGTCTACATGCTTGTGGTCACATACCATCATTAATCATTAGCATCTCCCACCTGGAGGGAGTTTTAGTATCTGCAAAAGATATTGGTGTCTCCAAGGCCTTGCCCCAAGGCTGCACTAGTTTCACTTGACTGTTTCTCCCTGGTTGCACATCCCTTCCCTCTTCCAATTAGCAACTGCTTGAATCTGCCCCTTGGGACCTATGGAGACTGAATGAAGGCTGTTTCCTATAATCAAAGAAATGGGGGACACAGGAAGTCTTTGTGCCCAGGAGCTCTGCAAGGCCCTGCTCCTTATCAGTTACACTTTAATAGCTGATTCAGTCTCTTCAATAGATTCAGAATTTCTCTATCTTCTTGTCTCAGGATTTGGTCAGTTGTATAATTTGAAGAATTTATTGATTTCATCCAAATTAGCAAAGTTATTGACATAAAATTGTAAATATCTTCTCAATTTATTTAAGTATTTTTTAATTTCCCTTTTGGTGATTTGTGTTTCTCTCTTTTGTTATTGAATGATCTTGCAACAAGTTTTTCCAAGTTATTATGTTAAAAGGCATTATTATAAGTTGATTGTTTATTCATATTTTATTCACTTTTACCTAAAGTAATTTTTTAATCCATATCTCATCCAGAATATTACCTTACATTTTATTGCCATGTTTAGTTATTCTCTTAATGACTGTGACAGTTCCTCAAACTTTTCTTGACTTTGATAACCTTGACCATTTTAAAGGGTACTGGTCTGGTGTTTTAAACTAGGATTTATCTGATGTATTTTCATGATTACTCTGGGATTATGGGATTTGGGGTGGAAAGCCATAGAGGTAAAATGCCTTTCTTATTGCACCAATGTTCCCAGTGAATTTGAGGTTCTTCTTTCATTGCCAAAAAATTCAGAGAAGAAGTGACAGGTAAGAAGTGAATTTATTTAAGGAGAAACACACTCCGCAGGCAGAGTGTGAGAGAGCTCCAAAATATGGCATGGTTAGTTTTTATGGGCTGGGTAACTTCATAAGCTAATGAGTGAGAAGATTATTCCAATTATTTCAAGGAAATGGAGGAGATTTCCAAGAACTGGGCCACTGCCCTTTTTTGGACCATTTATGGTTGGCCACAGAACTGTCATGATGCTGGTTGTTTTTCTTTAGTCACTAAGTTGTGGCCAACATTTTGTGACCCCATGGACTGCACAGGCCAGGCTTCCTTGTCCTTCACTATCTCCTGAAGTTCCCTCAAACTCATGTTCATTGAGTCAGTAATGCTATTCAACCATCTTTTCCTCTGTCAGCTTCTTCTCCTCCTGCCCTTAATCTTTACCAGCATCAGAATCTTTTCCAGTGAGTCAGCTCTTCACATCAGGTGGCCAAAGTATTGAAGCTTCAATTTCACCATCAGCCCTTCCAATGAATATTCAGGGTTGATTTCCTTTAGGATTAATTGGCTTGATCTTTTTGCAGTCAAGGGTCTCTCAAGAGTCCTCTTCAGCACCACAATTCAAAAGCATCAATTCTTTGGCACTCACCCTTCTTAATGGTCTACCTCTCGCATCCAGACATGACTACTGGAAAAACCATAGATATGACTATGGGAAGGTTTCTTGGCAAAGTGATGTCTCTACTTTTTAATATGCTGTCTACGTTTGTCATAGCTTTCCTTCCAAGGAACAAGTGTCTTTCAGTTTCCTGGCTGCAGTTAACTTCCGTAGTGATTTTGGAGCCCGAGAAAATAAAATCCGTAAAGGTAAATCAGGGTTAATTCAGTTGAGTTCAGTTCAGTTGCTCAGTAATGTCCAACTCTTTGCAACCGCATGGACTGCAGCACCCCAGGCCTCCCTGTCCATTACCAACTGCTGGAGTTTATTCATACTCATATTCATTGAGTCGATGATGCCATCCCACCATCTCATCCTCTGTTGTGCCCTTCTCCTCTTGCCTTCAATCTTTCCCAGCATCAGGGTTTTTCAAATGAGTCAGCTCTTCGCATCAGGTGGCCAAAGTATTGGAGTTTCAGTTTCAGCATCATTCCTTTCAATGAGCATTCAGGACTGATTTCCTTTAGGATGGACTGGCTGGATTTCCTTGCCGTCCAAGAGTCTTCTCCACACCACAGTTCAAAAGCATCAATTCTTCAGTGCTCAGCTTTCTTTATAGTCCAACTCTCACATCATACGTGACTACTGAAAAAACCATAGCCTTGACTAGATGGACCTTTGTTGGCAAAGTAATGTCTCTGCTTTTTAATATGCTGTCTAGGTTGGTCATAACTTTCCTTCCAAGGAGTAAGCGTCTTTTTATTTCACAGCTGCAGTCACCATCTACAGTGATTTTGGAGCCCCCCAAAATAAAGTCTGCCACTGTTTCCACTGTGTCCCCATCTATTTGCCATGAAGTAATGGGGCCAGATGCCATGATCTTAGTTTTCTGAATGTCAAGCTTTAAGCCAACTTTTTCACTATTCTCTTTCACTTTCATCAAGAGGCTCTTTAGTTCTTCACTTTCTGCCATAAGGGTGTTGTCATCTGCATATCTGAGGTTATTGATATTTCTCCCAGAAATCTTCATTCCAGCTTGTGCTTCATCCAGCTCAGCATTTCACATGATGTACTCTGCATATAAGTTAAGTAAGTGTGGTGACAATATACAGCCTTGACACACTCCTTTTCCTATTTGGAACCAGTCTGTTGTTCCATGTCCAGTTCTAACTGGACTGCATACAAATGCATTGCTTCCTGACCTGCATACAGGTTTCTCAAGAGGCAGGTCAGGTGTCTGGTATTCCCATTTCTTTAAGAATTTTCCACAGTTTATTGTGATCCACACAGTCAAAGGCTTTGGCATAGTCAATAAAGCAGAAATAGATGTTTTTCTGGGACTCTTTTGCTTTTTCAATAATCCAGCAGATGTTGGCAGTTTGATTTCTGGTTCCTCTGCCTTTTCAAAACCAGCTTGAACACCTGGAAGCTCACGGTTCACGTACTGTTGAAACTTGGCTTGGGAATTTTGAGCATTACTTTACTAGCGTGTGAGATGAGTGCAATTGTGTGGTAATTTGCATTCTTTGGCATTGCCTTTCTTTGGGATTGAAATGAAAACTGACCTTTTCCAGTACTGTGGCTACTGCTGAGTTTTCCAAATTTGCTGGCATATTGATGCAGCACTTTCACAGCATCATCTTTCAGAACTTGAAATAACTCAGTTGGAGTTCCATCACCTCCACTAGCTTTGTTCATAGTCATGCTTCCTAAAGCCCACTTGACTTTACATTCCAGGATGTCTGGCTCTAGGTGAATGATCACACCATTGTGATTATCTGGATCATGAGGATCTTTTTTGTATAGTTTTCCTGTGTATTCTTGCCGCCTCATCTTAATATCTTCTGCTTTGAATGAACTGAAGAGATCAGGGTTTATTAGAGGAGATTTAAGACCGTGAAAGAACAGAATACACATTATTTCCTATTAAGTATACAGAGAGGTATACTTAAACCAGACAATGTTGAAGTGGACACACCATGGAGAAAACTCCAGAAGACAGAATGAATCCTCATAAAATTCTGCATATTTATAGGAACATCAGGGAAGGAAACACCTGGGAGACTAGAAACTTCATAGTTGAGAAAGTGGACTTACTAGAGAAGAAAAATTTCTGAAAATTGGCATTTGTACCAGCCTGCATTTTACTGAGGTAACTCAGTTTTCCTAAGACAATTCCATGCTATTCTACTGAGAGGGGAAAGCGATAAACCTTCAGAGTATCTGAGTTCATCTCTCCTCATTCTTATCTTGGTTTAACCCTGTATTTCATTAAAAATATTCTAAATTTTAGTTTTTAATAACTTCACAGCATGGAATTGCATAAAGTAATTAAGGACATGTGTAAAAATCTTTATTCAACATCTATACCTCTTCAGGTGTTTAGAATTAACGTGTTTGGGTTATTTATTACTTTCAGTTCATAGACGGTTAACTATTTATGAAGATAATTTCCATTGTGACTGTATTTTTAAAAAAGGAAGCAATGTGATTAAAATTCACTTTTGAGATATTTTCAGTAAGGAGGAGGTCATCATTAAGAATGGGATATAAATTACAAATTAGACCTATTTTTAAATGGAGATGTGGAATATTTCCTTGAGATTGTTTTAATGCATGGTCAGTCCGGTTTCAATGAGTTTCAGTGAAATGTATATATTACACTTTAGGAAGCCTTAGCCATAATGGCTATGATTTTATTTATTATAAAATGTTATTTTGCTTAATTCACAGATTGAATTCTAGGAAACTAGATCGCTTTTCATTTCTTACTCTTCTCCCAGATACAATGAGATCATCACAGTGGTGTTATTGCTCTTAATTTTCCCTTTTTCTCCTATCAAGTTATTATTTAAATGCTTTCCTGTTCCTGGGAAAACAGAGTTTATTTATAGGGATTGAATTTTCTTACCTACAGGCAGAGGCATAAATTAGAAAGTTCCCTTAAACTGATGTATATCTCCCTACTCAATTCTCAATTCTGGTGAATCTAATTATCCAATCTTAGCATCTGTGAACAGAGCTCTCAGTCCAAAGTCAACCTATATAAAAGTGACCTTTGCTGGTGTTAAGATACTAAGAATTGTATACTCAGGGAATTTCAAAACCTGAGCTATTTCAGGACAAAGTGAATTGTCAACAGCAGTTTTAGTTCCTTTCCCACATTGCTGTGGAGAACTTGAAAGTACTTAGAGTGAGGGTTAGGGTTAGTGCTGTTGAAATGCAGGATGTTCATAAAGATTGAATAAATTGGTTGCCATCCTCTAGGAGTCTGCATGGCTACCAAGTACTATCATTTCAGCTCCAGAATTTTTCTTGACATGGAATGAATATTTTTAAAATTAATTTTTACTCCCACTTGAAAGAAAGAGAATAGAGGTTTTCCTTTTCTTTTTTTGCAGAGAACTTTTATTTTAATGTCTATTAAAGATACTTGTTCTTCCAAGGAAAAAAGATGGGACAAGGAATGAATAAAATGTACCCTTTATTTGTTACATGTGGGAACGAGTAATAGTTTTAATAGAAGGTGATGCATTGAATTGCTATTCTTTTTTTTTTTTTTTTTCTCTAAAAAATATTTTCAGATCCATTTTGGAACAAAATAATTTTCCATCTGGTGAATTTTAACTGTGTAAATGTGTATCCAAAATCACCACAATTTTCTTATCCCTTAAGTTACTGCAGAGATTAAAAAACCAAGTCCCGTAGGAGTTATCAGGCCAGTGATTTGAGAAGGGTTCTACCATACTGCAAGTGCAGGTCGGGGATATACAGCTACTCATGACAGAAAATTAACAGACCATCTTAATGGCCCTCTGATTTTCCCTGTTGTTCAAGCAGCTGACTCAGTTCCTAACAGCTATAATTAAACAGGGCAATCTGTCAAGGAAGATAGCTGCTCTTGTTAATTCTGTAAACCTCCATGTTGGCTTTTCCTATTGCGCTCTGTGGCTGACACGCTATCTTGAAAGCTTTTTGCTGAAGCAAGCTGCCAGGGGACGGATGAATCTCTAAACAAGCGGCCTGTGGAATGAAGCTGAAGATACTGGTGAACTATAGCAGTGAGTTACTATTTTCAGTTTGGAAATAGGCTGTCCTGGAGCAAACACAGTAGAGAAATACTATTGTGTTTGTAAGTAAAAACAAACAAAACCCCCAGAATTCTGGCATTACATTTTGTAGCTGAATTTCATAATAGATCACTTGAAAGTTATTCTTTTATATTTCTGGATATAAAGACATTAAGCAACTTGTTTCCTTTAAACCCTTTATCAAATATGCCAAATTCTCTTGTTAAATGAACACCTCCTATTCGTATGTGTTCTCTCAGCTTCCTGCCATTATAGATTATAACCCTCAACTACAGAGCATTTTTGAGACTGTTCCACTGTGTTTAAAGAATATCAGTTTATATGAAATATATAAATAGTTGAATCCAGTAATAAGACCAATTTTATACGCATTTTTTTCTTTACATCTAGCAAACATTATCTAGCGTAGTTACTATGTAATACTTGTGTTTGGTTTGAGGTAGGTAAATAGCAGTGGAAATCAGAAGGAAGCTAAATCTCTCTGATTAGGATAACTTCTAAGAATTTATACATTGTATAAAATAAATTGCTGTTTATTTTGCAATCACTAATTTTATGATATTCCTACTTTTCTTACTGAGGTTTTCACAAGTAAAATGGGAATTGTAAAGCCCATCTTTCTCTGGACATACAAAGTTTTAAAATGTGAAAATATTATTATTAATTTATGTGGATTGAATTTATGTCTATTCTTATTTTCCTTCTTGCTCTTCCTTCCCTGTGACATTTAAGCTCCCATACATGACAATTGGAATATCTTTCTCTTTGCTTCTACCACTATAGTTTTTCATCCAGCTTTAGTTAATATATGAAATTTATGACTGTCTTTGTTACCGAGTCTAAGCTCTCTCTGCTAGCCCCAAGATAGGCCAATGAATCCAAGAGATGAGGTGTCAAGAAAGGAAGAGACTTTAATTGGGGAGCTAGCAACCAAGAACATGGCAGAATAGTGCCTCAAAATAACGATCTTATTGGGGTCTGAATGCCAGATTATTTTACAGATCTGAGAGAAAGAAGCAATGAAGAACTAAAGTCAAAAAGCAGAATAGAGAGGGAGATGCAGTGGGGAACTAAAGTGAAAGGGTCTTCAGTCTTGCAAAACATCTCCAAGGGAATGGTCAGCCTTTGGAAGGGGTGTGTTAATCTCTATTCACAGATGGGCACAGACAAACCATGTCTCCATGAGCTGATAAAAGGTTAAGCAGAGGGTCAGGGTCTTCCAGGCAACACATTGAGTATGATTATAATAATAAAAGAAATGAAAAGCCAGTCAAAGAAACAGTTTCCAGCATGGAATCACAGTTGTCTTTCTCCCTGCAACATGAGAATCATGAAGGGATTTCATTCGGGAGCTGGCTAACCAAGAAGATGGCATACCAGCCCCTAAAAATAACCATCTTGTCAGGGCCTGGATGTCAGATTCTTTAACATATCAAAGGTGGGGGAGGTGAGGAAGCAAACTAAAAAGACCATTTGGTTGTTGTTGTTCAGTTGCTCTGTTGTGTCTGACTCTTTGTGACCCATGGACGGCAGCACACCAGGCTACTCTGTCCTTCACCATCTCCCCGAACTTGTGCATAGTCGTGTCCATTGAGTTGTTGATGCATCCACCAATCGTCCTCTGTTGTCCCCTTCTCCTCCTCCATTAAAACTTTCCCAGCATCAGGGTCTTCTCCAATGAGTTGGCTTTTCACATTTATGACCAAAGTATTGGATCTTAAGCTTCAGTGTCAGTCCTTCCAGTGAATATTCAAGGTTGATTTCCTATAGGATTGACTGGTTTGATCTCCTTGCAGTCCAAGGGACTCTCAAGAGTCTTCTCCAACACCACAGTTCAGAAGCATCAATTCTTCGATGCTCAGCCTTCTTCATGGTTCAACTCTCTCATCCGTACATGACTACTGGTAAAACCATAGCTTTGACAAGACAGAACTTTGTTGGGAATGTAATGTCTCTGCTTTTTAATATGCTATCTAGGTTGGTCATAGTTTTTCTTCCAAGGAGCAAGCATCTTTTAATTTCATGGCTGCAGTCACCATCTGCAGTGATTTTAGAGCCCAAGAAAATAAAGTCTCTCACTGTTTCCATAGTTTCTCCATCTGTTTGCCATGAAGTGATGGGACCAGATGCCATGATCTTTGCTTTTTGTGTTGAGTTTTAAGCCAGCATTTTTGCTCTCCTCCTTCACCTTCATCAAGAGACTCTTTAGTTCCTCTTAACTTTCTGCCATAAGGTTGGTGTCATTTGCATATCTGAGGTTTTTGGTATTTCTTCCAGCAATCTTGATTCCAGCTTGTGCTTCATCCAGCCCAGCATTTCACATGATGTACTCTGCATATAAGTTAAATAAGCAAGGTGACAATATACAGCCTTGATGTGCTGCTTTCCCAATTTTGAACCAGTCCATTGTTCCATGTTCAGTTCTAGCTCTTGCTTCTTGACCTGCATACAAGTTTCTCAGGAGGCAAGTAATGTATTTTGGTATTCCTATCTCTTTAAGAATTTTCCACGTTTGTTGTGATCCACACAGCCAAAGGCTTTAATATATTCAATGAAGCAGAAGTAGATGTTTTTTTCTGGAATTCCCTTGCTTTTCCTATGATCCAACAGATATTGTCAATTTGATCTCTGGTTCCTCTGCCTTTTCTAAAACCAAGTTGAACATCTGGAAGTTCTCGGTTAACTACTGTTGAAGCCTAGCTTAGAGAAGTTTGAGCAGTACTTTACTAGCATGTGAAATGAGTGCAATTGTGTGGTAGTTTGAATATTCTTTTGCATTGCCTTTCTTTGGATTGGGATGAAAACTGACCTTTTCCAGTACTGTGGCCACTGCTGACTTTTCCAAATTTGCTGGCATACTGAGTGCAGCACTTTCACAGCATCATCTTTTGGAATTTGAAATATCTCAGCTGAAATTCCGAAATGGGCTTCCTAAGGCCCATTTGCCTTTGCACTCCAAAATGTCTGCTCTAGGTGAGTGATCACACCATCATGGTTATCTGTGTCATGAAGATCTTTTCTCCATTTCTTCTGTGTATTCTTGCCACCTCTTCATAATATCTTCTGCTTCTGTTAGGTTCATACCATCTCTGTCCTATATTGTGCCCACATTTGCATGAAATGTTCCCTTTGTAACTCTAAGTTTCTTGAAGAGATCTCTAGTCTTTCCCATTCTATTGTTTTCCTCTCTTTCTTTGCATTGTTCACTAAGGAAGGCTATCATATCTTTTCTTGTTATTCTTTGGAACTCTGCATTCAGATGGGTATATCTTTCCTTTTCTCCTTTGCCTTTAGATTTTCTTCTTTTCTCAGCTATTTGTAAGGCCTCCTCAGACAACCTTTTTGCCTTTTTGCATTTCTTTTTCTTGGGGATGGTTTTGATCATTGCCTCTTGTTGACTGTTATGAACCTCCATCCATAGGTCCTTAGGCACTTGGTCTATCAGATCTAATCCCTTGAATCTATTTGTCACTTCCACTGTGTAATTGTAAAGGATTTGATTTAGGTCATACCTGAATGGCCTAGTGGTTTTCCCTACTTTCTTCTATTTAAGTCTGAATTCAGTAATAAGGAATTCATGATCTGAGCCACAGTCTGCTCCCAGTCTTGTTTTTGCTGACTGTATAGAGCTTTTCCATCTTTGACTGCAAAGAATATAATCAGTCTGATTTCAGTATTGATCATCTGGTGATGTCCATGTGTAGAGTCTTTTCTTGTGTTGTTGGTAGAGAGTATTTACTATGACCAGTGCCTTCTCTCAGCAAAACTCTATTAGCCTTTGTCCTGCTTCATTTTGTACTTCAAGGCCAAACTTGCCGGTTACTCCATGTATCTTGACTTCCTACTTTTGCATTCCAGTCCCCTATAACGAAAAGGACATCTTTTTTGGGTTTTAGTTCTAGAAGTTCTTGTAGGTCTTCATAGGACCGTTCAACTTCAGCTTCTTCAGCATTGCTGGTTGGGGCATAGGCTTGGATTACTGTAATACTGAATGGCTTGCCTTGGAAATGAACAGAGGTCATTCTTTCATTTTTGAGATTTCACCCAAGTACTGCATTTCAGGCATTTTTGTTGACTATGAGGGCTACTCCATTTCTTCTAAAAAATTCTTGCCCCCAGTAGTAGATATAATGGTCATCTGAATTGAATTTGATCATTTTGATCCATTTTAGTTCACTGATTCCAAAATGTCGATGTTCACTCTTGTCATCTCCTGTTTTATCACTTACAATTTACCTTGAATCATGGACCTAACTTTCCAGGTTCCTGTGCAGTATTGTTCTTTACCACATCCTATTTTACTTCTACCACCAGACACATTCAAAACTGGATATTGTTTCTTCTTTGGCTCAGCCTCTTCATTCTTTCTGGGGCTCTTTCTCCACTCTTCTCCAGTAGCATATTGGGCACCTGCCCACCTGAGGAGTTCATCTTTCAGTATTCTATCTTTTTGCCTTTTCATACTGTTTGTGGGATTCTCAAGGCAAGAATATTGAAGTGGTTTACCATTCCCTTCTCCAGTTACAATTAAAAAGATGATTTAACTGCTGCAAATATCTCCTAGAATGTCAAGCCTCAGGTAGTGAGATGTGTTAGTTTCACTTTCTTACAGTCATTTCATGGGTGATGTTAGACGGAATGGGGCTTCCCTGGTGGCTCAGAAGGTAAAGAATACCCCCACAGTACCGGAGACCTGGGTTTGATCTCTGGGTTGGGAAGATCCCTTGAAGAAGGGAATGGCTACCCACTCCAGTATTCTGGCCTGGAAAATTCCATGGACAGAAGAGCCTTGCATATTAAACAAAGATGTCACATTTATCTGTGATTCTGACCACCCCATTGTGTATTTCTGGGCTGAGCTGGTAAGCAGCAGACTAGGGGTGTCAGGCTCTGAGCCATTTACCACAAAAAGAGTTCAAGAATGTCACATTTCTTCACAAGTGGGTGGGGTCATGTTTTCTCCCTGAAAGTGAAATATTTAGTTGCTCAGTTGTGTCTGACTCTCTACGATCCCATGGACTGTAGCCCTCCTGGAGGGGATCTTCCTGACCCAGGGATCAAACCTGGGTCTCCTGCATTGCAGGCAGACTCTTAAACAACTGAGCCACCAGGGTAGTTTATTTCCTCAGGGAGAAACCAAATAGTTTCTCACTGAGGCAGGCCATTATGTATGCCTATAAACATGGCAAGATAAGGATTAAAGCCACAGAAGTAGAACCAGTGTAAATTCAAAATTAGCCCTTCCTGCTTGCATCTTCACTTTTGACTATCTTTAAATTCAATAAAAATAATGCAATTATTGGACATAGGAATATACTCCACATTCTTGAAACATTAGAACTCACAGTCTGAAACTTCAAATGTTTCTCTCCATTTGTATAAAAGATGTTTGCCTAATTTCTGTGAAAAATTAGAATTCCTTTGCCTTGTCCCATTTTAGAGATATTCTCTTATTAAAAAAACTTATTATTAAGGACATTGTACTATAGGGGAAGAAAACTGGCTCTCTAAATGAAATATATGTATTTCATACATTTTCACTGGCAATGAAACTGGACAGAAAAATCAATTTTAATGAACATTTTCTGGGCATTTCTGGGTCGTTTTGATTGCACTTTGGTTGTAAGAGCTGGAAAATCTTGGCAGGCACAAAGTGACACATAAATTCATTTTTCATAAATAATTTTAGAGATACTGCATAAACTTTCATCTTTAGTACAATAAATCCCCCATAAAGCAATTTTATACTACCTGATATCCTGACTGCCCAAGCAATAGATTTGTATGAGTAGTGAGTGGCTTATTAGTTATGTCAATATGCACTTTAATGCACACTTAAGTTCAGGAAGAAAAGAAATGTTTTAGATAAGTTTCCCTGGAGAAAAAATTGTGTAGAAAACACTTGAAAATTGTATGTACACTCTATTAAAATCCCAAGTCTCTCTGTGACCTTTTAAATGGAACACCAAAAGTGAGAACACTGCAGCATTCAAAACAATTATTAACCCAATTGGTTTGGTTGCTTTTCTGTGTCTTCAAATAAGTTTTGGTTTATTTTCACCGTTTTTAGACAGTCTATTCTTTCATTCCTCCAGCTTATGGTTATTGTTATGTTAATCACTTTAAGCTACTCTTTTCATCTTCTAGTATCAGTTTGCAACCCCCTTGAGAACTTCCAGGATGTAATCTGAAACCAGCTTCCAAAGTCAAGGAGGGCAAGAGAGACAAAAGAAAGAGGCAGACTACACCAGATTGATAGGTGGCAGATTTAATAAGCAAGAAAATTACTCATGAGGCTTTTTTTGGGAAGCTTAAGGATTAGTGGATTTTTGTATCTACCTAGCAAAGCTTAAATGTTTATGTAGAAGTGTTTACTGCGTTCAGTCACATATACCATCCAGGTGGTCTTTACAACATATTTCTACTCCAAGCCCATATCCTTGGGGCAGCTCCTGGGAATGGGAGACACAAGGAAGCTGCACATTTCAAGGACAGGGAAGAGTGAAGATCATCTGATTACCTGGGTCCAGCTCATGGGTCAACCAGCTGTCATCGTCTTCTCAGTGATCTCCCTCAACACAGAGAAACCCCAAAACAAAGCTTAGACATACAGAAGATAAAGAGAAGGGAATCAAGGAATGCCACTATGAAAAATCATCAATTCACAGAGGAGTACAGCAAGTTGTTGTTCAGGTCCTAAGTTGGGTCCAGCTCTGTGTGGCCTCATGGGCGGCAGCATGCCAGGCTCCTCTGTCCTTCACTATTTCCAGAGTTTGCTCAAATTCATCTGTATTCATGTGTATCTAACCACCTCATCCTCTGCCACCCTCTTTTCATTCTGCCTTCATTCTTTGCCATCATTAGGGTCTCTTCCAAAAAAACTGGCCTTTTGTATCAGATGGCTAAAGTATTGGAGCTTCAGCTTCAGAATCAGTCGTTCCAACCAATATTCAGGGTTGATTTCATTTAGGATTGACTAATTTGATCTCCTTGGAGTCCAAGGGGCTCTCGAAAATCTTCTCCAACACCACAGATTGAAAGCATTAATTCTTTGGTCCTCAGCCTTCTTTATGGTTCAACTCTCACATCTGTATATTTTATTGTTGTTCAGTCACTCAGTCATGTCCAACTCTTGCAATTTCATCAACTGCAGCACTTCAGGCTTCCCTGTCTCTCACCCTCTCCTGGAGTTTGCTCAAACTCACATCCATTGACTTGTAATGCCATCAAACCATCTAATCCTCTGTCATTCCCTTCTCTTCCTGCCTTCAATCTTTCCCAGCATCAGGGTCTTTTCCAATGAGTTGGCTCTTTGCATCAGGTAGCCAAAGTATTGGAGCTTCAGCTTCAGCATCAGTCCTTCCAATGAATATTGGTATTCCCATCTCTTTAAGAATTGTCCACAGTGTATTGTGTTCCACAGAGTCAAAGGCTTTAGTGTAGTCAATGAAGCAGAAGTAGATGTTTTTCTGGAATTTCCTTGCTTTCTTTATGATCCCACAAATGCTGGCAATCTGATCTCTGGTTCCTCTGCCTTTTCTAAACCCAGTTTGTACATCTGGAAGTTCTCGGTTCATGTACTCTTGAAGCCTAGCTTGATGGATTTTGAATGTAACCTTGCTAGCATGTGAAATGAGCACAACTGCACAGTAGTTTGAACAATCTTTGTCGTTGCCCTTTGGGATTGGAATGAAAACTGGCCTTTTTCAATCCTGTGGCCACTGCTAAGTTTTCCAGATTTGTTTATATACATTTTCTCTTAAAATGAGCAGAACTTGACTTTAGATGATCAAGTCCTTCTGTTCCTTTTCAGTTGTAATTCTGATTGGTCATTTTTGAGCCATAACCATGTTTAAATATGAGACTAAAGATTATTTAGGCCAAATGAATTGATGATGATTAAAGGGTCAGTTTTTTTTTTTTTTTTTTTTAATTTCCCTTCTGGCTTAATAAGCAATTGCATTTTGGCAATACTGTGAAATATTTTATGTACACAATAGAGAAAGCTAAAAGTGTGATAAGAATTTTCAGACATCATACTGTAAAATTATATTCCAAATGAAAGAGTAGTTTGGTATTAAAAAGAAATACCATATTTCTTATGTTGCTTTATAACACATCAAGTATAATTTTTAAAAATTGTTGGCCCAAATATAATCAAATATAACTGATCCTTCTTCTAAGCACTATTTCAAATTATCTTTGAAGAAAATGAATGAATAATAGAAAATATGCTGAGATGATATATTTTCTTTTTAGAAAAGAGCATAAACAAATTATTCTGAAGTTTAAAAATAAAAGATAATTATTTATTTGGTTATATTTTTCTCATAGATCAAGTAATAGGGCTCTATCTTCTCTCTTAATGTATGATAATATCCATGATGTAAACTTGGATGATAATTGACTTAAGGGAATGACTGATTTACAAAATGTATTTTTAAAATAATTTTAAAATTTTGCCTTAAGGAACTTCCTTTAAAAGCAGTCCTTCAGTAACACACCCAATATTTATTTTAAAAGTCCTATAAATTAAGATTGTTAGCATCACTGACTCAATGGACACAAATGTGTGCAAACTCCCTGAGACAGAAAAAAGCAGGAGCCTGCTGTGCTGCCATCCATAGGGTCGCAAAGAGTCGGACACAACTTGGCGACCGATCAACAGCAATGAAACTTATTGGTAGGGGAGGGGAACTTCAAGCAAACCCTGAATTCTAAATTAGAGAGACAGTTCATTTGGGGATTAACTACAGATAATTGAGTCTTGAACCACTTCTAATTTTATTAATTTGGAAACATATATATCCAGCCTTAAGTGAAATAGTTACAAATATCTAGGGCAACAGTCTGACAGAACACATTAATAAATTAATATGAAATAATTCTGGCTGATAATTTTATGCATCACCCTTTAATATTATGCTTATTAAAAGGAAAAATTAAATCAGAATATTCAAGAGTACCTTTTTGAAACAAATCAAGAAAAAACAAACTCGCATCAGGGCCATTTCCCCAGGAATCACCGCATATCCCACAGTTCAGAAACTCTCTCTTTTTTTTTTTTTTTAGTTCTGAATCTCTTATCTGCAGGAACACAGGGCAATGAATCTGTTATTCTTTGGAGACAAAATTATTTGATAAATGTTCCTATTAATTGATTCCACAAATTAACTACTAATCCAGAGCTTTTGATTATGATTACTACTAATCAATTTATTCGATAGCAAGCTTTTAGCAGATTGCAAATTAAAATTTGCTTACATTTTTCTGGGTTGGCTTAATTAACAGATTAATCCTAGTTGTGAGAAAGCAAGATTTTCGCTTTTAATTTCCTCTTGACCTGTTTCTTCTCTCCACAGGACCTCCTTCAGAGGTTTTTTAGAAAGAGAAAATGAAAATGCTGTCAACAGATTAAAACACCAGTTAGCCCAGGGGAATTTTTCCCAGGGCCTGTACATAATGTGGAGCCATTTCAGGACAGCTTTCATGGGGAAAATCTTTCACATCACCAGGTTGAGCTTCACACTAACACATGTGGATGAACATTGTCTTTTGCTCCAGGTCAAGATGCTGACATCATTTCTGCTGACTGCATTATCTGCTGGAGAACCAGAAGCTCTGACAAACAGTCTGACTCTCTGATTGTTTTTGTGATCACACACCTTTATTTTCCTGAAAGGCAGAAAAAGAACAAAATGTTATCAACCTAAAAAGGTTTATCCAGATTGCTAAAAGTCGCCTGTCTTCAGGAGGACTAAGATTTTAGTGACCAATAATTGTGGATCTGTTTCTCATTTATATCCATCACAGTTACTTTTGCTTTATTCTGTCATTTGAGCCAGAAGAAGCTAAGATTTTTATTTGATGAGTGCAAATGACATTTAGACCTTACAACTCATCAACATATATTTTTCGTAATTTTATGTACAATATAGTGAATGAATATTCACTTATCACAAATATTAATTTTCTGCTTAATTTTAGACAGATGATACTTGGGGCCCTTGGACCAAACATTTAGGAACCTTGCCATAGGCTTATCCCTGAAACTTGAAACATAAATATGAAAAGAATTACCATGAAAATAACTAAGACATTTCAAAGAATAAAGCTTTCTAGACTTTTCCACAGTGCTCCTGTGTATGTCCCAGTGTTTGCTGAGATAAGAAGCTCCTTCACAAATATTTTCTAGATTAGCTCATCTCTATTTTTGTCTTTTGCTAGGAAAATTTTCCTTTTGCTGAGGGAAAATGCCCTTAAATTTCTGACATTCTCTTTAATTTAACTGAGGGGATCTGTGTGTCACGTCCTTAATATCTTCAAAGAACACTTTATGAAAATAAATACCCTAATGATACAAATTTGTCATCCTACAGTTCTGTAGGTCAAACGTTTGACAGAGGTCTAGCAGGGTGAAATTCAAAGTGTTGTAAGAACTGTGTTCCTTTATGGAAGTTCTAAGGGAGATTCCATATTCTTGCCTTTTTTCAGCTTCTGCAGTCCACCACTTTCCTTTGCATATGGCTTCTTCCTTCACCTTTCAGTCAATATTGAATAAGTTCAGGATGAAGTGACTTCCACTGTGGTTGGAGAATCAATGTATCCAGAAAGAGATTTTTAGTCAACAATACAAATAAGACTCGGGATAAAGAAATGAAGTTACAGAAAATTTCAGAAGGTGGCAATTATTATGATCCTTTGGAACTGGAATCTGTACTTAGTGGTTGATTTAATACAGTGTGAAGGGGAGGAATGAGTAAAACCACAATTTCAGAAGTTTATGTTGCCACTAACAATAAATGAGATCATAAAGCAAAACAGATTTGAATGAGAGTATTTTTTAAGTAACAACAAGCCATCTAGCAGGCATTTCGATAAATAGTACATTGTAACATTTAAAAGGAATACACCAAAAAATGAGAATCACCACTTTTTAATACCATGATGACACAAAAATCATAGATTTGACTATATTAACCAACACTAAAATGTTAGAATGTTTTTGAATTGTAAACTGCAAGGCAACTATGCAGGAGCTAGTCATATTTCTTTAGAAAGAATCATATTATACTCATTGAATCTTGAATCACCAAAGGATTACAAAACAACAGTTAGAACTGGACATGGGACAATGCACTGGTTCCAAATTGAGAAAGGAGAACATCAAGGCTGTATATTGTCACCTTGTATATTTAACTTCTATGCAGAGTACATCATCAAAATGCTGAGCTGGAATCAAGACTGCAGGGAGAAATAACAACCTCACATATGCAGATTACACAACCTTTACTTCAGAAAATGAAAAGGAACTAAAGAGCCTCTTGATGAAAGGTAAGAGTAGAGTGAAAAAGCTGGCTTAAAACTCAACATTCAAAACATGAAGATCAAAAAAAAAAAAAAAAAGAAGAAGAAGAAGAAGATGATCATGGCATCTGGTACCATCACTTTATGGCAAATAGATGGGGAAACAGTGGAAACAGTGTCAGGCTTTATTTTCTTGGGCTCCAAAATCGCTGAGGATGGTGACTACAGCCATGAAATTAAAAGACACATGCTCCTTGGAAGAAAAGATATAACACACCTAGACAGCATCTTGAAAAGCAGAGACATCACTTTGTCAACAAGGTCCATATAGTCAAAGCTATGGTTTTTCTAGTAGTTATGTATGGATATGAGTTGGACTATAAAGAAAGCTGAGTACTGAAGAATTAATGCTTTTGAACTGTGGTGTTGGGGAAGACTCCCTCTTGAGAGACCCTTGGACTGCAAGGAGATCAAACCTGTCAATGCCAAAGGATGTTAGTCTTGAATGTTCATTGGAAGGGCTGATCCTGAAGCTGCAGCTACAATCATTTGGCCACCTGAAGTGAAGAGCCAGCTCATTGGAAAAGACCCTGATGCTGGGAAAGATCGAGGCTAAGAGTAGAAGAGGGCGACAGAGGATGAGATGGTTGGATGGCATCATTGACTCAATGGACATGAGTTTGAGCAAACTCAATGGACATGATAGTGAAGGACAGGGAAGCCTGGCGTGCGTCAGTCCATGGGGTCACAAAGAGTCGGACATGACTAAGTGAACAACAACAAAGATTATGGAGTAAATGGTATGATAAAGAGAATGAAGAGACCAGAAATGCGAACGTGTAACACCATTGGAATAGAAGATTCCCTCTTCTTCAGATCTCCACGTCCACTTCTTTGGTTTATTAATTTCTTTGTGTGTGTGTGTTTATTAATTTCTACTTATCCTTCCACAAATAACCATAGCATTTCTTACCTGGATTAAGCAATAATATCCAGATTAATATTTCGTGGCTCAGTCTCAAAACTGTTATATGTCATCCATATTTCTTCCACAGTGATACATACTTCAGAGAATTGTTCCATTTTAGCTATGTTTGTAGGGATAGAGTTGTTCATAGTATTTTTTTTTTTAAGATCTTCTTAATGTCCGTGGGGTCAGTATAATGATGATTCTTTCATGTTTTTATATTGGTAATTTATGTCTTCTTTCTTTCTATATTAGCCTCTATTTTGGTTTCTGCACTCAAATTCAATGTGTGTGTAAAGTAGGAGTGCTTTCCCACACCAACACATATTGCTTGTGACACTAGCTGGGTGTCTGACAATTCAGCTCAGTTCTCATGGTACCTAATCAGAGATGGAATTACATTCACAGGTTGAGGGATCAGTCCTACAAGGCTTTTACCAACACCATCCCATCCCACTCCTTCCTCCCACAACATAGTTCAGAAGCTAGTAACAAGCTCATATTATCATCTGTGTTTTTGACCAACTGGTTGTTGCTACTGGAAGTACCAACACCCCCCCTCCTTGGATTTCAAATGCCAGTGAACACCTTCCTTGGATTTCAAATGCCAGTGGCGAGTCTATGTTGTTACCAGTGCTTCTGAAGAAATATCTATAAATAAGAGGTTTCCATGACCTCCTCCTTGAGTTCAGTTAATTTGCTATTAATAGAACTCAGAGAACTCAGAACATTTTACTTACTAGATTACTGACTTACTATAAAAAGATATAACTCAGGAACAGCCAGATGGAAGATACACAGAGAACACAGTATGCGGAGATAGTGCCAGAATTCCATGCTCTCTTCTAGCACCACTCTCCCCACATCTTCACATGTTCATCAAAGGGAAGCTCTTCAAACCCCACCCTTTGGGGTTTCATGGAGGTTTCAAAACACAGGCATAATTGATTAAATCATCGGCCATTGCCAATCCTTTCAACATCCAGCCTCTCTCTCCTCTCCTCAGAAGTTGAAAGGTGGGACTGAAAGCTACAACCCTCTTCTGCTGTGTGTGGTTACCCTGGCAATGAACCACAGCCTCTGATGCTATACAAAAGTCACCTCATTAACATAAGAAAGCACATCTTTATCATTTTCAGCAGTTTTGGGAGCTTTTGCCAGAAACAGAAGAGATGAAATATATATCTTACTAGTAATGACAATATAACAACCTGGCTAGAAAATTATCAGTTATATCGATTTTTCAAAGAACCAGTTTCGCTTTTTAAAAAAAAAAAATTTGTATTATTTATTTATTTATTTTTGGTTGTACTGGGTCTTCATTGTTGCACCTGGGCTTTCTCTAGTTGTGGCAAATGGGAGCTACTCTCTAGTTGTGGTGTTCAGATTTCTCATTAAGGTGATGTCTCTTGTGGAGCATGAGTCTAGAGTGTGTGGTCTTCTGTAGTTTTGGTGTATGGGTTTAGTTGATCTGCAGCATGTTCCTGGACTAGGGATCAAACTTGTGTCCCCTGCATTGGCAGACAGACTCTTGACCACTGGGCCATTAGAGAAATCCCACCAGCTTTTTATTTAATTGATTTTTGCTATCATTTCATGTTTTCAATTCCATAGCTTTCTGCAACAGTTTTTATTGTTTCTTTTTATCTGCTTCTTTTAGGATTAATTTGCTTTTCTTTTTTTCATTTTCTGCATAAGAATCTTAGGTTATTGATTTTAGAACTTTCTTCTTGTTTATATATGCATTTATAAATGTCTCTAAGCACTGCTTTAAACTGCATCCCAGAAATTATGCTTAACTCTATTTTCATTTTTATTCAAATCAGAATATTTTTAAAATATATTTTGAGGATTTTTCCTTTACCTGTGTGTTAAAGTATGCTGTTTAGTCTACAGATATTTGGGGATATGCAAACTATCTGTGATTAATTCCCAGGTTAATTTACTTGTGGTCTGAGAACATATATTTTAAACTTTGATTTTAAATTTCCATTTTGATTTTTTACAATATATGTTTATATCCCAGAATGTGTTCTATCTTGATAAATGTACTATGTAAATGTAAGAAGAATGTTTATTCTGCTGTTGTTAGTGGAATAGCCTATAAATATTAGTTAGATTAAGTTAATTAGTTAGATTAAGTTAATTGCCATATTCAGGTCGAAAGAGATCCCGTTGTTGGAATTAGTCTGAGACATATGTATATGTATACTTACTTACTTACTTACTCCACAGTAAGTCACTCTAGTCTAGTACTCTTTGGAGGAAAATCACTGAGTGTGCTCAGTAAGTCATGTCCAACTCTGTGATCCCACGCACTATAGCCTTCAAAGCTCAGACTCTGTCCATAAGATTTCCTATGCAAGAATACTGGGGTGCGTTGCCATTTCAGAGTTATCATTTTTTCCTTGAGGGTAGAATATCTACCCAAATTATTTGAAATTCTTCTGAATGAGAGATTTTTCTCCTTTCCTTTACAACACATTTGGTCATTTATTCCTATCACTATTAAATCATTGACATTTAGAGTATACTTTCAGTTTCAAATGCTACTTTATTTTGTTTAAATTGTATCAGCTTTGGCTCTAGGTAGTTCTTTTCACTGGTTACTGTTATTCTTTGACGGACTATTACGCTTTTGTGAGGTTGTTTGTGTGTGTTGTTGTTATTGTTGTTGCTTTGAGTACTTCCAGTAAGACGCTTTGGGCTCATCTTGCGTATGCCCTACCCCTTTTGCTAGAGAATGATGTTAGAAAAAAAAATCTGAGAACTGCATGTTGTAACTGCTGGTGTTTTTCTTTTCAGGCCCTTTCAGTTAATGATATATGTTTACACTAATCTATGTATATAAGTGAAGTAAGTAAGTAAGTGAAGTTTCTCAGTCGTGTCCAACTCTTTGCAACCCCATGGACTGTAGCTTATCAGGCTCCTCCATACATGGGATTTTCAAGGCAAGAATACTGGAGTTTAGGTTGCCATATCCTTCTCCAGGAGATTCTCCCCACCCAGGGATTGAACCCGGGTCTCCCACATTGTAGACAGACGCTTTACCATCTGAGCCACTAGGGAAGTCTAATCTGTGTATATACTATATACTATATCTATAGTAACAATAAAAATTTATAGTACATACATAAATGTGTACTGATGTTTCTCTCTCAAATAGATGGATTACTCTAGCTACCTCACCCTGGTTGTCTACAATAATAATTTCCAAGCTCAACTTTGAGAAACCTGATTCCTACCACCTACTAATCATCTATATAATTATTCAGTTCCAGTGTACATGTTATTATATATTGACACATATAAAATATTTTTTGATTCTGGTTTTTGAAGGTATGTTTCAATTTGAAAAATGAGTGAAAATTGAAAATTTAAATCTTGAAATATTAAAATTAATGAAGACACTGATGTAATTATTTTCATATAACAGTTTGGTATGACTGCAAAAACGTCTGAAAACTCAAAGAAACTTCTTAATATTTTTCTCAGTATTTTCCTAATTATTCCAGTTTAGCAGTTTCTACATTGATTTTTAAAGTCATTTCAGAAAAAAAATTATTAATAATTGGCAGTGTACATACTTATATTATTATTGTGGCAAGATTACTCAACATTTTATCTCTCGACAGAACAAATGACTGTACATAAACTCCTGTATTCCGTGTTTTTTATTCAGTGGTATTTAAGTTTAAGTTCATCGGGGAGTATAGTGAATGACCAAGGCTTTCCTGAGTTGGGGAGTTTGCATTTGAATTACTGAGTCATCTGGATATTTTGTTAAATGAAATTGAACAGGATTACTTCCATTAACTATGTATCAACTTGTACTCTTATAGGCCGTTTATTCTAGCAAGGACTGCAGTAAATTATGTATGGAAGAAAAGCTCTTCACACATTTACTTGAGACGTTTTAGGTACTTGTCAAAGAATAGTTTAGCTCTTGTACTGGAATGACACCAGCAGTGTAACAATGATCTCACTGTCATCGGTATAAACAATGTCCCCTTTTCAGATGCTGCTTATACTTTTATTTCACAGATGATTTAAATTCACTTATAATCCAGGAGTAAGCTGGAAAGTGTGTCTGTATAGATGATGAATGAATAATGAATCCATGTGTTCTTAGTCATGTCCAGCTCTTTGCGACCCCATGGACTGTAGCCTCTGTCCATGGGATTTTCCAGGCAAGAATACTGGAATGAGCTGCCATTTCCTTCTCCAGGGCATCTTCCTGACCTAGAGATCAAACCCATCTCTCCTGTGTCTCTTGCACTGTAGGCAGATTCTTTACCACTGAGCCATCAGGGAAGCCCATGTAGGTGATATATTATTATATTTGCTATCCTATCACATAACTAGTAGGTAGTAGTCTTTTAATTTTTATAAAGTCACCACCAATAAGGAAGTATACTGTTTCATATGAATATATGTCCACCACTACACCCACAATTAACCCAAACTCAATTTCTGGTTGACACCTCATACGTCTATTTGCATCTTGCCTCCTTTACCAAGCCTCTGTTTTATGGTCCTTCCTTCTTTCACCCCTTTCATATCTCTTAAAAATGACAACTGTTGAATCAAGCTCCCGTGTTTCTCCCTCAGTACCCAGGTCCTTCAACATTGTTTTTGCCAAAATGAAGAAACCACACAAAAAACTTGCTTGTTTGATTTTCATCAATACACTTACTATTTACACTTACAGGATCTTTTTTTCCCCCCTTTCCCCTTAAAGAACTTCTAAAGCTGTATTTTAAAAGTTATTTTGTGAATTGGTAAACTAATCTATGCACTTAATCTATAAGAGTGGTTCTCAGCATTGGGTAAATATTAAAATTAACTGGAGAGATTTAAAAATTAATTATGTTCAAGTCCTACTCTATAAGAACATTTTAATTAGTCTAAGGTATTCTCCAGGCATCCAGTTTTCAAAAATTAATCTGATGTGCTGCAGACAGTATATTTGTGACCTACCGCCCACAAAATTGATGTGTTGGAATCTAATCCCTAATGTGATGGTATTCAGAGGTGCAGACTTTGAAAGATACTCAGATCATGAAGACAGAGCTTTGTGAATGGACATTGTGCCCTTATAAAGAGATTCTCAGAAAATTCCCTTGCACTTTCCACCATTTAAGAACACAGTGAGAAGACAGCCACCTGTGAATCAGAATACAGGCCATCACCAGACACTGAATCTACTGGCTCCTTAATCTGGGACTTCCCAGCCTCCAAAAAATGTGAGAAATAAATTTCTGTTATTTATAAGTCAAGCAGTCTACAGTACCATGCTATAGTATCTAGAATGAGCTAAGAAAAAGTGATGCTAATATATAGCTGAAATTGAGAATCACTTAACTAATGTGAACTATAAGACAAAGGCATACAGTTTGGTCTTTTTTTTAATTAATGAAAATTAAATCAGATTTTTTAGATGGAAAATTATCTATCTATCTAGATGAACAATATATATGTCTATGTGAAAGTGTTGGTCACTCAGTCATGTCTGACTCTTTGCGACCCCGTGGACTGTAACCCTCCAGGTTCCTCCGTCCATGGGATTTTCCAGGCAAGAATACTGGAGTGGGTTGCCATTTCATTTTCCAGTGTCTATGTGTGCATGCATATATGTATACAGACTTCCCTAGTGGCTCAGTTGGTAAAGAATCTGCCTGCAATGTGGGACACCTGTTTTCGATCCCTAGGTTGGAAAGATACCCTGGAGAATACCGGCTACCCACTCCAGTATTCTGGCCTGGAGAATTCCATGGACAGAGGAGCCTGGCAGAGTCCATGGGGTCACAAAGAGTTGGACACAACTAAAGGACTTTAACTTTTACTTTCATATATGTCTACACATGGCGGGGGGGGGGGGTTAGGGAAGAGAATTATGTGGCCTTTCTAATTATATAAATTAGGTAAATTATGTACCCTTAGGTAAATCATGTAATTTACCTTCTTAAATTATTTTAGCTTCTTTATCTGTAAAAGTTGGTGGAAGGTTAATTGAGAATTGAGTTATCACCAGGATTCAAAGAGATAATAACCATCTAGTACAGTCTGACTTGGAAGTTACTTGATAATCCTGGCTATTTATAAATAATATTACACACATGCACATATAGGTAGCAGATTAATAACTACAGTAACCATGAATAAAATATATATGGTTTAGTACAAACTATAAGTTCTACCTCAAAGTTTTCAGTTTATCTTAGTATAAGATATGTAAATTGTACAGTTAAGGTCTGGAAACATGAATCTTACAAATATTTATTTAGCTTAATATTTTATTGTTTCCATAAAAAAATATAGAATTGTTAGGTTTACATATAACGAGCTTCT
Organism: Dama dama; assembly: GCF_033118175.1. Classification (NCBI taxonomy): domain Eukaryota; kingdom Metazoa; phylum Chordata; class Mammalia; order Artiodactyla; family Cervidae; genus Dama; species Dama dama. The sequence continues at coordinate 60,957,400 of NC_083692.1, read as the reverse complement.
CCTCTGCCCCCTAGTCGTGTGGTTTAAATTTTTTAATCTAATAGAACTTATTTTTTTTAGAAATTTGGGCCTATTAATCGGATGAAATTTAATCCATTGATATATTTCCAAAAAACATATTCCACACTACCCTGCCTCCTCGTCCTTAATTTTAGTTATGCATATTAATGCAGTTCATTGCATAAAATGCCTAGTATGGATATTAATATAATATTTAAGTATCTTCTTGTACTATTCAGCAGTTAACTGACTTTGGGCAGGTCACTTACCTATGGTGAGAATATCTCCCTGTCAAATGGTGGAACTGAATAAGAGAGATGGAATTCCTCTGGTTCTAGAATTCAGTGATGCTATTTATTCCCTTCTTCTCACATTTGGCCAGATCACACTCAGTCTGTTTATTTGTTTTCTCTTTTTTTGTTATGTATCTTCATGAGTACATAACTGTCTCTTTAAATTCTCTTGGCTGCAGAATTCTACATATGCTTGATGATTTCTAGCAGAGTGAGTTCCTAAATTAAGTCAGAGGCAACACAAAATATTTTGATGAAAATTGTCACTATAAACTTGATATTTATGCTTTCTCATTACTTAAGTTATGACTTTCTCTATCATTTTCTCTTTTCAAATTTTTCTCTACCAGTTAGATTTAAGATCTATGAAACCTAAATAAAGATAACATCTTCCCATCATTTCTATCTATATAATGCAATTTTTGTTTCCGGTCAAGATACTAAATCCATTTTTTAAATTATTCACAATTAGTAAAATTGTGTACATAAAAATTCTATTCTCTAAATACTCAGGTCAAAACCTGGTCAAACTCAGGTCAAAACCTTATGATAGTCAAAACTATCATCCTTAGTTTTATATTTTTATCATATCTTCTTATCTGATCCTTTAGAAAATCTTCTTGGTTCTAAATTCAATATATAACATGTTTTCAACTGCTTTTCATCATATCTATCATTAGTATTCCCAGTTACAATTGACACCTTGTCTAGATTATGGTAATCTACTGTAACTAGCCTCTCAGTTTATCAATTTGACCTCCTCTATTCCCAGTGGATGTACATATAAAATTCATTCTAATATGTATAACAACACTATCTGGTATATGGTATTACTAGGGATTTCCCAGTTAACATGTGATAAACTAAAACAGAATTTAAAAGCAAATAAGTGACCAAAGTAATTTACATGCAGAGCATGAACTCTTAATCATTGCTGTGAATAGTTCTACAAAAAGATAAATAGTTCAGTCAAATCAATATACTCTAGTGGAGGAACTGTTTTATATATATATATATATACATATATATATATATGTGTGTATATATATATACACACATACTTGGCAGAGTGTGATTAGATTGGATACTTAAGCTATGTGAGGCAGGTGGGAAGAATAAAGCACCTAATTTTAGACCAGATTAATGATTTGGAAACTATAAGAATGTTAAATAAAGCATTCTAGTTGCTGAACATCAGATGATCCCAGATCTCACTCAAGCTGACTAGTTAGTGCATACATAACCATCAATATATCAGATCTTTTAGAAATAAACATAGGGAAATGATTGGAAATTTTGTTCATAATTAGAAATTGTGAATTTTGGAGAACAGCAGAATGCTAAAGTAAGTGAGACAATTTAATCAAAGGCAAGTGGACTAATACCTGAGGTCATAATTTATCACAGATTTTGAAAACTGGTTGATGAATCTTGTCACAAATTCTTGGCACAGCCAGGGAGGATGACAGGTGTAGGAAGAAGCTATTGTGAGGCATGATATGTAAGCAACTGGGAGTTGATCAAAGGCAGGCCAGATATAAGCCATGTGGACCGCTGCTTTAGGTGTTAGTCAAGGTCAGGTTGGAGTCTGGGATGGTGGCTTGTACCATGCCACAAAGGCTAAAAGTCAGGTTTCAAGATAGCCAACAAAGTATTCAAGCCTGGCACAGAATTAAAGAGCTAAATAAGAGAAAAAGTACTCTAAATTAATAAATATTTATTCTATAAGAAATAAAGCAATTTTTTCCTTCCCTTTCAGGAAAATGTTTACTGAGTAGCTACTCAGTGGCAATGTGATTTTCTAGCATTAAATAATTATATGGGAAAATATAAAAATCATGAGATAGGCTTTGCATTAAAAATTTCAGAGTTAATTGATATGTGCAGGACCCAAAATATTAATAATTAGTCAAAATGAATCTTGATGGAATGAAAAATATTAGAATTAGAAAAAAAGTATGAAATGAAACAATAAAATCAAGATAATTACAGTCTTGAAGGACAAATAGACATCTAATAATGATTATTTTGGAAAAGCACTATCCAAGAAAAGGAATGAAAAAGTACATCAGAGAAAAGCTATAGGGCGTGCTTTGCAAAAGTTGAAAACTCTGTCAACAATTTCAAGTATGTGAGACAAATTTTTTTTAGAAGTTTTGTTTCTTTCTACATACAGTCCATTTGGAATCAAACTGTTTTAAAGTCACATCAACCTCAGAACTTGTATTGGATTTAGAAGAGGAATATTTGAGATGACAACATCATGTTCCTGTGAAAGTCACACCACTAGCTAAGAAGGGTGAACTTGAACTCCTCAATGAAGATCCAGAGGACTGTGTCCTGGACAAATTCTAACATCAAGCAGCACAGGTTAAAGATAATTGAGGCTTTCACATTGAAAATATAAAACTAGATACAACATATCTTTTTCATTTCTGTAGAATGAACTAATTAGATTCTAGAATGTCTGCCAGTTTTTTATCATGCTATCATGGTATTTTGGCCATGTTGTCATTCCAAGATGCTAGCATCTACAGTGCATTAGTTTCTTGAGTGTACTTGAGGTTATGCCATTTCCAGTCCAACATTTTTAGGATGGTTGTTAGGGTAGGGTTTTGAGCTAATGAGTCTATTACAGTGGTAATGAAAAGCAAACTTTTAGTGTGTAAACCCATGAAAAGTTATTTGCTCTTTCTTTTCCAATGTTCTTTCTTATTTATACATGTGCATGACTCTTAAATATTTAGTAATTTAAGTAGTTATAAAAAAATCACTTATTTTGTATCTATTATGTGATACATAGTTTATTAAATAATTTACATATGTTTGCTCATGTCATTTGATATTATCTCTAAATCAGAATTTTTACTATTCAGAGTAATTCTTGAAGATTTCACAAAATGAACCTCAATATTTGCTCAGAGGAAAATAAAAATACAGTTGACTTATTATCTCCCCTGTGGACATTAATTTTGAACTTTTACAAAGGAACAAAGGCATCTCTCAGTTATAAGAGTAAATACACCTCTACCCTTGCAGTTATCATTCCTACTGTTAAAATGAATGAATGATTTTGCTTCAAACAAAATTAACAGTAATTAAGTAAATATGTGTGAATATTCACCTTCCTCTTTCAGTTGAGTTTTTCCTTTGTTGTTGTTCAGCCGCCCAGTCATGTATGACTCTTTTTGACCCAATGGACTGCAGCACACCAAGCCTGTCTGTCCCTCACTGTCTCCTGGAGTTTGCCCAAGTTCATGTTCATTGACTTTTCCCTAAAATAGCTCAAATATTGACTTGTAAATAGGTTTCATTGTATTAATTCTGGGCATTTATACATATAAGTGTAAACAATCCATTGATTCCTGATTATATCATGTTTTAAAGTGCTTGACTCATGTAATTTTAGAAATTCATTTTTACTTTCATGGTTCTTGTACATTTTTAAAGGCCTTTCATCCCAGCTCCGTATGCAATACAGTTTCTGCACTGTGACCCAAGTTTCTCCATCAGTGCTATCAATAACTCAGTCCATTCTTTTGATACTCTTACTTTCTCTAAGATAAACAAATAGAAACTATTTTTAATCCAAATCTTTCTACTTTTCTTTGCCTTGCTGGCATTTTTTTTTTTTTTTTTTCTGCGTGAAGGTCTCAGTTGAAATGTTTGCTATATTAAGGGTATAATTTATAGTCAGTATAAAAATTACTTTTTGTTTTGCACTCTTCCAGCCTCTGCTCTCAAAATCCAACCTATTTTAAATTTCAATACTTTGGTACATCTTTTGCTACACAATGGTAAGGAAGAAGCATTCATGCTTCATATTTTCTTTTTCTTCATAGTTTTACTCATAATTTTACTGAAAAGATCAAGTTAAAATTTGAGGAAAAAATGCCCCTCAAGGATTGAAAGAAAATCACCCTGTCATTTTATTAAATATATAATGATATTCTGATCCTTGGAGATTGTAAAATATGTGCAATTTTAGTGGGAAGTTTGCCAATACTTCTATATAATTAATTGATAAGAAAACCCAATGCCAAGACCTGTAACAGTGAATACCTCATGCAGAGACTCATACACATTCCAAAAAAAAAAAAAAACCACATGAAAAGGGGAAGTTGCAGGCCATTGTAAAGAATGTAATACAATATTGGGTAAATAAATACCTACATATATATTTGTATAAATATAGCATGTATTTGGAAAGATAAATTCTGAATCCTTTTGAATAAACTTGGGCTAAAAAATAGAAATCAATCATATTTACCTTACCATAGGCCTACCAGTGTTGTTTAAATCTATTGTCATAAACATGTTTCTTCCGAAATTTAAGAAAAATGAAGATATACTGTAAATCAACAAAAGTGAAAGTGAAGTGAAAGTCACTTAGTCGTGTTTTACTGTTTGCAACACCATGGAATTCTCCAGCCCAGAATACTGTAGTGGGTAGCTGTTTCCTTCTCCAGGGGATCTTCCCAACCCAGGTCTCCCACATTGCAGGCAGCTTCTTTACCAGCTGAACCACTGATGCCAAAAAAAGTTCAGTTTAAAAACTAGAAAGAACTTTTCATGACTATTTATGCATTTCACATTAATTGTATTAGTCTTTATGCTCTGGATATTCTGTAGAAACAAAATGTCCTAAAATCTCAGTGGCCTTCAAATCCAAAAGTATGTCATTTTCCCTTGCCATTTGTCTGCAGCACATCATCCAGGATGATAGAACAGCACAGAGTTGGAGAATACACAGTTTTCTAAGCCAAGAGAAGGTGATTAATAGCAAGTTACATTTTGGTTCTTAACACTTCAGACAAGGAGTAACATATTACTTCTGTTCATATTTCATTAGTTAAAGCATGTTATTTTTCCCACAGATGAGTTAAACAAAGTAGGGATGAATAATCATCCTCTGGAGAGTTGGGACTTCAAGTGTAGATTTTGAAATAGCCCTTTTCATTCTATATTGTATCTTTATTCTCTCAAATTAAATGGCTGCTCTTTAAAAACAGTGGGCATAGAGTATACATTTAGCCTCAAACAGTCTAACTGTTGTTGTTGAGTCCCTCAAGTTGTGTCTGACTCTTTTCTGATCTCATGGACTGTAGCCCACCAGGATCCTCTGCCCATCAGATTTCCCAGGCAAGAATACTGGTGTGGGTTGCCGTTTTCATATCCAAGGGATCTTTCCAAACCAGGGATCGAACCCGTGGTTATGTATGAAGCCATAAATAGTCATCTATATGAAGAATATTTAACTATTTAATTTTAAATTGTTGTACATGAAACCAAACATAGCAAGGTAGTGTGTAGACCACATGTTTTAATGAGTTATATAATTTTATAATAAATGATACACATCAAACCTACTGAAAGATATTTTAGGGAAAATTAGTATAATTAATATATTCAGTTGGCAACAGAGCTAAGATAAAGCTTCCATGACCTATTATATTTAGATATCTCTTCTAATTGTACATTGTAAAGCATACTTTAGCTACATTAATCATTTATTAAATTGTAAAGAGCATTAGTATTGCCAGAGAATAAAAGATGTTTACATGGGAAAGAACTGGGATATGGAAAAGAGAAATAATAAACACAGTTATATCTTTGAAATATTTTTTATCATCATCAGTCAGTTCAGTCACTCAGTCATGTTCAACTCTTTGTGACTCCATGGACTGCAGCATGCCAGGCTTCCCTGTCCATCACCAACTCTCGAAGCTGGTTCAGCTCATGTCCATTGAGTCAGTGATGCCATCAAACCGTCTCATCCTCTGTCATCCCCTTCTCCTCCTGCCTTCAATCTTTCCCAGCATCAGGGTCTTTTCAAATGAGTCAGTTCTTTGCAGCAGGTGGACAAAGTATTGGAGTTTCAGCTTCAGCATCAGTCCTTCCAATGAATATTCAGGAATCACAGACACTAAATAATGTATCTTCAACCAATCATTCACTTTTTTCAAGCTTGCATCTTTCAGACATTCATTGAGCATTTTTTGTGTATTTTTTCAGGATGCTTTTCCTCACCAATCCCTCACTGCCTTTCTTACTAAATATCTTATTTATCTGCTACTTAGCCTTATCACTTTGATTTTCCTATTTTCATTAATAGAAATACAATCAACAGTCAAAAAGAGCTACCTATTAACCACTTTTTTATGTTTCAGAAATTTAATTAGCTATTAATATGCATTATTTTATTGAAAACTCACAGCAGTTTGAGAGTTTATTTTCTCATTAACCCATTTTAAAGTGAAAAAAATGAGTAAAACAACAAGTCCAATGTCACACTGTAAATGAACTTCATATATTATTCACATCCTATATGACTTCAAAGGCAGATGCTCTTATGCCTCTGCAGCAATGGAGGTGTGGTATCTTAAAAGAGAATTTTAAAAGTAAGAAAAATAAGTTTTACATCATTAGGCCAATAACTTCTACAGACACTCACATGCATACACACACACAGACACAGACACAGACACACAACCCATTTTTCACTTCTGTCATCCAGTTAAAAGACACTTGCTCTTTGGAAGGAAAGCTATGACAAATCTAGACTGCATGTTAAAAAGCAGAGACATCATTTTGCCAACATTTTTTCTTGCCTACAATAATAGATAAAATGATCATCTGAATTAAATTCTCTCATTCTTGTCCATTTTGGTTCACTGATTCCTAGAATGTAGTTCACTCTTGCCATCTCCTGTTTAACCATGTCCAATTTACCCTGATTCAAAGACCTAACATTCCAGGTTATGCAATATTGTTCTTTATAGCATCACACTTTACTTTCACCAGCAGACACAATCATAACTGAGGGTTGTTTCCACTTTGGCCCAGCCTCTTCATTCTTTCTGGAACTATTTCTCCACTCTTCCCCAGTGGTATATTGGACACCTAGGGACCTGGGGTACTCAACTTCTGGTGTCATATCTTTCTGCCTTTTCATACTATTCATGGGGTTCTCAAGGAAAGAATCATTTGCCATACTGTAATCATTTGCCATTCCCTTCTCTAGTGTACCAAGTTTTGTCAGAACTCTCCACCAGGACCCATTGGTCTTGGGTGGCCCTGCATAGCATGGCTCATAGCTTCACTGAGTTACACAAGGCTGTGATCCATGTGATCATTTTGGTTAGCTATCTGGGATTGTGGTTTTCATTCTGGAGGCTGTGGGATTATAGTTCTTGCTTCTGCCTGCCTTAAATTCACATTGCACATCTTTGAGCTGTGAAATAAGTACACTGGACATTAATTGCAACAGTATAGTTCATTGTGGGTGTTCTTGGTTGGTTCTCCAGTTACATGGATTACTATTTTCTTTAACATTTGAAAAATTACCAGAAGTAATTTAATTCAGTTTTAACAAGAAATCCACATATTTTGATCTACATTGTAAGAAATAATTGAATCCAATGTCAAAGGCAAAATGTTACTCACCATTCTTGCCACTGTCATTGGTTGAGGTAGTTCTGCTGATATCTTATGGACACATCTTTACCAGGTCCTTATTCTGTTCTCTAACTATCCTAGGTCATGGTATGTTTGTAGAATAAATTCATAATCTTTACAATAATATAATGCTTGAACAAAATAAAATTTTAAATCATAAGGTCAGTGGTATTAAAGTAAAAATTAAAATAGTAACAGAAATAAACAAGCCTTATTTATGGTTTTAACAACCCATAAATTCACAATTCATGGCAACCCACTCCAGTATTCTTGTCTGGAAAATCTCATGGACAGAGGAGACTGGCAGGCTATAATCCACAGGGTCACAAAGACTCTTCAGCTAAATGTAACTTTAAGAGGCTGTCTTCATTTTCTGTATTCGTACTACTAGAGCATTATTGTGTACTGATCACTTTCTCTCTTTCACCCTCGCTTCACCAAATACCAGCTAGTTCTTTTGACTAATTCTCTAGAATCTCTCCTAACCTATCTTCTTCCCACTACAATTACATTCCAACTTGACATGCAGACTAACATTTGAAAAATAAGAATTTATACAATCAAGTTTTCCTTGTTTTCTCTTCTGATTGTTATTGAAGTATTTGTTGGTTTTTTTCAGTTTTTCAGTAGTGTCCGACTCATTGCAACCCCAAGGACCACAGCATACCAGGCTTCCCATATAGCCGAGGTATAATATTAAGTATACAATAGAAGCGGCTTCTCCATGGCTCAGTGGTAAAAAATCCATTTGTAATGCAGGAGACCTGGGTTCGAGTCCTGGCTTGGGAAGATACCCTGAGAAGGGAATTGCTTCCCACTCCAGTATTCTTGCCTAGAGAATTCCATGGACAGAGGAGTCTGGTGGGCTACAGTCCATGTGGTTGCAAAGCATCAGATGTGACTGAGCAACTAACACTATAAAAGAATGAGTCACAGCCTAAGGATATAGTCCATTTCAAGCATGCCAAGTCACTTCAGTCATGTCCCACATGGATGGACTCGGAGGGCATATGCTGAGTAGCAGATACACACACACACTCTACATCTTTTTTACCCATCCATCTGTTGATGGACATGTATGTTGCTTCCATATCTTGGCAATTGTAAATAATGCTGCTATGAGCATTGGGATGCATTACATTTTTGAACTGGTGTTGTTCTTTTATTCAAATACATACCCAGGGTTTGAATTGCTGGGTCATATGGTAGTTCTAAGAAGAGAATCTAAAGGCAAAGGAGAAAAGGAAAGATATACCCATCTGAATGCAGAGTTCCAAAGAATAGCAAGGAGAGATAGGAAAGTCTTCCTCAGTGGTCAGTGCTAAGAGGTGGAGGAAAATAATAATAGGGGAAAGACTAGAAATCTCTTCAAGAAAATTAGAGATACAAGGGAACATTTCATGCAAAGATGGGCACAATAAAGGACAGAAACAATATGGACCTAACAGAAGTATGAGATATTAAGAAGAGGTGGCAAGAATACACAGAAGAACTATACAAAAAAAGATGTTAACGACCCAGATAACTATGATGGTGTGATCACTCACCTGGAGCCAGAGATCCTGAAAACTGAAGTCAAGTAGGCCTTAGGAAGCATCACGACTAACAAAGCTGGTGGAGGTAATGGAATTCCAGTTGAGCTATTTCAAATCCTAAAAGTTGATACTGTGGAAGTGCTGCAATCAATATGCCAGCAAATTAGGAAAACTCAGCAATGGCCACAGGACTGGAAAAGGTCAGTTTCATTCCAATCCTAAAGAAAGGCGATGCAAAAGAATGCACAAACTACCACACAGTTGCACTCATCTCACATGCTAGCAAAGTAATGCTAAAAATTCTCCAAACTAGGCTTTAGCAGTACATGAAACAAGAATTTTCTGATGTTCAAGCTGGATATATAAAAGGCAGAGGACAAGAGATCAAATTGACAACATCCATTGGATCATCGAAAAAGTGAGAGAATTCCAGGTAAACATCTACTTCTACTTATTGACTACTTCAAAGCCTTGGACTGTGTGGATCACAACAAACTGTGGAAAATTCTCAAAGACATGGGAATACCAGACCACCTTACCTGCCTCCTCAAAAACTTGTATGCAGGTGAAGAGCAACAGAACTGGACATGGGACAATGGACTGGTTCCAAATTGGGAAAGGAGTAAGTCAAGGCTGTGTATTGTCACCCTGCTTATTTAACTTACATGCAGAGTACTCATCATGTGGAATGCTGGGCTGCATGAAGCACAAGATGGAATCAAGATTGCCTGGAGAAATATCAGTAACATCAGAAATGCAGATGACACCATCATTATGGCAGAAAGAGAAGAGGAACTAAAGAGCCTCTTGATGAAAGGGAAATAGGGGAGTGAAAAAGGTGGCTTAAAACTCAATGTTCAAAAACTAAGATCATGGCATCTGGTCCCATCACTTCATGGCAAATAGATGGGGAAACAGTGGAAACACTGAAAGATTTTATTTTGGGGGGCTCCAAAATCACTGCAGATGGTGATTGCAGCCATGAAATTAAAAGACACTTGCTCCTTGGAAGAAAAGTTATGACCAACCTAGACAGCATTTTAAAAGCCAGAGACATTACTTTGCCAACAAAGGTCCATCTAGTCAAAGCTATGGTTTTTCCAATAGTCATGAATGGATGTGAGAGTTGGGCCATAAAGAAATCTGAGCACTGAAGAATTGATGCTTTTGAACTGTGGTGTTGGAGAAGACTCTTGAGAGTCCCTTGGACTGCAAGGAAATCCAATAAGTCCATCCTAAAGGAAATCAGTCCTGAATATTCATTGGAAGGACTGATCCTGAAGCTGAAACTCCAATGCTTTGGCCACCTGACATGAAGAACTGACTCTTTGAAAAGGCCCTGATGCTGGGAAAGATTGAAGGCAGGAGGAGAAGGGGACAACAGAGAATGAGACTGTTGGATGGCATCACCGACTCAATGGACATGAGTTTGAGCAAGCTCCAGGAGTTAGTGATGGACAGGGAAGCCTGGCATGCTGCAGTCCTTAGAGTCATAAAGAGTTGTACAAGACTGAGTGATTGAACTGAACTTAACTGAACTGATGGTAGTTCCATTTTTAGTTTTTTGAGAAACCCCTGTCTGATTTTCATAGTGGCTGCAAGAATCACTGACTTTAGACTACAACAAAAGCTACAATAATCAAACTAACATGGTGATGTCACAAAACAGACATATAGATCAATGAAACAAGGTAGAGAGCCCAGAATTAAACCCACGCACTTAAGAGTCAATTAATCTAAAACAAAGCAGGTAAGAATATACAATGGAGAAAAGGCAGTCTCTTCCATAAGTGGTTCTGGAAAAGCTGGACAACTCCATGTAAAAGAATTAAATTAAAACATTCTTAATACTATATATAAAAGTAAGCTCAAATGAATTAAAGATTTAAATTTAAGAACAGATACCACAAAATATTAGAGGAAAGCACTCTTTGACATTAATCAATGTAATATTTTTGGATCTATCTCCCAAATGAAGAAAATAAAAGCAAAAACAAATCAATTTAAGTTCAAAAGTTTATTGAGCTCTAATTAAACTTGAAAGCTTTTGCACAGCAAAAAAAAAAAATCCATAAACAAAATGAAAAGACAACCTACAAAATGAGAGAAAATATTTGCAAGTGACGTGACTAATAAAGCATTAATAAATATCCCACATGTGTAAATAGCTCATACAACTCAGTTACCCCTTTTTATAACTTCCTGATGTTGATCCAATCTATGACAAAGAAGTATAGGCAATTCAGTGGAAAAGGATAATCTTTTCAACAATTGATGTTAAAACATCCACATGCAAAAATAATATTGGTACAGAACTTACACTTTCTAGAAAAATTGACTCAAAATGGCTCATAGGCCTAAATGTAAAATGCTAAATGCCAAAATTCCTAGAAGAGAATATAGGAGAACATCTAAATGGCTTTGGGTTTGGTGATGAACCTTTAGATATAATTCCAAAAGCATGATTCATGAAAGAACAAGTTAATATGTTAGACCCCATTAAAATTAAAAACTTCTAAAAAATGACAAAGAAGTGAGGAATTGAAAAGCAAACCAGTGTCTGAGATAAAATTTTTTCAAGGTGTATATCTGATAAAAGACTAGTTTACCAAATATGGAAATAATTCTTAGAGCTGAACAATAAGAAATCAAACAACCCAGTTAAAAGAAGACACCATACCTGAACAGAAAATTCACCAAAAAGGAAACACATAGGCATTAAAGCATCTGAAAAGATGCTCAAAATCATATGTCATAAAAATTACAAATTAAAATGAAAATGAGATACCATTACACATCGATGAGAATGGCTAAAATCCAAAACACTGACCAAAACAAATGCTAGCAAGGATGTGGACCAACAGGAATTATCTTGTTGTTGTTAAGAATGCAAAATGAAACAGTCACTTTGAAACGCAGTTTGACAGATTCTTAAGAAACTGAATACACTCTTAGCATGCAATTTAGTAATTGTGTGCCTTGCTATTAGTTGTTCAGTTGCCAAGTCATGTCCGACTCTTTGTGACCCATGGACTGCAACATACCGGGACTCTCTGTCCCTCACCATTTCCCTAAATTTTCTCAATTTTATGTCCATTGAATTGGTGATGCCATCCAGCCATCTCATCCTCTGTCACCCTCTTGTCATTCTGCCTTGCTATTTAGCTAAATGAATTGAAAGTTTATGTTCACAGATAAATCTGCACATTTATAACAGCTTTATTTATAATTGCCAAAACTTGGGAGATAACCAAGATGGTCTTCCATAAAGAAATGGATTAGAAAGTATAGTACATCCATACAATAAAATATTATTTAGTGATAAAAGAAATAAATTATCATGCCAAGAAAAGACATGGAGGGACCTTAAATGCATACTGCTAAGTGAAAGAAGTCAACCTAAAAAGACTACATAATGTATGAGCCTAACTATATTCTGGAAAAGACAAAACTATGGAGACAGTAAAATGATTGGTGATTACAGGAATCTCAGAGGGAGGAAATGAGAAAAGATGGGGAGCATGGATGTTTCGACAAGTGAAACTAACCTATGAGATATTGTAATTGTGGATACATATTATGTATTTATCGAAACTCATAGAATGTACAACACAAAGTGTGAAACAATGTAAATACTGTATATACTGTAAGTAATAAAGAAATAATTTTGGTTCCTTAAGAGTAACAAATATACCACACTAATACCACATGTTAATAATAGGGAAAACTATGTGAGTGACTAGGGAGTTGATGGAATATCTGGGAACTCTGTCCTTTCCACTAAATTTTTCTATACACTTAAAACGTACCTAAAAATATATTATTATTTTTTAAGAGTTACTGATGGCTTTTAACCACTTTAGAATAATCCAAACTCTTCCCTTTTTTTCAAGTTCCTACACTCTCTGCTTCCTACCTCCCTTTCTTCATCTTCTACCACCTTTCACTTATGCCAAACATTCCTCTTTTTAAAATTGCTATCCCTTTGAGTAATATTTTTTATCATAAATCTTCATGCCTTTTCTTCATTCATATGCCTTTAAATGAACCATTAATCACCACTGCATCTAAAGTTGTTTTTCCCTTAGGAGTTCTTAATAGGTGATATTTTCTTATGTATGTTTATTGTATCTCACCTACGATAAGAATGAGATTTTAGGAGATCAGAAACTTTATCTGCCCTGGTTACAATTGTCACTTTACAACTCTTTAACAGTCTGAATAATAAATGTCATGTAATAGGACCCAAAATAATATTTTTTGCATAAATTAATAGCTAGCATTTTATAGATGAGAAAAATAAAAACTTGAAAGTTCAGTGACTGAATGACTGTTCACATCTACCCAATTGTAATGTTATAGGAAGGGAATTTTATTTCCTGCTGTCTCTGTGAACAGTGAACACTCCTCTTTGAAGTATGAAATAGTCCAACACAGAATATTCATAACCTCATTGGTATGACTTTTGGGAAATGTAGTGATTTTTATGAAGAGCACCATGAAGTTTCTGTCAGTTACTAGGTAGTAAGAACCAATATGGGAAATAGATGGGTAAACAGTGGAAACAGTGGCAGACTTTATTTTTGGGGGGCTCCAAAATCACTGCAGATGGTGACTGCAGCCATGAAATTAAAAGACACTTACTCCTTGGAAGGAAAGTTATGACCAACCTGGATTGCATATTTAAAAGCAGAGACATTACTTTGCCAACAAGGTCCGTCTTGTCAAGGCTATGGTTTTTCCAGTGGTCATGTATGGATGTGAGAGTTGGATGGTGAAGAAAGCTGAGCACTGAAGAATTGATGCTTTTGAACTGTGGTGTTGGAGAAGACTCTTGAGAGTCCCTTGGTCTGCAAGGAGATCCAACCAGTCCATCCTAAAGGAGATCAGTCCTGGGTGTTCATTGGAAGGACTGATGCTGAAGCTGAAACTCCAACACTTTGGCCACCTCATGCGAAGAGTTGACTAATTGGAAAAGACCCTGATGCTGGGAGGGATTGGGGGCAGGAGGAAAAGGGGACGACAGAGGATGAGATGGCTGGATGGCATCACTGACTCGATGGACATGGGTTTGGGTGGACTCTGGGATTTGGTGATGGACAGGGAGGCCTGGCGTGCTGCGATTCATGGGATTGCAAAGAGTTGGACATGACTGAGTGACTGAAGTGAAGAACCAATAAGTTCAGCTAAGATGATATCCAATTATGTATGTTAGGTTAAAATATACGTCTTTTTCCTAAAAATTAGCTTTAAAGAATACATTATAGTCTATATTTATTTATATTCTTTATAAATCAAAATGGATGTCCATCTTTATGGTCTGCAAGTACTATATCATCACATGTATTGCTCTGTGAAATGACAGGATTTTCCCTATATTCTCCCATTTCACTTCTAGTCTGTGATTTCATCAATAAAATGTGTATTAAATTAATGAAAGAAATTATTTTTAATTTAATTAATAAATTAAATGCCCATAGTTTTTTGGCCTGAGAATCGAACGCTATAGTTTTATATATGAATTAACAGATATTCGAGACCTCTTGTGGACTAAGGTAGGCTTCCTGGGTGTTCAGTTCAGTTACTCAGTCATGTCTGACTCTTTGCAACGCCATGGACTGCAAAACACCATACTTCCCTGTCCATCACCAACTCCCGGAGCTAGTTCAAATTCATGTCCACTGAGTTGGTGATGCAGTCTAACCATCTCATCCTCTATTTTCCTTTTGTCCTCTGCCTTCAATCTTTCCCAGCATCAGGGTCTTTCCCAATGAGTCAGTTCTTCATATCAGGTGGCCCAAATATTGGAAGTTAAGCTTCAGCATTAGCATTCCCAGGTGGCTCAGTGGTAAAATTTGCAGGACATACAGGAGACTTGGGTTAGATCCCTAAGAAAAGGAGATGGCAACCCACTCTGGTTTTCTTGCCAGGAAAACCCCTCTGTGGACAGAGGCCCCTGGTGGACTGCAGTCGATAGGGTCACAAAGAATTAGGGGCAACAGAGCAGGCACATGGACAAGGGAATTACACTATGGGCTATACAACTGAATAAGCAGTTCATTTCTTTTTCAGATTACTGCACTTTTAGGGCCCATTTACTTAGTACTAGAGTAGAATTCATGTATTGTTGAAGCCTGGCTTGGAGAATTTTGAGCATTACTTTACTAGCATGTGAGATGAGTGCAATTGTGTGGTAGTTTGAGCATTATTTAGCATTGCCTTTCTTTGGGATTGGAATAAAAACTGACCTTTTCTAATCCTGTGCCCACTGCTGAGTTTTGCAAATTTGCTGGGATGCTGAGAGCAGCACTTTCACAGCATCATCTTTTAGGATTTGAAATAGCTCAACTGTAATTCCATCACCTCCTCTAGCTTTGTTCATAGTGATGCTTCCTAAGGACTGCTTGACTTCACATTCCAGGATGTCTGGCTCTAGGTGAGTGACCACACCATCATGGTTATCTGGGTCATGAATATCTTTTTTGTAGAGTTCTTCTGTGTATTCTTGCCACCTCTCCTTAATATCTTCTGCTTCTGTTATGTCCATACCATTTCTGTCCTTTACTGTGCCCATCTTTGCATGAAATATTCCCTTGGTATCTCTAATTTTCTTGAAGGGATCTCTAGTCTTTCCCATTCTATCGTTTTCTCTATTTCTTTGCATTCATCATGGAACAAGGCTTTCTAATCTCTCCTCGCTATTCTTCGGAACTCTGCATTCAAATGGATATATCTTTCCTTTTCTCCTTTGTTTTTTTCTTCTCTTCTCTTTACAGCTATTTGTAGGGCCTACTTAGACAAACTTTTTGCCTTTTTGCACTTCTTTTTCTTGGGGATGGTCTTGATCCCTGTCTCCATACAATGGCACAAATCTCTGTCCATTGCTTATTGGGCAGTCTGTCTGTCAGATCTAGTCCCTTAAATCTATTTGTCACTTGCACTATATAATCTTAAGGGATATGACTTAGGTCATACCTGAATGGTCTAGTGGTTTTCCCTACTTTCTTCAATTTAAGTATGAATTTTGCAATAAGGAGTTCATGATTTGAGCCACAGTCATCTCCTGGTGTTGTTTTTGCTGACTGTATAGAGCTTCTCCACCTTTGGCTGCAAAGAATATAATCAATCTGATTTCAGTGTTGACCATCTGGTGATGTCCATGTGTGAGTCTTCTCTTGTGTTGTTGGAAGAGGGTGTTTGCTATGACCAGTGCGTTCTCTTGGCAAAACTCTATTGGCCTTTGCCCTGCTTCATTCTATACTCCCAGGCAAAATTTGCCTATTACTTCAGGTGTTTCTTGACTTCCTACTTTTTCGTTCCAGTTCCCTATAATGAAAAGGACATCTCTTTTGATGTTAGTTCTAGAAGATCTTGTAGGTCTTCATAGAACTGTTCAACCCCAGCTTCTTCAGCATTAGTGGTCGGGCCATAGACTTGGATTACCGTGATATTGAATGGTTTGCCTTGGAAATGAACAGAGATCATTCTGTCATTTTTGAGATTGCATCCAAGTACTGCATTTCAGACTCTTTTGTTGACTATGATGGCTGCTCCATTTCTTCTAAGGGATTCTTGTCCAAAGTAGTAGATATAATGGTCATCTGTATTAAATTCACCCATTCCAGTTCATTTTAATTTGCTGATTCCTAATATGTCAATATTTACTCTTGCCATCTCCTGTTGACCACTTCCAATTTGCCTTGATTCATGGACCTAACATTCCAGGCTCCTATGCAATATTGTTCTTTACAGCATTGGAACTTGCTTCCATCAGCAGTCACATCCACAACTGGGTGTTATTTTTGCTTTGGCTTCATTTCTTCATTCACTCTGGAGTTATATCTCCACTCATCTCCAGTAGCATATTGGGTACCTACCGACCTGGGGAGTTCATCTTTCAGCGACCTATCTTTTTGCCTTTTCATACTGTTCATTGGGTTCTCAAGGCAAGATTACTGAAGTGATTTGCCATTCCCTACCCCAGTGGACCATATTTTGTCAGGTCTCTCCATCAGAGATGGGAATGCCAGGCCACCTGACCTGCTTCTTGAGAAATCTGTATGCAGGTCAGGAAGCAACAGTTAGAACTGGACATGGAACAACAGACTGGTTCCAAATAAGAAAAGGAGTATGTCAAGGTTGCATATTGTCAACCTGCTTTTTTAACTTACATGCAGAGTACATCATGAGAAACACTGGGCTGGATGAAGCACAAGCTGGAATCAAGATTGCCTGGAGAAATATCAAGATTGCCTGAGAATTACCTCAGATATGCAGATGACACCACCCTTATGGTAGAAAGTGAAGAAGAACTAAAGAGCCTATTGATAAAAGTGAAAGAGGAGAGTGAAAAAGTTGGCTTAAAACTCAAATTCAGAAAACTAAGATCATGGCATCTGGTCCCATCACTTCATGGCAAATAGATGGGGAAACAGTGGAAACACTGAAAGATTTTATTTTGGGGGGCTCCAAAATCACTGCAGATGGTGATTGCAGCCGTGAAATTAAAAGACACTTGCTCCTTGGAAGAAAAGTTATGACCAACCTAGACAGCATTTTAAAAGCCAGAGACATTACTTTGCCAACAAAGGTCCATCTAGTCAAAGCTATGGTTTTTCCAGTAGTCATGCATGGATGTGAGAGTTGGGCCATAAAGAAATCTGAGCACTAAAGAATTGATGCTTTTGAACTGTGGTGTTGGAGAAGACTCTTGAGAGTCCCTTGGACTGCAAGGAGACCCAATGAGTCCATCCTAAAGGAAATCAGTCCTGAATATTCATTGGAAGGACTGATCCTGAAGCTGAAACTCCAAGACTTTGGCTATATGACACGAAGAACCGACTCATTTCAAAAGATCCTGATGCTGGGAAATATTGAAGGCAGGGGTCTAAGGGGATGACAGAGGATGAGATGATTGAATGGCATCACTGACGGGATGGACATGAGTTTGAGTAAACTCCGGGAGTTGGTGATGGACAGGAAGGCCTGGCATGCTCCAGTCCATGGGGTTGCAAAGAGTCAGACAGGACTGAGCTACTGAACTGAACTGAACTGAGAGTAGCATTACAGAAGTCACCAGAAAGTATAAAATTTTGGGTTGGTCACATAGTTCCTTCAGGTTTTTCTTCAAGACAGTAATTGAAAAACTCAAGTGAATATTTTGGCCAACAGTGAATATTATTAGAATAATTCTTAAGTTGATGGGTTTTCACCTCCTTTATAAAGATTAAATTCCTGGAAATACTTCTTTCAGTGTGTCTATGATTACTGAAAATTTTAAGCATATTTAAATAATTTACATCAATATTTTAAACAAATTATAAAATTAAAATATTAATTTAATTGATAGCCATTTATATCAAGATAATACATGAAAGTAAACTATCATCTGTTACCTATAATACCTTTCTATCTCTCAAAACAATTTAAGTTGACTTTATTGAGATAATAAATGTTTATTGATCAAATGATCAAATGATCAAATCCACATAGTGGATGAAATTTTAGACTCTTTGAAACTTGTTATTGCTCTAAATCTTCACAATGACATTTGAATGTCATTGTCATTTCATTAACATTGCACATTATTCTACACTTCAATTAGGAAACTGCAGATCTTAATGAGATTTTAGTAGTGACAATATGCACTATCATAAAATTTGTGAGCTCTCATAGTGAAATTAAGCTCTGGTGTTTACACTGAGTTGTAAATTTCTCGAGACAGTTGAAGTAAATGGGGACTGGTGCCCATGGCTAACTAAAGGCAAAATTTATCTCATGCAACTTTATGTGCTGTCTGGATTCTTGGCTCCTTTCTGCACAATCCATTCTTACATCAATACTTGAGCCACAGGACACTTGATGTCCAGGGATTTCCTTTCAGGCTTAGAAGGAATGGTAATTTCTAAATATTTAATCTAGTCCCTTTATTTTGTGTAAAAAGACACTGAAGCCCAGAGAAGCTCTGGTTAATGACACACAAATGTGTCATTAATCAGGTGTATATCTGGATGAATAATATTTGCACTCTACTGATTGCAGAATAGGCAGGGAAATGGGCCTGCATTTCACATTGCCTGTGTAATTTTGTTGTTTCGAATCAGATATCCGTAACTTGCAGCCATGTTCTGAAAATTCATTGGCCAGAGCTCAAATGAATGATAGCTTAAGACGATCAATCCAATGCCATTTTATAAGGGAGGGAAAGAAGTACATATGAACCATACCAGCAGTAACTGTAGTTATGCAAGGAGAGAAAGTGAATGATGCATGTGGAAGAGACGTGTGCGTTTGTGTCTATGTGTTGGGGGAAGGGTGACGGGGGTCTGTGTCACATGCTTTGTCAAATTTACCAATGCCTCCGTAACACTTTGTTAATATTATATATTCATTAAATATCTCATATTATCAATACTTGACCCATTAGTAACAACAAAATTGATCTTTCCAACCATTAATTTCCAGGACATTATTAATTTTTCTTTTATCTGAATAGTTATTTCTACTTAGTCTCCATTATGCCCAGCTCCCAGTATCTAACTGGCAGCCCCATGGACAGCACATTGACCAGGAAAGAGTATTAGCAGCAAAGGCACCCACTCTGGAAACTCTGCCCTGTGCCCTGAAGGTTATGCCCCACCAACAATATTGCAGCTCTGTCCCATCTACTGAGGGCAAGCCACGTTCTTCCCATTTCATACCCATGCTCTGTCACCCCAGGGCAAAAGCAGAGGCAGACAGGTTGAACGTGACCAAGAGCGTCTGCTCTAAACCAGGCTGACTGCAGGCTGGACATGAACACAGGAGGTGGTGGCGGAGTGCTGTCCAGATCTCCTCCATCCAGCTAGCTTCCTGACCCAGTCTTTGCCTTCTGATAGTCAACGAATGGGCTTCCCAGGCAGTGCTAGTGGTAAAGAACCTGCCTGCCAATGCAGGAGACACAAGATATGGGTTCGATCCCTGTGTTGGGAAGATCCCCTGAAGAAGGGCATGGCAACCCACTCCAATATTCTTGCCTGGAGAATCCCATGGACAGTGGAGCCTGGTGGGCTGAAGTCCATGGATTCGCAAAGAGTCGGACACAATTGAACTGACTTAATACACACACACACATGCACACACACACACACACACACAGAGTCTCCATCAGTCCCTCCTCTCTTTTTAGTGTCTGGATGTTGGTGTACCCAG
The DNA here is from genome assembly GCF_033118175.1 of Dama dama. Lineage (NCBI taxonomy): Eukaryota > Metazoa > Chordata > Mammalia > Artiodactyla > Cervidae > Dama > Dama dama. Next base: position 60,936,924 of record NC_083692.1, on the reverse strand, counting down.
GGCTCCATTTTGGGGCTTCTTGTCTCTGTCTACACATTCTCTTGGAGATCATATATGGTATGAGACTCCTGATTTCTCTTGCTACTTCAAATCTCTTCCGCCCATTTCACTCAGTTAAGTGAAATACTGGCCTTCTAGCTGCTTCAGTCAAAATCCTTAGCTACTCAACTTTTTATCTTGTAAGTTACATCCAAATTTTTGGCAAAATAATATCCAGATGCTGAGCTCCACATTACTATTTCCACCGCTCATATCTTGGTCAAGGCCAATGATATGTCATCCCAACATTCATAGCTTGTTTCCCTGCTTCCACAGTTAACTCTTTGCAACTCTTCTAAAAATATAAATTTATTTTAAAAATAGAAAGTAAAAATAGAACCAGCTTTGCTTTGGCCCTGCTTCTCAAAGTGGATTTAATCTCAATTGTATAATTTCTTCTAATTTATAAGCAGAATAAATATATCTAACCATTGTTGACTTAGTTCATTTTACTTAAATGAATTGAAAGATAAATCATGATCCTTATATCCTGAGACCTATGGAGACCAGGAAGCCCTCTTCTGCAAGATCCAAGCCAGTCCTTGAGGGAGACCAGGCCCTGTACTGCTTGTAGAGAAAGTTCATTTCAGAGACCATAATGGCAAGAACAGAGACATTGAATGTTGACAGATTCACTGAGATAGTTGGGTGAAGTGAGGATGTAAAATTGAGATTCTGTGGAGAGGAGGGAGAACTGAATAATTCCAGAGTGAACAATGTCACAGTTAATAACAGTGATTATTGACCTAAAAATATATACATGTGGTGATGATTTAGTAGAAGATAAAATAAAGTATTTCAATATATATATAGTATAGGAGGACTTTTAGTTCAACAGAAGCTATAATACATTTCTTAAATTCTATCTGTACTCTGAATGACTTTATTAGTTCTTTACTAGAACATCAGGCATGTAGTGAAATATAATCCTATACTTTATTCATTAGTCTTTAAACTTTTATAGAAGAAAATTATTTTCAAAAATTTATTATTGAGAAAACATACTTAAATTACACAAAATAGATTGAGTTGACAAGTAACTAAAACTCATATATATGCATATATATATATATATATATATATATATATAAATATCCTGTTAACAGTATTATCTATAAGTGAGAGGAAATTGATAGATTACTTTTAAATGATAAAAATGTTAGTGTAATAAAGCCATTATTTCAATGTATCGAAAAAAATTCACATATAATTTTGGTAGTAAAAATAAATTTTGAAAAATTCATTATAATACAGTGTGATAAATTTATCAAATGGGTAAACATACAAAGTATTATGGAAAAGCAAAAGCAAGAGCATGCACTCCAGTCTTGAAGGTATTCCAGAAGTGATATATATGTTGTGGCCTGAGGAGTAAGAAATAGTATTACAGGTATATTTCTTGTGGAGGGAAGAGCTATGTTTTCTCTCAGTGGTCAATGATCATTTCTGCAGATGCAGCCTCATATTACTTCTCTGGGAAACTATTGCCTATTTCTTCCAAGGTATTGGAATTGGTGTTGGCTGCCAAATTGAGGAGGTATAAGTGGCAACAGACTCCTTAATCTTCCAGAGCCACATTTATTTCAGTTCCAATCCCTCTTCCTTCACTCTACTCAGTAAAGTTCTGGACTTCTTCTGGAGATAACCTAACCTAGTCAGGAAATTAACTCTAGAGCAGAGTTGTTTATCTCTAGAACAGAGAGAATGAAGAGCCAGTTATCATTATATACGACCTGGAGGCTAGGAGGGGTGAGCAGAAAAGGGTCTATGATTCATATTGAGGTTTTGAACATTTCTTGAAATGGAAGGGTAAGATTTTGAATAGTTCAAGTAGGGAAATGGCATGATCATATTTGTGCCCTACAAATATACTCTGAACGTAGTAAAGCCCTTTAAGAGATTGTGGTAATGAGTGATACAATTTGCTGTGGGAGAGCAAAGGGTCATTTCAAGAACTGTGAATCAGGGGAAGGTATAGATACGAATAAAAGGAGTAAAAAGGGCCAGCAAGTTCCCTATAGAACCCAAGAGTAAGGTAATTTAGCCTCTAGGAATATAGTCTGGTCTGAGTGATTATAAATATTAGTTGTCTGGAATCACATAAAACATCAATAATAATTAAGTGAATATAATTATCCCCTTTAAGAGCTTTTAAATTATTCTGTATTTTTATTACAGATTTGATATCAACTTCCATACTTTAAATAGTTCTAAGCCTATTAGAGGTTTTAGAGATTTGTGATTTTTACTCAAAGTAATTATTGCTTTAGTCAATGAACTATCGTTTCTCTAGGACTATATTAAATTCCAATCAAAAGTCCTGGGGAATAGACTTAACTACCAATATAATGTTTTAAATTATAGCCATAGATATTCGCTTCATAAGCAGTGAATATAGTTCAGGATTCTGTAATTTAAAAAATATGAAGATAATGACAAATTTAAAGTTTGTCATGATTTCCAAGAAAGAAGCATGAATATTGAAATATTGCTTTTACCGATAATTTCGCTTCTTTCTTTAGTTATAAATAAATCAAAAGGATATAAAATAAAGTTAATGCTTTATTTTTAATTTAACACTCTAGATATTGTTTAAAATGTATCTTTAAACACTTCTTTTCATGCCACCGATAACTCTATGTTATTGTGAGCTATAACAGTTTGCCAAGATATTTTAGAAAAATCTTTAGTCATACATGAAGTCAATACTTTGGTTTCATGGAAATCATTATTCAAAGGTAATTCTAGAATTCATTTTTATGTTACTGAATAACTTTTCATCAACAGATGACTATGAATAGATACAATTATGGATAGACATAAAGAGATATAGTTAATGATGTGAACATAAATTGTTATTGATCATGGTTTAGTCATATTCAAAGTATTAGAGAAAACAATTCCATTTCAAAATATGCTAAGTATAACCGAAAAGGATTATAGCACAGAGAATTAGGTGTGCTTAGAAAACTCTTAGAAGGGCTTGGAGAGCAAGAGTCAGAGAAAAATGTCATTGCAGAGATTAGAAGTTTACAGAAATCACACAAGACTGGTTCTAATGAGCTCTCCTTTCTGCGACAAGGCCAGTAAGTCACTTCCAATGTGCTTGAGAGTTTATATTAATCTTTTGTATCTGCCTGCCACTGCCAGGGGAGGTCTTTAGACTTCCAAATCTTATGTGAAAGCTTTTAACTGACTCTAACCCAGAATCCTGCTGACAAGATATTCTGGCAAGTGTATTTTCAAGATTTTTCCCATGCAGTGTAGTAGAGAAAGATACTGATCCTGAATTGATAAGTCCCCAAATGACACAAAGATACAGAAAGATACAGTATGGCTATAGATACAGACATAGAAAAAGTTAAATTACAACAGTTTATGTATTTGTACTTGAGAGATACTATAGCCAAAAATGGAATTTATTTATTCCAACAAGCCACAAGGAATCTCTCAATCTACAAATATTTATTTTAAAAATGTTTTTCATTAATCTTAGGAAGCCTACTGAAAGAATAGGCAATCAAGAAATGTAAAATCATGAGAAAAAATAAGGCTGGGAAGGAACCAAAAAAATTTTTTTTTCCTGTTCACTACTGACAACAAAAATTAATCAATAGTCAATATAAGAAGGAAATTTTTATTCAAGCCACCCTGACGATTATAACCCAGAAGACAGTCTTCTCAGAGAGCTCTGAAAGCTGTTCTGAAACGATAAGGGGAAATATTCTAGTTTCATTATTTTGCATGTAGCTGTCCAGCACCACTTATTGAAGAGGTTATCTTTTCTCTATTGTATATCCTTGCCTCCTTTGTTAAAGATAAGGTGCCCATAAGTGCATGGTTTGTCTCTGGGCTTTCTATCTTGTTCCATTGGTTTATATTTCTGTCTTTATGCCAGTGCCATACTGTCTTGATGGGATGGGGTGGGAGGTGGGAGGTGGGAGGGAGAAGGCATGTTCAAGAGGAAAGGGACTTGTGTATACCTATAGCTGATTCATGTTGATCTATGGCAGAAATCAACAACCAAAAAAGATAATGTGATATACATATACATATATGGTATTTTATATATGTGATTACATACATGCAAAGGAATATCATGCAGCTATAAATAGGATGGAAATTCTGAGGAAAAAAAAAAGAAAAAGATAAGGGGAAAGGCCCATACACATGTGATTTTGGAGAATGGGTGTGTGCAATTAAAGGCCTATCTTGGTAGGAGGCCACTGCTATTCTCAAAGAAGAGATATCTTAGTTAATGGTGTTAGTGCTTTTCTAAGTATGGGAAGATGCAAGAAACTGAGTTCAAAAATTTTTCTAATAAAAATATTTAGCTATCTGAGGGATAGTTCTGCCAGTTTTCCCATAGTATAGAGTTATCTTATCTTGATCTTTGTGCTAATATTCTTTTATTTAATTTTATTTATTTATTCTGGGCTGCACTGGGTCTTTGCTTTGCATGGGCTTTCTCTAGTTGCAGTGAGCGGAGGCTACTCTTCATTGTGTTGTGCAGGCTTCTCATTGTGGTAGCTTCCCTTGCTGTGGAACACAGACTCTAGGCACATGGGCTCAGTACTTGGGCTCACAGGCCCTAGAGCCAGGCTCAGTAGTTGTGGCCCACAGACTTAGTTGCTCAGCAGCATGTGGAATCTTCTTGGTCCAGGGATCAAACCCATGTCCCCTGCATTGGTAGGCAGATTCTTATCCACTTCACCATCAGGAAAGTACCGCCCCAATATAGTTTCAGGGTGTATTGTAGGTCAACAACTGCAGTGGCTATATACCTGATTTCTATACAACTAAATGGTAGGCAGCATTCTTGACTTTACAATGCTCTCCCTTTCGGTCTTATCTTCAACCAAGGTTTGGGAGGCATGTTATGAACAATTTGCCTGGAGGTTCTAGGAATGTTCATTCCCAGGTCAGGCAAGGATTTTTTTGATAGGCTATTTAATGTGCTATTGCCGGATTAGGCCCTGTTAACAGTACCCAAAACCTCTGGACCCCTGTTTTGCTAATCTGTTACAGTCTAGGAAATGCTTCTGTCTTATTGCTTCTTCCCATATCTGGAGTTACACTGTTACAGTCATTCATCTTATAGAATTATATATTTGGTCAACTGTTTTAAGTTGCCTAGTAATCATTATTTTTATTGGAGGCTCAGTCACATGTTTAATAGTGCAAAAAAAAAAAATCTTGTAAAATAGGCAGGAAATAAGTATAAGCTATATAACAACAAGGTCATAGATAAATATTTAAGCTAAGAACTGCCATTAGGTGTAGTTCAGTATTGCCTCAGGTCATCTGGACCCAGGCTATTCTGCATCAATCACTCTTTAAGGGAAATGATATATTGGCATTGTTAGTAAAGTTCTCCAAAGATGTCCTCACAAACAGGTCAGTGGTGGGTCATCATGACCCCTTATAGAACTGAGAAAGGAACGTTATTTTCTAAGAAGTTACATAGCTGGTACCAGAAGAAGAAAAATTGAATTTTATACTTAGATAAGTATTTTTGTTATTGTGGAAGTCTAATATGCAGTTGCACAATGAATATTAGAGCAGGGGGAGGTGGCCTCAACAGACAGAAAAATTTTATGTTTAAATTTTTCTTGTCTTTCTTTAAGATACAAATGTTATCTCATCATATAAAGGGGAATAATAAAATAACATAATCAAATAATAATGTACAGAATTATATCATGTTGTATATTTTAAACTGATAATGGTGTTTAGTGTTTTTCATTATTTGCTTGCTATAATAATCTTTTGGAGATCATTTTTCTTTGCTGCTAATTTTAAAATAATTTTTTCATGATTTATTAAAATCAAAGTCATAGTTACTTAACACATTCTCTATTATGGCATTTAGAAAAAATTAACTGTACTGGGTCTTGGTTGCTGCGTGGGGCTTTCTCAAGTTGTGTCAAGTGCAGGCAACAGTCTAGTCGTGGTGCACAGATTTCTCACTGTGGGTGGGCTTCTCTTGTTGCAGAGCATGAGCTCTAGGGGTGCGGGCTTCAATAACTGTGGCTTGTGAGCTCAGGAATTGCAGCTCCCAGGCTCTAGACCGCAGGCTCAATAGTTGTGGCGTATGGGCAAGTGGGATCTTCCCAGACCAAAGATCAAACCTGTGTCCCCTTCATTGGCAGGCAGAGTCTTCACCACAAGGAAATCCCTGTTACAACAGTTTTGATAACTATCATTTTAAGGCACATTATATCTCATTGCGTTGAACAATAAACATCAATTTCTGTTATTGTTCAACTTTTAAGTTCTCTTGACATTCTTAGATATGTAACTGTTTTTATTGCTTGGATTGTTGTGTTAGGAGAAGTTCCTAGGAATGGAGAACAAAAATATTTTAATTGTTCAAATTACATTCTCTTAATTTATATTCTCTCTAGTATTATAATGTGTTATTTGACTCATTTACATTATTTAATCTTTATCTTGTAACATACCAGATTTGTTATATATTGATATCATATATATGATAAATATATCATATTTTCTCTCCATGTATGTGTGTATTATTTGCTCAGTCATGTCCGACTCTTTGCAACGCCATGGACTATCCTGCCAGGATCCCCTGTCCATGGAATTCTCCAGGCAAGAATACTGGAGTGGGTTGCCATTCCCTTCTCCAGGGGATCTTCCCAACCCAAGGATCAAACCCAGGTCTCCTGCATTGCAGGCAGATTCTTTACTATCTGAGCTACCCAGGAAAATATTTTATTTGCTTATACTGAATCTCAAGGTTCTTGTGGTTAGAATCTCTGTCTTGTTCATTTTTCTTCACACCCAGTGACTAAACTATCTATGGTCAATAAATATATATTAAATGCATTTAAATGGTATGATCATAATATACAGAAAGCTAAAGAAAACTCAGACTATTGTGATGGAAAAATATGTAAAGGAAATGTTTTCTGTTCATTATATATTTTTACATTATTCTTCTTACCTATTCTTCTATGTTCTGAATGGTTTATTTTCTAACATATTTATTTCCATTCTGTTGTTTTAAAACCCAGGAAAAGAACTATAAACCTCACCTTGAGATACTCAAATATAGGAAAATGAATAAGCAACTTGAAAAGTTAAAAATGAATATTGTAATATTGTTTTAGGTAGATTGGATTTGAATGCAATAAATTAAAGTACAGAAACCTTATATGAAGCTCTCCCACCATCAGATTCAAGTGCTTCAAGGAAAACTAATATGTTGTGCTCCTTACCTTTAACAGACTTGTTCAGGGTTAATATAAAAATAAATAAAAATAATTTGCATTGATATCTATGAGTATTAATGGCTCTGCCATTCAAATATGAAGGCTAAGATACCAAATATGACTACTTTAACCTTGAAAGTTAATCTATATGCCTTTGCTCTCTTCTGCTACCAGAATGTACTACATTTCAAACCTGTTTCTCTGATAGCCTTATAAACATTAAACAAAACAAAGAGACTTTCTTTTAATTATAAAAACTGCAGTCTTTTGCCTCCTGGGTTATGATCTATAACTTTTCTCTGTTTCAGAGATAATGTAAAATTTGCACACTCATTGCTTTAAAAGCCTGATAGTACTAACACATCTATTTTAATAGTAAACCATCCTCTCTTACAAAACCTGTATTCAACTTATTCCATTTCATTTCTTCTTACAGATAAGGAACAGATTAAACTTCAAGGTTATCACATTTTGTGGCTACGTGGTCTTGAAATGGTATCAATATCTCTCAGTCACATAGCAGACCTTGGAAGTTCTTTTGTTTCTTTTAAGGAAATCTCAAGGATTTGGACATTCCTGAGGTAATTACTAAAATTCAAGCAAGTTGTTAAGACATTTTTAAATGTTTAAACGCATGTGTGTGTGCCTGCTAAGCCACTTCAGTCGTGTCCAACTGTTTGTGGTCCTATGGACTGTAACAGGCCATGCTTCTCTGTCCATGGGATTTTCCAGGCAGGAATACTGGAATACAGGAATCCATGCCCTCCTGCAGCAGATTCTCCCAACCCAGGAATCAAATCTGCGTCTCTTGAGGTTCCTGCATTTCAGACAGATTCTTTACCGCTGAGCCACCGGGAAGTCCAGAAATTATAGCAGGTATAAATGAAAACCCAGAGAGACCAACAGCTAATTTCCAGGACTAAAGAATACAGGAGGAAAGGACTTGAATTGTGTTAAAAAGTTAGACACAAGAAGGTCACAGCAAAAGTGAAGTACGTGTGGATGACAGGTTATTTCAGGAAAAGTCGATGACTACACTCAGTTTACTATAGCCTCATTCCTTTGCATAGTGTGATTGCCATCACTAATCTGCATAATACTCAGAAAGGGACAAAGCATGCTTTTCTAACTATATAGAAAGGAAAACAGTATTTTAAATATTGTCCTTATGTAACTTTTTAAAGTAAAGCAGATAGTTGTTAATTAATCTAAATTCAACCAAAAGATACTCACTGATAGAGTAGCCTATATCTCTCCTTGCTTATTCTCTGGACTATGCCTTTGGAATTTAATTTATTGACCACCAGGCCACATATGATTACTTTTATTCAAAAGCAATTATTTAATATTCAAACTTAGCTTGCTGCTGCAAACTTCCTACTAAAGTGATAGTGCTATATTCTATCAATTTTCCTAGGGAAGTATGACGTTTAATCAGGTATAAAAAGAATATTCTGACAACAAATTTGTGTAAATCTGAACAATTATCATGAGATGATGAGGAATGGAAAAAAGGGGCAAGGATATAAGACCTATAAAGAGCCAAATACTTGCTATTAATTTCCATAGGTTATCATATTGATTTCCTGAGAGAAATTCAACAAGGTTTCAAAGAGAAAATAAGAAATATCAAACTCTTTCTAACCCTTTTAAATCTAGTATTTATTAGATGATTTCCCTCTTTTGTAGAAATATTGTAAAACCTTATAACATCACATTTATAACATGAAAAAAATTATATTTAAAACTAGATATTTTATATTTGAAGGTAGATACTTCATAGTCTTGGTATTAAATATACTTAAATATACTACTACATAGGGAGTGGCAGAGATAAAAGAGAGAAAATTTTAAAAATATTTTTATATATTTAGAATATATTTCTACTTTCTAATGTTCTCTTTGACAGAATAAATATTGGATTGCTTTCAATAACAATCTAATTTCAGATTATTACTTATGGTAATTCCATACAATAAATGGCAACCCACTATAGTATTCTTGCCTGAAAAAATCCCATGGACAGAGGAGCCTGGTGAGCTATAGTTCAGAGGGTTTGAAAGAGCCTGACATGGCTGAGCACTACAACTGTGACTGAAGCAAAAAGCAAAATGCTTGTATAGGTTATATATGTCTTTACAAAAAAAAAAATCCAGTTTCTAAATAAACATATTACAGTCAATTTGACAATTGGATCTTTATTGGGTGGAGGCTGATTCTGTTCTGTGTAGTCGATCATAAATACAGTCAATTCTTGAGAAATTTCATTTACTGAAGTTTTAAAAGCAAATCAAACCAAGTCCTTTGTGTATAGATAATTAGAATCACCAAGTCATTAAATATTAGACAAATCTAATACTGAGAAACTTTAGGATGGATCATTATAATTATGAAATAATTTAAAACTTCTATCAAAAATTAGTATTCCTATTATGGTCAGATTATCCAGGAACTACATGTTGGGAGGTAGTTCTCCAAGAATCCCTCACACTTCTGCATGTTTTTCAAATAGAGGCATTAAGACTGCTTGCCCTGGACCATCTTTTCATAGATGTTTGTATACCACACAGCATTGGAAGATAGAGATAGTACCTCTTCTGGGGCAAAGTTCAAGATTTTTTGTTGCTCAAGATAATAAAGATAATATCTTCCTCTGAGGCAAAGGTTGAGCAGATTTGCTAGCAGCTCTCTTTAAAATAGTGGCACTTCCTAAGCTTGAGGTTCCTCAGCTCTAGTGCAAACCCACTGTATGTGCAGCAATCTACCTCTGTGTCACCTTCGTGAGACTTAGGGGCAAGGAGAACCAACACACACATGATGCTCAAATCACATGCTATGCCATGAGTGATAAAGTCCTTTATTTCTGACCCAGGAATCTTATGACACTTGCCAACATCGGGGCAAAATCCAGCTCTGTGAGTGTGGAGATGGACTTCTCACTTTGCTCCGCAATATTTATTTACACATTTCCTATTATACACCCATTAGTTTTTAAGTTTAATATGATAGTAAACTATCTTCTCAGTCAGTTGGCAATGGCTTCCAGTTGACCTGCCTTTACACAGCACCTACCCAATGCCCACAGCTTCACCTGGTGGCCTGTATACAACGTGTGCTCAAAGGGTGAATATGTAAACTCACCTAATGAGTCTCCTCACTTTAAGTTCTCATGATGTTTTTGTAAACATGCATGTGTTTCTATAACATGCATGTTTCTGTAAACATGCATCTATATGCATTTCAATGAATTCCTAGGAGTCATGTAAACATATATTAAATTTCTGTTTAATATTATAAAAAATTACTGATCAGCACAATTAATTCCATATTTAAAGTAATATGAGTTTAGTCCTAAACAATATATATGTGTATTTTCAACAATTTTTTGCTCTTTTCAGTAGGAATGAAAACCACTTTCAAAAAATCTCACCAAAGGCTGATGTGAATCTATTAGTTGGGCTTTATGACATCAAAGCAAGTCAACATGAGACTGATTTTCACAGCAGCAGGTTAGAGATGAGTACTTTTGCATTCGTATATTTTCACATTTATTTGAGAATTATTTTAATCCTAGAGAGTAGTTTGGAATCGTATCAGAATATGATCACGGAGTCTTTAAATCTAGTTATGGATGCTTTCTGCGATAGAGATAATTCTATATTAGGCTTTAGTGTCTTTTATAAAAAATTTTACCTGTTGATTTACAGAACTACATGTTTTCATCATATTCCTCTTCTTTATGATAAAACAATGGTAATACCACAAATTAATTTATGTTTATATAACAAAATGTAATTCAGAAAAAGTATAGCAATTATTTCCTTAAATTATTTTTGAGATATAATTGACATATAAAAAATCAGTTGCAGATGTACAACATAATTTCAATATATGTATACACATTAATAATGTACAAAATGGTGATTATAGTCAATAGGACTATATTGTGTATTTGAAAACTGATGGGAGGAAAACATTTCGTTATTGATATTAGCCTTTTTTTAAAAAAAAGGGGGATACATTCAAATTTGTATTTAAAAATCTGTTTAGGAATGACTAAAACATGCAACTTAAATAAAATAAATAGTTTGTATAAAAACTTTAATTTTAAAAACCAAACTGCCTATTGATAGTTTGACATATTTTAAAAATTCACGTATTATTAACAATAAACATTGCAATCATACTTCCAACTTACCACTATTAATACTTTCTTATTCTTATCCTATATTCCTAAAATAAGCCAACTATTTCTATATGCCTTTACTGTAATAATTGCTGCAGTCTGGAACAAAAACCCTTATTCTTGCAGAGAATGTGCCTGCCTAGCTTACCAAGTGACCCTCAAAACTGTTTACTCAGATTCTAAAATTTTATGTGGCTATTTCAAATAGCAATATATAATACAAACTATTCTACATCTTGTTTCCCCCCTTCTTAAATAATATAGCTAGGATCTGTTTATTGACTCTATGATAATTTTTCTATAAATATATTGTGACTTATTTAACCAGTTGTTTATGTTGCCAATTTCAGTTGTTTCCTCTCCATTGCTTTAAAAATTAATGTGATGATTTCTCTACTATGCTATAAATATTATGAATGTATATTTACATATGCATCCTTTTATCTTTCTTCATGTGCATACACACATGCAAACATACAATTACATTTCTATAAGTTTTTTTAAAAGCATATAATCTCTAATTGTGAGACATGGGACTTTAGAATATGGAACAAAAGCAAAGCTTTATGGTACATATCTATGTAAAAATATTTGGCAACCGTGAAATAATCGATTAATGTGCATATAGTTTTTGTTTTGTGTACTCTGCATTAAAGTTCACATTATTCTAAGTTTACTTTCCTAAATCACTATGTGTTCTTAATAGTATCATTCACATTACTAATGAAACTGCTTACTATGCTTTTTCTTTTAATTAGAAAAGCAGAACTTTGGCCTTGTGGTTTTCTGGAAATGTTCTTAATTAAAGTGCAATATGGTGCCAAAAGTAAACAAAATTAGCTGTATTAGGTGGTACAGCAAGTAACTGGAGAAGGAAATAACAACCCATTCCAGTATTCTTGCCTGGAAAATCCCATGGACCGAGGCGCCTCATGGGCTACAGTCCATGGAGTTGCAAAGAGTCAGACACGATTTAGTGATTAAAAACAACAGCAAGTAACAAAGTACATTTTATAGTAGAAGGGTAAACTGCAGATACTTTAAAAACAAAAGGTAAAAGGTTTAAAGAAGATGCCTTGCAGTTAAATGCTCATATCTTTTTGTAAACATGACAACCATCATTTCTCATTTATTTCTTTAAAAAAGATATATGCCATGAGATATTTAACTACATAAATGATTATATCTAATTTATTGAGTTAGTGTGAATAGAATGAAAATAAATTTATTTTAAAATGCATCATATACAAACATTATTGAGAATTGAAATATGTTTCAATTTCACCAGAGGAACTATTTCAAGAAATCTAGTCTTGTTTTTTTTTTGTGAAAGCAAATATACTTTTATGCATAATATACAATCATTAAGCATTTACTATATGCAAGGCAATCTACATTATTTCACTTAATAGGACCATTATCATTAAAATTATGTCATCACCTATCTTCTTATAGGTGAGGAAAAATGGCAAATTGTTCAGTGTCACACAGCTAAAAGTGTCAGAGCTGATATGTTAATATGTGTTTTTAATTAGAAAGTTAAATTTCTAATTTAGAGTATTTAAATTACATACTCTGAACAAGATATATTAATGAAATAAGCTTCATATTTTGTCTTTTTTGATGCCATTAATCTTATGTTTCATTTTTTGGTCTTTACTCAACAAGGTGCTTTATAAACCAAATATATTATTAATGCATTGTAATCTTTTGTGAGTCAATAATAGTGTGTGGATCACATTAAACTGTGGAAGATTCTTAAAGAAATGGGAATATCAGACCACCTTACCTGCCTCCTGAGAAACCTATATGCAGGTCAAGAAGCAAGAATTAGAACTCAATATGGAGCAACAGGCTCATTCAAAATTGGGAAAGGAGTATGTCAAGGCTGTATATTGCCATTCTGCTTATGTAACTTATATGAGAGTACATCATGCAAAATGCTGGGCTGAATAAATCACAAGCTGGAATGAAGATTGTGGTGAGAAATATCAACAATCTCAGATATGGAGATGATACCACCCTAGTGGCAGAAAGCGAAGAGGAACTAAAGAGCCTCTTGATGAGGGTGAAACAGGGGAGCAAAAAAGCTGGCTTAAAACTCAACATTAAAAAACTAAGATCAGGCATCTGGTCCCATCACTTCATGGCAAATAAAAGGGGAAAACATAGAAACAGTAGCAGATTTTATTTTCATGGGCTCCAAAATCACTGCTGACAGTGACTGTAGCCATGAAATTAAAAGACTTGCTCCTTGGAAGAAAAGCTATGATCACATATTAAAGATATGTGATTTAGAAGAAAACCTAGATCATTATGGAAGAAAACCTAGATCATAAATTGAAATGCAGAGAAGCGATATCCTTTTGCTGACAAAGATCCATATTGTCGAAGCTATAGTTTTTCCAGTAGTTGTGTATGGATGTGAGAGTTAAAGAAGGGTGAGCACTGAAGAACTGATGCTCTCGCACTATGGTGCTGGAAAAAAGACTCTTGAGAGTCCCTTGGACAGCACAGAGATCAAACCAATCAGTCCTAAAGGAAATGAACCCTGAATATTCATTGGAAGAACTGATGCTGACGCTGAAGCTCCAATACTTTGGCCACCTGATGTGAAGAGCCAACTGGTTGGAAGAGACCCTGATGCTGTGAAAGATTGAAGGCAGAAGAAGACAGGGATGACAGAGGATGAGGTGGTTGGATGGTATCACCTACTCAGTGAACATGAACTGAGCAAGTTCGAGGAGACAGTGAAGGACAGGGAAGCCTGACGTGCCGCAATTAATGAGGTCGCAAGGAATCGGACACAACTTAGCAACTGAACATCAACAGTCCTTGTTACAGTTTTCTAGCCTTAGTTTAAATGTTAGTTTCTTCAACTATACAATTTTTCAGGTAGTGTTAGGACTTGATATACTTTTTTCTAGTGAGAAAATATTCACTCTTTTCTGTATTTTTGAAGTCAAAACAAACTTAAGCCTGATTGGTTAGCACACTGGATTTCAGAAAGCATGACTACAGTTTTCAGATGAGCAGAGGTAAAAATAGAGAACAAAATGTATTAAATCTCTCACTCTTCTTACTGAAGTCTAGAGGATCTACTGATTGATACTTAGAAGAATTTTCTGAATATATTTCCAAATACATAGATATAGCACTAATAAGTCAAGAAAATAGCTGTTCTGAATAAAGTCAATTGCACAGCTTTTCCTTTATATGGAGGGTTTCAAGCACATACCTTTACAGAGCAAACGAGAAAGTAAGGAACATACTAGAGAAGTGAGCATGTAATGGGGCTTCCTTAGTAGCTCAGCTGGTAGAGAGTCCACTTGCAATGCAGGAGACCAGGATTTGATCCCTGGCTTGGGAAGATCCCTTGGAGAAGGAAACAGTTTTCCACTCCAGTTCTGGCCTGGAGAATTCAATGGACTGGATAGTCCATGAGGTTGCAGAGTAGGACACGACTGAGTGACTTTCACTTTCACTCTCAATGGTTATCAATTCCTAATTTCACCCTGTAACTAGTTACAGGTTTTTCCTGAATACCCTCTGCTTTTTCAATAATGGAAACATCTTCTGCCAGCATTCCAGATTCTCCAAACAAGTTTACTTTGAAAGCAATGTACTCTTACTGACTTGAGAAGAGATACATATCACTATTATCTGTGAGTAGTTATGGTGGTTTGGAAAGTGGTAAGATATAGATGTACAGTTTTTGAGATAGTTTGAATCCTAGAAATAAGCCACAGACCTTCCTTAGTACTATTTGTCCCCACTCTAGGTGACATGGCTGGGTTTAATCATATATAGAGAGAGCACAAATCAGAATGGAGATCTTCAGAGCTGGCTATTCACACACTTGGAAATTACACATATTTAGTGAGGCAGTTGTAAAAGATTTCCTTTTTTCTCTTACTTTTATTTAGAACAAAAATTGTTTCTGAACACAGTAAGTAACAATGTGTGTGTGTGCATGAATTTGACACTCTTCTTTTCCCTGTTGATTGCATTTTTCTTCTGTTTGAAATAAAGTTTATTTGAATTTATAACTAAAAAATGGTAGACTGAGCCTAAGCTTTTAATATTCCTTTCCTCCCCCAAAATAATATCTTTTGACTAGATAATATAAAAATAAGATAAATATAGTGCCATTTTTATGAAAAAGAAACAACTATATTACCTCCATATCAAAGCCTCAGCAAAATCTTCAAGTTGCAGGACACATTAAACCTATTGGGGAAAAGATTCCCCTATCTGAATTACATGTGACAAAAATACAAAGGTAAAAAAATAATTAGAAGATATGAGAGCAGAAGACTATGGAAATTTCTGAACTCAGAACAGCAAATGATGGAAAAGTGGCATGATTATGTATCAGAATTTCCCTAATTCAATCTAAATTCTCTTGATGATGCTGTTATTATTATTATTTTAATATTAGCAAAAATAGTAGTAATATTCATTGTGTAATATTATGATTAAGTTCCAGATATTTTTCTAAATATTTACATGCAATGTGTCATTTGATACATAGAGAAATCCAAAGACACATGTAATGCATTTAGTATCTTTTGGAGATAAGAAAATTGGGATCTAGAAAATATTGCTAATGTGCTAGTAATGTCTTGGAGCAGATAGAGAAGACACTAAGAAAATAGAGAACAAAAGGTAGTAGCAGAGAAATACAAAAGGAGAAGCAGACAAAGAAAGAGGAGGAGGAGGAAGAGAAGACTATGGGAGAAGTAAAAAAGAGAGAAATGAAACTACAGGAGAAAATGATAATGAAAGAAGCAGCAACTTACAATAGACTATCAGCAAAAAAGAGAGAAATGAAAAGAAAAGAGAAAGTGATGAAGAAAGAAGCAGCAACTTAATGAGAAAGAAAAATGAGAGTGTCAGTCACTCAGTTGTATCTGGGTCTCTGCTGACTGTATGGACTGCAGCCCAGCAGGCTTCTCTGTCCATGGGATTCTCCAGGCAAGAATACTGGAGTGGGTTGCATTCCCTTCTCCAGGGGATCTTCCTGACCCATGGATTGAACCTGGGTCTCCTGCCTTGCAGGCAGAATCTTTACTGTCTGAGTCATAGGGAAGCCAACCATATATCAAGTAGATTCATTAATGTAATAAAAATGGGCTGAATTATTTAAAAGATACTCATTAAATGAAATAAAGGACTAGCAATAAAGAAGGATGAAATATATACAATGGCAAAAACAAAATGAAAGCTCTGATGATTATATTGTTATATAAAAAGAACTGAGAGTCAAAAGCATGGGAAAACAAGTTATTTTATGTAAGGATAAATCCACAAAGAGAACATTCATGAACTTTTATGTATCAAATAATAGGGTTTGAAATACATTAAAAATATCTAGGGACAATATGTGAATAAACTGATAACAATATAAATCATAGCGTGAGACTTTAATATTACATCTCTCCTTCAGTTTTAAAGATATAATTGACATATAGCACTGTATAAGTTTAAGGTATATGGCACAATGATTTGACTTACATACACCATGAAATTATTTCCACAGAAAGCTTAGTGAACATCCATCATCTCCTACATACTCGAAAAGAAAAAAATCTTTTTCCTTATGGTAAGAATTCTCAAGATTTATTCTCTTAACCACTTGCATATATAACATGCTGCTGCTGCTGCTAAGTCGCTTCAGTCATGTCCGACTCTGTGAGACCCCATAGACGGCAGCCCACCAGGCTCCTCAGTCCGTGGGATTTTCCAGGCAAGAGTACTGGAGTAGGGTGCCATTGCCTTCTCCACATATATAACATAGTGCTAATGACATTTATCATGTTTTCTGTTATATTCCTATTTACGTAGTTGGCTTCCCTGGTGGCTCAGTGGTAAAGAATCTGCCTGCTGCTGGGTTCAATCCCCGGGTTGGGAAGATTCCCCTGGAGAATGAAATGGTAACCCATTCCCAGCATCCTTGCCTAGAGAATTTCATGGACAGAGAAGCCTGGTAGACCCCAGTCCATGGGGTTGCAGAGTAGGACACGACTGAGCGACTAAAACACACTGTTTTTCTGGACATTTGTGGTTAACAGAGGCAGGGGGAACTATCTTCATCCGGTTACCCCCTGCCTCTGTTAACCTCAAATCTGACCTCTATATTGTGAGTTTGGTTTTGAAGTATAATTGACTTACAACACTATGTTAGTTCCTGGTATGTGTGTTAGTCATTCAGTCATGTCAGACTCTTTGTGACCCATTGACTGTAGCTCACCAGGCTTCTCTGTCCATGGGATTATCCAGGCAAGAATACTGGAGCAGGTTGCCATTCCTTTCTCCAGGGAGTTCTTGGTATACAACATATTAATTCAGTATTTCTATACATTACAAAATGATCACCAAGGTAAGTCTAGTTTCCTACCACCTGTCACCATACAAAAATATTATATTTTTATTGACTATATTCCCCACACTGTACATTTCCTCCCTGTGACTCATTTATTTTGTATCTGGAAGTTTGTACCTCTTAATCTCCCTCACCTATTTCTCTCACCCACCCATCCCAATCCTTACTGTCAACTACCTGTCTGTTCTCTATACCTCTTAAATATGACATTTTTATGTTGTTCATTTGTTTTGTGTTTTAGATTCCATATATAAGTAAAATCATATGGTATTGGTCTTTCTCTGTATCACTTATTTCACCATAATACCCTATAGATTGCAACTGGCAAGATTTCATTCTTTTCTATGGCTGAATAATATCCTGTTGCATGTGTATATACACATATATAAATAATATCTTTTTTGTCCATTCATGTATTGATGAGCCATTTACATTGCTTTCAAATCCTGGCTATCATAAATAATGCTATAATGAACATAGGAATGGATATGCTTTTTTAATTGGTATTTTCATTCTCTTCAGATAAATACCCAGGAGTGGATTTATTGGATCATATAGTTCTGTTTTTAATTATTTTGAGGAAACTCCATACATTTTCCGTAGTGCCACACCAGTTTATATTACCACCAATAGTGAATGAATGTTCCTTTTTTTCCACAATCTCCCCAACACTTGTTATTTGTTCTTTTTTGATAACAGCCACTCTGACAGGTGTGATATGACATCTCATTGTGGTTTTGACTTGCGTATCCCTGATGATTAGCAATGTTGAGCATCTTCTCATGTATCTGTACGTTTCTTTGGGAAAATATCTTTTTAAGTCCTCTGCCCATTTTTCTAATCAGGTTGTTTGTTTTTGTTTCTGTTTTATGTCTTGATGTAGAATTGTTTGATTTTTGGATATTTTGGATATTAACCCATTGTCAGATTTATCTTTTGCAACTATCTTCCATTCAGTAGGCAGCATTTTCCTTTTGTTAATAATATTCTTTTCTGTGCAAAAACTTTCTAGTCTGATGTAGTCCTATTTGTTTATTTTTTGCTTTTGTTTCTCTTACCTGAAGAGACAAGTTAAAAAAAAAAAAATTGCTAAGACCTGTGTCAAAGAGCATACTGTCTATGCTTACTTCTCAGAGTTTTATGGTTTTAGGTCTTACACTTAAGTCTTTAATTCATTTGAGTTAACTTCTGTGTATGGTATGATTAAGTAGTCCAGTTTGATTCCTTTGCATGTAGCTGCTTAGTTTTCCCAGCACCACTTACTGTAGAGATTGTCTTTTCCATCTTGCTTAGTCCTGCCTTCTTTGTCATAGATTAATTGGCCATTCAAGTGTGGATTTATTTCTGGACTCTCTATTCTATTCCATTGATCTGTGTGTATGTTAGAGAATTTAATATAACATTTTAAGCAATATAATGAAAAAAGTGAATTGAAGATTTAAACTATAGTATTGTTATTCATAGTTTAAAATATGTATAAGAAAATTTATCCTTAAAAATTGTTTTAATCATCCTTAGGAACATTGTTGATAATAGCATATATTAGGGGAAAAATTGAAGTTCAATAATAGAGGACAATTTATAGATATTACAGGGAAACATACTAGAATAATAGCTTCCTGGCAATCTAACAACATGGAAACAATTCTCATTTTATTTTAAGAAGAAATATCAGGTTACTGTTTGACATCCCATTCTTGGATCTTAATATTTTGTAAAATGATTGAATTACACAAGTAACTCTAGAATTATTTTTTCCTTTCTATTTCCTTATAGTTTCCAAATGACCTACAATACACTACTTTGGTAATCAGATAAAGGCCAAAAATGCAATTTTAGAAACCAACTTTATTTTTCTAATAAAATGTCAACTGCATATTTTGATGTATGATTTAGATAGTGTTTAGAGTTTTTTGTTGAAATTTTAGTTATGTAGGAATGAGACACAAAGAATTTAATGAAGTTGTGCTTTTTTCGTCTTGATCAATGGTTTCTATCAAATGAGAAAATTCATTCAAGTGAAATATCATCCCTCTCCCCCCACTACATATACACAAATGCACCACTGTGCATATCACGTTTGGGTCTGGTATTTTTGCTTTGAGATCCATATTAAAAATATTTTTTTTCCTTGTTGCATTGGTTGGTGTGAAAGAACCCTTAAAATGTATATTTCTAAACACTGTTTGGCTTCTTAAAGAACTACCTATTATTTTGAGAATGGGACTCCTGCTGCTGCCAGTTTGAGTCGCTATGAAGATCAAAGATGAGAAGTAAAATTACAGCTCTTAAATTTTTTTTTGAAAAGGAGATGTCAACTTTCTGACATTAGGCACTGCAATCAATTCTTATCATTCTTCCATTCTCAGGAATGAGTGGAGAAAAAGACCATTTCAAAACTAAATTATTGCCTCACTATCAGATAGTAGTTTAAAAGCTCTTTGTACATCAGATTTTTGTTTCTTTTCATATATCTTGGACATTGAAAGAGAGTTGATATAAAATTGCTTAATGTTTTCATAGATAGATTTAGTCTCTTCCCTTTTCTTTTAGAATGCCCTTATTAAAGATTCTTTAAAAAATTTTTTTTCTATTTTACTTTTATTTGGAGGATAATTACTCTACAATATTGTGATGGCGTCCAGCATACATCAACATGAACCAGCCATAGGTATACATAATTACCACCTGCTCCTAAACTGCTCTCCCATCACCCTCACTGTCTCACCCCTCTAGGTCATCACAGAGAGCCAGCTTTGGGTTACCTGCATCGTGACCTGAGAGAATAGTATTGAAACATATATATTGCCATATGTAAAGTAGATAGCCAGTGGGAATTTGCTGTATAAAGATTCTTGATTATCTCCTTTTATCATTTCAACATCCCCACAATGAGGTAACCATTTCTCTTGTATATGACCATATTAATAATTGGTCTCCCAGAGAATCATACATTAGTACCATAGAGATGTGGACTAAATATTCATAACAAAAATAGGACACTTTTTTTTTGCTATCATTAGAGATATTTTCCATATGAAGATAGTCATCACAATACATAAAATATTTTAAAAATAATACGTGTACACAATGTAGTGACTTTAAATATCACAAATTAAATCAGTGAAAACTTATGGTGCTAACCTAGATATATTTTTGACTGACTCAGTAAACAAGATGGCCAATGTGAAAATCAAATGGTAATTAACAGCAACAAAGATTTTAATATCATCAAAATACATTCTTACAACTGAGTTTCTAGAATGATTAAGCACTGTCATTACCAGATGGATGAAGTCAGTGGGGGGAGGCATTTTAATGAAATGGTTAATCTATGCTTGATGGTAAAATATGTAGTAAAGACCTTTTGAGAAATATATGTAGTTTCACAAATCACGCCATCTTCTGGAAAAAGTATACAAATGTAACAGAATCAAATTGGTAGCAGATGAAATTGAGTGAAATAGCAGTCTGTATCAAAGTAGTCACACACATTGAATCAGCTATGGAGTAGTCTTTTGAACCTTTATTTTATACACACACACACACACACACACACACACACACATATTCAGTGGGTGGTTAAAAAAATTGCATCAAAAAATGGGTTAACAGATATGAGTATTGCGACTCCTGCTTTCTTTTGGTTTCTGTTTGCATGAAATATTTTTTTCCAGCCCTTCACTTTTAGTCTGTATGTGTCTCTTGGAATATTACTCAGCCATTAAAAAGAATTCATTTGAACCAGTCCTAATGAGATGGATGAAGCTGGAGCCCCTTATACAGAGTGAAGTAAGCCAGAAAGATAAAGAACATTACAGCATACTAACACATATATATGGAATTTAGAAAGATGGTAACGATAACTCTATATGCAAAACAGAAAAAGAGACACAGAAATACAGAACAGACTTTTGAACTCTGTGGGAGAATGTGAGGGTAGGATATTTGAAAAGAACAGCGTGTATACTATCTATGGTGAAACAGATCACCAGCCCAGGTGGGATGCACGAGACAAGTGCTCGGGCCTGGTGCACTGGGAAGACCCAGAGGAATCGGGTGGAGAGGGAGGTGGGAGCGGGGATCGGGATGGGGAATACGTGTAAATCTATGGCTGATTCATATCAATGTATGACAAAACCCACTGAAATGTTGTGAAGTAATTAGCCTCCAACTAATAAAAAAAAAAAAAAAAAAAAGGGTTAACAGTACTTTGGATATTCTTTTTTTAAAGTAAGTTAATAATAAGAGTGGAAAGTGCTTTTAAAGATTGGCTTATGGTTTACCAGTACAGAATTTGTCAGAGAAATATTGGCAGAGTTTTATTTTTCTTCATGGAGAAAAAAATACATATAATACAAGGAGAAAACACTGGATAGAGTGAAATACTTTGTTTTTTAATGGTAGTTATAATTTGGGCATAATTAACAGACTTAAAACTACTTCTATTTACATTTCTGTGTAATGATTATTATCAAATTAATGGACACATTAAAAAATTATATCATTTTTCATCTATTGTAAATTATTTCTGTTTAGGACACTGATCAAGAGCTCCTACAACACAATAACAAATATTACAACAAATTGATAGGAAAAAAATAAGCACTGAAGTATATGCCTAGGCAATTCACAGAAAAAGAAATAAGAAATGTCAGTTAAGGGAAAATATTGTGACAGAAATGTATATTAGGACATAAAAGGACATCAATTTCAGTTAACTAAATGGGATTAAAAAAATTATTTAAAAAACCAAACATGTCCTCTGTAACTTTCCTTATCTAAAAAACTTTCTACTTTCCTTAAATAGTTTTCATATTAAACTGTTTACTTTTACCCTTATTATTTCTAAGTAGTTTCCATTGATTAGAATTAATTTTAACCCTTAAAATTCTTAATTACTAATGAAAACTAAAAAGTAAAGTTGTAGACTGTCTTTGACACTAATTCTCTGTGGATTCACAAATGTATAAATAACATTTTATAGTTTCTTGAAGTGTACGTCCTTCCTCACAGTAAAATTTTCAATGTGGCACATGATATATTTACTAATAAATCTACATATCTTTTATTCTTCTGTAAAATGAAGCCAAAAGTGGTTAAGTCATGGTCAGTAATGAATGAGGATTTTGTCTTATTTCATAATGATCTAGATAGTCAATGAATATCTACCATTTAACCTATCTCAATGTAACTGAAGCTGAGTTACTCTGGCAAGTTTATGATTAACCTCTTTATCCAAAATGTTACTGTATTCCTTTTCTTGTCTAACATTTGTTCCCTTAAAGATTGAGAAAAAGCAAAGAAAACGGGGAACTGAAACCAAGCTATGGTGCTGAACCCAACTGCAGCGCTGCGCCCACTAGCCCATGCGGTAAACAGTCTGCTAACACCAGGCTGTGGTGGGGGAAAGTACAGTGTTTATCGGACGGTGCCAGATACTGATTCCTGGTAGGCTAGGGCTCAAAAAGCCCCAAACTCCATGATGGGGTTTAGCAAACCACGTTTAAAGGCCAGGTGAGGGAGGGGAAGGTCGCAGGGTATGTGATGAGCTTGTCACAATGCTCTGATTGGTTGAGGTTGAGGTAAGAGGATGGTTAACATCATCAGTCCTTAGGCACCAGTAGGTCTGGGGGCTATCCGGTCAAGATCATCAAGTAGTTAATTCTTCCATTTGGTGGTGGTTTTAGCATCTGAAAAACTCAGGAAATGTGCCCAAGAGACTATTATTATCTAGGTACTTCAGAGAGGAACTGCAGCAGAGAATATGGGGGAGGGGTCTGTCCCAGGAAGACCCTGTGGGGATCTCCCTGAGTACAGATGCCTTCCCATGCCCCCTATTCTTTGTAGGAAAAATGCTTCAGCCAGGCTCCTAGACCTTCCCTGAGTTCCAAAGGGCAGATTCAAACAGTTACTAATCAGGGAAGGGAGGGAATGTAGAAACAAAGAAAAAACAATCAAACAATAGAGAGGCATAAAGCAAAGTCTTGGTTCCTCCTGAAGGAGTGCGTCTAACACTTTCCTTTGAGCTCTTCTGCAGAACTAGGTCCCACCCAGATAGAGGATGGTAATAGGCTGAGCACACGATTCCCAGAACGCCTCCCAAGGCTGCATTGTTGCTATTGATTCCTGACTGCTTCTGCCTTGTCTCTGCATTCTCTCCTTTCTCTGGTTAGCGACTGTTTGAATCTGCCCTTTGGAGCTCTGGGAAGGCAAAGGAGGCTCAATAAAGCCTATTTCCTACAAACAGGAGACTGGGGACACAGAAAGACTTTCGTGCTGAGAGGACCCCATAGGAACCTGCTTGGGTTTTTAAACTCACTGTTTGTAATGGAACAGTTGGATTCAAATTGTGTTTCTGGTAGATGAAGTAAATTAAGTTCACCTGCTTAGGTGACTTAAGCTTTTTGCTAGTATAGATAATTATGGAGAAAACTTTGAAGATTTTTCATTCACATAGTAATCAAATAACCTCTCCTTTCTTCCCCCTCCTGATAAGAATTAACTCACTGAAGTTTGCATTTCAAATAGAGAACCCTCAGTTTCTGTAAAAGACAAGGTAGAACATTTTCATCCCAAAGACACAAAGGAAAAGTGTAGTTTCCTCCCAGAAGGACTTTTGTTTCCTAAATTCAGAGGTTTTACAATACTTATGAGCATTTGAATATGGGAGGTTTGGGCCTTCTTAAGAATAGGCAGGCTTTTTCTATTTTTGTAAAGGCACAGTTCCTAAGAAAATTTTACAAGCTGTCCTCTATAGGACAGTTGATTTTAATTTATCAATGAATTGAGTTGTAACCTGAATGCTATCAAGGGTCTAAGATAATCATATTTACCTTTAATTCACTTGTTAATATCAGGGAGAGAATATTCAACTAAGAAATCAAAAGATTCCCATGTTCTCAATTTAGAGCTGTTTTTCTTTAGGATATTTTTCTTTCCCTCTGGGTATATAGTTTCATTAGCTGAGGAGGGAAGGCCTGAGGAAAAAATTCCTATCAGGCTCTGAATATCAGCTTCCAATTTGGCTAACTTCTTACCCTAGAGCTACTTAAAAAAAAAAAAAAAAACAAAAAAACACACTTTCAAATGTCTTGTCAGGTTTCAGCCAGGACAAAGAGAATAAGTATTCCTGGCAGAATTGAATGACTCCCTAGACGGTAAAGTATCTGCCTACAATGTGGGAGACCTGGGTTCAATCCCTGGGTCGGGAAGCTCTCCTGGAGAAGGAAATGGCAACCCACTTCAGTATTCCTGCCTGGAAAATCCCATGGATGGAGGAACCTGGTAGGCTAAAGTCCATGGGGTCGCAAAGAGTTGGACACGACTGAGCGACTTCACTTCACTTCATTTAGACACAAGAGGTGTCTAGCCAGAGGGTACAAATGATACTACCCTCCCAAGATACAGAGCTACTCCCCAAAAAACAGCCAAAAGGAAGAAAGACTTAGGTAATTCTCTGAAAGCTGGCAACAGCTAATAGTAATATCAGCAGCCCAGTCTACATTACCAATCTAAACTTAAGTCAGCCTACAATTAGGAGAAACACCTGTCAAAGAATACATGTCTCTAACTCAGCTGTAGCTTGTTTACCTTACCCTAGGAAGTAGAAGCTGCTAGCCTGAAAGGGGAATTGACCTTCTAGCCAATCAAGCCCAGTTTCCTAATTTCTGTAAAAATCAGTCTTGCCCCAGATCCCGTAGGAACAGCATCCCCACTTCTTGCCCAAATCAAGAGGATTGCTTTCCTTTGAATAAAGGGCATCAAACTCATTACTAATTTTTGTTTTTAATTAGGTTCATCATTTGACAAACCCTAGCCATAGAGAGATGGCAAACCACATTTCTGTTTGGTCACATTTTGGGGCCCCCCAACCTGATAGTTGAGCCACCAGCATGTCAAGGAATCAACAACCTATATGCTGCAGACAGACAGAAAGCCAAGTCAAGTTCTCGGGACACAAAACGGGACAAACAAGAGGACAATGGCTGGTGCTTGAAGAGAAAAGGATAGATAACCATTAAGAAACAATGTGAAATTTTACCTTATCTTCTCGACTGGGCACTGAGAGATCCAGAAGAGTTGACAATGGTAAGAATTTTCACCTTTCACCAGCTTCTTCTAGTTATCTCAGGACCCGAACTGCAAGCCCCTTAGTGGGGTTTACGGTAGAGTATGAAGCCCCACAACTACCAGAATTTCCTAGGTTTTCTATCAATTTTAATTTTAGCTTCCTCTGTGCCATTTTAGGTAATAACTCATAGCAATTTACTACAGAATCCCTGGGAGTATAATCAACCCTAGGAGGGGCCCTAAATGGTGGTCCTCCTTTGAGGGTAGATGGGGTGTTCAAGTTGGTATGGAAGAATTTGCACCACCTTTGAGGACATTTTATTCCGATGTCCATTTGCAAGTTTGTTGCAAGTGAGATAGCAATTTCTGGCTCAGTATTTTGGTGTTTGACTCCTGGGAGGATGACAGTAGGGAAGACCAAGGATTGTTTTAGGTTTCTGGACTTGTTGCAGTTGTAGGACCACTAACTTGGACTTTTGTTTATGGTCTTGTCTCTTCAGAATGAAAAGGTGATTTAGAAAGAGGATTGGTAGACTGTGAGTACTCAGGTAAAGGAGGATAGAGGGGAGCAGTAGGAATCACATCAGTTTCAGTTTTGCTTTGGGTCCATCTCATGTCTTTACTTTTTCATTAGCCTTTTGTAATGAATCTTTCAATGAAGTTATTTTGGAACCTTGAAATTTTTTGGAGTTTTCTGCATAACAATAAAAATAGATATCCCATTCAGTTGTTTGATTTGGGAACCCTTGTTTTTAAATGTACTCTTCAAATAATCTTGTCTAATTACTGTGTCCATAAAGGCTATTGTGTGTCTAGATTTTCTAAGTAAGGTTTTTTTTTTTTTTTTTTTTTTTTTTACCATTTCTGTAGGTATCTACAGCTTCTGGGACCACAGTTGTTAGATGTAAAATAATCAGATGTGCCAGAAGGCAATGCACTCAATTCTTTGAAACTTGAGGATTCATTTGTATTGTTAAGTATTGGATCTCTTGGAGCTAAATTAATAACAAAGAGGGATATGAAGCTGGGTTGGGGATTTTGTGGTGTTATATAGAAATGGCAACCCACTCTAGTATTCTTGCCTGGAAAATTCCATGGACAGAGGAACCTGGCAGGCTACAGTACATAGGTCACAAAGAGTTGGATATGACTGAGCACACACATACAGTTTACCTCATTGCAAAGAAAATTTCTTGAGGTCAGTGAGCTACTGTCAAGTTAACCTGTTTTATGACCAACTTATCCTAGCAAAAGAGTCTTAGAGTTAGGTAATGAGTGCTCAGACAACTTTTAAGTGCTAAGTCATACCTACCAACTTTGCAGCTTTGACTTTTAAGATTCTCATTAGTAATAGAACTATCAATTCCTTTCACAAAAAGATTTCTTTATAGTGGTGGATGCCCTGGCAGCTTTTAATAGTTCAACTTATGCTACCTAGATTTTGATGTGCTATTGGTCAAAACAGTCAAAATTTCTTTTCCTAATTTATTTCCCCAAGTCCCCCAGTGGTTTATGCTGTGGACTTAACTTGAGGCTTTGTGAGTCACTTAAAGACTGCTAGCCATTGAAGACTCCCAATATAACTCTATAATTACTTGTGAACCTTTCCAGGATCCAGAACCTGGGAACTGTAATAAACCCTGAGATATTTCCAGCACCCCAGTGCCTTTCTAGTGTATGTGTATGTGTGAGTGTGTCTATATATATAATATATATGGTATATATGTGTATAAAATATATATACACATACATATACCATATCTTCTTTATCTATTGATGGACACATGTTGCTTCCATATATTGGCAAAGTAATGCTGCTATCAACATTGAAGTACATGTATCTTTTCAAATTAGTGTTTTTATTTTCTTTGGATATATACCTAGTAGTGGAATTGCTATATCATATGATATTCCTATTTTTAGTTTTTTCTTTTAACTCCATACAATTTTCTATAGTGGTGACACCAATTTAAATTCCTGCCAGCATTGTATTAGGGTTTTATTTTCTCTGTCTTTGCCAATATTTCTTATTTGTAGACTTTTTGATGATAGCCATTCTGATAGGTATGAGGTGATATCTTGGGGATTTGATTTGTATTTCTCCACATCTTTTCAAGCCTGTTGGCTATATGTCTGTTTCTTTGAAAATATATCTATGCAGGTCTTCTACTCATTTTTAAATTGGGTTGTTTGTTTTATTGATTTTGAGTTGTATGAGTTGACTATATATTTTGGGTATTAAATCCTTACTGGTCATATCATTTGCAAATATACATCCTGTTAAGTAGATTCTGTTTTCATTTCATGTATGATTTCCTTTGTTGTGCAAAAATTTTAAAATTTAATTAGGTCTCATTTGATTATATTTGCTTTTTCTTCCTTTGCCTGAGATGAGAGATCCAAAAATATATTGATATAGTTTGTGTCAGAGAGTGTACTGCCTATGCTTTCTTCTAGGGGTTTTATGATTTCTGAGTGTATATTTAGGTCTTTAGTCCATTTTGAGTTTATTTTTATATATAGTGTGAGAAAATGTTATAAATTCATTTTTTTAATGTAGCACTCCAATTTTCCCAGCACCACTGATTAAAAAGACTGTTTCTTTCCCATTTATATATTGTTGCCTCCTTAGTCATTGATTAGTGTACCATAAGTACATGGGATTTTTTCTGGGTTTTGTATTATTTTCCATTGATTTCTATGTCTATTTTTGTGCCCATATCATACTGTTTTGATTCCTATAGTTTATAGTATAGTTTGAAGTAAGGGAGCATGATAACTCCAACTTTGTTAATTTTTCTCAAAATTTCTTTGGCAATTGAGAATCTTCCAGTACTATATTAAACAGAAGTGATCAGAGTGGAAATCCTTCTCTTGTTGCTGATCTTGAGGAAAAGATTTTAGCTTTTCACTCTCAGGTGTGATGTTAGCTGTGAGTTTGTCATACATAACCTTTATTATGTTGAGATATATTCCCTCTATACCAACTTTGAAGTGAAAAGTGAAAGTCACTCAGTCGTATCCAACTCTTTGTGACCCCATGGACTATACAGTCCATGGAATTCTTTAGGCTAGAATACTGGAGTGGGTAGCCTTTCCCTTTTCCAGGGCATCTTCCCAACCCAGGGATAGAAGCCAGGTCTCCCGCATTGCAGGCAGATTCTTTATCAGCTGAGCCACAAGGGAAACCCAAGAATACTGGAGTGGATAGCCTATCCCTTTTTCAGCAGATCTTCCTGACCCAGGAATCGAACAGGAGTCTCCTGCATTGCAGGCAGATTCTTTACCAACTGAACCATCAGGGAAACCCCAATTTAGATGATAGCTTTTATCATGAATGGATGTTGAATTCTGTCACTTGCTTTTTCTACATCTATTGAGATGATCAATGTTAATGTTAATCCTTCCTTTTTTTCATGTGGTGTAGCACACTGATTGGATTGCAGATAGTGAAATATCTTTCATACCTGGAATAAATCCTGGTGTATTATACTTCTTACATATTGTTGAATTCAGTGCATCTATATTCAACAGAGATATTGGTCTATGATTTTCTTTAATTATAATTAAATTTCTATCATTACAAATTCAATTTCACTACTAATGATTGCTGTGTTCAGATTGTTTAGTTCTTCCTGATTCAGTCCTGGAAGATTGTATGTTTCTAGAAATTTATTAGGTTGTCCAATTTGTTCACATATAACTGTTCATAGTATTCTCTTATAATTTTTTGTATCTCTTGTATATTGGTTGTTATTTCTTTTGTTTCTTATTTTGTTTATTTGAGTCATTTATTTTTTTCTTAATGAGTTTGACTCAAGCCTTATTAACTTGAACTTTTCAAAAAACCAAATCTTGGTTTCATTGGTATTTTCTGCTCCTTTTCAGGTCTCTATTTTATTTATTTCCTCTCTGATCTTTATTATTTTCCATCCTTCACCCACTTTGGGATTTGCTTGTGTGTTTTTTTTTTTTTTTTTTCCCTAATTTCTTAAGATGTTAGACTAGGTTGTTTAAGATTTTTCATTTTCTTGAGTTAGGCCCATATTGCTATAAATTTACATTTTGCTTTGCATCCCATAAATTTTGGAAAGCTTTTTAATTTGTCTTGAGATATTTTCTAGTTTTACTTTTATTTCCTCATTAATCTTTTGATAGTTTAGTAATATAGTTTATTCTCCACATGTTTGCATTTTTCCCATTTGCTTTGTGTATTGATTTCTATTTTCATACCATTGTAGTCAGAAAATAAGGTTGATATAATTTCTATCCTATTAAATGTATTAAGACTTATTTTATCACCTTCCCTGCTAACTCAGTCAGTAAAGAATTTTCCTGCATTGATGGAGACCTGGTTTCAGTCCCTGGGTCAGGAAGATCCCCTGGCAAAGGAAATGGCAACCCAATCCAGTATTTTTGCCTGAATAATCCCATAGACAGAGGAGCCAGGGGGGCTACAGTTCATGGGGTCACAAAGAATCAGATATGACTGAGTGATGAAAACTTCACTTTTATGACCTATCATGTAATCTATCCTGGAGAATGATCCATGTGCACTTGAAAGGAATATATATATTCTGCTGTTTTGGGATGGATTGTCTTGTTAAGTCCAAGTGGTCTAATGTGTCATTTAAAACTACTGTTTCCTTTTTGATTTTATGCCTGGATGAGCTGTCCATTGATGTAAGTGAACTATTAAACTCCTCTGCTATTAATGTAATATTGTCAATTTCCCCTTTTGGTCTATTAATATTTGCTTTATATATTCATGTGCTTCTATATTAGGCACATATATGTTATTGAACATGATATCCTCTTCTTGCATTGATTCCTTTGAGAGTGAAAGTGAAAGTCACTCAGGCATGTCCGACTCTTTGTGACCCCATGGACTATACAGTCCATGGAATTCTCCAGGCCAGAATACTGGAGTGGGTAGGCTTTCTCTTCGCCAGGGGATCTTCCCAAACCAGGGATCAAACCCAGGTCTCCCACATTGCAGGCAGATTCTTTACCAACTGAGCCACAAGGGAAGCCTTTATCATTACATAATGCTCTTATTTGCCTTTTGTTATAGATTTTGCTTTAAAGTTTATATTTAAACTGATATGTGTATTGCTACCCTAGCTTTCTTTTCATTTCTACTTAGCATGAAAAATCTTTTTTCATTCCCTCATGTTCAATCTCTGTGTGTCTTTAACTCTGAAGTGAGTTTCTTATAAGCAACATGTGGATGGACATTGTATATTTTTAAATCTAATCCCTATTTCTTTTCATTGGAGTATTAAGTCCATTGACATTTAAAGTGATTATTGATGTGTACTAATTGCCATTTTGTTACTTTTTTTGTAGTACTTTTTGTTTCTTCCCTTGTGGCTTTGGTAATTTTCATTAGTGGTTTACTGGTGTTCCTATTTCTCTTGTTTTTGTGTATTTATTGTAAGTTTTTGAGTTGTCGTTACCATGGGTTCATCTATGTTGACCTATATATAAGTATATCTACTTGTTTTAAACTGATAGTTAATTTCAAACACATTTTGAAGATCTAGAATTTTTTACTCCTTTCTCCTACATTTTTTTTGTTTTTGATGTCATCTTTTATACCCTCATGTTTATCTTTTAACTGTTTATTGTAGTTATATATAATTTTTATAATTTTTTCCCTTTTAATATTTATACTGTGAGGTAGTTAGAATAGGAAAAAGGAGTCCAAAATGGCAGTGGCTAGAAGATAAAGATGGGAAGAACCCATGAAAATAGAACAAAGGAAGGTCAGAGGACCCAAGAGAGAACCTCAGGTGAAACAAACAGCCCTCCTGGCTAGCCCAATTTACATAGGACAGGCTCATGGTGAGGAGATAAAACATATAAAAAGAGGAGAAAGAATTGAACCTCCAGCCTCTCTTCTCTTTGCATCTTTTGGTTAGCCCATTCTCACATCTCAGGGATGTATTTTCCTTTGCTTACCAAATAAAACTGAGCTGTAACACTGGCCCATCAATTGCATCAAATTTAGCTGCAGTGAGACAGAACAAGGAAATTACAAACTCCCCCAACAATATTAATTTATTTATGCGGTGATCCACAGTCTTTACAATATACTTATCTTTACTTGTGGGATTTTTCCTTTCCCATACAGTTTTACTTTTGATGAAGCCTTTTGTTTTCCATTTACAGAAGATCCTTTAACATTTCTTGTAGGCTCACTTTAGCATTGATAGGAACCTGAAATGTTAGGTCCATGAATCAAGGCAAAGTGGAAGTGATCAAACAGGAGATGGCAGGAGTGAATGTCAACATTTCAGGAATCAACTAACTAAAATGGACTGAAATGGGTGAATTTAACTCAGATGACCTTTGTATCTACAACTGTGGGCAAAAATCCCTTAGAAGAAAGGAAGAAGCCATCATAGTCAACAAAAGAGTCCAAAATATAGTACTTGGATGCAATCTCAAAAATGACAGAATGATCTCTGTTCATTTCCAAGGCAAACCATTCAATATCACATTAATCCAAGTCTATGCCCCGATCAGTAGTACTGAATACTGAAGTTGAAAGGTTCTATGAAGACCTACAAGACCTTCTAGAACTTACATCAAAAAAAGATGTCCTTTTCATTATCGGGGACGGGAATGCAAAAGTAGGAAGTCAAGAAATAACTGGTGTAACAGGCAAATTTGAGCTTGGAGTACAAAACAGAGAGGATGAACAGCTAAAAGATTTTGGCCAAGAGAGCACACTGGTCAAAGCCAACACCCTCTTCCAACAACACAAGAGAAGATTCTACACATGGACATCACAAGATGGTCAATGCTGAAATCAGATTGACTCTATTCTTTGCAGCCGAAGATGGAGAGCTCTAAACAGTAAGCAAAAACAATACTGGGAGGTGACTGTGGCTCAGATCATGAACTCTTTAGTGCCAAAGTCAGACTTAAATTGAAGAAAGTAGGGAAAACCACTAGACCATTCAGGTATGACCTAAATCAAATCCCTTATGATTATACAGTGAAATTGACAAAAAGATTCAAGGGACTAAATCTCATAGACAGAGTGCCTGAAGAACTATGGTCAGAGGTTCCTGACATTTTACAGGAGGCAGTGATCAAGACCATCCCCAAGAAAAAGAAATGCAAAAAGGCAAAATTGTTATCTGAGGAGGCCTTACAAATAGCTGTGAAAAGAAGAGAAGCAAAAGGCAAAGCAGAAAAGGAAAGATATACCCATTTGAATGCAGAGTTCCAAAGAATAGGAAAAAGAGATAAGAAATCCTTCCTCAGTGATCAGTGCAAAGAAATAGATAAAAACAATAGAATGGCAAAGACTAGAGATCTCGTCAAGAAAATTAGTTACCAAGGAAACTTTTCATGTAAAGATGGGTGCAGTAAAGGACAGAAATGGTATGGATATAACAGATGCAAAAGATATTAAGAATAGGTGGCAAGAATAAACGGAAGAACTGTACAAAAAAAGATCTTCATGACCCAGATGATCATGATGGTATGATCTCTCACCTAGAGCCAGACATCCTGGAATGTGAAGTCAACTGAGCCTTAGGAAGCATCACTACGAACAAAGCTCATGGAGGTGATGGAATTCCAGCTGAGCTACTTTGCTGTGAAAGTGCTGCACTCAGTATGCCAGCAAATTTGGAAAACTCAGCCGTGGCCCTAGGACTGGAAAATGTAAGTTTTCATTCCAATCCCAAAGAAAGGCAATGCCAAAGAATGCTCAAACTACCACACAATTGCACCTATCTCACACGCTAGCAAAGTAATGCTCAAAATTCTCCAAGCCTGACTTCAACAATAAGTGAACCGTGAACTTCCAGATGTTCATACTGTATTTAGAAATGGCAAAAGGAACCAAGATCAAATTGCCAACATCCGCTGGATCATCAAAAAAGTGAGAGATTTCCAGAAAACCATCTATTTCTGCTTTATTGACTATGCCAAAGCCTTTGACTGTGTGGATTACAACGAACTGTGGAAAAATTCTTAAAGAGACGGGAATAACAGACCACCTGACCTGCCTTCTGAGAAGTCTGTATGCAGGTCAAGAAGAAACAGTGAGAACTGGACATGGTACAACAGACTAGTTCCAAATCGGGAAAGCAGTATGTCAAGGCTGCATATTGTCACCCTGCTTTTTTAACTTATGTGCAGAGTACATCATAAGACATGCTGGGCTGGAGGAAGCACAAGCTAGAATCAAGATTGCCATGAGAAATATCAATAACCTCAGATATGCAGATGACACCCCCCTTATGGCAGAAAGTGAAGATGAACTAAAAAGCCTCTTGATGAAAGTGAAAGAGGAGAGTGAAAAAGCGGGCTTAAAGCTTAACATTCAGAAAACTAAGTTCATGGCATCTGGTCCCATCCCTTCATGGCAAATAGATGAGGAAACAATGGAAACAGTGAGAGACTATTTTTTGGGGCTCCAAAATCACTGCAGGTGGTGATTGCAGCCATGAAATTAAAAGACGCTTGCTCCTTGGAAGAAAAGTTATGACCAATCTAGACAGCATATTAAAAAGAAGATACATTACTTTGCTGGCAAAAGTCCATCTAGTCAAAGATGTGTTTTTTCCAGTAGTCATGTATGGATGTGAGAGTTGGACTATAAAGAAAGCCGAGTTTGAAGAATGGATGGTCTTGAACTGTGGTGTTGGAGAAGATTCTTGAGAGTCCCTTGAACAGCAAGGAAATCCAACCATCCCATCTTAAAGGAAATCAGTCTGAATATTCATTGGAAGGACTGATGTTGAAGCTGAATCTCCAATAGTTTGGCCACCTGATATGAAGACCTGAGTCATTTGAAAAGACCCTGATGCTGGGAAAGATTGAAGGCTGGAGGAGAAGGGGACGACAGAGGATGAGATGGTTGGATGGCATCACTGAGTCAATGGACATGAGGCTGAGCAAGCTTTGGGAGTTGGTGATGGACATGGAAACCTGGAGTGCTGCAGTCCATGGGGTCCCAAAGAGTTGGACACAACTGAGTGACTGAACTGAGCTGAACTAGCATTGATAACTCTTAGTTTTTGTTTATCTGAGAAGTTTTTTGTCTTTCCTTCAATTTTGAATGATAATCTTGCTGAGTGGAATGTCTTAGATTGTAGGATTTTCCTTTTTGTAATTTTTTTTTCCTTTAATAATTTTATATATATCATGCCTCTCCCTTCTGGTCTGCAAGTTTTTGCAGAAAAATCAGCTGATAGCCTTATTCGGGTTTGCTTGTATGTGGCCCTTTGTTGTTTTCCTGCTGCCTTCAGAATTCTCTCTTTATCTTTAACTTTTGATATTTTAGCTCTTGTACGTCATGTTGCAGGTCTCTTTGTATTCACTTTCTTTGGGACTCTCTTTGATTCCTGTACGTGGATATATATTTCCTTCCTCAGGTTCAGAAAGTTTTCAACCAGAATTTAATCAAATATATTTTCCACCCTTACATTTCTCTTTTCACCTTCTGGGACTCCTAAAATGTGAGTGTGGTTATGCTTAATGATTGTTGTCTTTGAGGCTTGTTAAACTGTTCTCATTTGTCAAATTTGTTTTTCTTTTTGTTTCCCTGATTGGGAGATTTTTTTAACTCTGTCTACCAGGTCAGTGTGTGTGATTTTGTATCACCTAGCCTGCTGTTAATTCCTTCTAGTCTGTGTTTCATTTCCATTATTCTGTTCTTCAGTCTGACTGGTTATTTTTTATATTTTTTAGTTTCTTGTTAAAATTCTCAGCATGTTCATCTATTCTTTACCTCAATTTAGTTAGCATTCTTTTAACTAATGCTTTGAACTGTTAATCTAGTCAATTATTTATCTCTTTCATTAGTTTTTTCCCCCCAGGTATTTTTATTCTTCTTTCACTTGAAACTAATTCCTCTGTTTTCTCTTTTTGCTTAACTTTACTATCTCTGTGAAATTAGGTGAAACAGTTACCTATCCCAGTCTTGAAATGGTGTCCTTGTGTGGGAGCCTCCCTATCGAGTCTGCATCTACCCAGCAGTTTTGGTGAGAGAATTGGATCTGATGAAAGTACAAATCATGTCTCTCACCAGAATGTGCTGACAGCTATGGGCAGGAGGAGGAGAGCCTGAGTTGTTGTGAGCCAAGGTTCTCCTTTGATCAGTGGCTCATGCCACCCAACTGGGGGCAGGACAAGTCCCATGTTGCTGGAGCAGAAGCCCTAAGATTCAGGTCCACCTTGGTTCTTCTTCTGTGTATGTGCGATCCCTGCTCCCAGCATTGGCACGTTATCCCTAGAGGGGAGCAGTGCTGGAGAAAGAGGGGCTGAAGTGTGTGCCTACTGTGGGTCAGGGCGCATGTTGAGTTGTTGCCTGCACTAGTCAAGGCTTTTCACACCATTTCCACTGCCCCAGTGAGCACTAGTAGTGGTTGCCATGACCGCATTCAGATGATGTGCTGGATCAGAGCTGGCTCTGTCTCTTTCAACTGCTCCCTCTCCTTGGCCATGTCAGCCATCACTCTAGTGTGGGGCTGCTCTGTGGAGCAAGAGGGCCTGGAAAGGTGGCTGGGCTGTATGTGTGCTAGGATAGCCACAGAAAACTGCCCAAGTTCACTGCCATTTCAATCTATTTCTTCTGACTTGTTACAGGAGTAAGCGAGTAAGTGCATGTTCCTCATGAGAGGAATCTACACATCTTATAGCCCTGATGTCAGTCCCACTGGTTTTCAAACCAAATAAGGTGACTTGTCCTCCCAGGATCAGACCCGAGGGCTGGACTACCCAATATGCAGTTTTAACCACTCACTGCCCAGGGAAGATCTCCACCTGTAAAATCACCTACCTCTCCCGTTTCCCCTCCTGGGGACACAGGTCCTGACCTGATCACTTCTCTTCCTTTCCTACCTGACTCTGTGATGGCAAATATCCTTGGCAAGTGCCAATTCATAATTGACACTGCGTCTCCATTTAGTTTTCAGGATGTACATGTATTTTTGATGTGTTCATGGGGGGAGGTGGGATCAGAGTCCTACTCTACCATCTTGATCGCCTCCTCTCTGGATTATATTTTATATAAATGACAGTATCAAAGATATTCCTTGTGTTGAAAATGAAACTGTAGTTATGTAGGTGTTGTTCTTGATTATATAAGGAAGATAACAAAATATTTAGACACCATCATGTCAGTGATTTACTTTTAAATACTTAGTGAAAGAGAAAGAGAAGACAAATGTGCCAAAAATTAACAATTGGTGAATCCTACTAAGGAGTAAGTGTGTGTCATTAAAATAAGACTTCTGATACAACTTTTCTGTGGGCTTGACATTTTTCAAAGTAAAAAAAAAAAAAAAAAGGCAAATATAAACATTCCTAGGAGTTGCCTTATCTTTTATGAGGGCTGTAATACAAGTAAAGACATTTATTGTAATTAAAAAGGTTCACAAGACATTTTAAGTCTTATTTTCACATCATGAAATAAGAATCATCTCTTAAAAATGTAATATCCCCTCTCCTCATAATGGCCTTTACAGTTTACCTTTCCCTGACTCATCCTAATTGAAAACATTATGGCTTCATGCATAATTCCATTTAACTTTTAAGCTAAATTTAGGAGTATTGCCACTATTTTTCTAGTGTTATGAAACATACATAGCTATTTGATAACAAATTGATGTTTTCATAGTAGTTTTGATAATATAAGCCTGAAATTAGATTTTAGCAGAGAATGAAGGGTGATAGTTCCCAATCTATATTCAGAATAACGCACTATTTCTTGGAGTAACAGAAAGTAGAAAATGACAGAAAGAAATGGCTGAAACTTTGAACCATGACAGCCTTGAAAATGGCAAAATACAGTTAAAGGTATAAGGAAAATGTTGAAATGTACAAGAAATCATTACTTGGTATTACTTTGAAAGCAGAAAGAAGAGTGGAAAAGTTTACACTTTGGGAACAGAAAAACTCTTCAACACTATCCTTTTACTTAAAATTAAGACTATATAAGACCTTTTTGCTTATAACTGAGAGATTTTTTTCACACTGTGAAAATTCCTGATAGGGTTCTGAAGAAGTTTAACATGTTCAGTTATTTGGACTATTAACATGGTGAAATATCCTTTCCTACAAACCTGAAACTGCAATTTTTTCTTCTCTTTATAGTGACATAATTCTTTAACATGTTGTCTCTTTCAGAAAGTAAGTAATACACATAATTTGTAGAAAGTACTCATTATATCACAGAATTGTAATCAAAGTTTAACAATTATATACTGATTGGCACAAAAGGTTGGATGCTAAACTGATGTTTACTTCAGTTTAATTTTTTGATCGCAGCTGCATTTTGCTAAAGCTTTCACATTGGATGGTCGTAAATAATAATATACTTACTGTATTGCAAAATTTTTGTTAATCTATTTAGACTACTTGTAAGCTCATTTGGCACCTGCTAGAGTGCTTTAAAATTTCTGGGTCACAGTCCAATAGCATCAACTTTGTCCCTGAGAGTAGCGTTAATTTTAATAATGTTGGATAGAATAGGACAGACCAGAATAATTCTACATGCATAAAAAGTAGTAGCCATAAATGTTGTTTAGCAAATGAGGGTGTGTATTTATTTGTGTAGTATTGCAATATAAAATGTTTTGTTGCAGCTTAAAAAGTTGAAGGCAATAACTCTTGCTTGCATTTTCATAGGGTTAAATAGAGGCTGCCACTTTTAGAAATTGTTAAACATAATCTTAGATGGGTGAAAAAATTATTGTGGTTTTTGCATTGTTCAACTTTTCCATTTAATATTGGAATACATTATAAATAAATTTGGTTATACTACACATCATTTTAATGCACATTTCTCACTTTATTCTTTTTTTGCTAATGGCTTATTACTTGCTATTTAAGATTATTATAATGATCTAAAATTCACAGTCCAAAACTATAATTATGTTTGTACCAACCTAATAGCAAATTTTGATGGAAAATTTTTCCATGCATATCAAGATTTAAGTTGTAATTCTAAAAATAAAAATTGTTTTTATAGATAGCTTTATTTTTTCTCCTGAGGAAAATGCATGCTTACTGTAAAATTAAAAAGCAGAGTTAGAAAATCTGATCATGAATCAAATTGAGCATTTATATTCAACAGATATTTGTATTTTACTGTAAAATTTGTATTATTGAAATATTTTTCTATTAGGCAGTTAATAACTTGTTGAGTGTTGAGTGTTAATATTTTAGATATTTATCATATATTTTGTGATATTCTAATTTGTCTATAGTTTTTAAAATCTGTTTATTCAGACATTTTCAAATGTAGTCATTATATCGTTTGCTTCTGAGTTGGTATTTCTCTTATAGAGGCCTTTTCTATGTTCCCATGATATATATTTTACCTTTCTATCTTATCTAATAATACTCTTACAATTTCTATTCTTTACCTATGTTCTGTCTTTTTCTTAACAGTATCATACCAGTACAACCCTATTAAATCATGGTATGTTTATAGAACATTTTAATAACTGACAAGACTTTTCTCCATGTATTTCTATTTTAAATATATTTCTGCTTACTCATTTGATTGTTTTTGATTTTGTAGTTGATTACAAAATGTTTTTAAGACATTTAACATAGTGAACAAAATTTAAACTTTATAGCTTGAAGAATGATTACAGTCCAAAAACACTCAAGTGATATCTCAGTAAAGCTGAAAAAAACAAAAAGACATGTAATCAAACCAGGCTTAATGCATAAAGCATCACCAGCACACCTCATCATTATCATCCCACCCAGAAATAAGTATTTAATATATGGTGCTGTTTCCTCATAGCTAGGATTCACAGATCTAGGAATCAAGGGGTCGAAATACAAGTGACATCACCCATTTTTACCCCCAGTGACTTATAGCAAAGTTTTCATTTCTTTCCACAACCTATGCTCTACTGGACTAGAGGACTTAGTACTAAAGTGGTGAATATGTCCACCAATTTAGAATCCCTTGAACTGGAATTGAAGACTTCCACATGGTCACTTTGAATTCCTAGGCCTCTGAATCAACAGGCAAAGAAGCAAATTACTGTATTGTCTTAGATGATTTTTCCTGACTACCAAGGAGAAGTTGGACTCTTACTGCCCAATGGAGAAAAGGAAGAGTATATCTAGGACACAGGAGACCTCTTAGGGAGTCTTTTAGTATTACCATTTACCATGCCATGTGGTAAAAGTCAATGAAGAACTACAAAAATCTACTCCAGGCAGGACTAGTAGTGGCCCAAACTCTTCATGAATGAAAGTTTAGGTCACCCAGCAGCTAAAGAATCACACTCAGGTGGAGACACTTGCTGAAGGCAAAGACAAATCAGAATGGGTAGTGGAAAATTGTAGTAGGTAATTACCAGCTATGATCAAGTAACAAGTAGCAGAAATAGAGACTGTAATTGTCATGAATTTTGTGACTTCTATTTTGTTATGAATGTGTTTATGTGTGTGTGTGTGCATGTGTGTGCCAAGGCTTCCCAGGGGACACAGTGGTAAAGAATATACCTCCAATGCAGGAGAGGCGGTTTGGTCTCTGGATAAGGAAGATGCCTTGGAGGAGGAAGCGACAACCTACTCCAGTATTCTTGGCTGGAGAACCCCATGGATGGAGGAGCTTGGTGGACAACAGTTCTGTTACAGAGATAGACACAGCTGAAGTTACTTAGCATGCATGCACACAGGATGGAATCATATTAGCATCATGTCAGGGATGGATTTATGATGATGAATTTTATGTTTCAACTTGACTGAGCCATGAGTGCCCTGACATTTGGTCATGCATTATTCTAGAGTTGTCTTTGAGGGTATTTCTAGTTGAGACTAATATTTGAATCGGTAAGCTGAGAAAGAATGGATTGCCCTCCTTCATTTGGGTGGGTCTCATGCAGTCAGTTCAGGGCCTTAGTAATATCAACACAAAACGGCTAACCCTCCTATGAGTAAGAAGGAGCTCCTTCTGCATAAACCACCCTAAACTGGGACTTTGGACTTTCGCCCTTAGACACAAATGGAAATATCAGCTTTTCTGATTGTGAAAGTGAGTGAAAACTTGCTGGCGCTCAGACTGGAACAGCTGTTTACTCTCTTGTCTTGAACATTGCAACTAGTATTTCTTAGAAACCATAGATGATTTTATGACTCTGATAATTATTTTTTGAATTTTATTTTCTAAAAAATATAACTTGGCTGAATTTAAACTATGAACTCAATTTCCCAAATAGCCACAACAGGACTATTTGGAGTTTTTCCCGTGATTCTTATACATGGGATTATGAGATTAGCCAGAGATTTATGCTAAGTGGCTGTAGTTACCCTAATCCTATCCCAGGATCCCTCATGCCAGTAGAACTTCAGGGTTTTTGTTAAATTTGATCCACAGTGAATACTGAATGCTTGAGGCTTCTCTCAGGATTTTCCCAAATGTCATTCCCTTTTTACATTTGTCAATTACCTTGGAATATCTGTTTGCTTCTGTCCTTCTCCAGTGCCTTAAGGAAATTGTTTGTTTGCCCTGGGGTCAAAATTGTTATCTGCAGGAATGTTGGTCCAATGGGAGATTATCTGGCCATGGCAGGCCCAGAACTCTATAGGGAATGACAATTTTTAGGAAACTGAAGGTTGTTCAGAACATAAAATAGACTAGACATTATAAGATCAAGAAAATGAAATACATGTTATTTCTGTCATTCACATTGTCTAAGTCTACATTTGAGAGAAATTTTTCTAACATCAGTTGTTTTGAGCATATTTTAAAATTTTGCTGCCAACTTTTTACATTTCCCTAAATTAAGATTTGATCTATATTGTGAGAAGAGTTTCAGATCTGGCCAAAGAGGTCTTTGTAAGGAATAGGAATGCTGTTAAGAATTCAAGTGTTGGTGGAAGTTGTAATACACAGTCTGCACAATTTTAAGTTTATTTTACAAGCAGCGTTGCTTTCTGCATTACTGATAGAAGTTACTTAATTGTAAAATCCCTTTGTTCATTGTAAGTTCACTTTATTGGCACCTGTGCTGTGATTAGTTGCTCATTCATTTCCGACTCTGTGACCCCATGGACTGTAGCCCGTCAGGCTCCTCTGTCCATGGGGATTCTCCAGGCAAGAATACTGGAGTGGGTTGCCTTGCTCTCCTCCAGGGCTCCTTCCCAACTCAGGGATTGAACCCAGGTTTCCTGCATTGCAGGCAGACTCTTTACCCTCTGAACCACAAGGGAGGAAAGAGCTTTACACTATACATGCCATAGTTCTACAAGAAATAATGTACTTTTAAGCCTTGTTATTCATATTGCTTCATCTATGTTCTTAATATGTCCCTGGCAACAACATTTAATTTCTGTTATATTGAAAAAAGTACCCAATGTACTCTCTATAATGTTTATTTTATGTGCATTATTTTTAAGTATCCTAAAACTTAAGGTACAATTGTATTAATTTACTAACTTTTCAGACTAAGTCAAAACAAAGCAAAAATCTATCACAAGAATTAAGCAACTTGACCAAATTATGTAGCTAGTTATTTATGAAGTCTTGTTCAAACCAAGGCTATGAGATTCTGATAGCAGTTTTCCAGATTCCATTTTAATTACATTTATTTTTCTTTTGCTGAGACAAGACTGAGGCAGGGGCAAGATGAAAAAAATAGAGGATAAAATTTGATCAGTTATAAGAATTTGACAGGTTATTTAGGTTCCTAAACTTCATATGCTAAATTGCTAGTCTCAAATCAACAAAATGCACATCTATGTAATCAATCATAATAATTTTAATACTAATTCACTTGTCTTGAATGTGGAGAGTACATACATTTATACTTTTTTATTTCCCACCTTTATATAGCATCCATAGATTTATAGTGGACAGCTTGAGGACAGAATTAAAAATGAGGAAATTTTAGGATTTCATGTATTTAGAAGATTGAGAATATAATCTTTCAGTTTAGCAAATTTTGCTACTCATTTTATGATAAAGTAGTATGGTATTGACTCTTTACAGTGAATTAAATTCAGTTTTTTTTTTCAATTTAGTAATTTATCAAAGAAATGAAGATTTCATTTTATTTAAAATGATATTTGTCTTCTGGGGCAGAATTTTGCAAGTCCGTTCCCTGACTATCTGGGTATTATTGAAGATCATTTTTCTCTATATAGTCATTTTATATATCTCATTAGATTTTGGTCTATTCATTTTAACTGAAAAAAAGATACTGTTACAACAATGACATGAAAGAAACTTTCAGTTAGGGGACCTGGGAAGATAAACAGTATCTTACTGAAAAATAAATAAAATATGATAAACTATTGAATTGCCCTATAGATTTATTTATTTATTTATTTTTACTTATGCTGTTACTACAAAATTCAGTGTACAATGTTATTTTATTATTAATTCTCTGAATTGCAAGTTCAATTTTCAAAATTGTGTGAATTCTCTATTATGTAATATGAAAAAGAAGTGTGATAGAAGCAAGTAGATGAAGGGTTTGAAATAAGGTGAATTTGAGTAAGGAAGAGATCACTGGTAATTCACATATCAACATGACATTTCTTCTAAATTTTATTGCCTCAGTATTAAATTCACATAAAAATTAAGCTATTTTCCTATTCTAAAAATAATAGGTATTTGGATAATTTAGGTAACAAAATGATGTAAAAGATGTCAGATTTAATGAAGATAAAACAAATTTTAACATTGAGTTTAAAATTAAGTGCTAAGAAAATTTATTTGATGTTGTATTACATTGGAACTTTATAATATAGCCTCCTTTCATTATGCAAGCTTATCATTTATCTGTAATTCCCATTTTATTAAAATAACCAGTAAGAAAAACTGAAGCAATTAATAATGTAAATTGTACATCATTATAAATGAAATAAAATAAAATAATTTTATTTCATTCATTTTATTTCATTTAACTTCATTCAAAATAAAATGAAAGCTAATTCATAAGATAATATAAGAAAACTAATATTATTACTAACAATTGTTTCATATTACATATTTCCAAAACCTTAGCATTGTCCTGCTACTTTTCTGCTGCCTCACTGTCCATTGAACAACAAACTAAGTTCTGTATAATCAAACTGTTATTAACAGATTAACAATATCTGTTAAAGCAGAATATTTTATCTAACTTTATCATTAACTTGTCTCTCCTATAAAAATATTTGGACATTGTGAATAATTGATCTGAACATATTCATAGTGCTATACTTTAATCATTTTTGCTATGGACTGAGATATTTATTAAAGAAAAATATTGTTGTTGTTCAGTTGCTCAGTCATGTCCAAATCTTTGTGACTCTGTGAACTGCAACATGGCAGGCTTCTCTGTCCTTCAACATCGCCTGGAGTTTGCTCAAACTCATGTCCTTTGAGTCGGCAATGCCATTCAACTATTTCGTCCTCTTTTGTCCCCTTCTCCTCCTGCCTTCATCTTTCCCCAAATCAAGGTCTTCCAACAAGTCGGCTCTTTACATGAGGTGGCCAGAGTGTTGGAGCTTCAGCTTTATCATCAGCCCTTCCAATGAATATTCAGGGTTGATTTCCTTTAGGATTGACTTATTTGGTCTTGCAGTCCAAGAAACTCTCAAGAGACTTCTCCAACACCACAGTTGAGAAGCAGCAATTCTTTGGCACACAGCCTTCTTTTGGTCCAACTCTCATATCCATACATGACTACTGGAAAATCTATAGCTTTGACTATATGCACTTTTGTCAGCAATGTAATATCTCTGGTTTCTAATATGACTGTCTAGGTTTATCATAGCTTTTCTTTCAAGAGCAAGAGTTTTTTAATTTAATGGCTAGTCACAGTCCACAGTGATTTTGGAACCCAAGAATATGAAGTCTGTCACTGTTTCCATTGTTTCCTCATCTATTTACCATGAAGTGAAGGGAC
The DNA here is from genome assembly GCF_033118175.1 of Dama dama. Taxonomy (NCBI): domain Eukaryota; kingdom Metazoa; phylum Chordata; class Mammalia; order Artiodactyla; family Cervidae; genus Dama; species Dama dama. The sequence continues at coordinate 60,892,113 of NC_083692.1, read as the reverse complement.
TAGATGCCTTGATCTCTGTTTTTTGAATGTTGAGTTTTAAGCCAGATTTTTCACTCTCCTCTTTCACTTTCATCAAGAGGCTCTTTAGTTCTTCTTCACTTTCTGCCATAAGAGTGGTGTCATCTGCATATCTAAGGTTATTGATATTTCTCCCAACAGTGTTGATTCCAGCTCATATTTCATCCAGCCTAGCATTTCCCATGATGTACTCTGCATATAAGTTAAATAAGAAAGGTGACAATATACAGTCTTGACATACTCCTTTCCCAATTTAGAAACAGTCCGTTTTTCCATGTCTGTTTCTAATTGTTGATTCTTGTCCTGCATACAGGTTTCTCAGGAGGCAGGTAAGATGGTATGGTATTCCCATCTCTTGAATTTTCCACAGTTTGTTGTGCTCAACACAGTCAAAGACTTTAGCATAGTCAATGAAGCAGCTATAGATGTTCTTCTGGAATTCTCTTGCTTTTTCTATGATCCAACGGATTTTGGCAATTTGATCTCTGGTTCCTCTGCCTTTTCTAAAACCAGCTTGTATATCTGAAGGTTCTTGGTTCACATACTGTTGAAACCTGGCTTGAAGGATTTTGAGCATGACTTTGCTAGAATGTGAAATAAGTGCAAATGTGTGGTAGTTTGAACATTCTTTCGCATTGTCCTTCTTTCGGATTGGAATGAAAACTGACCTTTTGAATCCTGTGGCCACTGCTGAGTCTTCCAAATTTTCTGGCATGTTGAATGTAGCAGTTTCATAGCATCATCTTTTAGGATTTGAAAGAGCTTAGCTGGAATTCCATCACCTTCACTAGCTTTGTTGTAGTGATGTTTCCTAAGGCCCACTTGACTTCTCATTCCAGGCTGAGTGGTTCTAGGTGAGTGATCACACCATCATGCTTATATGAGTCATTGAGATCTTTTTTGTATAGTTCTTCTGTGTATTTCTGCCACCTCTTCTTAATCTCTTCTGCTTCTGTTAAGTTCATATCGCTTCTGTCCTTTATTGTGCCCATCTTTGCATGAAATATTTCCTTGGTATCTCTAATTTTCTTGAAGTGATCTCTAGTCTTTCCCATTCTATTGTTTTCCTCAATTTCTTTGCATTGTTCACTTAGGAAGGCTTTCTTATCTCTCCTTGCTGTTCTTTGGAACTCTGCATTCAGTTGGGTATAGCTTTCCTTTTCTCCTTTCTTTAGTTTCTCTTCTTTTCTCACCTTTTTGTAAAGCCTCCTCAGAAAATCATTTTGCCTTTTTACATTTCTCTTTCTTAGGGATGGTTTTGATCATTGTCTCCTATACAATGTCATGAACCTTCTTCCATAGTTCTTCAGGTACTCTGTCCACCAGATCTAACTCTTTGAATCTATTTATCACTTCTACTGTATAATCATAAGAGATTTGGTTTAGTTCTTATCTGAATGACCTAATGATTTTCCCTACTTTCTTCAATTTAAGTCTGAGTTTTACAAAAAAGAGTTCATGATCTGAGCCATAGTCGGCCTCTGGTTTTGTTTTTGCTGACTGTATAGAGCTTCTCCGTCTTTAGGTGCAAAGAGTATAGTCAAACTTATTTTGGTACTGACCATCTGGTGATGTCTGTGTGTACAATGTTCTGTTGTGTTGTTGGAAGAGAGTGTTTGCTATAACCAGTGCATTCTCTTGGCAAAATTCTGTCAGCTTATGCCCTGCTTCATTTTGTACTCCAATGCCAGATTCACCTGTTACTCTAGGGATCTTTTGACTTCCTACTTTTACATTCCAGTCCCCTATGATGAAATGGACGGGGTTGGTTTTTTTTCTTTTTTTTTGGTGTTAGTTCTAGAATGTCTTGTAGGTCTTCATAGACTCATTCATCTTCAGCTTCTTTGGCATTAGTGTTTGAGGCATAGACTTGTATTTCTATGATACTGAATGATTTGCCTTGGAAATGAACCAAGATCATTCTGTCATTTTTGAGATTGCCCCCAAGTACTGCATTTTGGACTCTTCTGCTGACTATGAGAGCTACTCCATTTCTTCTAAGGGATTCTTGCCACAGTAGTAGATATAATGGTCATCAGAATTAAAATAAATTCACCCATTCCCGTCCATTTTAGTTCACTGATTCCTAAAGTGTCAATGTTCACTCTTACCATCTCCTGTTTGACTACTTTCAATTTATCTTGATTCATGGACCTAACATTCAAGATGTGGAGTTTACTACCATCTCTTTCCTTACAGAATTGCTGTATTTTTCCAGACTATTATTTAACCTGAAAAAGAATTATTTCATAATTTCCACTATATTCAATTTCTTTCTTCTATACTGAACATTTCTAATAAGTATATTTGTAGTAAGTGTATTTATTTTGATATGTTTACTATATAAGATATGCTAAAGTTATAATAAGTATTGCAGTAAGTGAAGAGTTAAAACATGGTCAGTTCAATGATATTTTAAGGTTATCAAATGGTAACTCCAAATAGTCATTTCAATTGATTTCTGAGGGTGTCTTTTTCCCTAAACAAGATAAAAAGGAGAATCGGGATTTATATAAATAATAAAATGATCACTTACAAAGCAGCATTTTAATTGTTTATTTCTTAAGATCATTCCTAAAATAGTTTTAAGAGTTATAATTTGTATATTTATAATATTATATAAGATTACATATGATCTTATTATATTAGATTTAATTAGTTTTATTGTAATATAAACTTATTATATATTATAGATTATATTATATAAATAAGATTATATTTAATGCATAAATTGTACATGAATAATAGTAGAATAAAGAAGAAAACCAGTTACTTTTTTATGCAGTCATGTTCAGTATAGAAGATAGAAAATAAATTGAACATAGTGAAAAAATATGCAATAATTCTCCTTTCAGGTTAAAGAATACTCTGGAAAAATACAGGAATTCTGTAAAGAAAGAGATTTGTAGTAAACTCCACATCTTGAAGTTTTCCTCATCCTGAAATAATACTAATAAAGAAAAAAATATGTGCTTTGTTTTAAAAGATAACTGGATAATTAACCTTTTTTGCAAAATAAATTTTATACTTTAGTTTTCTTCAAAGAAAATATTTGCAGTATATGGGTGGGTGTATGCAAATTAGAGAAACTGAAAACCAAAACAATGATAATCTAGCTATAAAGCAATATTTTAGGCTGAAAGGGACTAGTTTCCTAATTAAGAACTTTTATTGGGCTACTATTTCATGCACTGTTTGTTGATTTTTAGGAGATTTGTCAGCTAAAGAAAATGTTGTCAATTATTAATATTTATTATAAAGTTATTTTGCAACCAAGATTGAAATAGTGAAAGCAATGTATGTTAGGACATTTTAACATTTATTTGTGAGAAGATAGCAGTCTAAGAACCTGAAGAGAATAAATCCTTTTTATTTCCAGGTTCTCCAGTAATGACTTGCATATAATTTAGGATCTCTATACCTCCAGGTACTTCTAAAATCTTTTATTTTACCTGTTAGCATAAGGAGTAAAATGCATCATAAACATTTTTCTTGACTTCAAGAGACTACAAAAAATGAAACATTGGATATTGCTTATTCTGTGGATTAAAGTTCATTCATAATGACAAAATAGTTGAACATATTAAATTATTTAAAAATACCTTCTTACTTGTGCCTCAAGAAGCCTCTATTGTATTACTTATGTTGAAGCTATTTAAGTACAATCAACTTCATTGTCTAAATTCTTGCTTTGCTGCCAAGTCGCTTCAGTCGTGTCCGACTCTGTGCGACCCCATAGACGGCAGCCCACCAGGCTCCCCCTTCCCTGGGATTCTCCAGGCAAGAACACTGGAGTGGATTGCCATTTCCTTTTCCAGTGCCTGAAAGTGAAAAGTGAAAGCAAAGTTGCTCAGTCATGTCCGATTCTTAGCGATCCCATGGACTGTAGCCTACCAGGCTTTTCTGTCCATGGGATTTTCCAGGCAAGAGTACTGGAGTGGGATGCCATTTCCTCTCTTTAGGAAGTTTTAAAAAGCTAAATAGAGATTATTCTGAAATTTGCAATTTAAAGGCATGATGATAATGTTTACATAAACAACTAATAATGACTTTCTTTACAGCAGGGAGAATATCCCTAATTGATATAAATATGTTGTTGCATTCTTCAAAATCACCATCTTTGCTTAAAAGGAATTTTGTCACTATGAATAATATAACAGGGTCAAAACCAAATCAACTGTTTAATGATCTAAGTAATGATCTAATTATATAGAGGATAAATAATAAAAATCACCATGAAATGATTCTTTCCTTTATATTTTATAGACATGGTCAAAAAGTTATGCTATAATTATTCTATATTTTAATCTATAAGCTCAACTTTCTAGAAAATTGGCATAACTTATTTGGTAGTAAACAGATATTTTCCTGTTAATTAGAACAATTTGGACTCCTTATTCAAACTTATTTAAATTTTTCTCATGTAAATTAGAGAAAATTCAGTATGTTCCAAATAAAAACCATAGTGAAATCTTAAAGATTAATAGCAAAATATTTGTGCCAACAAGTAAATTCAGTCCAGCTTACAAACTTTAGTAGGAAAGTGATAATGTTGTAATTCCCTCTTCACACCAGTATCTATGATCTGAGGAGCCAGCAATTTAAATATAGTGCCTCAGTGAAAATATTCTCTTTCCTTTCTCGGATTATCTCAGTGATTCTTGTTGACCTAAACTGGGTCCTCTGGTCTTTAAGCCAAAGAGAGGGGAATCTTGATTCACATTTTAGGCACTCTGTGCAGTGCAGACTGTAACTACTATTTGAATAATTGCCACAGTTGTGTTCCTCACATGATCTCTATTCTCACTGAAAGTGTTGATGTTACACCCATGGTGGATTCAAGTCAATGTATGGCAAAACCAATACAATGTTGTAAAGTAAAATAAATAAATAATTAAAAATAAAAAAATAAAAGTAAAAAAAAAAATTAATAGCATTTCTCTGTATGGAACATCTCTTGAGGCATTCAGGCAAGCATTAAGCAAAATGTGATACAGACAAAACATGTGATCACCACCTGTGATATTTTTCCTGCTCTATGTTCAGCTCTTACTCCTCATTTCAGAGGCCTCTCATACTGCTTGGGTTCAGCTATGCCAATAAAGAGATAATATATTAATAATAATAAATTTATTACTATAAATGCTGTATTATCACCCCAGGAGTTCATATATTTTAAAACTGAAACACAGCAGTATATCTATCTATCTATATTTGCTCATTCGTGACTCCTTGTGACCCCATGGATCTTGCCAGGCCTCTCTGTCCATGGAATTCTCCAGGCAAGAATACTGGAGTGGGTTGCCATTTCCTTCTCCAGGGCATCTTACTGACCCAGGGATCAAACCTGGGTCTCCCGCTTTGCAAGCAGATTCTTTACTGTCTGAGCCACCAGAGAAGCCAAATGCTTTATCAAAATAAGAATTTTCTAGTGGAGAAATGATAGATGTGACTGAAAGATATTTGGGTGGTTTGGTCACACAGCACCCTTGATTGATGACTGGTGTTCTGATTGCCCTTAATACTGATCTTGTGAAACTCTAGTAGTTTCACTTATTTTTCTGAATATTTAAGGATAGTTTGGGGAATTATTTAATATAGAATATTTAAAAACATACATGTCAAAAGTAAAGAAAGTGACAAACTAAAAATGAGAGACAATGTCTGTCTTGTTTGTATTCTTGTTAAAAATATACCTTCACAGAATTTATTAAAAATTATATAATGAAAAATTATCTATTAGTATAGGATAAATACGTGTAATAGCTTTGTTAGATGGCCATTTCATAATCTTTTTTCAACATACTAGAAATTTTAGCCACACAAGCAAAAGATAAAAAAGAGTCAATATGCATTCAAAAGAGCTATATTTTGACTGCATAACTTAGAGATACTATTTTCCCAGTCTTATATCTGTTTCACACCAAAGCCTTACAGTTTTGTCATGGAGGTATTATTCCCTTATGCTACTGGGAAAAGCCATCACCAAATCTGCAGGTAATGAGGATTGATAGAGCCACATTCTCGGCTCCTATTATTTTTAACACCCAACTTTTTATTAGCATTGGTGTATTAATGTTTAAAGTCTTTAAACTTACATGTAAGTCATATCTGTTTCTTAATAAAAATCAGTTTATAGAAGCACAAATTCATTCCTAATATTTTCTTTTTCCTCTTATTCTTGTTTATTTCCACAGTGCCAGGATGTTAGTGTACTGTTACTACTGAATTGAATTGGAGATCAACTATTGCATTATTATCAACTAATTGCTTGTTTTTAGTTTTATTGCCTAGACATCATTTGCATATTAAAGAATATTAGCAACTTTAATGTATGAGCTCATACATTACATCCTTCATAGCCCTCATAGCTTAGTTGCTAAAGAATCTGCCTGCAATGCAGGAGACCCGAGTTTGATTCTTCAGTGGGGAGGATCCCCTGGAGAAGGAAATGGCAATCCACTCCAGTATTCTTGCCTGGAGAATCCCGTGGACAGAGGAGTCTGGCAGGCTACAGTCCATGGAGTAGCAAGAGTCAGACACAATTTAGTGACTAAACCACACCACCACAAAGTATGAACTGGAAAAAATACTCTGACTTTAATTAGTTTAAATTTTGATATTTATTAACTAAGAGGAAAGAACTAGGAGGCAATTTTGATTAACACCAGATTTTAATGGTGATTTCACATGAGAGTAGCAGTACTGTCTGCTTTATTGTCTAATTTATTGCAGTGCTTTTTTGCAGTTGCAAAATAGGAAGAGAATCTTTATACAAATAAGTGCTTATAAATAGAAGTTATCTCTCTGCACTTTATCTGGATACTCTTCTGATAAACTGATCTGCAGTTTCAAAAATGAATACTAAGGTATTTTTATTTTAAGGCTGAATGAACAACACTATTTAATAATTGCTTTTATAACTTAGTATTCAATTACTATGAGACAATGATTGGGTTTAATAATCTAAGTGTAAAATATTGAACAGGAAACATTTATAAATATGTCATAATATTTTGAGAAGTTTAAAAAGTTATTAAAATAATCTTAGCCATCTTTTTTCATGTATAAATTCAAAATTTCTAAAAACTGTAGTCAAGTTATCAAGTCACGTCTAAGTTTAAATATATCACTACTTTTTTATCTACACTTTTATTAGAGAAGTAACAGAATAGCATTGGATTTCCAAATTAAGTTCTGATATAATCATCAAGAAATATTTAATTTAAACAACTCTGACTTACTTGAGATCTAATTTATAAAATATTTGTGAAGCAGACATAGAAACAAACTTGTGGTTACCTAAGCAGAGGGAGGGAAGAAGGATGAATTAAGAGCTTGGGGTTAAAATACGTATATTACTATATATAAAATATATAACCAACAAGAACCTAACATATGGCACATAGAACTATACTCATATCTTATAATAATCTATAATGGAAGTAAAAAAGAATGTATGTGTGTAAACATATATACATATGCAGCTGCGCAATACTGGAGCGGGAGTGGCGGCTTCATGGAGCTGGAGCTGTGAGCCACCAAGAGGAAATATTCCACGTCCAAGGTCAGAGAAACCCCAGTAAAAGGATTAGCACTGGGAGAGGGCATCAGAGGGCAGGCAGACTAAAGCCACAATCACAGAAAAGTAACCAATCTAATCACATGGACCACAGCCTTGTCTAATTCAATGAAACTATGAGCCATGCTGTGTAAGGCCACTCAAGATGGACAGGTCATGGTGGAAGTTCTGATAAAATGAGGTTCACTGGAGAAGGGAATGATACACCACTTCAGTATTCTTGCCTTGAGAGCCCCATGAACAGTATGAAAAGGCAAAAACAGGACACTGAACGATGAACTCCCCAGGTTGGTAGGTGACTGATATACTACTGGAGATCAGTGGAGAAATAACTCCAAAAAGAATGAACAGATGGAGCCAAAGCAAAAACAACACCCAGTGGTGGATGTGACTGTGATGGAAGCAAGGTCTGATGCTGTAAAGAGCAATATTGCATAGGAAACTGGAATGTTAGGTCCATGAATCAAGGCAAATAAGAAGAAGTCAAACAGGAGATGACAAAGAGTGAATGTCAACATTTTAGAAATCAGCAAATTAAAATTGACTGGAATGGGTGAATTTAACTCAGATGACCATTATATCTACTACTGTGGGCAAGAATCTCTTAGAAGAAACAGAGTACCCTTCATAGTAAAAAAAAGAATCCAAAATGCAGTACTTAGATGCAGACTCAAAAAAGACAGAATGATCTCTGTTCGTTTTCAAAGCAAACCATTCAATATCACAGTAATCCAAGTCTATGCCCCAACCAGTAATGCTGCAGAAGCTGAAGTTTAATGGTTCTATGAAGACCTACAAGAACTAACGTCCTAGAACTAACACCCAAAAAAGATGTCCTTTTCATTATAAGGAACTGGAAAGCAAAAGTAGGAAGTCAGGAAACACCTGGAGTAACAGGCAAATTTAGCCTTGGAGTAAAGAATGAAAGAGGTCAAAGGTTAATAGAGTTTTGTCAAGAGAATGCACTGGTCACAGAAAACACCCTCTTCCAAACACGAGAGAAAGCTGTACACATGGACATCACCAGATGGTCAACACCGAAATCAGATTGATTATATTCGTTGCAGCCAAAGATGGAGAAGCTTTATACAGGCAGCGAAAACAAGACCAGGAGCTGACTATGACTCAGATTATGAACTCCTTATTGGCAAATTCAGACTTAAATTGAAGATAGTAGGAAAAAACACTAGACCATTCAGGTATGACCTAAATCATATCCCTTACAATTATATAGTGCAAGTGACAAATAGATTTAAAGGACTAGATCTGATAGAGTGCCTGGTGAACTATGGATGGAGGTATATGACATTGTACCGGAGACAGGGAGCAAGAGCACCCCCAGAGAAACAAATAAAAAAAGAAAAATGGCTGTCTGAGGAGCCCTTACAAATAGCTGTGAAAAGAAGAGAAGCCAAAAGCAAAGGAGAAAAGGAAAGATATACCTATTTGAATTCAGAGTGCCAAAGAATAGCAAGGAGAGATAAGAAAGCCTTCCTCAATGATCAATGCAAAGAAATAGAGGAAAACAATAGAATGGGAAAGACTAGAGATCTCTTCAAGAAAATTAGAGATACCAAGGGAACATTTCATGCAAAGATGGGCACAATAAAGGACAGAAATGATATGGACCTAACAGAAGCAGAAGATATTAAGAAGAGGTGGCAAGAATACACAGCAGCACTGTACAAAAAGATGTTCATGACCCAGATCATCACGATGGTGTGATCACTCACCTAGAGCCAGACATCCTGGAATGCAAAGTCAAGTGAACCTTAGGAAGCATCACTACGAACAAATCTCATGGAGGTGATAGAATTCCAGCTGAGCTATTTCAAATCCTAACCCTAAAAGATGATGCTGTGAAAGTGCCACACTCAATATGCCAGCAAATTTGGAAAACTCAGCAGTGGCCACAGGACTGGAAAAGGTCAGTTTTCATTCCAGTCCCAAAGAAGGGCAATGCCAAAGAATGCTCAAACTACCGCACAGTTGCACTCATCTCACACACTAGTAAAGTAATGCTCAAAATTCTCCAAGTCAGGCTTTAGCAATACGTGACCCATGAGCTTCCAGATGTTCAAGCTGATTTCAGAAAAGGCAGAGGAGCCAGAGATCAAATTGCCAACATCTGCTGGCTCATCAAAAAAGCGAGAGAGTTCCAAAAAAAACATCTATTTCTGCTTTATTGACTATGCCGATACCTTTGACTGTGTGGATCACAACAAACTGTGGAAAATTCTTCAAGAGATGTGAATACTAGACCCTCTGACCTACCTCATGAGAAATCTATATGCAGGTCAGGAAGCAACAGTTAGTCCTGGACTGGAACAACATACTGGTTCCAAATAGGAAAAGGAGTACCTCAAGGTTGTATATTGTCACCCTGCTTATTTATCTTACATGCAGAGTACATCATGAGAAATGCCAGGCCGGATGAAGCACAAGCTGGAATCAAGATTGTCGGGAGAAATATCAATAACCTCAGACATGCAGATGACACCACCCTTATGGCAGAAAGTGAAGAAGAACTAAAGAGCCTCTTGATGAAAGTGAAAGGGGAGAGTGAAAAAGTTGGTTTATAGCTCAACATTTAGAAAACTAAGATCACGGCATCTGGTCCCATCCTTTCATGGCAAATAGATTGGGAAACAGTGGAAGCAGTAGCAGACTTTAATTTCTTGGGCTCCAAAATCACTGCAGATGGTGACTGCAGCCATGAAATTAAAAGACGCTGCTCTTTGGAAGAAAAGCTATGACCAACCTAGACAGCATATTAAAAAGCAGAGACATTATTTTGCCAACAAAGGTCCATTTAGTCAAGGCTATGTTTTTCCAAGAAGTTGTGCATGGATGTGAGAGTTGGACTATAAAGAAAACTGACCACCGAAGAACTAATGTTTTTGAAGTGTGGTGTTGGAGAAGACTTGAGAGTCCCTTGGACTGCAATGAGATCCAATCAGTACATCCTAAAGGAGATCGGTCCTGTGTGTTCATTGGAAGGACTGATTTTGAAACTGAAACTCCAATACTTTGGCCACCTGATGTGAAGAACTGACTCATTGAAAAAGCCCCTGATGCTGGGAAAGATTGAAAGCAGGAAGAGAAGGGAACAACAGAGGATGAGATGGTTGGATGGCATCACCGATTGGATGGACGTAGTTTAAGTAAACTCTGGGAGTTGGTGCTGCAGTCCATGGGGTCACAAAGAGTCAGACATGACTGAGCGACTGAACTGAATAAGTGATATTTGTCTTTCTCTGTCTGACATGCTCTGTGGTTTTCACAGTCCTATGGGGCAGGGCCTGTCCTCCTTTTAATGAAGTTAGAAGCCCCCAGATCCCGCTCTAAGTTATGGTTTGAGCTAGGCAGGATTGGAACTTTCCTGCTGGGAAGGGAGCTGTTCTGCCTTCTTTTGCAGGAGCCGTGTGAGATGTGTCTTTGATGCTGCCTGCCACCCCAGGTGCAGCCCACACAGATCATTGTTGCTGTCACAGCCCTCAGTGGCCGCCTCTACTTGGGAGTTCCGGTAGTTCACTCAGAGGTCCCTTAGATTTGTGAGCTCACAAATCCACCTGCACGAGAAACCACCAGAGATGAATCCTGAGCCTGCAGATAACCAGTTCATGCCCTCAGATATGCGGGCGTGGTCCTGGGCCCTGAATCTGCCAGAGCAAGAATCTCCTGGAGTGGCCTCCCTGTGCCCATACTGGGGTTGCTGATAATCAGCTCAGATTTCACCTGATCTCTGTGTGTGCTTACCCACAAACTTCACAGAATCTTTGAATCTAGAGCCACATGCTGCTAAGATCTGACAATGGGGCTGCTCGGGCGGACCCATGCTCCGCCTTTCCCATTTGACAATGGGACGCCTGCGGTGACTGGTGCTCTGTCTTGCGTGTGCCCCCACTTGCCACCCAGGCCACCTTCCAGGCCCTTTGAGCTGTCTCCATGCAGCCCTGCTGAGTCTCCCTGGTCTTGCAGGCTGAAGCCCAAGTTTCAGCATCTAGCTGCAGCTCACACCAGCAGCCTGGGTCTTGGGCTGGGAAGCGCAGTAACATGACCAGGGTAGTCATTCGGGTTTCTCACCCTGTGCAGCTGTAGACCAGCTCCCACGCCTTCCTCTCCAGCCTCTGAGGTTCCAGGCTCCTGATGGACCTCCAAGCCCATGATGTAGCTTGCCAGGGTGAGGGAAAATTTCTTGTTTCACAGCTCCCTCTCAGGGACATAGGCCCCCTCCTCATTCCTCATCTTCTTGTTCCCTTTGTCCTGTTTGGTTATATGGGAATCTTTCTTATAGCTTTGGTTGAATGAGATCTCCTGGAAGTTTTCAGTGGATATTCTGTGAGAACTGTCCCACTGTAGATGTATTTTTCACATATATATCAAGGTGGGAGGAGGTAAGCTCCATGTCCCTTACTCTGCCATCTTGATATCCTTCTTGAAACCATTAATTTCTGGGAAAAACTATTTAATTTTCCTAAGAATTCTTGAGACCAGTAAAACTGTGCATCTTAGAAATTATTGAAAATTTTGGAAAGTAAAATTTCATACCTATTATAATGGGAACACTGCATTCAGAAATTCAGAGAAATTAGAGCTATATCCTTATGTAAATTAGCTTAAAATACAGTTTCTCCCAAATGACTTGCAATTTCTGAATATGATGACATTACCAATAAAGTATTCCACTAAATAACAATTTATACATCTTAAAACATTTTCTTAACATAATTGTATAATAAATAGTCTAAATTCAGTGTTAATCAGTCAGAAGTAAATAATCAAAGATTTAAAAAAATAAACAGGAGTTATCTACCCTGAGAAAATCTGTCTCTAAAAGTATTGAGTGTTAGCAGAGCCGTTTTGATTACTATGGATGCTTTAACAAATGATATACAGGCTAGAGCTGATTTGTCTGTGATGATTACTATTGATCATGAATTGGGCAAAATGATTGGCTCAGTCACATGCTGGACATGAGAGCCCCATTATTCTTTGAACAGAGCAGTTCCAGAATAATATTTGTGAACTTCATAGGATGCAAAGTAGCATATTAAAAAGGAGCATAAGACTCTGGAGTTGGTAAATCTTGTCTTTGTTTTCAGTCTATTCAGCTTTCTAGATATTGACTTTGGGTAATTTATTTAGGTGCTCTCAACCTTTGTTTCATCATTATAAATTAAAAACCAAATATAATCTTCAGAGTTTTCAAGTGTAAAATTAGTATGAAGCAACATACTAATATTCATATGTTTGGAAAAAATATAAAAGGGAGAGTGTAATCAATGACAAAATTATAAGTAGGCTTTACATGTGTAATACATATGAAACATCTGTGATAATAATAACCTGTACCTAGTGTGAAAATCTGACATCTTACCATTTAGACTTTGCTAACTTAAGTGTAATCCAGAGGTCTGCAGGCCTCTCAAATCTTTCTGTAAGAGATCAGATAGCAAATGAGAGCTACCCTTGTGGTCAATGTGGCAACTATTCTACTTAACTATTGTGGCACAAAAACTGCCATAGGCAATATGAAAAATAAAGAATGACACTGTGTTCCAGTAAATCACTATATGTGGGTGCTGAAGTGTGAATTTTATATAATTATTGGGTTGTACAAAGTAATGTATTTCTTTAAATTTTTCAAATGTTTAAAATGTAAAAATCATTCTGAGCTTACAGGCTACAAAATCAGGCAGTAAGCCAAATTTGGCCAGCACAAGAGTTTGTAACTGGTGTGGACTAAATTAATAATATTAGGAAAATATGTACATGTGACTTTGTAAAAAGAATGTTCCAGAATTAATTTTTTTTATTATTAATAAGAAAATAGAATAAAACTCAAAATTTCAGTTTATTAATCTCTTCATTTCCAGTGAAACTTTACAGTTATTCCACTCCAAACGTCTTATTCAATGTCCACATATTGAATCTGGTCACTACATTAAGAAAAGTCAAGAGGAGTTCCCAAGTCACCAGTTGATTGTTTACATATGGCACTTAGGAGGGGCAGCAAGCAGCGGTATTTAAGAGTTATCAGAATATTCTTGGTAATTGAAGCTTAGGGAGCCGAAGAGACTCCCCAATATCAATAAATTCAAATTATGTGTGAAAAAGTCTGTGCCTGCTTTGTTCACTCCTGTAACTGTGCATCCCAGAAGAGCATCTACCACATCTCAAGTGCTTACTATACATTTTTGATTTTTCTCACAGGATAGATACAATACAATAATGCATTGACAATGTAGGAATAAAAATAAAAGAAATGAGAAGGCAGCGATTAGAAAACCCCCAAAGTAAGTCTTGCTTTTCTCCACAAATTCTATGTAGTGATGGCAAATGATGATTCTAAAACCCAATTGCATCATACTCTCCTACTCTTTATAACATCACAGTTATTCTTCATTGCTCACTCTGAGATGTAAATGAATTTTGGTGGCTGTCTCCCTACTTCTCTCCCTCCTGCATCTCTCTCACTCATCTCTCATTTTATCTCATTTTACTTGTGTAGAATTGATCTCAATCTCCAGAATGGACATTTCACAGGAAGATACTACTTGCTTCTTAATCAATTATTGCATCTTCATTCTTTTACCTGGTTGTTGAGCACATGTCTTAATTGGTCTGTCTGAATGATGCTCCACATTTTTATTCAATAGGTCCTTTTTTTTGTTGTTCAATTCAGTCGCTCAGTCATGTCCGACTCTTTGCGACACCATGGACTGCAGCACACCAACTTCCCTGTCCATCACCAACTCCCAAAGCCAACACAAACTCATGTCCATCCTGTCGGTGATGCCATCCAACCATCTCATCCTCTGTTGTCTCCTTCTCCCCAGCCTTCAATCTTTCCCAGCATCCAAGGCTTTACCAATAAGTCAGTTCTTTGCATCAGGTGGCCAAAGTATTGGGGTTTCAGCTTCAGCATCAGCCCTTCCAATGAATATTCAGGACTGATTTCCTTTAGGATGGACTGGTTGGATCTCCTTTCAGTTCAAGGGACTCTCAAGGGTCTTCTCCAGCACCACAGTTCAAAAGCACCAATTCTTTGGTGCTCAGCTTACTTTATAGTCCAGTACTCACATGCATACATGACTACTGGAAAAACCATAGCTTTGACTGGATGGACCTTTGTTGGCAAAGTAATGTCTCTGCTTTTTAATTTGCTGTCTAGGTTGATCATAGCTTTTATCCAAGGAGCAAGCACCTTTTAATTTCATGGCTTCAGTCACCATCTGCAGTGATTTTGGAGCCCACGCCAAAATAAAGTCATTGTTTCCATTCTTTCCCCATCTATTTGCCATGAAGTGATGGGACCAGATGCCACGATCTTAGTTTTCTGAATGTTGAGTTTTAAGCTAACTTATTCACTCTTCTCTTTCAGTTTCATCAAGAGAAACTTTAGTTCATCTTTGCTTTCTACCATAAGGGTGATGTTATCTGCATGTCTGAGGCTATTGAAATTTCTGCCAGCAATCTTGATGCCAGCTTGTGCTTCATCCAGCCTGGCATTTTGCATGATGTACTCTATATAAGTTAAATAAGCAGGGTGACAATATGCGGCCTTGACATACTCCTTTCCCAATTTGGAACCAGTCTGTTGTTTCATGTCCAGTTCTAACTGTTGCTTCTTGACCTGTATACAGGTTTCTCAGGATGCAGGTAAGGTGATCTGGTGTTCCCATCTCTTGAAGTTTGCCATCTCCCACAGTTTGTTGCAATCCACACAAAGGCTTTGGCATAGTCAATAAAGCAACAGTAGATTTCTTTTTTTGGAACTCCATTGCTTTCTTGATGATCCAATGGATATTGGCAGTTTGACCTCTGGTTCCCCTGCCTTTTCTAAATCCAGCTTGAAGACTGGAAATTCATGATTCAAGTACTGTTGAAGCATGGCTTGGAGAATTTTGAGCACTACTTTGCTGGCGTGTGAGATGAGTGCAATTGTGCAGAAGTTTGAGATTACTTTGGCATTGCCTTTCTTTGCGATTGGAAAGAAAACTGACCTTTTACAATCCTGTGGCCACTGCTGAGTTTTCCAAATTTGCTGGCATATTGATGCAGCACTTTCACAGCATCATCTTTTAAGATATGAAATAGCTCAGCTGGAATTCTATCACCTCCACGAGCTTTGTTCATAGTGATGCTTCCTAAGGCCCACTTGACTTCACGTTCCAGGATGTCTGGCTCTAGGTGAGTGATCACACCATCATGGTTATTTGGGTCATGAAGATCTTTTTTGTATAGTTCTTCTGTATATTCTTGCCACCTCTCCTTAATATCTTCTGCTTCTCTTATGTCCATACCATTTCTGTCCTTTACTGTGCCCATCTTTGCATGAAATGTTCCCTTGGTATCTCTAATTTTCTTGAAGAGATCTCTAGTCTTTCCCATTCTATTGTTTTTTCTATTTCTTTGCATTGATCGTTGAGAAAGGCTTTCTTATCTCTCCTTGCTATTCTTTGGAACTCTGAATTCAAATAGGTATATCTTTCCTTTGCTCCTTTGCCTTTCACTTCTTGTCTTTTCACAGCTATTTGTAAGGGCTCCTCAGGCAACCATTTTGCCTTTTTGCATTTCTTTTTCTTGGGGATGGTCTTGATCACGGCCTCCTGTAAAATGTCATGAAACTCTGCCTGTAGTTCTTCAAACACTCTATCAGATCTAATCCCTTGAATCTATTTGTCACTTCCACTGTATAAATGTAAGGGATTTGATTTAGGTCATACCTGAATGGTCTAGTGTTTTTTCCTACTTTCTTCAATTTAAGTCTGAATTTGGCACTAAGGAGTTCATGATCTGAGCCACAGTCTGCTCCTGGTCTTGTTTTTGCTGACTGTATAGAGCATCTCCATCTTTGGCTGCAAAGAATATAATCAATCTGATTTTGATATTGACCATCTGGTGATATCCATGTGTAGAGTCTTTGTTTCTGTTGTTGGAAGAGGGTGTTTGCTATGACCAGTGCATTCTCTTGGCAAAACTCTGTCACCCATGCCTACTTCATTTTGTACTCCAAGGCCAAATTTGCCTGTTATTCCTGTTATCTCCTGACTTCCTACTTTTGCATTCCAGTTCCCTAGAATGAAGAGGACATCTTTTTGGGGTATTAGTTCTGGAAGGTCTTGTAGGTCTTCATAGAACCCTTCAACTTCAGCTGCTTCAGCATTACTGGTTGGGGCATTGACTTTGATTACTGTGATATTCAATGGTTTGCCTTGGAAACAAACAGAGATCATTCTGTCGTTTTTGAGATTGCATCCAAGTACTGCATTTTGGACTCTTTTGTTGACTATAATGGCTACTCCATTTTTTCTAAGAGATTCTTGCCCACAGTAGTAGATATAATGGTCATCTGAGTTAAATTCACCCATTCCAGTATAGTAAATATGCATATTTGCTTCATGCAGTAGCCTTATATCCATACTAAGTATGTTTTAGAATGCTGCCAATGCACAGAAAAATGTGACTCTCACCAGAAAAAAAAAAAAAAAAAAAAAATCATCACCCTCCTCTGGACTTGACAGATGCTTGCACTCAGTAGCATCTCTAGATCTTTTCAGCCAGTAGTCACTGAAGTATAGGAATAATTTCATGGTGTGAGATTTGAGGCAGGCCTCTAATCATCTCTCCTCTTTTATTTCTGGGCTTCACCTCTCACTTGTCCAGTTGCCCAGTTCCTCTTTTCCATGTATCATGCTAAGCATTTTTTACTGCCACTATCTACTGAGAGATAAGGAAAAAAAAATAGCACTAAAGAGCTAATTGTCAAAAAAATTTTTTAATGGAATAAACCTAACAAAAATGCTCTCGTAGAAGTTATTTTTTAAAGATAACCCCAGTATAGTAAATATACATTAGAAATTAGTTCTTTGTTTGTCGAGGTGGACAGAAGAAATATACTCAGTGCCTCAATTTCAATGCTCTTTTTTAGAGAGATACACTGATGAGGGAACATTTGAAAAAATCCTGTCAATTTATAAACTCACTTCTCAAAATGAACTACTTTAAACGTACAGATTCTATTTTCCTTATTTCAAGGGTGAAAAATGTAGATTATGTGGCACTGCCCACGAAACATAGACACACTTTTCACTTTTATGCATTAATGGGTAGTAGGAAATAAAATGGTAGTAATGCACTGCTATTAGTTATAATCAGAGTGGATCACATCTTAGGTCCTTGATAGAGTTGTCTGTTAAGAGAGTGGATATTAGTATCAGTACCTCCTAGTTTCTCTTTTTATAAAGATGTCGAGAGCCATTTAATTTTTTAAAAATCACATCATTGGATTCAATTTATTGGGCCTTCATACTCTCATTTCTGAGATCAGTTATTAGCTTGGACAGACTGTTTTATGTGACCATCAGAACCTTTACTCTGAGCTAGAAATGAATGTCAAAGACTTAGCCTAGGGTTATCTTGAATCATTTCAAGGAATGGTTATTATTTCTGAAGCTCTATTCTTATTAAAAAAAAGAAAAAAGTCTCCAAACAGATCTTGCTGAAGAGAGGGATCTTGGAATAAGACCAGTTATCCTGTATGTATGTGCTATGTAGGACTTTACTCTCTGGAATACGGTAGATTGCTGATTTATAAGAACTTATTTTTTTCCTTCTCTTTCAGTGAGAGTTTTGAACTTTTTACTTGAGCCAATTATAAAACACCACCCTACAAATCTTTGAATAAACAAATTTAATATTTGAATAAGCTATGATGAATCTATGTAATGATGTAAAAGTCTTTAAATGAATAAGCATATGAATTTTAGTGAAATCATTTAATTAGTACACAGAAAAAAGCTGAAAGGAGAGATTTAATATAGAACATAGGAAATGCTCAATTCTATTTAACCTAACATATTTTGGAAGAGGTACAGAGATTTTGAGATATTTTCTTGTCCAGAAATAATTTGTATCTGTGTATAGAAGTTGTTCCCTCACTAAAAGGCTAGATACACTAGGAAAAGCAATTCAAGTAACCAATTGAATTAAACATTAAGCTTATTAAATGATTACTTGAGACCCTGATTTTATTTTTCTGCCTTGAAATAGTTGAACAGTTGAATAGTTGAACAGAAATAACAGAATAATTATTTCTGAATAACACTAACACACTTTCAATTAAAATTGAGCATTTTTTTTCTGGAAATGATTTCAATTTCTAGATAAAAAATACTCATAATCATTTTACCCTGATAAATAGTCTATGGAATCAGCAGAAATAACTGTATTTTTTTTTCTTTCTATTAACTATAGTTATATGACTGTCTTGGAAATCCAAGCAGGAAATGATCTTTGTTCTCATTTTAACATATGTTTCAGATTCTAAGTTTCATCTGAACATGGATAGGAATAAATTTTCTCACCTTGGCTATGTCTATTTAGAGTAGAAAATGGTATTAGTTTGTAAATAAGGTTAAAGTCTCTACTCTTGAAATTAACCATACACAGCCAAAGTGGCATTCTGGATTTATTTTGATCTGTGATGATCTGATTCATTTGGTTAGTTCTTTATTTGAATTTTAATGCAGATTTAACCACTGTGAAATGATTTGTTCTGCTTTTTTTTTTTTTCCTTAAGAACAAATCCATGTCTATTAACTACCCAAACCTTGAGTCCAAGTACCCGTATTATTTAAGGATCTGGTAAATGGACCACTCCTTTAAAAAACTTTCTTTACTCATGAACTTCATTTACCTTTCTCTTCTCTAAAAATTCAGTACTTAATTACATGCTGTCTGTGTCTCCTGTGATTTATGAATCACTACAAATGGTAGGCTTTGCTTTCAGTAAAATTGTAGCCTAACTGTTTCTTAGTTCACCTACATTCCCCACCTCAACAAATGTGGTAGTAAACAGGTATCTGTAGAACCACTGATATTTCACTTTATAGAGAGTTTTGGTTTGTAACTTTGAATTAGAAATTCTTAAAAATTTGTCTTTATCATTGCTTTAAAAATCCAAGATACAGAAGTGTTTCAGGAAAGATAGTGAAGCTGGAAAGGAGAAAGAAAAATGTAGAATTTACACTCTGTGTTTGAAGAAAGCCTCCCACTATTGTTGAGGAATATAGCGACTAGTAGGAAATATCATTTTAATTGTAAGATTTAAAAAAAAAAATCATGATTTTGGAGAAAAAGTGCTAAATTTTACTTGGAATATTATTGGAATAATTGAATAGTGAACAGAAAGTATTTACATTTTTACAAATTCCCTGATGCTGCCACATTTTTTCCCAAGTGTAGTAAGGTAACTACAGTTTACTTATTACACAATTCCCTTTTATTCTTGGTCATTTTGGAAGACAAAACTTCCTAGCCTCCCTTGAAAACAGAAGGTTATCATAACTAATTTAAGTAAAACACTGAGAGTGGAAGTGTAGTGTATCATTTCCAGAACAAGGCAGCAAGTCCTCTGTCCTATATGGCTACTCTCCTGAAACTGCAAACTTGGAGCCATGTTTTGAGATGGCAAGAACAAAGGATGGAGGAAGCTTGGATTCCAGAGTCACCAGATTGTGGAGAATTTGCTGCATTTCCTCCTGCCAGCCCATATTAAATAGTGTATGAGTGCATAATAGACTTCTTTTGTGTAAAGCTAGTGAGCGTTTAAGATTTGTATGTAATGCAACTAGTAATTACTCAACCACTTGGCAAGTTCATAGCAGTAATCTAAATGCCTTTTGACTTTAGGTTTGAGAAAATAAATATTCCATGGTGATTCCAGTCAAATAAAATCTCCCAACATTTAAGATGGTTATATGAAAGAACATCAACATTCATGTTAATATATTTACTAGTCAATCTCTCTTTTTGAATACTCAAAAATTCAGAATCTAGGAAAGTTTTACAGAAGAGTAAACATTAAAATTTTACGTAACCTCCTGCTTCTTCTGCCTCTGTAACTCAGTTTGCTCCTTGCAAAGTCTGGATCATGTAGGTCACGTCTCAGAAAGTGGAGACTCACAATACTAGGAGCTGGAGCTTATCTCACTCACCCTTGTCCTGCTCTTTGCAATCGCCCAGGCTCTGCAAACCTGCTTACTCATGTCTGTCTGTGTATAAAAACTCTGTAACCCCTTTTTGGCGGGCTCAGAGCTTAGAGTGTTAACTCCTCTTGGTCTGCCAGCATTTTAAACCTGAGTTCTCCAACTTTCCGTGTGGTGTTTGGTTTCTCAATTACTGGTTTCTGCAACATTTCAAACTAGGTTAACCTGAAGCTAAATTCCATTAACTGTAAATAAAGATACTTTGCTACTTTACAACCTATATCTTTATTTATGAAACTATATTTTTAATTTAATATTTATATATATAAACATATATATAATTTAATAAAATAATTTAATAAATTATAAATAAATAAATAATTTAATAAAAATATATATTTAATTTAATATTTTTAATTACAAAGAAAACAGTCATTTCTGATGTTTCATTTTAATATTGACTTTATAAATGATTTTAAATATTCATAATAAAGACAAACTTTAAGAATACTGCCTTTTTAGAAGTTCCGCCAGCAAAGGACTAACCTAAAAGATTAACACAAAGATTTAACCAGTAATTACATAGTTTCTCTGCATAAAAATAGGTATCATGTATGTATATTATGGATTATATAATACATTATTATATATTAAACAATGTGTTGATGAATAATCCATATTTTTCTTCCTAATTTGCTTTTGCCAAGTCATCAGACCTCTTTCTGTTTCCATGTGACACTGACGTTGTTGATTATGTTTTCCTTACTTCCATACAGATAGCTGGAAAGTCCCCTCTTGCTTTCTTTTTGGACAACACTCTATGCTTTCTTCAAAACCTCACCTAAATGTCAGTTCCTCTGAAAAACCTCTTTGTTATCTCCATCTTTGTTAGTGGCTCTTTCTTCACTCAACATTAATTTAACAGATAGTCATTGAACTTCAACTAAGCACCAAGTAGGGTGCTGAGGATAGAGCAGTAAACCAAAAGGCACAGAGGTACTGCCTCTTGTGAAGTGATGTGGAAGGGTATAGGAGAGACATAAGACTACCGATTAAATATTTCAGATGGTAGTGAGTATTATAAAGAAAAATAAACCAGAGTAAATTATGAAGCATGCGAGAGTGGAGGGAGATATTTTTGTAGGATGAAGGCAAGGGAAAGCAAACTTCTAGATGAATTTTATTGCAGGTCTAAATGACATAGGATACCAGCCATTTGTATATTTGAGAAAAAGAAGTCCTTACAGAGATAAAGATCAAAGACAAAATCATGCATGGTGTGTTTAAGAGCATCAAAGAGGCTGTTCAATTTTTGATATTAATATTTATTAGTGTTATCTGGGATTCACATTTCATTTCTGAAAGAGTGGAGTATTATTTACTATTTTGAGCAAATCTTGTGCAGTTTCTCTGTGTCCTAATTTTTACTTTTGAAGTGAGGGATAAAATGCTTCTGGATTTAAATGAAGAATACCAAATTAACAAAAGGTAAGATCTGGATGATGCTAACAGAGGACAAGGAAGAAGTACCCTTCATTTCTTTCTTGGGATTTTTTATTTTTTTAGAATTTCCTTATAAATTTAATAGGAAAGAAGAACATAGGTCATTATCCTTTGGAATATACATTCATCTCTTCAGGAGAAAGATGACTGGTGTAGTGCCCAGGGGATATCTCCATGGTCCTGGATATTACTCCCTTGAAATTAAACACATACTTCCTGAGAAGTAAATCTGTCTGTAGTTCTCACTGGGTAATCAGTGGTCATTTAAAAAAGCAAAAAACAAAAACTTACTGAGACAAATTTGACACATCATAGAATACAGTCATTTTAAAAGGGCACTTCAATAATTTTAAGTAAATTTGCTAGGTTGTTTAACCATCAACATAAATCAGGTTTAGAATATTTTCATTGTCCCAATAAGACCTTTTGTGAGCATGTACTGTTAATTTTCTTCCCCTACTTGAACTGCTAATTTACTTTCTATCTCTATAGATTTCCCTTTTCTGAGCTTCACACAAATGAGATCATACAATCTATGTCTTTTGTGTTTGGATTATTTTACTGAGAATAATATTTCTGTCATAGTATGAATCTTTAGTTCATTCCCTTTTTGCTAAAAAAGTGTTCTATTGATATTTGGTCTATCAGCTTACCGCTTGATGCACATTTGTTTCCAACTTCAAGCTGTTATGAATAGTGAGAATAACAACATTGTGTGCAAGTTTTTGTGTGGATATAGACTTTCATTTCTTTTTGATAGGTAATTAAAGATAGACTTGCTAGATCTAGGTTATATGGTAACTCTATGCTTATTTAACCTTTAAAGTACTAGGCTGTTGAATCATGTTACATTTCTATCAGGGATGTAAGAAGTTTCCTTTCCCTTCACATCATCACCAACCATCACCATTTCAATTTTTGTTATTTTCTGTCATTTTAATTATAAAAATTTTAGTGAGTATAAAATGGTATCTTACTGTGGTTTTCATTTCCATTGCCCTAATGACTAGTGATACTAAGAATCTTTTCGTGTGTTTATTAGCCATTAAAATATCTTCTCTAGGTAAAGGTTTATTCAGATCTTTTGCTCATTTCTGAAATTGGATTGTTTTGTCTTCTTATTCTTGGTTAAGAGTGAGGTTTAAATACCTTCTTTGTATTTAAATAAGGTATTTATTTGTATTTGTATTTTTGTATCTCCAAATGCAGCCCTTTATCTATATTTTGTGAATTTTTAGCTTTTTGCTTGTCTTTTCATTTTCTCCTGGTGGTTTTTGAAGAATAGAAGTTTTGAATTTTGATGAGCTTCAATTTATCAATTTTGCTTTTCACAGGCTGCACTTTTTATGTCCTAGCTATGACATTTTTGCCTAACCCAAAATCTGTTTTCTTCAAAAAATGTTACTGCCTTAACTCTTATATTTAAGTCTATGATCAATTTTTATTTAATTTTTTTACATGCTATGAGCTAAGGGCCTAAGTTCACATTTTCCCATATGAACTTACAATTGTTCCACTATCATTTATTAAAAGGCTCTACTTTCCCCCAATGAATTGCCTTGCAACCTTTTTTGGCAATTGATTGATTGACCACAAATATTAGGATTCATTTATGGACTTAATTGTTTCATTATTCTGTGTTTATCTTAAGCTAGTAACACATTGTCTTCTAACCATATATTTATAGTAAGTTTTGAACCTGAGAGGTGAAAGTCCTCCAACTTTTGTGATTGCTTTTCAAAATTGATTAACTATGTTAGGGTCTTATGCCTTTCTATGTATTTTAGGATTAACTTTTCAATTTCTAGACAAAAAAAGGCTGCTGGAATTTTGATAAAGATTTCATTAATCTATAAGTCAATTTTGGTAGAAGTACCATCCTAACAGTATTGAATCATCAAATCCATAAGAATGGAAAATCTCATTTGCTTAGATCTTAATTCTCTCATTATTCTTTAATTACGTTTATGTCTTATGCTTCTTTAGTAAAATTTATTATTAAGTGTTTTATTCTGATACTGTTGTGAAAGGAATTGTATTTTCCATTTCATTTGTGAATCATTTGTCATATGTAGCAAACAATTGATTTTTGTATATTGATCCTTTGTGACCTTATTGTAACTGATTAATATAATTGTCTTTTGTGAATTTCTTCGGATCTTCTCTATGCTGAGAAGACTATCATATAATCTACCAAAAAAAAAAAAAAAAAAAAAGGCAATTTTGCTTCTTTCTTTTCAATCAATATGATACCTTTTATTATTTTTTCCTTGTGAGACTGCAATGGCTGTTCTTCAGTACGATGTTGAACATAATGGCAAGACAGGCAACTTTGCCTTATTCTCAATTTTAGAGGAAAGGCCTTCAGTCTTTTATCAAGTGTGATGTTTTCCTAGGGTTTTCCATAGATGTCTTTATGAGGGTGAAAAGTTTCCATATACCCTAGTTTGTTGGTCTTCCTTGATAGCTGTTGGTAAAGAATCTGCCTGCAATGCAGGAGACCCCAGTTCTATTCCTGGGTCAGGAAGATCCCCTGTGGAAGGGATAGACTACACACTCCAGCATTCTTGGGCTTCCCTTGTGGCTCAGCTGGTAAAGAATCTGCCTGCAATGCAGGAGACCTGGGTTTGATCCCTGGGTTGGAAAGATCCCCTGGAGAAAGGAAAGCCTACCCACTCCAGTATTCTGGCCTAGAGAATTCCATAGACATCCATGGGGTCACAAAGAGTCGGACACAACTGAGCAACTTTCATTTTCACTGAGAGTTTTTAAAATCATCAGTGGATGTTGGATTTTGTCAAAGACTTTATGTCCATTTTGAAAATTATGTGATTGTTTTTCTTTGTTCCAATAAAATGATTTTTTTTATTTGTTGCTTTTTGAAAGTTAAACTTTCATTCTTGGGGTAAATCTCACTTCGCCTCATGGCACATAATTCTTTTTATGTGTTAGATTCAATTTACAACATTTTCTAGAGGACTTTTGCGTCTGTATTCATGAAGTACATAGCTCTGTAGTTTAATTCATATGGTAGTGTTATGTCTTTTTCTGGTGGCTCTAGTATTAGAATGAAACTGGCCTGGTAGAATAGGTATGAAGTTTCTTCCCTTCTCTATTTTGTTGAAGAGTTTGTAAGACATCATTATTTAATATTTAAAGTTTAAATGAATGCATGGGTGAATGCATCTAGACCTGTACTTTACCTTCTGGGAAAATGTTTAATTGATAATTCAATCTCTTTATTTGTTATTGGTATATTCTAGTTTAATCAGTTGTATTTTTACTGCCAGGTTGGTCATAAACTCAGGTCCTAAGGCTCAGGCAAATTTGCTCTGGAAGCCCTCAAAGTACAGAAATATATTTACAACCACAAGGATATCATAGTAGCTCTGTGGAATTAGTAAAAGAGAAGACCATTAGGAAGTGATAATGTAAGAGGTTAGTGATGGACCTGGAAAGTATTTTATGGAGTTTGGATTTTACTCTGAATAGAATAGAAAAACATCAAAGGGTTTAAAGCAGAGGTTGGACATGATTAGATTCAGTCCTTACAGTTTATACATAGTTCATATACATTTTAAAATATATGTATTTGATTATCTATTGCTAAAGTATATGAACAACCGATTTCTTATTGTTGAATTTTTAAACAACAAATAATTTTGTAATGAAACATCAACACCAAGATATTTGCTAGGTGCAATGATTACTATCCATATTGGATTCCTATTCTGTCCTTCCAGGATTTTTTTCCTTCTAGTAGAATTATATGGCAACCCACTCCATGTTCTTGCCTGGAGAATCCCAGGGACGGGGGAGCCTGGCGGGCTGCCATCTATGGGGTCACACAGAGTCGGACACGGCTGAAGCGACTTAGCAGTAACAGCAGGAGAAGTAAACTTTATGTAGTTTATCTGCTGAAGTCTCTAAGTGATAAAACTGTCAGTCTTTATGATTAGGTCCTAAGCCTTGTTCAAACTCTGCCCACCCTCTGGATGAGCTAGAGAAGATTAGGATTTCCACAAATGCTGTCAAGGAAATTATTTGGATTTACCATTTAACCTTTAATGTAAGGTGATTAATATGCTTGCCATTATTCCTTTTCAGTGAATCAGTCACACACTACAATGGTCAGTGAATTCTATTACCCTTTTAGTTACCATTTCCCTTTCTCAGTCATCTAAGATGTTACACAAGCTAGTATATCCCCTTCCACCCCTGTCACATGCCATTTTACTAGCAGCAGGAGTTTTAACAATCGCACCGATGTGTTAGGCCAGATGTTATTCATGCTCCATGTTCTAAGAGTGTTGAGTTCCTCATTGACAGGCAGCTGATACATGATCAATGTCCAAAATCCCAACTGAGAATCTGTTTTAAAGCTCCACTCCTGGTGCCAGCTCTCTTAAATTTGGTTATGTGTAATAGATTATAGATAAAAAGAATAGTGTGTAATTTTACCTGTGAATACTTTTAGGAGATGACCTGTAATGAAGGAAGAAAAACAGGAATTATCAGAGAGGGGAGTAAGGCCTGCAGTACCTAATTTTTCACTAAAAATAAGTCAAGTGTGAATAATCAGGAGGGCAGACACCTCAAAAAAAAATTTCATACTCCCTTTCAGTTTCTGGACCTTGACACCCTTTTGGTCTTAATGGTCCACTCTACAGCACTGATCATATTAGATTCAGATGCATTTGTATTGTCATCTGTTGGAATTGCCCAGTCCACAAAAGAATTACCTCGCCCAAGTTTCCACTATTTCCTGGGATGGCTCAAAGTTGATGAGTGGCTGACTAAAGACTATATAGGCAGATTTTCTTTGCCTCAATTTGAGGCAACTCTATCATCCCAGTTCCAAAGCTCTACATACAATTCGGTAAAGTCTCAGGCCCAATTACACTACAGGTCAGTTTTTCTTGTTGCCCACTCCTGTGAGTTCAATTTTTTTTTTTTTCACAGTTGTACCTGCAAAGAGCAGTCTACAACAAACCACCTGTTCTCCATTTCAGAGTCTGTACCAAGTGAACGTGATCTAAAATGAGTGGCATACCCCAAAAGAACACAGGGTGACTCACCCTGAACGACTAAGGCAAAAGACAAAACAGCAATAGTCCTCATTTCTAGTTCTGGAGAATCTCTAGCACTGAGTTCCTTTAGTACCTTGAATACCCTAACCCACCTCACTAGTTCTGCTTACACTCTTTCTTTTTTCAACTCTAACATGCTTAATTTCTTTCTTACTTCAGGAGTTACTCTTCATTTCTTTCTGTTGCTTTAAAATTTTTGAATCTCAGTTTTAAACTAGTGCAAACTTCCAGTTACAAAATAAATAAGTCATGAGGATGACCTGTACAGTATGGGGAATATAATCAATAATAATCTAATGTCTTTGTATGGTGACAAATACTAACTAGACTTATTGTGGAGATATTTTGTAATGTATAGAAATATTGAATCACTATGTTGTGTACCAGGAACTAACATAGTGTTATAGATTAATTATACTTCAACAAATTGACTCATAGGGAAAGAGATTTGTGGTTACCAGAGATGGGGTTGGGGAGAGGAGGAATTTGATGAAGGTGGTCAAAAGTACAAATTTTCAGTCATGAGATAATCAACTACCAGGGATATAATGTGCAACATGATAAATGTAATTAATGCTGCTCTATTTTGCATATGTAAATGATTAAGAGAATAAAGATTAAGAGAACTCCTAAGAGTTTTCATGACAATAAAACATTTTTTCTTTTTCTTTTATTGTATATCTATATGAGGAATGAATGGCTTAATAGACTTATTGTGGTAATCATTTTATGATGTGTGTAAGTCAAATCATTATGCTGTATACTTTATACAGTGCTGGATTATATCCACAAAATTATAGATTATATCTACAAAACTGAAAGAAGAAAAAAGCTGAAGAAATTAATTTCGTGTATAGCAAGAAAATTAAGGAAAGAAACCTTTATTTTCTATTATTTTTGTTATAGCATTGTATACTGTGGAGTAATTCACTTCAATGCTTTCAATCCTGAATATTGAGCAGAACAATTATGGCTGCAATTGAGACTTGTGTCTAAAAGATTATATCATAGGAAGTCTTCCTGAGAACTAGTTATCAAGCAGTGTATATCGAAATGTATGTTTAGAAGCTCTTATGAAGATGATATGAACATGTGCTGGGATACTGTAGAGAAACACTGAATGTTCCTTCATAAGCCTCTCTTGACAATGATTCCACTTGCTAATTATTTTAAATCCTTTGATGGTGAGACAAAGGTTAATTAGAAAAGGATTAGAAAATATATTGTAATGTTGTCAGGGGAGTAGCTTCTGGAAATGTTGGAACCTCTGAGCTAGGCTTGAGATTTTGCAGCGGGCTCACACAATGCTGCAGGCAACTTGAGGTCAATAAAGGCTTTTAATTTTCTATGCCAAATTAATTTTGGTCTACTGCAAGTCATCTCAGGACCTGAAGGAGGTGGCAGGCAGATGACAGTTATTAAAGTGTGTGGTAGAAGAGAGACTGGAGAGGCCAAGGAAAGGCCTTAAAACTTATACACAGCCTTGGCTGCATTTAACAATAATGAACTACCCACATGATATAATCTGCAGTTCCATTCAAAATAATGTAAAAACAAATTTTAAAAACTTATGAATTTATAAAAAAAAACCATGAATTTATAAAGCCGTTGTTGAGTATTGTGAAGAAATTTGCAAATTTTTTTCTAGGCCACAGGTTTGACTTGATGATGATTATGGGTTTTTGTTTTTATAAAGAAAAAACAAACAAACAAACAAACCTACAGGTAACCTCAAAGCATGAAACAAGTTAAATCAATATAATTTTCCACTTGCTTGGCAGGAATTCCCACTAGCCTTAAGAAAGTTAACTATTTAGGAGGTTAATTTAAGGTCTTGTACTATTTCAGAAAGTCATCATAATAAAGTGGAAAGGTTGATTGGGAATCAGGAGTCCTGTATTTTGGTTTCTACCATGTCACTAACTAGCTGTGTGACCTTGGGCAAATCACTTAACCTCTAAGGTCTCTGTTTTCTCATGTGTAAAATGAGGAGGTTGAACTACATGATCTCTAAGTGTTCAACTAAATCTGCAACTAAATCAAAATATAGAGAACATGATCAAAAAAACTCCTATAGAATTGCAGCACATAGAAACCAATGTTGAAGAACAAAATAGGGAGTTAGAATGGATCCTTTACATTTATAGATCTCTTCTAATCTTTAATGTTCACTGCAAGCTGTTCCTAGTAATTTCTCCATATGAAAAGGTTCTGAGAAAATAAAGCATTGTTCCTTCAGTATATTTTGAGTAGAATTAGAGAACATAGCAATACTCTACAAGTATTTCTTTTATGCACATCTGTCCTGTCTAACAGAGTGTATTGCTCTCATGTTGGTTTTGTATTTATTTCTGATATCTCATTGATAAAGTGCATATTCAAATAGAGAAAAGGGAGAACTATCAAAATGTGCTACCAACACTTGAGAACAATGTCTGTCTCTATTAGAACAAAGAAGTAATATTTGTACAGTTTATTCTTCCTCTGGGGACATATGTTGAAAATTCTTTTACCCTCACTGTTGATAAGCAAAGAAAGCAAATGGAGGTAATCTGCTAGCTTTTCTACTCAAGTAGGGTTCCCTAGTGGCTCAGAGGTAAAGAATCTACCTGCTATGCAGGATATGCAGGTTTGATCCCTGGGTCAGGAAGATCCCCTGGAGAAGGAAATTGAAAAGGATATGTAAAAGGATATATGTGAGCAGTACCTAAAAGAATAAATGTAAATAGCTAACAAATATATGTAGACATTTTAAAGCTCATTAGTAAAGCAAGAAACAAAAATTAAAATGTTAATAAGCCACCACTCTTTAATGATAAGATCTTCAAGAATTTTATAAGTGATAGCACTCACTGTTGGCAATGGTAGAAAAAAATGAAAAATCACTTGTATTGCTGACTGGCAAATAAAGTGATGTAAGATTTCTGTGACACACTTTGACAATAAACAGCAAAACCTTTGAAATGGCTCCACGCATCAATTCTCCTGGAAATTAACCTAACGGATTACTGCTGAAGTAAGCAAAAATAGTTTCCAGGATGTTTATTATAAACAAAAAGCAATGTAGGAAACAAGCTTTATGTGCCAAAATGAGGGTGACTTCTCTATTAAATACATGCTTTCACACTTCATATATTGTACACATATCCATATGGCACACATATATATTTATGTCTAAAAAATTAACATTTTAACTAATAGTTTAAAAAATTATTAAAACCATAATGATGTTCTTATAAAAATGAAAGGATATGTGTAATGTAATCAATGAAAAAGTATAGGATTTTAAATAATTCATATCTTTTTTTTAAAATTAAATTCCAATATCTGGCAGAGTGCTTTCCACAAAGTATGTAACATGTGTTGAATTAACCAGTGAATGCAATTTTGTAGCTTCTAAATGGATTCTCAGCCACTAATGTAGTGTGCTGCTCATATAACACTAGAGGTCATGATAGGCAAGTTTCTTTTTCTGTTTATACCTTTCTTAAATGATTGGGATTATGCCTTGAATCTGTATGTAGAGTGTTATTTTCAAAGTGACTTTGCATCTAATTTACTATATAATCTCTACTTTTATTCATGGAATATCGTATAGCTTTATCCTCATATATTTTTCTATACACTTTTAAAAAATATATTCTATGTTTAAGTTGAATATTGGGCTTCCCTTGTGGCTCAGCTTGTAAAGAATTTGCTGCAATGCAGGAGACCTGGGTTGGGAAGATCCCCTGGAGAAGGGAAAGGCTAACCATTCCAGTATTCTGGCCTGGAGAATTCCATGGACTGTATAGTCCTTGGGGTCACAAAGAGTTGGACACGACTGAGCGACTTTCACTTTCACTTCTTTTCTTTTTTTTTTTTAATTTTTATTATTATTATTATTTTTTTTCCAGTGGGTTTTGTCATACATTAATATGAATCAGCCATGGATTTACATGTATTCCCAATCCCGTTCCCCCCTCCCACCTCCCTCTCCACCCGATTCCTCTGGGTCTTCCCAGTGCACCAGGCCGGAGCACTTGTCTCATGCATCCCACCTGGGCTGGTGATCTGTTTCACCATAGATAGTATACATGCTGTTCTTTTGAAATATCCCACCCTCACATTCTCCCACAAAGTTCAAAAGTCTGTTCTGTATTTCTGTGTCTCTTTTTCTGTTTTGCATATAGGGTTATCGTTACCATCTTTCTAAATTCCATATATATGTGTTAGTATGCTGTAATGTTCTTTATCTTTCTGGCTTACTTCACTCTGTATAATGGGCTCCAGCTTCATCCATCTCATTAGGACTGGTTCAAATGAATTCTTTTTAATGGCTGAGTAATATTCCATGGTGTATATGTACCACAGCTTCCTTATCCATTCATCTGCTGATGGGCATCTAGGTTGCTTCCATGTCCTGGCTATTATAAACAGTGTTGAATATTACTATAGTAATCAACACAGAAGTGATTAAATTATTAAAATTTAAAGGGACAACTTTATAATACTGCTCTGGAGTTCACCTTTCACCATCATAAAATAAAAACTAAATTTAAAGTAGCTCTGCTGCTGCTGCTGCTGCTGCTAAGTGACATCAGTTGTGTCTGACTCTGTGTGACCCCATAGATGGCAGCCCATCAGGCTCTGCCATCCCTGGGAAAGTAGCTCCAGAAAATGGCAAAAAGCCTCTTAAGAAAATCAGATACCCCTTATTTCTCCTCATTAAGAGCTTCTCTGCTTGGCTATCTTCAGAAAACCAAAACAACCATGGACAATAATTCCCCATGCTGAACAATCTCAATCTGGCAACTCCACATCTCTGAAGCGTGACGTGGTCACCAGCTCCTGGGGCCGGAATTAACTGCTGTGCTTGCTGTTTCATGCAGTTGCTTGTGTGTGACTATGATGATCCTTCATAGGAGCCAGTTAATCTGGGGAGAGCTTATCTATCTGAATCTTTAACTACGTTGCTCCTTGAGTTCCCTTGACAAAACAGGTAGGTGGGAAGGACAGAAATAAAATCTATAATGAGTAAATCAGTGAGCCAAGCTTTCTGTCTTCTAGGACTGCAGATTTTCAGTTTTCCTCAACTCAGTGAGATGTCAGCCTTCTGTGTGGCTGGTAGATGTTGGCATGAGAGCAGGGTTAAAGAGGGACAAGACCTGTGAAGGTGAGTCACTGGCTGTGGGTAGCTAATGTTGAGAGGAGAGGAAGGTGAGTACATCAAGTCCTCAATGAATGTGTACAGAACTTTAGAGTAATATCAGAGAATAGTCAGTTTATCTTATGATTGCTCATTATCTTCCCTTTTTTTGGGGGGGACGGGTCTTATGCATTTTCTTCTCTGGCCTGTGGTTTATGGTCAGCCTGGTCATTAGTCTATCTGATGCCTAGAAAATTATTATGCCTAGAAATTATTATTTCTTCTTTTCAGGTCTTGTAGTACTCATAGAGTTCTTTTTGATTGATTTTAAACTGTTGAGTGTTGCTGGTGAATGTCACGACATAGTGGCACGTAGGTTCTCTGAAAACTTTGTCATCCTACCTCTATTGGGACTTTTCGTTAATTAATTGTTTGACAACTCAGTTCCATTCATTATATTATTCATTAATTAAAGTAGTCCATCTGACATTCAGAGTGTGTGCCTATAACATACCAGGCCCAAACTAACCATTTACAAAGAAAACAATTCATGTAAATTGGCATATTAATTATCTTCCATTTCTTTTCCTTTATTATCCCACTTTCTTCAGTGTCAAAAATTTCCCTTCTCTCTCCCTTTGTTCTCCCTTCTGCTTCTTCATTCTTGATGAACTGTGCTCTTTTGGCTCCTCTGGCCTCCACTCCTGTCCTACTACCTCTGTGATTGTTCTGCCTGTTTGATTGGCTCCTTTATTTCCTTTCACGTCATCATTGTGGACATTCTACATGACTTTTTTTTTTGACACCCAAATCTCTATTATGGGGGGGTGGTGGCAGTTGTGGGGGAGGGGCACTAGTGGGGGAGGGGGAGGGGCTTTCACAGCACAGCTTGTTCATTGACACTGCTTCCTGAGTCCTATGGCTTCATCACATCTGGACTGGAGAAAGCTTCAATGCACAGGGCCTCAAATGATTCATCTGCCCTGAACACTAGCCACGCAGTGGCTGGGGCCTGAGGCTGTGCTGTCTGGCTGGTGAAGCCAGACTCACCCAATGTCTTACTGTTGTCCAGAAGATTGCCTTTCTTGTACAGCCGCTGCTCGTTAGGTCGTTACTTACTTTTTCTTTTTTTTCTCCAGATTCCTTCCCTCAGGGACATTATTCACTTTCATCATCCAGTTATTACTTTTACATGGATTACTATACAATTTTCTCTTGAATCTATACTTCTTTGCATATATTTTATCCCATATCTCCACCTGACTTTCACTGTATCTAAACTCTGTGTAAGTGTGATCATTTACTTTCTCCATTCTTACAAATGACATGTCCAGTACATTGTTCTATATCTCAGCAACTCCTAAAATAATTAACCTCTATTAACTGTTTTCAAGAACTGTCAACTATAGGTGAATAATTGAGGTGGGTATTGGGACACAGATACATAATGCCGGTTTCTTCTCACTCTCAACTTCAACACAGTATTTATTAAAGTGCCAAAGCTTCACTGTCACATCTTGTATTTTATGTTTTCAGGTCAAGAAGAAAGCTCATCTACCTTCCTAAAATGCAACTATTAATGTTGACATTTCTCTTATTTCATAATCATGAATTAAAAGTATAAATACACAAATTTCCTTGAAAATAAATGATCCAAATAGATTCAAGTCAAATTAAATAGGTTAATGACATATATCAGACCAAGTTATTATGAAGGAGTTGTTGGATAGTTTGAAGGGTGGAGGATGCCAATGGACACAAAAGATGATGCCAAGAGGAGGCTGAGATTCTGGTATTTTAACTTCATATGTCAACTGTTCCAAATGCTGGTCCTTAATACTTTCATGTGTATGGATGGAGAGAAACTGTTTACAGAGATACTTAATATCCTCTATGGCTTCTGCTGCTAAGTCACTTCAGTTATCTCCAACTCTGTGCGACCCCATAGATGGCAGCCCACCAGTCTCCTCTGTCCACAGGATTCTCTAGGCCAGAATACTGGAGTGGGTTGCCATTTCCTTCTCCGCTATGGCTTCTATAGGCATGTAATTTAGCAGAAGCTCTAAAGAAGATGAAATCCTGCAGACACACATATCTTGCATGACCAGGTGGCATAGGTTCTTTATGAAAACCTTACTTGGTATTGAGGACAGTTTTGGTCTTTGTAACTATGAGATATTTTGTTGAAACTGGAGGCAATCAGGTCAGTGAACAATATCAAGAATGATAGAAAGTAGTTGTTCTATTTTTCATGAGAGTCACATACTTTCTTAGTTTTACTTTTCCTGTGGGCTCTCCCATATACCCAAGTCTCTGTGTTCAGCCTCAGTCTATAGCCTATCCTAAATCAGCCTCAACTCCAGACATACCTGGAGTATGTCTCACTCCAGGTAACAAATAATCTGTTTAAACCATGTTGCAGCTTACACACTATGATATTATGTTGATTTTTGTATGTTTGAGTAACTGGATAGCTATAGACTCTTCATGCATAATGAGAATGTAGCAGCATCAATGATGCCAGTGTATATTGTCATCTCTGTAATCAGGGTTCCTTCACATTTTCTTAGTTTTCATGATTTCAGCTATAACACTGGGTATAAGAAAACAGTGGAAAAAAAAATATTAATTTGAGGGAAAATGATTTCAAGACTAGAATTCCACATTTATCCAAACTGTCATAAAAGTGAAGGCATGTAAAAACTGCTTGAGATTCACCACTAGATGTCTGGAGTCAGTTCTGGTCATCTACCCCATGAGCTAAGAGAGCAGATCTCATTTCTGCCCACAGAAGGCCCTGAATCCTTTGCCACTGGCCAAATGGTTGATAGAGAGGGAGGGGCCGTGCAGGGCAGTAGTACTTTTGTATTTGTTTAGTCGCTAAGTTGTGTCTGACTCCTTGCAACCACTTGGACTATGGCCACCAGGCTCTTCTGTCCATGAGATTTCCCAGGCAAGAATACTGGAATGGGTTGCCATTTCCTTCTCCAGGGGATCTTCCCAACCCAGGGAGCAAACCTGCGTCTCCTGCCTTGGCAGGTGGATTCTTTACCTCTGAGGCACCAGGGAAGCCCAGGGCATTAGTAGAGGGGTGAATCACGCGCCCTTCTGTGTCATATTTGCTTGATGTTAGGTGAGGAGTTTTCAGGGATGTGGTCAGGCACTAGGGAGTGCAAGGTGATGAAAGTAGCAAACTGAGTTTCCAAATTAATTTCCTTGGAGTGAGCCTCTGATATGTGCCATCCCCGTAGCGAAATAATTCTTGCTGTCAACACTATCCCTAACCAGGTCCCGAATCCTGATACACAACAGGTATAACTTTTTATTATATTTACTCATGCTGGCAGTATCGTTGCTTTAGCTATTGAAACCAGAGTCTCAGAAACAACCATAATGGACAGCCCAGCCCAACAGTTAGTATAGGTATGACACCAACTCTGATATTTTTTTCCTACCTAGCTATTGTCAGGAAGTATTTCTTTGAAGTGTCAGGGAAGACGCTCCTTCCTTCCTCTGCTTCGTCACCTAAGATCCCCCTTGCTAGGAGTGGCTGGCTTGCAACTGCAGTGTAGGGTGATGACTTTTGGACTTGCTCACAGATCCTCTCATTTGGGAACTGGTGTGCTTGCAGGATGACTAGGGGTAGGCAGGTGCAGGACTGGCAGTGATGCTCCTTTGAGACCTTATTTCAGAGTCCAGTCCTGGCCCCATTTTCTACCACCTCATTGTAAATTATTTTTCAAGGGCCCAACTGCCCTTTCAGTAATTTGATTTTGGCTGGGTTCCCTTAGTCCCCTTCTGTGATTGTGATTGTTTCCCAGATCTGTCCCTGTTCCTGGCTTTGCTGTAGAACCACGCAGCTGGCATTAGGGCCTGCCACAGTAAGGCTGTCTCTTGATTTTAACTAACTAAATGTTTGATTTTCTCCTAAATATTCTCTGTATTCTTTGAACCCACATATGACTTTAGTTAGTACTCATAAGTAAAAAAGAAAAGGACAAAAGTGAATTTTCCACCTTTTCTGTATTAACTTCTTTAGTGGGAATGGACAGAAGATGGTAATATGGGATATTTTTGCATTTGACTCCCTTTACATCTTCTAATGTTAACGAATGCAAACTTTTAAATTCTGATGATCGAAAGGTAGGAGCCATCACTGACTCTTCAGCTTTCAAAGCTATCAGTCTAGTTTTCTGATTATTCACCAATTCACAAAAAAGACATAGAATTTTCATTGTAAAAGGAATCTTAGAAACCAGTTGGTAAAGTCAATTTAGATTAAAAATGAGAAAAGGAAGTGCATGTCCAGCAATTGATTATTGAAGGTCATGTTAGTTCATGAAATTAGGACTAAAATACAGGTCTCTGTATTCTGTGGTAAATCATTTATCCTTTTTTATCAACTTGAAAAATATATATTTTAATAATTACATTTAATATATGTCATATTGTTAGGTGGACTGTTTCTGTTGTGGCCAAGACTCCTCTTGGCTTTTAGGCTATACTGTCAGTTTATTTCAATGGAAACTCAGAAAAGTTTTGCTGCAATACTTGACATGAAAATTTCTTTTTTTAAAAGGAGGAATATATTTTTCTAAGTATAAATGGAACCACTAAGATATGTGTGTGTTTTTTAAATTTCTATAATTAGTGGAAACTGCTTCCAAGTGCTTTAAGCATTCAGAGGGAATGCTAACAATGGAATGGGCAGAGTAGGAAGCTGCCAACATGTTGTGACTTAAACAGAATATAAATGTTTCTTACCGGAACACAAATATCTCCTATATTGACCAGCCATAAGTCATCAGTCACAACTTTAGGTGCTGCCCTCAGAAAGCCCTTGTTAAATACAGCTTATTATCTGGGAAGTATGCAGTATGTTCCATTATTCAATTCTTATTATCACCTAGCCTCACATTAGCATCAAAATGTCACCTAGAGATGGGGACACAAAGGGTCTATTTTATCATAGGAATATAAAAGTTGCAAAACACTGTCAATGTGGGATAGCTACAAGCAAGAGAGACCAATTAGAATGCTGCCTTGAGGAGCCTAAACACAGAAAGAGAAGCTGAGGCTGACAGAAAGGGCCTATCAAATCCAGCTGCTACCTAGAGGGGTGGGGTGGGGAGGGAAATGGGAAGGAGATTCAAAATTGAGGGAATATATGTATACGTATGGCTGATTCATGTTGAGGTTTGACATAATACAGCCAAATTCTGTAAAGCAATTATTCTTCAATAAAAAATAAATAAATTTAAAAAATCCAACTGCTACACAGATTAGCTGAGGGCAAACTAGTTGAAGACAAGAGAACAATGCCTTGAAAATAGACTCTGAAAAGGCAGCTATTTACTATCACAAAATTATGCAAAACATTCTTAAAGAAAATCTGAATGACAACAATCATTAAAGCCTGTCTCTAATGTGAGAGTGAAGCATTCTCTATCAAAATCTTGAGTTCCACAATGACTGTTAACAAAACACAAAAACAGATGTTTCACAGAGCTACTTCAATTCTTAAGTGCTAACAATTAAGTGGTAGTCAGACTTCTTAGCAGAATGCCAAATATGAGTCAAATGTGGGCCTTGCAGAGGAGAGTGGAAGGTACAGAAGGAGTGGGATAATTTTACTTCAAGGAGTACCACACTAGATTATTTGTATTCTAAAAATTGTAATAAAATTATCCCATTATTTCTCAAAGACCAGAAATAGCATGATTTTCCAAGGAGTTTTGGTATTACTATACACATATTTCAAGATCAGTGACTTTACTGCTAATCAGAGGAAAGTTTGCCATATACTTAATTTTGAAATTAGACACGTTTGTGTATTCAGTTCAGTTCAGTCGCTCAGTCATGTCCGACTCTTTGTGACCCCATAAACCACAGTACGCCAGGCCTCCCTGCTGATCACCAACCCCTGGAGTTCACTCAAACCCATGTCCTTTGGGTTGGTGATGCCATCCAACCATCTCATCCTCTGTCATCCCCTTCTCCTCCTGCCCTCAATCTTTCCCAGCATCAGGGTCTTTTCAAATGAGTCAACTCTTCGCATCAGGTGGCCAAAGTTTTGGAGTTTCAGCTTCATCATCAGTCTTTCCAATGAACACCCAGGACTAATCTCCTTTAGGATGGACTGCTTGGATCTCCTTGCAGTCCAAGGGGACTCTCAACCATCTTCTTCAACACCACACTTCATAAACATCAATTCTTCGGTGCTCAGCTTTCTTTATAGTCCAACTCTCACATCCATACATGACCATTGGAAAAACCATAGCATTGACTAGACAGACCTTTGTTGACAAAGTAATGTCTCTGCTTTTCAATACGCTGTCTAGGTTGGTCGTAACTTTACTTCCAGGGAGTAAGTGTCTTTTAATTTCATGGCTACAATCACCATCTGCAGTGATTTTGGAGCCCAGAAAAATAAAGTCAGGCACTGTTTCCACTGTTTCCCCATCTATTTGCCATGCAGTGATGGGACCAGATGCCATGATCTTAGTTTTCTGAATGTTGAGCTTTAAGCCAACTTTTTCACTCTCCTCTTTGACTTTTATCAAGAGGCCCTTTAGTTCTTCTTCACTTTCGGCCATAAGGGTGGTGTCATCTGCATATCTGAGGTTATTGATATTTCTCCTGGCAATCTTGATTCCAGCTTGTGCTTCCTCCAGCCCAACGTACATCCCATGATGTACTCTGCATATAAGTTAAATAAGCAGGGTGACAACATACAGCCTTGACATACTCCTTTTCCTATTTGGAACCATCTGTTATTCCATTTCCAGTTCTAACTGTTGTTTCCTGACCTGCATACAGGTTTCTCAAGAGGCCAATCAGGTGATCTGATATTCCCATCTCTTTCAGAATTTTCCACAGTTTATTGTGATCCACACCGTCAAAGGCTTTGGCATAGTCCATAAAGCAGAAATAGATGTTTTTCTGGAACTCTTTTGCTTTTTCAATGATCCATCGGATGTTGGCAATTTGATCTCTGGTTCTTCTGCCTTTTCTAAAACCAACTTGAACATCTGGAAGTTCACAGTTCACATATTGCTGAAGCCTGGCTTGGAGAATTTTAAGCATTACTTTACTAGCATTTATGTATTAGTAATTCCAAAAATGACATAATAAAAAATGATTGGTCACTTACTGTCTAACAAGCAATGTACATTTTTCTACCAACCAAATATATTCCTTTGAGGTTTTATTCCCTGAAGATTATGCAATGAAAGTGATATTTTTGTCCTTACTAAAGAGGAAGATGCTGGGCACTCTATGTTAGGATGCTAGTTTATATGTAATGCATTAAAAATACATTTAGAGTCATAGAAGTATGAGGTGTAACAGACAGGGGAGAAAGTATATCAAATATATCAAGTATCTCAAGTCTCCTCTTAAGATCAAATATGCTTTTTATTGTGTTTAACTTTGCTTGGGCTAGTGACTCCAAAGGAGGATATGTCGTTGGACAGAGCAGGAACACTCAGAAGCAACTTCACAACCCTGCAAGACTAGTAACTTTTCTCTCTCTAACAAATGTCAAAATATAGCTATTTACCAAGTGAAAGGTAAAACTCCCTTTACACCAGACCCATAAATAATTTCCCCTTCTTTACTTATCTTTCCCACATCCCAAAGGAAAAGTTTTATGTCACAGGAGACCTCAACCAAGTGCTTTCCCTTGAGGATGACACTTACTCATTCCTCTGTGTCCTCTAAGAAAAGAAGAGCAAACCAATTTTGCTATTCTCCAAAGTTATTTATTTTATACACTGTAAATTATTCATTTATTTTAATATAGACTTATTTTTTTTCTAAAATTTAAGACATCTTAAACTGCAAATTCTTTTTATTTTTTCACTGAAAAGCCCAGTTATTTATTGAGATATTCTAGTCTCCCCTACTTTCTGCAGAGGGATTAGCAGAAATGTGCAAAGTTATGTGCAGTGCATTATCAAATCAAATTGATCTGAACCTAAGAATAGAGAAAGAATTTTATGTAGGATGCAATTTGGAGCATGCAGTTAAATAGCAGTCTCATCAGGATGGTCCTCCTGAAGCCATTGTGCTGATCAGCCGCAATTGAAAATCCTATCTAAGTGGTATTCAAAGGATTAGCATATTCCAATATTAGCACATTTTGACTATTCTTCAGTCTGTTGCCACAGTTCAAGGGCATGGGCACTTTTCTATTTCCACATATTTTTCCCCTAAATTCTCTCTTTAGTCAATTCTGAAGTTTCAAGCTTTCACTGATAATTGCAGTCAGAAATGTGGTTTTTGCACAAACTTACTAAGAAAATGCCAAGTGTATTAAGCAATAAAAGAGAATTACATTTCATCAGTCAGTTACTTGAATATACATAATGTTCATTGCTTTTTAAACATCAAGTTCTTTTTATAATGGGTTTTCTTGACCACCATAAACAATCAATTGAAAATGGAGCTCAAATTACAAGGTTACTATTGTCATCAGATTAATTTCTTATATACTACTGCAAATGTGCAGGAATGGAGTTTAATTCATTTGTATTCCTTAATTTGAAGGATGTAAATGTAATTATGTTGATACAAATGAGACTACTGTTGTTCAGTTGCCCAGTCATGTCCAACTCTTTGCAACCCCGTGGACTGCAGTATGCCAGCGCGCCCCCTGCCCCGCCCCTGCCCACCCCCCCTACATCCGTCACCATCTTCCAGAGTTTGCCCAAGTTTATTTTCACTGAATCGGTGATACCATCCAGCCATCTCATCCTGGGATGCCCTCTTCTCCTTCTGCCCTCAATCTTTCTCAGTTTCAGGCACTTTTTCATTGAGTCATTTGTTCAACATCTCTTGAACAAAATACTAGAGCTTCAGCTTCAGTATCAGTCCTTGGGGTGAATAATCAGGGTTGATCTCCCTTATATCCCCTCATAGTACAGTTTTTCTATATTTTTAACATATAAAATGTTTTTAACTCGGTAAGTTCAGAGAATTTTTAAAAAATAAAAGAACAACCACACCTTGATTGAAAATAATTGAAAAATCGGTACCATTGCACAATTAATGAAGAAAATGAAATGACAAATGAAATGAATTAGTTCATACTGATGAACAGTGATCACTAGGCAGAAGAAGGTAGGGAAAAAGAAGTAGGATGAAGAAGAAAGGAAGGAAGGGAGGGAGGAAGGAAAGAAGGAAACAAGAAAAAAGATACGATGACACTACAGAGGGAAATGTAACGAAGTACTAATAAGCTAATTGGGGACAGGATTATAATTATTTATTGTGTGTGCATGTGTACTCAGTTGTGTCCCCCTCTTTGCAACTCCATGGACTGTAGCCCATGAAGCTACACTGTCCATGGAATTTTCCAGGCAGGAATACTGGAGTGGGCTGCCATTTCCTCACTCAAAAAGACTTGATCAAGATACTTAATGAGAAACTGAGAAGGAAAATATGTAGAGTTAACTATTAATTGGCTATAATAATTTTAAATTTCTAGAGATGAAGTTCTAGGCCTACTTTATCTTTAAAATGCTTAGAGTTTGGTTCATATGTGCAGTAAATATGTTGGGATGAAAAAAATAACAAAGTTATATGACACCAATGGCAAATAGATGGGGAAATAGTGGAAACAGTGGCTGACTTTATTTTTCTGGGCTCCAAAATCACCGCAGATGTTGATTGCAGCCATGAAATTAAAAGACGCTTGCACCTCAGAAGGAAAGTTATGACCAACCTAGACAGCATATTAAAAAGCAGAGACATTACTTTGCCAACAAATGTCTGTCTAGTCAAGGCTATGGTTTTTCCAATGGTCATGTATGGATGTGAGAGTTGGACCATAAAGAAAGCTGAGCACAGAAGAATTGATGCTTTTGAACTGTGGTGTTGGAGGAGACCCTTGAGAGTCCCTTGGCCTGCAAGGAGATCCATCCAGTCCATCCTAAAGGAGATCAGTCCTGGGTGTTCATTGGAAGGACTGATGTTGAAGTTGAAACTCCAATACTTTGGCCACCTGATGTGAAGAGCTTACTCATTTGAAAAGACCCTGATGCTGGGAAAGATTGAGGGCAGGAGAAGGGGACGATGAAGGATGATATGGTTGGATGGCATCACCAACTCGATGGACATGGGTTTGGGTGAACTCTGGGAGTTGGTGATGGACAGGGAGACCTGGCGTACTGTGGTTCATGGGGTTGCAAAGAATCGGACATGACTGAGCAACTGAACTGAACTGAATGCATTTATATGGGGAAAATCTAAAAGCAATGGCTATTAATACTGATAAGCTGATTCTAGCTTAGTTTAAAGAATTTTTATTCTTGTCCAAAGGTAAAAGAATCTACCCTAAGAGTAATGTTTCTCATTCTAAGTTGAACAATAGGTATGAAAAATACAGTGGGTGAGTAATGAATACCCAGATATATTAAAACTTTGAGGTTATGATTCTGTCAAAACATGTAATAAGATAAATTTTATAAATAATATGGCAATAAAATTGCATCTGGAGTTTGAAATGCAATATTTTAAAATATGGGTTTAAATATTTCTCTATAATTAGTTTTTTTTAACTAGAGTAGTACAAATTGATACAATGATTTTAGCATAATCAATGCACTTTTTGATGGTCGAGTCCGTGTATCGGTTAATATCTTTTACCTTCATTTAACAAATCACAGAAATGCATTTTAAGGAGATATTATTTGCCATTTAAAATAACATTTGGGGCTTCCTGGGTGGACTAGCAGTAAAGAATCCACCTCCCAATGCTGCAGATGCCAGAGATGTGGGTTCAGTCCCTGGGTTGGGAAGATTCCCTGGAGAAGGAAATGGCAACCCACTTCAGTATTCTTGCCTGGAAAAATCCCATGGACAGAGTAGCCTGGTGGGCTACAGTTCATGGGGTTGCAGAGTTGGGCATGACTGAGCACTTGTTAGCAGTATTTATATATATATATATATATATATATATATATATAAATTCAAAGTTAGATATAATAATAGCTATATTGTTGAAATGAACTTTAAATGTTATCTTATGTTAATTTGTTTCTGTATTTTGGGCAACACTAAGTTTCTCAAAATAGAAATTCTTTCTTCAGCAGGGCACCAATGCATGCAATATTACACTGTATATGCTTTGGATTCTTGCATTATAAACAGTGAAAATAATTTTTCTTGTATCCTGTAGAAAAGAAAATTCCATTTGTCATCCAAGGCATCATATTTTCAGAAATATCTTTTTTCATTAGTAGGCTTCATAAAGGTCATCCTCAGGCTAAGCTGCAATTTTGGACCTTAATGTCTGTCTTCTGCCATTATAGGTTTTATAAAATTTCCGTAGTATGAAATTCTCAGAGAATCTTGCAATACTTATTGGGTCATGTCTCTAACTAAAATTTAAAGTAAGATAAATTGTTCACTTGCACCCAATTATTTTTGTAACTGCAAAAATATGTGAAGTATAAGAATTCATTAGAAGATAATCGATTGTCATTCATGAGTCCAAGAGTTTAGGTAATCTATTCACTTGAAAACACAGCAGAAAACAAATATGAAAAAAAATCAAACACATTAGACTCCACCTAAGAATAATAAGGGTAAACATAAGAGATACTTTGAAAAATCAAAGATACATACACAGAGTGACAAAAATGTTAAGGCAACTCATTTCCTCTAAAAATCAGTAAATACGTCCTTCACAAATTCTTGATTATTCCAATTTGATGTTCAAAAATGCTTTGTACCATGCTGTTGCCTTCTGTTTCTGATGTTCAGTGTTTCTTGAAAGTTCAAAAATTTAGTTTTGGCAGCAAAATGATCACAACAAGGAGAGGCAAGACCTCAAAGGCTTTTCAGGGGTAAACCAAAATAATTGCTCCGCTATTTCAAGAAAAGTACTTAAATGTTACAAAAGAAAGTTTTAGTGTTCTGTTGCTAAATTCTTCATTGCATCCCTGTTGCTTCCATTAGACGTTGCTGTGATAGAAGCCTTTACTATTAAACAAATCTCCATGCAGAACTGTGCTCAAAAAGCAAATTAGGAAGCTTTACAATGTATTTGATTAGGAGGGGGGAATAAAATGATTTTAAAAGACTCAGATTTTTACCTCCCAAAGAAACCATAAAGCAACCTAACATCTTCCTAGAATAAGGAAAGGCCATTGTCACTTTATAAATCAAATCCTTTATAGCTTTA
Organism: Dama dama; assembly: GCF_033118175.1. Taxonomy (NCBI): domain Eukaryota; kingdom Metazoa; phylum Chordata; class Mammalia; order Artiodactyla; family Cervidae; genus Dama; species Dama dama. The sequence continues at coordinate 60,847,607 of NC_083692.1, read as the reverse complement.
TTTTATAGCCAAAATTTTCAGTTTAGCTTCTTATTTTTACTTCTTATTTGATGTGTTCACTTAATTTTTACTCTCTGGCCATTTTTGACATCTATGTATTCACTGATTTAAGGGAAAGGAAGGATTAGCCACAGCATCAGCTTCCTAAGTAGTGGGCTCTTTAATTTTTAGGATACATGAAGCATCTATGGAGAATAGGACTGAGCCACAGTGGAGGGAGGGCTTATGGGCTGAATTTTGCCCCTGCCCCCGCTACTTCATATGTTGAAATTGAAGGTATTTGGAGATAGGATATTTAAAGAAGTAATTAATGTTCAATAAAGTCATTGCAATGGGAGAAAAGGGGAGATTAGACATGGGGGAAGGCCATGCAAAGACACAGGGAGAAGATAGCCATCTATAAACCAAAGAGAACTTCTGTTTAAGCCACCTTATCTGTGGTGTTTTGTTAGGGAAATCCTAGTAAACAATAATAGCCTTTTGGAGCTAAACTGTACAGGTAGAATTACTTTTTTTTAGAAAGGTAGTTTACAGTTTAAATAAACTGGTGTAATCACACACAATAAGAACACAGTTGGCAAACCTAGGTGTAAAATAGGAAAAAACAAAACAAAACACAGAGACCTCTAGAAAAAGGAGTATTTAGGCAAGCAGATGTCTTTATACATGAAATCCTCTAAATGGGATTCAGTATTATCCTTCAGCCTGACATTGTTTCTGCTCTTCCATTTACTAGGCTTAAAAAAAATGTTAAGCCTCATCAATAAAAGTCTTGGGGAAATGGTACTATTCTTATTGACACCAAGGACACAGGAGAGCCAAACAATAATACTGTGAAGGATCACTCAGTCTCTTCGTTCACTCCTCATCTCCAATCATAAATCTGCATTCACTAAACATGGAGCCTTTGCTGCCTGCACAGCGGACTATCAATGAAGCACTATATAATATTAATCATGTACTAATTAGAAATTAAGTTAGGCTGATAGGACTTCATTTTTATAGTTCCTTAGGTACATGTTATATATCCTCCAAATTTATCAGGATCTCATTTACTCTTTAGATTCAAATAACAGGAAGGGGCAATAACAAAATGAAAATAGTCTTCTCTCCCGAGACTGCTGAAGATAGTAATTAAAAGTTAACTGACATAGATATGCTTTGTAACCATGACATCATTTGTGTGTATCATCTAAATTATGTGGTTATTAATTTTTAACCACCAAGCATATAGGCTCTAGTACCACATGAAATGTATTCTTTTATTTTATTTATATTTTGTGGTAAGAATACTTAACAGGAGGTCTGCCTTCTTTACAAACTTTAGATGCAGAACATGGTATTGTAAATTATAAACTTGGGGTTGTGCAGTAGATCCCTAGAATTTATTCATCTTACATCAGTAAAACTTTATATCTGTTAAACAGCAGCTCCTCGTTTCCTTTTCCCCCAGTCCTTGGCAATCACCATGTTACTCTATGAGTCTAAATATTTTATATCTCATATACAGTATCTGTTCTTCTGTGACTGGCTTATTTCACTTAGCATAATGTCCTCAAGATTCATCCATATTGTTGCATGTGGCAGGATCACATTTTCTTTATGTTTTCATGTATTAATGAGTATCAGACTTTTAGACTGCTTCCATATCGTGGCTATTGTGACTTACTGATTTCTCAAAAATTAAGACTTAGTACTTTGTAATGGTGTCAATCAGTTTTGAGAGAGCAATAATTTTTGCTTAAAACATTCAAAGTATTTACACAGCACAGTATGCACTGCTAACTTACATATTAATATGTAGACTGCTCTAGCCACTCGAGTATTCTTGCCTGGAGAATCCCATGGACAGAGGAGCCTGGTGGGCTCAGTCCATGGGGTTGTGGAGTCAGACATGACTGAGCGACTAACACTTTTACTGCACTTTAGAGGCAGGCTGCGTAAGTTCAGAGCCTGACTCTGCCACTTAGAGTTGGGCAAGATACTGAATCTTTCTATGTCTCAAATGTCCATCTGTAAATGTGACTGGTAACAGTTCCTATCATAGGAGTGTTGGGAGAATTAAGTTATCAAAAAGCATTTAGAAAAGTGGCTTATGTAAGTACTTAGTATTATTACTTTATTGATATTATTATTAGTTCACAGACCCATTTCCTGTTTTTCTAGACTGAAAAATGCATCACTTAAAAAGTAAAGACATAATACCTAAAATAAAAATGCAGATTCATTTCCCACCAATAAAACTTTGCAAATGTAAATGCTGATAAGAAACCTTACCATAGACATTTTAACTGAGATGATTAAAAGCAGAGTTAATTTCAGATTGAAGTGAGTTAAAGGCCCGTTCTTACTTCTCATTTTCTGTGTGACCTTTAGCAAGTTACAGAAATTTTCTGAGCCTACATTTCCTTACTTATTAAAGATAAAATTATGATGTACATGTCATAGGATCGCTAGAGAATTAAGTAAATTAATGTTTGTAATAATTTACTCATGTCATGCCTAGAGCATAGTAAACCCTCAATACATTTTGGTTTTTGTTGTTTGTTTTACCATTATTATTTTTTGATTATCAATTGCCAAAATACCACAAAACTTGATGGCTCAAAACAATGATTCATTTTTATCTCTCATGGTTCTGCGTGTTGACTGAGCTCACTAGGGGCAGTTCCCACATAGAGTCCTTCACGTCCTTCCCATCAGTTGGCAGCTGGGCTGGAATTATCTGAAGGCTGGCCTGGTGTGGACATCTAATATGATTTCTTCTAGATCTACACATACGTTGTGCCTGATCTACAGTAACAAGAATAGCCTGTAGCAGCCAGGCATCTCTCACTCCACTTGACCTTTCCACTTGGCAGCTTGATCTTTCTGCAATGTGACAGTCTCAGGTACATGGACTTCTCAGGTGGAGGCCGGTTTCCCTTGATATAAGAAGCCTGAGGCCAGAGTAAGCTATAATATTTTAAACCAGCTGTTCAGGATATACAGCATGATGTGGATCCCGTTCTCTGATACAAATGAGTCATAGAACCATCCTAGATCCAAGGGGAGGAAATTACACAAAAGTGTGAAAACTAGGAGGTGAGATTCATGAGGTGTGGGTAATCTTAGAAGTAGAGCTACAACTTGATTATCTGTACAATCACTGTTACTATCATCGATATGGTCCTCACTGTCTTCATCTATTCTTGATTTAAATATAGCTTGTTTTATTTCTTTGATAAAAATGTAAGAGAAAGTGTTAGCACTCTTAAACTATCAATAACTTTCAGCCAAAAATCTGAATTCTGAGACCTATTCTAAGGGAATAATCTGAAAGAATGAAAAATGATTTCTTTCTGAAGTTACTTATTTTTCAGATAGATAAAAAGTTGAAAAAATGAGAATGACTTCACTAAAAATAATTAAGTAAATTAAGACATTTATCAAAGAAAAATGTTACCAGTTAGAAATGATATTTTACAGGGTATTTTACATAGTATATGCTTAGTATTATATGTGCACTATATATATATTTAGAACCAATAAAGAAACATAAACATTGAGGCATACTGGAAGAAAATAATCAATATATCAATCCTGGTAAGTTATTTAGAACTGCCAACTCTTTTTGTTGTTGTTCAGTCACCAATCATGTCCAACTCTTTGCAACATCGTGGACTGCAGCACATCAGGCCTCCCAGTCCACCACCATATCTTGGAATTTGCCCATATTCACGCCCACTGAATTGGTGATGCCATCTAACCATCTCATCCTCTGTCGCCCTCTTCATCTTCTGCCTTCGATCTTTCCCAGCATTAGGGTCTTTTCCAATGAGTTGGCTATTAGCATCAGATATCCAAAATACTGGTGCTTCAGCTTCAGCATCAACCAGTCCTTCCAATGAGTATTCAGATTGATTTCTTTTAGGATTGACTGGCTTGATCTCCTTGCTGTCCAAGGGATTCTCAAGAGTTTCCCCCAGTACCACAGTTTGAAAGCATCAATTCTTCAGTGCTCTGCTTTCTTTATGGTCCTACTCTTACATCTATACATGACTACTGGAAAGATCATAGCCTTGACTATACAGACCTTTGTTGGCAAAGTGATGTCTTTTCTTTTTAATACACTGTCTAGGTTTGTTATAGCTTTCCTTCCAAGAAGCAGTCAGCTTCTAATTTCATGACTGCACTCACAATCCGTAGTGATTATAGAGCCCGAGAGGAGGAAATCTGTCATTGCTTCCACATTTCCCCCTTCTATTTGCCATGAAGTGATGGGACCTGATACCATGATCTTATGTTTTTTAATATTGACTTTTAAGTCAGCTTTTTCTCTCTCCTCTTTCACCTTCAAGAGGCTCTTTAGTTCCTCTTTGCTTTCTGCCATTAGAGTCATATTATCTGCATATCTGAAGTTGCTGATATTTCTCCCAGCAACCTTTATTCCAATGTGTAATTCATTCAGCCCAGCATTTCGCATGGTGTGCTCTGCATATAAGTTAAAAAAACAAGGTGACAATAAATAACCTTCTTGTACTTCTTTCTCGATTTTTAACCAGTCAGTTGTTCCACATAAGGTTCTCATTGTTGTTTCCTAACCCACACACAGGTTTCTCAGGAGACAGGTAAGATGGTATGGTATTCCATCTCTTTTGACTCATAAGGAGTCAAAGGATTTAGTGTAGTCAATTTAATGGAAGTAGATGTCTTTCTGGAATTCTTTGCTTTCTCTATGATCCAATGAATGTTGGCAATTTGATCTCTGGTTTCTCTGCCTTTTCTAAACCCAGCTTGTATATCTGGAAGTTCTTGATTCAATTGCTGCTGAAGCCTATCTTGCAGAATTCTAAGCAGAACCCCACTGGCATGGGAAGTGAGTGCAGGTGTCAGGTGGTTTGAGATTCTTTACTACTGCCCTTCTTGGTAATTGGGAAGAAGATTGACCTTTTCCAGTCCTGTGGCCATTTCTGGGTTTTCCAAATTTGTGGGCATATTGAGTACAGCACTTTAATAGCATCATCTTTTAGGATTTTAAATAACTTTGCTGGAATTGCATCACCTCCACTAGCTTTATTGACAATAGCGCTTCCTAAGGCCCACTTGACTTCACACTCTAGATGTCTGGCTCTAGGTGAGTGATCATACCACCATCGTTATCCAGGTCATTAAGACCTTTTACAGTCCATCTGTGTATACTTTCCATCTCTTCCTGATCTCTTCTGCTTCTATTAGGTCTTTACCATTTTTTTTTTCTTTTTCCCAACTCCTAGTTCCATCTTATTTGGGGGCCAAGTTATCTGTCCCTTCATATCTTACTAGACAATCATTCAGACTCTTCCTACACTATTTCCATCCCATACTCAGTAATTCAGTTCTACTAGATTTTTGGATGCAACTTATTAACTTAATCTCAGTAGCAGAGATCTTTGGTGCCCACTTCTAATTTTACCTGTAGATGCCATAGACAGTTTTGTGAGCATTCATTTGGCACTACAGATGAACTATCAATACATCAGCCATTAGAGGTTTTTCTTTATGTTTTAAGATTTTTTCTAGTCCATGGGTACCATCTTTAACCCAGATACAAGCAACCTACCAAGTGAGGGGAACTAAACATTTCTGAAGAACTCTCAATCATTTGAGTCACTGGGAGGCATTCAGTTCTTTCCTAAGAAGGTCATAACAGAATTAAACTCCTATTCCTCACAGAAATTATTTAATTGCTGCATTTTAATATCATCTCTCTCATTCCAGCACCTTGCTTCTGCATGTTGGGCCACTGTCTAAGTAATATACCTCCTCAAAATTCCTTATTTGAATCTGTTCCTTGAGGATACCAATGTATGACTTGGTCCCATGCTTTTGGTGTACTATTCTCTCTGCTAAACTTGAAGATTCATCACTACAGTGCAACCTTCTCCCTATCTTCCTGGGAATGTTGATTTATCCTTAAGAACCCAGCCCCAAATACACTTTTCCAGTGAGGCTTTTCCTAGTAACAGGAAGGCTCTATATTCCACTCCTTGTGCTAGCACATAAATATCTCCATTAAGATTCACTATAAGTGAATCCATAAGATTCACTATGCTGCATTATAATTGTTTCCTTCCATACTTGAATATTCTAGCAGACTGTGAGTTTTTGAGGGCAATGACTTTAGTTGCACTCATGTTTGTATTTTAGCACTTGATAGTTGGTATATAATTAAGTACTCAATAGCATCATTTGGATAGATGACTAAACTGATAACCAAAGCATAATAATAGAGAATTAAATCTTCTTTCATGCCATGTCGATGAGGATGGTTAATAACCATATTACTTTCCTGTCTTTATAGTGTCAGTGATTCTTTCTGTGTCTTCTAATCTTTGTGTGATAGCATCATTCATAAAAATTCCTTAAAACTTATCAAAGCTATATGATTTTAAAAGAACTATACATTTGTGTGGCACACTCTGAAGTGACCCATCAGTGAATAACACTCTTTTAAAATTTTCTTCCCTTGAATGTGAGCAGAATCCTTAAATTATTTCTTAACCAAAAAGGCAAGGGTGATGTGATACCACTCCTTTGATTAGATTATATTATGTATCAAAGGTGATGGGATGTCATGACCAGGGTTATATTACATAAGATACCTTAGGAGCTAGAGAATTCTTCCTGAGGACACAAAGAGCCATTTTATGAACTACATATGGAGAAACCCACATGGCATGGAATTACGGATGACTTCTAGGATCTGACTTCCAGTAAACAACCTGTAAGAATTGGGGACCTTTATATATACAGCCATGAGAAAATATATTCTGCCAACAATCCGAATGAGCATGGAAATGAGTTCAATCAGATAAGAATGTGGCCAGCTGACACCTTGACACAGCTGTAGGAGATCCTGAACAGGATTGTACTAACTTCTGGGCACTTGACCCATGGACATTTTTAGCTAGTAAAAAAAATGTTGTTTTCAGTCATTAAGTAATTTGTTATGCCTCGATAGAATACTAATAACATACAGTTTAGAAATTAGAACTTAGAATTAAAATCTTATGTTAAAGATGTATTCTTTAGCTGTACTCATGACCCAAAATTGGTTTATCAAAGCATTAAACATTGAAGACTTAGTGAAGTTACAACTCAACTAGGAGAATTTTGTCAGGTAGAGATGCAAATAAATTCTATCCAGTAGAGCAAATAATAACAAAAGTTGCACTTTGTGGTTCTATTTGCCATAACAGTTACATTTAATCCAGCTCTCTTATCCAACATTTCTTTATTAAAGTGTGTATCTATACTTCTACTATCTCTACTTCTTAGCTTACTTACTTTCCAACTACCTATCTATACATGACTCTTTCCAGTTTTAATACCTCTGGTTCCATCATTAACACATTAAAATATGTAAAGCACTCTCATTTTATATCTACATAGAAGTCTTGTTATTGAGTCTTGTGAAAATTAGAGTTTAGCACTGCTGTAGGTCATCCACTGAAATATCCAAATGGCCCCACCTGTTGGGGGCAAGTAAACTGTTTTGCTGGAGAAGTGTATGCACTTAAACACCTTTTAAGCTTGAGCACCTTTTTTCTTTTTTTGGCTTATGGTAATTTTGCTATCGATGGGCATCTCTAAGTTTGTTTGTGTTTTAATTAATATTATAGGATTTTGGGTTTCTGTTTGTTTCTGACCAGGCAGATTGAAAAGTTATTTTCCACTGTGGGAACTATGGGTGGAAGCTTAGTATTGTAGTTGACCATCAGTGACTCTGTCAGATAATGGAGAGCAATCTTTTGTCAATGAAAGATGACAGGTACGTCTGTATTTATTTTGCTTTGTGTATTTTTTTTTGTCAATAATTAAGAATTTTGTGCCCACTGGCATGGAGAGTAGTTCTTTTCCTTCTTTCTTTTTTTTTCTTTAAGTTGTATCATTTTATTTATTTATTTTTAAATTAGGGTATAGGGATTCCTAGGTAATACTAGCAGTAAAGAGCCCACCTGTCAATGCAGGAGACATAAGAGATTTAGGTTTGATCCCTGGGTTGGGAAGATCCACTGGAGTAGGGCACGGCAACCCACTCCAGTATTCTTGCCTGGAGAATCCTATGGACAGAGGAGCCTGGCAGGCTACAGTCCATGGGGTTACAAAGACTCAGACACAACTGAAGCGTCTTAGCATGCACATATAGTGGCTTTACAATGTTGTATGTGTTTCTGCTGTACAATGAAGTGTCAGATGTCTGTTTACACACACACCCTCTCTGGTGGGCCTCCCTCCTACCCTTCAATCCCATCCTTCTAGGTCGTCATAGAGCACCAAGCTGAGCTCCCTGTGCTATACGGAAAGTTCCCATCAGCTATCAGTTTTACACATGGTACTGTATATATGTCAATACCAATTTCACAGCTCATTCCCCTACACCGTATCAATTACATCTGCATCTCTGCTCCTCCTCTACCAGAGTCTGTCATACAGAGTGAAGGAAGTCAGAAGGAGAGCAGTTCTTTAAGGTCATGACTAGATATCTTTTATCTGTGGCTGAAGTGGCAATTCTAAAGCTATAAACTTTCTCCATGTCTCAGGTCTGTCACTGAGGAAAGTCTTTACCTTTTTTTGGACAAGTGTGAAATATTTTACTATATCTGGAGTATATTAATAAATTAGTTTATGCAATTCAGTTCAGTTCAGTTGCTCAGTTGTGTCCAACTCTTTGCTACCCCCATTGACCACAGCATGTCAGGCCTCCCTGTCCATCACCAACTCCCAGAGTCCACCCAAACATATGTCCCTTGAGTTGGTGATGCCATCCAACCATCTCATCCTCTGTCATCCCTGTCTCCTCCTGCCTCAATCTTTCCCAGCATCAGGGTCTTTTCAAACGGGTCAGCTCTTCACATCAGGTGGCCAGAATATTGGAGTTTCAGCTTCAACATCAGTCCTTCCAATGAACACCCAGGACTGATCTCCTTTAGAATGGACTGGTTGGATCTCCCTGCAGTCCAAGGGACTTTCAAGAGTCTCCTCCAACACCACAGTTCAAAAGCATCAATTCTTCTGTGCTCAGCTTTCTTTACAGTCCAACTCTCACATTCATACATGACTACTGGAAAAAGCATAGCCTTGACTAGACAGACTTTTGTTGACAAAATGATGTCTCTGCTTTTTAATATGCTGTCTAGGTTGGTCATAACTTTCCTTCCAAGGAGTAAGCATCTTTTAATTTCATGGCTGCAATCACCATCTGCAGTGATTTCGGAGCCCAGAAAAATAAAGTCAGCCACTGTTTCCCCATCTATTTGCCATGCAGTGATAGGATCAGACGCCATGATCTTAAGTTTTCTGAATGTTGAACTTTAAACCAACTTTTTTCACTTTCCTCCCTCACTTCCCTCAAGAGACTCTTTAGTTCTTCACTTTCTGCCGTAAGGGTGGTTTATATCTGAGGTTATTGATATTTCTCCCAGCAATCTTGATTCCAGCTTGTGCTTCATCCAGCCCAGCATTTATTACACCTTTTAAACTAAATGAGTACTAGTCATACTAATATATAAAGAGTATTTCCAAAATTTGCATCAATTAAGGAAACAGAGTTTTTAATATTATGAAATGTTTGACTTGAAACAAAGTCTTTCTTACTGAAACTGTTTTCTCAGAAACATTGGATGAATCAGATTGATATAATTAAGATGTATCTTTGGAGAAAATTGAAATGGTTTAATAATTTTGGTCTAACAAAACAAAAAAACCAGTATTATGCATTTTCTCTGTTTTATCATTATTAAGTGTTGTACAAGAATACATCTTATTTTCATAAGATTTAAGGTTGTCATCACGAAGTGTGGTCTTTAATCTGAGTTTTCTAAATGTCTTATATAGGTTTACTTATCAAATGAGCTACCATTACTCATTAATGTAAAATCAAAGAATTACAAAATGTGAATCAGTGTTCAACAAATTTGAATAACAATTCTTATAAACATTTAAAAAATACTTTTATAGGGTAATTTGTTGTGTCAGTTCAAACATTATGTCTAAGATCATAAATAACCTAAAATTTGATTAAATATTAAATAAAGTTAATAAATTAATATTATTTGGATAGCTGTTTATATTTTTCATAATATTGAATGCTAAAACATTGATTACTTATCATAGTTTTAAAAAACACATTTGATTTTTTTATTTTTATATGTGTCAAGAGACTATACCTTTGGATCATATTAATAAAATGCTCATTTTGCCATCTTAAAAAGATATAAAAATATATATGGCAGTAGAAAATTGTGTTATATGTCTTCATGAGTCTTGATCATCTGCTAACATGCTTGAATATCAGATTTTTCTCAATGAACTATGACCAGCCATTTTATTTTAAATTGATGTTACTTCTTTTGGTTAAATGGTATAATTAATATGAACAGAGATTATCCTGGGGAAAATGGTGACTGAGAAGCATAAATGTGTAGATAAAATAATGAAGTTTGTGGGGTTTTTTTAGTTAATATATAAAAGAGTAGTCTTAAAGTATCTAGTTATTCCATAATTTGAAAGACAATAGAGAAAAGCAGAACCTGAATGAGTATGACAATGTTTGCAATGAATGCAGAAAGGGCAGTTTTACTTGTGTTGACTTATAATATCTGCAAATACTGGATCTGTAAAGGCACAAAGTGTTGTGTAAATATTTTTGCCAAAGTTGGCTTAGTTTGAGGTGTTTATTTTTAAAATGATATGAAGCATTAACTGCCAAGTATTAATGCCAAACTGGAATATGGCTTCCTCACTGTTAAATGATAAATGATCATTTTACCTTCTGTGCAGTCTGCTCAGATAGCACGGATTCCGTGGCCCACCAAAATGATTTTATTTTCTTTGAAATGACTTTATCATGCCCTTCATTATTAAAAATAGAACAGAATTGCCTCACATATGAAAGAACTAAATTTCCTTAAAACTGTGCTGCCCAGGCACCCATGTTTCTATGTTAATCTAGGGGCCAAATGTCTTGTGATAAATCTTGGTTGATTTTACTGTTTCAAGATCAGGCCCTTTATATATTTCAAAAAATTATAAGAAAAATGTTTACACCTGAAATTATCTTTTATGTTTCTCGGAAAGCCCCTGGAAATTCACACAAATCTGTTCTTTCACTTTATAAAAAGAAACACTAGAAATGTTTGTTATGTTCTGTATTTTTTAAAATTATCTCAATACAGTTGTAAGACCTCCACGAGAACTAAGTCAGAAAGGATGCTTAAGATTGTAGAGCTAAAATATTATTGAGAGAAATACTTTAGGGATTATATAATCTGCATACATACCTGGGAGATTTGTAGACAAGTATGTTTGTCATTGTTCTTCCTCTCATGAGAAACACTGATCAAATTCTTACGCTTTGCACTGTACTCCAATAAACAACATTACTCTTCTGATATTATTGGTGACTATAATAAATTGACTAGTCATTTAGTATCATTATCAAATGTGTTTTTGCTTCCCTCTGATGGTTGCCTGAAGGCTCTGCTACAGGCAACATCTGGAATTTGTGTATGAAACTGTAAAAGGATCATCCCAATGCTTCATGGAAAGAACTGTGTCAGGTTCTTTAAACTATTTGATGCTTCATAGGACTGCTATGTGCTGGTTTCCAAGCTGACATCACTCAGGCAACTTTTAGATCATTAATAGTTGAGGAGTCACTATACCCAGGTTCCGTTATAGTTCAGAAACAAAGGTCCGTGACCTACAATCCAGCAGGATGAGAATTGATTACGCAAAACAACAACTGATGAGTAGAATTTAACTCTGGTTATTTGTGTGGAAAGCTGTTGATAATATTTTTTAAAAGTTTATTTTTATGGGTCTATGATGTCACTATCTCTAGCACTCTAGCATTAGACACAATTTAATGTCTTTTAAGCTGAAATGAAATATTTTTTATAGACTCAGGATATCACTGACTTCCTCCCTCCTCTTGCTCTTATATAGAATTCAAAACAAACACCTTTTTGGAGCCTCCTTAGAGTTTAAGGTAGTGTGGTAATTTGCATCCATTCAATAAAAAGCAGTCTTCCAGCATGCAACTGGACAAACTGATCGTGTAGCCAAGGCCATACTGAAACATTGCATTTGAAAACGAGTCTTGCTTAGCCAGGCAAGGCAAGCCCACTATTAAGAGACAGGGGCTGACCTCGTGTGTGAAGTTGGTGCTTTCAGCCCATGCCCACCAAGGATTTTTGTGAAATGTGTGTCATGCGACCTGTAAAATTTTACCATGTTGGCTCAAATAACTCTGACTTGACACCTGGCTTGCTGAGTCCCACTTTCACACATGGTAAAAGAAATTATTTCCTGGCAAGGAATATTAGCATACATGGAGAACCTCAAGAAAAGGGATATTTGCCTAAATGTATGAGTACTGCACATAAAATCTGACAGAGAAAGTTTTTTGCAATTGGTTTTCTAGCTTTGGTATAGAAGATCAAACAACAAAGCCTTTTCCAAACCCATTCTGAGATTTGGCATCCAGATTCTCAGGCAGAAGTTCATTTTCTGGCACTGTATGTGCTCAATGTGAATGGCTCTAGATTTACAGAGAAAACTCAAGAAACCTTGTGTTGTTAATAAACAGTATTGTAAAACCTATGTAAATAATCAGCCCAAACCTAAATCCATCAAACTTTGGGGGAACAAGCATAATCTCTGGAGATTATTTATGATCACAAAGTCATACAAAGTGTAAAAAAATAAAGAGAAAAAAAGAAACCTGAAACCTAAATAAGACAGAAAAGGAATGCTTTCTATTGAGGCAACTCAAGGACCATCTTGGAGAATGACTTAGCAAGATATGACATTGTTACTACTGATTTACAGTTTTACACTTAATAGTGCTACATGCTAACTTATGCAGTTTTTGCAGTAAAGAAGCAATTCATTTCTGTCAGGTGAAACAGCTAATCCTAATGGTTATATATTGTGGCCTTGTTGGACTTTAACCAGTTTTGTATCTAATGGAGAAATCATATACTAAAAGTCCATTTATTTTTTAAATGGCCTACCTAACATTATTTCTCATTATTTAATTAGTTAAATAAATTATAACATGAATCCATTTGTATGAGAAATATGTTAAGTCTTTTGAAAATTATAGCTGAAGACAATATTAAACTATACATATATGGAACTAAAAAAGAGGGAAAAGAGCGTTAAACACCCCATATTGTGCCAACCCTCAATACTAGCTGTCAGTGGAAAGTGAATTTTAGACATTTATTCAGCTGTATGTCTCTGCCAATATATTATGTGGGCACTCAAGGCAAAGATAAGTCCATCAGGAAAATTTCCTTTTATAATATTTTTAAGGAAACTAATTTTTGTGGAAAACAATATTTCTAATAAATGTTCTAGTTCATAATTATATGAATTGATAAATTTCCAAGTGACTTATATTTAATTTAAACTTTCTCTTTTACCCTTGAGAAAACGGTTTAGTCTCTAAAACTTTACATTTCTGGAGATACTTGGGAAAATATTTGAAACTTGAAAACTATCTTATAAATGTACATTATCTTACCAAGTTGGTAACTGAAAGAGTTTCCTATAATACTATGCTCTGTTTTTCCATTACCTCACCAGTGTATTGGTGTTATACACACTCAGAGTTCAGCTACCATGACGATCTATCATTATTTTCAAGTCTGTTTCCAGATATCCAAGGAAAAAAATATTTTGAACTAATTTCAAAAGACTTTTATATTAAGAATGAAATGACCTCATCCTTCCTTTAGTCCTTGAGCCTTTTAAAGAATTGCTGTTAAAAAAAAAAACCATTTCCTCTTTTACCAGTTTCATCTTTTGTTCTTGTCCTTTTTAATCTTACATTATAAATGTTAACTGTGTCTACAATGATTTAATTTTGAATGCTAAAGAAATATGCATCTGAGGATAGTCATCTTCCTTTTGATAATAAAGGATAAAAATAAAGTAATAAAGTATTCATACTGACATCGAGCAATGACAAAATATTATTTATTCATTATTATTTATTCAATATGTTCAATGTTCACTAACTTTGTAATTTCATATTTTTTTTAATAAGAAAAGAGAATTAAGGAGTATCTTTTAAGATCACAAGAGAAGGATCCTGCTACTCACAGCCTATTTAGCATAGTCTCCCTTTGAGTTCATATTCCATTCATAGAGATGAAACTCTTGAATGTCATAATTTCAAGATATTTCCTTTCTACTCTTTGTGGAAAAACAAGATATTTAACACTTATTTCAATGTAATTATCAACATTTCTGAGTCTTTTTTAAATTAAAAAAAATATATAAAATTATTTTCTCTATATTTTTGGCCACAGTGCATCACATGCGGGGGCCTAGTTCTCACCCAGGGATCAGACCTGTACTCCCTGCAGTAGAAGAACAGATTCTTAACCACTGGAATGCTAGGGAATTCCCACACAGCTTTTTTCAATAATATTGACAATGGCTTTCCCTAAAAAATATAAAGCTATACCTGTAGGAATATTATTATCACATTAATTTAATCTTATAATTAGTGTTTTACTAGAATAAAAAGTGTTATTAGAAGAAAAAGTGGGTATTTTTGCAACTTTTAATAATCATTTTTTTTGCACATTTCCTCTAACAAGGCTGTAATTTTTTTTAAGGCTGTAATTTTTACTGATAATAAGCAACTTCATCATTCCATAAAGGCAGCAATACTTCCTTTACATTTTACAAAGGAATTTACTTACTGTCTGAATAAGGGTTACACTTAGTTTCAAGAACAATTAAATACATTATTTTGAATATTATATTCATAACAATACAAGATATCTCAGGATCATATTTTAATAAAATGTGATATTTGAACCAATCTGTTGGCAATCATAGAAGACAGGAAACCTGCTGATACATATGATTGCTCTAACTTAAGGGGCTGGCAACCTTTAACATTTATGCCAGATGGTGGCACACTAGGACATTTGGACTGGCAGCCAGCCTCTGGCAGGAGCTCAACCCCCTCTCTCTTTACTACTATTTGGAGTTACTTCTACTATTCCTGGCCACTGGCATAGGCACAATCAATACTGATCTTGGATCTCACAAAGTTATCATGGCCTTCAGGTCACTCCACCCCATCTGTTCTAAACTCCGTAATAGCAAGTAAAAGAGCAAAAAAGATAGTATGAACCCTGAGAGGGTTGGTTTTTAAAATATTTTTATCCTACTATAGATTGTTACAATATATGAGGCATAAGAACTCCAATATGTCATTGAACGATATCCTCATTAAGTGGTCATCCTGCCTTGATGGGACAGCCACAGTGATGGGGCGCTCACTGTGTTTCAAGGCTGACATTTTTTAATAGCTAAAGGCAAGAGCAGGTAAAGAATTCAAGTTAGACTCTGGGATTACACAAGTCTTAGATTTATATGAAAACTTTTGCAGGTATAAAAATTTTATAAACTTGCTCATTATAAAAATGAAATAGAATAAAAAGAGAAGAATGACTCCTGCATTATTCTAAGTTAATTTCTAATATTCTTTGAATTCATTAATCTATAAAAATGGACAAAGAAGATAATAGTAGAATCAAAGACTCACTATTTACCCTTTACAGGGAAATATCATCATTTGAGCTTTTCGAAGCCCATTGACTGTAGGTAGCCTGCCAGGCTCCTCTGTCCATAAAATTCTCCAAACAAGAATACTAGAGTGAGTAACTATAATACATGGGGTTGCAAAGAGTCAGACATGACTGAGCTAGGACTAACACTTTCACTTTCATTCACCCTTTAATATCTAGCATGCTATATTCAATTCTTTCCATTACCACTTTTCCAAACTAGTCCATGGTATTTTGCCTATGTAGTTGTCATAACCTCTCTTTTGCCTCACTTCTTTTTCTATTATTAGAAAAAGAATTTCTTTTGCTCTATCTGTTTTGGAATGATAAAGAAAAATCATTAATCTTACACAGAGGAACTATACTTAAAAAGAACAGAGAGTCCCAAGAAGAAAGAGCCAGTGGAACAAATGGTTACCTATAGCTCTAGTTATATCAAGGCCGTCAGCAAATCTCACTGAACACTGGGTCAGCTTTTGATTTCCAAGGAAAAGATTCCATATT
This sequence comes from Dama dama, assembly GCF_033118175.1. NCBI lineage: Eukaryota > Metazoa > Chordata > Mammalia > Artiodactyla > Cervidae > Dama > Dama dama. The sequence continues at coordinate 60,831,483 of NC_083692.1, read as the reverse complement.
CAATTGCAAAATATATAAGCATTCTTATTTTATGATGGTTTCAAGAAACATGTCTTTAAGAATGCTGCTTGAAAACTGGTTCCTATTGTTTATGAAGTACTTTAGACTTTGTAATTCCAGAATTCTCTTTGGAAGATTGACACTCTGAGTTTACCTTGAAATGTAGACCTTTTAGAAATACACCCCACCCCCTTTTTTAAGAATATGAAACTCTCATAGATTGAGAGATTTGACGTGTTCAAATGAATAGAAGGTAAAATGTCACATTTGTTTTCTTTTTCTCTCTCTGATCCATTCTCTACCCAAAAGTATTTGATATATATAGAATGCAAGAAGGATTATTATTCTCATTAAAACATAGCAATGATGTTTTTGTGCACTGGACAAGTAGTCTCATCATACTCTATAGGATATATATAGAATCTGGCCCTTTTACTTTTCCAGCCTTAACCTTCAGTGAAAATTGAAACCATCTAGAATAAAAACACACAGATGAAGACTTGTTTCATAAACATGATTTTACTATCTAGGAAATTCTTGCTCAGGAAGAAAAATAACTTCATGTTTAAAAAATTTCTAGAACTGAAAAATGGGTTACTCAGCTTTCCTTCATCAGGGTAAAAGACTCTTTTATCAGCATGATAGTCATTCAACTGGATTTCTCCATAGCTGTCAATTGGGTTTCTCTATGTTGTTCATTCTTTGAGGTTCATTTAAACCCTCAACTCCCTGTTTCCACCAAATCTAAATTTTTATATAAGGAACTTTTGCCAGTGATAATATGCCTTCACATCAAACATTCTGCCTGGAATCAGACAACAAAAATATAAAAAAAAATCTTGTTCTTAACATCAACCTTCAGAAATGCTACAGAGAATCTGTCAAAGTCAGATTGTCTCTCTTTGTGTAGTAATTGATCAACGAGGGTCAGCTTAATCAACAGGTAATGTGGTAATCTTTTAGGAGGTTGCTCTATAAGCTGCAATCAGCCTTTATCTCTGGCTTCTCCCAAGCTCTTCAGCTATCTGAATTACCAGTCTCTTTGGAAGTCTACTTAACTATACTTTCCTCAGAGGAGTTAACATACCACTCCATCTACATGGGACTTGCATTTTCCTTCTATTTCTCTATTACAGTCCAGTGTCCATTTTCTTTATGATCATTCATAATTTGAAATGATGATTTGGTTTCTCAATTGTTCATTGCTTGTTTTTCTTTTTTTTTCCCCCTAGATGCAATCATGAGGAAATCAGAGACTACCGGGTTATTGTCAATAGATAGATATTGAGTGAGTGTGGAAATAAATAGATGATAAAACTACTTTTAGTAGGAACTGAGTATATAAAATCAAATGAGATACAGTGCTTATTCAGAGACTAATAGAGAGTCAAATAAAACAGAATTTATTATCTGTTTAGTCTATGTACAAGCTATTTCAAAATGCAAACTAGAATAGTAATAAATTTGACATATCACCTCCAGGTGGGGAAAAATAATAATGTGCCTTGAGTGAGAAAGGGAGAATATTAGCCAGAAAAAAGTCAAATAATCCAGCATGTTAAAGGAGTCTGGACTATCATGCTATCAGTGGGGAAAAAAAATACTGGTATTTACTAAAGACAGAGTGCAGAGTCAAAAAAAAAGTCTTACTGTCAAGCATGAAGACTGATTCAGAACAGCTCCTGGCTAGACACTCAGGGATGAGGTACAAAGGGTGAGAAATATTGCCAGACTTTTAAAGCTACAAGCCTATGAACTGTCTCCATCCCTTGAAGGATATTTGGTCCTGTCCAAAATGTCCTTGATATATGGTTCAAAGCAAAACTATTTGGTATGAAACAAAAATGCTCGTGGACATTTTGAATAAAACCAAATTTTAAGGACCCTTTTGCATGGACTAAACGTTTTATGAACCTTTTAGATGGTATCAAATTTCAAGGCCCTTATGGCATGATCAAATGTCTCATGGACCACTTGGACAGGGTCAAATGTCTGCTAACCATCTTCACCCTGTATTGAAGAGGCAAAGTCTCTTGATATTGACTGGTTGATGAGTTGGCACTGGGATGTAAGTTATCAACAAACATAACAAATTATTGCAAAATTTAGTAACTTAAAGCAATAAACATTTACTAACTCAAATCATTTCTACAATTCTGCATTTAGAAAGCAGTTCAGCTGGGTGATTTTTTCTTAGAGGGTCTTTCATGATGTTTGCAGGACTGCAAGAATATTTGACTAGAACTGGAGAATCCACTCCCAAGATATTCTACTCCCAAGATATGTGTTTATGTATACATGTAAAAATACACATACATATGTTTTTACTTGTTGATTTTATATGTGTGTATAGATATACACACATATACATACTTCGTATGTAAATGTGTTGTATATATATATATACACACATACACATACACACACACATGGGCTTCCCAGGTGGCATGAGGGGTAAAGAACCCACCTACCAATGCAAGAGACATAAGAGGTATAGGTTCGATTCCTGGGTCAGGAAGATCACCTGGAGGAGGTATGGCAACTCACTCCAGTATTCTTGCCTGGAGAATCCCATGGACAGAGGAGTCTGGCAGGCTACAATGCATGGGGTCGCAAAGAGTCAGACATGACTGAAATGACTTAGCACATATGTATACATACACATATACACAATCAAGTTAAATAACATTTATTTTATTGGCTATTTAATACCGTTGACTTAAAATGCATAACATGAGAGTTGAGATTTTAAGTTTTATTTGGGGGCAAAATGAGGACTGCAGCATGGGAGACAGCACCTCAGATAGCTCTGAGAAACTGCTCCAAAGAGGTAGGGGAGAGGACAGTATATATGTGATTTTGCTAAAGGAGGGGTAAATGTGATCAAGCATGTTTATTTTTTAGAAAGCTTCGGCTGAAGCTTCTGTTAGTCATGAGAAATAGTTGTGACCATGCAGGGTTTTAGTGATTTATAGATATGAGGAGATACAAGAATTGGGCTCATAAAATAAGCTGCTGAGAATGTCTAACTATCTGAAGACCTGTGCTGCCAGTTTTCTGGGAGCACAAAGTGCCGCAACCCTGCTGTCAACCCTGAACTCCTTCAGAGGAAGTTAGAGGTGAGCAGCTGCAGCAGCATATGATCTAATCCTCATAAAGGTAGATGGTGTGCACTCGTGGCAATAGCCAGCTTGTGGTTGACAGTAGAAATGTCTTAGTTGACATGAGGGTCCCATAAATTTTGTCAAAGCCTTAGGAGGAGTTAGTTAAGTTCAGTATGTTTTCTGTGAAAATGTATGCCAATCTAAATTGCAGGGAAATTTGCCAGAGGGAGCCACAAGGGAAAATATTTCTGTAACTCAGGATATTTAGGACCTAAGAGAAATATTTCTGATAAACTACCAGAATGTCCTGCTGTAAAAATCTTCCTATTCAAGGTATTCACTGATTGTGCATGATCTCAATGCAAACTACTCTACTTGCCAGAAGAATAGTGGGAATGTGTGAAGAAAAACATGATGTACTCTGGCTGACTATAGAGGATGAAGATCAAAAGAAATGATCTAGAGAAAAAATGAGAAAACAGGGAATTAAATCAAATATGTGGATTCTCTAAGGAAAGAGCATGCACAGAGAAGAAATCTGAGTCCAAGGAGACTAAAAGTAATAATGCTTTTCCTGAAAATGACTTTATTTATCATATCATACACAAATAGAAAAACCTCAGTGTGTTTAAAACTATAGTTCATGGGATAAAACCAGCCACAGCTCTGTGGTTGTAGTCTGGGGATGGGGGAAAATTTAGGGTAGTAACTGCTCATGATTCATGTCCTGCTTAGGGAAAGGAGGAATCTGAGGGCAAGATTGCACTCCAACTCCTTCTTCCCTTCCCTTCAACCGTGAATCTTATGCTTGCATGGTACTAAATTTGACTTCTGGAAAATAGTTTATGATAGGAGAAGGATGGACTTTTTATAAGAGTTAACATGCATCTTATCATTTGCAGTATTAACTTGCCAAGAAACACTTCAGTCTTAGTAAGGGTTCAAACTGAAATAAGAGGGTTAAAAGGACAGAAAGTAGATGAAGAAAACCATAAATTGCACCCTATGCACAGTATATGTTAGCACAGGAAAATGGAGAACACAATAAAAGGAAATATTCAGTAATTCTTAGGGAAAGAAAAAGATGAATAGTTACCTACATAGTAATAAATAAAGACTGATTAAAAACAGATTTAAAAAATTTTAATAAGAATGTAAATGAATATTCAGAATTTTAGGAACTCCTTATTATATATGGAAATAAAATCTTATGAAAATAAACCCTCACTTCAAAGTGCTGGACCCTCAGGTAAGCACTTCCGTTGGATACTGTGTTTTTCTTCTATTTGGCAATACAGCACATTCTGTGAGGTTAAATCATTTACCCAAGGGAACACATCAGAAAAAACACAAAACCTAATATGAATTCAAGCTTGTTTGTATTCAACCATATAATCATATACAACTGCTTAGAGTTTCACGAGTGGCATGGGATTAAAAGGGATATCAAGTACATTAACTGTCAGAATTAGAATTCATATAAATATAAATAAATACATATACAAATATACACATATGCATATGTATATACATATAGCATATTTGCATGCATAAACACATATATGGAAAAATATATAAATATATGTATTTATGTGTATATATAGAGGTACATATTTATCTCCCTCTCCAGTTCAAGATAGTGAACTAGGAATTTCACTTGTTAACCATACTACCCATGTGATGGGGGGAGGGGAAGACACTGAAGATATAGTAAAATAGAACAAAGGAAGTGCAGTTATTAAAATACTGTGGACAGAAGGAATTCATTAGTGAGTACATATTGGCATGATTTTCTGGATTACTGAAAGTAAGTAGATCACACTAACAACACAGCAAAAATGCTTTTTAATTTTTTTATTGTTGATATTTTAGTTATTGATATTACTGATATTGTTTATCTTCTATTTCTTGGATTCCCATTAGAGTCTTTGTCATAGTTTCCTTCTCTCTGTGCATAGACACACTATCCTTTTCTACTAGATCCATTAATATATTAATAAGAGTTATTTTAATTTTTCTCTGTGTCTGAGCCATCAAGATCTGGATCAGTTCCACTGAATATGTTGATTTATCTCTTAAAAACTTTTTGTTTTAATTTTTGTTTTATGTATATCACATAGTTGTTGTTTAATGCCAGATAGTATCATTTGATAGGACAGCAGAGATTGAAATAAATGATATTTTTATCTCCTCTTGGGCCATTAGTGAAGAAGCCTGTGTCAATCTGGTTAGAAGACAATCTGAGTTTGGGTCCTGTTGTTGTTACTATTACCTTCAGTTCTCTACAGTTCATATTCTTCTAGTGGTGACCATTTTATCTTATTCTTTGAGTGGGATCTGGGTGCCAAAAAGCTTACCATAGTGTTAATGATCCATTCTCAACTTCCAATTGCTTACATATCTACAGAGAGAGGTATATATCTCCATACTCTTGCTTTACCCCAGTAGTAGAATGCTGTTGCATGTTACTTGGTTCTAGGTATGTGGTGGAATCGGGAGACTATTGTTCTGGTCCAGCCTCAGTCTTATGCAAGAGCTGTATTCCTGGGTACAATATGTGGGAATTTCTGTGTGTCTTCTTTTCCCTGTGGCAGTGATACTCTGTCCATCTTTAGTTGGACTGGGGCAAGATTTTCCCACTTCGCCATAATAGGAGAAGACCTAGCTTTGATATCTTTATGGATCTTGATCCCAGGATATATCAAATCCTGTATCTGGAGCAGAGATATAGAAGGTCTTTGCCTAGCCCTTGGGATATACGGAATTGCTGGCCCTCTCTTGGTAATTTACTATTTTTGCTTCATTGGGAAAGAGAGTTAAAAAGAAACGTCTGTACCTTCATTCCTTTCTCTAAGAGTGACTCACAAAATAACACAGAATTGCTCAACAGAGGCTTCCATTAGAGCAATGTCTAATACTAGAAGCTGCAATCATTCCTGACAAAACTGCCTTTCACATCTGGGAAGCTAAAGAGTGAACACTGGAATGAACATTTCTACAGAATAGCTTCAGGATGTTCCCATAGGACTTATCAGGAATATCAGCCAGGAGTTGTAGGAAAAAGCCTTGATATTCAACTTCATGTTCTAAATCTCATAGGAGGATATCTGTTTGTTAAAAAATTATTAAAAGAGATGCAAGTGGGTCTAAAAATTTACTTTATTTCCAATCTCTCCTAATAAATAAAAACTAGCATGGAGAGCCAATTTATGCCTAATCGAGAATATCCAGGAAATAAATAGAATGTATATGTCCTGGTAATTTTGTTCCCATGTAATTCATTTAAAAATATACATGGATTATAATTTTCTTTATATATGTATATTTTTTCCACTTAGTTTAGTATTTTTTAAAATTTTTATTGGCATATAGTTGCTTTATGATGCTGTGTTAGTATCTTCTGTATAGCAAAATGACTATCTGCTGTATAGCAAAACGACTGAGCAACTTCATTCATTTCATTAATATTCCATTGCATATATGTACCATATCTTGTTTATCTGTTCCTCTGTTGATCAACATTTAAGTTTCTTCCATGTCTGGGTTATTGTAAATAGTGCTGCAATGAACCATGGGGTGCATGTCTCTTTCTTAATTGTAGTTTTCTACAGGTATAAGCCCAGATGTAGGATTGCTGGGTTATATGGTAGCTCTATTTTTTTGTTTTTCAGTTCAGTTGCTCAGTTGTGCCCAATTCTTTGCGACCCCATGGACTGCAGAACACCTGGCTTTCCTGTCTGTCACCAACTCCTGAAGCTTACTCAAACTCATGTCCATTGATTCAGTGAAGCCATCCAACCATCTCATCCTCTCTTGTCCCCTTCTCCTCCCACCTTCAATCTTGCCCACCATCAGGGTCTTTTCCTTTGGGTCAGCTCTTCGCATCAGGTGGCCAAAGTACTGGAGTTTCAGCTTCAGCATCAGTCCTTCCAATGAATATTTAGGACTGATTTCCTTTAGGATTGACTGGCTTGATCTCCTTGCAGTCCAAAGGACTATCAAGAGTTTCTGCAACACCACAGTTCAAGAGCATCAATTCTTTGCACTCAGCTTTTTTTATATTCCAACTCTCACTTCCATACATGACTACTGGAAAAACTATCACTTTGACTAGACAGACTTTTGTCAGCAAAATAATGTCTCTGCTTTTTAATATGATGGTTACGTTGGTCCTAACTACTCTTCCAAGGAGCAAGTGTCTTTTAATTTCGTGGCTGCAGTCATCATTTGCAGTGATTTTGGAGCCCAAGAAAAGAAAGTCTCTCACTGTTTCCATTGTTTCCCCATCTATTTGCCATGAAGTGATGGGACCAGATGGCATGATCTTAGTTTACAGAATGTTGACTTTTGTCTTTCTTGTTTCTAGGGAACCTCCATACTGTTCTGCATAATATCGGTACCAATCCAAATTCTGCCAGCAGTGTAGGAGTGTTCCCATTTCTCTACATCCTCTCCAGCATTTATTGTTTGTAGTTTTTTTGATGGATGGCCATACTGAGAGATGTGAGGTGATACGTCGCTGTAGTTTTGATTTGCATCTCTATAATAACCAGTGATTTTTAGCATCTTTTCATGTATTTGTTGGCCATTTCTATGTCTTCTTTGGAGAAATGTTTATTTGTGTCTTCCACCCATTTTTAATTTTTTTGTGTATTGAGCTGTATGAACTATTTATATATTTTGGAGGTAAATCCCTTGTCAGTTGCTTCATTTGCAAATGTTTTCTCCAATTCTGAGGGTTTTTCATTTGTTTTTAATTTTCTTTGCTGTGCAGAAGCCTTTAAGTTTAATTAGGTCCTATTTTATTTTTGTTTTTCTTTCTGTTACTCTAGCAGATGAGTAAAAAAAGATTTTGCTGTGATTTATGCCAAAAAGTATTCTGCCTATGTTTTCCTCTAAGAGTTTTATAGTGTCCAGCCTTTTATTTGTGTCTTTAATCCACTTTGAGTTTATTTTTGTGTACGGTATTAAGAAGTGTTCTAATTTCCTTCTTTTACATGTAACCACCCAGTTTTCTCAGCACCACTTCTTTACTGGATGTTTTTGCCTCTTTGCCATAAACAAGGTGGCCATAGGTGCATGGGTCTATCTCTGGGCTTTCTGTCCTTTCATATTGTTCTATGTTTCTGTTTTTGTGCCAGTAACATACTTTCTCATTATGTAGCACTGTAGTATCCTATGAAGTCAGGGAGCCTGATTGTTCCAGTTCCATTCTCAAGATTTCTCTCGCTGATTGAAGTCTTTTGTGTTTCCATACAAACTTTAATTTTTTGGTTGTTGTTTTGTTCTAACTCTGTGAAAAATGCTCTTGGTAATTTGATAGGGATTACATTGCATCTGGGGATTCTCTGATAGCTCAGTTGGTAAAGAATCCACCCACAATGCAGGAGGTCCTGGTTCCTGAGTTGGAAAGATGCCCTGGAAAAGGGATAGGCTACTCACTCCATTATTCTTGGGCTTCCCTTGTGGCTCAACTGGTAAAGAATCCACCTGCAATGCAGGGAACTCAGTTTGATCCCTGGGTTGGGAAGATCCCCTGGAGAAGGGAAAGGCTACCCACTCCAGTATTCTGACCTGGAGAATTCCATAGACTGTATAGTCCATGGGATTGCAAAGAGTTGGACACAACTAAGCAACTTTCACTTTCACATTGAATCTGTAGATTACTTTGGGTAGTACAGTCATTTTCATGATATCAATTTATCCAATCTAAGAACATGGATTGTCTCTCCGTCTGTGTTATCTTTTATTTCTTTTATTATCCTATAGTTTTCTGAGTACAGAATTTTTGTCTTCTTAGGTAGGTTTATTCCCACGTATTTCATTCTTTTTGTTGCAATGGTAAATGGGATTTTCCCTAAATTTCTTTCTGATTTTTCATTATTAATGTATAGAAATGCAAGAGATTTCTGTATATTAGTTTTGGATCCTGCAACTTTATCAAATTCACTGATAAGCTCTAGTAGCTTTCTGGTGGTTTATTTAGAATTTTCTATGTATAGCATCATGTTAGCTGTACACTTGGGTTCAATTCCCTTCCCAGGGTTGGGAAGATCCCCTGGAGAAGGGAATAGCAACCCACTCCAGAATTCTTGCCTGGGAAATCCCATGGACAGAGGAGGATGATGGGCTGCAGTCCATGGGCTGCAAGAGTTGGACGCTCCTTAGTAACTAAACTACCACCACCAATTGTATTTAGTAGTCTCTTATGATCTTTTGTTTTTCTGGGGTGTCATTTGTAACTTCTCCTTTTTCATTTCTAATTTTATTTATTTCTTTTGCTCATGAAACATATTTCCAGCAGTTTCCCCCATGGAATTTGGTCATATATCATAAGCATTTATAATTTAGTGTTATAAATATATAATTCATATATATAATATATTATATAAATATAAATTATATATAATTTTTATATATAAATTATATATTTATAGTTAAACTTTGTATTGACTATGCATTTATATTCCTCTGTAAGAAACTTAAGCATGTAGAATGAATTTAAAAATTTATGCATTACCATGATGTTTTGCAGTGTCGTACTGAATAATTACTATGAGTTATGTTATCACTATAGTCATTAATTAGTTTATATCTAATCCAAGAAACAAAATACATTTTTATTTTGAAAGTTGTGTCAAATAAAATAATATTATATAAAGAAAGAAATTATAATGGAGTAAATAGATTTTTTTCAAAAATCTTCTTATGCACTCATGATTTAGTAATTTTTAATGTTAGAATAAAACATTATTCAGTGATGCTGAATAACAAAATTAAAAGAAGGTACAGACACTTTTATGAGTGGAGCTTAATGAAGGGGCATCAATGATTGTTGTTAAGTACATTATTTCAGTAAAATATACAACAGTGAAACACCAACTTTTTTAATTAAATTAATTTAAATTCAACAAAATTATGTGAGAATGAATAAAAATGAGCAGAAATAGTTCAGGAATGACAATGACAAGGAGTCTTTTCCAAAGGGAAATCCATATTTCAACAAAATTGTGGTAAAATTATGAAAATATGCCCCCTATGATTCAGAAGAAAATGTTGAAGAAAATATATTGCCTCTTATTTAAAAATGTAGTTATCATACTTTGAATTTAAATATGAATTTTTAAACCACTACTTTAAATAGGTAGCAGTAGGGTGAATAAAACTGTTCATCAACTTTTTCTCACTACTAATAGTGAAAATTCAGAAAGAATATATGTGAGCAGTTTCTTATTTCCCCACATGCTTTTATACAGATTTTGAATACTCAGATATTAACATGGAGAGATGCTGTCCCAATCATCATCATGTATTTGTTATCTGATTGACATAATTTACTGACACCTGCAACTTTATTGGATTTATTGGAAGCTCCTATGAGACTCATTGCTTTGTCTCATAGGAGTAATGCATCATTTTACAACAAAGGATAGAACAGAGAATACATGAGTGAAAGTTACTCAGTCGTCTCCAACTCTTTGCAACCCCATGGACTCTACAGTCCATGGAATTCTCCAGGTCAGGACTCTACAGTCCATGGAATTCTCCAGGTCAGAATACAGGCGTAGGTAGCCGTTCCCTTCTCCAGGACAACTTCCCAACCCAGGTCTCCCACATTGCAAGCAGATTCTTTATCGGTTGAGGCACCACGGAAGCCCTGGTAGGGGATACCTTAACTGCAATTCTGATCTCTGCTCTCTCTGAGGCAGCATGTGGTCAGTCACGATGTTCACTGAGAACAGAGAAGTTCATTACAAAATAAAGTCTTCTCTTATGGCCATGGAGAATAGAAGAGTATTTGCAAAATAAGAAAATGGTTTTATGCTGACTTTCACAATAAAGCCCTTTTCATTTTATGACTTACTGTCATATTGTACCCTGGAAAGCATTTATAGAAAATAGAGTCGGTTGAATTCATGTCAAGAAGGGTAGATGATGCATATTCCTCAAAGCCAACAACTAAAGGAAAAAAAATCTCATTAAGTATATTTTTCATCAGAGATTAATGGTTATCTAAGCTTTTCAGTGTATTTTCTTAATTTCAAGAAAATAACTAGATAAGTTTATATTTTTTTCTAGCATTAGAATTTGCTGCCAGTTTCTTGATTAGATCAGGAAATTTTTATCTCTGGAATACAATAGTTTCAATATTTTAACTCTTCTATGCAAGTGAGAACAAAATTTAATTCAGAAATTTTCTGAAAGAATAATTTCTATTTTTTTATCTAAAAAATTTCCTTCTGATTATGTTGTCTATTTTTGGAACATGAACAAATATATTTCAGTTCTATTAACTTTTAACCTTGAAAATGGACTTTCAAAACAAGTAGCAGTTAAAAGCTTCGTTGTATATCCTCATGCATAATCACATAATCTGTTGGTAGATACATAGAAGTAGAATTGAAATAGCATTGTGTAGAGTTAATTTGTTTTGTAAATGCTGAAAATTGTAAGTAGGTATTTTATGACTATTTTAAGAATCCAAATGTATATAATTGAAATAAATTATTCACCCATGTACAATGCAAATACCTTAGTAACCTAATGAAAGAAATGGTCACATCTTTATTTAGAATATCAAGTTTGTTTTCCCCAGATTCATAATAGAATTTGAGTGGTATCTGTACAAATCACATAGTATTAATGCACTCAGGTGCATGTCCATGAGTCAGAATGAATTTATTTTGATCTTGTCCACAGGATTCTCCAGGCAAGAATACTGGAGTGGGTTGCCATACCCTCCTCCAGTGGATCTTCCCAACCCAGGGATTGAACTCGCATCTCTTATGTCTCCTGCATTGACAGGCAGGTTCTTTAACAAGAGCCACCTGCTCAGTAGTATGTAATTATTTAGATAAGATGTGTGCACATTCAAATATACTTTCTCTTGCAATATTTCCCAAGGTGGTAAAAATATAGAAATAAACTTTCTTCTTGCTTTAATATCAGTAGAGACAAAATGACTTTTATAAGCTTTTAAATTGTTAAACATCTTTGTTTAAATATAAAAAAGCAATTATTTATTCATGTATGCCTTTCTGGTCTCAGAGGTAACTTTTGCAACAAGGAGAGAATCAGATTTATTTATCCTTGCCACTATTTGCATTGTTTTATCTGGAGATATGCTCTTTCAAACTGTTGAAACAACTTGGTGCATTTTACTATAGAATTGGTTTAGCAAAGAGACAAAAAGAATATAGCACTTGTAATTTAATCGAAGCATTGGTAGCTAGATTTAGTACATTGATATTATCTCTATTTTTTAAAAATATTGTTATTTCACATTCATCAGTAAAAGTGACATCCTGTAATTCATTTGCAGCATGTATGTATAATAATTTGACATAATTGTTTGTATAAGACACAATTTTGTCTGAAGAAAGTACATTAATAAAAAAAATCTATGTTACATTATGATTACTCCTTAATAGCAAAAGTATCACTAGCATTCTTAGTAATGATTATTATTATTTCGTTAAAATAGATATTTAAAAATTTAAAACTGAGCATGTTATAGGATTTTTGAATTAAGATCTATGGTAAGATAGCAGATGTACTATACATTTTCATTACTAAATTTCCATAGATATAAACTTCAAACAATTTTTATATAACTTTGAGATTTTAATTTGTATTACTTTGGTGTCATAAGATGCTTTACTTGAATAAGTTTTTTTTTTTTTTAAAGCTTCATGACTTATTCCTTTGCTCAGAATTCCTGAGTACATGATTTTTGCCTCCTTACATAGGTTTATTCATAGGTATTTTATTTTTTTGTTGCAATGGCAAATGAGATTTTTCTTTAATTTCTCTTTGTGATCTTTTGTTGTTAATGCAGAGAAATGCAAGAGATTCATGTGTATTAATTTTTTATCCTGTAACTTTACCAAATTCATTGATGAGCTCTCATAGTTTTTTGTTAGCATCTTTAGGATTTTCTATGTATAGTATTAAAACCTTGTCATATGCAAAGAGTGACAGTTTTACTTCTCTGATTGCCATGACTAGAACTTCCAAAACTATGCTGAATAAAAGTGATGAGAGGGGGCATCCTAGTCTTATTCCTAATCTTAGATGAAATGCTTTCAGTTTTTCACCTTTGAGAATGATGTTTACTGTGGGTTTATGATTTTTATTATGTTGAGGTGGATTCCCTTTCCTTTCTGGAGAACCTATCATAAGTGAGTATTGAATTTTGTCCAATGCCTTTTCTGCAACTATTGAAATGATGATACAGTTTTTATTCTTCAATTTATTAACATGGTATATTACACTGATTGATTTGCAGATATTGAAAAATTCTTGAATTATTGGGATAAATCCCACTTGATCATAGTCTATGATTCTTTGAATATGTTGATGGATTTTGTTTGCTAGTATTTTGTTGAGGATGTTTCCCTTTATGCTCACTGGTGGTATTGGCTTGTAATTTTCTTTTTGTGTGATATCTTTGTCTGGTTTTGGTATCAGGGTGATGGTAGCCTCATAGAATGAGCTTGGGAGTATTTCATTCTCTGCAATTGTTTTTTGGAAGAGATCGAGAAGGATAGGTGTTAACTATTCTCGAAGTTTTTGTTAGAATTAGCCTGTGAAGCCATCTGGTCCTGGAATTTTGTCTGCTGGAAGTTTTTAAATCACAGTTTCAATTTCAGCACATGTGATTGGTCTGTTCACATGTTTTATTTCTTCCCAGAATTCCAAAAACAATAATTCCAGACTTTTCTGGAGACTTCATAAAGATGATAGACATTTATCTACAGGGTGACATTATGAGGGTTTCAAGAAGACTTTCCTGGACCATGCAGTGCTCTAAATGCATTCAATATAGAATTTACTTTGTCATAAGTCAGAATTTTTACTTTGTGTAAAATCTGAAAAACATTGCTTTAATTTATGAAATATATCTAAACCTGAAACCTCAGTGAACTCTTTTTATGGACTGTCTTATACATGGCCTTCTTTTAGTGAAGAAGGTAGCTTATTATATGAATTCAGAAAAAAAAATTCTAATACTATGGTTTGTTTGAGTTTGGAAGAAAAGTTGACTGCTTGAGATTTCTTTTGATTCACCCCAAGAAAAATAAATAAAATGTGCATTTGTCTTATTTCAATATCTTTCTGAGTGTGTTTATCATTGTGTGTATATATGCCTGTGTGTATGTATGTATTTGGAGCAGCACCACCAGTGAAACCAACTGTGCTGTTAGAAAAGGTTTAGGTTTTGTCACCCATGCTTTTCTGGTTGACCGCAATGTTAATACTCACTCTGGCTTTTTTTGTTGCTTTTCCAGGATATAAAAATGACTAGTAATATGTTGGCTAATGTTAGAAAAATTTTAATTTAGTGTGTCTTCATGTCGTTTTTATGTGTTTTATACACTGAACAGGGTTGTTTCAGTCCATGGAAACCTTGTTTCTGTCTCTCTTTCTTTGCTAAAATTCTTACCAAGATCATTAATGTTCTTTTATTCCGAGGCTCAATGCACAGATTATCAATTTTCATGTACCCTGCCTGTGCAACGCTTAAAGAATGCAGCAATCTGTTTTCTTGATATCCCATGTTCCTGAGTTTTGCTTGTTTATCTGCCTAATCATCACTATTCAGTTTCCATTATAGATGATCCTTTGTGTGTATGTGTTTGTGTAGATGATTTACTGATTTACAATGTTGTGTTCGTTTTAGGTATACAGCAAAATCCTTTAATTATATATATATATATATATATATATATATAGTTTTTTATATAAATTCTCTTTCAGATTCTTTTCCCTTTTAGATTTTTACAAATTTTAAGCATACTTCTCTGTGATATACAATCGGTTAGATTCCACATATAAGTAAATTATATAATATTTGTCTTTTTCTGTTTGATGTCACTTATGATAAATTTTAGATGTCACAAATAATTGAATCATATATTTGTCATTCTCTGTCTGACTTACTTTACCTAATATGATAATCTCTTGGTTCATTTATGTTGCTGCAAATAGCATTATTTCATTTTTTATGGCTGAGTGATAGTCCATTATGTACATGCTTGTGTATGTACACACACACACACACCCCGCATCTTCTTAATCCGTGCATCTGCTGAAGGACATTTAGTTTCTGTCTGTGTCTTGGTTGTTGTGCATAATATTGCCGTGAACATTGGAGTGCATGTATCTTTTTGAGCTAAGAGTTTCTGTCTTTTCCAGGTGTTTGCTCAGGGGTGGGATTGCTGGATCATATGGTGGCTCTATTTTTATCCTTTAAGGAACCTCCATACTCTTCCCCACAGTGGTTGTACCAATTTATATTCCCACCAACAGTGTAGGAGGATTCCCTTTTCTCCACACTCTCCCCAGCATTTATTATTTGTAGATTTTTTGATGATGGCCATTCTAACCAACATGAGGTGATACCTCATTGTAGCTTTGAAAGCTTTGTGTTTCTTTAAGAATTAGCAATTGAATATTTTTTTCATGTGCATGATGGCCATCTGCATGTCTTCTTTGGATAATTGTGGGTAATTTTTCTTCCCCCTCCTCTCCTTATACCTAGTTACTCTTTCCTTTTCACTCTGATCATTCTTTCTGCTCTTCATTGTCTTCTCTTGCTCGAATTGTTCTTTAGATACTGAGGACAATCTCAAATGTCTCTGCTAAACTCCAAATACACATAGGCAGCTGTTTACTGAACATTTCCATGTGGGAGCTTTGCGTGATCCTACTCACCTGCCATTCTCTCCAACTTCTGTCACCTTGTTCTCAAACTCTGCCAATGTCATGCTGAGCACACTACCATCCTAATTTTACTATCGCTCTAATTTTCTGTGTTTCTGAGTGCTAAATAAATGTGTATAATTGCCTTTTGCTCTTAATTATCCCTCTGTGCTTGCCCAGTGAACTACTTAATTTAATGTACCTGCAAAACCCTTTTATATCTGGCCTAATTTCCAGCTCTAGTTTCTGTTGGTTAGTATTGTGTGTGGATATCCATAGTCTTTGAGTGACCATGAATATCTTCTTTGTTACTAGGTAAATCTAGTATTAATATTTCATAAAGTAAAAAATAATTGGAAAGAAAGCATGCTTTTCTCAAACTTTCATGTATATTATTGTAAAGGTTTTATAAAAATTATATCTCAGTGTTGGATGGCATGATAAGAACTTAATAATTGCTTCTATATAGTATAATATACAGGCATGCACACACAGAACACACATGGCTTAAAGTTTTCAAGATATGTGTATTTCAAAAAACTTAAAATACTGTGTAGTTTTGCAAAATTCCTAGCATTTACACCACTCAACATTTATGTGTCTTTTAGCTGGACTTTGCTCTTTCATTTTTAAGTAAAAAGTTATTGTTCCCTTTAATGTTATTAACCGTACATTAATGTAAATGGCATTGCTTGCTTTTCAAATTTGATTAATCATATTTAAATGAACATTTTATGACATATAAAAACTGCTAAATCATACACAGATTTTCTCATGCAATTGTATTTATATTATAATGACTAGATTGGAAATAATAATTCTTTGAAATTGAATAGTAATGGATTCCAACAATTTATACTGCAATTCAAACATGTATGTCATATTTTCAATGGTCCATGAAAGTTTCCTGTCTTTTCCTTAGTTAAACAGTTGTCAAGAATAACTTAATGTCTTCTTTCTTTGACTATTATTTTTTACTTACTCTTTCTACAAATAAATCAAATGCTCATTTAATACATTGTAAGAATATTATAATAGCTTTTAGAAATTGTAAATTTCTTCACTACTTTTCTACCTCTCTAACATCTAATTACTTTCAAAAATGTAACAAGAAATATTTTAGCACAGTATTAATAGATTATGCTCGGTAATAGACACATGCTTTAACACCACTTTTTTGAAAGGAAATTCATTGTGAACATTAAGGATTCATTTATTCTACATTGATTTGGCTAGAGTATCTAAGACTTGGAAGAATCTTCATGGCAACAAAAAAACTGAAAGAAAACTAAAACAAATTACTTGCCTTCAAATAATATACAATTTAGAAGTCCTATTGAATGTCAGAAGACATAATCATTGATGATTATAGATATCATTGATTATTATAGATATTATTAATAATATATTGTTGATAATTTGAGCTCCTGGATTTGAAATACTCTAAGTAAATTAAAATTAAATAATATTTTAAAAAACATTAAATATGCCATTAACATAGTCTGGCATAAGCAAAATACTATATGATAAGGGCTATATTAACAGTTAAAGATGTGGGAGACACAAAAATCACAGCATGAATTTTCTCCAATTTAGTCATCAATGAAGAAATCTATGGAATAGCATTTAAGATAAAGCTTTATTAAGAGCTTGTTAAATAAACGTTGGGAGTAGAGGTAAGAATGTATATAAGAGAGGTGAATGCAGGCATGTACATTTCAGGAGAACCAGATATTATATGCAGATGTGAATCATTGAATAAATGAAAATAAAGATGGAATCCCTGCTGAGCTATTTCAAAACCTAAAAGATGCTGCTGCTAAAGTGCTGCACTCAGTATGTCAGCAAATTGATAAAACTCAGCAGTGGTCATGCGACTGGAAAATGTCAGTTTTCATTCTATTCTCAAAGAAAGGCAAAGCCAAAGAATGCTCACACTACCACACAACTCCACTCATTTCATATACTAGAAAAGTAATGCTCAAATCCTTCAAGCTATGCTTCAACATTATGTGACCCAAGAACGTCCAGATGTTCAAGCTGTGTTTAGAAAAGACAGAGATCTAATTGCCAATGTCTGTTGGATCATAGAAAAAACAAGGGAATTCCAGAAAAATATCTACTTCTGCTTCATTGACTATGCTAATGCCTTTGACTGTGTGGATCAAAACAAAATGTGGAAAATTCTTCAAGAGAAGAAATACCAGACGACCTGACCTGCCCCTTGAGAAATCTGTACGAAGGTCAGGAAGCAACAGTTAGAACCAGACACGGAACAATGGACAGGTTCAAAATTGGGAAAGAAGTACTTCAAGGCTGTGTATGGTCACCCTGCTTAATTTATTATATGCAGAATACATCACACAAAATGCTGAGCTGGATGAATCACAAGCTGGAATCAAGATTGCTGTGAGAAGTATCAATAACCTGAGACATGTAGATGACACCACCCTAATGTCAGAAAGCCAAGAGGAACTAAAGAGTCTCTTGATGAAGGTGAAAAAGGAGAGTAAAAAAGCTGGCTTAAAATTCAACATTCAAAAAACTAAGATCATGGCATCTGATCCCATCACTTCATTACACATAGATGGGGAAACAATGAAAACAGTGACAGACTATTTTCTTGGACTCCAAAATCATTGCAGATGCTGACTGCAGCAATGAAGTTAAAAAAATGCTTGCTCCACAAGACCAGGAGCTGACTGTGGCTCAGAACATGAACTCCTTATTGCAAAATTCAGATTTAAATTGAAGAAAGTAGGGAAAACCACTAGACCATTCAGGTATGACCTAAATCAAATCCTTTGCAATTATACAGTAGAAGTGACAAATAGATTGAAGGGATTAGATCTGATAGACAGAGTGCCTGAAACTATGGATAGAGTTTCATGGCATTGTACAGGAGGCAGGGATCAAGACATCCCCAAGAAAAAGAAATGCAAAAAGGCAAATTGGTTATCTGAGGAAGCCTTACAAATAGCTGTGAAAATAAGGGAAGGGAAAGGCAAAGGAGAAAAGGAAAGATATACGCATTTGAATGCAGAGTTCCAAAGAATAGCAAAAAGAGATAAGAAAGCCTTCCTCGGTGTTGAATGCAAAGAAATAGAGGAAAACAATAGAATGGGAAAGACTAGAGATCTCGTCAAGAAAATTAGAGATACTAAGGGAACATTTCATGCAAACATGGGCTCAATAAAGGACAGATATGCTATGGATATAACAGAAGCAGAAGATATTAAGAAGAGGTGGCAAGAATACAAAGAAGTACTATACAAAAAAGATCTTCATGACCCAGATAACCATGATGGTGTGATCACTCATCTAGAGCCAGACATCCTGGAATGCGAAGTCAAGTGGGCCTTAGGAAGCATCACTACAAACAAAGCTAGTGGAGGTGATGGAATTCCAGTTGAACTAGTTCAAATCCTAAAAGATGATGCTGTGAAAGAGCCACAGGACTGGAAAAGGTCAGTTATCATTCCAATCCCAAAGAAAGGCAATCAAAGAATGCTCAAACTACTGGACAGTTGCACTCATCTCACTTGCTAGTAAAGTAATGCTCAAAATTCTCCAAGCCAAGCTCAAACATTCTGTGAACTGTGAACTTCCAGATGTTCAAGCTGGATTTAGAAAATGCAGAGGAACTAGAGATCAAATTGTCAGCATCCATTGAATCATTGAAAAAGCAGGAAAGTTCTAGAAAACATCTATTTCTGCTTTATGGACTATGCCAAAGCCTTTGACTGTGTGGATCACAACAAACTCTGGAAAATTCTTCAAGAGATGGAAATACCAATCACCTGGCTTGCTTCTTGAGAAATCTGTATGCAGGTCAGGAAGCAATAGTTAGAACTGGACATAGAACAACAGACTGGATCCAATTAGGGTAAGGAGTATGTCAAGGCTGTATATTGTCACCCTATTTATTTAACTTCTATGCAGATTACATCATGGGAAACACTGGGCTGGATGAAGCACAAGCTGGAATCAAAATTGCCAGGAGGAATATCAATAACCTCCAATATATAGATGACACCACCCTTATGGCAGAAAGCAAACAAAAACTAAAGAGCCTCTAGATGAAAGTGAAAGAGGACAGTGAAAAAGTTGGCTTAAAACTCAACATTCAGAAAGCTAAGATCATGGCAACTGGTCCCATCACTTCATGACAAATAGATGGGGAAACAGTAGAAACAGTGGCAGACTTTATTTTTGGGGGGTGGGGCTCCAAAATCACTGCTGATGGTGACTGCAGCCATGAAATTAAAAGATGCTTGCTCCTTGGAAGAAAAGTTACAACTAACCTAGATAGCATATTAAAAAGCAGCAATGTTACTTTGCGAACAAAGGTCCATCTAGTCAAGGTTATGGTTTTTCCAGTAGTCATGTATGATGTGAGAATTGGACTATAAAGAAAGCTGAGTGCCAAATAATTGATGCTTTTGAACTGTGGTGTTGGGGAAGACTCTTGAGAGTCCCTTGAACTGCAAGGAGATCCAACCAGTCCATCCTAAAGGAGATCAGTCCTGAATATTCATTGGAAGGATTGATGCTGAAGCTGAAACTCCAATACTTTGGCCACCTGATGGGAATAGCTGACTCATTTGAAAAGATCCTGATGCTGGGAAAAATTGAAGGTGGGAGTAAAAGGGGATGACAGAGGATGAGATGGTTGGATGGCATCACCGACTCAATGGGTTTGAGTTTGAGTAAACTCCAGGAGCTGGTGATGGATAGCGAGACTGGCGTGCTGCAGTCCATGGGGGTCACAAAGAGTCAGAAATGACTGAGCAACTGAAGTGAACTGAACCGCTCTTTGGAAGAAAAGCTATGACAAACATAGACAGCATATTAAAAAGCAGAGACATCACTTTGCCAACAAAGTTTCATGTAGTCAAAGCTATAGTTTTTCCAGTAGTCATGTATGGATGTTAGAGTTGGACCATAAAGAAAGCTGAGCACCTTATTATTGATGCCTTCAAACTGTGGTGCTGGTGAAGGCTCTGGAGACTTCAAGGAGGTCAAACCAGCCAAACCTAAAGGAAATCAACCCTGAATATTCATTGCAAGGACTGAAACTGAAGCTCTAATTCTTTGGTCACCTGATACAAAGAGCTGACTCCTTTGAAAAGAACCTAATGCTCAGAAAGATTGAAGGCAGGAGGAGAAGAGGGCAACAAAGGTTGATGTGAGTTTGAGGAAACTCTGGGTGATGTGCTGCAGTATATGCTGTCTCAGAGTCTAACATGACAGTGACAACAAAAGCAGGAAGAGTCATCCTGAGGGGTACTGGGATGGATAAGCCAAATAACTTTTACAATTTGTTCAAATTTAGATAATTAACCACTTAAGGTATTTTTTAATGTAAACACAGTGAAAGTGGTACTTTTGGAGAGTCTAACTGGATGAAACTGCACAAAATTCACCAAAATATATGAAAATGGAAAATAAGAATTTTAATGAGAGTATCATAATAGTCTACATATGAATTACAGACATGACCTTCATGATGGATGTTAACCAAAAAAAAATGTATATGAGTGCCACTGTATCCAAATCTATGATATTGAATGAATTCCTTCTAGATATTGCCTGATACCTGAGCTAATCACAAATATTCCTCCTTGCCCTTGTCACGCTGTGGTGACTACATTTTCCCATTCGTGTTATTACACTTGTGGAAGCATCAAAAAGATTCCCAGTGAATTCTTGAAGTTTCAAACATACATTTCTCTGCGTTTACTATGTAGCCACAACCCTATCTCCTCATAATCACAAGAATCCATTACTCCCACCTGTATTATAATTCCTTTCTTGCCAGTTGATCTGAAAAAGTAACTCAAGACTTTCAAAGCCTCAGGTTCAGACTTGTGTTCTCTGATGATAATGTTGCTCTGCTAGCAACCAGGACCCCTAACCAGCAGAGTTCAGTTTGTAGGGTAGCAGACCACAATCTCAAGTGATTCACTAAGAACAATAAAGAAGCCAATCTTAATTCTATCCTTTGGATCCCAGCCCTTGCCTTCTGTGTATAGAGAATATACCACCATGTATTGCCTTAATAAATATATAACATCCTAGAGGATAGAATCAACAAGGGTGGTCCTCAAGTTGACTCTTATTTGAATGTCAGTCTTTAGCCCAGATATTTCCTAGCACTTTGATATGTGGCAGAAAGAGTGAATCATTTAGACCATATGTCCATCTTTGCATGCACTTTGCTATAAAATGGCTACTTTGGTCTTAGACTGAATGATGTGAAATTCCATATCAGTGTATTAGTCATACTAAGCCCTTGGATAACAGTGACTGCAGAAACACTTGGAGTAGAGAAGTAAACTCATATTGAGAGTGAGGTGTCAGTTCCAATAAGGAAAATTTCTGCCCTTGCTAGAATGGAAGGGATCTATGTAAACAACTTTCCCCCAAATGGTCAGTTATTCTCATTCAGGCTCACTGCTGATGAAATGTTCAATATAGCAGTAGCTAGATCAGCACTGATGAGAGAAAGCACATGCATTTGGCCGCAAGTATAGTCTCCCTCTCTACAAATATGGCCACTTCATTCATGAATCCATTCCACAAACATTCACCGTATTGTCTATTCACCATATGTTAATGTCCTTCTGCACTGAATCTTTCCTACTAGGTTCATCTACATGCTTCTACTCCAGAACCTCTTTTCTGTGATCTTTTAGTTTTGCTTTTCTTGGTCCTGATTGAGCAGACATCTGTACTAGCCAGTAGCCCACCTATATCTTTATATCAGGCATTATCTGTTCCCTATGACTCTTGCCTGAGTGTTTTCACATGAGAATCATGGGAACTCCATTACCTCTGCTGCAATGGTCCCTCTTAACTGAATTATCCCATAATTTAACTTATGGAAGAGGGGTCATTATGACAGAGGTAATGAAGCTCTGAACCAATTATTCATGTAATTTTGGGGGTCCTCTGTATGTGCTATGAGGTTATTCTGACAATATTATTTTAATCATACCATGGATTATGGATGCTTATTCCCAAAATGATGACTTGGTGGATTTGGTAACTGCCAAAGAAATGGCAGCCCACTCTAGTATTCTTGCCTGGAAAATCCCATGGACAGAAAAGCCTGGTAGGCTACAATCTATGGGGTCGCAAAGAGTCAGACATGACTGAGCAAATTCACTTTCACTTTATTTCATAGAGTAGCCTTAGTCACATGGTCACTTGAAGTCTAACAGTCAGGCTTTCAGTCTCACTTAGTGCTCAGTAGCATGCCACAAAGTGGTTTTCAAATAGTGAGTAAAAACCAAAATTCCTGGCATTTTTCTAGAATTTAGGCCTGTGTTGTGACTATCCATTTGGGTTTTGTTAGAGACCACACATATATTCCTTATTAACATAATTATTTCTTGTAAGATTGAATGCAATCTTACACCACAACTTGGACCTAATTGCATGAGCCTTCTTTAATTGGAGTCTCAAAATTGTGAAATTTTGTTATTTTAAAATTTTTCATTGGTGTATAGTTGATTTACAATATTGTATTAGTTTCTCCTGTACAGTAAAGAGAGTCAGTTATACATATACATATATCCATGCTTTTTAGATTCTTTTCCCATATAGATCATTACAGAGTGTTGAGTAGAGTTCCCTTTGATATACAGTTTGTTCTTATAAGTTGTCTGTCTTATATATGGTAGTGTGTGCTAAGTCCTTCCAGTCGTGTCCGACTCCCTGTGACTCCATGGACTGCAACCCATCAGGCTCCTCTGTCCATGGGATTCTCCAGGCAAGAACACTGGGGTGGGTTTCCATGCCCTCGTCCAGATATATGGTAATATATATATATCAATCCCAATCTCCTACTTTACCCCTCCTTCCCCTTTCCCCCCAGTAACCATAATTTTGTTTTCTATATCTGTGACTATATTTCTGTCCTGTAAATAAGTTCTTTTGTATCATTTTTTTAGGTTCCCCATATAAGTGGTGTTTGTCTTTGTCTGACTTCACTTGCTATGATAATGTCTAGGTCAATCCATATTGCTGTGAATGGTATTATTTTATTCTTTTTTATGGCTAATTAGCATTATGTCATCTCATCTTTATCCATTCACTTATCAGTTGTCATTTAGGTTGCTTCCATGACTTAGCTATTGCAAATAGTATACTATGAAGGGGTGCATATATCTTTTTGATTTAGAGTTTTCTCTGGATATATGCTAAGGAGTGGAATTTCTGGATTTTGTGGTATTATAGTTCTATTTTTAGTTAAGGAAGCTCCATATTATTCTCCATAATGTTTGTACCAATTTATTTTCCCCCCAAAAGTGTAGGAAGGTCCCCTTTTGTCTACACCCTCTCTAACATAAATGTTTTGTAGAATTTTTGATGAGGGTCATTCTGAGTAGTGTAAGGTATCTAAATTGTGAAGTTTCCAGTTCACCTGATAAATGATGGAAACAATATCCCCAAGTACAATATTTGCTTTTCAAAATTCATACAGGCTTATATGCTGCTATGTCTTTTAATGGTCAATAGTTCAAGACACAATAATTTGACCTTAACATTAATTGGAATGTTTTTCACAAGAATTTCCTGGACATTTCAAGTAAAAGCCATTATTATAAAAATAATCAAGTGGAAGTCCCTGAAAATGTCCACGTAGCCAAGATATTAAATCAGATGCTAGATAAATATTGCAAAAACTATTTTCTAAGGGGCCATCATTGTCTCTATAGTTTAAGGGATTATAATACAATTATCAGTACCAGGTCCACGTTCCATGCCAGGAGATTACATTCTTAAATCCTAGGTAAATAATCTTATTGATGTTTAATATTAATCATTTTTAGATCTATGGTTTTATATCAGAAAACATACAGCCAATATACAAACAAGAAAAAAGTTGGCAAAAAGAAACATAAACAAGCATTCATGCTGCAAATGTATTAAGTAATTCATCACAATATTTTGTATGTTATAAAAATATCCAAATTGGGACTAAAGTTAAAGAAAATATACATGTGTTAACATATTTTAAATATTCATCATGTAGAGAAAATTTTAAAAGTAAGACATATAATTACATGTGTGTGTTTTAGTCACTCAGTCATGTCCAACTCTTTGCGACCCCATGGACTGAGGCGTGCCAGGCTCCTCTGTCCATGAAATTCTCCAGGCAAGAATACTGGAGTAGGTTGCCATTTCCATCTCCAGGGGATCTTCCCGATCCAGGAATCAAACCTGTGTCTCCTTCATTGCAGGCAGATTCTTCACCACTGAGTCATCAGAGAATAGTCCAATATGAAATTTTAAAGATTCATATATAGAGAATAATATCTCAAAGAACAAGTATCAAAATATGAATGCAGCTATTTTTAAGTATTTCAGATTATATTTTATGTTTACCATTGGTTTTTATCTATTTGTCATAAATATTTCCAGAAAAATTAAGATATATTATTAAGATATAAACTACAATTTCTTACACAAGTGTAATGCATTAATGCTTTAAAGAGTCAGGCTGAAAATATTTTTGCAAAATATGCCACATGCAAAAATTGTCCAATGTGCGTTTTAAATAAGTTTGTGTTTAATAGGATGTATTAGTACATAATTGAATAGAAAAACTATAAAAACATTTTTAAAATACCCCCCAATTTTTTTTTTTGGTATTAAGAATACCAAAAATTTCCTATCCTAATTAAATATTTCCTTATCCTAATTAAAAAATGAATTCAACATTTGGTTTCAGTGCAACTTGGTATGTGTCCAGTTATCCATTCATTAATTTTCTTTGTGTTTACTAATTTCTATATATCTTTTGTATATTATTAGATGAGAAATTTTAGCTATTATTAGATAACCTCAGATGACTTGCCTTAAGAAATACAACTCCTTCAGAAGAAAGTATAGAAAGTGTTGTACTATTTATTAAAAAAATAATTTAAGCTTTTAATAAAAATTCAATAGAGCACCAAGTTTATCAGTGATTGAATAAAATGCTCAGAACTTTAAGATAACATTCTCATTATCTCTAGAAGGGTTTAGCATAGGATATCATTAGATTATCCAATCTGCAAAGAAGACAATCCAGCTTCCAGCGTTCTTCTAGTAATGTAGAGAAGCAATTATTCCCAAGTGCTAATGAGGGTTAGACTTTACTGCTTTCAATATGCTTATAGAAGGAGTTTACTCTCTTGACTATACTCTCAGTTATATTAGGTATGTGACAGTAATTTGAAAAGACAAAGTGAATATCTTATTAAATTTAACATAGTGCTGTAACTGTTAAATTGGTTTTGTAAAGTGGCCAGATGTCAAGCTTTTCTTAAAGTGATAGGCAAGTAACTGAAATTATAATAAAAACGAAAGGAAGAGAAATCATGTGTGATAAGAGGAGTCAGATTGGCTATGAAAATTCAAGGTCATAAGTGTTACTATATGTGAACGATGCAGCCACATTCAATGAAGACCATAGCAAGATAAATAAAATTTAGGTACAACAACTTAAAAGAGGCTGGATTCAGCAGGCTTCTGTAGGTTCAAGATGTAGCAAAGGTTTCCAGCAATTTTGCTGGATGGTTGAAGGATATTTTCCTGGGTCACACTGAATATTAAAAGGACAATACAAATAATAAGGAGGTGGTAGGACCCTGAGGTAAAGGAAATTGTTTCCATTGACCCAAAAAATTTCCCCTTAGAGTTAGGGATTGTTAAAGACTCTTTACTCCTGGAAAAATGATAAAATGTGTTTATTTTAGCATGGGACTCTGAGATGAAACTTTCTCTGAAGGTAGTAGAGAAGACCAAGTCCTGGGCAAAACTTGGACCTTAGAAACCCTCGGTGGCTCAGACGGTAAAGCACCTGCCTACAATGCAGGAGACCCGGGTTCAGTCCCTGGGTCGGGAAGAACTCCTGGAGAAGGAAATGGCAACCCACTCCAGTACTCTTGCCTGGAAAATCCTATGGACGGAGAAGCCTGGTAGGCTACAACCCATGTGGTCACAAAGAGTTGGACATGACTGAGGGACTTCACTTAGCACTTAACTTAGTAGTAAAGAAGCAAGAAAGAGATTACAAATGTTAATTAGCTTAACCAAAGTTATAACTTGATTCCAAGAAGAGTATAGAACTTTCTCTCTGTCCTGCTCTCTCTCCCTCCTTACTTTTCTACCACCTGCTGTATGCTTAGTCACTCAGTTGTGTCCCACTCTTTGTGACCCTTTGGACTGTAGCCCACCAGCCTCCTCTGCCCATGGGGTTTTTCAGGCAAAAATACTGGAGTGGGTTGCCATTTCCTCCTCCAGGCAATCTTCCTGACCCAGGGATTGAATCCATGTCTCCTCTGTCTCCTGAATTGCAGGAGGATTCTTTAACCATCAGGTGACATTCTCTATCCATCAGGGAAGCCATAAACCCTTTGAAAAGAAGACAGATTGTCATGGCTCAGAGATAGCTATTTTATCCGTTCCATTCAGGTATGACCTAAATCAAATTGCTTATGACTATATAGTGGAAGTGAGAAACAGATTTAAGGGTCTAGATCTGATAGAGTACCTGATGAACATTGGACAGAGGTTCATGACATTGTACTGGAGACAGGGATCAAGACCATCCCCATGGAAAAGAAATGCAAAAAGGCCAAATGTTTGTTTGAGGAGGCCTTACAAATAGCTGTGAAAAGAAGAGAAGCGAAAAGCAAAGGATAAAAGCAAAGATATACCCATTTGAACGCAGAGTTTCAAAGAATAGCAAGGAGAGAGAGATAAAAAAGCCTTCCTCAGTGATCAATGCAAATAAATAGAGGAAGCAACAGAATGGGAAAGACTAGAGATCTCTTCAAGAAAACTAGAGATACCAAGGGAACATTTCATGCAAAGATAGGTTCGATAAAGGACAGAAATGGTATGGACCTAACAGAAGCAGAAGATATTAAGAAGAGGTGGCAAGAATACACAAAAGAACTGTACAAAAAAGATCTTCACAACCCAGATAATCACGATGGTGTGATCACTCACCTAGAGCCAGACATCCTGGAATGATGTGAAGTCAAGTGGGCCTTAGAAAGCATCACTGTGAATAAAGCTAGTGGAGGTGATGGAATTCCAGTTGAGCTATTTCAAATCCTGAAAGATGATACTGTCAAAGTGCTGCACTCAGTATGCCAGCAATTTGGGAAACTCAGCAGTGGCCACAGGACTGGAAAAGGTAAGTTTTCATTCCAATCCCAAAAAAGGCAATCCCAAAGAATGCTCAAACTACCGCACAATTGCACTCATCGCACACACTAGTAAAGTAAAGCTCAAAATTCTCTAAGCCAGGCTTCAGCAATACATGAACTGTGAACTTCCAGATGTTCAAGCTGGTTTTAGAAAAGGCAGAGGAACCAGAGATCAAATTGGCAACATCCGCTGGATCATCGAAAAAGCAAGACAATTCCAGAAAAACATCTATTTCTGCTTTATTGACTATGCCAAAGCCTTTGACTGTGTGGATCACAATAAACTGTGGAAAATTCTGAAAGAGATGGCAATACCAGACCAACTGACCTGCCTCTTGAGAAACCTGTATGCAGGTCAGGAAGCAACAGTTAGAACTGGACAGGGAACAACAGACTGGTTCCAAATAGGAAAAGGAGTACGTCAAGGCTGTATATTGTCACCCTGCTTATTTAACTTATATGCAGAGTACATCATGAGAAACACTGGGTTGGAAGAAGCACAGGCTGGAATCAAGATTGCCGGGAGAAATATCAATAACCTCAGATATGCAGATGATACCACCCTAATGGTAGAAAGTGAAGAAGAACTAAACAGCTTTTTGATGAAAGTGAAAGAGGAGAGTGAAAAAGTTGGCTTAAAGCTCAACATTCAGAAAACTAAGATCATGGCATCTGGTCCCATCACTTCATGGGAAATAGATGGGGAAACAGTGGAAACAGTGTCAGACTTTATTTTGGGGTGCTCCAAAATCACTGCAGATGGTGAATGCAGCCATGAAATTAGACATTTACTCCTTGGAAGTAAAGTTATGACCACCTAGATAGCACATTAAAAAGCAGAGACATTACTTAGCCAACAAAGGTCCGTCTAGTCAAGGCTATGGTTTTTCCAGTGATCATGTATGGATGTGAGAGTTGGACTGTGAAGAAAGCTGAGCACCGAAAAATTTATACTTTTGAACTGTGGTGTTGGAGAAGACTCTTGAGAGTCCCTTGGACTGCAAGGAGATCCAACCAGTCCATCCTAAAGGAGATCAGTCCTGGGTGTTCATTGGAAGGACTGATGCTGAAGCTGAAACTCCAATACTTTGGCCACCTCATGAGAAAAGTTGACTCATTGGAAAAGACCTTGATGCTGGGAGTGATTGCAGACAGGAGGAGAAGGGGAGGACAGAGGATGAGATGGCTGGATGGCATCACTGACTCGATGGACATGAGTTTGAGTAAACTCCGGGAGTTGGTGATGGACAGGGAAGCCTCGCGTATTGCGATTCATGGGGTCGCAAAGAGTCAGACACGACTGAGCCACTGAACTGAACTGAAGCCATCTTACATATATTCTTTTCCCCATCAATTTACATTGTTTAGAGTTTTAGATTATAGGTTGGCAAACTTTTTCTGTAATGCATTAGAGGGTAAATAGTTTAGATTTAACAGGGCAATACTGTTAAAATGATTTAAGTCTTTTATGTGACATAAAAGCAGCTATAACAGTACATAAAGGATTGGCCTGACTGTCTTCTAATAAAATGTTCTTTACAGAAAGAGGTTACAAGATATAGCACAGGAATTATAGTTTAAGTCTTTCAATTTAGAACATGGAGACTGTATCATTACTTATGGATTAAGCTGTCATAATAAACAGATCTCCAACTACAGTAACTTATGTAACATTCATCTAGTTATCTTCAATATAAATTTTCAGAGTTAAGCAGTTTGGGGCTAATCAAGAGCCCATAGCATCCTAAAATCTGAGTCAATCACAGCCTTCTTTCCCCTTAGATCTGGATTTGGCTGTTTCTGGTCCAGTGATTTATAAATTAATTATTTTGGTGCCTTTTACCTGATATATGATGACAGAGAAGAAACAAGATATCTACCAAAACAAACAGAGAAGTAAAGCATAAGTAAAAACAAAAAAGCAAAATCCAAATAAAACAGAACAAAAATCTCCCCTTTTAAAAAAGAGAAGGTCTTAAAATGGTTGCCTTCGACTGATACATACACAGAAGAACATACGCGTTCTGCTCAACGTGAGGAAGTTTTTATTCATTGTCCTTTGTAATCCTAGACTTTCCATCTGGATAAATCTTCATTTTCTTTATTTCATGTATCACATGTGAACTGGGCATTATACTCTATGACCTCCTTTGCCATATTGTATGTCTCACACTTCTGTGGATTTGGGGCCTAAGGTTATTTTAGAAATGGAACCATTGGGTTTTACATGCTAAATTTCTGGTATGATGGGCAGTGCAATTCTTTTGCAAATTCAGAAATGTTCCAGTCTATTTGTTTTCATATTTTTCTTTGTGAATGTAAGCAGCATAGCTCAAGATTTATTTCAACATAGGTTTCAAGCCAACATTTCCACCATCTCTGTCTTCAGTGTCAGCACTATTAAGCCCCCAGTTAAAGACAATGTTGTGTGGCTACATAAGTCTGAGTAAGTTCAATGTTCAGTATCTGTGAACTTATATGTGCAAAATGGGAAAATTGCCCTCAGAAAAACCGAATGTGTTCTGCTCTGGTTCTTTCCTCATTTTAGGGGTAGGAGATCAGAATTGGACCTGTGGTCTGGGTTCAGATACAAAAGCTATGCTTAGAGAAAGAGCAAGTCACCTAGCTTTAGGCTGGCATGCTTACTTCCTAACATTTACATGAGAGAGCAATAAGTGGCTCTTTTGTTTAAACCACTTAAATTTTTGGTTTATTTATTTTTACAGCCACCTAACCTCTGCCTTAACAACAAAGACCTAGTACCTTTAGAGGTTGCAATTGCTGTTTCATAATTTCTCAACCAACTAGCTAGTTAATAATCTGTTCACTTAATATAAATAGAAGTTAAAACTGTGTTAGTAATAATCCAGGGCTAGAAATGCCAAGAGCATAACATTAGAAATACAGTCAAAAAGCTAGTTTGTTATATTTGCTTATAATGTTTATAGCACCAACAATAATCTATTTCTTTTCCAAGTGGGCTTTTTATATGTAAGACTCTGAATTTTCAACAAGTCTTCTGAAAGCGCTGTGTGAGCTAGGAGTTTGTGCAAAATGTAAGTAATTCAATTTTTGCTCTAAAATGATAGTAGGACTTGTATCTACCTATCTCTAATAGTCTCTAAAAATTTATTGAAGCCACAAACTATATAGACAAACACAACATGAAGGAAAACTATACTCAAGTTGTGTCCATATAAATATTGATATCTGTCAAAATCACATCTTCCTGATCATACTAGTATTTACAACTAATTCTGTTGAGCATTTTCTGCATGCTGTTTTCTGTAGTAAATAGAAGTTAATTTAGAAAGGAAAGAGACTAAGTTCAAGCTGATACAGTTAAAAAGGGGCAGAGCTGAGATTTAAATTTTTAACATTTGAGATATGAAAATTTTCAGTTGATTCCATCAGGGTAGTGACAACCAGAAAGCATGAGAGTTCTCATCTTAAAAGAAATGAAGATTAGTTATTTTTTCATTCAGATTTGACGATTACAAGTTTATTAGTATAGCTGATCCAGGTTGCAAAAATTTTTTTCACCAAATTCAGTTTTGAAGTTTCTCTGGGTATCTCCAATTTTAGTTAATAATAAAAAGCTCCTACTAAGCATTTTCCTGTTTTCCCTCTCATGATCTTTACATTTAAATGGTGTATATGAGATCCTGTCTTGATTAAAAAGGCAGTCAATAGTGTCACTTCTCTATATCCTGAGTTCTATTTCCCCATCAAAGACCAGTGATTTACATTATATTCAGCCAAAGAATGTGCTTTAAAAACATCAAGCAATGAGAGTGGTGGTGAGCATGACCTGTAAGTACACAGAGGTCAGACTCTGTGACATTAACATGAGAATGAAGCCAAGTCCTCTTCTGAAATTTATCAAGTTTACTCAAGAGTAAGTCAATAGGTGAGCTCTCCGATAGGCAAGACTAATATTCCAAGATAGGTCACAGACCAGTTGCCAGGAAAATTGGAGATGAATGTAGGTACCTAGAAAACTAAAAGAAGTTATTTATCTTGGGTTTTAAGATTTTTGTAAAAAGTGATTTTTTACAATGCACCAGTAAATGATCTGTATCTCATTCATATTATCCCTTTTCTCTGGATTTTTCAACTTAGAGGAAGAATTTTGGAACAGCTGTGAGAAATGGGGAAATTGAAGGTATATTCTATAGCATAAGGCTGGGTCCTGGTAGCTCAGATGGTAAAGAATCTGCCCACAATGCAGGAGACTTGGGTTTGATCCCTAGATAAGGAATGGCTACCTACTCCAGTATTCTTACCTGCAAAATTCCATGGACAGAGGAGCCTGGTAGGCTATAGTCCATGCTGTCACAAAGAGTTGGACATGACTGAGTGACTAATAGAGAGTGAGAGAGAGTGAGTAAATTCCATTCAAAATGCACCTCCAGCTGAGTGAAGGGAAAGACTGACTCTTTTCTTGAATTTTGGAAGAGTCTTATCTCTTGAGGGTATATATTTACTTTATTTTTCAAATAACTGTCTCCAATTATATTTTGATGAGTTTTCCTTTCTTACTGGGAAGGGATCAAGATATTTTGGTTCCATTTCAGAATTTCTGTCACCTGATGGTAAGAGAACAGCTTCATTTTGGTAGTTATTTGGTTATTTTCATGTAAAGATTTTCATATAAATATTCAGTTATTTTCATTTTTAAGAATTTATTCTGAACTCAATTCAAAGTCTTTTCTTTCCCTCTGCCCGAGGGCAGGTTGTTTCTCTGCTTGTGGCTTTCTGAGTTGAGTTCTGCTCTGGCTTTCAGACACTTCCTCCCTCTCTCTTTTCTATGCAGGGGCCCCAGTGGAGGGCTCAAGGATCAGGGAGAGGGGTTAGACCAAAACCAAGGCCTACTGTCATGCCAGTAAGGGGCTCACTCTGATTCAGTCTGTCTGTTCTTATTGATCATTAGCCATCTGCTTGTGTGGTGGTCTTCACATGGTTATGTCTTTGGAATATGTCACCAAGTTGGGCGTGCCTTTACTTAACTCAGTAGCTGCCTAGCAGCCCACAGCTCCTTCTCCTCTGCTTAGCCCACTATTCTTAGCGTGAAGTTATGGGTGCAACTGCAGATTTTGTTCACTCAACCTTGAGCCTCAGATACAAAGTGAATAACCCACCATTTTCTCCCCAGGCACACAAAAACCACTTCCCCTTCTAACACTCTGGCACAGACTGCTTCAGAATTTTCTACACCAAGGTGGACACTACTCTTTCATTCAAATATATGCTCTGATTTTCCCCACAGTAGAGAATAATTAATAAGTATCAAAGCCATAATGCTACCTCTCAGAATATTCCCAGAAACAATTGCTACCCCCTCTGCTCTTATTTGGATGCCAGAGGGGTCTGAGTAAGCATCAAGCTGGAGAATAAGATGCCGACATCACTTTTTGCAAGTACCCTTAGTCTTTGCAACTGATTTTTGGAGTCACTTGCCTTTAAGCCTTTCAAACATGAACCTTGCACTCCCTAAGAGGCTGAAAACTTTCTCAGCCATCTACTTGTACTAGCTGGAGGGCAGAGGCAGAAGCAAGGAGCTGAGTTATTAATGCTCTCAATTAACTTTGAGGAAAATTTACTGATCTCACCTATTTCCTGGTGTTTTCACCTTAGACTGTTGGGTACTTAGCAATTTTGTCCTCAGCTTTGGTCTATGGCATCAATTCAAGAACAACAGGAAAAATTCCATTTGATATTCTTGAAGATCTTATTAGCTAATTTGAGATAGAATCTTCATATGATTCATTCATTCTACTAGTTATTCTAGATGGTCAGAAGAAATAGTTTATTTGCTCCTTCTAATACCACAAAAGGAAAATCCTTTTGTTCTACAGAGCATGTAGAGCTCATTTTGATTAGGAGGGAGTACAGACCTCTGCTCTTCAAATGTAACTAAAGGAAGAGGAGGAGAGCAGTACAAATCACTTTAATGAGCACAAAAGGAAAGTGCCATTCTGTTGATAGCTGAGAGAGATTGAATTTTTAAAACCAAGTCATCAAATGTCAGCCCTGGAAAGGATTTTAGAGGTCACATAGGTCAAGTCTGATTTTTTACTGAAAAAAAAAAAAAAAAAAAAAAAGCAAGGTCCAGAGTGAAGGGAGGATGTGCTGAAGCTTCCTCAGCTATTTTGAAAAAATAAAGATAAGTCAGATTGTCTGAAAACAAGTGACTTACACGGAATTTATTTAGTTGTTTTGTCAAATAGTTGGGACACAGAGAGATAAGTCCATGCACATTTTACTGGAACAACACACTCATAGTTATGATAAGAAAAATATCACACATTTGTTGACATCAACATTGAATGCCATTCAGTTAGAAGAGTTCCTTTTAGTGCAACTGCCAGTCTGTTTGGAGAAGGAAATGGCAACCCACTCCAGTATTCTTGCCTAGAGAATCCCGTGGACAGAGGGGCCTGGTGGGCTACTGTCCATAGGGTCACAGAGAGTCAGACATGACTGAAGCGACTTGGCATGCTTGCATGCTTTAGAGAGAAGGAAATGGCAACCCACTCCAGAGTTCTTGCCTGGAGAATCCTAGGGATGGAGGAGCCTGGTGGGCTGCAGTCCATGGGGTCGCGAAGAGTCGGACATGACTGAAGCGACTTAGCAGCAGCAGCAGTAGGAGCAGCCAGTCTGTTACCTACCTGGCCTTTCAGGTTTACTGATGGAGCCTCACTGAATCATTTGAAAGTATATATTTGAAAGTGTGTTTCAGATGTAAAATATCATGAGATCTTCATTTACTGAGTATGCATGCCCAATGGGACTCATCCTCACTAAGTCACAATAGTCAAAGATATCAAAAGACTGGCAGTGAGAGAAAATATTTGCCTAACTGGAAATACTACCCAACACCAGAAAAGCTTCAAATGACATAGATCAGGGGAAAAGAGAATGTAAGGTCTTCGTAAAACGAAGGCATATGCTAATTTTCTTAAAGTATGAATTTGAAATCATCCTTTTAAACACTTTGGCATAACTTAGATTTATTTTCTTTTCTTATCCTTCTCATTTTTCCCATAAGAAATAAACCTCACCCTGAATTAGTATCAGTGTATATGTAAGCTCTTGGAAATAATGATTTAGTCATATGCCATGTCAGGAAAAATGGCTGACTTTGAGATGGAATCTTTTATATTGGTTGGAGTCTGCTTCAAATAATAAAAACTGTGTTAATGAGCTGACATTTCCATCACCCTAAAGAGATTCTGTAATTAGCTATCTAAAAACAGTGGTGCAGTTATGCAATTGTAGTTATTTTTAATTGCTTTATTCCTAATGAGGAAGCTTTTTGGATTAACTTGCTACATTTGTAGTGGGTGAACTAAACATCTTGATAAAAATAGTGCTCTCAAATATTTATCTCTATCCCCAAATAAGTAAAAGAACATTTTTTCTTTCTTTTTATCTTGTGAACCAATGGTAGTCTGCAATCTTCACTTGACTATTTATTAAAACACTTTGAAAATAAAAACTGTTCAATCTTTTTCACAACAAGGGTAATATCACTGGGAACTTGTATGACTGAATCACTGGCAGAGAAAGGGCAAGAAGCCACATATATGTTGGGTGAAATAGAATAGACAGTCCAATTAAAGAATATTATGTATATAAAAATCAGTATAGTCAACTCCAATTTACATATAGGAAAAATTATTAAAACTGCATATAGATTCAAGTAGCCTTCTAAATGAGTTCTGGTTATTACAAAGAGTCCCTATTAACAAATCCACTTAAATTCTTCTGACCAGCCCTCCTCTTCAAGCTATCAAGTTTCTGATGCTCCTTCCACTGTGAGAATGCCTATTGCAGTGCCAGAGGAGAAGTTTCCCAGTTACCCTAAGACCACCACTACCAAGAATGCCAACAGGAGGTCACCTACTATAATTCACTTTACTTTTGTCACATTTATTTTAGATTCTTTGTAAATTAGGTCTAGAAGTATCACTACTGTGCAAGGGGTTCTATATTAAGATTCTTCAGAGAAACAGAACCAATAGATGTCTACATCTCTATACATATAAATGTATAATATATATGGGCTTCCCTGATAGCTCAATTGGTAAAGAATCCTCCTGCAATGCAGGAGACCCCAGTTCAATTCCTGGGTCGGGAAGATCCACTGGAGAAGGGATAGACTACCCACTCCAGTATTCTTGGGCTTCCCTTGTGGCTCAGCTGGTGAAAAATCTGCCTGCAATGTGGGAGACCTGGGTTCCATCCCTGGATCGGGAAGATCCCCTAGAGAAGGGAAAGGCTACCCTCTCCAGTATTCTGGCCTGGAGAATTCCATATAAATAAATATAAATGTATAATATATACATGTTTATTATAAGGAACTAGCTCAAACAGTTATGGAAGCTGAGAAGTTCCAAGATCTGCAGTTCAAAGCCTGAGAACCAGGAGAGAGGATGGTGTCAGTTCCAGTCTGAGTCCAAAGGCAAGAGAGGATTGATGTCCCCGCTTTAAGATCTTCAGGCAAAGAGAGTTCTCTCTTGCTCAGCCTTTTCTCTATTCAGGCCTTCTACATTTTGGATGAGGCTCCTCACTGGGGAGGGCAGTTCATTTTTACTCAGTTTATAGATTTAGATGCTAATATCACCCAGAAAAATTCTCACAGGCCCATCCAGAAAAATGCTTAGCCAAACATGTGGGTATCATGTGGCACAGTCAAGTTGACACATAAAATTAACTAACATTCTTTCCTTGAGTTGCTGGCCTGCTTCTCACATCATGTTAGCAATTCTTGAATCTTAACCTCTCACAGCTCTATAAAAATAAGAAGCTTCTTTGTTATTTCTAGGTCCAAAGGCATCTTCATGCTTTTATTAGGTGGATAATTATTTTTCTTTCCTAAAGAAACTCTTACTAAAAGGACACAATGCTGCTTATAACTTCTGACTATGTGACCACCTCTTATGGAGGCACTTCAGTTCTAGAAGACTTCCCAAACTTAAATCTTTAATCTCTAAAATACCCAAAGTTGATTTTCTCAGAATAGAAAGAACTGTACCTAAGGGTGTAATGATGTCTTATCTTTTTGGAGTAAGTTTGAAACAGCAGTCTTTACCTCTTAGCGACTACATATTCTTGGACCCAGAATTTGGGTATTAAAACTCAAGAGCTACACTTAAATACAATTTCTTGAAGAATAAAGCTCCCCCCATTGTCCCCCATCCCCTGAAAAAAACTCAACCCTGACACAGTTGATTGTAGGGGAAAATTTATTTCCCTTCTAAAATACTGATGCTGAGGTTCATGATATTATCCTCCTAAAATATCCCATATTATGACTTCCATGTATATAACATTTTAGTTTTCAGTATCATAGTGTCCTAAGATACATACATAAATGTTTAAAAATAGAAGAAAGTAAGAACATGAAACATAATAGGATTGGCTTTCCCCCGGTAATATCTCCTGTCTTTGCTAACCAAATCCATATGCAAAGCTAGAATTCAGTCTTCATTTCCAGACAGTTCATTTCTTAGATTATTTTCCAATAGCTTGTTATCCCCTCCCTATGTTTCAGTTTTGAATTGAGGTATGCACTCTTTCTGCCCCCTTCTGATGTCTATGTCAGAAGCTTTCTCTATCCCTTTTATACTTTAAAAAAACTTTACTACACAAAAGCTCTGAGCAATCAAGCCTCATCTCTGGCCCCAGATTGAATTCTTCTCCTCCAGAGGGCAAGAATCCCGGCGTCTTTTGTGGTCCAGCAACAACCTTTCATCTTGGGGGCTTGTCCGTGATTCTTCAGGACAAGGTAAGGATGCTTGGAGCTCTAGTTTTTTGTTCTCCTAGCAAACATGTTTTCTGCTATACTTTACTGATAACTCAGTGGTGTGCTTGTGTGAATGAATGACATGCTCTGCACTAAGCAGGTGAGGAGCCCTGCTCAGCGGTTTGGTGGTGACCTCATGTGGCTTATAAGACTTCCCTGGTGGCTTAGAAGGTAAAGTGTCTGCCTGCAATGAGGGAGACTTGGGTTTCATCCCTGGGTTGGAAAGATCCCCTGGAGAAGGAAATGGCAACCCACTCCAGTATTCTTGCCTGGGAAATCTCATAGACAGAGGGGCCTAGAGGATTATAGTCCATGGGATAGCAAAAAGAGTCAGATATGATTTAGTGACTTGTTCGTTGTTGTTGTCCAGTTGCTGTGTCATGTGGGCAACTCTTTGGACTGCAAAATGCCAGCCTCTCTGTCCCTCACCATCTCCTATAGTTTGCCCAAGTTTATGTTCATGGCATTGGTGATGCCATCGAGCCACCTCATCCTCTGATGCCCTCTTCTCCTTCTGCCCTCAATTTTTCCCAGCATCAGAGACTTTTCTAGTGAGCTGTCTGAGGTAAGAATACTAGAGTGGATTAACATTTCCTACTCCAGGCAATCTTCCTGGCCCACAAATTGAACCCACATCTCTTGTATATTCTATCCTGGAAGGCATATTCTTTACTTCTGTGCAGCATGGGAAGCCATATGGATAGAAGACAAAAACTCTCAGGGCTGAGTGGTAGCATCACAAAGAGCAATGTAATTTGTCAGATGCACTCTTGTGGTAGAAAAAAATGTTTTGTTGTCCTTCCCAATTTCTGAGGATTTGCTGCCCAAGGTATGACTGCCCTGGTGTTATTATATGTATCAAGTTTAAAACTGAAAGTGAAGGAGGATTTAGTGAGTAAACAACAACATTCCTTTCCATGATGGCTGTTCTTACAGAATTTTCTCTACATGAACACAGATACTCACAGAATCAATCCAATACTGATTAAACCATAATAAATTTGTTCAGGATCCTATTAAAAATGATTTACATTTGCCAAACTACTTTCTTAAACTTTGGAAAAAGTTATACAAGAAAACAACCTAACACGTCATTTACCTTAGGTTCTTTATTTTATTAATTGGGAAACTGTAGCAAAGGGAGACTTAGAGACATGCCCAAGCAACCCAATTGGAGAACTGCGAATAAACCCCAGGAGTCCCATTTCCCAGTGCCATAGTTTTTCCCATGACATATCAAATTTGAGTATCCAGATATGAAACATGGTAAGGTGAAGGTGTTAGAGTTAAATAAATGTGATATAGGTAAGATCGCAAGAGGTGAAAGTACCTCTTTCACTAATTTTTAAAAACATATGGGGAATTCTCTAGTGCTCCACTGGTTAGGATTCTGAGCTTTCACCATCAAGGACCCACGTTCAATCCTTGGTGGGAGAACTAAGATCCTACAAGCTGTGTGGCATGGTAAAAAAAAAAAAAAAAATTACAAGTTAAAAATATATAAAGATAAAAAGACTAAGCCCTTTCTCATTTTAAATACAGAAACACTTTAATTTCAATTGTTTCTTAAGCAAAACTAAAATATTTTTAAAACATGATTTTCATCATTGTGACATGCATAACTAGAAAGTAAACTCTAACAGTTACTGTAAACATGTTGATATAAATTCCTTCTTATAGGACAACTGATAAACTGGAAAAGCAAAAAGAAAAGAGATTATTCAATGATAAGTGCTTATATTTCTATCAAAAACTTCAATCCCTCATGTATCAGTCTCACATACCGAAATTAACTACAAATTCAGACATATAAAGAAAGGGATGTGCTCTACAAAATCAGAAATAGGAATCTTGTTTATTTTTAATAGCTATCAAATTGACAAATGGAATTACTTTTCATTCATAGGATCACTCTGGAATAAAAGTGAATAAACCAAACACAAAATAAATCTGTTGCATTAATGAACTAAAATTTTCAACAAATCTGTGGAATACACCATGTTAAATGGGAGCTAGGTAGCAGACAAAGTGGAAGAGAAATGACTTTAGGCTAGATTTGGTAGAAAAAGACTACAGAGGCAACGAGTTTGCCAGACAGAAGGATTTAGCATATATATATGCACACACAAATAATCACATATATACACACACACATTTTAAAAAATATCATTCATGTAAGCTTGCAACCCAATTCATTATTTCTGTATTTCATGTTTTTATTCTTTGTAACTGGTCTCTTTTAGTTATTACTTCCTATTGAATATTGAACTTCCTATTTTGATGCATCTACCTAGAATCTAAAAGTGTAGAAGGAAGCAAATATTTTATTCAGAAAAAAATCATTCATTTTCTAAATACATGCATATCTATAAATGCTTTTTTGCTTGTTCACACATGAACTACACTGAGGCTTCCTTACCAGCCCAGACTTTCTAAATACTAGAGCTTCCAATGTTTGAATGTTATACATCAGTCTTCAATCAGCTTGTTTTCTGGGTAAGATATTTTGTTGGTACCTCTGAATGTTCATTTTTCTTTTTATTATTGGAGAATTATTAGATTATTCTTAGATTATCCTTTGATTTTGAAAGTTAAGTATGTACATAAGCATAGATCTCTTTTGATAAAATTTACTTGTAGCATTATGTGCCAGTTTCAGACATAATTTTTTTCTGTAGAAGGAAATTTTTGTCCTATTGTCTATTGAATCATTTTGTTTGTCTGATTCTCTCTTCCTGAGACACCATATATTCTAGGTTTTAAAATATACTATTTGTCCTCATATAGTACCTCTTTTCCTATAAATTCTACTTTTTTAGATTTTTCTCTCTTTTCTGGAAGTATTTATGAAGTTTGTTCTCTGGTTACATATTTTATTTTTTGCTCTATCAAGTAGTTTACTTTTTCATAAGGTAGAGTATATTAATCTTGACATCTTACACTCATAATATTTTCCATTATTTGACAAAAATACTGCTTTTTCTATCTTATTCAGAACAGAGGTTATGGTTTTTCACTATTATTCTTCTTTAGACCACCTGGTATCAGTACAAAAGAGAGGCCAAGGAAAGCTTGTTCTTCAAAAAATCGTTGAAAATTATCTGATAAAAATAAGATACATTCTTATAAATAGACCCACCATTTAACATCCCTCATAAAGAGGTAAGAAGTTGAGTATAAGGGGAGAAAGAGGACATAGTAAGAGATGAAAAAGTGGTAGATATAACGTTCTAGCTCTGTTTGGTGTAGCAATCCCCATGATAGTCACGCTCCATATACAGAAATAAATGCTGGCTCGTAGTCACCTTCCTTCATTCCTTCCCACCACACACTTCCTTTCTATATCAAATAAATTTATCATCTTCAATTTGAAGGACTTAATTGTAGTTTAGGGTTTCTTCTAATTCTTTCCTTAATCTTGCATTTTCTTTCCCAGCATAGAGATTTCATATAAATCATGGTAAGAAATTAGGAGATGTTCTATGTACTTATTCTCATGTTATCATCTTATCTAGAATTTGCATCTTTTAAGAAAAATGAGGGTCTTCCTTGGTGGTCCAGTGGTTAAGAATCCATTTTCCAATTCAGGGGACATGGGTTCCATCCCCAGTCAGGGAACTAAGATCCCACATGCCTTGGGGCAACTAAGACCTGGGGAGGTAAAAAATAAACACATACTTTAACAAAAAAAAAAAAAGGAAGAATGATGATGAACTGCTTTTTTTTTTTTTTTGGTTGGGTGGAGGATAGTCACCTAAAAGGGAAAGGATACCCATCCAGTATTCTTGCCTGGAGAATTCCATGGACAGAGGAACCTGGTGGGTTACAGTCCATGGGGCTACAAAGAGTCAGACACAACTGAGCAACTAACACTTCTACTTTTTCACATAAAAACTATTCTAGAAGTTCAAGTTTAGGTGTCTCAAAATAATGTATTGCAACTTACATGAGTGCAGCAGAGTTTGTGTTCATCTTTCTTTATATATGGGCTATTTATTATCTTGACTGTGTGAATACAATGAGCAATCTGCTTCTGTGATGGTGGGCTGCTTATGAGATGACTCATTTGTAAATACAGCAAGCAATTGTTGGAACATTGGCAAAGTCACATCGGCCTTTCTTGCCAGTCAAATCTATAAATATCTCTGGCATTCTGGAGAATGAGACTCCTGAACATATCACTGTGGAATGTTGACAGAAAATCCAGATTGCTACCCAAACTGTATGGAATACAAATGAAGGATATTCTATCTGGTTGTGCTGGAAAGGAAAAAAGCATGTAGTATAACAAATGTCAATGAATGAAAAGACTGAAAACATAAAACAATTTGAACTAGTTTAATGCTGACTCAGATTGTAGTAACACAAAATGCAGTGAGACAAGCATGTTTAATTAGCAAATTAATGTCATGGTTTGAGGCTGGAGGCAACACACATACTATTTGAGAATTATTGGATTCCACTGGTGGGGTGGC
The DNA here is from genome assembly GCF_033118175.1 of Dama dama. NCBI lineage: Eukaryota > Metazoa > Chordata > Mammalia > Artiodactyla > Cervidae > Dama > Dama dama. The sequence goes on along the minus strand of NC_083692.1, from coordinate 60,789,176 downwards.
CTGGCAATTCATATTCATATAGGCATATGAATTTATATTCTCAATATTTACTACTGTCATGCTTGTTTTCTGTTTAATTTCTATTAAAACATGCATTTGGGTGAAATTAGTGCTATTCCATTTGTAAAGATGTACTAAAAATGTGCTCATTCCAATATATATCAATAATTTGTTTATATATAAAAATGCAATTGTATAACTGAGAATTTTCACTATTTCTGGCTTTCTGAAGGTATTGCTTTATGCAGTGTTCAACAATTATGCTTCAATAACTGTATTAGGGTTCTCTAAAGAAACAAAACCAATAGGCTATCTGTAGATATATAGAGATTTATTACGAGGGAGTGGTTTACCTGATTATGGAGGCATAAAGTCCCAAGATCTGTTATCTGAAAGCTGGAGGCCCAGGAAAGTGGTGGTGTTCTTCAAGTGTAAATTCAAAGACCCGAGAATTATTAGTACCATTATCCAAGAGAAGGAAAAGACCAATGCCCTAGCTAAAACAGAAAGAGCAGATTTGTCCTTCCTATGCCTTTTGTTCTATTCAAGGCTTGGATGGTACCCACCCTTATAGGCGAGGGTGAACTTTACACAGTCTACCAATTTAAATGCTAATCTTTTCAAAAAACATATCCAGAAATATATATAGATATAGAATTTTTATCAGCTATCTGAGCATCTGTTAGCCCAATCAAATAAAAACATAAAATTGACCATCACAACAATGAGAAGAAAGTGTGTCATTTTGTTACTTACATTTAAATGGGGGTTTCCCTGGTGGCTCAGAAGATGAGGAATCCACCTGCAATTCAGGAGACCTGGGTTCAGTCCCTGGGTTGGGAAGATCCCCTGGAGAATGGAATGGCAACCCACTCCAGTATTCTTGCCTGGAGAATTCTATGGACAGAGGAGCCTGGCGGATTACAGTCCATGGGGCTGCAAAGAGTCAGATACAACTGTGCAACTTTCACACTAAAAACAACCCACATTTTTCTTCTTTATCCTTATTTTAAAATATAGCTGTCTTATCTATCAGTGCAGTCAGAGGAGGAGGGAGAGGAGGAAAAGTAATAGAAATAATATTTGTAACACCTTATGTTAACTGACCACTTATTAGGTGTCAGAACATATGCTGGATCCTATATATTGACTACCTTCTTTACTCTTCAAAAGTCTTACTATTTTAGAGCACCTGAGTTAAGTTTTAGAGATATGACTTAGCTCCGAAACCAGAATTTTGCTTTTAGCCACTGTGATATTCTAATGGGTAGACACTCCATACTAAGAGAACTACTTGAACTGCATAACCATATTTTTGTATTGCATAATATTAAATTAGTTTGTCTATTCATTTTATATATATTAAAGTTCATCCATAGGCCAGTGTGCTAGAGCCAATGGATATGGTGAACTAGATAACATGATATCTATCTTCATGGTGCTTAAAGGCCATTATATTTAATTTCATATTATTCATTCATTTGCTTATCTTCCTTTTGCCATACTTACTAATTTATTCAAGACATATATTACTGAACATCTTTCATGTTTCAAGTACTATGCTAGAGAAATGAAATATAAGGCAAAATCCCTTTTGCTCAAGAATTTCAAAGTCCAGTGATACAGATAGACAAACTGACAATTTTTTTTTTTAAAGAAAGCAGTGTGTGCTATGGTAGGGATGCACAAGGTATTATATTAGGAGGAGTCATTATGGGCTTAGAGAAAGCCACTCAAAAAAAAAAAAAATAGGTGAAAGAATTGAGACTTGAATGGTGATGAGGAATTAGTCACACAAGTCTAGGAGAGGTGAAAATTGATAGGATGTTTCAGGCAGAATAAATAATATGTGCATGCATATAGGGATAAGGGCAAGAGGTGTCATTAGAATGATATGGCTTGAAGTAGGACATGTGAGGGAGAGAAGTTCAAGCCTTAAAGAGATTTTGAACCACAATAACAAATTTGTCCTTGGAATGATGGAGACAATTTATTTATATTACTAAAGGGAAAGATATGATCAGCTCTGGGTCATTGAAGTCCTTGAGGAGGCTGGATTATATTCAAGGAATGGGGTGTATGTTGGGAGCCGACTGGTGTTCTAGAGACAGGAAAGGGATCTATTGCAATTAAATTGAGTGAAAGAGGACAAGGTTTTAAAGACACTTCAATTAATTTATTGTTCATACCATTTCACTGGGCCTAGAACAGACATAGATAAACAGTCTGACATGGAAATAAATCAAGAAAATGTTTAAACTGCATCTGGCAATGCTGATTGCATTTATCCAATTGAATATATATGTGCATAATATTGCCCTATTGTTTTGGGCTTTAAAAAACAAAACCATTAGATCAGTCATTTGTTTTATGAAGACATCTTTAATTCAATAAATGGTGCTTTGCAGATTTCTTTTTGGAGTTGGAATTGGAGTAAAACTAAAACTTTTTTCAAAATAATTATAAAATATGTGAAGGTAAATTTGTAATTGCTGAAGCATTGAGTTGAGTTAAAATAGCAGGGGACAATTTGTAGTACAGTTTGAAGTATGTCAAATTATCACATCTTGTTTGAAAAGATTTATGGAAAAATTGCATATTTACCATAGCTTTATGAAATCATTCCATTATTCTGCTATATTTAACAATTTTATTTCTATAACGTTCTTTATATTAATATAAAAATGAGAAATTCTTATTAGGATCTAATTGTTCTAGCAGATATCAGGTATGTGCATGGCCCAATCTCTGCCTCCTCATTAATTGGGAGCTCACTCTATGACACCTGTGTAGTAAGTAAAGTCTTTTCCTCATGGAACTCACATGTGGAGCTGAAATAAGACAATAAACAAACATGTAAGAAAAAACATCTCCAACAGGGACCAGTGCTACTTGGAAAATCAAGCAAGTTTATAGTTAGTGAGTAGTCAGATTTGGGGAGATTTTATTTAAAGCTCTCAGGAAGCCTTCCTGGGGGAAGTGCTATTGAAGCTAGGAAGTAAATGACAGAGTGGTAACTATGCCTCTATCTGAAGAACATTCCAGATGGAGAAAATGGTCACAGCCCTTATGAAGAAAGAATAAGTCATTGGTTGGAGCAGGGAAAGCAAGAGAGAACCTAAGTAGGAAAGTGTAAAGATAGGAGAGCCAGGGGCACTTGAGATAGAAGAAAGAACAAGACCATGTAAAACCTTCTGGGCTGATTTTATTTTGATTGCAATGGGAAAATTTTAGCAGGGGAAACTTGGTTCAGTGTGCCCCATGTCTATTTCTCTGGATCTGTACAGTGGTCTTACAATGCCAGTCTTCAGATCTAACTGGTATGAAATAGTGAACAGATTCCAGGAGAGCTAAATTTCTGTCATGACCAAAGTGTATTTACTGTGATCTGTAGTTTGGGCAGCTTAGAGATTAGATAGATAGGAAGTAAATTCTGCCAAATTATTTTGCTCCAAATAATTTCAAATTATATATAAAATATATAATATATTTTATATTAGGGTGTGTGTATAAACATACTGTATTTCCAAATTATTTTTAACATGGTGATTTTTATCCTTAATTGTTTTATCACTAAATCAATTCTCAAATCTTTTACTCATATATGTTTTAATCGAATCCCATCACAAGTTCAGGATACTATAGAACATCTTCATAGGTGGAAAGGGAAAGACAACTCTGCTTCTCTTTTGCATTCTTACCTGCCTGTCACCTGTCAAAAGACAACCCTGTACTTTTGAACCAGAGGAACTCAAATGAGAAGCAAGCCTCACCAATCCCATTCAAGTCTACTCCATGCAAGGGTGGTTCTTGTTCCTACTTACAGGACACACTCCTACACATGCAGTTTTAAACTTGATACATATAATAACACCAGTGCAAGCATGCCTTGGGCAACAACCTTTAGAAAGCTGGAAGGACACCAAAACATTTTTTCTACCACAAAGGGAGCAGCTGTCCATTTATGTTGCTCTTTGCGGCTCTACCACTCAGCCCGGACAGTTTTGTCTTGCTACGCGTGATTATGGCTTCCCATGTCACCCAGTAGTCAAGAATCCTGCCAATGCAGGAGCTACTAGAGATGTGGGTTCAATCCATGGGTCAAAAAGATCCGCAGGAGTAGGAAATGGCAATCCACTCTTGTATTCTTGCCTGAGAAATCTCATGGACAGAGGAGCCTGGTGGGCTACAGTCCATGGGGTTGCAAAGAGTCAAATGCAACTGCGTACACACACATACACCCGTGATTATATGATAGTTCTTACCCACAGAGGAGCAGCAACATGGGGAAAGGAGTAGTCAATATTCAATTTTTGTTTGTGTTTGTGGTGCTCATTTTCACTGTTTCCTCGTGTACAAAACTGTAGAGTGTGTGCTGGCCTGCGTGTATGTGGGTCTCCCCACGAAGACTGAGAAAATTTGTTAAATCCTTTCACTGCATGCTCAATCAGAAAATGACAACAGTCATCAAATTAAACATGTCCTAATTAATTTAGCTATTATAAATTGACAATTTAACATATATTTTTGTGACTCTAAGCTGAGTGATAATTGGTCCATTTTCCATAGTCCAGATTCAACAACTCAGAAAATGCTAAAGAACCATCTTTAAAAAAGAGCTGTGTAAATGTTTTTGCCCTATTATTCCCCCATATTTGCAAATAATAAAAAATGCAGGTACCATATTATCATCATTATTGCTATTATTCATATATTAATGCATATATACAGTCACAACTATATTTCATGTAATAATCATTGAAATATCTTTTTGTTTTATAAAATATATTTATTCAGCATCTTGCTAATTAGTTTTAATGTGACCAGAAAAATTAAAAAATACATGAAAAGAGCTACTGATTTGAGCTTTTGCTCATTCAGTAAATAGAGGTTGATTTTCAGAATAGTTCTTATAAGTTTGAATATTTAGGTTTTTCAAAAAGAGTTTTTCTATCTTAGGTAAACTATATACACTTATTTCGTTTCTTAGAAATTATAACTGAGTAGACATTTGCCAAAATGGTAATAAGGAAATGAAGCTGCAACTGTTATTTTCCATGTCTCACTAGGAATCCTATGTTTTATGAATGAATCAGGGAAACAATGAATTCTGAAGATATACGTGGTATGGTGTTAGTCTTGGTCAAATAAATCATAACTTATTCTTTCCATGGAAAGAAAGTGATGAAATCTATCAAATGTAACAAGAAATTTTGTTTTTGTTTTGTATTTTGTTGCTTAATACAAGAATAATATGTTTAAGGAATGCATGGGAGCATGTTTTTGACTTATCAGAATTACAATAATTATTGTATTCTGTCAAAAGTCTTTAAATTTAATCAGATTGAGATTACTTTTACTTCTATATTGAAATAATGGAAACAAAAGGTACTCATCTAGAAATGTTGATGAGAGTGCCTTGGTCAAGAAATTATTCCTAAACATATGAGACTCAGAAAGGGATTAAAATGTTCCTGCAGCCATTTAGTTATAAGTGGTAGAATGAACAGAGAACATAATGCCTCCTCAGTAGAGGCAGCAATGCCTTAGCAATTACTGCACTTCATGGAGCCACTGTTAATTATCTGAATGGTGTAAGCCTCCCCTCATGACAATAAAATTATAATGAGAAAAATCTTCATTTAAGATAAGTAAAGAGTAACCAGAGGTGAAGCAGTAACACATTATCTTGGCAGTTTGACCTGAGAAAAAGAAGGGGATGGGAGTTCGTGCAGCAAATGGAAGTTAGTATAATAAACAGGTTTTAGGTTATGGATGAAATTGGTAACCGATGGAATCTGGATTTAAGGTTTTGCTGTTTGTCTTTTTGTCCTACTGGTTGGTTTAGTTATTCTTAGTGCAAATAAACCAGTTGTTCTAAATCAACTTTGATCATCTCCACAATTGTCAACATGTCCCTTAGAGGAAACTTCCAATGGAAAAAGATAAAACTGGTTTGTGTGTTTGTGTGTGTGTGTGTGGGGGGGGGGGGGTGCTGAAAATTCTAGTAATTGGAATAAAAACTCACCTTTTCCAGTCTTGTGGCCACTGCTGAGTTTTCTAAACTTGCTTACAATTTGAAGACATCACTTTATCAGCATTATATTTTAGTATTTTAAATAGTTCAGCTGGAATCTATCACCTCCACTAGCTTTATTTGTACTAATGCTTCCTAAGGCCCACTTGACTTTACATTCCAGGATGTCCTAGGTGAGTGACCACACCATCGTGGTTATCTGGGTCATTAAGATCTTTTTTGTATAGTTTTTCTGTGTATTCTTTCCACCTCTTCTTGATCGCTTTTGCTTCTCTGAGGTCCCTACTGTTTCTGCCCTTTATCGTGCCCATCCTTGCATGAAATGTTCCTTTGGTATCTCCAATTTTCTTGAAGCGATCTCTAGCCTTTCCCATTCTGTTGTTTTCCTCTATTTCACTGCATTGTTTCTTTAAGAAGACCTTCTTATCTCTTCTTGCTATTCTCTGGAACTCTGCATTCAGTTGGGTATATCTTTCCCTTTGTCCATTGTCTTTGTTTTCTTTTTTTCCCTGAGCTGTTTGTAAAGCCTCCTCCGACAACTACTTTGCGTTCTTGCATTTATTTTTCTTTGGGAAGATTTTGGTCACTGCTTCCTGTACAATGCTACAAACCTGCATCCATAGTTCTTCAGGCACTTTTTTTTTAATGGATCTAATCATTTGAATCTATCCATCACTTTCACTTTACAATCATAAGGGATTTGATTTAGGTCATGAATGGCCCAGTGGTTTTCTCTACTTTCTTCAAATTAACCCTGAATTTTGCTATAGGAAGGTCATAATCTGATCCACAATTAGCTCCAGGTCTTATTTTTACTGACTGTATAGAGCTTCTTTATCTATGGCAGCAAAGAATATAATCAATCTGATTTTGGTATTGACCATCTGGTGATGTCCATGTGTAAAGTTGTTTCTTGGGCTGTTGGAAAAGGGTTTTTGCTACGAGTAATGTGTTCTTTTGAGAAAACACTGTTAGCCAATGCCCTGGTCCATTCTGTATTCCAAGGCCAGACTTGCCTATTATTCTGGGTATCTTTTGACTTCCTAATTTTGCATTCCTATCCCTTATGATGAAAAGTACATCGTTTTTTTTTGTTTTGTTTTGTTTTGTTTTTCTGGTGCCAGTTCTAGAAGATGTTGTAGGTCTTCACAAAACCAGTCAACTTTCAGCTTCTTCAACATCAGCGGTTGGGGTATAGACTTGCATTATTGTGATGTTGAATGGTTTACTTTGTAAATAAACTAAAATCATTGTGCCGTTTCTGAGGCTGTACCCAGACACTGCATTTCAGACTCTTTTGTTGCCTATAAGGGCTACCCCATTTCTTCTAAGGGATTCTTGCCCACAATATTTGATAAAATGGTCTTCTGAAATAAATTCTCCCATTCTTGTCCATTTTAGTTCTCTGATTCCTAAGATGTCGGTTATTCAGTCTTACCATCTCCTGCTTGACCATGTCCAATTTGCTTTGGTTTATGGCCCTAACATTTCAGGTTCTTATGCAATATTATTCTTTACAGTGTCAGACTTTACTTTCACCACCAGAGACTTTCACAACTCAGTGCCATTTCTGCTTTAGCCCAGCTGCTTCATTCTTTCTAGAGCTGTTAGTAATTGCGTTTCGATCTTCCCCAGTATCATATTGGGCAACTTCCAGCCTGGTGGGGCTCATATTTCAGTGTCATATCTTTTTGCCTTTTCATGCTGTCCATGGAGTTCTCTGGGCAATAATACTGGAGTGAGTGGCCATTTCCTCCTTCATTAGGCCACATTTTTTTTTTTTAGAACTCTTCACTATGATCCATCTGTCTTGGGTGGGCCTGCATGGCTTAGCTCATAGCTTCATTGAGTTAAGCAAGCCTGTTTACCATGACAAGGCAGTGATTAATTAAGGGGGTTAGATTATTTAGAGATACCTTTTTTTTTTTTCCAATTTCAGAATACCATGATGTTTCACTGTTTAAGTCTTCAAAAGAAAATGCACATTGAGTCTCATACTCCTGGGGAGATGTCTTATTGACAATAAATCACATTACTTTGAAGTCATAATGTACCTTGCTGCTGTTGATGTATGAAAGGAAAAATTAAAAAAAATGATTTTACTTGAGTTACATACATATAAGTAGAAATAATGGGGGAGATCCCATGTTTTGAAGCTCAATATTAATTAGAACCATGAAAGCATGTTCTCTCTCAAATCATTTTTACTAGAAAGTAATAAATATATTCCATACTTCAAACACAAGCTAAATTCTTGATGAGGTTAATTTTCTTCACTACATTAAATCCTCTGTAAATGATCTAAAGTCACTGCTCTCTGACAGCAGTTCAGTAGTTTATGTCAGTGATCACAGTCCACTTCCTAGTATTAATGTGTCCACATCATGAAAGCTGTCAGGAAAATTGATATTAATGAGAGCCCTTGCTAGAAAACCCAGGACAAAGGCCAAGTGGAAACTCTATGGACAATGACTCTGTCTAAACTTCAATAGATTCTAACTTCTTATCAAACTAAAATGCACCAATACAAAGATTTTGTGAACACATATTATACATTTGATAAACTAGATTTAAATCTATAGTGTCAGACAGAGGCTTCCATCTTTCCTGGCAAACTCAACACAGACATTAATCAGTATACAGTTGACCAAAATACTTAAACTTCTCTGGTTGCAGGAACAAAGGATAAGAACACTTTGGAATATAGGTAGAATGTGATATAAACATGTAACCTCTTATGACCATCTCACAGACATGTACAGTGTAAAACTCTAAGGAGTGAATGGAAGCTGGCCTCTTTTTACACAAATGTTAAGGAAATAAATTTCCAGGCACAAAAATATATATATTTTATGTGTGCATCATATGTGTGTGTGTGTGTGTGTGTGTATATATATATATATATATATATATATGTATGTATGTATGTATATATGCATACACACAAACACAAACATATATACATCAATTTACTTTTTCCACAGCTACCAATATAGGTATGTAGGCATTCTTCCACAGGGTTGAAAGTGCGTTCCAGGCTTCCCAAGTAGGATTTTAGAAATCAGTTGTCTATAAATATAAGTGAAATTATCTCCATGACAACCTAACCACCATAGTTAGCATGAAAAGATGATTTCAAGTTCTAGAATATTTTTAATTTATTTCATTTCTTTCATTGAAGTGTAATTGATTATAATGTCATATTAGTTTCACACATACAGAACAGTGACTCAGAATATATATCAGTTCAGTTCAGAAGCTCAGTCATGTCCAACTCTTTGTGACCCCATGGACCGCAGCATGCCAGACTTCCCTGTCCATCACCAACTCCCGGGGTTTACCCAAACTCATGTCCATTGAGTTGGTGATGCCATCTACCATCTCATCCTCTGTTATCCCCTTCTCCTCCTGCCTTCTATCCTTCCCAGCATCAGGGTCTTTTCCAATGAATCAGTTCTTCACATCAGGTGGCCAAAGTATTGGAGTTTCAGCTTCAACATCACTCCTTCCAATGAATATTCAGGACTGATCTCCTTTAGGATGGACTGGTTGGAACTCCTTGCAGTCCAAGGGACTCTCAAGAGTCTTCTCCAACACCACAGTTCAAAAGTATCAATTCTTCAGCACTCAGCTTTCTTTAGAGTCCAATCTCACATCCATACATGACTACTGAAAAAACCATAGCCTTGACCAGATGGACCTTTGTTGGCAAAGTAATGTCTCTGCTTTGTAATATGCTGTCTAGGTTGGTCATAACTTTCCTGCCAAGGAATGAGTGTCTTTTAATTTCATGGCTGCAGTCACCATCTGCAGTGATTTGGCACCCAATAAAATAATGTCAGCCACTGTTTCCACCATTTTCCCATCTATTTGCCATGAAGTGATGGGACCAGATGCCATGATCTTAGTTTTCTGAATATTGAGCTTTAAGTCAACTTTTCACTCTCCTTTTTCACTTTCATCAAGAAGCTTTTAGTTCTTCACTTTCTACCATAAGGATGGTGTCATCTGCATATTTGAAGTCATTGATATTTCTCCTGGCAATCTTAATTCCAGCTTTTGCTTCATCCAGCCCAGGGTTTCTCATGACGTACTCTGCTTAGAAGTTAAATATGCAGGGTGACAATATACAGCCTTGACGTACTCCTTTTCCTATCTGGAACCATTTTGTTGTTCCATGTCCAGTTCTAACTGTTGCTTCCTGACCTGCATACAGGTTTCTCAAGAGACAGGTCAGATGGTCTGGTATTCCCATCTCTTTAAGAATTTTCCACATTTATTGTCATCCACACAGTCAAAGGTTTTGGCATAGTCAATGGAGCAGAAATAGATGTTTTTCTGGAACTCTCTTGCTTTATCGATGATCCAGCAGATGTTGGCAATTTGATCTCTGGTTCCTCTGCCTTTTTGAAAACCAGCTTGAAGTTCACGGTTCACGTACTGCTGATGCCTGGCTTGGAGAATTTTGAGCATTACTTTACTATCCTGTGAGATGAGTGCAATTGTGCGGTAGTTCAAGTATTCTTTGACATTGCCTTTCTTTGGGATTGGAATGAAAACTGACCTTTTCCAGTCCTGTGGCCACTGCTGAGTTTTCCAAATTTGCTGGCATATTGAGTGCAGCACTTTCACAGCATCATCTTTCAGGATTTGAAATAGCTCAACTGGAATTCCATCACCTCCACTAGCTTTGTTCTAGTGATGCTTCCTAAGGCCCACTTCATTTCACATTCCAGGATGTCTGGCTCTAGGTGAGTGATCACACCATCGTGATTATTTGGGTCGTGAAGATCTTTTTTGTACAGTTCTTCTGTGTGTTCTTGCACCTCTTCTAATTATCTTCTGCTTCTGTTGGGTCCATACCATTTCTGACCTTTGTTGAGCCTATCTTTGCATTAAATGTTCCCTTGGTATCTCTAATTTTCTTGAAGAGATCTCTAGTCTTTCCCATTCTATAGTTTTGCTCTATTTCTTTGCACTGATCTCTGGGGAAGACTTTCTTATCTCTCCTTGCTATTCTTTGGAACTCTGCATTCAAATGGGTGTATCTTTCCTTTTCTCCTTTGCTTTTCGCTTCTCTTCTTTTCACAGCTATTTGTAAGGCCTCCTCAGACAACCATTTTGCTTTTCTGCATTTCTTTTTCCTGCAGAAGTTCTTGATCCCTGTCTCCTGGACAATTTCACGAACTTCTGTCCATAGTTCATCAGGCATTCTATCAGATCTAGTCCCTTAAATCTATTTCTCACTTCCACTGTATAATTTTAAGGGATATGATTTAGGTCATACTTGAATGGTGTAGTTGTTTTCCTTACTTTCTTCAATTTAAGTCTGAATTTGGCAATAAGGAGTTCATGATCTGAGCCACAGTCAGCTCCCAGTCTTGTTTTTGCTGACTGTATACAGCTTCTCCATTTTTGGCTTCAAAGAAAATAATCAATCTGATTTCGGTGTTGACCATCTGGTGATGTCCGTGTGTAGTGTCTTCTCTTGTGTTGTTGGATGAGGGTATTGGCTATGACCATTACGTTCTCTTGGCAAAACTCTATTAGCCTTTGCCCTGCTTCATTGTGTACTCCAAGGCCAAATTTGCCTGTTACTCTAGGTGTTTCTTGATTTCCTTATTTTGCATTCCAGTGCCCTAAAATGAAAAGGACATTTTTTGTGGGGGGTGTTAGTTCTAAAAGGTCTTATAGGTCTTCAAAGAACCATTCAACTTTAGCTTCTTTAGCGTTACTGATCAGGGCATAGACTTGGATTACCGTGATATTGAACGGTTTGCCTTGGAAATGGACAGAGATCATTCTGTCATTTTTGAGATTGCTTACATATGTATATATATATATTTCAGATTCTTTTCCCCTCTAAATTATTATAAAATACTGAGTGTAGTTCCCTATGCTGTACAGTAGGTCCTGTTGGTTATTCATCTTACATATAATAGTGTGTGCATTTTAATTCCAGCCTCTTAATTTATCTCTCCTTCTTAGAGTTCTAAAGTTTTTAAAATATACATTAGGTAAATAGTATCCCTATAAGGATTATGTACATTAGTTCTATTTTTCAGTATTTTTAAAATGTCAGCATTCTGCTTTTCCGTGAGTAATTTATTTACCATCTGTATGACCATACCTTGTATATGTGTTTTTTCTAAGTATTGTCGTAGCTGAGCCATAAACTTATGGAACTGCAGGTGACTATTTGTGATTGGAGTGTGAGGGGGCTTGACCATCACTGAGCTGTAAAAAGAACCCTTAAATGCTTATTTGCACAAGATGTTGTTGTTAGAAAAAAATAATATAGTTCACATGAATTTTTTAAATATTTGTTAAGTATAATTTAGGTTAATTCAATAAAATTCATAGAGCATTGCTCAAGCTTTTAGGGATAATTTACTGTAAATAAGTTGTCTATTATTAAAGCTATTTTTATGTATAATCTTAAAATATGTTAAGAATATCCATGCTTTAAGACATTTGGGGAAATGCTGCACTGTCTTATTCCAAGCTATGCCATTTCAGTATGCTCCAGGCTTTCTACTCTGGTATTTCATAAAAATGAGTAATCCATATAAGACTTTTCAACTTTCCCTATGGTACTTGTTGACTGTTGGTCTCCTGCCAGTATTTAGCCTTAGATGGAGTTTACCACCAGCTTTGGGCTGCATTCTCAAGCAACCGAACTCTGGCAAGACCCAGGACCAGCATGCTGGCGGCCACTACTGGCCTCACACCATCCACGGGCTGGGCCTTGATCAGAAGGACTTGGGCTCCCCACGAGCAGCCCCTGGGGTGGCTTTCGTGTGAGTTACTCACTCGTGCACATGTTAGACTACTTGGTCCCTGTTTCAAGACTATATATATAAAACAATCTCACTATGTGTAAAGCCCTTCAAAATTATAATCTGGTTTTGGTATACTGAAATATAGTTAACTTTTTTCCTAATTGCATTTTGAAGTGTTATATTTATTAATATTTAGGGTAAGTATTCTTTATTTAAGCTCTTCTTTTATAAAGCATTTACCCTCAGGAATATTCATCTAAGATCCTTAGCATCAGTAAATTTAACAGTTTCCTTTATTCCTAGGCATTAATAGGTAGAAAATGAAAGCAAGATAGGCCCTAAAATGAAGGGAAACTACACAAAAAGTAGAAATAGGACTTCTAAAGTATTGAGAATACTATTTATTTTGAAATATTTTTTAAAATTTCTCAAACAAAGTTTAGAGAAACTCTAGATCTTCACTCTTGAAAATTACAGAAGTTCTCAAGGGAAAGAAGTAACTGGTTTCACTCACAACTTTCATAGTCTTCTATGACTGAAAATTTAATTTTTGATTCTCCCAGTCTTTTAAATACTTTGGCCATTAGATGAAATATATACTTTCTCTGATTTTACCTTCCAATCTAAATAGAACAAGAAAACATTGGGTATAATGATATTTCAACCTTTCAGTATACTGTGTAGTTTGGTTATTATAAATCTGAATGACACATATAAAGACATTTCTGAAGTGATGAATTGCTTTCTAAGGACAAGTACAAATAACAAGTATCTTTAAATTTGGAAGTGAGTCTGCTCTCTCTTATTTGTTATCCTCAATCTATGTCAAAGTGACTCAAGTTTAGTTTCCACTTAAAAAACACTTTAGGAAACAAATCACATCAACTTGATGAGATTTCTTTTTACTTCATACTACTGTTTTTCAAAATTACGAATTGCCTGTCTTGACACTAAGGCATTCATGACGATTAACTTGGCTGTTTACTCAATTATTTCTTTCTAAAATTAGAAACTTCAGAGTGCTTTTATATTTAAATGACTAGCACTCCAGTAGTACTGCTGATCAATCATTTCAAGCTAATGATTAAAAACAGTAAACATTCTCCTGCTTTCCATAGCTACTCTAAATAGTATGTCAAACACAGCAGGTTCTATTTATTGTCACTGTGTCTAAACTTGGGCCATGAAGGCAACAGAGATGAAACACTGTTCAGGGCATTTATATTTTTCACTTAATATCTGCTTTGAATGGTTTTAGAAAATGTCTTTTTTCTCAATTGAAATATTTTATTCAGAAAGTTTTGTTCTTTTGGGATTTGTTATCCCCTGGATAACATTTTCATACTTTGAAAAGATGGATTTTCAAGTTTCTCTACAGAAGAGGGAGGATACCATTTCCTAAATAGTTCCAGAGTCACTTAGTTATTTATGGAGAATAATGTGTGTAGAAAACAGGGTGAAAAGTCGATGCTTCTAAATGTAGACGCTACCATTTAGACATATACAATTAATTTACTTTAATTAATTTTTTATCTCATTAATTCAACCCAAAAATGATAATAGAGGATTGTTTAAAAGATACAAAATAACAATGAGCTACTTGGCTTGAACAACAAATTTCTCAATAGATTGTTTCATTATATTGTAGCCTCTTAGGTCCTTATAGCTTAATAGGACTCACTTCTGAGCAATTTCTTTATACTAAGATGGAGTCAGAATATGAGATATACATTATTTATTCATTGGCTACCTGATTTTTCTCAGTTCCAGTTCCTGGTTCCTTTGCTTTTTCCCACCATATTTGTACTTGAATAATTCAGGGCTCAGTCATTCTAGGTTTCCTCTACCTATACCTTTTCCCAAGGTGATCTCACTTCATCTCATAGTTTTGTATACCAACCAGCTCTCACTTTACAACCCCTATATTCAATTTATAACTCAATATGCTTTTCTGGTACTTGTCCTTCAACTTTTACGTGTTCTCTATAAGTAAAGTTATTAGCTGTTTTTCTGTGGTATAGGCTGTGGAGATGATCTATTAGTTTGTCAATTGTCTTTTGGCTTTGTTTATTTTCACCAGGCATTTTATAATATTATCAAATTTATCACTTTTACTGAAGCTGGATTTTTTGAGTCAGAGTTAGAAAGGTTATGCCAAGGTTAAGGAATAATTCACTCAGGTTTCTTCCATCACTTGTATGGTTTTATTTTTGCTTTGAGATCCCTTATTCATTTAAAGTTTAGTCTCATGTATGGTGTGAGATATGGGTCAAATTTCATCTATATGGCTACACAGATTTTTCAGCATTATTCGGTAAAAAGTGCATCTTTATTCAGGTGGTTTAAGATACTTCCTTTATCATAAACTATATATATGTATGTTCTAAGGTTCATTTCTGGAATTCTGTTTCAAAAGATATGTTTCTTTGTGAGTTGGAACCTCATGACTTTAATTTTAAAGGTAGTATAGTATGTTTTAATGTAGGGCAAGATAGCCCCACTCAGAGATTTTTTTCTCAAAGATTCTTTCTTTTTATGATTTTTAGTGTTACTTTTATTTATTTTAAGTCAAGAAGTCAGGTTATATTTTCCCCCAGCTTTATTGAGTCATAATTGACATAAAACATTGTGTAAGTTTAAGGTGTACAAGGTGATAATCTGATATACACATACATATTGTGAAAAGATTATAACAATAAGGAAATAAAGTTAGTTAACATAGTCATCATCTTATGTAGTTATCTTTTTGTATGTGGGCTGAGAACTTTTAAGATCTACTCTCTCAGCAGCTTTCAAATATTCAATACAGTGTTGTCAACTTTAGTCAGCATAGCATATGTTAGATCACCAGAACTATTCATTTATAACTAGAAGTTTGATTTGAACTTTTTGGCTACACTGACTCATTTCCCTACCCTTACCCCTACCCTGCTTCTGGCAACTATCTGTCTATTCTATGTATTTATGAATTTCTTTTTTTCAGATTCCACATATACATGAGATCAGATAATATTTGGCTTTCTTTGTCTGACTTATTTCAATGAGCATAATGACCTCAAGTTTCATCCATACTGTTGCAAATGGCAAGATTTTCTTTTCTTTTATGGTGGAATAATATTCCATTGTATACACCATATATTCTTTAAACTGATTCATCTAAAGAGGGACACATGGTTATTTCATATTTTGGCTAGTGTGAATTTTGCTGCAGTATGTATGGGAGTACACACATCTCTCTGATATTTTGTGTTTATTTCCTTCATATATTTACCCAGAAGTGGACTTGCTGGATCATACAGTAGTTCTACTTTTATTTTTTGAGGAATCTTCATACTGTTTTCCAGAGTGACTTCACCAATTTACATTTCCACCAATATGGATTCCATTTTCTCCACATCCTCACCAATATGTTATTCCTTGTCTTTTTGATGACAGTCATTCTAACAGGTGAGATGATATCTCATTGAGGTTTTAGTTCATGTTTCACTGATAAGTGATGTTGAGCACGTTTTTATGTATTTTTTGGTTATTTGTATGTGTTCTTTGGGAAAAACTGTTCAGTTTCTCGGCCCATTTTTTAATCAGATTTTTTTTTCCTTGCTCTAAAGCAGTATGAGGGCCTGTGTATTTTGGATATTAACCTCTTTTGTAAGTTGTAAATAATTTCTTCCATTCCATAGGTTACCTTTTCATTTTATGAATTGTTTCTTTTGCTGTGCAGAAGCTGTTTAGTTTGATATAGCCCCGTGTGTTTGTTTTTGCTTTGGTTGTCTATATTTGGTATCATAGCCAAGAAATCACTACCAAGATCAATGTCAAGGAATGCCTTCATTTTTTTTCTAGGAGATTTACACATCCAGGTCTTGCATTTAATTCTTTACTCCATTTAGTGTTATTTTTGTGTGTGAGATAAAAATAGGAGTCCTATTTCATTCTTTTGCACATAGTTGTCCAGTTTTCCCAACAGCATGCAGTGAAGACTTCTTTCTGTCAAATTATACCACACTATT
Organism: Dama dama; assembly: GCF_033118175.1. Classification (NCBI taxonomy): domain Eukaryota; kingdom Metazoa; phylum Chordata; class Mammalia; order Artiodactyla; family Cervidae; genus Dama; species Dama dama. The sequence goes on along the minus strand of NC_083692.1, from coordinate 60,772,347 downwards.
ATACATAAAATAGGTAACTTTTAAGTACCTACTGTATATCGCAGGGAGATCTACTCAATACTCTCTGATGACCTATATGAGAAAATAATCTAAAAATAAGTAGATATATCCATATGTATAATAGAGTCACTTTTTACTATACACCTGAAACTAACACAATATTGTAAATCAACTATAATTAAAAATTTTAAAAATAAGTAAGCCTTTACTTAATCCATTCCTTTAGTGTAATAAAAAGAAAATATACATACAAAAACAAATAAAACCACTGTCTTAACCACAATAAAAAATTATGCCACAAAGATATAATAAATATCAAAGTAACATGATACTGGTATAAAAACATACACACTACTTGGGGCTTTTGTGGTTCAGTGCAAATTTTAGAATTATTTTTTCTATTTCTGTGAAACATGACAATGAAATCTTGATAGAGATTAAATTATATCTACAGGTAGATTTGGGTAGTCTGAACATTGTAACAGTATTGATTCTTCTGATCCATGAACATGGAATATCTATCCATTTGTTTGTATATTCTTCAGTTTCTTTCATCACTGCCTTCTAGTTTTAGCATACAGAACTTTCACCTCCTTGGTTATATTCACTCCTAGATATTTTATTGTTTTTGACGCTGTTGCAAGTGGAATTGTTCTCCTTATTTTTTCAGATAATCTGTTAGTAGTACATAGAAATATTCTGAAACTTTACTGAATTTGTTTACTAGTTTCAACAGTTTTTTATTTTGGTGGTGTCTTTTACAGTTTTATAGTACATATGTATATTATATGATATATAATATTATGTGTTCTATATGTACAATCATATCATCTGCAAACAGATACAGTTTTACTTCTTCCTTTCTGATTTGATGCCTTTTCTATTCCTTACGTGATTGCTCTGGTTAGAATGTCCAGTACCATGTGAATAGGAGTTCTAAGATGGGGAACCATTATACTATTTCCAAATGTAGAGGTAAAACTTTCAACTTTTTTGCCTTAGTGTAGAATATTAGCTGTTTGGGTTTGTTACATATTTATTATATGCCTTTGTATTTTTTTTTATCATGATAACATGTTTGAATTTTATCAGAATGTTTCTTCTGCATTTATTGAGTTGATCATAGGATTTATTTTTCATTCTATAATGTGATGTACTATGCTTACTAATTTGGCTCTGTTGAACCATCCTTGCATCCTAGGGTTAAATCCCTCATGCTCATGGTATATGATCTTTTTAATGTATTATTCATTTCAACTGCTAGTATTTGGTTGAGAATTTTGATGTGTGTATTCATGATGGATATTGACCTGTGTTTTTCTTTTCTTGTAATATACTTATTTGGTTTTGATATCTAAGTGATACTGGCTTCTTAAAGTTAGTTTCGGTGTGTTCCCTCTCTTCAAATTTTTGAAGAATTTGAGAAAGATTGACCTTAATTCTTCTTTAAAAACGTAGTAGAATTCTCCAGTGAGACCACCTAGTCCTGGACTTTTCTTTTCGGGTGGTTTAGATTACTGGTTAAGTCTCCTTACTCATTATTGATATGTTCAGATTTTCTGTTTCTTCATGATTCAGTCTAGGTAGGCTATGTGTTTCTAGAAATTTGTCAGTTTATTTTAGGTTGCCCATTTTGTTGTCATATCATTATTCATGGTAGCCTCTAATGATCCTTTAAATTTCTGTTTCTATAAATTGTAATGTCTTTTATTTATAATTTTATTCGAGTTCCCTTTTTATTCTGACTAGCTAAAGGTATGCCGATTTTATCTTCGCAAAGAACCATTTTTTAGTTTTGTTCATCTTTTTATTGTTTTCTAGTCTCAATTTTATTTACTTCTGCTTTAATCATTATTTCTTACCTTCTGCTAACTTTAGGCTTAGTTCATTCTTGGTTTATTTTTAGTACTTTAAAAATTGTTTTAAACTTATTTTTTATTAGAGGATAATTGTTTTACAATTTACTGGTTTCTGCTGTACAACAATTCAAATGATTCATAATTATATGTGTAAATGTATCTATCCCCTCCTTTTTGAGCCTCCCACCTGCCTCCCACCCCATCCCATCCCTCCAGGTCATCACAAGACAGCAACCTGGGCTCCCTGTGTTATATACCATCTTTATACTAATTATTTATTTTACACATTAGCAAGTATATACTTCAGTGCTGCTTTCTCAATTCATCCTACTGTCTCCTTCTCCCACTATGTCCACACGTCCATTCTCTACATGTGTCTCCATTCCATCCTGCAAATAGGTTCATCAGTACCATTTTTCTAGATTCCATATATGTGTACTAATAAGCAATGTTTGTTTTTCTCTGTCTAATTTACTTCACTCTGTATAATAGGCTTTAGATTCACCTACGTCATTAGAACTGACTCAAAAGTATTCCTTTTATCACTGAGTAATAGTCCATAGTATATATGTACCACATCTTCTCTATCCATTCATCTGTCAATGGACATCTGGATTGCTTCTGTGTGCTCATTATTGTAAACAGTGCTGCAATGAACATTGGGTTACATGTGTCTTTTAGAATTGTGGTTTTCTCAGGGTATTTGCCCAGTAGTGGGATTTCCCTGGTGGCTCAAATGGTAAAGAATCTGCCTGCATTGCAGGAGACCTGTCTTCAATCCCTGAGTCAAGAAGATGTCCTAGAGAAAGGAATGGCTACCCACTCCAATATTCTTGCCTGGATAATTCCATGGACAGGGGCCATAGTCCACAGGGTCTCAAAGAGCCGGATACAACTGAGCAGCTTACCTTCCCTTTTTTCATGGTAGTTTTTTTCTTCTGAGTCAAGGAATCTTCATACTATTCTCCTTAGTGGCTGTATCAATTTACATTCCCACCAACAGTGGGAGTGCAGGAACATTCCATTTTCTCCACATCCTCTCCAGCATTTATTGTTTTTAGTTTTGTTTTGGTGTGAGGTGATACTTCATTGTAGTTTTGATTTGCATTTCTCTGATAATGAGTGATTTTGATCATCTTTTCATGAGTTTATTGGTCATTTATCTTCTTTGGAGAAATGTCTGTTTAGATCTTCTGCCCGTTTTTTGATTGGACTGTTTGTTTTTCTGATATTGAGCTGTATGAACTGCTTATATATTTTAGAGATTAATCCTTTGTCAGTTGCTTCATTTGCAACTACTTTTTCCCATCCTGATGGTTGTCTTTTAAACTTGTTTATCATTTCCTTTGCTGTGCTAAAAGTGTTTAAGTTTAATTAGGTCCCATTTGTTTATTTTTGTTTTTATTTCCATTACTCTAGGAGGTAGGTCAAAGAGGATCTTGCTGTGGTTTATGTCAGTGTACTGCCTATGTTTTCCTCTAAGAGATTTATAGTTTCTGCCCTTATATTTAAGTCTTTAATCCATTCTGAGTTTATTTTTGTGTATGGAGTTAGGAAATGGTCTATTTTGATGGGTAAAGATAGTTTGTGTATTTGAATTCTTCCTTTTTTCTTAATGTTTGTAACTATTCAGGCAGGGATGTAGGTTTTGTCTGAGATCAGACCAGGTTTTGCCTTGAAGTTGGGCAGGACTACTGGCTTCAGGATCAGGTAGGTTGCTGCCTGTGCACCGCTGTTGGGAGAGGTCACTGGCCAGGCTTTCTGGTTAGGCAGTGCCTCCATCTGTATCCTCTCATTGAGCGGGACTGGAGACTGTTCTGTGGTTGGGCAGTGGCTTTGTCTGTGTTTCCTGGTCAGTTGAGGCTACAGGGTATACTCCGCAACTGGGTTGCGTGGCTATGCTTTCTGTCTGGATGAGGTTGCATTCTGCATTCCACAGTGGGAACAAGGCAAAGGCTGGGCTCCAAGGCTGCCCAAGATCACTGTTCAGTCTCTCTGGTGAGGTAGGACCAGAGGCTATGCTCACCAGTTGAGAAGATTTACTGCCTTGGCTTCCTGTCCAAGTGAGGCTGTAGCACTGGCTCTGCAGCCGCCTGGGTTTTCTGACACTGCTTCCTGCTGGGTGAATCTGGAGGCTGTGCTCGGCAGTTGGAGGTGGTGGTAGCTGTGAATTTGTTTCCCTGCCCAGGCAGGCCGGAGAATGTGCTTCCTGGTTACCAGGCATCTGTATTGAAGCTGGGAACACTTCTTGGTCACTCCTATAACCAAGAAAGTGATCGGCCATGATCTGAGTGATGATTGCTATAAGTTCCTGTCCAACAGTGGTCTAGGCCTAAGGATTCCCTTAATGATCTCCACTAAGCAGGACCCAATTGGGCCTCCTGAGAATCCTCCCTCAATGATGGGAGAGCTGGCTATTCACCCTGGACTCTTCTTCACTACTAGAGAAAGTTTAGATGTAGGGAGGAGCTATAGATTCACGTCTGTACTGGCCTGGGGGAGGGCAGATATGGTCAGAGTGAAACCAGTCCTCTTACTCTTCTAATGCAGTCCTTTTCTGTGGTTCAGTTGGCTGCTTCAGGGGCATCCCCCACTTCTGGCATTTTCACAGGGATGTTTTGTCTGTGGATAGCTGCTAACTAGTCTTCTCATAAAGGGGACTGATGTCACAAATGATCCATGACACCATCTTGATGATGTTACTCTTTCATGGCTATTCTTACATGTTATATGTCTATATGAATTTTTGTATTACTTTGATTCACTTCCTGGAGTATTTTGTTTGCATTTTATTTGGTATTATAGTGACTTTATATATTAAATATATATCTTTATATATATAAAGTATTAAAATATATATAAATTTATATATTTCCAGTTTTTTAAGGAATCTCCACACTGTTCTCCATAGTGGCTGTACTAGTTTTCATTCTCACCAACAGTGTAAGAGGATGCCCTTTTCTCCACACCCTCTCCAGCATTTATTGCTTGTAGACTTTTGGATAGCAGCAGCAATCCCACTCCTGGGCATACACACCGAGGAAACCAGATCTGAAAGAGACACATGTACCCCAATGTTCATCGCAGCACTGTTTATAATAGCCAGGACATGGAAGCAACCTAGATGTCCATCAGCAGATAAATGGATAAGAAAGCTGTGGTACATATACACAATGGAATATTGCTCAGCCATTAAAAAGAATACATTTGAATCAGTTCTAATGAGATGGATAAAACTGGAGCCCATTATACAGAGTGAAGTAAGCCAGAAAGATAAATACCAATACAGTATACTAACACATATATATGGAATTTAGAAAGATGGTAATGATAACCCTATATGCAAGACAGAAAAAGAAACACAGATGTATAGAACAGACTTTTGGACTCTATGAGAGAAGGCAAAGGTGGGATGATCTGAGAGAACAGCATCGAAACATGCATATTATCAAGTGTGAAACAGATCACCAGTCCAGGTTGGATGCATGAGACAAGTGCTCGGGGCTGGTGCACTGGGATGACCCAGAGGGATGGGATGGGGAGGGAGGGGGGAGGGGGGTTCAGGATGGGGAACACATGTAAATCCAGGGCTGATTCATGTCAATGTATGGCCAAAACCACTACAATATTGTAAAGTCATTAGCCTCCAACTAATAAAAATAATTGGGGAAAAAAATAAATAAAATATATATAAATTTATATAAATACATCTTTATATATACATTTAAATATATATCTTTATATATTAAAGATAATTGTCATCTTTTTAATGTGTTGTTGTTTTTGTTCAATTCTACTTTTGTGTCCTTCAAATATATTCTAAAATTTTTCACATAAGATTTGCATATTCCTTATTAAATTCTTCTTAAATGTTTAACTTTTTGTGCCATTAAAAATTTATTATTTTCCTACCAGTATGTCCTCTATTATTTTTTTAAAAGAAAGTCATTAATTTTATATTTTGTCACTTGACTAAGTTAAAACTAAGATCTATGCTTTTTTTCAAGTGTTTCCCATTTCTCAAAGAAATGTTTCATACCATCAACAGCCATCATATTACAAAAGGGTATTCAATTAGGTGTGTAGTACATGAAGAAATACTAAAGGAGAAATATTTTTAATAAAATGAAAATGTAATTTCCCAACAATGCATTATGTATAGGTCCCTAAAATTGAGAGATATTCTCCAGCACGGAGGCAGTGGCCAGAATTTCCAAGGCTCAATTTGGAAACATGCTATGCCTGAATATGAATGGAATGGGGTAGACAGTGGTGGTTCCACTGACAGTTTGATTAGTAACAAAGTCTCATGTGATATTCAGATAGTGACCAAAACAACTTCCTATATTTAGCATAATTTTGCATAGATATTTTTGATTTTTGCTTTATTTTTAAAGAAGTATCACTTTGAAAATCTGTTTTTCCCCCCTTGACAGGGGTAGAAATATTGTATCCTTATCAGCACCTCAATTCACTTTCAAGTTCAATTTTAATTCCCCATTGTTACTCTTGTTTGAAGTTGGCAGATTTAATTGCTCCTTTAGTTGCCCATGGAAGCATCAGATGAAGCAGTTTGAACCAGACTTTGTTCCCAAGCATCAGTCTGTAGAAATTGCTTTAAGGTCTGCAAAATTCTTTGCTTTTCTATCCAACAATGTTAGATAGAAAACTTGGGACCATCTGCTTACCCACAAACAGTAAAGCCAATCTACTGACACTGGGTTGTGGTGAAGGAAAGTACAGTGTTTATTATAAAAGTGGCAATACAAGGAGAACAGGTGGCTCACCCTTGCTCTAAAACCTTATCTCCTAGGAGGGTTTCAGCAAAGCATTTTAAAAGGCAAAGTGAGGGAGGTATGTCACAGGGTATGTGATCAACTCCTACACGGTCCTCTGAATGGTTGACGGTGAGGTAACAAGACGGTGTCACAGGAGTCAACATTAACAGTACTTAGGTGCTAGAAGGTCAGTTCTACATGATCATGATTACAAGTAGTTAATTTCTTCCATTTGGTAATGGCTTTAACATCTGAAAAACTCAGGGAAAATGCATTAGATACTATTATCTAGGTTCTTCAGAGAGGAGCTAGGGGGAGTGGTCTGTCCCAGAAAGGCCTCCATATGGTCATTGCAAGATTGGTATCTGAAAAAGCTGGCTTAAAACTCAACATTCAAAAACAAAGATCATGGCATCTGGTCCCATCACTTCATGGCAACTAGATGGGGAAACAATGGAAACAGTGACAGACTTCATTTTCTTGGGCTCCAAAGTCACTGCAGATGATGACTGCAGCCATGAAATTAAAAGACACTTGCTCCTTGGAAGAAAAACTATGACCAACCTAGACAGCATATTTTTTTAAAAAAGAGACATTACTTTGCCAACAAAGGTCCATCTCTTCAAAGCTATGGTTTTTCCAGTAGTCATGTGTGGAAGTGAGAGTTGGACTATAAAGAAAACTGAGCACCAAAGAATTTATGCTTTTGAACTGTGGTGTTGGAGAAGACTCTTGAGAGTCCCTTGGCCTACAAGGAGATCCAACCAGTCCATCCTAAAGGAAATCAGTCTTGAATATTCATTGGAAGGACTGATGCTGAAGTTGAAACTCCAATACTTTGGCCACCTGATGTGAAGAACTGACTCACTGGAAAAGACCCTGATGCTGGGAAGGATAGAAGGCAGGAGAGGATGGGGATGATAGAGGATGAGATGGTTGGACAGCATCACCGACTCAATGGACGTGAGTCTGAGCAAGTTCAAGGAGTTGTTAATGGACAAGGAGGCCTGGTGTGCTTCAGTCCATGGGGTCTCAAAGAGTTGGAAACAACTGAGCGACTGAATTGAACTGAACTGATGTCCACCAATGATAGTGCTTCTATCCAATTGTGCCTATATGTTTTGAAAAAGGATATATGCTTTAAGTCTCTTGACCAATACTGTAAAAATAATTTTTTTCCTAAAATTTGGATAAGATATCTATCAAATGATGATGATGGAGTCTGATATCTGAATGCCCTCTCTTCCACATAATTTTACAGACTGCAATAAAAATGCCCCCCAAACAAAGCACCAGTAGATGAGCATACTTGGATTCCATTGCTTTACTCTTAGCTTCAAATCATATATTTACATTTTACAATTTTTCTAAAATAATAAACTGTTAGTTTGAGAGGATTATTTTATCACATGTGCCTTGGTCTATGGGTTTAATAATGCTTTTCTCAGTATATTATTTTTGAGCTTCAATTAGTGTTTTGCAATGATATATCTAGCAACTATTCAATAAAATATGGAGAAGAGATTTGATGTAACATTATTCAACCTCTGAAATAATCCTAAAGATTTACAAAGAAATATGGGATAATGTTGTATATATGTCTTTATTTTTTTATATATATGTATGATTGTCTTCTATATAGATATTTTTCATAAAAATAACATTTAAGTATAGTAAATTTAAGTGTAGCAAGCTGAAATATCAGTTTTTCAACTATGTATCCCAATATAGAACATGAGTAAAAAGTATTGCAGGGCACTTGAGGGTATATATAACTTTGTAATTCACTCAAATACTCTCAAATACATAGAAGTAGTCACTGTGATAAGAATAAGTATAGATCTAACAATGGATGTGTACAACATTCTGATACAAAACTGGAGCCAGCTATGTTTACAAAACATACAAAACAAACATTTGTTACCAGGTCTAAGTCATTATATGTTTCTATAATGGTCCAGCTACTAAGTTAGATACTAGAAATCTTTATCTTTAAAAATAAAATCTGCAGGGATTCTATATTCTACACATGCTCAACAATTGCTCAGTTCCTAGTTAATATCCCAACATGATATCAGATTAATTAATTATAAAGGGCTCTCTCTGAAAGCTTTGGGTTGAGAATACTGTTAATAATTACCAGAATTTTAAAAAAACAGTTTATTTCTATTTGTGAACTCCTGAAAATTTTCATTACACTTAGTGGAAGAAATATTAAATCCAAAATTAAAAATCCATTTTGCCTGTCTTTGACACTCTCACATCATTAAATTATGTGTAAGTATTACAGGGCTTCCCTTATAGCTGTTGGTAAAGAATCTGCCTGCAGTGCAGGAGACCTGGTTTCGATCCCTGGGTTGGGAAGATCCCCTGGAGAAGGAATTGGAACCAACTCCAGTATTCTTGCCTGGAAAATCTTATGGACAGAGGAGACCTGGATTTGATCCCTGGGTTAGGAAGATCCCCTGGAGAAGGAAATGGCAACCCATTCCAGTATCCTTGCCTGGAAAATCTCATGGACAGAGGAGCCTGGTGGGTTGCAGTGCATGGGGTCTCAAAGAGTCGGGCACAACTGAGTGAATAACACTTCAGTTCAGTTCAGTTCCGTTCAGCTGCTCAGTCATGTCTGACTCTTTGTGATCCCATGAATCGCAGCACGCCAGGCCTCCCTGTCCAACACAAACTCCCGAAGTTTGCTCAAACTCATGCCCATCGAGTCGGTATGCCATCCAGTCATCTCATCCTCTGTTGTCCCCTTCTCCTCCTGCCCCCAATCCCTCCCAGCATCAGGGTCTTTTCCAACGAGTCGACTCTTCGCATGAGGTGGCCAAAGTACTGGAGTTTTAGCTTCAACATCAGTCCTTCCAATGAACACCCAGGACTGATCTCCTTTAGGATGGACTGCTTGGATCTCCTTGCAGTCCAAGGGACTCTCAAGAGTCTTCTCCAACACCACAGTTCAAAAGCATCAATTCTTCAGTGCTCAGCTTTCTTCACAGTCCAACTCTTACATCCATACATGACCAATGGAAAAACCATAGCCTTGACCAGATGGACCTTTGTTGGCAAACTAATGTCTCTGCTTTTACTATGCTATCTAGGTTGGTCATAACTTTCCTTCCAAGGAGTAAGCGTCTTTTAATTTCATGGCTGCAATCACCATCTGCAGTGATTTTGGAGCCCAAAAAAATAAAGTCTGACACTGTTTCCACTGTCTCCCCATCTATTTCCCATGAAGTGATGGGACCAGACGCCATGATTTTAGTTTTCTGAATGTTAAGCTTTAAGCCAACTCTTTCACTCTCCTCTTTCACTTTCATCAAGAGGCTGTTTAGTTCCTCTTCACTTTCTGCCATAAGGGTGGTGTCATCTGAATATCTGAGGTTATTGATATTTCTCCTGGCAATCTTGATTCCAGCTTGTGCTTCTTCCAGCCCAGTGTTTCTCATGATGTACTCTGCATAAAAGTTAAATAAGCAGGGTGACAATATGCATCCTTGACACACTCCTTTTCCTATTCGGAACCAGTCTGTTGTTCAATGTCCAGTTCTAACTGTTGTTTCCTGACCTGCATACAAATTTCTCAAGAGTCAGATCAGGTGGTCTGGTATTCCCATCTCCTTCAGAATTTTCCACAGTTTATTGTGATCCATACAGTCAAAGGCTTTAGCATAGTCAATAAAACAGAAATAGATGTTTTTTAGGAACTCTTTTGCTTTTTTGATGATCCAGCGGATATTGGCACTTTGATCTCTGGTTCCTCTGCCTTTTCTAAAACCAGCTTAATCATCTGCAAATTCTTGGTTCACATATTGCTGAAGCCTAGCTTGGAGAATCTTGAGCATTCCTGTACTAGTGTGTGAGATGAATGCAATTTTGTGGTAGTTTGAGCATTCTTTGGGATTGCCTTTCTTTGGGATTGGAATGAAAATGGACTTTTCCAGTCCTGCGGCCACTGCTGAGTTTTCAAAATTTTCTGGCATATTGAGTGCAGCACTTTCACAGCATTATCTTTCAGAATTTGAAATAACTCAACTGGAATTCCATCACTTCCCATAGCTTTGTTCATAGTGATGCTTTCTAAGGCCTACTTGACTTCACATTCCAGGATGTCTGGCTCTAGGTGAGTGATCACACCATTGTGATTATCTGGGTCATGAAGATCTTTTTTGTACAGTTCTTCTGTGTATTCTTGCCACCTCTTCTTAATCTCTTCTGCTTCTGTTAGGTCCATAACATTTCTGTTTTTTATTGAGCCCATTTTTGCATGATATATTCCATTGGTTTCTCTAATTTTCTTGAAGAGATCTCTAGTCTTTCCCATTCTGTTGTTTTCCTCTATTTCTTTGCATTGATCACTGAGGAAGGCTTTCTTATCTCTCCTGGCTATTCTTTGAAACTCTGCATTCAAATGGGAACATCTCTCCTTTTCTCCTTTGCTTTTCACTTCTCTTCATTTCACAGCTATTTGTAAGGCCTCCTCAGACAACCATTTTGCCTTTTTGCATTTCTTGTCCATGGGGATGGTCTTGATCCCTGTCTCCTGTACAGTGTCACAAACCTCTGTCCATAGTTCATCAGGCACTCTGTCTATCAGATCTAGTCCCTTAAATCTATTTCTCACTTCCACTGTATAGTCATAAGGGATTTGATTTAGGTCATACCTGAATGGTCTAGGGGTTTTCCCTACTTTCTTCAGTTTAAGTCTGAATTTGGCAATAAGGAGTTCATGATCTGAGCCACTGTCCGCTCCCGGTCTTGTTTTTACTGACTGTATAGAGCCTCTCCATTTTTGGCTTCAAAGAATATAATCAATCTGATTTTGGTGTTGACCATCTGGTGATGTCCATGTGTAGAGTCTCCTCTTGTGTTGTTGGAAGAGGGTGTTTGCTATGACCATTGAGTTCTCTTGGCAAAACTCTATTAGCCTTTGTCCTGCTTCATTCTGTACTCCAAGGCCAAATTTGCCTGTTACTCCAGGTGTTTCTTAACTTCCTACTTTTGCATTCCAGTCCCCTATAATGAAAAGGACATCTTTTTTGGGTGTTAGTTCTAGAAGATCTTGTAGGTCTTCATAGAACCATTCAACTTCAGCTTCTTCAGCCCTTGTTGGGGCATAGGCTTGGATTACCGTGATATTGAATGGTTTGCCTTGGAAACGAACAGAGATCATCTGTTGTTTTTGAGATTGCATCCAAGTACTGCATTTCAGACTCTTTTGTTGACTATGATGGCTACTCCATTTCTTCTAAGGGATTCCTGCACACAGTAGTGGATATAATGGTCATCTGAGTTAAATTCACCCATTCCAGTCCATTTTAGTTCGCTGATTCCTAGAATGTCGACATTCACTCTTGCCATCTCCTGTTTGACCACTTCCAATTTGCCTTGATTCATGGACCTAACATTCCGGGTTCCTATGCAACATTGCTCTTTACAGCATCTAACCTTGCTTCTATCACCAGTCACATCCACAACTGGGTATTGTTTTTGCTTTGGCTCCATCCCTTCATTCTTTCTGGAGTTATTTCTCCACTGATCTCCAGTAGCATATTGGGCACCTACTGACCTGGAGAGTTCCTCTTTCAGTATCCTGTCATTTTGCCTTTTCATACTGTTCATGGGGTTCTCAAGACAAGAATACTGAAGTGGTTTGCCATTCCCTTCTCCAGTGGACCACATTCTGTCAGACCTCTCCACCATGACCCGACTGTCTTGGGTGGCCCCACACGGCATGGCTTAGTTTCATTGAGTTAGACAAGGCTGTGGTCCTGTGATCAGATTGGCTAGTTTTCTGTGATTATGGTTTCAGTCTGTCTGCCCTCTGATACCCTCTCGCAACACCTACCATCTTGGGTTTCTCTTACTTTGGACGTGGGGTATCTCCTCACGGCTGCTCCAGCAAAGCACAACCGCTGCTCCTTACCTTGAACGAGAGGTATCTTCTCAGGGCTGCCCCTCCTGACCCTGAAGGTGGAGTAGCTCCTTCTCGGCCCTCCTGCGCCTGCGCAGCAGCGGCTCCTTGGAGGTGGGGAAGCTCCTCCCTGGCGGGGCCCCTGAACTCCAAGGTGGGGGAGTTCCTCTCGGCTGCCGCCCCTGACCTCAGGCGTGGGGAAGCTCCTCTCTGCCGCGGCCCCTGCGCTGTTGCAGCCTGGCACTCTAGGTCGCTACCCCTGACCTTGGGCGAGGGGTAGCTCCTCACCGCCATGCTTCTGAGCGGTCCGTTGCAGCCATTGCGTTTCCCTACTCAAGTATTAAAAGTAAAATTATTCCAAAAACTATTGACTGCCTAGAGATGACAGAAGATTATGTTCTCTGAATCCTCTTGTTTATATAAACAGACTCTAAGTACAAATGCTACAAGAACAGAAGAATTTATAACTTTCTTATGGGTTTTCTTTATAAAAGAAATACACACTAAATGTATAAAATTTTTAAGATGTAGAAGAGTGTAAAAATTTAATTCATCCATTCCTACTTCAATTTTTAACTGAATGCCTACCATGTGCTTCTAAGTTTGCTCAGTTTACTAGACCTACAACTTGGATGACTTCACCAGAAAATTTATACCTAATATTTTTAAGTGCACAAAGCTAAAATTTTAATCAAGATCATGAGCCAGCCACAAAATACCAGCTCTAGAAGTCTTCTATGCTTTTGTGAGTAATAAAAGGACCTTGTTTCCATGGAAATGATTGTGTGAGTAGGGAGATAATATGAAACAGGTAAACTATTAAATCAGATTGCAATAGCTAATATAAATACAATTTTTAAAAGATAAATAATTTTAATATTATTACCAACTTGCATAGCTTTTAAACATAAGGGACCATGTATTCTGGATTCAAGCATGCTGTGGTTTCAACCTGACTCTAGCCTACTCCTCCACATGGTAACTGCTAATACCAGTGATAAACACACTTGCCTTGGATATACAATCATCGTCTGATTATGGTACTTCTAACATGTTCACACATCAAAGCAGGACTTATCTCAAAGTCATTTTGAATTCAATTAAATATTTGAGGAACTAAAAAAAATGCCACCCTAAAAATAATCTATGCTTACTGAATTTCTTTCATCTAATGCCATATTCTGACAAAAAAGATACTCAGGGATTTTCTTGCATGACTTCTCCTTCTTGGATTTATGCCATCTTATTGGTTATGGCTCTGCCAAACTCTGTTTCCTATCTCCCATTTTTCATTCTATTAGCTGAAACATAATTTTGTCCAAGTATTACTAACTCATATATAAGATAAGCCAGATTTTCAAATAAGTCTCCCATTACATCTTTTAATAAGTGTATATTTTACACAAGGTGTTAGTGTGCAAAGCAAAGAATGAGGACAAGCATACATAAAATAATCATAACTTCCATTTTTATATCTGAAAACAGATGTTAAAATATGTTATAATAAATAATAATTTCTTTTGACATAACCAAAATATATGGTAGGTACGTCAGCTGTTGGATAATTCTCTCCTGCCCAATGTCATTTTGTTAATGATCAGGGACTACCATGAAAATACCTCAATCCTATAAAGGCTTATTGTGAGTTACAACCAAAGAGCCTGTCAGATGAACTTTCCAGTCACTGATGCAAAAACACCAATGGAAAAGATACAAGTCCTGCTGACAGGATACCATCATCAGCAACATTATATGTAATAAGAATTTTATATAAACTGTCATTCTCTATTGTGTTTATACACTTTAAAATTTCAAACATGATTGAATCTATGACTGTGACTCTGAAGGAGTGCCTTTAATACTGTTTTAGAAATGTAGGTTGAAGATAAAGACATTTTGGTCTAGAAAACAAGAGAGTTAAAATCATAATTTATGATTATGAAGAATGTTTAGTACACATAAAGCCTTACATATAAATATGTATTTTACATGTAAACATATATAATATGAAAATATTATCATATATATGTGTGTGCTTACATATATATGTAAAGTTATTTTCTGTCTCACTTATTTTGTAATGCTATGATAATTTCAGGAGAAAATTTATACCTAATATGTTTAAGTGAATGAAATTAAAAGTCTAGTTAAAATCATGTTGTAGCAACTGCCAAGCCAGGCACAATACACTAGCTCTAAAAGTTTTCTACTCTGAAGACATACAGATGGCCAACACACATGAAAAGATGCTTAACATCACTACTTATTAGAGAAAGGCAAATCGAACTACAGTGAAGTATCACCTCACACCAGTCAGAATGGCCATTATCAAAAAATCTGCAAACAATAAATGCTGAAGAGGAGTGGGGAAAAGGGAACCCTCCTACACTGTTGGTGGGAATGTAAATTGGTACAGCCACTTTGGAGAACAGAATGGAGATTTGTTTAACAAAAAAAACTAAAAATAGAACTACCATATGACCCAGCAATCCCTCTCCTGGGCATATACCTGAAGAAAACCATAATTCAATAAAATATATACACCCCAATGTTCATTGCATCACTATTTACAATAGCCAGGACATGGAATCTATCTAAATGCCTATCAAACAGAGGCATGGATAAAGATGTGCTACATTTATACAATGGAATATTACTCAGTCATAAAAATGAGTGAAATAGTGCCATTTGCAGAGACATGTATAGGCCTAGAGACTGTCATATGGAGTGAAGTCAGAAAGAGAAAAACAAATATCATATAATATTGCTTATATATGGAATCTAGAAAAATGGTGGGCTTCCCAGGTGACATGAGTGGTAAAGAACCTGTCTGTCACTATAGGAGACATAAGAGATGCAGGTTTGATCCCTGGGTGGGGAAGGTTCCCTGGAGTAGGGCATGGCAAACCACTTTGGTGTTCTTGCCTGGAGAATCCCCGGGACAGAGGAGCCTGGCAGGTACGGTCCACAGGATCACAATGAGTCAGACACAACCGAAGTAATTTAACAGCAGCAGCAGCAGTAGAAAAATGGTACAGATGAACTTACTTGCAAAGCAAAAGTGGAGACACAAATGTACAGAACTGATTTATTGATAGCAAGGGGGAAAGGGAGAATGGAATGAATTGGGAGATTGGGATTCACACATATACACGACTGTGTATAAAATAGATAACTAATGAGGACCTACTATGTAGCACAGGGAACTCTATAAAGTTCTCTGTGATGACCTAGATGGGAAGCAAATCTGAAAGAGAGATGGTGAATGTATACATATAACTGCTTCACTTTGTGGTACAGGAGAAACTAAAACAACATTGAAGAGCAACTGAGCTCTGATAAAAATTAATTAAAAAAATAAAATCTTCTACTCAAACTCCAGGAGACAGTGAAGGACAGGGAAGCCTAGCATGCTACAGTCTTTGCAATCGCAAAGAGTAAGACATGACATAGTGATTGAACAACAACTTTATTTGTTATGTGAAAACTGAACCTTTAATCCAAAGAGATAACTATGTCTTTAGCTTAAAATTAGAACTTATTAACAAGTATTACAATAGTTCAATTTTCCTTGTTTAGACATATTTCAAATTTACCATTGATGAAATTTAGTAATATCATTTCTCTCTTTTTTTTTTTTTTAAACAATCAATTTTTATTTGCCCTATCATGGATGTCAATGTACTAATGCCTGAAGTTTTTGAGTATGCATATGATTGGTTGATAAACATCTCCATTTTCACCACTAGGCTTAATGCCAAAACTGTCCTAAAAATATTCAAATTAAACCAACAATAGGCTGAAAATCAAAAGGCCTGCTATGTTCTTGGTCTGAGGTGAATAAGTAATAACATTACCTTTACAGAATTGTTTACAAAAATGTTAGCATGGAACTTGCCATAGTAGTTAATAAAATGTGACATACAATATGTACTTTGCATGCAAAGTTTCCTTCTACCAATTAAAACCTTATTTGTAAGTGTCACTAAATGCTAATTTTAAATGATTTTAGGGTCTTGTACATTTTTATTGATGAATATGTCAAAAGGATGCAAGTTCTGAATAACTGTACAAACTTCACTGCATTACAAACAGAAGCTAATAGAGAACTTATAAAGCAAAGAGATTAGATGTCAGCTTTCCTCTGTCAGCAGTGAATCTCTGGTTTGAACATGTCTGATATCTATGCTTAGTGACCCATGCCACATCCTTTACTTTTATTTGGTATGTTCAATGAATTATAGATTTTTCAAATTAAAAAAGTAATATGTAAGGAATAAACATTTCCTCTGTCACTGAAGAGATTTATGCTGTTATTATTTTTTTTGTACTATATGTTTAGTTCTTTTTTTTTTTTTTCCTTGGTGTTACTGTGTGGCATGGGGGATGTTAGTTTCCCAATCGGGGGTCAAACCTTGTTCAGTCGCTCAGCAGTGTTCGACTCTTTGTGACCCCATGGACTGCAGCAAGCCAGGCTTTCCTGTCCTTCACCATCTCCCAGAGATTGCTCAGACTCAGGTTCATTGAGTCAGTGATGCCATCTAACCATCTATCTTCTGAAATCCCCTTCTCACTCTGCCTTCAATCTTTCCCAGCATCAGGGTCTTTTCCAATGAGTCAGCTGTTCCCATCAGGTGTTCAATGTATTGGAGCTTCAGCTTCAGCATCAGTCCTTCTAAGGAATATTCAGGACTGATTTCTTTTAGGATTGACTGATTTGATCTCCTTGCAATCCAAGGGACTCTCAAAAGTCTTCTCCAACACCACAGTTCAAAAGCATTAATTCTTTGGCGTTCAACCTTCCTTATGGTCCAACTCTCACATCCATATATGACTACTGGAAAAACCATAGCTTTGAATAGATGGATCTTTGTTGGCAAAGCAATGTCCCTGCTTTTTAATAGCTGTCTTGATTTGTCATAGCTTTTCTTACAAGGAGCAAGTGACTTTTAATTTCATGGCTGATCACCATCTGCAGTGATTTTGGAACCCAAGAAAAATAAAGTCTCTCATTGTTTCCAATGTTTCCCTATCTATTTGCCATGAAGTGATGGGACCAGATGCCATGATCTTTGGTTTTTGAATACTGAGTTTTAAACCAGCTTTTTCACTCTTCTCTTTCACATTATCAAGAGGCTCTTTGGTTCCTCTTTGCTTTCTGCCATAAGGGTGGTGTCATTTGTGTATCTGAGCTTACTGATATTTCTCCCAGCAATCTTGATTTCCACTTGTGCTTCATCCAGCCTGGCATTTCACATTAGAAGGGCATAGTCTTAAACACTAGATCACCGGGAAATCCCTTGTTCTTAATCAGTTCAGTTCAGTCACTCAGTCATGTCTGACTCTGCGACACCATGGACTGAAGCATGCCAGGCTTTCCTGTCCATCGCCAACTCCCAAAGCTTTCTCAAACTCATGTCCATTCAATTGGTGATGCCATCCAAACATCTTGTCCTCTGTCATCCCTTTCTCCTCCTGCCCTCCATCTTTCCCAGAATCAGGGTCTGTTGCAATGAGTCAGTTCTTCCCATCAGGTTGCCAAAGTATTGGAGCTTCAGCTTTAGCATCAGTCCTTCCAATGAATATTCAGGACTGACTTCCTATAGGATTGACTGGTTGAATCTCCTTGCAGTCCAAGGGGCTCTCAAGAGTCTTCTCCAACACCACAATTCAAAAGGGACTCTCAAGAGTCTTCTCCAACACCACAGTTCAAAAGCATCAATTTTTTGACTTTCTATCTGGTCCAACTCTCACATCCTTACGTGGCTACTGGAAAAATCATAGCTTTGACTAGAAGGACCTTTGTAGACAATGTCATGTCTCTGCTTTTAAATAACTCTCTAGGTTTATCATAGCTTTTCTTCCAATGAGCAAGCATCTTTTAATTTCATGGCTACAGTCACCATCCGAGGTGATTTCGGAGCCTCAAAAAATAAAGTCTTTCACTGTTTCCATTGTTTCTCCTCTTTTGCCACAAAGTGATGGGACTGGATGCCATGACCTTAGTTTTTTTAATGTTGAGTATTAAGCCAACTTTTTCACTCTCCTCTTTCACTTTCCTTTCACTTTCTTCAGTTCTTCTTCACTTTCTTCCATAACAGTGGTGTTGTCTGCATATCTGAGGTTATTGATATTTCTTGCGGCAATCTTGATTCCAGCTTGTGCTTCATCCTGCCCAGCATTTCTCATAATGTACTCTGTGTAGAAGTTAAATAAGCAGGTGACAATATACAGTCTTGACATACTACTTCCCAATTTGGAACCAGTCCATTGATCCATGTCCCATTTAAATTGTTCCTTCTTGACCTGCATACAGATTTCTCAAGAGGCAGGTCAAGTGGTCTGGTATTCCCATCTCTTAGAATTTTCCACAATTTGTTTTGACCCACACAGTCAAAGGTTTTGGCAGAGTCAATAAAGCAGTAATAGATGCTTTTCTGGAACTCTCTTGCTTTTTTGATGATATAATGGATGTTGGCAATTTGGGCTTTTATTGCTCTGCCTTTTATAAATCCAGTTTGAACATCTGGACGTTCTCGTTTCACATACTGTTGAAGACTGGCTTGGAGAATTTTGAGCATTTTGAGCACTTTACTAGCATGTGAGATGAGTGCAATTGTGCAGTATTTTGAACATTCTTGGTATTGCTTGTCTTTGGATTGGATTGAAAACTGACCTTTTCCAGTGCTGTGGCCACTGCTGAGTTTTCCAAATTTGCTGGCATATTGAGTGCAGCACTTTCACAGCATCATCTTTCAGGATTTGAAATAGCTCAACTGGAATTCCATCACCTCCACTAGCTTTGTTCGTAGTGATGCTCTCTAAGTCCCACTTGACTTCACATTTCCAGGATGTGTGCTCTAAGTGAGTGATCACACCATCGTGATTATCTGGGTCATGAAGATCTTTTTTGCACAATTATTTTGTGTATTCTTGGCACCTCTTCTTATTATCTTCTGCTTTTGTTAGATCCATACCATTTCTGTCCTTTTCTGTGCCCATCTTTTCATGATATGTTCCCTTGGTATCTAATTTTCTTGAAGAGGTCTCTAGTCCTTCCCATTCTATTGTTTTTCTTTATATTTTGCATTGATCACTGTGGAAGGCTTTCTTATCTCTCCTTACTATTCTTTGGAACTCTGCATTCAGATGGGTTTATCTTTCCATTTCTCCTAGTTTTTGTTATTTGCTTGCTTTTAGAAAAATGAGAACTATAAAATCTTTCTGCACTCCACTGTCATTATCTAGAATTTTTCTGCATAAGAAAATAAATATAAATAATCATCCTATTATGATAGGTTTATTTTTATTTCTTTATCAAATTTTTAATTTTCCTAATCAATTTTAATCTATATTGAGGTAACATTGGCTTATCACATTACATGTTTCAATTTTCCAACATTATATTTCTAAGTCTATATTCCCTACAACATGCATGCATTCAGGCTAGGTCTCTTCCGTAGTGTCTTTGTGACTCTATGGATTATAGTCCCCTTGGGTCCTCTGTCCATGAGAATCTCTAGGCTTGAATACTGGAGTGGTTTGCTATGCCCTCCTCTAGGGAATCTTCATGAAGCAGGGATCAAACCTACCTGCATTTGCAGGCAGTTTCTTTACCTCTAGCATCACCTGGGAAGCCCTCACTACAACATGAGCACCACCAAAATTCTAGTTTCCATCCATTATCATACAGTTTACATCCTTTACCCACTTTACCCTACTACCAGTCACTTCTTTGACATCCACGGCCCTGTTCTCTGTATCTATGTCTTTGGTTTGGTTTATTCATTTATTTTTGTCTGTTTATTATATTTCACATATGAATGAAATCATACAATTTTTGTCTTTCTCTGTCTGATTTAATTCACAGCATAATACCCTTATAATTCATCTGTGTTGTCGCAAGTGACAAGATTTCACTTTTTTAATGTGGGATATGTATATATATATATACACACTACAGTTCACATCTCTTTTGTCTATTTGTCTGTAGATGGACACTTAGGTTATTTTCTTATCTTGGCTATTATAAACAATGTAGTGATGTACATAGGAGTGCATATATCTTTCCAAATTAGTGTTTTTCTATTCTTGAGAAAAATAGCCATAAGTGGGATAGCTGGATCATATGGTAGTTCTTATTTTGTTAAGGAATCTCCATTTAAAATTTTTAAAATTTTTTATTGGCATATAGTTGATTTGCAATGTTGTATTAGTTTCAGATGTACAGCAAAGTGCATCAGTTACACATATACATATAGTCATTCAGTTTCGTATTCTTCTCCCTTGTAGGTTATCACAGAATGTTGTGTAGAGCTCTTGCTCCTAAGCAGTAGATCCTCATCAGGTATTAACTTTACATACAGCAGTGTGTGAATGTCAATCCCAGTCTCCCAATTTATCCCTCTCTCCCTTTCCTTCTGATAACCATGTTTGTTTTCTACATTCTATTTGGTTTTCTATAAAGGCTGAACCAGTTTATGTTTCTTCTAATAATGTATGAAAGTTATCTCTTCTCCACATCCTTACCAACTTTTGTTATACCTTGCCTGTTTGATGAAAGCCATTATCACAGGTGTGGGGTGATCATCTCAATGTGGTTTTGGTTTGCATTTTCCAAATAATTAGTGATGCTGAACATCTTTTCATGTAACTGCTGGCCATCTGTATACCTTCTTTGGAAAAATATCTATTTACTCTTCTATCCATTTTTAAATTGAGGTGTTTTTTCTTGTTGTTGAGTTGTATGAGTTCTTAATATATTTTGGATATTAATAATTTATCAGATATATCATTTGAAAATATCTTCTCCCATTTGGTTAAGTTGTACTTTTGTTTTATCGATGATTTCCTTTGCTATGCAGAAGGTTTTTAGTTTAATGTAGTTCCATTTATTTACTTTTGCTTTTCTTTACTTTTTCTGAGGATTCCTATCTAAAAAGACATTACCAAGACTGATGTTAAAGAGTGTAATGTCTCTGCTTTCTTCTAGGTGTATTATGGTTTCAGGTCTTACATTCAAATCTTTAATCCATTTTGTTCTTTTTTATATGATATGAGATAATGCTCTAGTTTTATTTTTTTGCATGGGACTGTCCAGTTTTCCAAACACCATTTATTAAAGAGAATATCCATTCTCCATTGTGTATTCTTTGCTTTTTTTTGTCATATATTAATCATCCATATAATTGTAGGTTTATTTCTCAGCTCTCAGTTCTGCTTCATTAATCTATGTCTATGTTTTTCTTCCAGTACTATGCTGCTCTGTTTACTATGAATTTGTAATATAGTTTGAAATCAGGGAATGTAATACCTCCAACTTTCTTCATTTTTCTCAGGATTGCTTTGGTCATCCAAGGTCTTTTGTGTTTCCATATAAATTTTAGAATTTTTTGTTCTATTTATAAATAAAATATCATTGGGGCTTTGATAAGAAGTGTATAGAATGTGCAGATTTCTTTAGGAAATATGGACATTTTAACAATGTTAATTTTTTCAATCTGTGAACATAGAATATATTTCCTTTTGTATCTCTTTCAATTTTTTTCAACAGTATATTTTAGTTCTCAGTATACAGGTCTTTTGTCTCCTTGGTTAAATTTATTCCTAGGTATTTTTCTCTTTTTTGTATGATGGTGAATGAGATTGTGTTTATAATTTGTTTTTCTGTTAGCTTATTATTAGCATATAGAAAATGTAGCCCATTTTCCTGTTGATTGTGTATCCCGACACTTTACTGTACTTATTATTTTTAATCATTTTTGGTGGAGTCTTTAGTGTTTTATATATATAGAATTATGTTATCTGCAAATAATGCCAGTTTTGCTTCTTCCTTTCCAAATTGATTTCATTTCTTTTTTTTGCCTAATTACTTTGGCTTTAACATCAAATACTTTTAAATAAAAGTGGCAAGATTGGGCATTTTTGTGTTGTTCCTGATTTGAGAAGAGTAGCTTTCAGTTTTTCACCACTGAGTATGATGTTAGCTGTGCATTTCTCGTGCATGCACTCAATTGTGACTCTTCACAACCCAATGGGCTGCAGTCCACCAGGTTTCTCTGTCCATGGGATTCTCTAGTCAAGAATACTGGAGTAAGTAGATATTCCCTTCTCCAAGGTTTCTTCCAAACCCAGAAATCAAACTCTTATGTTGCAGGCAGATTCTTTACCATCTGAGCTGCCAGGGGAACCCAGATTTTTCATATATGGCTTTTATTATGTTGAGATATGTTCTTTCTTTACTCACTTTTATTCATAAATGGATATTAAATCTTGTCAAATATTTTGTCTACATCTATTGTGATAATCATATGGTTTTTATCCATCATTTGATTCATGTAGTGTACCATGTTGTTTGATTTGTAGGTGTTCAACCATCCTTGTATCTCTGGAACAAATTTCACTTGATCACAGTGTATGATCCTTTTAATGTGTTATTTTATTTGGCTTGCTAATGTTCATTGATGACTTTTATGTTTCTGTTCATCAGGGATATTGGCTTATAATTTTCTTTTGTGTGTGTGTGGTTTGTCAAGTTTGTCAAATTTTGGTATCAGGGTAATGCTAGCCTCATAATAAAAGTTTAAAAGTATTCCCTCCTCTTCAATTTTTTGAAAATGTTTGAGAAGGGTAGTTATTAAATCTTCTTTGAATGTTTGGTAGACCTTACCTGTGAAGTCATATGTTCCTGGGGTTTTGTTTTTTGAGAGCTTTTTGATTACTGCTTTAATGTCTCTATTAGTGATTGGTCTATTGTGATTTTCTGTTTCTTCAATCTTGGAAAGTTGTATGAATCTAAGGATTTGCCCGTCTTGTCTAGGCTCTCCAATTTGTTGACATACGACTGTTTATAACATTCTCTTATAATCCTTAGTATGACTACGATATCTGTTATTTTCCTTTTTCATTTGTGATTTTATTTATAAGAGCCTTCTTTGTTTTTTCCTTAGTCTAGCTAGAAGTGTGCTGATTTTGCTTTAGATAAGTTTGTATTTAAATATGTCCCCAACACTAGTGAAAAGTTTATCTCTAATTCTACAAAAGTAGCTCTTTTAATATATCTTTTAGTATATGTGGTTGTATCTGCCATAGTTATTAATTATGAAAAATTATTTTTTTATTTTGGAATATTTTTACCCATAGATATTATATGATGTACTATTAAGTATGAAGTATTTGATACAAAATGTTTTTAAGCTCAAGTAATGAATTAAAAATATTTTAAATGCTTAACAAACCAGATTTTTACTAACTATAAGTATATTGCTTTTCTAAGCTCTGAAAGTGTTTTATAAAGCTTTCAACCCCCAAAATTTACTCAAGTATCATTTGTTCTCCACTCTAATTTCTTTTCATATCAAAGCTAGAATGCTGTTTTACAAATCAGATATGCTCTTGTCACCTCTTCATCCTACATAAATGATTTAATGGCTTTGATAACTCTAATGACACAGGCTGAAAGTCTTAACATACACATCATGATCTGTTTATGTCCACCTCATTTCACACAGTCCTTCATATTCCAACTACATTGATCTTTCTGTTCAAGAATTCCTACAGTTCTTTCTGACTCAAGTAATTAATGGCACTGTTCTTTCTGTTTGGTTTTGATATCAATCATCCCCTCCTCTATCCACAAGCCCCTCTTCCATTCATCACCAATCAAACATCTTTCACTTCAGCCTTAAATGTTACTTCCTAAAG
This sequence comes from Dama dama, assembly GCF_033118175.1. Classification (NCBI taxonomy): domain Eukaryota; kingdom Metazoa; phylum Chordata; class Mammalia; order Artiodactyla; family Cervidae; genus Dama; species Dama dama. The sequence goes on along the minus strand of NC_083692.1, from coordinate 60,748,093 downwards.
AAGCCCTGCAGTTTCCCTAATGGCTCAGTGGTAAGGAATCCACCTGCCAGTGCAGGAGATGTGGGCTCAGTCCCTGGGGAGGGAAGATCCCCTGGAGAAGGAAATGGCAAATCACTCCAGTATTCTTCCCTGGGAAATCCCATGGACAGAGGAGCTTGGGGAGCTACAATCCATGGGGTTTCAAAAGAGTCAGACACAACTTAGAGACTAAACAGCAACAACAAAATAAGCCCTTACCCTTACTCCTCCCTACATTTCCCCACTCTACATCTAGGCTGTTTTCTGGCATATGTTCCTATGATCCTGTAATTTTCTCCTTGGCACCAACAGTATATTTTTTTATTAAATATTTATTAATATTTATAGTTTATTCCCCTGTCCACCTACAGTATATTCTACTACTGTAGTGTTATCATACATAATAAGTATTTAATTAATGTGTTGAAAATACAAATTAATGTTTCAATTATGCAAAGTAATATTCTATATGCTCTGATGAAATTTATAGTCATTGTGAATAGATGGTTTTCTTTCCACCTTTCCATCTTATCATTTTTACTCAACTAACTTGTCTTTGTCAAGATACTTTTTTCCGTTCAAAGCTACATTGCCATGCTGTTTAATGAAGATAAGATGAAATGCTTTGATTCAGAGGAAGAACATTCACAGACTTTTGTATAAAAGAGAAGAAAAAAAAATGATATGGCTATTTCATCACCCCATGCTATGGCATTAATTTATATATGTTCCCAGTTAAATATTTCAACTTGTATATATGGTGTAAGTATTTGTGCAATAGGCTTATAGTTCTCAAATCAAAATAGTTGCTGTCTTGTGAAACCTGGGCCCTGCTCAGCCTAAGCTAACTGTGCTTGCTGATGAAAATCACTATGACTATGGTAATAATACTATACTACTATAATACCATATAAAGCCAGACTTCTATAGTAACACCACAATAATTGTAGTTGCTGCCTACACTATTATATTGAGATTTTCTAAGCACAGCAAAAGGTAGCCATTCCAAATTAGATTGAACTGCTTAGGAAAGTAAGCATTAAATTGAGGTTTTCTTTCTCATTCAAACCATAACTTAAAAGAGCACAAAAGATATGTAACTTCAAAAGATATCAGACAGCTGTCAGAAATATTTTGTATCAAATACATACCCAGTGATTTTTCCATTTGCCGGTATCACTGCAGTGCTTTTTTCCAAATAGCAAATGTATATTGGATCTGTTGTGATTCTCTAAAACACCCATTTTCTCTATGATATAATGACAATTATTTCTTAACACTGGTGGACATAATTTAGATGATCATGCTTTAATAAGGTTTCTTTCCCTTGATACCATCTATTTTCACTAAGGTCCTCGGCATGTGAAACTTTTAGGGTTTTCACCAAATTCTCATCCATTAGTGATAATTATAAGATTTATGTGCAAAAATTCCATTAATATTAATGAGATTAACTTTCATAAATCTGATGTTATTGCTGATAGAGTGGATTCTAGTAACAGTAAAATTCTGTGCATTAATTAGAGAACAAATAGGGTTACTTTATCAAGTATATGAAAACATTAAAAGTTACATAATTAATATGTGAGCAATTAGTCAGTTATGAAAATTCTAATAATTATGATAATAAGGAATTTTAAACAGTTACCATTTCATTCTGATGACTTTTTCTTTTAAGCCAACTGCTGTGAGCAATATGTATGAACAATACCCAACAAGATGGCTTGTCTGGATGTTGTGTGGAAGACTGGTTATTGCTAAAACATCTTTATTTGCATGTTATTGGTCTGAATGGAATCCACATACTGCTGTATCAATTCATGCCAGCTATTTCATATTCATATGAAATCTTCTTCGGCTACTCAGCACCCTCAATTCTGAACTTAGATAAATTATTTGATACTGACCTTTCCCCTCTTGTACAAATCTAATGATTTTCTCAGAAAAGCAATAGATGTGGAAATGGCCACATCAGTTGTCCCTCATTCTCATTTATTTGGGCTTCCTCTGTGGCTCTGGCAGTAAGAATCTGCCTGCAATGCAGGAGACCCAGGTTTGATCCCTAAAGTCAGGAAATACCTGGAGAAGAGCAAAGCAACCCACTCCAGTATTCTTGCCTAGAGAATCTCATGGACATAGGAGCCTGGTGGGTACAATCTAGAGTTGCAGAGACTCGGACATGACTGAGTGACTTCATTTTTTCACGTGTTTTCATTTATTTATTAGAATTTCAATAAACATTTATTAAACATTTATTATTTACTAGTAAATGCCGGAGATATAAAGAAATTTGTCTCTTCCCTAAAGGAATCATGGTCTACCAATAAACATAAACGTGCAAAATAGAAATGCAAATATATAGTGGTGATTATGCACAATGAATTATGGAAGCTCAGAGAGGAGGAACTCATTGAACTTTTGGGGTAGATGATGTAGATGATCTGGAGAGGGTAGGAAAGCTGAAAAAGGAATCGTCTATATTCTTGTATTCTAATTAGCTTGTACTCTAGGATCAATAAGGACTTCAATATCCAAGTTTGGGATTTAATCAGGTAAAAACCCATAATTTTATATTTTTCTTTTAACTGTATCATGCAATATTTTCATTATTAATTTTTTGTATAGATAAGAAAGGTTGGGCAGATTGAAAACAACAGAGGGTCTCCCTGGGCCTGCTAGACAATGGATCTGCTGATCAGATTGAGGTCATTGTCTCTTAGCCTTCAAACTCACCTTCATGCTGTTAGGATAAGCCCCATTCAAATCCCACCGCCTGTCTCTTGCCTCTTGCAGTTAGTCTTCTGATAAATGAATCTCCAAGTGTGATGCCTCTGTCTAAAACCTCCTTCTTACTCCTCATAGCAAACCTCAGTAACTTGCAAGGCCCACCAGATCTTCAAATCCCATACCCTGCCAGTACTTTCAGTCTTCGTTACCCTCTGGTTCCAACTTGCCTTGTTGCATTAGTCAAACAGAATCCCTTGAAATTACCTGACCCTTCCCTTCTTTTTCATGCAGATGCCTATGCAATAAAAGCTGCTTTCTCTAGCTTAGTCTTTTTTTCCTTGTAAAAGTTCATTCTGCCTTCTAAAATCAAAGGCCACTGTGTTAGTTTTCATTGCTGATGTAACAAATTGCCACAAACCCAGGGGCAAATTTATTATCTTCCAGTTCTGGAGGTCAGGAATCTGAAATAGGTTTTGTAGGGCTAAAAGTAAGGTTTCAGGAGGACTGTATTCTATCTGGAGTCTCTAGAAGATGATATGGCCCCTTGCCTTGTACATTTTCCCAGGGTCACTTGTATTCTTTGATACATGAGCCTTCCTCCACCTTCAAAGCAAGAAATATAGCATCTTCAAATTGGGCCCACTAGGATAACCCAGAATAGTCTTCCCATCACTGTATCTTTAACTTAACCACATTTTCACAGTCCCTTTTGCCAAGTAAGGTAATATATTCACAAGTTTGCAAGACTAAAATATAGATATCTTAGATTTTTACTTTACCTACCCTAGTCTCCTTCTCTGTAAGAGGCATATCTTCCCCATCCCCTCACCCAGGGTATATTTTTCCCATAACATATGTATTAGTCAGCTCAGGCTACCATAACAAAATACTGGGTGGCTTAAAAAATAGAACCCACAGTTCTGGGTGCTAGAAGTCCAAAATAAGGGTGCTAGTGTTGTCAGATTCTAGCGAGAGCTGTCTTCTAGGTTTTCACCTTCTTGTTGGGTAACACATGATGAAGAGTGAACTCCAGTGTCACTTCCACTCTTATAAGTGTACTAGTTCTACCAGATCAGTGCTCCACCCCTATGATCTTATTTAACCTTAATCATGTCCTTAAAGACTCTCCAATAAATCACATGGGGGACTAGGGCTCTCAGAATCATGTACATATGAGTCATTCCTGTATTATAATTTATCTTTCTCACATCCTCCTTAGTTAGACTTGGAGATAGTTAAAGTACATGTCTTTTCAATACTGTAAGACAAGTGCTTCAAAAATAACAACTATTTGTTTAACCAAATATGTTTGATTTAAGGTAGAAAAATCATCTCAGCACTCCTTTAAGAAGATCAATTTAACTACATGTGAAATTAACTGTAACAGGAGAAATTGCCAACAGAGACCATTATTGTTGTTTTTGTTTTGTTCAGTCACTAAATTGTATCCAACTCTTTTCTGCCCCATGGACTGCAGCACACCAGGCTCCTCTGTCCTCCACTATCTCCCAGAGTTTGCTCGAATTCATGAGCAAAATTGAGTCGATGATACTATCTAACCACCTCATCCTGGGCCACCCCTTCTCTTTTTGCCTTCAATCTTTCCCAGTATCACAGTCTTTTCCAATGAATCGGCTCTTTGCATCACAATAGCCAAAGTATTGCAGCTTCAGCTTCAGCAACAGTACTTCCAATGAGTATTCAGGGCTGATTTCCTTTAGGATTGACTTGTTTGACTCCTTGCTGTCCAAGGAACTCTCAAGAGTCTTCTCCAGCACCACAGTTTGAAAGCATCAATTCCTCAGCACTCAGCCTCTTTATGGTCCAGCTCTCACATCTATGCATGACTAATGGAAAAAAAACATAACTTTGACTATACAGACCTTTGTCGGCAAAGTGATGTCTCTGCATTCTAATACACTGTCTAGGTTTGTCATAGCTTTCCTTCCAAAGAACATCCTTTAATTTCATGGCTGCAGTCACTGTCTGCAGTGATTTTGGAGCCCAATAAAATAAAATCTGTCACTGCTTAGACTTTTTCCCCTCCTATTTGCCATGAAGTGATAGGACTGGATGCCATGATCATAGTTTAGGGAAAGGCTTAGGGGTAGGCTATGGTCTGTGACAGACATGATAGTGAGAAGACCACCAGTGGTACATATACTTAATTAAAATTTATCCATGACCATTGCCCTCAGTTATCTTTGCTATTTCTACAGATCTCTGCCATTTGGCAAGATAACATTGACAAAATAAAAGTGAACACTGCCATGAAAAAGCAAAAAAAAAGTCTTAAGACCCAGAATGAGTAATATTTTAACTTACCTTCCAGATCATGGTGATTACATTTATCAGAAATCACTTGGAATTACAAACCTGTACACATTGATCTCAATTATGTTTTCTTCTCTAAATTCACTTTAGAACTGATAAATTAAGCATCACAGATAAAAGTGCCTTAATAAACAACTATTTAATGAACAATGTCAAGAATATACTGAAGTGTTTCTACTTGATTTTACTAACTAAATTATAAATGAAAATGAAATTATAGCCCTGAATTAATGTTGAAAGTAAGTAATGCTTCTTATTTATATCTGAAGTAGTTACAAGATGTTTTATATCTCATTATGTTATTTCAGTGGACTACTTTTGAGTCAGAATCAGAAATGAGATTTTTACAAATTCTTATTTTATTCAGAACCAGGACTAGAAATAGTCATATGATTAGAGAGATTTTCTATGAGAGATTTTTATTAGAATGCTGTATTCATCTTTGTTATATTTGAGACGAGTAAAGCTGTAAATTGCTTATTCTCCCAGCTCATTATCCATGACCATATTTTATACAGGATAAAGTTCATGGCAATGTAAATACAGAGACAACATTCTTTATACAATAAACTTAAGAATTGTCAAGTTAATGTATACAAAAATACTCTATTTTCATAATATATGAATGAAATATGATTGTCCTCATAGGGCTTCCCTTGTGGCTCAGATGGTAAAGAATCCACCTGCAATGTGGGAGACCTGGGTTTGATCCCTGGGTTGGGAAGATCCCCTGGAGAATGGAAAGGTTACCCACTCCAGTATTCTGCTCTGGAGAAGCCCATGGACTTTACAGTCCACGGGGTCACAAAGAGTCAGACACGACTGAGAAACTTTCACTGCATAGAAACTATAATTTAGCAAATGGTATGAATAGTTAAGTTACCAAAATATTTCACTAAATGGGTTTTTTGGTTGTTTTGTGGAACAGAAATTCACTCAAAGGGAAAAAGAGGCTTATTTTAACACTTGAACAGAACTTCATAAAACACAATAGGAAATTTGCCTCAACTTTATGAAAATGTAAAACAGGATCTTGTCTGATTTGTTGTTACTTGCAACTCTTAAAATGAGACCTTCTGAGAGAATATTTTTTACTCTGCAGAGATTAGAGATGGATCGATGCTCAGGTCAGTCACATAGGAAAAGCACCAAAGGTTGCAAAAATGACTTCTTAGGCCCAAATCTGCTGTAGAGGCCATGACTGTGGGAGGTAGAAGCCCCCAGAGTTAGTTCAGTAGGGAGGAAATATCGCTTAGGTATGATATACATAAGACTGGCCAGATGCTTGAAAACCCAATGAAGAAAGTTTGGACTATTTCAAAGTTTGGACTATTTCATTAGTTCTATAAAGTACATACCTGTGGGTACTTATTGACTACATTATATCTCTTTTCAGAAGCTACTCTGAATTAGATGTGGGATAGTTTCAGATAATCCTCTTAATGGACTTACATTTTTCCTATTTTTCATCTTTATCAGTTTGTTTCCATTGTTGTAAGATTTTTCTCAACTTCACTTTCAATATTTCTATTTTTTTTAATAAATACCCACTATCACCATCCTTTTTTTTTTTTAAATTTCCAAGACTTCTTTTTTGTTTTATGACCATTTATCTTATAGCCTTCAGTTCTTATTTAGCAAATGCAGTATCATCTTTCATTCCTCTGAAAATAATAAATTCCTTCTTGTCTAAATTTACTTCTGGTCTTTATAATGTTCTGCCTCTGTTTCCTCAGAGTCTGCTTCTATGATTATATGTTTTGATTTCTTTCTGCCAGTTTAGGTACTTTTCTCAAATATCTGTCATTCTTTGGCACTCACAAGGATATTGTAACCTCTGTAGGTGGGAGTGGCTTGAAAGGAAAAGACTTTATTGTAAGACCCCCAGATAAAGATTTCTGTACATTTTTTTTTTTCTGCTTGTTCTGTCAGGTTTCCTGAGATGAATTTCTCAGTCTCTTACTTTGGAGTACAAGTCTAGCACAAATGCACCCTCCTGAGGGAGTGTAGAGAAAAAATATATATATCAGGTAGATTTTCATTTAAACCTGTTTGCAGTACATAATTCCCTCCCTTCTTCCTGGTATCCTTTGGAGCAGGACTTGGTTCAGAGAATCCAGTAACATCCCTAAAATAGTGTGGAAACGTATCTATGAGTCCAAATCCTCTTCATAAGAACTTAGCCACCTGTTATTTTCAGCTTTTTATATCCAATTTCTGAGAAATTTAGATCTTTAGTTTAGATCACTTCAACTCTAATTGACTCCTTTCTCTGTAGATTTAGAATTTAATAGATCCCAACATTCTAAGTCAGACATTGGATTTCCATCTACTTTTAATTTTCCAAAATTTTGTTGTCATGTCTAATCTTCTTTATCTGCTGTTAGCTCCTCTCTCTCCTTCATGTCCTAGTATATTTAATCCTTTTGTGTTTACCTTAATTTTAGTGTGCTCTCTGGGGATGAGCTAAAAGTATGCATGTTGGCATATGCATATGCATTTTGGCCACTTGTATGTATTCCTTGGAGAAATGTCTGTTTAGGTCTTCTGCCCGTTTTGGTTGGGTTATTTGTCTTTTTAGCTGTATGTATATTTTGAACATTAATCCCAAGTAGCATCATTTGCAAATATTTTCTCCTAGTCTCTAAGTTATCATTTCATCTTGTTTATGGTTTTCTTTGCTGTACAAATCTTGTTAAGTTTAGGTCCCCCCCCCCCTTTTTTTTTTTTGCTTTTATTTCTATTTCCTTAGGATAGTCAGCAAACTGATTTTACTGGCTGAGGATAATAGAAGTCTAGAATCACTATGAGACCATAATATTAAACCATACTATTATCACTACCCCATGTAAAACCTTGTTTGTGTTTAAATAAATCTATCAAATATCATTTGTATGATCAATGTGTGAGTCATTTTAAAAAATCATGTATTAATTCAAGTTGCCTAGTGTTTTAGAATGGAAATACTGAAATGTTTTTAAAAATTTATTGAACTATAGTTTATTTACAGTACTATAGGAGTTTCAGGTATATAGCACAGTGACTTAATCTTTTATAGATTATATTCCATTTAAAGTTACTTCAAAATAATTGATATATTTTTCTATGCACAACATATCCTTGTTGCTTATCTGTTTTATACAGTGTAGTTCACATCTTTTAATCCCCTTCCCCTATCTTGTTCCTACTTCCTTTCCTTTTCCTACTGGTAATAACTAGTGTGTTCTTTGTATCTGTGAGGAAGCTATTATAGTTTCGAGTAACACTGAACACATTATATCATTAGTCTGTTCAATAGATCATCATGAATTCTTTGGAAATTATTGATCTATAAAAGGCAACATCCTAATGGATTCTATTTATAATATTCTTCTTTGGATATATTTGCTGCACATTTCTGACAATCAACTAACTAAAGAAATGTCTTTCACATTTATACCAGGAAAATAAACTGTTATTATGTTTAGTTTACCAGTAAACAATATCTAGTATAGTTGTATGTTTTATCTTTCTTCAGTGCAGCTGTAAAGGCATAAAAATAAAATGATCATAAGCATTGTTCAGGTTTAAAACTGTATCCCAGAAGATCTTTTCTGCTTTGTTCTGTAGTATCAGGAAGATTGTGCTTTCATAGATACTTTCTGTAATTGTGCTACAAGAAAATTTTGAGTAGAAATCTTAGAGCAGTGTATTCAACAAATGGTTAGTAGACCTCTTCTAAGAGCTGGTCCTCGGGTTCAATGCAGGGCATTTATTTTAATAGTAGTTTTTATTTTCTTTAAACTTTATTAATGACTAACTTTCCAAATGATAGTATTAAAACACACACACCAAATTAACATAAATTGGTTTTAATGTTTATAGACCTAAGTCTCTTTTCTAAGAAGAGTCAGGAGAGAGGACTGCAATGACCTTTAAATGTTAAGGAGTGCTAATTATACCTAGACATTATATATTATATTTTGATATATTGAAATATTATAACTATATCTGAATCTAAATAAGTAGCAATTTTATTTAATTCCCGGCATATGTAGTAACTGTACCAGAGCATGGGAGACATGAAGGTGTAAGACATGGTATGGTCACTTAAAAGTGATAAAGCACAGAAATATCTTTTTTTCTCTAAGAATTGGGTACTGTGTGCATGTTTGTGTGTGTGAAATATGAGGGAAAAAAGTGTATATTTGTTGTATAGATAACTTTTATTGTTTTGACCTCACAATCCATACATGCTCAAATCATATTTAGCTTTCTCAAATTACTTCCATGTCAAAAATCCTACTAGTTTATTTTCTGTAATTTCTTAATAGCTAGATCAAAGGTAAAGTATTTACTCCTGCCTTAATAAGCTAGATATTAAACAAAAATGTAAAACCTTCTCATGTAAATTCTCATCATTTTTTAAGTCAATAGGAAATCTGATTTTCAGTTTTGTGTGAAAAGCTAGATAATAATAATCATGTAGGTAGACAGTGTCACCAGTTCAGATGCTCACAAGAGAATGCATTGTTTGATTTAATACTGAGTTTTGTTTTTGTTTTTTTTTTCCATTTATTTTTATTAGTTGGAGGCTAATTACTTTACAATATTGTAGTGGTTTTTGCCATACATTGACATGAATCAGCCATGGATTTACATGTGTTTCCCATCCTGAACCCCCTCCCACCTCCCTCCCCATCCCATCCCTCTGGGTCTTCCCAGTGCACCAGGCCTGAGCACTTGTCTCATGCATCCACCCTGGGCTGGCGATCTGTTTCACCCTAGATAATATACATGTTTCAATGCTGTTCTCTCGGAACATCCCACCCTCACCTTCTCCCACAGAGTCCAAAAGTCTGTTCTGCACATCTGTGTCTCTTTTTCTGTTTTGCATATAGGTTTATTGTTACCATCTTTCTAAATTCCATATATATGTGTTAGTATACTGTAATGGTCTTTATCTTTCTGGCTTACTTCAATCTGTATAATGGGCTCCAGTTAAAGCCTAATCTATGCCAAGTACTCCGTCAGTTACTGAGAACTGATGTGAATAAGTTAACAAAAATAGTTCTAACCTGACTTATGCTTGGTGGAGAAAAGCGACAATTTTAAAGAAATAAAGCTTTTCATATCTTTGAGGACAGTGCAAACATAAATTGACAGGAAACTTTGGAGACATGGAGGAAGTCTTACAGTGTAAATGTAGCAGATGCTTAATGTCCCTGCTCACATCCCTTCAGTGAGCTGCATCTCACTTCTAATTCCAGCATCTGCATCTCTTGGCCAGATTTGGTTTTTTCTCTGAAGACATCAAAAGGGCACACAGCCTTCATGGTTAGCAAGCCCAGGAAATAATCCTCAGTCAGTGGCTGGGAGGAGTGTGTGGCGATCAAGGCTTCTTCCCTTCTGGGTGGGTTAATCCTGAGATGTGTATGTTACTGTTTCCAAAGTTTCCCCATATGTTCAATTCTAATCATCCTTTGATAGTGGACCTTTTATTGGCCTGCCTTTCCTCCCTTGAATGACTCCCCAGTTCTCCTACAAGATTTTCCTCTACTTCTCAAATAAACTTAGTGCACTGAAATTCTGTCACATATCTGCTTCTGGTGGATATTTGACTATACAAGTGGCTACAGGAAGAAAATTCTGTGAATAGGACACTAAAACTGGAATGCCTGTGAGACAAATGGAAAAAAAAAAAGCTCCCTTTGAAAATAACTTAGGAGAATGGTACCCCCTGACATGCTGGAGTATCACATTGGCAAGAATCTCATATGTGGTGACTTGGGTTGAGCTGTAGGTGGAGAAAGAAGTAATAGTTTATATGAAATCTCCAGCAGTTGAGAGGGCTTAAGGACTTGGATTTAGTTGGTTGTTGGAAATGAAGGTAATGCTCTAAGGAGAGGAGGACATGCTCAAATTATTAATTAAATGATTGAAGTGAAGTGAAATGAAGTGAAATTGCCCAGTCGTGTCCGACTCTGTGACCCCCATGTACAGTAGCCTGCACCAGACTCCTCCATCCATGGGATTTTCTAGGCAAGAGTACGGGAGTGGGTTGCCATTTCCTTCTCCAGGGAATCTTCCCGACCCAGGGATCGAACCCAGGTCTCCCGCATTGATAGACAGACGCTTTACCATCTGAGCCCCCAGGGAAATCCAATTAAGTGATTAAAAATTATTAATTCAGGACATGGTGTGAAGGCCAAATAGTCTCTGTTACAGCACTTAAGGAGATCCTTATTTTTGGCAAACAAAGAGCAGATTTGTAGAAAATCTGGTTTAGAGGCTTATTGTAAAACTAGAACTATGAAGAAAGTCATATTGAAATCCCTGAAGTGGTTCCTCCTACAAACATCCCACTCAAGGCCATAAATCAGAAGAAATAACACATACTAACTGGATTAATGTCACATTCAAAGTCCTGAAAGTTGTTGAAACCCATATTGATTATGAGAGATGACACTGGAATATGACAACCTTGTTCAAACAGCAGCCACAATCACATCACTGTGGTAGATACTGCATTGTTTGTTTTGGAAAAATAAGTTAAACAAGCATAACTTTTTGAGTATTTTATTACATTGAATAGTGCCCCCCCTCAAAAAAAAAAAAGAGATATAACTAAATCATAATCCTGGTATCTGTGAAAGTAGTCATATGGGATTAGAGTCCACCCTAATGAGAATATCCTTGTAAGTAACAGAAAAGGACACCCAGAAACACAGGGAAACCATGTGAAGGCAAAGGCAGGGATTGGACTTATGTTGCCAGGAGCTAAGAAACCACCAGGAGCTGGAGGAGGTCAGAAAAGATTCTTTGCTAGAGTCTTCAATGGAGAATGGCTCTGCTAAGACCTTGATTTTGGGTTTCTGGACTCCAGTTATGTGAGATAATAAATTTCCATTATTTTAAGCAAATAGAGCAACTCTAAATTTCTAAAATAAAAATGCTGCCTCTGACTTCACTAATTGCAGTTGGTTCTTGTGAATACCCTAAGGAAACAAAATTATCAGTGCAAGGGTAAGTTTGAAGGGCTTGAGCAGGAGTGTTCATGATAAAAGCAGGATTGTGGCACATATCCTAGGGCACAATTGCAATTTAGGAGGGAAATTTGTCTTCTATACTTTTCTTGAAAGTTAGAATCCTCAACATTCATACACATTTTTTATGTAGTTTTTTACCTCAATTATAGTACCTCTGACACAAACTAGTTACCTAGAGTTGAATTAACTCACCTTCCTTGTGCCTTGGTTTTTTCATGCACAGAATGAGGGATTTCAAACAGGAAAAACAAAAAAAAATCTTTTTGTTCTAAAATAAATTCATTGTAATTCCCTGATATATTTAAACATAACTCAATGAAATTTGCCATAAGATTATGAAATTTATTAATAAAAGTACATGTATAGAATTGGTCAATTGTTGTTTAATTATTGCCACAGAGATTCATTAGTTTAGTTGTCTGCATTTTAACTGCCTATATTTAATCTATGTATCTCCTTTCATTTGTGAAGTAGTACAATGATTCAAACACATGGATTTTGTAAGCACTGGCAGAATCAAATGTTGATTCAGCTCGTCCTTATTCAGTGGTACAATTAGATTATGGTCAATACCATTGATTATGTTACCTAGTTTACATATTCACTTAAAATATTAGCAACTAATCATCCTTATGTAGACTTAATGTTGAGATAAGAAATTTACCTCTAATAATTAAAGTTTTATTTAGGGCCATTAAAATCCCTTTTTTTCTTAATGAACTAAAACCAGTTTTCATCTATATTTGAACATAAATGCTGACATATGATAAATAAATTAAGGATACATCAGTCAGTGATTCAAAGAATGGGACATACACAAATAAACAAAAATATATTCAATATTTTATAAATTTGCTGTGCATTTACTGTACAAAATTTTCTTCTTCAGATACATACCCACTGGTTTTTTTTACCTGTTATACTCATAAAATAGCATTTTGTTTCTTTATTGAATATATTAGTTTCTAAATTTATTAAATTTAGATGATATCAGAGATTGCTGTGGTTTTCAATATCTGTTTTCCCCTTTATCTTAGTAATAGAATTCACTGTTTTTGTTGGACCCTGATTTCTCAGTTCAGTTCAGTTCAGTTGCTCAGTCATGTCCAACTCTTTTCAACCCCATGAACCTCAGCACGCCAGGCCTCCCTGTCCATCACCAACTCCCAGAGTTTACCCAAACTCATGTCCATTGAGTCTGTGATGCCATCCAACCATCTCATCCTAGGTCATCCCATTCTCCTCCTGCCCGCAATCTTTCCCAGTATCAGGGTTTTTTCAAATGAGTCAGCTCATCGCATGAGGTGGCCAAAATACTGGAGTTTCATCTTCAACATCAGTCCTTCCAATGAACACCCAGGACTGATCTCCATTAGGATGTCCTTGCAGTCCAAAGGACTCTCAAGAGTCTTCTCAAAACCACAGTTCAAAAGCATCAATTAGTCGGCACTCAGCTTTCTTTATAGTTCAACTCTCACATCCATACATGACAACTAGAAAAACCATAGCCTTGACTAGGCGGACCTTTGTTGACAAAGTAATGTCTCTGCTTTTTAATATGCTGTCTAGGTTGGTTACAACTTTTCTTCCAAAGAGCATCTTTTAATTTCATGACTGCACAATCACAGTGATTTTGCAGTCACAATCTGCAGTGATTTTGGAGTCCCCCAAAATAAAGTCTGTCAACGTTTCCACTGTTTCCCCATCTATTTGCCATGAAGTGATGGGACCAGATGCCATGATCTTAGTTTTCTGAATGTTGAGTTTTAAGCCAACCTTTTCACTATCCTTTTTCACTTTCATGAGGAGGTTCTTTAGTTCTTTCTTCACTTTCTGCCATAAGGGTGGTATCATCTGCATATCTGAGGTTATTGATATTTAGCCCAGCAATCTTAACTTCAGCTTGTGCTTCATCCGACCCAGCATTTCTCATGATGTACTCTACATATAAGTTAAATAAGTAAGGTGACAATATACAGCCTTGACATACTACCTCCCAATTTGGAACCAGTCTGTTGATCCATGTCCGGTTCTAACTGTTGCTTTTTGACTTGCATACAGATTTCTCAGGAGGCAGGTAAGATGGTCTGGTATTCCCATCTTTTGAAGAATTTTCCACAGTTTGTTGTGATCCACAAGTTGAAGGCTTTGGCATAGTTAATAAAGCAGAAGTGTCTCTTTCGAACACTCTTGCTTTTCTGATGATCCAATGAATGGTGGCAATTTGATCTCTGGTTCTTCTGCCTTTTCTAAATCCATCTTGAACATCTGGAAGTTCATGGTTCACATCCTGTTGAAGCCTGGCTTGGAGAATTTTGAGCACTACTTTGCTAGTGTGTGAGATGAGTACAATTGTGTCGTAGTTTGAGCATTTTTTGGCGTTGCCTTTCTTTGGGATTGGAATGAAAACTGACCTTTTCCAGTCCTGTGGCCACTGCTGAATTTTCCAAATTCGCTGGCATATTGAGTGCAACACTTTCACAGCATCATCTTTTAGGATTTGAAATAGCTCAATTGGAATTCCATCACTTCCCATACCTTTGTTCATAGTGATGCTTGCTAAGGCCCACTTGACTTCTGACTCCAGGATGTCTGGTTCTAGGTGAGTGATCACACCATCCGGATAATCTGGGTCCTGAAGATCTTTTTTGTACAGTTCTTCTGTGTATTCTTGCCACCTCTTCTTAATATCTTCTGCTTCTGTTAGGTCCATACCATTTCTGTCCTTTATTGAGCCCATCTTTGCATGAAATGTTCCCTTAGTATCTTTAATTTTCTTGAAGAGATCTCTAGTCTTTCCCATTCTATTCTTTTCCTCTATTTCTTTTCATTCATCACTGAGGAAAGCTTTCTATCTCTTCTTGCTATTCCTTGTAACTCTACATTCAAATGAGTATATCTTTCCTTTTCTTCTTTGCCTTTCACTTCTCTTCATTTCACAGCTATTTGTAAGGCCTCCTCAGACAGCCATTTTTATTTTTGCATTTCGTTTTCTTGGAGTTGGTCTTGATCACGGCCTTCTGTACAATGTCACAAACCTCCGTCCATAGTTCTTCAGACACTCTGTCTCTCAGATCTAATTCCTTGAATCTATTTGTCACTTCTATGACTGAAACAACTTAGCAGCAACAGCACTGTATAATCATAAGGGATTTGATTTAGGTCATACCTGAATGGTCTAGTGGTTTTCCCTACTTTCTTCAGTTTAAGTTTGAATTTGACTATAAATAGTTCATGATCTGAGCCACAGTCAGCTCCCAGTATCATTTTTGATGACTGTATAGAGCTTCTCCATCTTTGGCTACAAAGAATATAATCAATCTGATTTCGGTATTGACCATCTGGTGATGTCCATGTGTAGTCTTCTCTTGTGTTGTCAGAAAAGGTTGTTTGCTATGACTAGTGCACTCTCTTGGCAAAACTCAGTTAGCCTTTGCCCTGCTTCATTCTGTACTCCAAGGCCAAATTTACCTTTTACTCCAGGTATTTCTTGACTTCCTATTTTTGCATTCCAGTCCCCTGTAATGAAAAGGACATGTTTTTTGGAT
The DNA here is from genome assembly GCF_033118175.1 of Dama dama. Classification (NCBI taxonomy): domain Eukaryota; kingdom Metazoa; phylum Chordata; class Mammalia; order Artiodactyla; family Cervidae; genus Dama; species Dama dama. The sequence goes on along the minus strand of NC_083692.1, from coordinate 60,732,438 downwards.
GTTAGTTCTATGGGGTCTTGTAGATCTTCATAGGACCATTCAACTTCAGCATTACTAGTCAGAGCATAGACTTGGATTACTGTGATATTGAATGGTTTGCCTTGTGAATGAAAATAAATCATTCTGTCATTTTTGAGATTGCATCCAAGTATTGTATTTCAGACTCTTTTGTTGACAATGATGGCTACTCCATTTCTTCTAAGGGATTTTTGCCCACAGTAGTAGATATAATGGTCACCTGAGTTAAATACACACATTCCAGTCCATTTTCGTTCACTGATTCAAAAATGTCGATGTTCACTCTTGCCATCTCCTGTTTGACCACGTCCAATTTGCCTTGATTCATGGACCTAACATTTCAGGTTCCTATGCAATATTGTTCTTTACATAATCAGACTTTACTTCCATCAGCAGTCACATCCACAATTGGGTGTTGTTTTTGCTTTGATCTGTCTCTTCATTCTTTCTGGAGTTATTTCTCCACTCTTCTCCAGTAGCATATTGGGCAACTACCAACCTGGGGAGTTCATCTTTCAGTGTCCTATCTTTTTGCCTTTTCATACTGTTCATGGGGTTCTCAAGGCAAGAATACTGAAGTGATTTGCATTTCCCTTCTACAGTGGATCACGTTTTGTCAGAACTCTTCACCATGACCCATCCATCTTGGGCCCTACATGCCATGGCTCATAGTTTCATTGAGTTAGACAAGGCTGTGGTCCATGTCATCAGATTGGTTAGTTTTCTGTGATTGTGGTTTTCATTCTTTTTGCCCTCTGATGGAGAAGAATAAAAGGCTTATGGAAGCTTCCTGATGGGAGAGACTGACTGAGGGGGAAACTAGGTCTTGTTCTGATGGGTAAGGCCATGCTCAGTAAATCTTGAATCCAATTTTCTGTTGATGGGCAGGGTTGTGTTCCCTTCCTACTGTTTGATCTGAGGCCAAACTATGGTGGAGGCAATGAAGTTAATGGCAACCTCCTTCAAAAGGTCCCAGCACATAGTGCTGCACCCAGTGCCCCCCACCCTGCAGCAGGCCACCTCTGACCACGCCTCTGCCATGCCTCATAGCAAATGGATGGGAATAAAATGGAAACAATGAAAGATTTTAATTTCTGGGCCTCCACAATCACTGCAGATGGAGACTGCAGCCATGAAATTAAAAGATTATTGCTCCTTGGAAGAAAAGCTATGACAAAAAAACTAGATAGCATATTAAAAAGCAGAGACATCACTTTGCCTACAAAGGTCCATATAGTCAAAGCTATCCTTTTTCCAGAAGTCATGTATGGATGTGAGACTTGGACCATAAAGAAGGCTGAGTGCTGAAGGACTGATGCTTTCAACCTGTGGTGCTGGAGAAAACTCTTGAGAGTCTCTTGAGTAGCAAGGAGATGAATCCAGTATATCCTAAAGGAAATCAACCCTGAAAATTCACTGGACAGACTGATGCTGATGCTGAAGCTGAAGTTCTAATACTTTGGCTATGTAATGCAAAGAGCCAACTCTTTGGAAAAGACCCTGATGCTGAGAAAGAATGAGGGCAGGAGGAGAAGGGTGCAATAGAGGATGAAATGTATGGATGGCATCATTGACTCAATGGAAGTGAGTTTGAACAAGTTCTGGGAGTTTGTGAAGGACAGGAAAACCTGCCATGCTGCAATCCATGAGGTTACAAACAGTCAAACATGGCTGAGTGACTGAACAACAGTCCTACTTGATACCAATAATAACTAGATAACCCTTAAAATGGAATCAAAAAAGGTTTTTTTCAGTAGGTTTCCATTTTTGTATAAGAAGTAACTGAAAAGCCTGAAGAAAATTTTGCAGCAAAAAAACAAAGGATCATTTTAACCAATGGACTTGTAGAACTTTATGGCAATGGTTAGAAGCAGAACAGGTAGAAAGAGGGATAAAAGAACTTTTTTAAACAAGAGACTTTTAGAGCTTTCTGACAATGGTTAGAAGCAGAATAGATAGAAAGGGGGATAACATAACTTGAAAAGTGAAAATCACTCAATTGTAACTGATTCTGTGCGACCCCATGGACTACACAATCCATGGAATTCTCCAGGCCAGAATACTGGAGTGGGTAGCCTTTCCCTTTCTCCAGGGCTATCTTCCCAACTTAGTGATCGAACCCAGGTCTCCCGCATTGCAGGCAGACTCTTTACCAACTGAGCTATCAGGAAACTTAACAAAATATAAATGACAAGCAAAAGATACAACCTGACATAGTTACTCTACAACTGTGTATAACACCTTTAAGTGTCTCAAGATCACACTTCATTCTTAACTATTGCCTTTAGTGTGCACGTCTCAAACTCACAGATGGCATAAATACGCCTTTAAGTGGTAAATATTACATAGGTAAGAAACAAGTTCAGTACTTTCTCTACTGACCTAAGTCATTAGAAGGATAACAGATGAAAATGTCCATTTTGATCTGTGTCAACCATAAAAATCAAGGAAAATGAATGCAATGCATGAAAGAAAACTCTTGTCGACCACAGCTATCCAAAAGTATAGAGATGGAAACCAATACAGGAATGCCAACAATAACCAGTATCTCCAAATGTACAGTGAACAGCTAAAATCAAATGAGGAAGTTATTCATTTTGTTTTGCTACTTGTTCAAGACTTGATTTTCATTTTTCCCACTTTTAGGTCATCATGTTGCCCATAAAATTTTTCATTAAGTTTTCATCTTACAGGCAGGTGATAGTCTTCAAACATTATGAATTAGTTCCATAATAGGAATCCTTGCTTGAGGCTCTGTCTGCATTTCTGAGTCAGAACATTATTCAGGATTTCTGCCAGGGAGAATTTTTAGAGGTTGGTGCAGATTCTAGAGTAAGGATTCTTTTCCAGTCTTTTCCCTCCATCCAAACTCTTCCCTTCAGTCTTTTTGTGTTTATTTAAACAGCCTTGCTCTTCTGGAATTCAAGCTAAGGAAGAAAAACAAGTAAACATAGAAACTGACCACCAGAGATGGTATTGCCTACCATGATTTTCTTGAAATACAAAGCAATGTTGAGATCAAATTACTCAGTTTTAAGAAAGGTTGCCTAATCTATTAACTGAATTAAATTTATAAGACACTAACTCTCAGTGGCCTGCTGAAATTGTTTTCTATTTAATTTTTAAACTAATTATTCTAATTGCATTATTTTCTTTATATATTATGTACCAAATAAAATTTTCTCCTTAAAAACGTGGAAACTAAAAGCAGATAAAAGGAAAACCTATTTGGGATAATTTTCTGTACTCAGTGATGTATTTAGGGCTAACATATTTAAGAAATAGGAATATTGCTTCAGAAGTAGAGAGTAGGCAGAAATCCAAGCAAGATGTGAATCTCAAACTTCAGAAAACTGGGTTAGGGCCTTAAAAACTACGGAGCAAACAAACACAGTAATTTAGAAAATTTTCTACCCATTTTCCCTTGATTATCTCAATGTTTTAAAGACATTGGCCTGACACAGAAGGTGCCCCTGAAACAATCGTGTTTGCTTATGAATTTAAAAGAATTGGGAAATTCAGCATTCCTGGGATGTAGCTGCACTTCTCAGAAAACCTATAAATATTTCTCAGATGATATTAAATATATGAAGTGACTCCAAACTAATGAAAATTGAATGGGAGCTGGAGTTTTTCCCTAAAGCCTAATGTTTAGAATTTTAATCTACCAAATTCAGTCCCCCTAATTAGAGGACTTCAGCACTATGCAGGCATCTATCACCATGATATGACTCTGGGGAGGTAAGTGTGTGCAATTAATCACCACTCATACCTGCCGTTTCTTCTTTTCCCCTGTGAAGCTTAGAAGGGAGAGAGATGTGTAGAATTACCATACTGTGTAAACAATTCCACATCTTAGCCATTCAGTTATTTTACTTTCCTAGAAGAACCTTGCTTTAAAAAGTTGTTAATGTTCATTTTTTTTTCATTCTTTTTAGTCTGTACACTCATGTGGATTTAATTCTTCTAGCCCCCAAACTACAGAGCTATTTCACTAGAATAGAGGGCATGGTGGGGAGCGGGCAGTTTCCTGATTGTCTTATGAAGAATATGCTGTTTTGTCTCAAAGGACAGACTTCCCCCTTGTGAATCCCCAGTACTTATCCATGAGACACCTGTCTTTTCTTTGGAGATCTCTACCCAAGTACTAAGAGAATCTGACCTTTCTTCACTCATGAGATAATGACAAGACTGCCAAACATGTGCTGCCTCATAATTGCTTTTACAGATCTTTGCCATAAGCTATGATTAAATATGAGGAGAAAGGTCATGAAAAGATAAAACAAAGAAAATGAATTATTTATGGAAATTAATGAATTTAGAATTCTGTAGCACCTATGATAAACCACACATACAGTGAGACAATAAGCATTAATGAACGTTAAATGTAGAAGAATATTTTTCTGCTGGGCCATCGACAGTTTGAGTATGAGTAGCAGCTTTTGCATTTTAAATACTGATATTTGAACTCCATGGCTGATTCATGTCAATGTATGACTAAACCCACTGCAATGTTGTGAAGTAATTAGCCTCCACTAATAAAAATAAATGAAAAAATAAATAAATAAATAAAATGCTGATATTTGTACTTTGCTGGACAGTAATGAGAAGAGGGGTGGGAGTTGTCTTTCAGTGTAAAATAATAAAGAACTGGTGGCTCAGTTGGCAAAGAATCTGCCTGCAATGCAGGAGACCCAGGTTTGATCCCTGGGTCAGGAAGATCCCCTAGAGAAGCTAGTGGCTACCCACTCTAGTATTCTTGCCTGAAGAATCCCATGGATATAGGCTACAGTCCATGGGGTCACAAAGAGTCGGCCATGACTGAGTGACTAACACTTTCACTTTCAAGGACTCATTCCTATAGGTTCCCATGGGAATTGTATTCTTTCAGTTATTCTGCTCACATGTGTGTCTCATCCAAAATTTCAAATTCAGAAATTTTCCCACCAAGCAGATCAGAGTAAGCAGAAACAAAATACATCACTGGGTCCAAGGTTCAAAAACCATTGGAAGTATCAGAGTGGATCATAAATATGGTCAGGGTAAAGAAACTACTGGACTTGAAACAAAATTTGCTTTTGTGGCAGCTCTTCACTGTAGATAAAGCAATGCATCTTAAGAACATGACACTTGATTTTGGGTGTCTTTGATCTGAACACAAGTCAAGAGGTTCCTTTTAAAGCTCTGAGGGGCAGCTTGTAAATGAGAAAGCTTATATCTGAGAACAGGAACAAAAAGTCCTCTAGTTAAAAAGCTCCAAACTGAATGCAGCAAGAGAAAAATGCAAACCAGAAATTGTTCAAAGACACAAGTGATTCTAGCAGAAGCAGAGTAATAGAAACTGGAGTTATCAGAATTTGGTTTCAAATAACAAAGACACTTAAATGAGCCGTCCTCCTGCAAAGAAAGAAAAAACACAAAATTTTACAAAAGGCCTTTAAAATCACATCATGATTGGATATTCTGCTTCTGCCTGTCTGAAGCTAAGTTAATTCCTGAGTTCCTTAATCAGAAGGAAGCATGTCTATGTTACCAAGACTTTTGACAGTTGAGGGGAAAAGAGAAAAGTCAAGAAGAAAATGCCAGTCATGCAGTCAGCAAAGTTTATTTTTCCTGGCTCCAGAGCTTTTCAGGGAAGCACACTGTGATGAATCCAAAGTCTACTCAGACAGGATTTGGGTTACATTCACAAGAAAAGCTTCCCAATGATATCAAAAGTATATTTTTAAAAACACAATTAATATGAATTCAGATATATGTAAAATAACTAGCAGGAAGAGTAATGATTAAATTTGTATAAAACATTAAAATGAAGGCATGAGCTAATATATTGTGATCTAATGTTTAAAGCAATTTCCCACTCAAATTTTGGGAAAGGATTTAGAGAGGACAATGCCAACAATATTTTTATATAAGCATTATAAGATTACTAGTTTTTCCTTTCCTTTGATAGAATCAACTGCCTTCTTTGTAGAAAAATAATCTACTTATGGTCCCTGGTTTGGGAAGCCTCGTGGAGAAGGGAAAGTCTACCCACTCCAGCATTCTGGCCTGGAGAATTCCATGGGCTATATAGTCCATGGGGGTCACAAAGAATTGGACATGACTGAGCGACTTTCTCTTTCACTTTATGATTTCTAAGTAAAGGCAGCAACAGAAAGAGAAGAGTTAAAATAGCAGCAATGTTACCAGCAGTGCAAAGGAAGCATTTTATGAAGTGAGGCAAAGAAAATGTCCAATTGTCTGCACCTTTAAAAACAAAAGCTTTGAAAAGGAGAATAATGCATTATCTTGGTTGAAAGATTTTTTTGTAGAGTACGCATGTTTTAGGTCATCCTTTCATCCAATAGTGCTGATTCATCAGTTTGAGGAAATGAATAAATTCAATGCCAAGTATAGAGTCACATTCTTTGTGGGAACTCAGTAAACATTAATCAAGAGAGCTGATGAAAATTTACAAAAAGGAAAAGCTGTGTTGTCCACCTATTTGTGACATACAATAAAGATTGCATTAGCCCTGGCATTTAAAATATGGACTACATGTGGCTGTCTTTCTTACTTTGGCAACCCTGTTTCAAATGGAAGATGACCCCTTTGGCAGATGAATAATTCTATCTTGAATTTCTAATCACATTAACTTGCAAAATTCTCTTTAAAGAAAAAGGAGATACTCAAGTACTAACAGTTACATTTATCCAACATTTCAGAGAGGTTTAACATCTTCCTAAATTATGAAAATGTTATTGCTTAACCCTTCAGTACTCAAGTTGCAATAATTGGATTTGAAGATTTAATATGTTCACAGTTACACATTTTGATAATTTGACAGATAAATACTTAGGGAACTTGCTATGAGCCAGGCTATCACAAAAATGAATACCACTTCTTTCAATTATTAAACTTATCATTGCTACTTAGCTGGCACATTGCATACTAATGAGGTAGTGGGATGAGGTAAAGAGGTGGGAAGACACGGTCCCTTAAGAAAAGTGGGAGAGAAAAATAACATCCAGACATCCTGAAGGTACGTTATGACACCTCATTTCACTCAATTTAACATTCACTTCACCCCACTGAGATAAGAGTGATTATCTATCTTTATATTTTTCTTTATGTTTCTTTCTTAACACATGAAAAAATTCTTGGCTTAAAGTTATGTGATTTTCCTAGAAATTAAACTGTGTAACCAGAATTTGAAGCTATGTCTATTTTACTTCTGATATAGTATATCAGTATAACTATTGTGGTTATAATTTTAACCACATTGCCTTAGGATCTAGAGGGTACACTTCTGCTATCACGTCCCTACTCAACAGTGTTATATCATTCCTAGCTATAAAACAGACTAATGGTTCCAGGAACCCATAACAACAAGCTTGAACTAATGGCCCACTTTGCTCAATGACAGTCATTTCAAATCCCATTTGAAATCCCAATGTTTACCATTGCTTATTGTGGAGAATATTCATCATTTCCAGAAACTGGGCATCCCAGTTAATGCATCATCACCTGAACTCTAATTTCCTTGCCATCTTGGACATCTCTTAATCTGTTCTCATCTTTCATCCCTTTTGTGAAAGCCAAGATTAAGGCACTGTGCCTTTGGAAGCTCTGAACCAGTAATTAACAAGTCCTAAATCTTTAGTCTTTTACTTATGCTTACCTCCTGACTTTATTTAAAATTTAACTCTCTGCTGAGGATAATGCTTTGCCTGCACCCCTCAGATCTAGGAGGCAGATAGGAAGTCCTCAAGACCCAGAGGAATCGGGTGGAGAGGGAGGTGGGAGGGGGGATCGGGATGGGGAATACGTGTAAATCTATGGCTGATTCATATCAGTGTATGACAAAACCCACTGAAATGTTGTGAAGTAATTAGCCTCCAACTAATAAAAAAAATACAAAATAAAAATAAAAAAACTTTTATTTTAAGCACATCACTTTTCTACTCCACGTCTTACTGATTCATTTTATCCTACCATAGTTATTTTCATCCTTCATCAGCACCGTCTTTCCTGCACGTCCATATTCACTCAGTTAGTATATACTGAGCCATCGTTTAAAAAACTGCACTGAAAATATTCACAACTCCCTTTCCACTCAATGTCTATGAATTTGAGCAAGCTCTGGGAGTTGGTGGTGGACAGGGAAGCCTGGAATGCTGCAGTTCATGGGGTCACAAAAAGTCAGACACGACTGAGTGACTGAACTGAACTGAACTCTATCATGCCTGAATGCAGGGTCTTCTATCTCTACACCTGCCACAAAACTGCCATCTGTAACCGGGGAGAAATATCACAAGCATGGTGATCTGTTCCACTAGTAATTCCTAACTGCAAACAAATAGTAGTGCTACCAAGTAAACCTACTATTTTTTGTTGGTATATGTTCTTTATCTTCCAAGTTCTCACCACCTTCCTTTCCCACCACCCTTCACTCTCATGTAATGACTCCATTTTATGCTTCCTTGAAAAATCAGATCTAACTCTGAAAACATTATTTTCTCTATTTGTTGTTCTTTAGTCGCTAGGTCATGTCTAACTCTTCATGACCCCATGGACTGTAGCCCACCAAGCTCCTCTGTCCATGGGATTCCCCAGGCAAGAATACTGCAGTGGGTGAGCATTTTTGACTCCAGGAGATCTTCTTGATCCAGAGATAGAACCTGTGACTCTTGCACTGGCAGACAGATTCTTTACCACTGAGCCACCAGGGAACCCCCCTGCTTTTTCCTGTAATCCAACATAAATTTCTATCTTCTGTCTGTCTTTTCTCTTAACCCTTACTTTTATCAAAATCCCTTCTTTTCCCTTGGTTCTGGATAATATTCATTTGATTTTAGTCAAAATTTTAGCTTATTCACTATTTACCATTCTCTTCTAAATCATTAGATTATTCTGCTGCTCCACTAGATTATTGACATTAGCTGGTCTACTGTCTCCTACTAAATGAATTATAACTCTACTGTACCAAAAAAAAAAAAAAAATTCATTCTTAATGACACAACCCCTTCAGTGACAAGTCGTTTTCTATTTATCTTCATGGAAAAATATTCAAATCATCTTCTACAATTTGTGTCTGATTTTATCTTCTATTTACTTGTTAATCAATTTTAGCTGGACTTCTCTCCTCACAACTAATGTGACTATACTAACCTAGTTGATAAAAAACAATACATTGCCAAACTTACCAATATTTCTTTAGCCTCATCTTACTTGAAATCTCATCAACCTCCCGTCTTTATGGAATGGTTCCTCTCTTGAATTCTTTGAAATCACACATTCCTGACTTTCCTCTCCTCTCTCTTTCCCTCCTTCCTAGGCCCCCTTTTCAGGATATACCTACTTAGACGTGCCCCTGAGGTTAAGCTGGAGGACTTTTCATTCTTTTCTGTCTACCTTCAACCCAGGTGATTGCATCTAATACCATGACTATAAACAATATTTGTATATGATGACTGCTCATTTTATAAAATCAGATGATTAATCCAATATTTTATTTTACATCTTCAGTTGGACATAAAATCAGTATCTCTATGTCTTCTTTGAAAAAAATATCTGTTTAGTTCTTTGGCCCATTTTTTGATAATGTCTAGTATGCATTATATCTTATATCCCTTTCAAGTAAATAACATTTTAGAGCTCACAACTTGGGAAATATTATTTTTCTCACTTCTGTTTTCCTCCTATAACATATCATCACATGCTTTTAGAAATAAATCAGGGCTTCCCATAGTCCAATAATTAAGACTCTGCACTTCCACTGCAGGGGATATGGTTTGATCCCTGGTTGGGGAAGTTCCATATGCCCTGAGGTGCCACCAAGGAAAAAAAAAAAGGAATAACTCAAATATTTCTAAATATGCCAATTTTCCTGCCATGATTCCTGGGCCCCATTAAATCAGTTTTTCATACAATATTTAGAATGACAGTATTTTTGATGTTGTTAGTCGCTAAGTTGTGTCCAACTCTGTTCCTTCCCAGGCTCCTCTGTCCATGGGTTTCCCAGGTAAGAATCCTGGAGTGGGTTGTCATTTCCTTCTCCAAGGGATCTTCCTGACCCAGGGTTTGAACCCATGTCTCCTGCATTGGCGGGCAGATTCTTTACCACTGAGCCCCCCAAAGCCAGTCAAATAATGCCTCTTTCCAGCTATAAAAATTCCTCAGTTACTACAGTTTTTTAAAGCATAAAATCCAAACTTCTTGCTCCAGCCTTTAGGCCTACCAGTGTCTCACCTGATTCTGAATTCTTCTCATTCACCATCCTACAGTCATACAGACTTGCTGCTCTTCCTGGTTTTGGGATCCTACCTCTTGCTCTTTCCATTCTTCCCTGCACTGTTTTCTTAGGGACCTGGCTGTACTGATTCTCACGTGTTTCTTATCTCTTAACTCACGTCTCATCCATAGAGAAGCTCTTCATTTTCATTCGCTGTAAAATCCTTTCCCAGGATTCCATCACATCATCTTGTTTATTCATTTTATTGCAAAATATGTTGCAATATTATTTTACTTTTCCATTTAAATTTACATCCAGTCAGAAAAAGGGTCTTGTCTATTCTGACAAGATGAGACCTAAAGCTTTACTTTTACAAGTGTGATAATGAAGATGTTGCTATTTCTAACATATCAACAGAGACAGCTAATCGTTCAGAATGTGGTCAAGATGAGCCTCAGAAGTGAGACCTGAAAGGTCCAAAAGAACTATGTTTTTTACTTCAGAAATTATAATTTTTAAAATTTTATCTTCATACCATTTTTGGAAACATCTCATGTTTCTTAAAAAAGTAGCTGGAGCCACATTCTGTACACTAAATCTATGTTTTGACTTAATCACATAGTACATGTGACAGAGGTGGGAATAGTTACATCAATGGACTTTCTATTTTATTATAGGGTTTTTTAATATGAGTCCATTTCAGAGATGCTGCTAGCTTTTAGCTCTAAATTAATTACTCCCCTTTTATTGTTTTATATATTTACTCCTTTCTTGGTGTCCAAAACCTTTAAATTCTGTTTCCACTTTAAAAATAATAAATAATTATAGAGAATGGATGGAAGGTTTGTTAAGACAGTGTTCAATGAAAAGATATTTAGAAATACATGGGTATGCTTCACAAGGATTACCCTTCATTTCCCAAAAGTATACGTGCAGGTATATTGATTAATCTAGAACCTGCAGATGCCCAGTGATGATCCTTCTTCAATTAAAGAGTTTTTAGAAGACAGGTCTTCGTGGATCCCTCATGTTTCTGCCTGTCTTGCTAACAAGATAGTAGCTGCCCTTTTCTTCAGACTCTTTTCAAGGATGTCTGTATAGGAAATAACCTTGGGAAATAGACATAGCACCTCCCTCTGAAGCACTAAGAAAAAACTTGAAATTGCCTGTGCTCGGAGTTCCTCTTTTGTAACAAAACATATTCCTTTGCAATTATCATCAGGCCCTCTTTTCATTACCATGTGAGAATGCAGTTTGGCAACTGATGCAAAGTGATGAAATTGCAGTTACTGCTACTGCTCTGTGGAGAAGGGAATGGCACCCCCCTCCAGTCCTCTTGCCTGGAAAATCCCATGGACGGAGGAGCCTGGTAGGCTGCAGTCCATGGGGTCACAAAGAGTCTGACACGACTGAGCGACTTCACTTTCACTTTTCACTTTCATGCATCGGAGAAGGAAATGCAACACACTCCAGTGTTCTTGCCTGGAGAATCCCAGGGATGGGGGAGCCTGGTGGGCTGCCGTCTATGGGGTCGCATAGAGTCAGGCATGACTGCTGCGACTTAGCAGCAGCAGCAGCAGCAGCCACTGCTATGAGTTATCAACTTTCTTTGCTTTTTAGCCTGGGAGTTATGTGCCTTCTGCTACTGCTGCTGCTGCTAAGTCGCTTCAGTGTGTCTGACTCTGTGCGACGCCACGGACTGCAGCCTACCAGGCTCCTGCGTCCATGGGATTTTCCAGGCAAGAGAACTAGAGTGGGGTGCCATCGCCTTCTCCGTATGTGCCTTCTACCAGCATCTATATAGTGATGACAGGCTAAAATTGTTTGCTTGTGAGTAGGTTAAAATTTCAGATCCTTCATTGTTCTTGATAGTCATCATTTTTTATATAGTAGTCTATATAAAAGTCTCATCAATGACTTTTGTTTTCTATGTGACATTAAGTGTTTAGAACTTCCCTGGTGGCTCAGACGGTAAAGCGTCTACCCGCAATGCAGGAGACCTGGGTTCAATCTCTGGGTCAGGAAGATCCCCTGAAGAAGGAAATGGCAACCCACTCCAGTACTCTTGCCTGCAAAATCCCATGGATGGAGGAGTCTGGTAGGCTACAGTCCATGGGGTCGCAAAGAGTCGGACACAACTGAGCAACTTCACTTTTTATTAACTATTTGCATATATCTGTTTACATATTAACTATTTGCATACATCTGTTTACATACATATATCACTATTTGTATTGTATAAACTAAATTCCATTAAAGTGGAATTCTACTGTACTGTGCAAATATCTTCCACTTTCTATTTTCTTTCTGTCTTTTACAAATTAACCTTGACCTTTTTTTACTTGCTATATTCTTGGAAAGTTTTAAAAATAAACATTTGTGTTTTGAATTAAGTTTAGCAATTATTGTTTTGGAGATATGCTCCAACAAGAATACTGAAGTGTTTGCTCTGATAAAAACCACATTGGGGAAATTTGAGCATTTTCTGTACAAAATATTGTAATTTGAGAGCTTCTGCACATTTAGTCTGGAAGAACCTCAGAATCAGATAATTTACTGAAAAAAAAAGTCAATCTCTGTTACATAGCAAACTGACTAGGAAACACATGAAATGCAATAATGCCACAAAGACTAGCTTTTCCTCCTAGCTGTGTTTTCTTGGGTAAATATTTCAACTTCTCTCAGAAACAGTTTAGAGCAGGTAGATTTAGAACCCCATTCATAATCCTTTTAACCACATTCTTGCCAATGATATGTTTTCCTTTGCCTTACTGTCCCACCCTAAAAATCAATCCATACATCTGGCTTTTTTGAATCTGAACTAATAAGCAATTGCAAATAAAATCACATTATCATGCAGACATGTGCTCCTCTGTATATATAGACTACCATCTCTAGAAGTCTTTTAATACTTCCTGGAAATTCTTTATATTTTCCAAGACTTATTTCTAACACATTATGCAACTACTTCAAACCTCTATTTCTCTTCTCAAACCTTCCTTTCCTTCTTTTCACATCCTGATAACTTCTTCTAGCCTCCTAAACCTAAACCTAGAAGCAGGTTTTTCTGCACCTGCATCTTCTGGTTCCATTGCTTTTGCCCAGGCTCAACTCTCTTCAGTGGCTTCAGATTCCATCTTCTCCTGCTTCTCAGAACTATTGTCCTATTGACTTCCTCTCTTTTATTATATTTTGCTTTTTTTGTACCAATACCCTCTATATTTTTCTTTTATTGCTGCTGTAACAAATTACAGCTTTAGTGGTTTAGAACAAGACAAATTTATTATATCAGAAATTGATCTTTAAGGGCTAAAATTAAGGTGTCAATAGAGCTCTGTTCCTCATGGAGGCTTTAAAAGGAAATCTGTTTCCTTGCCTTTTCCAAATTCTAGAGAATACCTTGAGTTCTCCCCTTGTGGGCCCCATAAACCAATCATGCTTCCAATCTCTACTTCCAACCTCTTACTTTTTCTTTGACAGAAGCCTTCTTCTTAGAAGAACCCTCAGAGCCCTGAGCCCACCCAGAAAATCCAGGAATATCTTTCCAATCAAGATACTAAACTTAATCACACCTGTGAAGTCACTTTTGCTATGTAAGTTAACACATTCACAGGTTTCAGGATAAGGGCATAAACATCTTGGGGAGCCATTATTTTATCTACCACACTTTCCTGTCACTACTACGTGATGTTCATTCCTTTCCTATTCTCACTCCTTAACCCTACTTTGTGGTCATATCATTTCTGACCATTTCAGATCTAATCTTGAATTGTCTGCACAATTTTTTCCCTCATCTCTCCGTATATACCCACACATACACACATTCTATGGAAACCAATTATATTAATTCCATTTATGAATTTTTAATTGCAAAATACTTTTCATTTCTTACCTTACTTGACCTTTCAGCAACATATATGCCACTGACAACACACTGATCCTTAAAAATATTTCTGTAGGCATCTATGACACATAATTTTCTGGTTTTCCATCTATGATTTATTTATTTTTTTAATTTACTTTCAGCATCTTTTTCTGCTTAATATTTACATTATAGTATTTCTCTGGGTTTTGTTCTTTGCTTTATCCTCTACTTACTGTACACAGTCTCTCTCAGTTCAGTTCAGTCGCTCAGTTGTGTCCAACTCTTGGCAACCCCATGAACCGCAGCACGCCAGGCCTCCCTGTCTATCACCAACTCCCGGAGTTTACTCAAACTCATGTCCATCGAGTTGGTGATGCCATCCAACCATCTCATCTTCTGCCGTTCCCTTCTCCTCTTGCCCTCAATCTTTCCCAGTATCAGGGTCTTTTCAAATGAGTCAGATCTTCACATCAGATGACCAAAGTATTGGAGTCTCAGCTTCAACATCAGTGCCTCCAATGAACACCCAGGACTGATCTCCTTTAGGATGGACTGGTTGAACCTCCTTGCAGTCCAAGGGACTCTCAATAGTCTTCTCCAAGACCACAGTTCAAAAGCATCAATTCTTGGGCACTCAGCTTTCTTTATAGTCCAACTCTCACATCCATACATGACCATTGGAAAAACCATAGCCTTGGCTAGACAGACCTTTGTTGACAAAGTGATGTCTCTGCTTTTTAATATGCTATCTAGGTTGGTCACAACTTTCCTTCCAAGGAGTAAGCATCTTTTAATGTCATGGCTGCAGTCACTATCTGCAGTGATTTTGGAGCCCAGAAAAATAAAGTCAGCCACTGTTTCCACTGTTTTCCCATCTATTTGCCATGAAGTGATGGGACCAGATGCCTGATCTTAGTTTTCTGAATGTTGAGGTCTAAGCCAACTTTTTCACTCTCCTCTTTCACTTTCATCAAGAGGCCCTTTATCTTCTTCACTTTCTGCCATAAGGGTGGTGTCATCTGCATATTTGAGTTTATTGATATTTCTCCCAGCAATCTTGATTCCAGCTTGTGCTTCCTCTAGCCCAGTGTTTCTCATGATATACTCTGCATAGAAGTTAAATAAGCAGGGTGACAATATACAGCCTTGACATACTCCTTTTCCTATTTGGAACCAGTCTGTTGTTCCATGTCCAGTTCTAACTGTTCCTTCCTGACCTACATACAGGTTTCTCAAGAGGCAGGTCAGGTGGTCTGGTATGCCCATCTCTTTCAGAATTTTCCACAGTTTATTGTGATCCACACAAAGGCTTTGGCATAGTCAATAAAGCAGAAATAGATGTTTTTTCTGGAACTCTCCTGCTTTTTTGATGACCCAGAGAATGTTTGCAATTTGATCTCTGGTTCCTCTGCCTTTTCTAAATCCAGCTTGAACATCTGGAAGTTCATGGTTCATGTATTGCTGAAGTCTGGCTTGGAGAATTTTGAGTGTTACTTTACTAGCGTCTGAGATGAGTGCAATCGTGCTGTAGTTTGAGCATTCTTTGGCATTGCCTTTCTTTGGGATTGGAATGAAGACTGACCTTTTCCAGTCCTGTGGCCTAACTTATCTCAAAAACTCCATTATTTCAAATTCTTTTTTTTTTTTAATTTGTATTGGAGTACAGTTGGTTTATAATGTTGTATTAGTTTCAGGTGTACAGCAAAATGAACAAGTCACACATATATATGTATCCACTATGTATTTAGATGATTTCCCCATATAGGGAAGTGACCCCTATATGGGAAATGACCCCATTTTGGTCATTACAGAGTATTTAGTAGAGTTCCCTGTACTATAAAGTAGCTCCTTATTAGTTACCTATTTTATGTCAATCCCAATCTCCCAATTGATCCCTCCCCATTTCCCCCTGGTAACCACAAGTTTGTTTTCTACATCTGTGACTGTATTTCTGTTTTGCAAATAAGTTCATTTGTGCTGTTTTTGTATTCCACATATATGCCATATCATATATTTGGCTTTCTCTGACTTGCTTCACTTAGTATGATAATCTCCAGGTCCATCCATGTTGCTGCAAATGACATTATTTGTTCTTTTTATGGCTGAGTAGTATTCCATTGTACATATTTAATATGTACAACATCTTCTTTATCCATTCCTCTTTTGCAGACATGTAGGCTTTTTATAAATACCAGTGATTTTCTAGCTTCTATTTTTAGTGTAGATCTCATTTTTATTTCATTACATACAACTAATTACTGTAATTTTCAACGAGGTGGTAAAACACTTTATGGCCTAATCTTTTCTTTTTTGCCTTTTTTGCCTTTTGCATTAAAAGAAATGCATGAAAATGCTAAAACTGTATACTTAATATGAATATGTGGCAGCAAATAAAATAGTTATATGTATTTATGCTGATCAGGTTTGTACATCTACCAAAATTCAGAGAGACCCTAGCATTTTGGGTTTTACCTCTATAGGTATTGAAAAAAAGGGAATATTTTTCAAATCAGAGCACAATTTTAGCATTCCTCATTGACAAATCTCTTTTTTAACTTTTACAGGAATGACCTTTTATAGTTATACAAATATTATTCTGAAAAAGCAAGTCAATTGCTAGGTTTACTATGCATAGGGTTTACTATGATAAGACCAAAAGAAGTGTAAAAGTGGAGGTCAATTTTCCTGTCTTACTATGATTGCCAAAACAGTTCTTATTTGTTCTGTGTAAATAGAAGACAACAGTGGAAATGAGATTAGAGTAAAAGCCTAAGGGAAAGATATATCCTAAGGTGTATTTTAGGTGTATTTCTTTGGTAAATGAAATAGCAGTATGGTACGTGGTAATGTTGCAGCTGAAACTCCAATACTTTGGCCACCTGATGCGAAGAGCTGACTCATTTGAAAAGACCCTGATGCTGGGAAAGATTGAAGGCAGGAGGAAAAGGGGATGACAGAGGATGAGATGGTTAGATGGCATCACCAACTCAATGGACATGAGTCTGGGTAAACTCCAGGAGTTGGTGATGGATAGGGAGGCCTGGCTGCGGTTCATGGGGTCGCAGAGTCAGACACAACTTAGCGACTGAACTGAACTGAACATGATGCTAGAAAGGCATTGAAAAATGAGCTTCTGGAAATGTTGAAAGTGGATCAGAGTGGGAAATATTTCTCCACCATACAATTTTGTCCTAATGTTTATTGTTATCAAGTTCATCAGAGCTATCGGGTAGTAGGGTGAGTCTGAACTGACTTACAGCACTGCTCAATTATCTGGATGTTGTTATCCTTCATTGAATGAGGATCATCATTGTCTTGAAGCAAAATTTACACAGACTCTACTATGCTCAAGATGCTAAGATGATAGGGAATTGCAACAGATAAGCATCTTAATTTGATTAATTTAAAAAAATTTAACTGTATTTCAAATTTTATTAAAGAGGAGCCCAGAACCCTCTTCTTTGTTATACAAATGAAAGTATAACTTTGCTTTTCTAAGACTCCTCATTTTTCTTTCCACAAATTGATTCTGCCCTATGTTCATCTAGCTGCATTAACCTAAGAGCATTTCCCATATATTTAAAGGAATGAACAGGAAGATTAAGTTAGATAAAAACTTACAAACCCTATGAGAGTTAGAAAACTTATGTTAAATGATGAAACATAAAATCAATTACAAAATAAGGCAATTGAAAGTCCAAGAAAATTGTGTGATCATGACTAGCACCCAGGAAGAAAAAAATCTGTATGCTGAGCACAGATGCAGCATCAGCACAAAAGACAGATGTTTTCCCCAGCACTATTATATAACCTTATTTGGGTACAGCTGGGGGGACATTGTCAGTCAGATCCAGACAGTGTTCATTAGAGAAGCAGTGACAAGTGATAACAGAAACTCATTTTTCCCTTCCAAGAACTATCTGCAAAAGCAGAGTTGTCAGTCAGCCTTTGGGAATCTTTGCCCATGTGCAGATGTTACTATTCTGCTAGGGCATAATCAGATCTGTCATTAACACCTCCACAGTCTTCTATATTTGAGCAGAGAAGAGAGTGTTTCCCTCTTATGGGGGAATCTAAGTGTTTTGCTATGCCCTAGTCAAAAATAAAATGGAAATTATTTCTGGGATCTCATTTATGTTTTTTTATATGATCTTGGGTGAAAATTTAGGTTCCTTCTCAGTGTTATGATAAGTTTTCCAGTTTGGCTGAATATTTCCCTGCCTTAAAAAATGGAGGGCTAATTAAGAAGGTAACAGATCTTTCCTCACCCTGTGTTCACTATTTTACCTTTGACTATAAAATCTCACTGTTTGCTGAATGTTTTCCCTCAAAGTTAAAAGAAAAAGAAAGGGAAGAAAGTCATCTCAAAGACCTATCCATTTTTTCAGCATGTTCTGCTTTTGCTAGTTAGAGATGGAATAATTAATTAACTTATGGTTGAATGTTGATTTCCTGTTCTGAAGAGCAAAGATAATGTGTTATTAATAATAAATAACATAAATTGTTAGACACAGAATAGGCACTCACGATATACAGAATCTAAAATATACATAACCAGGGCATATCATGATAAACATGATATAATTTTTATCCCCTAGAAGATAAAAGAAACCATCACAAGTGGTAGCCCTTCCTTTGGGCACACAGTAGACTGCACTCCCAATACCCCAGTTTGAGTTAGGTATGTCCAGATGACTTGCTTCATTTATGAAATGTGGGCAGAGGTGTTGTTTTACCTTTTGCATGGAACCCTGAAGAACCAGTGCATGGTGTCTTGGTTCTTTCTTCCCTATTAATTGCTGTAACAATCCTGAAAGAATGAGATAGGGCCTCTGTCAGCTCTGTGGACCTACAGTTAACAGAACCTCCTACCAACCCACATCAAACATCTGGTATGAATGCAAAATAAACACTTAATATTTTTAGCCATGAGATTTAGGGATTATTTGCTACTGCAGAGTAACCTAGCTACCCTGACTTACATGAAGTAAGATCAAAACTGAATCTGAAAGAATAAATAAGAGTTAATTAGAAACATGAAAAGGAGGAGTCTTTAAACAAAGTAGGGTATCAAAAGCAAGGAACAGGAAGATTTCAAAGTCTGTCATTTG
This sequence comes from Dama dama, assembly GCF_033118175.1. Taxonomy (NCBI): domain Eukaryota; kingdom Metazoa; phylum Chordata; class Mammalia; order Artiodactyla; family Cervidae; genus Dama; species Dama dama. The sequence continues at coordinate 60,713,228 of NC_083692.1, read as the reverse complement.
GGGATAAAACACAAAATTAGTAACTTGGGTTTGATAAAATCAGCAGAGAAATCTCCTCAAAAAATAGGTTTTTTTTTTTTTTTACCACATATTGAAGACCTGAGCAGAACTGGTGGAGTTGTTGAGGGAATATGGGATGAAGGAAATGTCAAGCATATGTTGGATAGAATGAGATTCTACTTTTCCTGGAGAGCATATGCTCCTTGGAAATCTCTGCTTTACCCATGTGATTCCTTTCCGTGGCCCGTGGCAATTGCAATCTGTGAGAATTTCTCACATTCAGCTTTTGACCTCTTAGACAATCTGCAGATTTTTGCCTTGGTGCCTTTTATAATCTACAGGTATTTTAAAAAGTGCATAGGAAAATTAAGCCAGAAAAATAATTTACAGATGTTAAGAGCCTTAGTGAAATTAATGGTTTAGTCCCAATTGCAAAGCAGTTGAAATGAGGAATAAGGTTGAAATGTAAACAAACAGAAGTTGTATCATATTACACTTATTTAATATTAATATATACACTTTTGAGGCTTTCTTGGTGGCTGAGTGGTAAAGAATCCTTCTGCAATGCAGGAAATTCAGGAGACACAGTTTCGATTCCTGGGTCAGGTCGGCAAGATGCTCTGGAGGAGGGCATCGTAATCCACTCCAGTATTCTTGCTGGGAAAATCCCATGGACAAAGGAGCCTGGTGGGTCAGGGTCCATGGGGTCACAAAGAATCAGACACGACTGAGCACACATCCATATGCTTTTGAATTACTATGTTGAATAGAGATGTTGTTTTTTCCTAGTTAAAGCTTTATGTAAAATGTAAAAGAAATGATTCTTGAAAATGTTGATGGATAAAACAGAAGGATACAGTGCTCTCTTTTAGTCGGTCAATCCAAGTACAGCATAATGTACAGTACTTAAGTGCTGGTAGAATTTTACAGCAGTTTAGTGTTAGATAACCTGCATCTTGATTATGTGGAGATTCTCAGTGTGTTATCTGGGTTCTGAGTTTATACCTTCATGAGCGTGAACAAGGAAGGGCTCCTGCTCAAATCCCTTTGGCCCAAAGTTCTTTGCATGGCATCTGTTACAGTAGATTTCACCTTCTTTCCTAGTCAGTGTAGTTGATCCCAGACTCTTGCCACACTTGGCACATCAGAAACAATTTTGTGCCTGAACTTTCCAGTTCCAATTACCTTCTCAGCAGCATATATAAAATCCCCATATCCGGAACACTTCTCAACATCTCCCTATTTATGAGTATTTCTAGACGTGCTGGGATTGGTTGTAGTCCTCTAAGTTTGGATGCCCAGTCTCTCACTACCATCCATCTAGAGCCTGCCAGTGCCCCTGCTGCACCTCAGCTTTTTGGCCCATTCTTCTTTCCATAGCAGGATTTGCAGGTTGATCAGGAAATTCAGCAGGCTTGCTATGGAAATTTCTCCTGTGGAATCATGAATAGAAAGCAGTGGTGGAAGCTTCTCCCAACCTCTTATGCAGGATTCATGATGCTCCTACAAGCCCCAGCTTATTTCCACTCCCTGAACCAGCTTTCGGAGTTGGAGGGAGGACCATGCAAATGTGTGCCCCACCTCCACAGGAGGCTGGGCAGAGGGAGGTGATGGACCTGTGGGAGTTAAGAAGCCAGGAGAATTTTTACAAGTTTGTGTGTATTGCATGTAATGAAACCTTTAGAGTTGCTATGAAATCTTTCTCTAACAGAATTTATGTTTTTCTGAATAATCTTATCTTAATAATGATGAATTTATGTACTCAATTGCTAAATATTGGTCCTTAAAAAAGCACCTGTTATTCTCAAATTCATTAATGGTATCTGAAATTATTCTTCTTTAAGAACTACATTTATTCTTAATACTATGCCGGTTCAATTCTTCTTCTTCAGATTCTTTAAAATACAGTAACTCTCTTGGGAAAATAAAACAGTCCAAACAAAATGTGCACACTAATTTGATTGAAAGTGAAAGTGTTAGTCACTCAGTCATGTCCAACTCTTAGCCCACCAGGCTTCCCTGTCCAAGGAATTCTCCAGGCAATAATACTGGAGTAGGTAGCACTTCCCTTCTCCAGGGGATCTTCCTGACCCAGGGATCGAACCCAGGTCTCCTGTGTTGCAGGCAGATTCTTTACCATATGAGCCACCAGGGAAACCCAATTTGGTTATCAGTCTTCAAAATAACAGTGAAATTTCCTGACTATTTGGTTGTTCTATAATTAGTATGGAAATAAATGGACTATAAATAATCAGGCTTGTGGAGTATAAATCTAAACTTGTCAGGCTTAGCTAGTTAAAAACTGCTTTTGTGTGTATGTGTTTTCATTAGTCATAAAATGTCTTCAGAACTGCTTCCATGTCGCTTTTAAGTAGCTGAACTTTCTATATATGCATATCCCCTGGGGATATTGGAAATAGAACCCCACCCCCACCAAATTAAGTACCAGATTGTCTAGAAGCATAAACACAAGGGGTAAAATTTTACCTTTAGCTATATTAATGCAAATCTGGTCACAGTCGTGAATATATTATTTTTAATCTTCTGGGTCTGAGATTGCTATATCAGAAATAGAATTTACCCCATTTATCCTGTGGATATAGCACATTACATATGTACCAGAGAACTCATCTTCTTTTGATTTATTTTTACTAGTATTACAAAATATAGCCAGCTTATTTTCTTATAGAATCTGAGAACAATCCCCAACCCTAAAACGGTAAGGGACTATCATTCCCATGTAAACCAGAGTGGTGCTTGACATTGCTAACCCTGGCAGACTCCCCCTCCAGAGTTATCACACAAAATGAGTTGATTGAATTGATCAGTGAACTCAGCCAATCACTGATTGATTCCATGAAGCAATCCTACCTCCCACGATGATGAGTAGTTTTTCAGCCTTGATAAAATTGAATGTTAGTATTGTATAGACACAGTTCAGATTTACCAGACTTTACTTAGGGCCCTTTTTTATTTAGTTACATTTCCCATTAATATGTAGCTGAATAGTGTGTGTGTATGTGTGTAAAAGGGGGTCAGGACTTTGTAGTCCTTAGATATCATGCATTATATTGCACTATTATGTATACTTAGTCTGTCCACTCAAAATGCAGAAACTATAGATAAAAACTAAACACGATAGGCAAGAAAATGTAATGGTTTGGGATTTCCATTTGAAATGGAAACACACCAAGAGAATATGAACCTGTCTTCATTGATATTTTAGTTTATATTCATATTACTTACTTACCTATCAGAAATATTCTTTGTTCCTGTCATTTATTTTACTTGTTTTCATGTACTCCACAGCATAATTGCAGATGGACTTCCTGGGATGGTGAGATGTTCTGTATATACACACTGGAAAATCTATAAATGACAGTGAATTTACTTGTCTAGGAGTTGACCTTGAAGGAGAGAGATTATGAATCATAATAATCAAAGTGTTGGGTCCCCATGCATAAATATAATGAATACTTACTGAGTAGTCACATTAGTAAAGCACAATCCATGTTTTACATGAATTATTTTCACTTAATCATCTCAACAGTCCTATGAGATATGCACTGTTTATTGTTGTTCAGTCACTCAGTTGTGTCTGACTCTTTGCAACTTTGTGAACTGCAGCACGTTAGGCTTCCCTGTCCTTCACAATCTCCTTGAGTTTTCTCAAACCCATGTCCACTGAGTCAGTGATGTCGTCCATCCATCTCATCCTCTGTTACCCCCTTCTCTTTTTGCTCTCAATTTTTCTCAGCATCAGGGTCTTTTCCAGTGGGTCAGCTCTTCACTTCAGGTGGCCAGAGTATTGGAGCTTCAGCTTCAGCATCAGTCCTTTCAACAAATATTCAAGGTTGATTTCCTTTAGGATTGATTGTTTTCATCTCCTTGCAGTCCACGAGACTCTCAAGAGTCTTCTACAGCATCACAGTTCAAAAGCATCAATTCTACAGTACTTAGCCTTCATTGTGGTCCAACTTTCACATCCATACATGACTGATGGAAAAACCATAGCTTTGACTATATGTACCTTTGTTGATAAAGTGACATCTCTGCCCTCTAATACACTCTCTACGTTTGTTATAGCTATTTTTCCAAGGAGCAAGCATCTTTTAATTTCATGGCTACAGTCACAGTCCATCTTGATTTTGGAGCCCAAGAAAATGAAATCTGACACTGTTTCCACATTTTCCTCATTGTTATTGCCCACTATTTGTACATGAGGAAAGTAAGTCTTGGAATGCTTAAGTCATTACTTACAACTGCTTAACATGTATTCTTTATTTTTCAATTTTATTGAGAGGTAATTGATATATATAATGATAGAAGTTTAAGGTGTACAACATGATGGCTTGACTTAAATATATTGTGAAACGGTCACAATTATAGGTTTACCTAACCTTTATTTCATTTAAACACAATAAAAGAAAAAAAATTCTCCTTGTGATGCTTAATGTGTGTTTTTAAGCAACATGCTATAACAATGTGGGGTTTTTGTTTCAATATGTATGAGTTCCTTGAATAGGAAGACTATATAGTTATGTAATTACCAATATAAAAATCAAAGCAAGGCTTTATTCTCTTTTTAACACTAGCCACACGTAAAAGTGAAAAATGGATGTCTCAGTGTTGTCAACCGTGCATTTTTGGTTGCAAGATTCATAGGATGAATATAATACCATGATCAAAAAGTAGAAGGGGAATGCTATGGACAAAGATCGAAAGAGGACTAGCAGTATTTCCTAGGCTTATCACATGACTGCACTTGAAATCTCAGATAATAGACTGTTTAAAGAATCAGAGCTAATAGGCCAGTTCATTTCTTTACATAAGGTGTTCTTATTCTTCTCAGATATAAATTGGCCCAATCATATTAAATATCACACACTGTATGTAGAGCTGGGTAATATCTCCATCAAGTAATGAGTGCAGAGGGTTCACTTCACTCGGAGTGCCTCTGTTCCAGCTGTTTCTACTTATCTTAATTTTCCTAATTGGGTTACAATTAGGCTGTGATTGAGACATTAACATGGGAATTGGAGCTTTTCAACAAAAGGGTTTACTGCTTTTATTGTTTTGTGGTTCTCAACTTTCAGAGGCCTATTTCTTGCTACATGTTAATTAAAAAAATATTACAAACTGTTTAAGACAAGTTTATGGCATACAAAGAATAACCTATTTACATCTGTATAGAACTAGCAATTTGACTGTAAGAAAAACACTATTCAGGATTTTTTTTTCAATTTTGACTAGGGTATGAGATATTTATTTTAAAACTATTATTTTTGTTTCTGACATCGTCCCCAGGTCTGACTTTGCTTACTAAAAGGAAAGCTATCAGATGAACAAGCTTTAGATTGGAATGGTAAAAGTCAAGTCTAAGTCCTTGCTATTTAGAATATGATCCTTGGATCAAGAGCATCAGTATCACCAGGGAGCTTGTTGGAAATTCAGCATCTCAAACTTGGTTGATTTTAATCCTATTGAAACAGAATCTGCATTTTAACAAGATCCCTGAGTAATTGACATGCATATTAAAGTTTGAGAAATTCTGTTAGAGCCTGATTATAGCAACAAATTAAAGGCAATTCCAAATTTAAAAAATTATCTCATCATGCATTCTGATCATATATAAGAAAATATGAAATCTCAACTAGTAGTCTAGTGACAATTAGGTTTAACTTTTTAATAACATCACTACTTTAGATTTTAAAGAATAAATTAAAAGATTTTAAAAACATTATGTGAGAAAAGTATAGGGGCAGAGTTGAGTTAGAAATTGTTGGTTCTTTTGGCTGTTCTCTATGGAATCTAGACAGTCTAATTTTTTTCCCTGTGGGTCAGCGCTGCTGAAACTTGAAGACTCATAATAAGGCTCCACAATCATCGGAAAGTGTTTCATTCCATTCATAAATCTCCCCACTATGTTTTCTTATTCATCTTAGTAATCATGGACCTCTTATTATTTCTCTTTACCCAATTAAATGCACTTTGTCATTTAAAACTTTAGTAATATGTTTTCAGGACTTCCCTGGTAGTCCAGTGGTTTAGACTCTATACTTCCACTGCAGGGGTTGCAAGTTTGATCCCTAGTTAGAGAACGAACATCCCACACGCCATGCCTCTCAGTCAAAAAACAAGTGTGTTTTTGAAATTCCTGTTTTAGAAGAGCAAATTCCTAAGGACTGCTGTGCTGCTATTTATTAGAGGGTAGCTTATTGCCAGCCACTGATGTCAAGGTGACTTAGCTGAGACTTTTGCAGTTGTCCTGTGAGAAGCAGGACACCCTTGTTAAGCTTTTCATTCTGTTGGTGATCACTATTATCTTCTCTTCGTTTGTTGCTTTGGTGTCCTGAGATTTGAGAATGTTATCCACTAGTTTTATCTGTATTTCAATTACTGGACTACCCAGTTCCTGCTTGACGTGGAATTTTATCATGTCTGTAACTGGTTTGATAGCCCGGAGAAGGCAATGGCAACCCACTCCAGTCCTCTTGCCTAGAAAATCCCATGGACGGAGGAGCCTGGTAGGTTGCAGTCCACAGGGTCGCTAAGAGTCGGACACGACTGAGCAACTTCACTTTCACTTTTCACTTTCCTGCATTGGAGAAGGAAATGGCAACCCACTCCAGTGTTCTTGCCTGGAGAATCCCAGGGACAGGGGAGCCTGGTGGGCTGCGGTCTATGGGGTCACACAGAGTCAGACACGACCGAAGCAACTTAGCAGCAGCAGCAGTAACTGGTTTGGTAGCCAGGACTGGAACTATTTGGAGCAAGTCATTGGAGGACAGTTTATCTAGGCTTCAAAAATTATCTCTGCTGCAATTTGCCATGTACTTCATCTTATCCATATTATATATAATCAATAGTCAGAATACCTATATGCCCCAGCCTCTCTTTTCTCTTCCTTCACTTTCATCATCAACTATTAACCTTTTCAAAGAACTTGGGGAAAGGTGCAGGCCCTTGCTGCTTCATAATTCTTATAGGACCTGAATATATGTTCTGATCTGTGGCTGTATTCTGAGATAATGAAGGGATTGCTGTATTTGCCTTTTGCTCCCCTACTAAGCATTGACTAAGGCAGCAAACACTGGTTCCTTGTACCTGGACAAGTATGTCCTTCTTTATTCTACATGAGCTCTTCATTGGAAGAAGTTTATATATTCCTGGTCAGCTCAGTCACTTTCCAAGTATTCATATAGGTGCTGACAAGACATTTCTCCCAGGGAATCTCTGTGGCCATCTATACTTTTTACTACCTGAGTACCATTTTCTGATTGAAGTTCTCCTCTGTATTTGTGGCTCATTTTGCTAGACATGTGCCTTTGTGAATTACCTGTGTAACTCTTCTTTAAAGTGTCACTTCCCTGATAGCTTTGTTCTTTTCACTGTGGGAACTCTATTCATAGTGACTCTGGATGAGGTGTTTCTATTCCTCATTCTTGGTGCTAGTATCAGCCACCAATCTGATCCTCATATTATTTTCTGTTACTTACAACAATAAACCTTAAATAACTCAGGTACATGTTACAACAAGCACATGTCTTCATTCTCTTTACTTCCTTAAAAGAATTTTGAAAAACATGGCCAAAATTTAAAATTACACTTAAACTGAGGTGGTGAAATTTTGGATTTTTGGCTTATTCTATTTACTTTGAGATTTGAATTGTTTCATAGTGATGATAGTTTTAAAAAATATAATTTTTTCCCAAATAGTTTTAAAGATTAAAAATGAAGAAACATGCCGAATTCCTATGAACAAATTTGTCAAGCTCTTGTGTGGGTATGCTATTATTGACTCAAGCAAAGCAACAGTGCCATGAAAGTTTAAGCTTTCAGTAACCCACATTGCCATGTGGTTCCCTGTGTGTGAATACTCTTCTTCCCCAAAACACAAATCTTGGTCCCTACAAAACAGGCATTTTATTAATTTTGATCTCAAAATGGTCTTTCTTGCTCAATAACTTCTAATCCTCCAACTCAATTCTAATTCTCTCCTCTACTTCTCTCTAAATAATTCATATTATTTCTATTTTTTAATATTTCCTACCACCAGAATATAACTTCCATGAAGGCATACAATACATCCAGTACCTATAAGGGTGCCTACAACATAGTGAGCACTAAGTAAATGCTTGCTAAATGGATAGATAAGCAAGAGAATTGATGTCAGCTAATATGCTTTTGGGGCTTCCCAGGTGGTGCTTGTGGTAAAGAATCTACCGATGCAGGAGATGCAGTTTTGATGCCTGGGTTGGGAAGATCCCCTGGAATTGGAAATGGCAACCCACTCCAGTATTCTTGCCTGGAAAATCCCATGGACAGAGGAGCCTGGCAGGCTACAGTGCATGGGATCACAAAGAGTTGGACACGACTGAGTGACTGAGCACACACATGCACAAATATGCCCTTACACCCTTAGGGTGCCTTGATGTATGAGAGCTGGGCCCTTAGAGGGTTTCTTTTCTTGATATCTTTCACACTGGATGCTCTACAAATTCTTGACACCTAGATTCAAACTGATGAACCTATGGATAGCTAAAATACATAGGAGCATCTATTAAGATTTACTACCAACAGGAGTAGAAATTGTGAATTACCACAATGATCCAAGATCATCTATATCCTGAATATTGTGGACCCTGGGTCAATGTAAAGGATGTTAGGATTTTTTATTCCTCATAGCCACTCCACTGTGAGTTAGCTGAAAGAAATTGGAATTTCCTCAAGATCTATAATAACCAGAAGAAAAGTAAATAAGTTTGATGTTCCTTACACACCTCATTGGTGAGAGCCAATACCAGAAAGGAAGGGAAAGAAATGGTAAGCACTCAAAACACTCACTGAAGTAGTAAGCTGGCCTTCAGATAGCAGAGAAATATGAAGAGCATTGTGATAAGGAGCTGCTTCAGAAGGCCGTGTTTCTGATTCATTTTCATACTTTGAATGCATCTTTTAAACAAGGATTTAAGGAAGGTGTCTCTACTGAATACGTGTGGAGAAAGCTGCCTCTGCTCTATAACGAGTTTCTTTCATTGTAGAGTGATACTTCACATGAGTTATCCCAACTCGTGTTAAAATTATAGAAGATTCATTTGAATCAGTCCTAATGAGATGGGTGAAACTGGAGCCCATTATACAGAGTGAAGTAAGCCAGAAAGATAAAGAACATTACAGCACACTAACACATATATATGGAATCTAGAAAGATGGTAACGATAACCCTATATGCAAAACAGAAAAAGAGACACAGAAATACAGAACAGACTTTTGAACTCTGTGGGAGAAGGTGAGGGTGGGATGTTTCGAAAGAACAGCATGTATATTATCTATGGTGAAACAGATCACCAGCCCAGGTGGGATGCATGAGACAAGTGCTCGGGCCTGGTGCACTGGGAAGACCCAGAGGAATCGGGTGGAGAGGGAGGTGGGAGGGGGGATCGGGATGGGGAATACATGTAAATCTATGGCTGATTCATATCAATGTATGACAAAACCCACTGAAATGTTGTGAAGTAACTAGCCTCCAACTAATAAAAAAAAAAGAAAAAATTATAGAAGAGATGCATGTCCGGCCAGAGCAAATGTAAATGGCTGTACCACTCCAGTGCCATCATGTGATGATGTGTTATGTCTTAAAATGAAAAGGATATTTTAACTCAACTATTAAAACAACAAGTGGAAAAGTAAAAGACAACTTGGTATATTGTCAGTTATGTTTTCCTCCATCTTAGGAAAAAAATATGTTTTCTTTTCAGTTTTGCTCAAGAAATACTGTGGACCCTCAATGACCCAGAAGCCTACCACAGTAAGTGCATTTCTTTGTCTATAAACTTGAGATCAAGAACAAATAAAGTCTCCAATGTTTAAAAGCAACAAACAGACAGCTTTACATTGGAAGCATATTGTGTTATTTGGATAAGGCAAGGGAAAATGGAAAAGTAAGAAGCTGTGAACAAGGTCTGGAAAGACATTTTCTCTACCTGACCTACATAATTTTTATAGAGGTTATTCATTTGCCATTAGCAGGCATTTTGTTTCCTCAGCATCATGATTTGGCCTACGTCTTTTTTTTTTTCTTTTTGTAAAAGTAAGAGTTGAATTTTAGTTGAATTTCAATGTGTTCTAACCTGTGCAGATTCCCTTCCACCCCTAAAAACTATTTTAAGTACCTGTATGGATACTATACCCTCTTAAACTACAAGCCCCGCAGATGGGGAATTGAGTCCAATGGAAAACTGAGATTCCTACTACCACTTTAGCCCCATCCTTTTGTGTTTTAATAGTTAATATTAAAGCATCCTTTGTGTTTTAATAGTTAATATTCTACCTTTATAAATCATTCCTGGAATTTGTGAGATTGTTTCCCATTTTGACATGAATCCACTTGGAATTGCCAAAAGATGGACATTTTATTGGACATCTACAATTTTGCATAAATTAGATTCTTGTTCCTCTTTCCCTTTCTCTCCTCTGCTCTCTTCCTCCCACTGTTAGCCACTCTCCTTTTCTCCTCTTCTTTCTATTTTCTTTTCTTGGCCTACCTATTGCTTTCAGAATGGGAAAAGCACAAAGGCCCTCACTCTTTTTGCAAATATTTATCTCTCTGGTCAAAAGAACCCTGAATCTGAAGTCTGTTTACTTTTAACCAAGTCTGCAATTTTTTTCTCCTAAGAGATTGTGTGTTCCATTAGTAGATTCAAGGCTAGATGCCAACTGATGGGTCTTAATTCTCTCTCAATAAGGTTGATTACTGGTTCCGCCTCTTTGTTTTCTCTTTGGAGAAATGAAGAAACTATCAGTCATGTGTAAGATGCAGTTATCTTTCACCTGCAGTTGATCAACTCTGTGCTTATCTCCAGGAATCCCTGGAAGTCTGGTACCGACATTTGATAAGAATGAAGATGTGTTAGTTATTGACAAAGGGCAGTTTACAATTGGAATCTCTCATACAGGTGCCTAATGCCAAATTCTCTACATTATTTGGAGGTGAATTGATGGCTTATGCTTGGTTCAATCTACAGAGCCTGGTCTTAGCTATGTAATCAGTAGGGTGTAAAAAAAAAAAAAAATACTGTTGTAAAGTTTTGAGGGAGCAACTCTGAAAACAAGAAGCCTTAGATATGTCTTGTTGGCTTACAATCTAAAGACAGAAGACATCTGCAATTGAGAAGGGAATTGCAGCTGTTCTGCAATGGGCTGCACCTGGACATGTTAGGCCTTCTATGGTGGTACAGTCTTTTTCCTGCCGTACTGTGCTCTTTGCTTTTCTTAAAGCTTTGTCAGTACATCCTATGGAGGCTTGTGAGTCCTCTCAATCATCTGGCCCTTTGTAATGGATGCAATTGATCTTTTTTCAGGTATAATTGAGAGGTCACTTCAGATAATATATTATTACTTTCGTTTTCTTCCTTGCACTAACTCTGACTAGAGTAAAGAAGCATTCATTTGTAAAATGAAACACAGAATAGTAATAAAAGATTTGTTCCTATTTCTAAAGCCTTTCAGGATGTGAACATTTTAGAGAAATGTCAGATTATAAAATAAGGGAGTGAGACTCCAAGGAATTTTGGAGGAAAAATCACTGGGAAGTGGTGTTTGACATCTATTTCAATTCAGTGTAACAGATTTTGGGGCTGTATCTCATTGGATTAGTGGAAGTTTATTTAATGTCATGTTATTATCTTCTCCAAAAATATACAAATAAGACCTTTTAAAAGAATTAGCCAGTAGGTGTTCCCAACTTACAGACAATAACTGAAGATCACATTTTAGGGATGGTGAATTTAGAGTCTGTAAGTGCCTATTTGACTTTGGTTCACTAAAATTTTGCAATAAACTTAAGAAAAACATACCATTTAAGGCAGCTTTACTTATAGTTATTTTAAAATACTTTTAAAAGTATTTTAAAATACTTATAGTTATTTCTATTAAATTTCAAAATAATGCTGAATTTTATTGTTTATTCCCATGGTATCCGCAGAATTTTTGTTAGATGTCCTTAAAAAACTGAAAGATGAGTATTAGCATCTGAAAGCCTCAATAATATTTATAAGATGAATATTGAAAGATATTCCTTGAATTGGTGATTACACTGAATAGAAGGTAACCTTTTGACTTTCACACCAATTATCAAACTTCACTGTAATTTTTAAAAATGCCTATATATAATACATTTTTGTAACACACACATATTAGTTTCTTAGTGCTGTGTTTACAAGCTAGACAACAAATGGAGAAATACTAAAAGGGTGTTTACCACTTCTTCCATATATTTTAAATTATAATCATGAATGTCTTTTGGAAAACCTATATCATATACATTCACATTAAAGCTGAATCAATATCATTTCATTTAGGAAACATCTGTAGCACCCACGTTTCAGGACACAAAGGTTTTAACATATCTTTTTCAGTTTACACTGCCTTCTCAACCCATTTTCCATCCCTAAGATTGCCAGAATAGAAATATCTGTATTTTTCTTTTGATAAGAACTTTGTCATACACTATTTTCTGAATAATACTGCAGAATTTTCAAAGTGTTATTCAGCTATGCTTCCCTGATCTCTCCAGCTAAACTGTATTTAAGAAGAATTGAATTGATTTTTTTTTCCCTTTGAAATCAACTTTACATTTAAATATACTCCAAAGAAATTAAAAAACAGAGAGACTCAGCTGTGACAACCCAGTTTCGGATAATAAACAGGCTTTACTCCTTCCCTAAGTGAGCATCTCAGATGTAGTTTGACTGATTTATCACTAGAAAAAAACAAAATGGAAAAAAATTTTTCTCATCTTCATTCAGTTCAGTTCAGTCACTCAGTCGTGTCCGACTCTTTGCGATCCCGTGAACCGCAGCACGCCAGGCATCCCTGTCCATCACCAACTCCCAGAGTCTACCCAAACCCATGTCCATCGAGTCGATGATGCCATCCAACAATCTCATCCTCTGTCGTCCCCTTCTCCTCCCACCCCCAATCCTTCCCAGCATCAGGGTCTTTTCAAATGAGTCAGTTCTTCGCATCAGGTGGCCAAAGGATTGGAGTTTCAGCTTCAGCATCAGTCCTTCCAATGAACACCCAGGACTGATCTCCTTTAGGATGGACTGGTTGGATCTCCTTGCAGTCCAAGGGACTCTCAAGAGTCTTCTCCAAGACCACAGTTCAAAAGCATCATTTCTTCAGCACTCAGCTTTCTTTATAGTCCAACTCTCACATTCATACATGACCACTGGAAAAACCATAGCCTTGACTAGACGGACCTTTGTCAGCAAAGTAATGTCTCTAATTTTTAATATGCTGTCTAGGTTGGTCATAATTTTCCTTCCAAGGAGTAAGCGTCTTTTAATTTCATTGCTGCAATCACCATCTGCACAATCATCACAATCACCACAATTATCACCTTCATTAGATTCTTGTTTTTGCCAAACTTGGATGTGAATGTCAAATACATTCAAGGATAAGATTTATTTATCATTGTAAATTGGTGATATCTAATGAGAATACACAGGCTTCCCTTGTGGCTCAGCTGGTAAAGAATTCACCTGGAATGCGAGAGACCTGGGTTTGATCCCTGGGTTGGGAAGATCCCCTGAGGAAGGGAAAGGTTATCTACTCTGGTATTCTGGCCTGGAAAATTCCATGGGCTGTATAGCCCATGGGGTCACAAAGAGTCGGACACGATTGAGCGACTTTCACTTTCATAATGAGAATAGAAGCAAATGTTTCCCTTTAAAATAGAAGGAATTGTAGTCAGTATATTTTTTATTTCTTCCTTCCTTCCTTCCTTTATTTTTTCTCTCTTTTGCTTCGTTGGGCCTTAGCTGTGATATGTGGGATATTATCACATGGGATCCTTTGTTACCATGCACGGATTCTCTAGTTGTGGCACAGGGGCTCAAGAGCATGCAAGTTCAGTAGTTGTGCACACAGCTCTTTAATTGTGTCTCATGGGCTCTAGAGCACTTCGTTGCTCCACAGCATGTGAAATATTAGCTCCCTGACCAGGGATCGGACCTGCACCCCTTAACCACTGAACCACCAAGGAAATCTCTGTCAATACATTCTTTAGAAGCTTGAAGTAAACAAAGACTGAGGTGGGATAGACCAGATGTTGGACACTGTAACCTAAGCAACAAATAATAAAAGTATTCCTCTTATCTAATTAAAAAATAAACAGAAAGGAAAGCCTGAAAATAATCTAAAAGCCATGATTTTTTTTTTTAAACAAAGCTAACCAATCTAGTATTTTTTACTTCAACTATAAATAGTCAAGCTAAAAGGGATATGTCATACACAGACATTAGTATTTGAGATCTCTAATATCCTGAACATGAAAAGTGATATAAATTTTAATAGTTTGCTCAATATATTGTTGAATTTTAGTTGAGTGTGTATGGATTTGATGACTTTCAAAGTCCTTCCAGCTCCATGAGTTGCTGAGTCTCTCAAGGATCGCCTTCCACTGTTTGACATGATTATCCCTGCAAAACATCCTTTCATCATATATAATAAGAACAGGCTTAAAAAAAAATGAGATGGAGATAGGAATATTTAATCTAATTTTATTTTAGAGATTAGAAAAGAAGCACTAAGTTTTTGTAGTGTTTGTTTTTTTTCTCCATAAAACAGTAACTTTATTTTTAAGATAAAACCCGTCATTAGATATCTTGTTTTTACATCTCAGTGGTTTTGTGTTGCTTTGAGCAATGTGCAATATGTTCTCCTTTCCCTGAGGTTGTCTGATATAAGTGAATTTGTGGTGGCATAAATATATTAAAGGGGACCATGTTGCACTGTTAAAAAAATCACTAACATCAACAGTTCCCTGTAAAGAGAGGGTAAATAAAAGAGAAGTTTATCTTATGTTAGGTATACATTGTCATCTTTACACAAACCACTGCATGAAATACTAAGCATAAGCATTTTTCCGATAGCCGTATTTAATAGAAGTATAACACAGAGAAAGCAAATAATGTATGAATTTTAGGCATTTGGTACACATAGACATATAGAAATAAATAAAATCATTACATATTTTCAAAGAAAGAACAAGATCCTTGAGGTCTAGTGTTTTTTAATTTAACTTTAGGATACCCACTACCACATGATTTAAAAATTATCATTTCCCATGTTTATTTCTGATATACAAAATTCATGTTAAAGATACTCACATTAGTAAGTCAGACAAAGGAAGATATCTGGAATTGCTCATTTTTCACCTATGATAATGATATTGTTGCCAACTATCCCCTTAAAAATCTCCCTCAATAGATCTATACAAATAATCAAGGGCTAAAACTTTATATCAGGATTCTTTGATGTATAATACTAAAACCAAAAATGTCTTTATAATATAAAATATATTCAATAGCATAAAAGCTAAACTGGACACTATCAGCTTAGTTTTTATGTTACTAAAAGCTAAAGATTACTCTGTATCTCAGAATAATAATAATAGCACAAATATCAAATAATATAGTAAAAACAATAGGAAAGATACACATAGGGCTTTCTCTGTGTCAGTTACTACTGATTATAATATCAGATGTATTTATTTAAACTAATTTTTGAGGTAAAATTATTTCATCCACCATCAAGATGAGAAAATGAAGCCACAGATATTAAGCAACTGGTTAAGGTTATCCACCGAGAATTTGGTAGAACTAGGACTTAAAATGAAATAAAAATAAAACTTAAAAGGTTCTGAGCTACAGAGCTACTCTGCTGTACCGTATTTCTAATGAAATAAGCATAATTTTTGAAGGCATAAGCATCATTTCTAATTTTTTTTGCAGTTAATTTGCCCTTAGTAATACATTTATAATCTTGGAATATTTTACTTCATTAATTAGTTTTCTACTGGGCTGTAACAAATTTTTTATATTTATTTATATTTATATATATTTCTATTTATTATATTTATATTTATAAATATATTTTATTTTTATTTTATTAATATAATATAATATATAATATATATTAAATAATAATATATATAAATAAAATAAAATGAATAAAATTAAATAAAATAAATAAAATTAAATAAAATAAATAATATAACAAATGTAATATTATATTATATAATAATTATATAATTATATCATATTTATATTTAAAATCTTATTTCTGGAGCCCAGAAGCCTGATATAGTCTCACTGAGCTAAAATCCAACTGGCAGGGCTGCATTCCTTTCTAGAGGCTCTAGGAGAGAATTCACGTTTTGCCTTTTCCAGCTTCTAGAGGCTGCTCTTGGTTCTTGATGTAGCTCCTTTTCATCTTCAAAGCCAGTAATGGCCAGTTGAGTTTTTCTCTTGATGCTGTCTCTCAAATTCAATTCTCCTACCTCCCTCTTCTCCATTTATGAACCCTTGTGATTACACTAGATCCACCAGATAATCTACGATCATCTCTTTAAGATCAGCAGATTAGCAACCATGATTTCATCTGTAACTCAAATTCCTCCTTGCCATGTAACATAACATATTCCCAGGTTCAAAAGACTAGAACCTATATATCTCTGTGTGTTAGTGGCTCAGTCGTAACCAACTCTTTACAGCCCCATGGACTGTAGCCTGCTAGGATCCTCTGTCCGTGGAATTCTCCAGGCAGGAATACTGGAGTGGGTTGCCATGCCCTTCTCCAGCGGATCTTCCTGACCCAGGGATGGAACCTGGGTCTCCTGCATTGCAGGCAGATTCTTTACTATTTGAGCTATAGATATCTTTGGGAGATCATTATTCTTACATACCCCACTTCTTATGTACTATATGGGTATTTTATACCTGTATGTGTGTATGTACATGTGTGTGCAAAATATCATCACAATATAATGGGAAATTTAATTATCCATTTAATTGACTGTACCTTAGACATTTTTGTTCATTAGCCTAAAATTTAGAAAGCGTTACCTTATTGCCATTGATGAGTTAATTTTTGTTTGTTTTTGGAAATTCCCATTTGGTCAATAAATTAAAGTGAGACAGTGTGAGGACTGCAATTAAGGCTTCCTACAGGATTGGGAAAGTAATAGTTGACATGGACCACCTTTCTAAGTATCTGCAGATTGCAGTTTGCAGCCAGTAAAGGCTTATCTGCTCTTTGGAACCATGCTGGTAACAATTTTGTCAGTCTGTGAAAATGTCTGTTTGAAACCTTTGATAATGTCTGTTATTATCCGGGGTCATTTGCTTATATTCACTTTGCTGTTTTAACTTGTTTCATGAAAAGCAAAAGGAAATTAAAAGAGAAAATTTTGTGTTAAATTTATTTAAACAACCACATATGCTTGTTTTGTCTTCAAAGTATTGGATTTAAACATGAGAAAGAGCACTCATTTTATTGGTATATTTTGTATATAATATTTAAAAATGGAAGAAACTGCTCCTAAATATTTATAGAGTAACTTGAATCATGCTAAACTGTTTGCTCTATTTTAAATCATACCTTATAATTCAGAGTTTACATAGTCCAATAATTCTCAGCAGTAAGAGAATATTTATTAGAAAGCTAGAAAATCTTCTTTTCACTGTATAAACTTATTCCTGAGGGCACTTTTCTTTAGGATTCAAGTCGTTTCTTGGAAATAATAACCTAGAAATGCAGGGCTGAAGACTGAAATATACAAGCAATGTCTATATGCAAACAAACATGGCACGTAAAATAATCACTATGAACATCTGTGTGTATGACTCACATAATGATTCTATGGAAAAGTACTAAAAGGAGTTGTAGCAATAATTTAGCCTGAGTCCATGAATTAAGAAGCACATAAATGCAAGAAACATTTTTTCTCAACTTAAAAATAAAAAAACTACTCCCTCTTAAGAAACCTTTCTAGACATACTCTTGTTGTTCACAACTTTCCATCTATGGAATTTTAATACCATAGGTTTACTGTGTGTCTGTTTATATATGATGCCCCTTTGGAGAACCACAAACTATTATACCTAAGATGCCACCTCCCAAAGAAACAATTGGCCACATATTCAAGACAAAATCATCTGCATTGAAAATGCATAACTGAGTGGCAGAAAGGAAGCTCACCAGGTTGTTATTCAAAACTCTGCATTTTACTGACAGGAAGCTGAGACACAGAGAAGGAAATTGATTTGTCTAAAATAATGCATACTTAATTGGTGTTAAAACAAAAGAAGTATAAGGCTTAGAACGTGGTCAGTTTGTTTTTCTATATACCTGATATTGACCAAAACAAGAACCATTGGGAAGAAAAAACCCATAGTACCTGCATGGTGACTAAGTGATGATGTAACTGTCGGACCCTCAAAATTACATCTTAGTCTGATATTTTAATATAAACAGAATGTAGCATTATTTGAAAGTTCAAAAGCTATGCATTACTTATATAATTTATAATAGAAAGAAATCCCATGAGAAGAGCTCCGCAATGGAGACTTAAACATTGCAATACAAGGCAAGGCTTGTTTAAAGGTCAATCACTGGTATACTTTTGGTATTTTCCTTAGGTTAGAGCTTGTTCAACAAAGTAAGGAGTTCACAACTGTCAGATGCTGGCATTTCAAAGAGTTAAAGGTGGCTTCATGAAATAAGACAAAAATCGTTTTGTACAATATTGTATCAAATATCACCTAGAAAAGAGTGTTAAAATTTTTATTTCTGTTTATAAAAATTTGTCTCCTTTATTAGAGTAACACAAATAAAAATAATAGTCATGATTAGAAAGTAAAACTGCCATCAAGTCCTGGTAAGTAAGTAAGTAAGTAAGTCAAGTCGTTCAGACATGTTCGACTTTTTGAGACCCCATGGATGGTAGCCTACCAGGCTCTTCTCTCCATGGGATTTTCCAGGCAAGAGTACTGGAGTGGGTTGCCATTTCCTTCTCTATAAGTCCTGGTAGTCCTGATCTAAATGATTACAAAGATTTAGTAGAATATTGTTGTAAAGTTCAGAGCACTGAACAATGTACTGTAATTAAATTCCACCATTTAGAGAGAGAGAAAACAAGCCATGTTCCTTGGTCATAGGGAGATATGGTTTCTGACAGGTAACTACATATATTCCTAGTTGGAAGCACTAGACCTCTAATTAAAACTAGCAGGAGTCTCTTGGTCCAATAAATAATTTTTAAATTGCTTCACTCTACATGATTGACTTTTAGTGCATTCCCAGAAGTATTAGAAATACCTGTTGTAAAGTAATACAAAGAATGTGCAACTCACAGGGAAAACATAATAGTTATAGTAGAGGGAGATATATAACTGATATAACTAAAGCATGTATTTTAACTTTGAAGACATGAATAAGTAGTTATGTCCTTGTCTTGGCCCATGTGTTTGAACATGATAACATTTATTTCCCTTGAAATCATGCTTTATCCCACTCAGCTACCCTAAATTTTTCTCAAGGTCAGTAAACTCAGGCAAACTGCTCTTCAATTTCATTCATACAGATTTCCTAGGACCTTGTCACTTTTTTATTAGCCTTACTCCCAAATCAATTTTGAATTTTGCCTGGTCCCTGACTCCTGGTTTATATTCCACTGTGATTTTCCTCTACCCTTCACATGCTGCACCCTTAAACCTAGTAAATTTTTGTCTTAATATTTTATTCCTATATATCAACTAGAATATAACACCTAATTCTCAGATCCTGGCATCATATCTCCCAAGCAGACATCATTGGCTGGTGCCCTAGCTGAGAGTGCTCTATAGAAATCAGATAATTTGTTTTATCCTGTTTTCTTTTATTCATCACAAAAATATCTGTTGAACATTTCAATAGTCAGGGAACTCTGCTAGGCTTGGAGACACAGTGGTGAAGAGAAATGATTGCTTTTTAATTCATGGATATCCCATTCTATTTAAGGAGACAAATCTAAAAAATAATAGCCTAACTGCACAATTAATGATTCCATTATAATTTTGATAAATACTACAAATAAGCTCACAGAACATTTGTAACTAGAAACTTGTCTATACTGATAAGTCAGGGAAGATGTCACTGTATAAATGATGTTTCATCTGAGGCTCAAAAAACGTAGTTTTCTTTTCAAAGAATAAGGAGAGAAACAAGAGTGAGTGTAAAGCACAAAGGACCTACAACAACTAGGAGGTTCATTAGCGGAAGTGTAAAACCAGTGTGGTAGAAAGTAAGGGATGATTCAAGGTGAATAAATGTGTTAGTCTGGGAGATAGATGCCAGATTATGTAGGACAATTCTAAGCATTTTCAATTTTACCAGAGGGTCTCTCTCCTGGATGGTAGGGATGGCTGCGTAGAGGCCTCTCTCCGTCTCTTGCTTGTTTTGTGAGCAGTCAAATCAGGTTCTTTGGGAATGACATGAATATTTAACGGAAGTCAAATGGAGGATAGCATTGTTCCATGGGGTTTGAAGGCCTGTCTTTTGAAATACTCCCTTCTAGGTGGGGGGCCACCACTTTCATGCATCTTAAAGATTTTCCACTATTTCCTGGCCACCATTGTTTATAATGATAGTGACTTCTCAAATATTTGTTTCCATGTATGTATTGTGTCATTTTTCTCGGGCCACTCTCAAGATTTTTTCTTTACATTTGATTTTCAGCAGTTTGACTATAATATACATCTGTGTGGTTTATTTTCATCTGTGTTCTGATTGGGGTTCACTAAGACTCATAAGGGCTTCCCTTCTGGATCAGTGATAAAGAATCTGCCTGCCAATGCAGAAGATGTGGGTTTGATCCCTGGGTTGGAAGATACCCTAGAAAAGGAAATGGCAACACAGTTCAGTATTCTTGCCTGGAAAATTCCATGTACAGAGGAACCTGGTGGGCTACAGTCCATGGGGTGTGAGAGTCGGACACAACGCAACTGAACAACAACAATTTTATCATGAGAGTTTTGAGAAGGTATGAATGTCTATAAGGTTGTGAAATGACTTGATTATATTTAGGTTTTATAGACCATGGATAATGAATTGAGAGTTGTAAAAAGCAGCTGGTTAAAATCAGATCAAAGGATACAATCAGCAATGAAAAGGCAATATAAGGGCTAGGAGAAAGTTTTTGCAAATCCTTATCTATAAAGAGTTAATATCTGGAACTTCTATAACTCAACAAAAAAGTGAAATGAAATAATCCTATTAAGAAATGAACAAAGAAATAGACAATTCTCCAAAGATGGTACACAAATGAAAAAAGTACATGAAAATATGGTTGCCATCATTAATCATCAGAGAAATATAAGTCAGCACCACTATGAGATACCACTTCCCTCCCATTAGGATGGCTACTATTAAAAGTAAATGAAAATAGGTCCTGGTGAGGATATAAAGAAATTTAAATACTTGTGCTCTATTGGTGGGAATGAATGCCAAATCGTGCGACTGCTATGGAAAACAGTATGGAGGCTCTTAAAAAAAAAAAAAAAAACACAATGTGATCCAGCAATCCTCCTGCTGGGTATAAATACAAAATGATCTAAGGCAGGTCTTGAAGAGATATTTGTATTCCCACGTTCATAGCAGCACTGTTCATAATAAGATGTTGAAACAACACAAATGTCCATTAATGATGAATGAATAAATAAAATGTAGTATATACATGCAATTGATTATTCAGTTTTAGGAAGGAAGAAATCCTGTCACATGCTTCAACATTGATGAACCTGAAGGGCATTAGACTAAGTGAAATATGCCAGTCACAAAAGACAAATACTATCTGATTCCATCTATATGAGGTATACAAAGTGGTCAAACGCATAGAAACAGAAAATAAAATGGTAGTTACTAGGGGCTCAGGGGAATGAGGAAAAAGGGATTTGTTGTTTAAGGCCTATAGAGTTTCACATTGCAAGTTGAAAAAGTTCTGGAGATCTGTTTTGTATCACTGTGAATATAGGTAACACTATTGAAATGTACACTTAAAAATGGTTAAGATGATAAAGTTTATGTTATGTTTTTTTTTAACCATTATAAAAAGTTATTTTTTTCCATTTATTTTTATTAGTTGGAGGCTAATTACAATATTGTTATTTAGGAGCTATTACTACATTTCAATAAAAAAGTGAATGATAGTTTGGATTACAATTATAGCAAATGGAGATCAAGAAAAAAGATAAATTTAATGGGTATTTAGAAAGCAATATTAGATTAAGTATATAGAATAAGGAAGAGGAAGTAGCCTAAACAATTATTGAGATTTTTTTAAATTATAAAACTATATCTGTGTTGTATCCTGTTTGAGATACAGACAGTAGGTAAAGTCATGGAAATAGATGAGAGCATGAAAGATGTAAGAAGGTGAGAGTAGATAAAGAAGAAAAATATAGAGAATATACAGCTTAACCTAACTATCTCCAGAGTTGATAGGTCAAATCAAGGAAAATAACTTAACAAAAAAGGTTGAGAAGTGGAATTTTAGTAGGTGTACACTAAATCAATTAACCATTCAAACTTGTATTTACTTATTCTTTCTTTTAACCTATTAATATAACAAAATGAGATTACATAAGAAAGAATTCCCCAAAAATCTAATCTCACAACCTGTGATAATCAAATAAAAACTACACAGTTTCAACTAATGCTTTCTTTGTTTTGATTTGTATAAAATATGTTGATATACAGATTAGGATGAAGTTCTAAAGCAAGCAACTAATTTTCAACTTTATAATCATATGCAAATCCAGATATATTTTAAATCCATCTGTATATTTTTAATTTTTAAAAATTTGAAGAAACAAAAGTTAAACCCTTTCCACACTAGAATTAGAAACTTCAGCCATGATGAATGTAAAAACAAAAGATAACAACAAAACATCCTTATTTACAGTGCGCACAAAAAACTTTGTTATCTGGCCAAAAATGCTTATCTTCATTCTTCTTTCAACAACTGAGAAAAATTGGATCTTATATTTGTATTTACAATAGATGGCATATTAAATATGCTTGGGTTTCAAATTTTTAATTTAGGTCAGAAAGAGTAAGGTTATGTAAAGGTTATTGGAATGAATACAAATACCTTTTAAAGATGCATTAGATTAACTAATTGTGTGTATTTACCATACATCAACTTATTGTGTAGATTTACCACTGAGTTCAGAATATTTTGTTACACTATAACTGATTGGCTTCACTGATGACTCAACAGGTAATGTAGGAGACTAAATACAGGAGATGTGGGTTTGGTCCCTGTGTCGGGAAGATCCCCTGGAGAAGGAAATGGCAACACACTCCAGTATTCTTGCCTGGAGAATCCCATGGACTGAGGAGCCTGGCAGGCTACAGTCCATGGGACTGCAAAGAGTCAGACACGACTGAATGACTAAGTACACAAAACACTGAATTTGAGAATACTAGCCATTATGTGCATAGTTCGTGGACAACTTTCAAAACGTGATGCTTTCTTACCATCTGAGCACACTAAAAACTCTGAAAATAGCCCTTAATTCTTAAGACTAACTATTTTGTTATAGATACGTTAATGAATTAATGTCCCACTCACTCTTTCTTACAGGGAGATTAGACTAGGATGTAGTCAAATACATATTCACTGTACTGCTAATCACATTATAGATGACATCTTATTGAACATAGATAGAGACTGTAATAATAAAATTTAGGTCTAGCCTTGAATTTCTGCCTTATGAAATGTAGAGTGTTTTAGGCATTGGAAATCACTTAATATTTTTTAATTTGGTGCTCCTCTGATAGCATGATCAAATATTACTTTCTCTGAATTTCAATTTATAAACCTGAAGTAATATAAGCCACATTTATAAAACTACATAATAAAAAGTTTGTGATGTAGAACAAATACCTACTTGAGTATTTATGTTGTTTTTTAATTTTAAGGTACTACTTGAATAAAATATTTCTTAAGATTTATTTTTGCCTATATTTCCTACTGGCTTTTTGGAGGAAATTAAAATCAAGACTTTTAAAATTTGCAGTAAAGTTAATTACAAATCATTAAAAATACTCTTTCAGAAACTAATTAAAATAACCTCTCTTGTTCTAATCATTGTGCTGTTTCGAAGTGTTTGTCTTTCAAATTTTCTTGTTTTCTCTGGCATGACTCTTGCTTTCTGCAGACCTTTTTTAACCCTGGGGTAACTTGTACTTTTGAATTAGGCTTTGTCCTTCCTAAAAAGATTCTATCAGGTATTCTGATACAATTAAAACTATATTCAGAGCTAACAATGACATATTATTTCCATTTTATTCCAAGAAATGAATTTTCCATTGGGAAGAATTATAAATATACAAACAATGACCTTAATATTTTTATGGACTGTGAATGTAGTACTGCAAAATAGGAAACATAATCTGAAAATAAAGCTCAATTATAAGAATAAAACAAAAGCTCATGAAAGCATTTAAAGAATAATCTACCTTTTATTTCAACATGCAAACTAGATCATTGAAGATAATTATCATGTAATTTC
The DNA here is from genome assembly GCF_033118175.1 of Dama dama. Taxonomy (NCBI): domain Eukaryota; kingdom Metazoa; phylum Chordata; class Mammalia; order Artiodactyla; family Cervidae; genus Dama; species Dama dama. The sequence continues at coordinate 60,688,824 of NC_083692.1, read as the reverse complement.
AAGGGATTTTGAGGGAAAATATTACTATGATAAAGTAACTTTTATTATTAAAGTTTTAAAGCCAAGGAAATACAAATACATTGATGGGATCATATACATGTAAATATATGCTTGGATATCAGATATATGTACATATGTATAATTTACAACTGTAAAAATATAGCCAGTAGTTATTTAACTCTTTATATGGATAGGAAATAATTATACTGAAAGATGATAGGGAGTAAACAAATACTACATATATTTCTTAGGCAATAATGTTTAGGGTATTATTTTTAAATCCTTCATTAAAAGCTAAGTTTAATGTTTTTATATATATATATATTTATACATATATATCTATATCAGAATTTGTGTAAACATTCTAGAACTTAACACTACAATACATACAAAATCCTGATATTTTCTGTTTAAAAAATTTATTTTCACCATTTGAAAATTGTGTAGAGACTTGAAATAGTTCTTACTCTGATTAAACTGGGGCACTCTTCCTTTCTTGGAATAAGTCAATATTAATATTTAATTAAAGTCAGCACTTCAGTAAATGTACCCTTGCCCTTGAAAAGATAAATCACTTACTCAGGAGAGAAAAACAGAGTGTACACAAACTTCACCTTCTATTTAGAGAAATGTTGGAGTGAGCAGGTTGTAGCATACATCTCTATCAGTCAACCCTTGGAAGGCACTGGTAGGATAGTTTTAACAAATCAAAAATCAAACTAAATTGTTGTATGTGTTTAATAAAGAAAGCAAGTATAAACACAAATAAGGTATTACAAGCTAACTCAAATACTGGAAAAATATTAATAAAACTTAACTGTTAGTATATTATTTAAAAGCTTATTTAAATGAATGTATTTCCATAAATTTTCATCCATATCACTAAAGAGGTGAGTTGCCATAATTATTTTACATCATAAAGATTCATTAGACCATTTAAATGAGTTTTATTTCCCTGTGATTGCGTAATATAACAAAATTTTAAAGACAGACTCATTTTATTCCAGTGACACAGTTCTTTCCTCAATATACTGAATTCATGATAGAATCTGTGCTAATGAATGAAACTGGAAACTTAATAAATAGGAAAGTTTGTAGGAGGAGTCAGAGATTCTAAAATTTTCTTGAGTACTGAAAACCCTGGGTGGACTATATGGTACTTAGTTTTAAGTACTTACCTAAGGGTTAACAGCTCCCATCACTATCTTATAACAAAGAATTATAAACTGGGCCATATGACAGTTAGGTCTAGTAACACATCCAAGGACATACTACCTCTAGCTTCTACAACTCTTAGGAATCCTTTGAAAGTCTTCTTTGACTTCCTCCTGTGATACCTGTCCCTATCCCTGCTCCTAAATAGCAAAGAGTGCTCATTTTCCATTTAACATCCCAAAGGGAGAAGGTAAAATCATGGTATTATTTAAATTTCTTCCCCCCATCATTCCATTTCATTATATTTCCTCTTTCTGAGAATGATTACCAAACCTTGATAGTCTATTTATTATAAATGGCAGGCTGTCCACTATTCCTATAAACAGAGACGGAAATTAACCTAGAAGGGAAAAGGGAGCAATGTATTTATCAACGATTTTTCTCCTGAGAACACTGGATTTCAATTTTATTAAAAACAAATAGACTTCTGCTTTCCAGTCTGTCATATAAGGAGGTTAATAGTCATCACTCCATCCTCACAATAATTAAAAGCTTAACAGACTTAAAAATTAATGTATCTTCTTAGATCCATCAGAGAAATAAGCTCAAAGGGCAAACTTCTACCCCTAAAGTGGAGAGATAGACAGGTGGGTAAATAGAATCAACTCATTGGAGCAGAAACCCATGAGCAGTAACATCCATGGGAACCAGTATTGGAGTAGCAAAGCCTAAATTTTAACTGGTGAATTTTTGGAGGCTCAGTATGGACAAGCTCAAGAGCTAAAAACTGAGGGAATCCAGTCATAGGGGGATCTCCATACTTATGAATTTTATCTCCAGGAGCCCTACCAGGTTCTCAGAGTGAAAAATCTAAGAAAATCCCCTTGTGCTTCCAATGAGGGGAGGACAGAAGGAGCCATTTTGAAATATGCCAGAGGATTTGGTTTTTCCTTAACAAGTTCCACCTTCAACAGAAATGGTTTTATCAGAACCTACTTGTTTGGGAATGGAGATACCCAATACTAGCCCCACTAACCATTCTGTACCACCAAGGGGAAGGGAAAAGCTAAAAAGCACTTGCAAAGTTCACAGCCCAAGGACACAGATTCACTGAAAGACTGAGGCCTAATCATGTTATTATAGAATGCTTCCTCTCTCCCCACAGTACATCGTGTTCAACTTGAAACAAAAAGTTTAAAGAAACAGTCTCCAGAACCAGACTTAGATATGGCAGCAATGTTGGGATAATCAGACCAGGAATTTAAAACAACTATGATTAATATTCCAGGGGCTCCCTTATGGAATAAGTAGACAACATATAAAAACATGGGCTATGTAAGCCAAAAGATGGAAATTCTAAGAAAGAAATGCTAGCAATGAAAAACCAAATAACAGAAATATAGACTACTTCTGATAGGGGCATTAGTAGATTAGATACAGCCAAAGAAATAATCTCTGAGCTCAAGGGTATGTCAGTATGAGATTACAAACCTAAAAAGCAAAGAGAAAAAAAGACTGAACTATAATAGAAAAGAATACCAAAGAACTGTGGGAAAACTTCAAAGATATAAAATACACATAATGTAGAACCAGAAGAAGAAAGAGGAAAGGGATAGAAGCAACACTTCAATCAGTAATCACTGAGATTTCCTCCCTATAAAGACAGATGCCAAACCACAGAACTGGGAAGCTCAGAGAACAACAACAACAACAAAATGCCCTCAAAACCTAGGCATATCATGTTCAAGCTGCAGAAAATTAAAAAGAAAAAAAGCTTTGAAAGAAGCCAGAGGAAAAGAAACACTTTTCCTATAGAGGAGAAAATATAATAATTAAATCTGACACCTCAGAAAATGTGTAAACAAAAGAATACTATGAAATATTGAAAACATTGAGGGGAAAATACCCATCAGCCTAGAATTCTGTGCCTTGCAAAATTATCCTTCAAAAGTTAGGGAGAAATAAAGACTTCCACAGACAAATAAAAATTGAAGGCATTTGTAGCCAGACACCAGACTTATAAGAAATATACTTTAAAAGTTCTTTAGAAAAAATAAAATGATATCACTCAGAAATTCAAATCTAAAATTTATATGGAGAATCAAAAGAGCTAGAATATCCAACATAATACTAAAGAAGAAGAGTGTTGAAGGACTGACAGTATTCAACTTCAAGACTACTTGAATAGAAGCAGTAATTAAAAACTACAGCCTTTGCATCAAAAGAGCCAATCAGATCAATGGAACAGAATAGTGAGCCTAGAAATAGAATCACAGAAATAGTCAATTGATCTTTGACAAAGGAGCAAAGACAACACAATGGGAAAAGTAGTCTTTTCTAACAAATGATGCTGAAACAACTAGACAGTCACATATAAAAAATATATCTAGACACAGACCTAACAGTTATCACTGTTATCAACTCAATGTAGATCAGAAACCTAAATGTAAGACAGAAAACTATAAGACTCCTAGGTGTAGGTGATAAGAGAAAATCTACAAGACCTGGGACGTGGTAGTGGCTTTTTAGATAACACTAACACATAATCTCTGAAACAAACATTGATAGTTGTGCTTTGCTAAAATTTTCTTTAAATGTTTTTCTCTGTGAAAGCATTGTCAAGAGAATAAGAAGCCTCAGAGTAAGTTTCTAGAAAGAACATATCTGGTAAGAACTATTATCTAAAAAATACAAAATACTCTAAAAACTTAATAAGAAAACAAATAATTTGATTAGAAAGTGGGCAAAATCTGAAGAGATGCCTCACCAGAGAAGATTTACATATGAAAACATAATCAATGTCTTATGTCATTTGGAAATTGCCAATTGAAACAACCCTGAGATACTACCAGACCCTTATTAGACTGGCTAAAACTCCAAACACTGACAACGCCAATTGCTGGTATGGATGTGGAACAGCAAGAACACTCATTTGTAACTAGTTCAGTTCAGTTGCTCAGTTGTGTCCCACTTTTTGGGACTCCATTGACTGCAGCACACCAGGCTTCCCTGTCTATCACCAACTCCCTGAGCTTGCTCAAGCTCATGTCCATCGAGTTGGTGATGCCACTCAACCATCTCATCCTCTGCTGTCCCTTTCTCCTCCTGCCTTCAATCTTTCCCAGTGTCAGGGTCTTTTCCAATGAGTCAGTTCTTCTTATCAGGTGGCCAAAGTATCGGAGTTTCAATTTCAGCATCAGTCCCTCCAATGAGTATTCAGGTCTGATTTCCTTTAGGATTGACTGGTTTGATTTCCTTTCAGTCAAAGGGACTCTCAAGAGTCTTCAACACCATAGTTCAAAAGCATCAGTTCTTCAGTGCTCAGCTTTCTTCACAGTCCAACTCTAATATCCATACATGACTACTGGAAAAACCACAGCTTTTACAAGATGGACCTTTGTTGGCAAAGTAATGTCTATGCTTTTTAATATATTGTCTAGGCTGGTCATAGCTTTTCTTCCAAGGACAAAGTATCTTTTAATTTCATGGCTGCAGTCACCATCTGCAAGATTTTGGAGCCCAAGAAAATAAAGTCTGCCACTGTTTCTGTTGTTTCTCCGTCTACTTGCCATGAGGTAATGGGACTGGATACCAAGATCTTTATTTTTAGAATGTTGAGTTTTAAGGCAGCTTTTTCACTCTCCTCTTTCACTTTCATCAAGAGGCTCTTTAGTTCCTCTTTGCTTTCTGCCATAACAGTGGTGTCATCTGCATATCTGAGACTGTTGTTATTACTTCTGGCAATCTTGATTCCAGCTCATGCTTCATCCAGTCCGGCATTTTGCATGATGTACTCTGCATGTAAGTTAAATAAGCAAGGTGACAATATACAGCCTTGAGGTACTCCTTTCCCAATTAAGAACCAGTCCATTGTTCCATGTGTGGTTCTAACTGTTGCTTCTTGACCTGCATACAGGTTTCACAGGAGGCAGATCAGGTGGTCTGGTATTCCCATCTCTTGAAGAATTTTCAACAGTTTCTTGTGATCCACAAAGTCAAAGACTTTAGTGTAGTCAATGAAACAGATGTTTTTCTGGAACTGTCTTGCTTTTTCTATGAGCCAATAAATGTTGGCAATTTAATCTCTGGTTCCTCTGTCTTTTCTAAATCCAACTTGAACATCTTGAATTTCCTCATCTGGAAGAACATATGGAATGTCCTTCAGTAGGTAATGGGTAAACTGCAGTACATCCAGACAATGAAATATTATTCAGCACTGAAAAGAAATGAACTATCACAGCATGAAAGGCTCTAGATGAAACTTAAATGCATACTGCTAACTAAAAGAAGCTGATCTGAAAACACTACATACTGTAGGATAAAAGCAATACAATACTCTAGAATAAGTAAAACTATGGAGACAGGAATTGCCGGGCCTGCCGGCAAAACGAACAGGTTGAGGACGCAATCACCAGAACACCTGAGAAATAAAAGACTAGGAAAGATGGGGTTGAGAGGGACAGAGTCAGCTTGTGACTGATTCCGACGACTTTATTGAGGGGTAACATACATATATATACTAACAGGATTCACCAAATTTTAGATCAAAGACTTGCATATGTGCAGAACTGCAGACACTAGTTTTAGCTCAGGAGTTTTATCTTAACTCCAGCAGAGCATGGCACCAGCGTCTTACAATCAGGTAAAGACTACCTAGACATAAGCCATTCACAGGAGCCTGATAATCTTATCAGAATCAGGAAAATGGGCAAATGGTGGCTGCAGCGATTTCCTTGAGGGAGGTGAGAAAGGCCAATTTGCACTTTAACAAATCAGGGGTGGCGGGACAGAGAGGGACCTCTTAGATCTCTCTCAGGGCCGAGAAGGGGCCTGAGCAGTCAGGCCGGCTCCCCGCATCTCCCCCTTTTCTTTTGACTAATGGCCATTATATCTCCCTCGAAGGAAATGGCCGCGTTTGCAAATGGGAAAACATCAGCAATCTTTTATTTATCATCTCAGATAAGCATTGACAAATGCAAGGGCCAAAACACAGCAATAACAATATGCATATAATGATAAAAATTATAGATTTCCACCAACCACTATGAAACCAGGCAGATATCTGACTCCAAATGCTGGAGTCAGAAAAATTCATAGCGGCTACTTGTTGTTTCATATCTTCTAAAGCATCAGAAACATTTGAGGAATAATCAGGAATATATACACAACACTCCATTTTTATTAAGGCACATGTTCCCCCTTGAGAGGCTGTTAGAATATCCAGAGCCATACGATTTTGTAGAACGGCTTTTCTCATCTGTTTTTGTTCTTCATTAAGAGCCTCTAAAGCTCTTCTAGTATCTGTCAAAGCTTGTTTTGTAAAATTGTTCAAAGCCTCTACCCTGAGCATAATATCAGTGGCTCCTAAAGAGGGCACAAAAATTGAGGCTAAATAATCATACCAATGAAAAACAGAGCATGACCACCGGGCTTTAACATAAGGCAAATTAACAGGTTGACTAATTTTTTGCCCCTGAATTCTCCCAGGGGCAAACACAAACCCTAGGGTACATCTCCCCACCCATCCTACAGGGAGCCACGGCCAAAGGTTGTATCCACAAATCCATCGAGTGTTATTTGGGGCTACCCACCTTATACCAGGGCTATTTTCCCAATCTGTCCCCGGCCAAATAACAGACTTGTTGACAATAAATGTTACATCCATTACAGTCTTACATTTGTGGGTAGGCAATAGTCCCATATATTTCATGTGATATCCTGGAAATTCTCGGCTTCCAAATGTTGGTACATGAGTCTTTTGCTCCCAGCAAATGTCAGCAGGGGTCAGTAGCTGTCCTTTTTCAGGGGTCATCCAGAAATATTCATCCCAAACTTGGTAGTAGTCACCCTCAAATCGATTAAAATCATTAGGAGAAGAAACAGATCTATTTTCGTAATATAAGTACGCATTAACACTCATGCATCTGCTGATTTGTCGGGAGAAGATTCCTCTGCTGTAAAGTCAGCCTACCTAATTGCTGATTCAGTGATCTCCTCCGTCTGGCGTACCAGCCTTTCCGGGAGCCAGCGCGGTGCTTCGGCGTCCTGTGGAAAAACACATACCTGACCCCTCCCCCAAATTAACATGGGATCTGGGCCATGCCAGTTATTATCCAGCGGGTCTTTCCACAAGACCATCGGCTTTCTGCTGGAAATCTGAGGGTCCCAAAATCTCTGCGTGGCTGAATGTCCTTCTTTATCTAAAATTAAAAAATTTAAAATATATAAAGCATGATTAAGGTAATTTCTGGGTAGAAGGGGGTAGAGCTCCCCCCCCCTGTGTTTTTTGAAGCTGTAGTTTCAAAGTTTGATTAGCACGTTCCACGATGCCTTGACCCTGTGGATTATAAGGAATGCCTGTTTTTAGGGTGATAGAAAAAGAGGAACAAAAATTTTTGAAAGCAGAGGAAACATAGCCGGGGCCATTATCAGTTTTTATAATCTTTGGCGTGCCTAAAATGGAAAAAGCATAAAGACAATGCGAGATAGAATGTTTTGCAGCTTCACCAGTCTGTAAGGATGCCACAATATATCCTGAAAAGGTGTCAATAGATACATGAACGTACTTTAAACGACCAAAGGAAGGGACATGAATGACATCCATTTGCCAAAGATGATTCGGTAGAAGCCTGCGAGGATTAACGCCAAGATGTGGAACTGGAAGAAACTTAGGGCAAACAGAACAAGATTTAACAATTTGTCGTGCAGTCTCTCGAGGGACTTGAAACTGCAAACGAAGAGTATTACTATTCTGGTGATGTAGTGCATGTGACTGCTGTGCTGCTTCCACCTGTGAAAGAAAAACTCTAGTGTGAGAATCAGCCATGTGATTTCCCATAGATAGAGGTCCAGGAAGCCCAGTGTGGGCACGTAAATGTCCAAAGAAGCAGGGTAAGGTGCGCTGTTGCAGCAGAGACTGAATTGAACGTAACAAATGTTGAATGTTAGAATTCACAGTAGAAATAAAGGGAACAGTTTTTATATATTGCAAAGCATGAGCAATGTATTTGCTATCAGTAAACAAATTAAAAGACTGTGAGGAATATCGTGAGTATACTTTATGAATGGCTGAAAGTTCTTTTTCTTGAGCCGATGTATAGTTCGTCTGCCAGGAGAAAAGGGTATCATTAACCACAAAGGCAGCAGTTCCGTTGGAGGATCCGTCAGTAAAGATCGTAAGAGCATCTTGAATAGGAACATTAGAAACATTCTTTGGAAAAATAAATGAATGCTGGCTGGCAAAATGCAAAATTTATCAGAAGGTAAATGATTAATAATTTGACCTGTAAAGGAGGAAAAGGCCAAAGCCCACGAGTCATTAAACTGAAAAAGGCCATTCATGCTGTTCTTTGGTATAGGGCACATAAATGTAAGCAGGATCAGCTCCCAACATTTCTCTGGAAAGACGCCTTCCTTTGGCAACGAGGAGGCTAATGAAATCAAAAAAAGGAGTAAGAACTTTTGAAGGCAATACAGGTAAATGGATCCACTGTAAGGGAGCATTTTGATATAACACTGCTGTCTGGGTATGTTTAGAGGGAAACACATATAGTCCCCACGGTTGAGAAAAATCACAGTAGGTAGCAAAATGCTGAGAGAGGGCCTTTTCAACTAATGCCAGAGCAGCTCGCCCCTCATCGTTTAGTATTTTAGGGGAGGAAGGGTCAGTTGTTGATTAAGGTCTCTAAATTGTCTTTCCTCCATTAGCATGTCAAAAGTAACCTGCAGCCCATTACGGCGGTTACGGTCTTCAATGATGTTACAGACCTCGCCGTATTCTGAGCGCCACAAGAGATAATCACCTCCTGAGAGACAGGCTCGTGCAACAGCCTTCCAATCATTAGGAGGCAAGTACTGAGATGAAAGACTTTCAATTACGGCTAGAGTAGACGGCGCAGTAGGCCCGTATTGAGCGCAAGCTTGTTTCAGTTGTTTAAAAGGCAGAGGCTCATGATACCTCTGATGATTAGCATCTTGAAAAACAGGAAATATCCCTCAAGATTTTCACCCTGTTCTCGGGCTGTTTTCACAGCCATTTGTAGTGGTGAAAGTACTGGCCTTTTTAGGCTAGATGGAACATATACTGGTGCTGTTGGAATCAAAGGCGCTTCCGCGAGAGGAGGGGAGGGAGCGGGACGGGCAGCGGCAGCGGGTCAGGATCTAAACCGGCTATAACGGATGGCGTTTTAGAATGCAACGGCTTAGTTGTATTTATGGGCGATAAGTCTAGTTGTTCCATTCTCTGAGATATGGGTGTTAGCATCTCTCTAAGTTCAGAAAAAGGGGAGCCTTGGTCTTTATTCTTTTGTTGAGTTACTATAAAGGCATCCCATCCTTCTTTGTCATGCTCAAAAGCCTGCTCTTTTAAATCGTCTTCCTCATCAGGAGAAAGTTCCGAATCTGAGTCTTGTTCCAGAGCAGTAGTCTCATTATCATTTTTTCTGGAACCTGAAACAATTGGGGAGTCATATATGTGCTCTGCTACCCGTTGGGGGGCACGTGAACACTTGGGTGTTATAAGTTTCAAGGCTGTTTCAAATTTCCTACTCTCGTGTTCTGGGTTTAAACAATCTCTTATTAGAGTCCATAGAGAATAAGCATCAAGAGGAACTTTGTCTGGTCCACAGAGGGTATAAACTGTTTGAATTTCTTCTCCCACCTTTACCCAAGTTTCAAGGCTAATAGTTCCTTCCTCTGGGAACCAAGGACAAGCTTCCTCCACAAAGACAAGAAATCTTTCTAGTTTCTGTTTAGACACAGAAATTCCTCTAGCTTTTAGCATAGTTTTTAACATAGAAACAAAGAACTGCCTACTATTACTTTGCCCCATAATTTTTACTCTCAACTATACCCTCTCCACCCACAGTTTTCCAACGATACCTGAATAGGTGAGGTTTTCTCCCGGGATCACTTTCAATATTTCGGGTGGCTGTGCGCTGGGATCCGCCCACGTCCCCGTTCTGGCGCCACTTGCCGGGCCTGCCGGCAAAACGAACAGGTTGAGGACGCAATCACCAGAACACCTGAGAAATAAAAGACTAGGAAAGATGGGGTTGAGAGGGACAGAGTCAGCTTGTGACTGATTCCGACGACTTTATTGAGGGGTAACATACATATATATACTAACAGGATTCACCAAATTTTAGATCAAAGACTTGCATACGTGCAGAACTGCAGACACTAGTTTTAGCTCAGGAGTTTTATCTTAACTCCAGCAGAGCATGGCACCAGCGTCTTACAATCAGGTAAAGACTACCTAGACATAAGCCATTCACAGGAGCCTGATAATCTTATCAGAGTCAGGAAAATGGGCAAATGGTGGCTGCAGCGATTTCCTTGAGGGAGGTGAGAAAGGCCAATTTGCACTTTAACAAATCAGGGGTGGCGGGACAGAGAGGGACCTCTTAGATCTCTCTCAGGGCCGAGAAGGGGCCTGAGCAGTCAGGCCGGCTCCCCGCAAGGAATAATATCAGAGGTTGGCAGGAGTTATGGAATCAATAGGCAGAACAGAGAGGATTTTTAAGGCAGTAAAAATATTCTATATGATACTATAATGGTGGGTTCTCGTCATTACACATTCATCAAAAACCATGTAACAGACAGCATCATGCATGTACCCTGATGTAAGCTGCGGACTATAGGTGATGATGTTGACTGAGCTGAGGTTCAACAAATGTAAGAAATATACCACCTTGATGAGAGAAGTTGATAATGGGAGAGGCTATGATTATCTGGGGACAGAGGAATATGTGGGAAAACTCTGAACCCTCTGTTTAATTTTGCTATTTGCTTATACAATCATCTAAAAATACTCTATATTTAAAAAAATGAATGTTCCCAAATGAGCAATTATTTAAGACTTTTTAAAACCACTTTATTGAAGTATAAGTGAAGTGAAAGTCGCTGAATTGTGTCCAATTCTTTGTGACCTCATGGCCTATACAGTCCATGGAATTCTCCAGGCCAGAATACTAGAATGGGTAGCCTTTCCCATCTCCAGGGGATCTTCCCAAACCAGGGATTGAACCCAGGTCTCCCACATTGCAGTTGAATTCTTTATCAGCTGAGCCACAAGGGAAGCCCTATTGAAGTATAACTGACATGTAAAAAGCTGGATATATTTAATATATACTACTTGATGAGTTAGGAGGTAAGTATACAACTGTATACTTCCCAAGTGGCTTCCCAAGTGGCTCAGACAGTCAAGAATCTGCCTGCAATGAAGGAGATCTGGGTTTGATCTCAGGATCTGGAAGATGTCATAAGAATGAAATGGCTACCCACTCCAGTATTCTTGCCTGGATAATTCCATGGACATAGGAGCCTGGCAGGCTGCAGTCCACAAGGTTGCAGAAAAGTCAGACATGACTGAGCAACTAACATACACCTGTGAAGCCATTACCACCACTAAAGCCATAAACATAGTCTCTCAAAGTTTTCTCCCACTCCATTACTATAGTTACAGCTTTTTGTCGTAGGAACATTTGACATAAAATCTACCCTTTTAGGGTTTCCTAGGTGGTACAGTGGTAAAGAATACACCTGCCAATTTAGCAGACACAAGGGATGTGGGTTCAATCCCTGGGTCAGGAAGATCCCCTGGAATAGGAAATGGCAACCCACACCAATATTCTTGCCTGGAAAATTCCACGGACAGAAGATCCTGGGGTTGCAAAGACAGAGCACACATTACTCATTTAATAACTCTTAAGTATAGAATAGAGTATTGGTAGCTACAGGTACTATGGTATATACTAGATCTTCAGAAATTATTTGTTTTGCATAACTGAAACCTCATACACTTTGACTGTCACCTCCCTATGACCTCCTCCCTCTAACCCTTGGCAACCACCATTCTACTTACTCCCTGTTTTATGAGTCCAGCTATTTTAGATTCCACATACAAGTGATATTTAGTTTTGTCTTCTGATGCTTTGTTTTTTTTTTGTTTCTTTTAAGTAGCTTAAGAATACATAAGGAATTCATACAAAAGTTGAAACTATATATTTAAATATCTTTATTATTATATGTATAACTATTATTTTGTTAGAATATGTTTCTGTCTTTTTAAAATATTCATAGTAGTCTCAGTATTCACAAAGTGCTTACTAACATCTGCTAAGGTGTCTGCCAGACATTCTTCGAGGCCCTAGAAATGTTGGGTTTGCCAAAAATTTCTTTTGAGCTTTTCTGTAAGAACTAATGATTAAATACAGAAGATTTTATAAGCAGATGTGTGTATTTTAGTAAATAGATATGCAAACAAAATGCAGTGTCATTCACCCATGTGTTAACTAGATATTAACACAAGGGGCCCTGCTAGCATCTTAATAAAGAACCACTGTCAAATAATTATTTACTTTTACTTCTGATTCTTTCTGTGATTGGTTATTATACTGACTCTTAACATTTCACCATTAAGATTTTGACTCCTTGTGTATCTTTCTTATGGAAGCTCTTCTCATTTTGGAAAAAGACATAAAAGTATGCACCATTGGGTTGGAACCAACCCTGTACTATAATATGCCCATATTGAAGCCCTTTTTCTTTCATTCTAAACCAGGTCTTTGTATTTCAATCACCATACCAAAGCTGAACTTTACTTAACATCCTAATGTAATTTAATATTAACTAGAATTTGGAGAATGCAGAACAAAACCTTTAAATATTTGAAAAGCAAGTTAGATAATCAGTTCTCATTGAAGCCGCTAATTTTCACAGTAATATCAAGGCACTTATTAAACTATTTTGATTACATTTTATATACTTGTTTATTTAAATGATTTCTAATTACAAAATAAGGGGAAAATTAGTCCAGTCATATTTTTTTCCCTCTGTAACAACTTGGCTGGTTAAATTCCCTCACTACTTAAGGACTATAATTAATATTAGCACATTTTTAATTCTAAAGGGTATTTGACCATTTTATTCTCTTATATTTATGATTAATATATATACATGTATATGTATAACAGATTTTCATTAAAAGTTACTACTAATGCAAACTTAATTGCATTTGTAATTCAGCTTAATATTTACTTGTGGGTCTAGATAAAGCTATAGCTACTGAGATTACCTTCATAGCTTAAGCAGAACAGGAACAAATTTAGATCAAACTGTTTCTTCTGAGAGTGGAAAACATGGAAGGAAATCTAACAAGTGCCTAGCTCTCTAGGCAAATAGAACTAATGAGGCAAAATTTCCATTTTGCAGAGAATGAAAGGAAAAAGTTAGATGCTTAGTATCAATTGAGAAATATATGATAAAGCATCGGGTTTGATGATGTAACAGATTAATTCCAAGTGCAGTTCTCAATATTGATACAAATGTGAGAGTACTGAACGAGTGCTTTACCCACTTAAACATCTGCCAGGACTCTCATGCAGCTAGAGCAAGCTTACCCAGATGATACTGATTACTCTTGTTGATCAGTGTATCCTCTACATGCAAGGCAAATGTCAAGGGAATTTAATGAACTGGACCATACTCTAACCAAAACAACTATTCAGGCATATGAAATATGGCATGGGGTCCTAGGAGTGAGTGACCATGACACAAAAGGATAATGTTATACAAAAAGAAATATACCCAAGTGTAGAAAAGTGTTTTGCTTTATTTAAAGAAGCAATGTGCCTTTCATTCATAAATATTGCATGTATAAATATATATATATATAAATTGTCATGCATGAAAGCTTTCAGATATAAATATCCAAAAGGGAAAATATAATCAAATAATCTACAAATATGTAATTTTGACCTGTGAATCACATGTAAGTACCTATAATTCATTTAACAAATACATGTTTTCTGAAGGGAAAGTTTTTTTAAATGCTTAAAGAAATCAGTTTAATTTTACAGAAAATTCTTTAATCAGTTCATATTTTTAATTAATAAATACAAACAATAGAAAAAGAGTTAACTAACCCTGAGAATTGGAGAAGGAAATGGCAACCTACTCCAGTACACTTGCCTGGAAAATCCCATGGACAGAGGAGCCTGGTAGGCTATAGTCCATGGGGTTGCAAAGAGTCGGACTCAACTGAGCAACTTCACTTTCACTTTCACTAACCCTGAGAAAATGTATGGAATCACAGGAAAAATGTTAAGGAGAGCTTAATTGTTCTGTTTTTATATTGAAAGCAAAAAAAAAAAAAGAAAAAAGAAAAAATGAAAGGGACAATGGCTACTTCTATTTAACCTTGTAAAAAACAATCCTAGAGAAAAATATGGTAAATTGTGTTGTTATAACAGCAGTTACTCAATTATCCAATTTTATGCTCTCACCAGTGTACGATTAAGATTTCTTTCATTAAGAGATAAGGAAACATTTGAATTCATAACCATAATTACCAGTTATCTTATATTTCCAGTAATTTTTTGTCAAATAGTAAATGGTGGTCTATATGACTATACTATTTTTTTTATTTTTTATAGCCAAAATAAATTCTTGCATAATTGTCATTGCTCTTGATTTATACTTTGTTGTTCAGTTGCTCTGTTGCATCCGACTCTTTGCGACGCCATGGACAGCAGCACATCAGTATTCCCTGTCCTTTACCATCTCTTGGAGCTTGCTCAAACTTATATCCATTGAGTCAGTGATGCCATCCAACCATCTCATCCTCTGTTGTCCCCTTCTCTTCTTGCCTTCTATCTTTCCTATCATCAGGGTCTTTTCCAATGTGTAAGCTCTTTGCATTGGATGACCAAGGTACTGGAGCTTCAGCTTCAGCATCAGTCACCTCACACACGAAATGTTCTAGGTTTGAAATCACTCAGAAACATATTTTGTGGCTTCCCTGGAGGCTCAGACAGTAAAAAATCTGCCTACAATGCAGGAGACCTGGGTTCGATCCCTGGCTTGGGAAGATCCCCTGGAGGAGGGCATGGCAACCCACCTCAGTACTCTTGCCTGGATAATCCCCATGGACAGAGGAGTCTAGCAGGCTACAATCCATGTGGTTGCAGAATTGGACAAGTTAGTTGCAAATTAGTAGGACTGAGCAACTAATCACACATCACAGCACATACCCTAATCTTGTCAGAAACCACACCCTTGAAGTATAGTTATAAAACTTCCCCAGAGTAGGACACACAGGTTTTCAAGGTTTAAACCAGTAGAAAATGTTTTTTGTTTTTTTTTTTTTACTTCACCCAAATCTCTGTCTCCAAAATTTGGTTTGACTCTGTTGTACAGAGAAGCTGAACTTTTGACATCAGGAGGAGTTAAAGTGTGGTTCTTTGTATACAACAGCCCACACACATTAATGATGTCAGTTTTGAAGCAAAGAGTATTCTACAATCAGGTGGTTCAGCTGTATTCACAGCTAGAGAAATAGGATCCCTGAGAATGATAGAGGAGTCCCTTTAAAAAATGAGGCTTAAGAATGAAGTGTCATCAAAATGGAACAAAGAAGTACACAGGGAAGAGATGGACTCTGTAACCCATGATAAAAGGCAAAAACTAATGCACAGTAATATCTGGAGGAAATATGCTGTGTGTGCTTTAGGGAAAAGTATATCAAAGAGGAAATCTCTTTGATTTCCTTCTTCTTCCAAGAATATGTTAAAAGATCATTTATTTTCCCCTTAACACAGAAGATTGGAGTTGAAAAGAGAACAATATTTTTGAAATATTAGTTGGTGTTTTACTCCTGAAATTGCCTCTTTTTTTCTTACCCCCCTCCATCCTTTCATTCAATTAAGCAGATTTGAAATGAGTATCTTGGGGTAAAAGATATGAGTTAGATGGAAAATAGAGAACACTCTAAGTTGTTACTTTTGCTTCCAAAACACTAAAGCCCTTTTAAAAAATTCAGAGGGCCTCTGGCATATTTAAACGTTTGGAGGAGTGAGGTTTGAGGATTGTGTCTCTTCTCTGGAGCAGTATTTCTCATCCGGGAGCAATTTTGCACCCCTGGGTAACATTTTGCAAAATCAGGAAGTATTTTTAAATGTCACCAGAAGGTAGGACGGAGCCGTGCTACTGGCACCTACTGGATACTGGTAAACTTCATACAATGCACGAGACAGCCCTTCCAGCCCTAATGGAGAATTATCCAGCTCCAAATGTCAAGAGTGCCAAGGTCAAGAAACCTTGCTCTATAGAGGCTAGAGAATATTTTCTTTGTTTCATAGGAAGACAAGAGAATGTGAGTGAGAAAAGAGTATAGAGGCAGTTGCTGATTATGAAGGATAGCATCCATTTCCCTGGTAGAGTACCGGATGCTATAAGGATATCTTGTGTCACAAACACACCTAGAGGCATGGCATGGCTGCAGTCAAGGACTGTGCATTGTGTTCAGGACAGTCTGGTCTGAATCTGGCATAATGATGCTTCTGTATGTCAGGGAAGCTATAGAATTATCCCATGTTTAGGGCACAGGAAGGTAGAAAGGGGTGACTGGAAGTGAAAATGCTAAGCAGAGGATGGGGAGGGGGCATCTCAGGGAAGAACCTGATGAAAACCAGAGACAGAAGCCAGGGGATGCCCTCAGGTTGGCTCATTTTAGAATGCTGTGGGTTGAGGTGGATGTGGAAAGCCAAATCCTAGAAGACAACAGATTCAGTTAGTCTGAAGAGGGTGCTATCCAGCAGCACAGGAAAATGTTTCCCAGAAAGTCAATTAAGTTTGTTGTTGTTTAGTCCCTAAGTTGTGTCAGACAGCACACCAGGCTCCCCTGTCCTTCACTGTCTCGCAAAGTTTGCTCATACTCATGTCCACTGAGTCAGTGATGTTATCTAACCAACTCATCTTCTGCCACCTTCTTCTCCTTTTGCCCTCAATCTTTCACAGCATCAGGATTTTTTCAAATGAGTCAGCTCTTCACATCAGGTGGTCAGAATATTGGACCTTCAGCTTCAGCATCAGTCCATCCAATGAATATTCAGGACTGATTTCCTTTAGGATTGACTGGTTTGATCTCCTTGCTGTCTAAGGGACTCTCAAGAGTCTTCTCCAGCACCACAATTTAAAAGTATCAATTCTTTGACACTCAAACTTCTTTATAGTCCAACTGTCACATCCATATATAACTACTGGAAAAATCATAATTTTGACTACACACACCTTTGTTGGCAAAATGATGTCTCTGTTTTTTAATACACTGTCTAGTTAACAAAATGCAAGCATTTTGCATGGGGAACATTTTCATAGAAATAAATTTAAAAATAATCCAATTTCAGATAATGACACTTGAGCAAGGGACATTGGTGTATATGTCAAACATTATAATATCTAAAGCTAAATTTAAATACATATGATTAGAAAATGGAGAAATTCTCCCTTTTCTCAAATAAAGAGTTTTTAATTTAAGGCTGCATGTGGTTTGCTGCTGTTATTTGTTTGCATTTTTTCTTTCCCCCGCCGCCTTGGTGTTGTTGTTGTTGTTGTTGTTGTTTTTAACTTAGACACCTAACTCACATGGCTGGGATTGAGAATACTGAAGGAATGCCTCTTTACACACTTACAGTCCTATATTATGATTATGCCATGAAAATTTCTAGCAGCGCTTAGAGGGAGGGGAGCAAAAGTTTTTTTCTTTCTTTTTGAATAACTTGACCTCTTTGTATCATGGCTCTATAAGATTATCAATGTTATAACTCTTTTAATGACTGTACTATTTAGACATTTTAAAAATATATCAAATTCATGAAAAGTGAGAAACCATGCCTTTACAGTATAGTAGCTAAATTTACTAAGCACAAAGTATGTGCCAGCCATTATACTAGGCCTCTGTGTGTGTTATCTCATTTATTTGCAACAAAACCGTGAGAAAGTTCATGCTAATATTCTTATTTTAAATGTGAAAAAAATAATATATAAAGGTGTTAAGTAACAATAAAGGTCACAAATTTACAAATGGAGAAATCATTACTTAAATCTAAGCAGTCTGGGCTTAGAGTGTGTGTCCCTGGCTTAGAAACACTCTGTATTCCAGGACAGAAGTTTCCCAGAAGCCATCATATAACACATCTATTTTACACCATTGATTACTTACTACTAGCTGCAAAGAGACTGGGAAAGGACATATTTTTCTCTGCAAAGCTATGTAGCCAGCTATATATCTAATTCTATGGAAGAGTAAAAATTAGATTTAGGAGACAGTTAGAAGTCTGTGCCCCTCACTAATTAGAATAAATATGTATTATATCTCCTATTTGTATCATCATCTCCATGTTGTTCTACTAGTACAAGCATCAATATTGAAAAACTTGTCTAGACTATCTGTTCTATGCTAGATTCTCTATAGGTCCCTTGACTAATTTTGAAATAATTTGTCTACTAAAATTTAGAATTAAAAAATTAATAAAATTAGAATAAAAAATTTTTGTTATCAAAATTTTTGATATATATATATATATATATATATCAATATATATAGATATATATATCTATTCTTAAGAGAGGCTGCCTTAATGGAAATTCCTGAGTTGTAATTCCAAGATAAGCATAATGTCACACCAACTTTAGGTAAAGTAACAGTATTGGTGAAATTAACACCTGAAATACTGTATATAAACTGTGCAATTTTAAAAAAAACTGTGCAATTATTTGCTTTGTCATATGAAACTTAAAATACTTTAAATACTAAAATACTTAAAATATGATATTTTAAAATTGTATTTTAAATATTAAATATTAAAATACTTTTTAATTTTCAAAGAATGCATGAGATCTCTCTTGTTGTGTCTGCAGGCTCAAACTCAGGACTGATTAGTGCCAGAGCTCCCAGTCTTTACCAGGAAGCTTCACGGTTTTCTTTTCTTTTTATATATTTATTTATTTATTTATTTTACTTTACAACATTGTGTTGGTTTTGCTGTACATTGACTTGAATCTGCCTTGGGTGTACATGTGTTCCCCATCCTGAATCCCCCTCCCACCTCCCTCCCCATCCCATCCCTCTGGGTCATCCCAGTGCACCAGCCCCAAGCATCCTGTCTCATGCATCGAACCTGGACTGGCGATTCATTTCACATATGATAATTTGCATGTTTCAATGCCATTCTCCCATCTCATCCCGCCCTCACCCTCTCCCACAGAGTCCAAATGACTGTTCAATACATCTGTGTCTCTCTTGCTGTCTTGCATACAGGGTTATCATTACCATCTTTCTAAATTCCATATATATGCGTTAGTATACTGTATTGGTGGTTTTCTTTCTGGCTTACTTCGCTCTGTATAATAGGCTCCAGTTTTATCCATCTCATTAGAACTGATTCCAATGTATTCCTTTTAATGGCTGAGTAATTTTCCATTGTGTATATGTACCACAGCTTTCTTATCCATTCATCTGCTGATGGGCATCTAGGTTGCTTCCATGTCCTGGCTATTATAAACAGTGCTGTGATGAACATTGGGGTGCACGTGTCTCTTTCAATTCTGATTTCCTCAGTGTGTATGCCCAGCAGCAGGATTGCTGAGCCATATGGCAGTTCTATGTCCAGATTTTTAAGAAATCTCCACACTGTTCTCCATAGTGGCTGTACTAGTTTGCATTCCCACCAACAGCGTAAGAGGGTTCCCTTTTCTCCACACCCTCTCCAGCATTTATTGCTTGTAGACTTTTGGATAGCAGCCATCCTGACTGGCGTGTAATGGTACCTCATTGTGGTTTTGATTTGCATTTCTCTGATGATGAGTGATGTTGAGCATCTTTTCATGTGTTTGTTAGCCATCTGTATGTCTTCTTTGGAGAAATGTCTGTTTAGTTCTTTGGCCCATTTTTGGATTGGGTCATTTATTTTTCTGGAATTGAGCTGCAGGTGTTGCTTGTATATTTTTGAGATTAATCCTTTTTCCATTGCTTCGTTTGCTATTATTTTCTCCCAATCTGAGGGCTGTCTTTTCACCTTGCTTATAGTTTCCTTTGTTGTGCAAAAGCTTTTAAGTTTCATTAGGTCCCATTTGTTTATTTTTGCTTTTATTTCCAATATTCTGGGAGGTGGGTCATAGAGGATCCTGCTGTGATTTATGTCGGAGAGGGTTTTGCCTATGTTTTTCTCTAGGAGTTTTATAGTTTCTGGTCTTACATTTAGATCTTTAATCCATTTTGAGTTTATTTTTGCATATGGTGTTAGAAAGTGTTCTAGTTTCATTCTTTTACAAGTGGTTGACCAGCTTTCCCAGAACCACTTGTTAAAGAGATCGTCTTTTCTCCATTGTATATTCTTGCTTCCTTTGTCAAAGATAAGGTGTCCATAGCTGCATGGATTTATCTCTGGGCTTTCTATTTTGTTCCGCTGATCTACAGTTCTGTCTTTGTGCCAGTACCACATTGTCTTGATGACTGTGGCTTTGTAGTACAGACTGAAGTCAGGCAGGTTGATTCCTCCAGTTCCATTCTTCTTTCTCAAGATTACTTTGACTATTCAAGGTTTTTTGTATTTCCATACAGATTGTGAAATTATTTGTTCTAGTTCTGTGAAGAATACCGTTGGTAGCTTGATAGGGATTGCATTGAATCTATAGATTGCTTTGGGTAGTATACTCATTTTCACTATATTGGTTCTTCTGATCCATGAACATGGTGTATTTCTCCATCTGTTTGTGTCCTCTTTGGTTTCTTTCATCAGTGTTTTATTTTACAGTTTTCATTTCTGGTCGTTGTTGTTATGTGAGAAAGCCTTTAAGTATCTTATAATAGGCTGTGCTCACTAACTTCCAAGTCTTTCCTAATAAATTTTCAGAATCTGAATTTTTTTAGGTAGACAGCCAAATTGTAATACTGAAGAATCGAACCCTCTTTTCCAATATATATGAAATTTAATCCCTTTTTCTTTTTCCATTGCTTTTTTTTAAGTTGCTTAAATTAATTTAGAGAGATACTAATTGATATTCTTGCCTGTAATTTCAGTGAGACTGAGTCAAGTTTCACTATTAAATTTAAAAGTGACCATGAATAATATATCTCTGAAATTATGTTTGAAATCTGAAGATTTGGAAACAGATCTGGAACTCTCTGGGGTTAGTATATTGGCATAAGATCAGGAGGCAACTGTTCAAGATCAAGAAGCAGAGAATATTTGTCAGAGGCAGATGCAAGATTCACCAAGTCAGAGTGGAGGAGAAAAGGGACCAGACAAACACATGTATGTTTCTTGGCCAGCTAAGCCATGATGAAAGTGAAAAGTGAAAATGTTAATCTTTCAGTGGTGTCTGACTGGTTGTGACCCCATGTACTGTAGCCCACCAGGCTCCTCTGTCCATGGAATTCTTTAGGCAAGAATACTGGAGTGGGTTGCCATACCCTTCTCCAGGGAGTCTTCCCAACCTAGGGATCAGACCTGAGACAGGCAGATTCTTTACCATCTGAGCCACCAGGGAAGAAGGGGAAAGTGTTAGTTGCTAGGTCATGTCCAAGTCTTTGCAGCCCCATGGACTGTGGCCTGCCAGGCTCCTCTGTCCATGGAATTCTCCATGCAAGAATACTGGAATGAGTAGCAATTCCCTTCTCCAGAGGATCGTCCCAGCCCAGGGATCAAATTCAGGTCTCACTCATTGCGGGTGGTTTCTTTACTGTCTGAGCCACCAGGGTCAAGGAAGATCCCCTGAAAGAGGAAATGATACCCCACTGCAGTATTCTTGTCTGAAAAATTCCGTTCACAGAGAAACCTAGTGGACTACAGTCCATGGGGCCACAAAGAGTTGGACAAGACATGATGGGTTACCCTTAAATCATGATCAATAATCAACATTAACTGAAACTACATGATGGTTAGAATAGATTATCATTTGTTATTTTTTCTTAATGCATTTATATTTAAATAATATATAACAATATAATTATTTGCCCTTCTCCTATACTGTTATACTATAATCAAATTTAATAATAAGCAAGTACATTTTTAAGAGAGAAGTCTTAGATCAGTACACCAGTATGCCATGGTAATTACCATTATGATGAATTTATTTAGAAAGCAAAATAGTAAGGCTTTGTAGGATTGTTTACAGGAGAAGTCCTGTTATGATTACTGTAATAAATAGGCCTACAAGCACACCAGGATATAGAGTTTATTTTCTTGTAACCCTTTCTGAAAATTGTACCACATCATCTCATTACTATATTTGCTTGTGAAATATTTATAATGTCATGCTCATGGGAACACTGAATGTTGTGTTCTTTAAAACCAACATGATTTGCAAACAATGTCAGTATTGTTGATCCTTCAACCACAAACATAATTTCCATATTTAGAAATTCACTACAGGCAGTTTTGTATTTTCATTTTCATAGATAATCATGGATAGTTGGAATGAATGTTTTTCTCTTCTCAATGACTATGTTGTTAACATATTTGAAAGACTATCTTCCAATGTCCTATTTTCCTCAACATACTTTCAGCAAATTTATCAACTGAAATTTCTGTTTCAGACTACTAATTTATTCTTATATATTTAAATCAAATATTGTACTTGGATTTCTGTGTAATACTGAGCAAATGTCTGTCTTAGATAAGAGACAGAACTGTGTTGACATATTTTTTACAGCTTTTCCTATTAATGTGCTCACAACTTTGTAGGAAACCCATATTACTGTTCCACATGGATGTTATAAGAAAACTGATGCTTTTACTAGTTTTCTCATTTGTTGATCTTCTCTCCTGTGGAAACAGTCTCATGTTCCATGTTGTCTTTTCTTTTCATCATCTTTCTGAAGTTTATTCAAGGCATTTGGTATTTAGCTTTCACTTTTATGTATTTTTGTGTGTAATTTTAATATTATTCTACTTTTATGACTGTACATACATGCTCTTTTGAATTAATTATTTTTAAAGTGTAGATTAGAAAGCATCCTAATAAAGCATTTATTCAGGCAGAAGTAGAGGGCAAGGAAAATTTGAGTCTGCCCCAGGGCTTATTTTCTCATGTCATCTCCACAATGGCTTTGAATAGCAGACAATTCCACTGTGGCTTTCATGTTCCTTTTTATTTTCTGTGGCTACAATGGTTGTTTTAGAAAAACTGTATTTCCCTCTAGGTATCTAATAGGATTTAACTTCATTAATTTACAAACAGAAAAATGAAATTATCAAGGATTTTTAGTGCAAATTTCAAACTATTTGTGGAAGTGAACAGTGAAAATTGTGTGAAATGCCCTAGATAAGATAGATTCAGGAAGTTTTTTTATTTACCTGTCTGATGAGTTATTCCATTAATGACTATTGCTAGTAGGAGGGAGTAAACATTGATGTTCATCCTGCAGCATAAAAGTGCCTGTCAGATTTTATTCTTTCAGTGTTCCTCTGATGTATTAAATGTATGTTCACTTAAATTCTGACTTAAGATCAATAAAAAGTGACCTTTCTGTCCTGGGTTCATAAAAAAGTTAGATGTCCTTTATGTGAACTAACATCAATTGCACTTGCCCCAACCTGATGCTAACTCCAAAAGTTTATTGAACTTGCTTTCTGTTTTTCCCAACACTTAGACTAAGCTAAGTCTATAGTAAATTCTTGCTTCAAAAATAGTTAATAAAATATACATGTGCCAATGGAGCATATGAAAAGATTATCAACATCACTTGTCATCAGGGAATTGCAAATTAAAATAGTAAGATACCACTAAATACTTATTAGATTGGTAAGATCCCCAACACTTATGACACCAAATGCTGGTGAGAATATGGAGCAGTAGGGACCCTCTGCTACAATGACTGTATCAGTCATTGCTGATACAGATGGAAAACCGTACAGATACTTTGGAAAATGGTATGGCAGCTTCTACAAAACTAAATATACTCTTACCATGGGACCCAGCAATCATACTCCTCAGTATTCAACCAAAGGAGCTGAAAACATGCCCACACAAAAACATGCACATGGATATTTATAGCAGCTTAATTCATAAGTACCAAAAATTGGAAGAAACCAAGTTGTCCTTTAATAGGTGAATGGATAAATAAACTAGTATATCCATACAATGAAATACTCAGCAATAAAAAGAAAACTGTTAAACCATAAACAAAAGACATGGAAAAATATGCAAATTACTAAGTAAAAAAAAGATGATATGAAAAGACTACACTGCACACTATAGGATTCTAACTCTGTGACGTTCTGGAAAAGGAAAAAACAGAGACAGTAAAATAATCAGTATTTGCCAAGAGTTTGAGAGAAGGAGGAATGAATAGATGGAGTCCAGGGCATTTTTAGGTCAGTGAATCTATTCTGTCTGATACCATAATGGACACATATTATTATACTTTTTTCAAAAGCTATATAATAGACAGCATTAACAGTGACTCCTAATATTAATCATAAGATTTTAGTTAACTGTATCAATATTGTCTCATCTGTGATAAAAAAAAATGTACCACATTACTTATAAGAAATTAATAATCAGAGAAACTCTGTGTGTGTGTGTGTGTGTGTGTGTGTGTGTGTAAGTGTCAGAAGCATTGATGGTACTGATGGGGTATATCAGAACTCTACATTATATTCAATTTATATGCAAACCTGAAATTTCTTGGAAAAGTAAATTCTAATATTTTCATAAAAGTTATTGAATAAATAAATGTTTTGCAAAACCTGGTTATATCTTCAATCTTCCCAAGTCATTTTAAATTTTTTTAAATTCAAAATTCATTTTGGTTAAATTAAATTTAACATTTAGTGCTTTTACCTAGAATATCCACTTGAAAAATCTGATTGCTTGACAGTGCCCAAGTTTAGATTTAATTGAAGAACAAACTTTCTCCAAACTACTGAATGCAGGACCTGAGATCATTTCATGTTAGCACACAGTCTCCTTGAGGTTCATAGATAACATGGAAAATCATGCTATTTCTATGATGTCAAGACATACAGTGAGCAGCATCCACTGCACTAGAGCTGATTCACAGTAGCTCATGCTAGCTGACTTGTTGCCTTTCTTTCAAATTCAGTGATACCATGTTTTGTTTTGTTTTTTCTTGAATTTGGTTATGGTGGAGTATTTATGCCATAAACATCAGCAAATGCTGTGAATCAATTCATTTCTTTGTTTGGTTTGTTTTAAAGAGCAGGTTTATCAGCACACCATTAATTAATATGATATCTCAAACATATCTATAGGAAATACTTGCCCAAGTTTAAATAGATTATAAAAAAAATCTTTATTCCAAGAAAGACCAAAAAATGACAATTTTGATATAATTCTTTTTCAAAAAAATATTTTCTACCTATTTTATAGTTGGTTTACAATGTTTTGTTAATTTCTACTATATAGCAGTGATTCAGTTATACACATATATATTCTTTTTCAAATTCTTTTCCATTATGGCTTATCACAGGATATTGAACATGGTTCACTGTATTATGCAGTAGGGTCTTGTTTATCTATTCTATATATACTAGTTTGCATCTACTAGTCCCAAACTCCCAATCCATCCCTCTCCCAGATCCCTCTTCTCAATTCCAAGTTTGTTCTGTAAGTCTGTGAATCTCTTTCCATTTTGTAGATAGATTCATTTGCATCATATTTTAGTTTCCACATATATGTGATATCTTGTGGTATTTGTCTTTCTTTCTGACCTACTTCACCTAGTATGATAATCTCTATTTCTATCCATGTTGCTGCAAGTGACATTTTTTCTATGTAGTTTTATCTTCTTGATTTTCTAGAACCATGATAATAGTTTGATTTCTAATTTCTTATAACAGACATGAATCTAAGGGATCATTAAAGCCTATAGGTAATTCAGATTAGGAATTAGCAAAAATGTTCATAAATTATTAATTGGAGTAATTGAAGGAACTGAAGGAGAGTTTATATGCAGATGCCCAAGGCATTCAAATGATTCTGCCTTATAGTAATTGTCAAAACCTAGAGATGCAAAAGCAATAGGGAGAATACTAAAGTGTGTATGAGAGGTTTTTCTTTTTTTCTTTTTTGGATGTGTAGTGTACTCTATGTTCTTTTATACTAAGCCTATGTAATATTAATGCATGTCAAAAGAATTACAGTTCCAGGTTGTGGAATTCCAAGTAGCAAGATGAAGTTTAATTTTGAATTAAGAGAAAGAGGAATATAGGGACTGAATACAAAACCAGTAGCAAATACATAACTTTGATTATCAAAAGCAATTAAAACACTAAAACAAAAATAATCATGCCCACCACTATGTTAGGCATAAGGAATATGAACGTGCTTCTGACAAAATTAACTCAGAGCTAGTAAGGGCTTTTAAGTGATGCAATTTAGTAATAAAGAGACAACAGAGTTCTCTGGGAGAAGTAGCAATGTCTGTCAGTGATAGTTTTTCACTTGGCTTGCTTTTCAAGATCTGGAGTTATGGATTTTAAGGGCTTCTACAGAGAGGAGATCGCCTTCGTATTATACCCCATGATATCAACATGACTTGCTAGTGATGCTAACATTGACCACTTGCCAGACTTCTCCATGTAAAGTTAACTGTTTTCCTTTCTGCCCTCTGTTCTTTGAAAATTAGTAAATCCAGCCCAAACAGGGAAGAGAAATAAATTGTATCTTCTGGTGGAGGGAGTATCTGGAAATGTTCAAGGAACATTGGTGCTTTCTGTGCCATTTATTTATTCAATTGTCTGTATGGACTCACTGCTATTTATTAAAGGTTTGAGTTATATTCTATTAGTGTGTTTTCTAAATAGCTTAATTTCAATTCAGTCACTCTGTCGTGTCTGACTCTTTGCGATCCCATGAACCGCGCAGGCCAGGTGTCCCTGTCCACCACCAACTCCCGGAGTTTACCCAAACTCATGTCAATTGAGTCAGTGATGCCTTCCAACCATCTCATCCTCCTTCGTCCTCTTCTCCTGCCGCCAATCCTTCCCAGCATCAGGGTCTTTCCAAATGAGTCAGCTCTTCGCATCAGGTGGCCAAAGTATTGGAGTTCCAGCTTCAACATCAGTCCTTCCAATGAACACCCAGGACTGATCTCCTTTAGGATGGACTGGTTGGACCTCCATGCAGTCCAAGGACTCTCAAGAGCCTTCTCCAACACCACAGTTCAGAAGTATCAATTCTTTGGCACTCAACTTTCTTTATAATCCAACTCTCACATTCATATGTGACTACTGGAAAAAACATAGCCTTGATTAAATGGACCTTTGTTGGTCAAGTAATATCTCTGCTTTTTAATATGCTGTCTAGGTTGGTCATAACTTTCCTTCCAAGGAGTAAGCATCTTTTAATTACATGGCTGCAATCACCATCTGCAGTGCTTTTGGAGCCCAAAAAATAAAGTCTGACACTGTTTCCCCATCTATTTGCCATGAAGTGATGGGACCAGATGCCATGATCTTAGTTTTCCTAATGTTGAGCTTTAAGCCAACTCTTTCAGTCTCCTCTTTCACTTTCATCAAGAGGCTCTTTAGTTCTTGTTCACTTTCTACCATAAGGGTGGTGTCATCTGCATATCTGAGGTTATTGATATTTCTCCCAGCAATCTTGATTCCAGCATGTGCTTCCTCCAGCCCAGTGTTTCTCATGATATACTCTGCATATAAGTTAAATACAGCCTTGACATACACCTTTTTCTGTTTGGAACCATCTGATCTTCCATGTCCAGTTCTAATTGTTGCTTCCTGACCGGCATGCAGGTTTCTCAAGAGGCAGGTCAGGTGATCTGGTATTCTCATCTCTTTCAGAATTTTCCACAGTTTATTGTGATCCACACAGTCAAAGGCTTCGGCATTACTATATTCTACTAGTATATTTTCTAAATAGCTTAATTTATGATGTATAATTGTTCCAGCTTTGGCCATTGGGAGCTCTTTTACACATTTATTTTTGTCTGTTTTTTGCATATGTATGTCACTTTTCTCTGTTTCAGTCATAACAACTTCTAATACTATAAAGTGTTCCAACTCATAGTGTATTTTCTTCCTGCTTCAGGTCTAGTATTATTACTTTTTTCAAGAATATCTGATTCCTTTCCCTAGAGAATGGATAGTTGCAAACTGAAATCTAAGTGCTTATTTCTACTAAGATGTCACTGCTTCTAGATTCTCTCTAATATACAACATATTTGTAACAGTCTGTATTCCATTCTGGGAGTCTCCAATATTCTAGTTGAATGAGACTGTTTTTTCCCTTAAATTTCATGCTTTGTGATATAAAGTTATGCAGATGTTGACAAATGCAAAATACCATGGATCCACCAATCCAATATAGTTAATAATAAAAATAATGTTAAATGTTGCCTTTGTGTATAATTAATATGATAACTCTAGGTTATACAACTTTAAGTTAAATTTCAGTATGGTGTAAATTCAAATATATATAAATATAACATGATACTATTGGAACTTTGTCTTGTTATTTTCATTATCTTGATATTAATTTCTGTAACCACGGAAGCAGTAGAAAGGGGATATGTGCCTCAGAGACTGGTGTTTAAAAATTTTGCCCAATCATGACACACTAAATTGTGACTCAAAAATTTCATTTTCCAAAAGTGTCACATGGCTATACTAAATTCTAGGGGAAAGGAAATAAACTCCTATCATGTTCCTAAAGAGAAATAAAAACTGGATATATTTGAAAAACTACACTAATGATCCTAGTTTTAATTAATATTTCTTAGTGATTCTTGTTTTGTAATGTGCATTACAACTTGATACATTGATAATATTTTAGAGACTTTCCCATAGATTTTGATTGAGAATGGCACTATTGCCATTTAATTCTAAACATTACCATAATAATTTCTTCTTTGAAGTTGTTAAGAAGCTTTTTATGTTTTATTAATTTTTTGTCCTGTTTTATTATTCAAAAAGTAGAAATTTCTTGTCTGTCTTTCTGTAACTGATTTCTTATTTTGTCACATTTTGGCCATAGTATATATTTCATGAAATATTAAATTTGGGGGGGGGGTAGGTAGATATTTGCCTTGTGGCCTCATCCACAAGGCAAATATCTACCCCCCCAAAAAAATTTTAATATTACATGATCTAATATATGTCATACATACACCAAGAAAAAGAAAATCCATCTACCATTGCAGTACAGAGTACTAAGTATGTGTATCAATTGTGTTGTTAGCATCCATTTTCCTTACTAACATTTGTTATCTATTTCGTTATAAAACCGAGTTAAAATTGACCACATGATTTTGAATGCATCTATTTCTATCAATTTTATATTTCTATTCATTTATTGCAATATATAGTAATGATTATTATGGTTTCTTAAATTTTTACTTCAGCAGTAAGTGATTTTTGTTTAATTTTGATTTTTGCCTTAAAATATACATCTCTGATGTTAATATTATTCTGCTTTTATTTCATGGTCATTTTCTTGTCATGTCATTTTCTATCCTTTTCAACTTTCCATGTTATTCAATGCAATTATTTTAATTACACTGAAGAAAAATATCATAGAAAAACATAAATTATCAAAAGGTGTAAAAAAAAAAAAAAAAAGGTGTATCTTTCTCAAAGAGCACCTGGAAACATATTTTTAATCCAACCAAAAACTATTTTCCAGGAAGTTTAGTCTGTTTAACATGTTTTGTGGATGTTTATAAACATTGTTGTATGTTTACTATTTTATCTGGCATTTTTTGTTGATCATGTACTTTCTTTGCAGCTTCCTTTAAATCATTTATTGCATTTATTGTTTTCTCCCCCACCCCTTTTTCTGTTTAATACATTTGCTTCTTTGGAGATTATATATTCTATTATTTTAGAAATTTTAGCTGGATACCTGGCTTACCTGTGTCTAATGTAAATCAGTATATATAGACTGCTTTTATAATTTTTTTCATTTATTTTTATTAGTTGGAGGCTAATTACTTTACAATATTGTAGTGGATTTTGTCATATATTGACCTGAATCAGCCATGGACTTACCTGTATTCCCCATCCCGATCCTCCCTCCCACCTCCCTCTCTACCCGATTCCTCTGGGTCTTCCCAGTGCACCAGGTCCGAGCACTTGTCTCATGCATCCTACCTGGGCTGGTGAACTGTTTCACTATAGATAATATACATGTTTCGATGCTGTTCTCTCTAAACATCCCACCCTCGCCTTCTCCCACAGAGTCCAAAAGTCTGTTCTGTACATCTGTGTCTCTTTTTCTGTTTTGCATATAGGGTTATCATTACCATCTTTCTAAATCCCATATATATGTGTTAGTATGCTGTAATGTTCTTTATCTTTCTGGCTTACTTCACTCTGTATAAGGGGCTCCAGTTTCATCCATCTCATTAGAACTGATTCAAATGAATTCTTTTTAATGGCTGAGTAATATTCCATGGTGTATATGTACCACAGCTTCCTTATCCATTCATCTGCTGATGGGCATCTAGGTTGCTTCCATGTCCTGGCTATTATAAACAGTGCTGTGATGAACATTGGGGTGCACGTGTCTCTTTCAGATCTGGTTTCCTCGGTGTGTATGCCCAGGAGTGGGATTGCTGGGTCATATGGCAGTTCTATTTCCAGTTTTTTAAGAAATCTCCACCCTGTTCTCCATAGCGGCTGTACTAGTTTGCATTCCCACCAACAGTGTAAGAGGGTTCCCTTTTCTCCACACCCTCTCCAGCATTTATTGCTTGTAGACTTTTGGATAGCAGCCATCCTGACTGGCGTGTAATGGTACCTCATTGTGGTTTTGATTTGCATTTCTCTGATGATGAGTGATGTTGAGCATCTTTTCATGTGTTTGTTAGCCATCTGTATGTCTTCTTTGGAGAAATGTCTGTTTAGTTCTTTGGCCCATTTTTGGATTGGGTCATTTATTTTTCTGGAATTGAGCTGCAGGAGTTGCTTGTATATTTTTGAGATTAATCCTTTTTCCATTGCTTCGTTTGCTATTATTTTCTCCCAATCTGAGGGCTGTCTTTTCACCTTGCTTATAGTTTCCTTTGTTGTGCAAAAGCTTTTAAGTTTCATTAGGTCCCATTTGTTTAGTTTTGCTTTTATTTCCAATATTCTGGGAGGTGGGTCATAGAGGATCCTGCTGTGATTTATGTCGGAGAGTGTTTTGCCTATGTTCTCCTCTAGGAGTTTTATAGTTTCTGGTCTTACATTTAGATCTTTAATCCATTTTGAGTTTATTTTTGCGTATGGTGTTAGAAAGTGTTCTAGTTTCATTCTTTTACAAGTGGTTGACCAGCTTTCCCAGCACCACTTGTTAAAGAGGTTGTCATTTTTCTATTGTATATCCTTGCCTCCTTTGTCAAAGATAAGGTGTCCATAGGTTCGTGGATTTATCTCTGGGCTTTCTATTCTGTTCCATTGATTTTTATAATTTTTAAACTGAGAATTTACCAAATATTTATAACTTCTTTTTAAACATCACCATGTAACCAGTTGTTTTGTTTAACTGAATGTTGACAGATTCCTATAGTCATTCTTATTTATCCTGCCATCTCACGCTTTCCTTCTTACTAGGTTTTTTTTTTTTTTTTTTTTTTGGTAGAGGGTAACTTTTAGTGAGGATGTTTGGGTAGAAAGTCATTTTTGCCTTTTTTTAATGTTTTGTTTCATAGTATTTATATTTTGCAATAAATTTAGGATGATAGCTTAGTTTATTTCTGGGTAAGCAGATATATCCAATTAGAGCTTCTGTAATATTAATCTGTACTTATAAGCGTTCATTATTGTTGAGAAATGTTTGTTTTCAGACTATTTTTTATTCATTTTATGTTTTTTTCCTCTCCATCTTTTGAGATTTTTCTGCACATTGTATAATCTCTAGTTTCAGAATGGTGTATCTTGGCCCAGAGTTTTTTCTTGTACAGGAACTTTTCTATTGCTTTTATTTGAGGACTCAGGATTTGTTTTTTAGACCTAAAAAAATTTACAGTAATCTTTTTTTTCAAATAGAACTTTTCTTCCTTTTTTTCATTCTGTAATGCCAAAAGTACAATTAGTTTCTATCCTTGTCATGTTATTTCCATCCTTCCTTTTTTTTTTTTTTTTTTTCTTTCTGGATGAGTCTTAATGGATGTTTAGTATTTTACATATCTTTACTTCTCCTGATTCCTTGGTTAGTTGCTCAGATTTTTCAGTAATGCTATCGATTATTTCTTTGGATAATGTTATTTCTTTGGATAATGCCCATTTTTAAAATATTAATTTAAATTTTAATTTTAATGGTCATGTATCTAAAATAACTTTTGCTGTTCAGTTATTATTTGTGTATCTGTGTTTTATTATTTTCCTCTCTTCACATATTTTCCTTATCGATTACCCAGAATGAAGGGGGATTGTTCTCCTTCCTGTTTCAGAGGGAAGAGGGCCCTCTCATAGTACTCGAGTTTGTGCATGGGTCTTTATTGTAATCTCTCTCTGTTTTTGCATCAACATTTAAACTCTCACCACCAGTCTCTGTGGCCTGATTCCCTTGCGGATATCACTAAAGATTTACATCCCTCTTCTCAGACTTTATCTTTGTCATTTATTACATCTAAGGCTCTCTTTTTTTGCTCTTGTTGGTGGTAGTCATATTCATATATTTTAATATTCCAGATTTCTTTGTCAATGGGAGATGCATCTGCTCTCAGTATCCATTTAAATTTACCTTTAAACTTAAGTTTAACTTATTTAAAGTTCATCATGTACAATACAAATGCGTATTCCCTTCCTCTGTTATTCTAATCTCTTGTTTCTAGAATTTCTATAATGTAATAATAATATAAAATTCTGTCTACACATGTAGAAAACTGTAGAATTAAGATACAAGACAGAAAGTTCAAAACAAAGCCTTTGTGCTTGGAAGGAATAAAGGCATCCAACTTGTACATTAAATCCTTGCTTTTATAATTTGCCTGAAATATATATCTTATCCTTTATGCCTAAAATATTTAATAACCCTATCTAAAATAGATTTTGGGGAACCAAAATTATGCCAGTAGTATACACAGTTTCATGACTCATTCTTGGTTTGTATAGAGAAATGACAAATATTCCCTTATGGGAAATCTCTCTGGTGTTGTTAGTGTGATTTAGTTTAATCACTAAGCTCTTTTCCACTGAATCTGGATGTAGCCTTGAATGCTTTTCAATATAGTACACCTGGAAGCCACAACCAATCATTCAGTATTAGCATCTGATCTGAAACATATTAGTCATTTTGATCTAATATATCTGACCTAAATTGGTAATGATTTTAGTTACATGATATAAGGTTTGAACTCAGACCATCAACCACTTTGTTAAATTGATGCTAGCAATTTTAGATAGAGGAATTATATTTTACAATATTCCTGCTATTTTCTATGCTCTTTTCATTCCTCTCATCTTGTCCTTACAACAAACCTGTGAAATTAAAATTATTTTCATTTAGGAAAGAAGATATATGCTAATTTCCTTAAAGACATAGAGCAAAAATTAGCAAACCTAGAATTTAAATCTTGATTTTGGCCTCCAAAGCCTATGCTTTTGGGATATTCGTGCCAAAGCCAAAATAAATTGCTCAGGGATATCTATAATCACATAACTGTTTCCTTTTAGCAGGAATGACACAGACACTTTTAATAATTGAGAATTGAGAAATGTCTAGTTCAGTTTCCTAAGACACAGTGTTCTAGTTTACTGGAAAATATTTTTTTTAAATGGGCACAGGGGAACTCTTTTTTTTTTTTTATTTTTTGGTCCATATATTCCAAGATGTAGGCTAAAGGTATTGAATCTGGTCTACTATTTTCTGTTCATTAAAGAACCCTTATGAATAAAACTAGTATTTTCTGACTAGTCTTTAATCTAAAGAATTACTGAGATAAGGGAAAAGTCTAAAGAATTTTGTATGACTCAAGGGAGCTTTAGGTTCTGCTTATCTTTCTAAAAACTAAGTGCTGGTTATTAAGGGGATAATGCTAATAATTGCAGCATAAATTGGCTTTGAGACATTTTTTTTACTATAGCTGATACTGTTTATGATGTTATTAACAATTCCTTTTTAATGGGTGATTTGTCTTAGACAGTTCATCATGTCTCTAATAATGCTACCATTTAACACTCTTTAAAATCTTGAAATTGAATGTTAAAATAAATGACTATTATTAATGCTTAAGAAGAAACAAAGCAATAGTTTTAAACTAAAATCTCTTTTTCAAGCATGTGCAGAATTACCCAAATTCATATTTTCTTTATTAAAAGCCCTCATATAAATGCTCTAGCAACCTCCATGAAAATTCTTCTTACTCATTACTTATTTCATACATAAAATAGTAGATAAATTCATTATTAAAAGGCTCTGTTCCAAATGGTGAGTATAGAGAAGTAAACAAAGCAGATGAGATATTTTCTATCCTTCAAATTATGTTTTATTGGATTATATAAAATGTAAAAAAATACAGATAAGATATGTATTATTGAATTCATTGATAATTTCTAAGGAGAAAAACAAAGTAGGGGAGTAGGATAAGACAGGATTTTGAGGGACACAGTACAGTATTAGAGATGGAAAGGCCCCTTGTGAAGCTGGCATTTGAATGGAAATTTGAGTGAGGAAAACATATGAATATCTGGGATAAGAGCATTCAGCAAAGAAAAAGCAAATGCAAAATTTGAGGAGCAGACCTGTTTGAGTAACAGTTAAGAGACTAATCTGGTTTGCAGTAGAACAAACAAAGGGGATAATAATTAAAAGATGAGATTGGTTAGAATTGTGCTGGTCATATTCTAAAGGAATGACATGATAATTGGAGGTTTTTTTTTTTTTAAGACATTATTTTCTAACATGATTTAAGATTTACGGCAAAATTGAGAAGGTACAGATTGTCCCCTGCTCGTATACATGCATGTCCTCTCCCATTATCAACATCACCCACCAGAGTAGGTGTTACAGTTTGTTACAGTTGATGAACCTATATGATCACATCATAATCACCCAAAGTCCATAGTTTACTTAATGGTTCAGTCTTGGTATTGTGCGTTTTATGCATTTGGACAAATATATAATGATTTGTACCTATCATTTTGGTATTATACAGAGTACTCTTGCCTAGAAAATCCCACGGACGGAGGAGCCTGGTGTCCATGGGGTCACAAAGAGTTGGACACGACTGAGCGACCACTTCTTCACTTCTTCACTGTCTAACAGGTCCTCTTTGTTAATTGGAAGTTGTAACCCGGGACACTACAAACACAATGAGCTGTTCAGACTTTCCACCCCAGTATTAATCGAAACTATACATTTACATTTGGTCATATTTTCCGACTGTGATGTTGGAGAAGATTCTTGAGAGTCCCTTGGACTGCAAGGAGATCCAAGCAGTCCATCCTAAAGGAAATCAGTCCTGAATATTCATTGGAAGGACTGATGTTGACACTGAAACTCCAATACTTTGGCCACCTGATACGAAGAGCCGACTCATTTGAAAAGACCCTGATGCTGGGAAAGATTGAAGGCAGGAGGAGAAGGGAATGATAGAGGATGAGATGGTTGGATGGCATCACTGACTCAGTGGACTCGAGTTTGAGTCAACTCTGGGAATTGGTGATGGACAGGGAAGCATGGCATGCTACAGTAGTTCATGGGGTCGCAAAGAGTCGGACACAACTGAGCAACTGAGCTGAACTGAACTGATATTTTCCAATATGTGAAATAGACAGTCATGATGTTAGCATGAATATTAGTATTTCTAAAAATGATAATAATTTGGATACATGTTTTCACATTGCTCACTGTTTCTTTAAATATGCTGAGTATTAGCCAATGAGAGTTTGGAGAACATGAAAGATGGCGGAGCAAACAGTATGAAAAAATACTGAAGACTCCAGGTAGTATAATCTGTAGTTGGGTCTGTGAGTTTAGGGTAAGAAACTGACTAGTAAATATCATTTGTTTTATTAGAATGTGGTCCGTAATAACTATATTGCTTTTCTATATGATTACAAATAACTTCTGCATTTACTGTAATTTTTGTAGAGGCTACTGAGTAACAAAAAATAAAGAGCATCTATTCAGGAGACTGTATGGTGGTTTCTTATAATATGTATTAAAAATATATTTACTTACTTGCTAATGCTTTTGGAACATAAATTTTGCTGTTAAACATTTGAGATAGTGATTAAATGAAAAAGACAAAACTATGCAACAGTTTCAACCAGGAATAGGTTTTCTTGCTTTTGTGTAATAATGTTATAAAATACTACAAAGGAAACACACTGGTTCAATTCAGTTCAGTCACTCAGTCGTGTCCAACTCTTTGTGACTCCATAAACCGCAGCATGCCAGGCCTCCCCGTCCATCACCAACTCCCGGAGTCAACCCAAACCCATGTCCATCAGGTCAGTGATGCCATCCAATCATCTCATCCTCTGTTGTCCCCTTCTCTTGCTGCCCTCAATCTTTCCCAGCATCAGGGTCTTTCCAAATGAGTCAGCTCTTCACATCAGGAGGCCAAAGGATTGGAGTTTCAGCTTCAATGTCAGTCCTTCCAATGAACACCCAGGACTGATCTCCTTTAGGATGGACTGGTTGGACCTCTTTGCAGTCCAAGGGACTCTCAAGAGTCTTCTCCACCACCACAGTTCAAAAGCATCAATTCTTTGGCGCTCAACTTTCTTTATAATCCAACTCTCACATCCATATGTGACTACTGGAAAAATCATAGCCTTGATTATATGAACTTTCGTTGGCAAAGTAATATCTCTGCTTTTTAATATGCTGTCTAGGATGGTCATAACACTCCTTCCAAGAAGTAAGCGTCTTTTAATTTAATGGCTGCAGTCACCGTCTGCAGTGCTTTTGGAGCCCCAAAAATAAAGTATGACACTGTTTCTCCATCTATTTGCCATGAAGTGATGGGACCGGATGCCATAATCTTATTTTTCTGAATGTTGAGCTTTAAGCCAACTTTTTCACTCTCCTCTTTTACTTTCATCAAGAGGCTCTTTAGTTCTTCACTTTCTGCCATAAGGGTGGTGTCATCTGCATACCTGAAGTTATAGATATTTCTCCTGGCAGTCTTGATTCCAGCTTGTGCTTCCTCCAGCCCAGCATTTCTCATGATGTACTCTGCATAGAAGTTAAATAAGCCCGGTGACAATATACAGCCTTGGCGTACTCCTTTTCCTATTTGGAAACAGTCTGTTCCATGTTCAGTTCTAACTGTTGTTTCCTGACCTGCATACAGGTTTCTCAAGAGGCAGGTCAGGTGGTCTGGTATTCCCATCTCTTTCAGAATTTTCCACAGTTTATTGTGATCCACACAGTCAAAGACTTTGGCATAGTAAATAAAGCAGAAATAGATGTTTTTCTGGAACTCTCTTGCTTTTTCGATGATCCAGCAGATGTTGGCAATTTGATCTCTGGTTCCTCTGCCTTTTCTAAAACCAGCTTGAACATCTGGAAATTCATGGTTCACATATTGCTGAAGCCTGGCTTGGAGAATTTTGAGCATTACTTTACTAGCGTGTGAGATGAGAGCAATTGTGTGGTAGTTTGAGCATTCTTTGGCATCACCTTTCTTTGGGATTGGAATGAAAACTGACCTTTTCCAGTCCTGTGGCCACTGCTGAGTTTTCCAAATTTGCTGGTACATTAAGTGCAGCACTTTCACAGCATCATCTTTCAGGATTTGAAATAGCTCAACTGGAATTCCATCACCTCCACTAGCTTTGTTCATAGTGATGCTTCCTAAGGCCCTCTTGACTTCACATTCCAGGATGTCTAGCTCTAGGTGAATGTTCACACTGGTTAAATACTTTTTCTATTAATATGGAAAATAATTTTTCATGTGTATTTCTTAGTCTCTGGGAAATGTGTTATTACAAGCAAAATACATAAATATTATATGAAGGAAAGTTCATATTTTCTTCCTCTTGGATTTTGTTTAATATGGTATAAAAATAGATACAGAGGATGGAGAAAGATCATGTGTCTTTAGTGAGTGAAATCGTCTCCAAAGGACTTAAAAAGGTGGACCATATATCTTGTTATAATCCCTGGCAGTCATTTTACCTGGCAGATCAATTTGGAACCTGGCTTAAGATATGAGGGCTTCCAAGGTGGTACTGGACTTCCCTTGTAGCTTAGTTGGTGAAGAATCTGCCTGCAATGCAGGAGACCCAGGTTCAATTCCTGGGTTGGGAAGATTCCCTGGAGAAGGAAATGGCAACCCACTTCAGCATTCTTGCCTGGAGAATCCCATGGACAGAGGAGTCTGACAACTACAGTCCATGGGGTCACAAAAGTTGGGCACGACTTAGAGTCTAAGCCACCACCAGCAGGCGGTGCTAGTGGTTAAGAATCTGCCTGTGAATGCAGGAGGCATGGGTAAGAGGCATGGGTTCAGTCCCTGGGTTGGGAAGAAGCCTTGGAGGAGGGCACCACGACCCACTCCAGTTTTGTTGCCTGGAGAACCCCATGGACAGAGGAGCCTGGCGGGCTACCATCCATGGGGTTATAAAGAGTCAGACACAGCTGAAGTGACTCACACATGTAAGCAAGCTAAAATATGAAGGCATTTGAAAATAATACTATAAAAGTACAGAATACTGAATGTATAATGATAAATTAAATAAATGAAGTGAGAATCATACCAAAGAGCTGCACAGACTTTTTGGGCTTAATGTTTGATGCAGAATCAGAAAATCACAGGGATGAGGAAGTGATTTATACAGTTACATTAAGAATGAGTATCAAAGAATAAGCACAACATTGAAATTGTAAATTTCCCTATTCATTTACCATACCTGGCAAAATGATTATTGCTCTAGTAGCCTATGTGTGTCTAGTCACTATTTATGAATACCTTGAGTAATGAATGCTTGTGAAAAAGCCATCCTTGCAGAAATTCAACTTCTGCAAGTTCAGTTCTAATTCCAAATCTGTAATTGCAGCTTTTGAGTATTGTTCTTTTCACACATAAAGCATTTGTACTTATGAATATCACACCACCATTTGTTTGTATTCTTTAGAGATATCTATGCTGGACAGGTTATTTTTGAATTTATTTCTTATGCCCCTTATTTTTACATTCTGCTAGTTCCTCCCTCCCTTTGGATATTTCCCTCTTCATCCCACAATTTATCTGTCAGTTTGAAACATACCCCACTATATAAAAAGAAAGTTAATAATCCCTTTGAGTTGTTTATACCAAAACACAAATATGTAGTCTGAAATTAGCAAGTGCATTGAATATCCTAACTTTAATAAAAATGAGTCTGATAGATGTTCTGCAAGAAACATGTTGCTTTTAGGGGTAAATAGGCTCTTTGGAATAAATGCCACCAATTGTAAAATCATCACAAATATGCTATAAATTTAGTCTGTCAATTTAGAGTAGGTACTTATTAATTGAACATACACTGGATCATAGAAAAAGTAAGGAAATTCCAAAAAGAAAATCACATCTATTTCTGCTTCATTGTGCTAAAGCCTTTGATAGTATGAATCACAAAAAAACTGAAAATTCTTAAAGGGGTGGGAATACCAGATCACCTTATGTGTCTCCTGAGAAACCTGTATGCAGGTCCAAAAGCAACAGTTAGATCCAGACATAAAACAACTGGTGGGTTCAAAATTAGGAAAGGAATACATCAAGACTATATATTGTCACCCTTCTTACTTAACTTCTGTGCAGAGTACTTTGTGCAAAATGCCAGGCTGGATAAAGCACAAGCTGGAATCAAGATTGCTGGGAGAAATATCAACAACCTCAGAAATGCAGATGATACCACCCTAATGGCAGAAAGCAAGGAGGAACTAAAGAACCTTTTGATGAAAGTGAAAGAGGAGAGTGAAAAAACTGGCTTAAAACTCAACATTCAAAAAATGAAGATCATGGCATGTGGTCCCATCACTTCATGGCAAATAGATGGGGAGAAAGTGGAGAGAGTGACAGATTTTATTTTCTTGGGCTCCACAAACACTGTGGACAGTCACTGCAGCCATGAAATTAAAAGATGCTTGCTCCTTGGAAGAAAAGCTATGACAAACCTAGACATCATATTAAAAAGCATAGAGAAGGGGGCTTCCCTGGTGGCTCAGTGGTAAAGAATCTGCCTGCAATGCGGGAGAGGCAAGTTCAATCCCTGGGTCAGGGAAGATCCCCTGGAGAAGGAAATGGCCACCCACTCTAAAAAGCATAGAGATAACTTTGCCAACAAGGGTTTCTATAGTCAAAGCTATGTTTTTTCCAGGTGTCATATACAGATGTGATAATTGGGCCATAAAGAAGACTGACCACTGAAGAATTGATGCTTTCAAATTGTTGTGCTAAGGAAGACTGTTGATAGTCCCTTGGACAGGAAGGAGATCAAACCAGTCAATCCTAAAGGAAATCAACCAGGAATATTCATTGGAAGGACTGATGCTGAAGCTGAAGGTCAAATACTTTGGCCACCTGATATGAAGAGCTGACTCACTGGAAAAGACCCTGATGCTGGGAAAGGTTAGGGCAAGAGGAGAAGACAACAGAGGATGAGATAGTTAGCTGGCATTACTGACTCAATGGACATGAGTTTGAGCAAACTCTGGGAGATATTGAAGGACAGGGAAGCCTGACATGCTGCATTTTGTGAGGTTGCAAAGACTCAGATATGACTTAGCGACTAAATGATTTATTAATCCATTAAAACTGAGGCCAGAAGGCCAAAGATACAAGAATTAACAGATTACCTTAAGAATATTTACTTTCTAAACTACTAGTAGATGACTTTGTACTTAGATTTAAGATCTCGATAATTTTTAAGTAAACTCAAGTATGCATATCCTCTGCTAAAAATCTCTGAATTGGTTAAATCCATATAAGATTCATTTTAGCCTAATCAAATGATCAAAGAATGTTCAGAAAAATTCTTTCTGAAGAGCAATAATCTATATAACTTGATTCTTTCTTCTTCTCAACTGTGGAAGAAAAATGCCAACTCCATCTGGACTTCAAAATCATCAGATAATGGCAGCTGTCATTTCTTCTTAATAACTATTCATTTATTTTCTAAAACCCTTACCGAGTAGAATGCCAGGGGATGGGTATGCAAGAAAAGTAAAATCACTCCAGTTGCTGTGCTGACACTTTTAGCTATTCTCTGTCTTATCTTATGTTTTCTCTAATCTTACAAGACTTTCATGTTTTATCACTTTGATGTAGGTGGGAAAAAAAGCAAAAGACCAGTTTGTGCCTATATAATTAGTAGGTAATAGAGCTTGGATCTAAAATATGTATTCATTTTCCTACATATACTGTTTTCTCTTGCCACACCCAACATCCTGATTTCTTAGCCTTCAATTTCATTTTAGATAAATATGAGCAATATAGTGATCTAAATCTCTAATATTTCTATAATCTGAGATACTTAAATATTTTTACTTTATTGTTTGTGCTCTGGATTCAACCAGGGAAGTTGTAACCCTGATGTGTGTTCCTTATTCAAAAATATTTCTATGATGTCACTTTTCACCTCGGGGTTATTAAAATGTTCTTTTTCTTCTAAGTTCCTATTTTTATCTTTCTCATTTTCGTACTTAGTCTATGTGAGTACATTTCTAAATGGTGGTAGGCAGATACTCAGATTACTTTTTCCTCCTAGTAAGCCAATTAAAAAAAAAAAAAAAACCTATCCAATAAGCATTCTTTCCTTTATTATTGATTTGTTGGTAATTTTTATCAACTTAAGTTCCATTTTTGTGGGATTCTGTCTATGTGTTGACTATTATATTGAATTGGCCTTATATTTTTCTTTTTCATGATTAATATATGGTACTTTTTTTTTTAAACCATGACTATAGAATCCCAAAGTTTTCTTTCCTTAGTCTTCATTTTAAATCTTAGTTCTGTGTGGACCTTAATTCTCCACACATTTTTTTTGGAATACATTTCTTGGATTATTCAAATACCAATGCACTTTAAAAGAAGATGGCCTAGAATGTATGGATAAAATGGAAGAAAATTGGCATATTCATGATATTCTGCCATCCCATGTGAAGGCATAGAATATCTCTTACTTTATCCAGATTATCTACTATGTTCCTTATTAGAATTTTAAAATTCTCCCTATAGTCTTCCATTTCTAGAATTGTTTTGTCTCAGATATGTTTTTAGTTTTATTTACTTTCATTTTATAGTTCCTTGTTTAGAGTGAGAGAAAATATTGAGTTAAATTTTTGTGTATAGTAAACATGG
This sequence comes from Dama dama, assembly GCF_033118175.1. NCBI lineage: Eukaryota > Metazoa > Chordata > Mammalia > Artiodactyla > Cervidae > Dama > Dama dama. The sequence goes on along the minus strand of NC_083692.1, from coordinate 60,646,622 downwards.
AAGCGGAAATGCAATGACATTCAGGAAACATATTCTGAGTTAACACCAGCTTTGAGGCATGTGAGTTTGTGGTGGGTTACCATTTCACTCTATTTTCATCTTCTTGGGATGCTCTTCCTATTTGTTTAGTGATATAGTTGATAAAATAGTGATATATTTTTATATTTTATATTTTATTATCCTGTATTTTGGGTTTCACTGGTAGCTCCTATGGTAAAGAATCCACGGGCAATGCAGGCGAACTGGGTTTTATCCCGGGGTTGGGAAGATCCCCTGGAGAAGGAAATGGCAACCCATGGAGTCACAGAGAGTCAGACACAACTGAGTGACTAACATGCACACAATCATGTATTTTAGTTGTTTTCAGTGACACTGTTCAGGAGGGTTAATTCACCAGATTGTGTGAAATCTCAAACTTCTTTCTCATGCTTTGTTAAATTCTCATTTTGGTTATTTTTTTATTCCATAAATCTCTCCTCCTATTAAATTATTACTTGTTCTTTTTACTTTCTTTCATCCAAGACTTTCACATTAAATACTAATCACCTTTATTTGACATAAAACAGCAAAATTCTGTAAAGCAATCATCCAATAAAAAATTAATTAATTAAAAAATACTAATCACCTTTATTGCCATGTTTTCTTGTTTTATTTTTTTTTTATTTTTATTTTTTTTGTTATGGAGAGAGATTCTTCTTTATTCTTTTTTTTTTTTTTTACATTCCATGAATTTTTTTTTTTAATTTTTTATTTTTTTTGTCATACATTGATATGAATCAGCCATAGATTTACACGTATTCCCCATCCCAATCCCCCCTCCCACCTCCCTCTCCACCTGATTCCTCTGGGTCTTCCCAGTGCACTAGGTCCGAGCACTTGTCTCATGCATCCCACCTGGGCTGGTGATCTGTTTCACCATAGATAGTATACATGCTGTTCTTTTGAAATATCCCACCCTCACATTCTCCCACAGAGTTCAAAAGTCTGTTCTGTACTTCTGTGTCTCTTTTTCTGTTTTGCATATAGGGTTATCGTTACCATCTTTCTAAATTCCATATATATGTGTTAGTATGCTGTAATGTTCTTTATCTTTCTGGCTTACTTCACTCTGTATAATAGGCTCCAGTTTGATCCATCTCATTAGGACTGGTTCAAATGAATTCTTTTTAATGGCTAAGTAATATTCCATGGTGTATATGTACCACAGCTTCCTTATCCATTTGTCTGCTGATGGGCATCTAGGTTGCTTCCATGTCCTGGCTATTATAAACAGTGCTGCGATGAACATTGGGGTGCACGTGTCTCTTTCAGATCTGGTTTCCTCAGTGTGTATGCCCAGAAGTGGGATTGCTGGGTCATATGGCAGTTCTATTTCCAGTTTTTTAAGAAATCTCCACACTGTTTTCCATAGCGGCTGTACTAGTTTGTATTCCCACCAACAGTGTAAGAGGGTTCCCTTTTCTCCACACCCTCTCCAGCATTTATTGCTTGTAGACTTTTGGATAGCAGCCATCCTGACTGGCGTGTAATGGTACCTCATTGTGGTTTTGATTTGCATTTCTCTGATGATGAGTGATGTTGAGCATCTTTTCATGTGTTTGTTAGCCATCTGTATGTCTTCTTTGGAGAAATGTCTGTTTAGTTCTTTGGCCCATTTTTGGATTGGGTCATTTATTTTTCTGGAATTGAGCTGCAGGAGTTGCTTGTATATTTTTGAGATTAATCCTTTTTCCATTGCTTCGTTTGCTATTATTTTCTCCCAATCTGAGGGCTGTCTTTTCACCTTGCTTATAGTTTCCTTTGTTGTGCAAAAGCTTTTAAGTTTCATTAGGTCCCATTTGTTTAGTTTTGCTTTTATTTCCAATATTCTGGGAGGTGGGTCATAGAGGATCTTGCTGTGATTTATGTCAGAGAGTGTTTTGCCTATGTTCTCCTCTAGGAGTTTTATAGTTTCTGGTCTTACATTTAGATCTTTAATCCATTTTGAGTTTATTTTTGTGTACAGTGTTAGAAAGTGTTCTAGTTTCATTCTTTTACAAGTGGTTGACCAGTTATCCCAGCACCACTTGTTAAAGAGGTTGTCTTTTTTCCATTGTATATCCTTGCCTCCTTTGTCAAAGATAAGGTGTCCATAGGTTCGTGGATTTATCTCTGGGCTTTCTATTCTGTTCCATTGAACTATATTTCTGTCTTTGTGCCAGCACCATACTGTCTTGATGACTGTGGCTTTGTAGTAGAGTCTGAAGTCAGGCAGGTTGATTCCTCCAGTTCCATTCTTCTTTCTCAAGATTACTTTGGCTATTCGAGGTTTTTTGTATTTCCATACAAATTGTGAAATTCTTTGGTCTAGTTCTGTGAAAAATACCGTTGGTAGCTTGATAGGGATTGCATTGAATCTATAGATTGCTTTGGGTAGAATAGCCATTTTGACAATATTGATTCTTCCAATCCATGAACACGGTATGTTTCTCCATCTGTTTGTGTCCTCTTTGATTTCTTTCATCAGTGTTTTATAGTTTTCTATGTATAGGTCTTTTGTTTCTTTAGGTAGATATACTCCTAAGTATTTTATTCTTTTTGTTGCAATGGTGAATGGTATTGTTTCTTTAATTTCTCTTTCTGTTTTTTCATTGTTAGTATATAGGAATGCAAGGGATTTCTGTGTGTTAATTTTATATCCTGCAACTTTACTATATTCATTGATTAGCTCTAGTAATTTTCTGGTAGAGTCTTTAGGGTTTTCTATGTAGAGGATCATGTCATCTGCAAACAGTGAGAGTTTCACTTCTTCTTTTCCTATCTGGATTCCTTTTACTTCTTTTTCTGCTCTGATTGCTGTGGCCAAAACTTCCAACACTATGTTGAATAGTAGTGGTGAGAGTGGGCACCCTTGTCTTGTTCCTGATTTCAGGGGAAATGCTTTCAATTTTTCACCATTGAGGGTGATGCTTGCTGTGGGTTTGTCATATATAGCTTTTATTATGTTGAGGTATGTTCCTTCTATTCCTGCTTTTTGGAGAGTTTTAATCATAAATGAGTGTTGAATTTTGTCAAAGGCTCTCTCTGCATCTATTGAGATAATCATATGGTTTTTATCTTTCAATTTGTTAATGTGGTGTATTACATTGATTGATTTGCGGATATTAAAGAATCCTTGCATTCCTGGGATAAAGCCCACTTGGTCATGGTGTATGATTTTTTTAATATGCTGTTGGATTCTGTTTGCTAGAATTTTTTAAGGATTTTTGCATCTATGTTCATCAGTGATATTGGCCTGTAGTTTTCTTTTTTTGTGACATCTTTGTCTGGTTTTGGAATTAGGGTGATGGTGGCCTCATAGAATGAGTTTGGAAGCTTACCTTCCTCTGCAATTTTCTGGAAGAGTTTGAGTAAGATAGGTGTTAGCTCTTCTCTAAATTTTTGGTAGAATTCAGCTGTGAAGCCATCTGGTCCTGGGCTTTTGTTTTCTGGAAGATTTTTTATTACAGTTTCGATTTCCTTGCTTGTGATGGGTCTGTTAAGATCTTCTATTTCTTCCTGGTTCAGTTTTGGAAAGTTATACTTTTCTAAGAATTTGTCCATTTCTTCCAAGTTGTCCATTTTATTGGCATAGAGCTGCTGGTAGTAGTCTCTTATGATCCTTTGTATTTCAGTGTTGTCTGTGGTGATCTCTCCATTTTCATTTCTAATTTTGTTAATTTGGTTCTTCTCTCTTTGCTTCTTAATGAGTCTTGCTAATGGCTTGTCAATTTTGTTTATTTTTTCAAAAAACCAGCTTTTAGCTTTGTTGATTTTTGCTATGGTCTCTTTAGTTTCTTTTGCATTTATTTCTGCCCTGATTTTTAAGATTTCTTTCCTTCTGCTAACTCTGGGGTTCTTCATTTCTTCCTTCTCTAGTTGCTTTAGGTGTAGAGTTAGGTTATTTATTTGGTTTTTTTCTTGTTTCTTGATGTAAGCCTGTAATGCTATGAACCTTCCCCTTAGCACTGCTTTTACAGTGTCCCATAGGTTTTGGGTTGTTGTGTTTTCATTTTCATTCATTTCTATGCATATTTTGATTTCTTTTTTGATTTCTTCTATGATTTGTTGGTTATTCAGAAGCGTTTTATTTAGCCTCCATATGTTTGAATTTTTAACAATTTTTTTCCTGTAATTGAGATCTAATCTTTAATAATGTACTCTAGTATGGAAATTTTCTCTAAATATGTTTACTATAACTCTCAATTTTAATATATAATATTTTATCTGTACTTAAAGTAATCCAAATAATTATGTCACCCATAATTTTAAATTGTTTCCTTCCTGATGAAAATATGTTATATCTAGAGATTATGTCCCTTATATTAATTCTTTAGAATTTTTAAATTTCTTTGTGCTAATGAGCAATTAATTAATGAAAATGTTCATTTGTGATACTTTCAGGAAAAAATAAGTCTGTTTTAATTGTGTGTTTTTTCCAGATTACTGTTTCAGCACAGGAATTCAATATTGAACACAATGTTGACTAAGCCCAGGGAGGGCAAATGATAATGAAGTAAACAAATAACTAAAATTAGAATAATATATGTATTGAAGAAAATGGAATATGATAATGAAGATAGCTATAGGGTCTATTTATATGTTCAAGGAAGAAGTTTTTGTTAAATTAGAAAAATCTCCCATTGAAAATTTTACAGATTCTTCCTTAAGATTTTAAAAGTTATTTTTTTATAATGCTGCATTAATATATATTCAAGGGTGTAACTACTAGGTTCATATATGCTTATATATTTTATTGCATATTCTTGATGGATTAATCTATTAGATACTATGTGATTCCTCTAAATGATTTTTGCAACATTTATCTGATGTTTATTTTGTTAAGTATTTGCCTAGTATAACTTTTTTTCTCAATTTTTTATTATTTGATTTTCTACCTTACTCCTTCATCTGTAACATGTTTTTCTATTGCTTCATTTTTTTTTTTTTTTTTTTTTTAGTGGGCGGGACTGTGTTCCTGGCTTGATAGTTGTTTGGCCTAAGGTCTCCAGTAGCGGAGTTTGTGGGCAGTTGGGTAGGGCTGGGTCTTGCTGTTGAAATATAGACCTCTATGTTGTCTCACTCCAATTTAATTCCTTGGGGCCTGGCGCTCTCTGTAACTCCAGCAGTTTGGACTCAACACTCCTACCTCTGGGGTTCATGCTTGATCTCTGGCCTGTAAACTGGGACCCCACATGCTCTGGGGTATGGAAAAAGAAAGAAAAATAAAAGAGAGAGAGAGAAAAAAATCAGAACAATAACAAAGATTAAAACACAACCCCTGAAGGGTAAAATCAGACTCCAATAGCAAGAGGGTGAAAAAAAAAAAAAAATATATATATATATATAAGAAGAAATTTTAAAATAGGAGGGAGCAGAATAATAACAAAGATTTAAAAAATAATAGGATAAATTTAGAAAACTAACAAAAATAGCAGAAAAAAGAAGAATATGTATGAAACAACCACTTAAGGATAAAACTGAACTCCACTGGCAAGTAGAAAAGGAACAAAACAAAAAGGTTGAAAAGAACCTTGGCTGCAAAGAGTAGGGCTTAGGTGGGGAAGGGCTTAGGTAGCTGGCATGTTTAGGTGTTATTTGATTTTCTGATCTGCATTCTGTTCTTATTTTGACTTTTGAAATTTAATTGGATAAGCCTGGCCTTTAAGTAAGTGTAATATTCTCTAAATATATTGTTGTTGTTCAGTCGCTAAGTTGTGTCCAACTCTTTGTGACCATATCAACTGCAGCATGCCAGGCTTCCCTATATTGGAGCAATTAATTCTGAAATCTTATTTTGTAATTTAAAATGTTTATTTGAGTGTATTGTTCCTCCCATTTTTCCTTTGGACTCATAGTTTTCATTTTCTTTCTCTCTCTGTTCATGAAATTGTGATTAAAATAATACATAGTTAGTAAGTTTAGTCGATCAGTCGTGTCTGACTCTTTGTGACCCCATGAACTGTAGCATGCCATGTTTCCCTGTCCATCACCAACTCCCGGAGTTGAAAAATATTCATGTCCATTGAGTCGGTGATGCCATCCAACCATCTTACCCTCTGTCATCCCCTTCTTCTCCAACCTTCAATCTTTCTCAGCATCAGGGTCTTTTCAGGTGAGTCAGTTCTTCGCATCAAGTGGCCAAAGTATTGAAGTTTCAGCTTCAGCATCAGTCCTTCCAATGAATTTTCATGACTGATTTCTTTTAGGATGGATTGGTTGGATCTCCTTGCAGTTCAAGGGACTCTCAAGAGTCTTCAGCACTAAAGTTCAAAAGCATCAATTCTTCGGCACTCAGCTTTCTTTATAGTCCAGCTCTCCCATTCATATATGACTACTGAAAAAACCATAGTTTTGACTAGAGGGACCTTTGTCAGCAAAGTAATGTCTCTGCTTTTTAATATGCTGTCTAGGTTGGTCATAGCTTTTCTTCCAAGGAGCAAGTGTCTTTTAATTTCATGGCTTCAGTCATCCTCTTCAGTGATTTTGGAGCACAAGAAAAGAAAGTCTCTCACTGTTTCCATTGTTTCCCCATCTATTTGCCGTGAAGTCATGGGACCGGATGCCATGATCTTGTATTATGAATGTTGAGTTTTAAGTCAGCTTTTCCACTCTCTTCTTTCACTTTCATCAGGAGGCTCTTTAGTTCCTCTTCACTTTCTGCCATAATTGTGGTGTCACCTGCATATCTGAGGTTATTGATATTTCTCCCAGCAATCTTGATTCCAGCTTGTGCTTCACCCAGCCCAGCATTTCACATGATGTACTCTGCATATAAATTAAATAAGCAGGGTGACAATATACAAACTTGATGTATTCCTTTCCCAGTTTGGAATCAGTCCATTGTTCCATGTCCAGTTCTAACTGTTGCTTCTTGACCTGAACACAGATTTCTCAGGAGGCAGGTAAGGTGGTCTGGTATTCCCATCTCTTGAAGAATTTTCCACAGTTTATTGTGATCTATACAGGCAAAGGCTTTGGTGTAATCAGTAAAGCAGGAGTAGATGTTTTTCTGGAACTCTCTTGCTTTTTCTATGATCCAACAGATGTTGGCAGTTTGAACTCTGGTTCCTCTGCCTTTTCTAAATCCAGCTTGAATATCCGGAATTTCATGGTTCATATTACTGTTGAAGCCTGTTGGAGAATTTTAAGCATTACTTTACTCATAGGTATGTATATGTTATATTAGACATATATATAGATAATATTTTATATTAATATATAGTAAATAATGGTTATTAATTATAATATAATATTTTATAATCTGATATTTATAATACTGATATTATGATATTAAATATATTAAGATTAAGATATTCCATAATCTTAATATTATTATAATAATCTTAATACTATTATCATATTATATTATTATTAATATATTAACAATATATTATATAATATATATTTCCCATAGATTATATATAAGTAAAATATATTTTACATCTTTATATATATATTATATATATTTTATGTTATTGTAACAGTTTCCCTTACATTTTAGTACATATTTTAACAAAATCTAAACTTAATTAGTATCTTCATCCTTCTCATAAATTAGAACATTTTATAAATTGCCTATTTTTTCATCTTGCTATTTTTGTTTAGTATATTAGACTCAGCTTATTTTTAATACATCCTCAAATTTGGAATTATGAAAATGGCAAATTGATTTGCCAGAATATGCTTGTTACTTTGCTGACTGTGGCTTTTTCTAGTACTTCTTTTGTACTCAGTTTTCCTCTTCCTGAAGTTTATCTTGCCATGTGCTTTTCAGTGAGTTTTATGATTACTAAACTTCCAGTCTTTTAAATATCTTTCAGTATATTGCCCTCAGTCTGGAGAATGGCTTACTTTGACCTGGAATCCTTCAGTAACAGTTATTTCCCATCAGAAATCTTATCTCATTTTTGTCTGGCCACTTTTTTGCTCTTTGGAAGTTTACTATGGAAAATGGCAAATTAGCAAGGGCTTTGGATTGTTTCCCCAGCCATAAAAAACTAAAATAATTATTTGAGGAAAAAGAAGGTTGTTGGTTCTGTGTATGTCTGTGTGAGTGTGCGTAGGGGTGGAAGTGAATGTTGCAGATAAAGTGAAAAGCCGTAATGCATCATAAATGTGGGACAGGTTGTGGCTGGTAGTCTACATTTTTATCAGCAAATAATTTATCAGTGAATGAAAAGGCAAGAACTGGGCAAAAAAGACGTTATTAGTCCCAGATTGCCATACAAGGATTTTTTTTTTTACCATGAGGCATGATCCTCTGTTCCCTAAACTCACCTTGATAAATACAAACTGCTCTTTCCTATCTGTGCTTTGATTGTTTTCCTTCTAGTATGCATTGAAAGATGAGTTAGCTAATAGGTCTATGTTCATTTTCTATTAATTTAAAAAATACTTACTGAATTGCTTTTTTATTAAAGTATAGTGAATTATTAGTTTCATGTGTATAGCATAGAGATTCAGTATTTTAATAGATTATCCTCCATTAGAAGTTATTATATGATAATGGCTATAATTCCCTAAGATTTGCAACATATCCTTGTTGTTTGTATATTTCATACACAGTAATTTGTCTTTCTTAATCCCATACCCCTAACTTGCCCCTCCACCTTCCCTCTTCCCCCTAGCAATCACTAGTTTGTTTCTGTATCAGTTTTGCTTTATACATGTATTTGTATTATTTTTCTAATTCCATGTATAAGTGATATCATGCACTATTTGTCTTTTTTCTGTTTGGTTTATTTCACTAAGCATAACATTCTCTAGGTCCATGTATGGTTACTGGAAATGGCAGAATTTTATTCTTTGCATGGAGTGATATTTCTTTGTTTTTTGTTTTTTTTTTCCCTCAAATTGCCTTGCCAATTTAGGGTCTTTTGTGGTTCCATGTAAATTTTAGGATTATTTGTTCTACTTCTATGAAAAATGTCTTGGGTATGTATTGTCTAAAAACTGCATGTATTGTCTAGGAATTTCATAAAATCTATAGATTGCTTTGGGTAGCATGAACATTTTAACAATGTTAATTTTTCCAGTCTAAAAGCTTGATAAATATGTTTCTTTTTATTATCTTCACTTTCCTTTATCAATATTTTATAGCTTTCAAGATATAGGTATTTTACTTCCTTAAGTTTACTCCTAGGTGTTTTATTCTTTGATTTAAATGGCGTTTTTAGTTTTTGATAGAAAGGGAGCATTTGTTAATGTATAAAAAAAACATCAGATTTCTATAAAATAATCTTGAATCCCATAAACTTTTCTGAATTCGTTTATCAGTTCTAATATTTTCTGTATAGCGTATTTAGGGTTTTCATTATAGAGTATCATGTCATCAGCCTGTAATGATCATTTTACCTCTTCCCTTTGGATTTGTATACTTTTTATTCCTTCTTCTTGTCTGATTGTTGTGGCTATAACTTCTAATACTATGTTGAATAGAAGTGATGAAAATGAGCATCCTTGTCTTGCTCCAGGATTTAGCAGGAAGGCTTTCAGCTTTTCACCATTTAGTAGTATGTTGGTTGTGGGTTTGTCATAAATGGCTTTTATTATGTTGATATAGGTTCCCTCTGTACCCCCTTTGGCAAGATATATTATCATGAATTGATGTTGAATTTTATCAAATGCTTTTTCTTCATCTATTGAGATGATCATGTGGTTTTGTCTTTTCTTGTGCTTATGCTGTGTGTCATATTGATTGATTGATGTATATTGAAACATCTTGTGACCCTGGGATTGATTTACCTATACTGAAACTTCCTTGTGACCCTGGGATAAATCCAACTTGATCATGATATACGATACTTAGTATGTCTTGTTGGATTCAGGTTGCCAATGTTTTGTTGAGGATTTTTGCATCTATATTCATCAAAGTTATTTTATTTGGTAGTGTTTTTGGTATTAGTATCAGAGTAACTTTGGCCTCCTAGGATTAATTTGGATGTGTTCCTTCCTCTTCAATTCTTTGGGAATATTTTGAGAAGTGCAGGTATTCTCTATATATTTGGTATTCTCTGTGAAGTCATCCAGTCCTGGAGTTTTGCTTGCTGGTTTATTATTATTATTATTATTACAAATTCAGTTTCTTTGCTAGTGATTGGTCAAATTGTCTGTTTCTTATTGATTCAGTCTTAGCAAGTTTTACGTTTCTAGAAATTTGTCTTTTTCTCCTAGGTTGTCATAAAACTGTAGTATTCTTTTATGACTTTTTTTTTAATCTCTGTGGCATCAGTTGCTATTTCTTCTTTTTAATTTCTTATTTCATTTATTTGAGTTCTCTTCCTTTATTTCCTAATAAGCCTGTCTAAAAGTTGATCAGTTTTGTTTATCTTTTCAAAAAATATCTCCTGGTTTCATTGATCTTGTCTGTTGTCTTTTAATCTCTATATTATTTATTGTGTCATTTAAGACTTCTGTTTTCTTTTTTATTTTCTATCTGGATGATTGTCCATTGATGTAAGTGGGATATTAAAGTCACCTGCTATTATTGTCAAATTTTCCCTTTAGGTCTGTTAGTATGCTTTATTTATTTAGGTGCTCTTATATTGGATGGATATATATTAGCAAGTATAATAGCTTCTTCTTGACCTGTGGCATGCTGAGAGGTGGTCTCCAGGAAACCCAGCAGCCCCTAGAGCAGACCTCTCACTGCCCTGCCTCAGAGGCTAGTCAGCTCATGTGCCTCTCATGTGAGGGCTTCAGGCGTCCCACACTTCTGTTTTTCCTAGCCATCCTCTAACCAATCAAGGAGGTTTGTCTCCTCTATGAAGAACCCCAGAACTAGGGCACCCAACTATGGCTTGAAATGCTCACTCCCCAGGGCTAATATCATCTTGCGATCTCCCTTTTCCTCTGAGTCCCTTCCCAGGGACACAGATTCTGACTCAGCCACTTTTATTCCCTTCCTACCTAATTATGTGTTTATCTTTCTTACAGCTTTGACTGTACAAACATCCTTTTCCCAGTTTCCATGGGAAACTGTCATCTTTCCATGGGAACTGTTACATATGTAGATATGTTTTTGATATGTTTGTTGGAGGATGTGTGTTCCATATCCTCATACTCCATGATACTGATCTCACCTTCCCCTAATTTTGAATCACTATATTGTACACCTGAAACTAGTATAATCTTGTAAATGTGTTCTACCTGAAAAAAACATTAAAAATTAAAAAAGAAAAACAAGAATGCCAAAAAAAGAAAAACTTATTGAAAATATAGTCAGTTGGGCACTCTTGGGTGCATGGGACACATTATTGAATAGAACATTAAAGGTCTGTGCCCTATACCAGTTTCTTCATTAGAAAAGAGAAATAAAATAAGCAATAGATATAACAATACAGTAAATTATATAATATGCTAGAATATTATAAAAGAAAAAAATGAAACAGAATAAGAGGATAGCAAATATAAGGTATGGGATAAGAGGAAAGAAGAGTGAAGCAGATGTTAACAAGGGTAAGATTGTAATAAAATTGTGAAGTCTATTAAAATTTAGAACTGTTCATCAAGGTTAAAATTTCATATAAGCTTAAGAGTAAAATAAAATTTTAGCATTGAACTTATTTGCTGAAATATCTCTTGGGAGATGTACATCAGCAAGAAGGGAAATTTTTATGAACTAAGTTGTGTCCTTCTCCCCAAAGTTCAAGTGTTGAAGCACTGAGTGACTATATTTGGAAATTGGACCTTTATGGGAAATATTAAGGTTAAATGAGGTCCTAAAGATTGGGCCCTAGCCCAAGAGAATTGGTGTTTTTATAAGAAGAGGGACAGACACAAGACATTGTGTGCACACACAGAAAAAAGAAGTCATGTGACTTTAGAGAAAAGGAAGAAAATGAGAAAAGGGAAAGAAAGATATGCCACACCAGAAATCAACCTTGATGTCACCTTCATCTTAGACTTACAGCTTCCAGAACTGTAAAAAAAGTGAATTTCTGTTACTTAAGCCATTGTCTGTTGTATTTTATAGTGGCAGCCCAAGCAGACTAACACAGAAATGGACCCAAGAGGAAGTACATATGGGCTATAATTGTGAGTTAATACCCTTGTTAAACTATTATTCTAAATACACAGTAATCAAAGCATTAAAAATATATCAGCCAAGAATGGTTAAAATAAAACAGATGGAAGCCACCAAAGGCTGGGCCTGGATCTGAAGTAACTGAAATTCTTTTACACAGCCTGCAAGATTATTATTAGTACCACATTCTTTATCTACTGAAGCTGAATATATGCATTTGTCCAGGTCTAGTGATTCATAACTAGCTATATACCCAGATAAGTAAATGTATAGTCACTGAAGACATGAATAAAAATGCCCATAGAAGATTTATTCATTCAGTTCAGTTCAGTCACTCAGTCGTGTCCAGCTCTTTGTGACCCCATGGACTGCAGTATGCCAGGCCTCCCTGTCCATCACCAACTCCCAGAGTTTACTCAAACTCATGTCCATTGAGTCAGTGATGCCATCCAGCCATCTCATCCTCTGTCGTCCCCTTCTCTTCCTGCCTTCAATCTTTCCCAGCATCAGGGTCTTTTCCAATGAGTCAGCTCTTCGCATCAGGGTGGCAAAGTATTGGAGTTTCAGCTTCTACATCAGTCCTTCCAATGAATATTCAGGACTGATTTCCTTTAGGATGTACTAGTTTGATCTCCTTGCAGTCCAAGGGACTCTCAAGAGTCTTCTCTAACACCACAGTTCAAAAACATCAATTTGGTGCTCAGCTTTCTTTATAGAGCAGCCGCTGTGCAGTACTGGAGTGACTGTGAGGATTTATTCATACTAGGCACAAATTAGGGAAAAAGAAAGCAAATGTCCATTAATAGTAGAATTGGTAAACAACTATAGTATATTTGCATGCTTTCCCTGTGGCTCGGTGGTAGAGTCTGCCTGGAATGCAGGAAACACTGGGTTGGAAATATATGTACTACCATAAGTGAAATAGATAGGCAATGGGAATTTGATGTATGAATCAAGGAACTCAAACCAGGGCTCTGTAGCAACCTAGAGGGGTGAAAAAGGGTGAGAGGTGGGAGGGAGGTTCAAGAGAGAAGGGAACATATATGTACATATGACTGATATATGTTAATGAATGGCAAAAATCAGTGCAATATTGGAAAGAAGTTATCCTTCAATTATAAATAAATAAATTAAAAAAACAGGCAAAAATAACAAATTATTGCAAATTAGGAAACAGATGGAGGCAGTTGCTGTCACTGCATAGGAACCTAATATGTCGCTTTTGGAAGCAGGTAAAGCCCAATATCTTGATGAGAACTAACTTGTTCACAACATATTGTGAAAACTCCTCAAGCACATATGACATATAAACCCTACTGTATGTTCCTTAAACTATAGTAAAATATTTTAAAATACCAATGTAATCTAAAAAAAAAAAAAAATATATATATATATATATATACACACACACACATATATATATAGTCAGAGGGTAAACAGGTCAGCTGAGAACAAGTAAAAGTACTTCTCTTGTGAGAGAGGAATGTATGCATATTAATAAACTGAAGACCCTGACAATTAAAAGGAACCACAGATTCATGTCTCATGTACTCAGGGTAGGAAATACACGAATAAAATAGACTGCTTGTCTTTTAAAAACACCATAAGAAAACTCTATATATCTATCTAATAGACATTGTAGTTAAAAGAAAAAAAAAATCCTTTACATATTGGCCTTGCATCTTCTCATCTTGTTAAATTCACATATTAAATCTTATAGATCAAAAATATCTTTGAAAGATTCGTTAGGAATTGTTTTATGGAGACAAACATGTTGACCTCAGATAAATACAGCTGAACAGGCTTTTTTCTTTTAATATTTGTCATTTTTGTTTTGTTTTACTTCATGAGCTGGGATCTGCAGAACATGGTGATTGACTTAGTAAAAGTGTAAATTGTTGCTTGTCCCCAGTCTTAGGGAAGAATCATTCAGTCATTAGCTATATGGTTTTATTTATAGATAACCTTTATTAGCTGAACAAAATTTCCTTTCATTCTTAATTTACTGAGGACTTTCTTTAATTACAAATTTGTATTACTTATCTTTTATTCCATTATTATGTTGCACTGCATTGATTATTTGCAGATACTAAACTAAACTTTCATTCATAGGATAAATCTTTTTTGGTGATGATGGATTAGTGTTTTTATGTATTACTAGATTGCTGTTATTTTGTTGAAGATATTTTACTTATATTATGAAGAATATTTGTTTATATTTTTCTTTCACTGTCTGAGATTTGTGGTATCAGGGTTATGCTAGTCTAAAATTAAGTGGCTAGCGTGAACTTCATGTTTAACTTCTTAAAGAGTAAGTATCAAAATGGTATAATTTCTGCCTAAATGTTAGATTGAATTTATTGATGAAGCTATCTAGACTTCAAGTTTTCTTCATTAAATTCTTTTTGATCTCTTGAGTTACTTTGGTCAATTAATGTTTTTCTTTTTTTTTCCTTTTCTTTTTTTTTCCATTTATTTTTATTAGTTGGAGGCTAATTACTTTACAATATTGTAATGGTTTTTGTCATACATTGACATGAATCGGCCATGGATTTACATGTGGTTTTTCAACTTGCATTAGTGCTACTCCGAGGACTTTTTTGACCACATCAGACTTTTTATATCCGTGGCTCCTAGAATAGTATCTTTTACATAGGAAAAACTGAAACTGAAAGTATCAGTCACTCAGCTGTGTCTGACTATTTATAACTCTAAGAACTGTAGCCTACCAGGCTCCTCTGTCCATGGAATTCTCCAGGCAAGAACACTGAAGTGAGTTGCCATGTTCTTCTCCAGGGGCTCTTCTTGACCTGGGGATCAAACCCAGGTCTCCTGCATAGCTTGCAGATTCTTTACTATCTAAGTCACCTTAGTACCTACCATAAAGTTCTTAGAAGTGAGAACATGTACAAATAAATCCATGCAAGCCTCAAAACAATTTGTTAGGCAAACAAGAGGAATGAATCCAGTTTCTACTCCAATGTCTGACTACTTTATCTATTTTGCTTGTAGTCTATTCAAATTTCTATCAACAATCCAGAAAAAGGCACATAATCATCACATGTTCCTCTTTGCCTAAATGAAACACTAAATTGTGTTTGACATTTAGCTGTGTGTTTGCATGTAGCATACTAATACTGCTAGAGACCATGACTTTTATTCAATTTGAGGTATAAAAACTATTGAGTCATATATAACTCTGCCAACCAAATAGATGGCCAAGATATTCCTTATTCAAGCCTGTTCTTTGTGTTTTTTCACTTAGTGTCCCAGAACATTATTTATCTTCCTATGAACAAGCAAGTAGCTACTATTTCTATGCTCACTCTTTATCAGCAAAGTCCTTCCTTGTTTTATCTCACCCCCTCCTTTTCAAAGATGTAACTGCTAAGATTCTGGTTTTCCCAACTGTTTCTATGTAGCCCTATGATTTGTTTGAGGGAAAATCATATAGCAAAAGTGAGTTTCTTTCTATTCAGAAGAAATGATATACTGTAATGTAGTTTTAACACCTATCAATCAAAAACAACCTATCATTATTATAAATATACAGTAAATATTGCATGAGGAGAAGGAAGCAACAGAGGACGAGATGGTTGGATGGCATCATCAACTCAGTGGACATGAGTTTGAGCAGACTCGGGGAGATAGTGAAGGACAGGGAAGCCTGGTGTGTTGCAGTCCATGGGGTCGCAAAGAGTTGGACACAACTAAGTGACTGAACAACATATAGTAGATAGCATTCAGCGGTTTTCACAATGTCAACTAATCCTTCGAAGTTGAGCCAAAGGAAGTGTCAAGCATGCACTAATGAGAATTAAATATTTTTATCTTTGTTGCCAAGTAAAAAAAGTGTACATTAAAAGTAGAAATTTCTTTCTTCGTTTTTAGTGGAAGGATAATATAATCTACAATCACTTGACAATGCATTAACTGGTTTATATAATACTTACTCTTTAGATATAGCTTACTGACATTTTTTTCTATAGTTTTTTCTTTAGCAGTCTCTAATGTAGTACAAATATTAAGAATGCACTTTCGTTTATGAAAATTATCTGATGGTTGTGTTTTTAGTCAAAGCTGATAGTGAACTTTTTGTTCAATGATGATGAATAGCGGTTTATTATAAGCCACCAATAATGCCTTATAAATACAACTCTTAAAAGACTAAGCTAAAAGCATACTTAGTAAAAATTTGCAGTATAGGATGAAAATTAGTCTATTCCGGTGTCAAAACTATGGTTGTCATCTTTTAGCAACCTGTTCTAAGCTACTAGTGGGAATATTTGACTAAATATATATTTAAAGGAAGATTGCTTAAGTGGCAAATAGAATAAACCTTTTATCTACAATCCTTGTTAATTAAACATTATATATTAATGTGGGAACTGTTGAAGCAGCCTGCTGATAAATGACTTTGTGATTCTCAGGTACACCATAAATAAATTCTAAACATCAGAGACAGTAATTAAAGTGATCCATTAGAAAATTGCTGACATTTATGTATGGCTTCTATTTTTAAAATGTATATGCACAGTCTGGAATGATCATCAGTGAGTACACTGTTGTGAATTATTGTTACTATGATTGAATATACACTCAGTAGGGCTTACCCTATCCTAAGTCCGTAAATCATGCCATAAAATAGCCCTGTGAGGGAGTCTTCTAACTATCCCTTAGTTTTTCATTTCTCTATCACACTCAACTATTTCTAGCCTTAGGTGGTCTCCTTGTCAAGAAATATGGGATGGTTTTTTATTAGCCTGTTCTGGTGCATACAAGTGTTATTTTATCTTTTATGCTCTGTGCATTTCCTTTAGGATATATGATGCAATTTGGTAGAGGAAATACTGGAAAATAACTTAATTTATTTGTAAACTACTTTTGAAGGGTGAAGAAAATAAATACGAATCTTCTTTTTTCCTTCTACAGCATTATTATACCCTCTGGACATAAGGAAATATAGTAGAATATTTTTCAGCTCTTGTCATGGCAATACAGTTGTTTAGAAAGTATTTTTGTATGTTTGAGAGCATGACCTTGCCTGCAAATCTCAGAATTATGACATGAGTAGCAGCTTGTACCCCTGGTTTCTGCTCCTAGCCATGGACATGAAGCTATTCCAGGATACATAGGGATGCCCAGGGAAAGCCTGATATGTTCCCAAATTTTCTAACTCTGTTTCTACTGCTTTCAAAGTAGCTCAATACTCTGTCATTTTTAGTCCTGTTAATCCCCATCATTCATAGAGAAAAAGCATTCTTGATCTCTGCTGTCACTAACTCAAGACAAATCCATTATTTGTTAAAATGTCCCTAACATGAATTCAAGAATATAAGTTTATAATTTTCTCAGAATAAACTTAGTTAAATATTTGTTATACTAGAAGGCTAATACATCTTTAGTTTCAATCATGTGTTAACTATGTAGACTAGAGATAGAGATGATAAATACTACTTTAATGCATACAAACACACACTCGTACCCACCCACTCTTAAATGTACTCATTTGCTACTTTTATCAAATTCCAAGGGTAGTCAGTTTATATAACATTTCCTGATAGTTAATTCCTTAATCCAAGAAGTTTCAGAAATAGCTAGAACACTGTATAAGAAGCTTACATTGAGATTATATTGAGATTAAGTTTATATTAAATTTTAATGAGAAATTTGATGATATATTTATGAAAAATAGGCTAAAAATGTCCATGAAAATCTCAACCCTGCCCTTGAATGCTTATTCACTTGACCCATCTAAAAACCCTTCAGATGTGAGGTGTGTCTGGCTCTACATTTCCGTCATCAAAGTTCTCAACTATCCTAGAACTTATCTAAATGCTGTACCCAAACTAGAGACATTTCCATGAACATTGGGTCCTCACTTCTCCTCACAGATTGTGAACTGCTTTTGTGAGGGGCTAGAGAACACACTGAATTCCAAAACTCTTCTCTGCCCTTAAAATCCAAGTTTCCCATGGAAATGTGCATAACCCATTGGCAGTGCTTCAGAGAACGTGGACCATGTAGGCACTGCCAGCTATTTATCCAGCTCTCACTGCATGGCCCCCAAAATGACAAAACAATGCAGAGTTTGTGATTGTTTTCCTTCTTTGTCTGATTCTGAAAGTCAAAAAATCAGCTCTCTTCCCCTTTGGAGTCTTGTATCTGATAAGTATTAATATCAAGGTCAAGGTCTACTACTTTCTTGGGTTTCTCTGGTGGCTCAGATAGTAAGGAATCTACTTGCAATGAAGGAGACCTGGGTTTGATACCTCGTTTGGGAAGATCCGCTGGAGAAGGGAATGGCTACCCACTCCAGTAATCTTGCCTGGAGAATTCCATGGACAGAGGAGCCTGGTGAGCTACAGCACATGGGATTGCAAAGAATCAGACATGACTGAGCAACTAACACTTTGACTACTACTGTCTAGTTAGTCTCCTGATTTTGCAAGGCTCTGGTTTGACTTAACATTCGTTCTTTCCCAGAGGCATCAACTTTAATTACAGTGTTTAATGAGACTTTCGAGAATTAGCCAATTCATATTTGGAAATTTAGTCTCATGTATATCACTGTGACTTTGTGGACACATGCAATATTCAAGGGCAGAATTAGAATTACAATGTTGACTTTCTGACTTCCAACCCAATGTTTATTCTCTTGTATTTCTTTGTTCATGTTATAGCAGATGAACTCAATAATCCCTTGGCTGACTCTAAAGGTATTTTTAATGGAATAATATGATAAGACATTATAACATGCTGTGGTAGGGAGAATACTGGACCCCCCTCCAATGATGCCTATGTTCTAATCCCTAAAATATGTGGTTATGTTTAGTTACATAGCAAGGAGAATTAAGATCCCAGATGGAATTAGTATTGTAAAATAGCAGACTTTAAGATAGGGAGGTTATCCTGTGTCTGACAGGTAAACTTAATATCATAACAATTCAGTTCAGTTCAGGCACTCAGTGGTGTCCGACTCTTTGCTACCTCATAGACTGCAACATGCCAGGCCTCCCTGTCCATCACCAAATCCCAGAATTTACTCAAACTCATGCCCATTGAGTGGGTGATGCTATCCAACCATCTCATCCTCTGTTGTCCCCTTCTCCTCCTGCCTTCAATCTTTCCCAGCATCAGGGTCTTTTCAAATGAGTCAGTTCTTTGCATCAGGTGGCAAAGTATTGGAGTTTCAGCATCAACATCAGTCATTCCAATGAATATTCAGGACTGAGTTCCTTCAGGATGGACTGGTTGGATCTCCTTGAAGTCCAAGGGACTCTCAAGAGTCTTCTCCAACACCACAGTTCAAAAGCATCAATTCTTCGGTGCTCAGCTTTCTTTAAGATCTACTCTCACATCCATACATGACTACTAAAAAAACCATCCTTTGACTGGAAGGGCCTCTGTTGGCAAAGTAATGCTCTGCTTTTTAATATGCTGTCTAGGTTGGTCATAACTTTTCTTCCAAGGAGCAAGCGTCTTTTAATTTCATGGCTGCAGTCACCATCTGCAGTGATTTTGTAGCCCCCCAAAAATAAAGTCTCTGTGTTTCCATTGTTTCCCCACCTATTTGCCATGAAGTGATAGGATCAGATGCCATGATTTTAGTTTTCTGAATGCTGAGTTTTAAGCCAACTTTTTCACTCTCCTCTTTCACTTTTATCAAGAGGCTCTTTAGTTCTTCACTTTCTGCCACTAGGGCGGTGTCATCTGTATATCTAAGGTTATTGATATTTCTCCCAGCAATCTTGACTCCAGCTTGTGCTTCATCCAACCCAGTGTTTCTCATGATGTACTCTGCATAGAAGTTAAATAAGCAGGGTGACAATATACAGCCTTGGCATTCTTCCAATTTGGAACCAGTCTGTTATTCCATGTCCAATTCTAACTGTTGCATCCTGACCTTCATATAGATTTCTCAGGAGGCAGATCAGGTGGTCCGGTATTCCCATCTCTTGAAGAATTTTCAACAGTTTGCTGTGATCTACAGAGTCCAAGTCTTTGGAGTAGTCAATAAAGCAGAAGTAGATGTTTTTTCTAGAACTCTCTTACTTTTTGATGCTCCAATGGATGTTGGCAATTTGAGCTCCGGTTCCTCTGTCTTTTCTAAATCCAGCTTGAATATCCGGAAGTTCATTGTTCACATACTGTTGAAGCCTGTCTTGGAGAATTTTGAGCATTACTTTGCTAGTGTGTGAGATGAGTGCAATTGTGCAGCAGTTTGAGCATTCTTTGGCATTGCCTTTCTTTGGGATTGGAATGAAAACTGACCTCTTCCAGTCCTGTGGCCACTGTTGAGTTTTCCAAATTTGCTGGCATATTGAGTGCAACACTTTCACAGCAGCATCTTTTAGGATTTGAAGTAGCTCAACTGGAATTCCATCACCTCCACCAGCCTCACAAGGGTCTTTTAAACGTGGAAGAGGGAGGCAGGACATAAGAGCCAGAGAGAGATTTATAGATGCTATGCTGCTGGTTTTGAAGACAGAGAAATGGACCACAAGCTGAGGAAAGTAGGAGGCCTCTGGAGGGTGGAAAAGACTAGGAAACAGACTTTCCCTTAGAGTTTTCAGAAAGTAACACAACCCTCCTGACACCTGGGTTTTAGCCATTTCAGACTTCTAACCCCCACCACTTCAGGAATGAATGAGCTAAGCTGCTAAGTCTGTGTGAATGTGTTAGACAGCAATAAGAAATTAATACATTTACTTAGTGGAGTAGAGGGTAAATAGTTCATTTTCAGGCCCTTCAGGTTTACATATATAAGTTGCTATCGAGAATGGTAGCAGTATCTTTCTTTTATAGGTATAAAAAGCACAGCTGTAGAATCTATAAGGTAATACACACTGTTCAGATACTGCCCCACTATCCTGGGTCAGAATGGCATCAAGGGCTTTACAAGGATTAAAGTCCCTCTACAGTTAGCTACAGCTCTGCTACATGTGAAGAAGTGAAGATGAATATTCACAATTATGATACACAAATCATACACATTTGGCTGCATTTTTTCCCTGATAATATAAATACAATCAAAATATAGTCCCAATTTGGAGAAAGATAAAAATTCTTCTGTAATCAAGTCCAATCTAATAAGTTCATTAAGTATTTGTCTGTCTACTATTTTTTTTCTGCAAAACTGATTTACTGGGTTTTGTGGGGGTTTTTTGTTTTGTTTTTGCCAGTCATGTGATCTGACAATCTATTCATATATTTCTTTTTATTTTTCACTTTCCACAATCATAGATATAAGTGTATTTGCCAAAACTTCAGAGCTATTATTTTAATACTAAGATTATTTAACACTTTACTAACACTTTCACACTAGAACACCAAGGAATCATTCATTGTACATTGTACACATTTACACACCTATTCCTAAGAATGGAGAAAGGAACATATTTCTTCTCTCAAGATGAATAAAAACAATTTATCTTTATTGTGTAACTTACAGAGTTTTCCATATGAAAACTGATATAATGCTTACTTGGAGAGCTAGATTCTAAACTTCCAGCAAGCTATTAAATTAACTTTCTGACATGACTTATATTCAGAGAAAGTCTATGAGCAAAAAGATGAAAATAACAAACATAAAGAAAATAGAAAATAAAATGTGAATGTATCTGTTTCACAGCAGGATTTTTTTGGAAATGGCCTTATAATTTCCCTTCTTTTGAAAATAAATCTTTGAATTAACAAAATAATATATATATATATATAATTAAATTCTACAAGTCATACAATTGTAAACATTTTCCATGACAAGTTAATGAATTTTGTAGGCTAGAACCTTAAGAATGAATATCTTATTCTCATGATGGCTTTCCTATATACATTTATTATAAATTATAGTTTTTTTTATTAGCTCATGAATGGATTTAAAGAGCAAAATATGCAAATTAGCTTTTATTTCATGTAATAATATTTTCCTTAGGAAAGGCTACATAAATCCTCATGCTATATAATTTGTTTCAATGCTAGTATTTTATAGGCATTTGTATAACCTTATGAATTAGAATATATATTCTTTAAATTAAAATGAACAGACCCAAAAGAATGAAAATGTTAAAAAATGCTGAAACAGTTAACTAAATGAAAATACTTCAGTATGATCTTATGTCTAATTTTATACTACCTTGGGTAAAAAAAATCCTCAAATACCACAAATTATTTTAGGCAAATCTATGATAATATTAATAATGAATCTATTGATAACATCTTGTAATTAAGTACTTTCACCATAAGTGCATCTTTTGTTCACATATAAATATTTGTTAATATTTCTCAAATGATATTTCAAAAATCCATTAATTTGAATGAGCTAAAAATAGCCAGTTTTCTGTATTTTACTCTGCTACTTTTAGTTGAGGATATTAAACTATAGTCAGGATTTATAATATTTTTTCCAGCTTTCTTTTCCAATATAGCAGGTGTTTTCTTAGAAAAATTTTCATATCTTAAGAAACCATATTATTATTCCAAAGGTTTTTTCCACTATAAAATACTTTTTCACATTAGATTGAAAATTATATATATATTTCAAAATAACATTTTGTATTAGAAATATTGTCAGTAGTCTTAGAATGAAAGGACTTTCAAAATTTACCCTAATCATATATATGAGGAAATAAACCCATAAAAATTGAGTAGCTTGCTTGTTAGCAGCAGAGTCAATAATAGAAATCACCCAACTACTCTTATAGTATTATTTCCACAAAATATGAATAACCTACCTGAATGAATAAGTAATAGCTTGAAAGAGTGAGATTTGAAATGTAGTGTCAGCATAAGCTAAAACTATGTAGATTTCAAGCAAGTACTAAGATTATTTGAACTCAATTTTTATACCCTGATAAAATGCTAATAAAAGACTTAGAGAGATATATTTTGTGGTTAAGGGCTCCTGTGACATCTTCTGAATGGTAGAGTAAAAATGTATACATAACAAGACATAATCAAGAGTAACTGAAGTAGGAAAAACAATTAATTTGTAGGAATATTTTTAAATATATAAGAATTAATCTCAGGAAAAAAACAGGTTACCAGGCCTAGATTCTGACTTCTGAGAGCTACATAGTCATCAAAGCAAACAATATCTATACCTTATAAACTGTCAAGAACATTCAAAATGAAAGATCATTTTCTCAATCATTTATGAGGTTAGGATAACTTTCAAACCAAAATCAAGCAATGATCAAATTTAAAATGTAAGTATAGACAAATTTTACTTATAGATATGTGGGAAGTTCTAGTTCTTACATATGAATGTGTAGACAAGGAGTAACTCATTACCACCCTCAGCTTGTCCCAGAAAACAAGGATGCTTTAACATTAGAAAAATTGTTGATTCAATCAGGCATGTTAGCTGGTTGAATAAATTGAGTAGAAATGACAATCTTGCTTTAAAAAAATAAATAAAATTAACTTCTCAAATTAATAAAAATCCTTACCAAAGGTGAAACAGAGAGAAATTATGTTTATTAATAAAGCAAATTTCCTGGAACTATGAAATATCAATATTCTTTATTGATGAAATACTAGAAAAAATACCATCTAAGAGAACTGTGAAATAATTTCCATCAGTCAATTAAAAGTCAGTATAGTATTGGCAGTTCTACCTAATGTGATTGGGGGGAAAAAAGAGCTATAAGTATAAGTAATGAGGGAAACAAAACTTATAGTCAGGTAATATTCACTTTGTTTAGAAGGTCGGGAAAATAAATTTTTTAATTATTAGAATCAAATGGTTTAGAAAGGTGACCATATATTCTTTTGAAATGTAATAGTTTTCTTAACAATCTTTAATATGCAAAGGAAATAACATCATTCACTAAAACCATTAGAGTATAAATTATCTGGGAAGATAGATATAGATAGGTAGAGGGACAGAAAGAGAGACAGAAAGATATGTATATATACATAAAAGCTTAATTGTAAAAACTTTTAAAGTTTTACTTCTTTTCCATTTATATTGTTGAATTCAAATTAAATTGTCTTCACTTCCTGAGAAATGTAATGTTCATTTTGAAGAGAAAATATTTAATAATACCAAAAATTTTTACAAAAATTATTCAGCTTTCAAAATATACTATGAAACTATATATATTGCCATCCTTATGACTAACAGAATACAGCATTTCAAAAGGCAGGGTAGGTGGCAGCCAAACAAAGATTTATTCAATCTGTAAATTTCAAAAGTCATTGAAGAGACTGAGGGCAGCTTCGCCCATAAAAAAAATCACAATCTCTGGTCTGACCTCTGAATTCAAATCTGTCTTCAGATCTGCATCTCAATGGAAGAGGAACCCTGAACAACACTACAAGGTTAGACAGTAATTAGTCCCCTCAAATATCTATGGAAGTTTACTCAGCTCATAGTATTGCTGTGGAAAGGACAATATTCAGAAATTTTACTACTGTAGGCCCCTGAATCTGACTTGACACAGATACTTAATTCCTCAAAGTGATAGTAGGCTCCATTCTCTTACTCTTTTTAAGGTGAAGGGATAGGGGCTACTATTAATGGAGTACTGGCCTTGATCTAACTCACATTGGGTCATCTCAGTCCACGGACTACCCCCAAGTGGTCAATTCACCTAGCGTTTGAAAGGAATTACTTGATATTTGGCAGAACCCTCACCTCGGACCCCTCACCATTGTCATAGGGCAAGAGTTGTAGTCAATCAGTTCAGGCACTCACTCTTGTCCAACCCATGGACTGCAGCACACCAGGCTTTCCTGTCCAACACCAACTCCCAGAGCTTACTCAAACTCATGTCCATCGAGACGGTGATGCCATCCAACCATCTCATCCTCTGTCATCCCCTTCTCCTCCTGCCTTCAATATTTCCCAGCATCAGGGTCTTTTCTAAAGAGTCAGTTTTTCACATCACATAGCTAAACTATTGGAGTTTCAGCTTCAGCATCATTCCTTCCAATAAATATTCAGGACTGACTTCCTTTAGGATGGACTGATTGGATCTCTTTGCCATCCAAGAGTCTCTAAGAGTCTTCTTGAACACCAGAGTTCAAAAGCATTAATTCTTCAGTGCTCAGCTTTCTTTATAGTCCAACTCTCACATCCAATATGAATACTGGAAAAACCATAACTTTGACCAGATGCACCTTTGTTGGCAAAGTAATGCCTCTGCTTTTTAATATGCTGTCTAGGTTGGCCATAGCTTTTCTTCCAAGGAGCAAGAGTCTTTTAGTGTCATGGCTTCAGTCACCATCTGCAGTGATTTTGGAGCCCAAGAAAAGAAAGTCTCTCATTGTTTCCATTGTTTCCCCATTTATTTGCCATGAACTGATGGGACCAGATGCCATGATCTTAGTTTTCTGAATGCTGAGTTTTAAGCCAACTTTTTTACTCTCCTCTTTCACTTTCATCAAGAGGCCATTTAGTTTTGCTTCACTCTCTGCCATAAGGGTGGTGTCATCTGTATATCTGAGGTTATTGATATTTCTCCCAGCAATCTTGATTCCAGCTTGTGTTTCATCCAGCCCAGCATTTCTTATGATGTACTCTGCATAGAAGTTAAATAAGCAGGGTGAGAATATACAGCCTTGACATACTCCTTTCCCTATTTGGAACCAGTCTGTTGTTCCATGTCCAGTTCTAACTGTTGCATCCTGACATGCACATAGATTTCTCAGGAGGCAGGTCAGGTGGTCTGATATTCCCATCTCTTGAAGAATTTTCAACAGTTTGTTGTGATCCACAGAGTCCAAGTCTTTGGAGTAGTCAATAAAGCAGAAGTAGATGTTTTTTTCTGGAACTCTCTTTCTTTTTTGATGATCCAATGGGTGTTGGATATTTGAACTCTCATTCCTTAGCCTTTTCTAAAACCAGTTTGAACATCTGGAAGTTCACAGTTCATGAACTGTTGAAGGATGGAGAAGGTTGGTGAACTGTTGAAGGCTTGGAGAATTTTGAGCATTACTTTGCTAGTGTGTGAGATGAGTCCAATTGTGAGGTAGTTTGAGCATTCTTTGGCATTGCCTTTCTTTGTGATTGGAAAGAAAACTGACCTTTTGCAGTCCTGTGGCCTGCAAAAACTGTTGAGTTTTCCAAATTTGCTGGCATATTGAGTGCAGCACTTTCACAGCATCATCTTTTAGGATTTGAATTGGTTGAGCTGGAATTCCATCACCTCTACTAGCTTTGTTCATAGTGATGCTTCCTAAGGCCCACTTGACTTTACATCCCAGGGTATCTGGCTCTAGGTGAGTGATCACACCATCGTGGTTATCTGGGTCATGAAGATCTTTGTTGTATAGTTCTTCTGTGTATTCTTGCCACCTCTTCTTAATATCGTCTGCTTCTGTTAGGTCCATACCATTTCTGTCCTTTATTATGCTTATCTTTGCATGAAATGTTCCTTTGGTATCTCTAATTTTCTTGAAGAGATCTTTACTCTTCCCCATTCTATTATTTTCCTCTATTTCATTGATCACTGAGGAAGGCTTTCTTATCTCTCCTTGCTATCTTTGGAACTCTGCATTCAAATGGGTGTATCTTTCCTTTTCTCTTTTGCCTTTAGCTTCTCTTCTTTTCTCAGCTATTTGTAAGGCCTCCTCAGACAACCATTTTGCATTTTTGCATTTCTTTTTCTTGGGGATGGTCTTGATCACTGCTTCCTATACAGTGTCAGGAACCTCTGTCCATAGCTCTGCAGGCACTCTATCAGATCAAATCCCTTGAAACTGTTTGTCACTTCCACTGTATAGTCATAAAGGATTTGATTTAGATCATACCTAATGGTCTAGTGGTTTTCTTTACTTTCTTCAATTTCAGTCTGAATTTGGCAATAAGGAGTTCATGATCTGAGCCACAGTCAGCTAACCGGTCTTGTTTTTCTGACTGTATAGAGCTTCTCCATCCTTGGCTGCGAAGAATATAGTAAATCTGATTTCAATATTGGCCATCTGGTGATGTCCGTGTGTAGAGTCTTCTCTTGTGTTGTTGGAAGAGGATGTTTGCTAGGACCAGTGTGTTTTCTCAGCAAAACTCTTTTAGACTTTGACCTGCTCCATTTTGTACTCCAAGGCCTAATTTGGCTGTTATTCCAGGTATCTCTTGACTTCCTACTTTTGCATTCCAGTCCCCTGTAATGAAAAGTGTTGTAGTGGAAAGAGCCAAAAGGAGGCCTTGAAATTTCTCCAGCCAAATTAGTGTACCACAATACCTCAAGGGAGTATAAAGATGAGTGTCATCTTCATATTACAAAGGATGGGGTGTGGTAGTCCTCATCATTTCCAATATAAATCACCAAAGTGTCTTCTACAAAAACTAGAATCCTTGACTGGAATGGAATGTACTACCACAAACTTAACTACATAGTAGCCTCAGTTATAGTTGTTTTACCAGTTTCATCTTTGCCTAGCAGATAACATGCTGCTGCTGCTGCTGCTGCTAAGTCGCTTCAGTCGTGTCCAACTCTGTGCGACCCCATAGAGAGCAGCCCACCAGGCTCCGCCGTCCCTGGGATTCTCCAGGCAAGAACACTGGAGTGGGTTGCCATTTCCTTTTCCAATGCAGGAAAGTGAAAAGTGAAAGTGAAGTTGTTCAGTTGAGTCCGACTCTTAGCCACCCCATGAACTGCAGTATACCAAGCTCCTCCAACCATGGAATTTTCCAGGCAAGAGTACTAACCTGAGGTATATCAGCTCAGTTCAGTCACTCAATCGTGTCCAACTCTTTGTGACCCCATGGACTGGAGCATGCCAGGCCTCCCTGTCCATCACCAACTCCCGGAGTTTACTCAAACTCATGTCCATCGAGACGGTGATGCCATCCAACTTAATCTCATCCTCTGTCATCCCATTCTCCTCCTGTTGTTCCATGTCCATTTCTAACTGTTGCTTCCTGACCTGCATAAAAATTTCTCAAGAGGCAGGTCAGGTGGTCTGTTATTCCCATCTTTTGAAGAATTTTCAACAGTTTGTGGTGATCCACACAGTCAAAGGTTTTGACATAGTCAATAAAGAAGAAGTATATGTTTTTCTGTAACTCTCTTGCTTTTTTCATAATCCAACAGATGTTGGCAATTTGATCTCTCGTTCCTCTGCCTTTCCCAAAACCAGCTTGAGCATCTGGAAGTTCATGGTTCACATACTATTGAAGCCTGGCTCAGAGAATTTTGAGGTATATAGACAATGGCCAATCATTTAATAAATACCTCTTCATCTCTAACAGGAAGAAGGATCAGAGCAGGTGCAGTGTGTATTCACATGGGATAAACAATTGACTCTCCTACAGTTAACTCTTCTATCATATTCCTCAATTGAGTGTGGACCAGTTAGACATCACACTGGTCTACTATATCAATGGCATCCTGTTAATCAGCACAGATAAACAAAAGTTGAAAAATACATTAGAGTCCTTGATGAGATGCAAGTGTTCCTGGTGATAGGATATAACCCTATTACAGACTTACAACACTACTAAAGTTTTTAGGAGTCCAGTGTTCTGGGATATGCTAGAATATCACTTTGAACTAGAAAACAAATTATTCCACCTTGTTTCTCTCAGTACTAAGAAGGAAAGGCCTTTTTTGACTTCTGCATGCAGCATATTCTATATTTGAGATTACTACTCCAATATTTTCAACAAATGTGATGGAAGACTGCTGATGTCTAGTGAGTCAATGGAGTGAAGGACTGTTCAGAATATCTGGGTTATGATGCAACCTACCACGTAGCTTGAACCATACAAATTAAGAACTAGAGGTACTATAATGAGGAAAGACATGGTGTGGGATTTACAAGCTCTAAAACAAGAATCTCCATTTAGACTCTTGACATCTTCAGTAAAGCCCATGTCATTTGCAGCAGATAATTATGTATCATTCGAGAAATAGCTGTGGCATGCTACCCTGAAAGATATGAGACATTACATAACCATGTAACCAGAACTTCCTATCATGGGCTGTATTTTCCCAGACACATCACAAGTTAAAGAGGAGTCAGCAGCAGTCCATGGTTAGATGGACAGAGTATCCATGTTGTAATGATCAGGGCAGAAGTGTACAAGTAAGATGTACAAACAGCCAGCTCAGATGCCCATGTTACCAACCATTATCACACTGACAACATTCCCTTAACTCATAGCCATGGGTGGGCAGTGTAGGGGTATATTCATCTGACAATGAACAAAGAAGTCCCAATTTGGTCTGAGGTCATCTCAGTAGGTGGATATAAATTGAAATGACTGTGGCCATGCTGCAATCCCATTTGCTCGTGGCTCTGAATGGCTAACTGTTGGCTGCAGTGTGGTAACTTCAAGCTTATTGTGCCAAGAGACTGGTAAGCAAGGCAAGACACAGTTATCCTGACAAGATTAACTGACCATATCAGAGGGAGATAGAGGTCACTCTTATA
This sequence comes from Dama dama, assembly GCF_033118175.1. Classification (NCBI taxonomy): domain Eukaryota; kingdom Metazoa; phylum Chordata; class Mammalia; order Artiodactyla; family Cervidae; genus Dama; species Dama dama. Next base: position 60,617,194 of record NC_083692.1, on the reverse strand, counting down.
CAAGAAAATCATGAAAGAATAAATGTGTTATCTAGGATATATTGTTGTTGTTATTTAGTCACTAAGTCATGTCTTACTCTTTTGTGACCCCATGGACTGTAGCCCTCCAGGCTTCATTGTCTGTGGAATTTCCCACATGAGACTACTGGAGTGAGTTGCTATTTTCTACTCCAGGGGATCTTCCCAACCCAGGGATTGAACCCACATCTCCTGCATTGACAGGCAGATTCTTTACCACTGAGCCACCCAGCAAGCCCCTAGGGGATGTTACCCAGCCTCAAATCAAGGGTGAAAGGAGTAGCATGCAATCATGATCTGAAAAGGACACAATGACCAGGGAGATTCTTTAAAGAGAAGGAGCTAGGTCACCCTACCAGGTAAGGAACCTAGATTAGCAAAAATGCTAACTTCTGTGTCTCAACAATCTTCTTCTTGTAAGTTTTCTCAAGAGGCCAACCAGAATCCTAGAGAAGCTGACACTAGGTAGAGTGTATTCCTTGTGTAAATAACTGGACATGGAACAACAGACTGGTTCCAAATAGGAAAAGGAGTACGTCAAGGCTGTATATTGTCACCCTGCTTATTTAACTTATATGCAGAGTATATAATGAGAAACGCTGGGCTGGAGGAAGAACAAGCTGGAATCAAGATTGCTGGGAGAAATATCAATAACCTCAGATATGCAGATGACACCACCCTTATGGCAGAAAGTGAAGAAGAACTAAAAGGCCTCTTGATGAAAGTGAAAGAGGAGACTGAAAGAGTTGGCTTAAAGCTTAACATTCAGAACACTAAGATCATGGTATCTGCTCTCATCACTTCATGGCAAATAGATGGGGAAACAGTGAAAACAATGGCTGACTTTATATTTCTGGGCTCCAAAATCACCGCAGGTGGTGATTGCAGCCATGAAGTTAAAAGACGCTTACTCCTTGGAAGGAAAGTTATGACCAACCTAGATAGCATATTAAAAAGCAGAGACATTACTTTGCCAACAAAGGTCCATCTAGTCAAGGCTATGGTTTTTCCAGTGATCATGTAGGGATGTGAGAGTTGGACTATTAAGAAAGCTGAGTGGCAAAGAATTGATGCTTTTGAACTGTAGTATTTGAGAAGACTCCTGAGAGTCCCTTGGACAGCAAGAAGATCCAACCAGTCCACCCTAAAGGAGATCAGTCGTGGGTGTTCTTTGGAAGGACTGATGTTGAAGTTGAAACTCCAATCCTTTGGCCACCTGATGTGAAGAGCTGACTCATTGGGAAAGACCCTGATGCTGGGAAAGATTGAGGGCAGGAGGAGAAGGGGACGACAGAGGATGAGATGGCTGGATGGCATCACTGACTCGATGGACATGGGTTTGGGTAGACTCCAGGAGTTGGTGATGGACAGGAAAGCCTGGCATGCTGCGGTTCATGGGGTTGTAAAGAGTCAGACATGACTGAGGAACTGAACTGAACTCAACTGAACTGAGTGGCATGAAGGGTACATTGTAGTGTATGCTGTGATGTATCACCCAGATGCTACCTTCTGGGACCAAAGCACTCAATCCCCAAAAGTCAGGAGTGAAGTCAGGTGAGAGTTCATGACGAATTTCTTTCCCAGGAACTGCCTTTAGCCAAGATGGATGCATCACCAAGGTTATGTCCATAGCCTCTGAGGACACCTTGTTTCCAGTGACTAGTAGTCATGGAAATTACAAAAGGCTAGTTCTTTTGCATCAGTTGAAGATGCCTCATGAATGGCCAATACAGATTCTGAATTCCCTGTGGTATTGTTTAAGGTGTTTGTTACAAAAGCATATTTGTTCAAATTCTTCTGCCCAATCCTACTTCCACCACCCTCTTATAGGATTTGTTCCTGTGAATATTGCCCAGTAACCCATATGCAAACAACCTGTGTCAGGAATCTTTTTCCTATGAAAACATGATAATGTACAACAAACTATAAACTGGTAAAGCATATTTATATTTTGGTAATTTAATAGCACCAAAATATAAATGCATTCGTTCATGATTTGGCAAATCAATTCTATGAATGCACCCTATACAAATACTCGTATATGTTCATAAAGATATGAAAGTAAATATATTTATTAAAAATTTCATTTAATACTTTAAAATAGAAATCCTTAATGACTAGCAATAAAAGAAGATGTAAATAATGGCATACATGTTTCAAAATGCTAGCAAACAGTACAAAATGAAGTTCACCTAAATTTACTGACATATTTATAAAGCATATTTTTTAATTGAAAAAATTTCAGAGCAATCCATATAATATAAATTAATTCTAAGGGCTATAGTTAGATATAATCCATATTGATTTTTCTGAACCTCTTTTTTTTCAATCAAATCTTATAATAGTAATTAGGACATACCCTGATTCTCAGAAGATTATCTATGTAGGAAAAATGGATAATATAAAGGAGAAGGTAGCTCAGCTGGTAAAGAATCCGCCTGCAATGCAGGAGTCCCGGATCAGTTCCTGGGTCAGGAAGATCCACTGGAGAAGAGAAAAGCTATCCACTCCATTATTCTTACCTGGAGAATTCCATGGACTGTATAGTCCATGGGTCGCAAGGACTCAGACATGACTGAGCGACTTTCACTTTTAAGGAGAAATCATTAAATAATAGAACAGATCATACTTTTATCTTTTAAAAAAAATGTTTCATTATCAAATCTTTCAAAAGTTTGACTGTAACTGGGATTGTTGTCACACAGTTGGAGGGGCTGGACAAGTATGTGTAAGAAATGATTGTGCCACCAGCTCCTTGGCCAGGAAAAATTAGTTATAGGACTATAGATAAGGCTATCTGATTCTAAATAGCTTTATTTGTTACATATGTGATTTAAACATATTATAATACCAATGTATTGACAATTTCAAATATATTATTTAAAAATACATTTTCAAAAATCATTTCCAAAAAAACATTTATGAGCTTTAAGTTACATTAATAATGTGATGATGAATACAGTAAAAATCATCTACTCTTGTACTTGAAATTTCATGATTAGGGTTTACTAAATAGTAGTAATGAACAAATATTACTTTTAAAATGTCCAAAGCCAACTTCCAAGTGTGGCAGCTTATTAAATATTTTTTGCAATTGTTGATTGTTATGCTAGATTAAAATGTCACTGTAGTTACTATTTCTTCTGATTTAAGTGACATTTGACAGGTCTTACATTCTCAAGTTATTTACAAGTAGATGGTTTCATTGATTAAAATTTTGTTCATACTAGCTAAAAGATATATGATAGTATAATTGAAATATGCATATTATTTCTTTCTGTTATATGTAGTATTAAACATTTATAACTTGACAATGATATTTAGATTATTTTTATCTTCCAGAAAAAAAAGATCATATTGTGTGTTTCTTAAAAACGCTATTTGCTTCTTTATTGTTTTCAAATGCAAATGTTATAGCAGGACTGGAATGATTTGATTGATAAATGAATAGAGTTTCTAACAAGCAATCTTCTGAGATGGCTCAGTGGTAAAGAATCTGCCTGCCAATGCAGGAGATACAGTTATGGTCCCTGAGTTGTGAAGATTTGTTGGAGAAAGAAATAGCAGCCTGCTCCAGTATACTTGATTGGAAAATCCCATGGACAGAGGAGCATGGTGGGCTACAGTCCATGGGGTCACAAAGAGTCGGACACGACTAAGCACATACTAGCACACGCATTAAGCATCAGCATAAACAGTGTATTAATATATTTTCAAGTTATTTAAAAATGTTTATTCCTACACAGTACTAGGGCTTGATTAATGTAAACTAGACAAGGTCTAATTAAAACTATTCAACAATAAGAAAATAATGCAATAAACATTTAAAATTATATAACTGAAATGAAGGAATGTCAAATAACCATAATTCAATGATATAATCTACTAGTGGATACATGTAAGTTGCCACAGGAAAATTTCTAGTCGGGATTAAAATAGAATGAAGGTGTAGGTGGCAGAAAATGTGTTTTTCCTAGAGTGGGATTAATTTACCTATAGCCTTTGCTTTATTAAAGCATGTAGGTACATTTAATTCTTAGAAAAATTTTTATCATACATGTCCAAATGCATATTCTGCTTTAATTACAAAAATTTTACATTAATGAACACAGATAAACTATTTCTTAGCAATGTTCCACAAATAATAACTTTATTTAAAGTAATTAATTTTTGTAACACCCAGGAGCAATTGCATTGTAGGAAGTTCAGCACAAATAACTGCTAATCTTCCCATCTAATTTTTTAAAAAATGCAACCCGCCACTGGAAGACAATGAAAGTGAAAGAAAAATAATATAGTTTAAGGTATCAGCATTATAATAAGCTTTTGCTCCTCAAAAGGACCTAAACAGTTATGCTAGACTTCTGATCTAAATGTGAGAATATCATTCACAATAAACAAATACCCAAATAAATAAGTTGGAAAAGTACTCTGGATGATTAAAAAAAATTTTTTTTGATGGAATTGAACTTACATATGGGAACTACAGATGGTCTAGATTTGGAAGGATGCAAGTAATGCCATCTAATCACAGTTGGTTTAGGTCTACATGAGAAATCTGATCTCTTTTCTAAGTAAGGAAAAGAAGGGAACTTTAAAGAAAAGATTGCCTTTGGAATTGAATCCAAGCTGTGTGTCTTTGGGTAAATGAGTAACTTTTTTGAGCTTTCTTTTCCTCTTCTGTGAAGTAAGAATATGTCAGTATTGTTTTGCTGATTGAGTTGTGTAGGAGGATATTAAACTCTACCTTAGTGCTGCGCTCCTGAAACATACTAGCAGACTAAGAAAAGTTGCCTTTACTTACTTTTCCTCCCTCTCTTCTCATTTTCATATCTATCCACTGTAGAATAACATCTTCCCTGTCACTCTCTTGAAATGCTCTCATCAGGAGACTAATGGCATCCTTATTAACTCTAATGGATTCTTTGTTTTTGTTATCCTATCTGATCCTTCAGCAGCATCTGACTATGTTAACATCTTGAAACATTCACTGAAATCCTTTATCTGTACTCTTATCAGTTTTCATTCTGTTACTGTGGGTTTTTTGTTTGTTTTTTTTTAGTATTTTAAGAAAGTTTCATTTCCTTTTCTCTATTAATATTGATATTTCTTACATTTTGCTCTTTTCTTTTTCATCTACTTTTATTTTCCCTGGATCTAAAGGATCACCAAGTCAGTTTCAAAGGGAAAGTTTTAGTGTCCCCAAAAGGTCCATACCTATTTAAGGGAAAAAAATAACCAAAAGACATTCTATAAAGCACAAAGATGCAAAGGTGAAAAAATATATTCCTTATGTGTATGCTCCTTAAAAGTACAAGTGCTGATGTATTTTTTAGCAAACATGCACAAAAAAAGAAGTTCTGACAGAAGAGTTTTATGCTAGACAAATGTAGTGGATTGTATTTATTCAAGATTATCATTCCCTCTTCTGCCCATGCCATGTTTTCCTATAAGAGGAGTATATTTTTTCATTGGTTTTTGGTTTGGCCATTGACTTCCTTTGGCCAATGAAAACTGACCTTATATATGTATCATCCAAACAAAAATTTTACATGGTTTGCACAACCTGACTTGATCATTTTTCTGTTATTCTTCACTATGCAAAAAATATGTACCTAAGGGTGCCTACTCATTTAGCCTGGGTCCCACTTGAAAAGACACGGGTAAATAATCCTTAATAAGTTCAGATGATCCATAACATCTCAGCATAGCCACAGCCAAACAATAGCCATCACATGACATGAGCAAGAAATACATGTTCACTGTTGTCAGAAACTAAGTGTCTCAGTTCACACTGGTAGAACCAGTTACCATATATTGGTAAAAACTTATTTCTTACAGTTCTGGAATCTGAAAGTCCAAGTTCAAGAAGCCAATAGATCTGGTTTCTAGTGAGAGCCCTCTTTCCAGTATCCAGTTTCATTGAATCCTCACATGGTTGGCAGGGATAAGAGAGAGGAGGAAGAGAGAGGAGGAAGGATGGGAAAGGAACAGAGGGAGAGAGGAGAGGCTCTCTCATGTCTCTTTTTATAAAGGCAGGAATCCCACTCCAGAGGGTACCAACCTCATGTCCTGTTGTTGTTCAGTCTCTCAGTTGCGTCTGACTCTTTGCAATCCCGTGGACTGCAACATGCCAATCTTCCCTGTCCTTCATTATCTCCCAGAGTTTACTCAAACTCAAGTCCATTGAGTCAATGATGCCATCTAACCATCTCATCCTCTGTCTTCCCCTTTTTTTCCTGCCTTCAATCTTTCCCAGCCTCAGGGTCTTTTCCACTAAGTCAGCTCTTCACATCAGGTGGCCTAAGTATTGGAGCTTCAGCTTTAGCATCAGTCCTTCAAGTGAATATCCAGGGTTGATTTCCTTTAGGATTGGTTGGTTTGATCTCCTTGCAGTCCAAGGGATTCTAAAGAGTCTTCTCTAATACCACAGTTCAAAATCATCAATTCTTTGGCACTCAGCCTTCTTTATGGTCCAACTCTCACACCCATATATGACTACTGGAAAAACCATAGCTTTGACTATACAGACCTTTGTAGGCAAAGTGATGTCTCTGCTTCTTAATATGCTGTTTAGGTTGGTCATAGCTTTTCATGTATATATCAGTTCAGTTCAGTCACTCAGTTGTGTCCGACTCTTTGTGACCCCATGGACCGCAGCACACCAGGCTTCCCTGTCCATCACCAACTTCCAGAGTCCACCCAAACTCATGTCCATTGAGTCAGTAGTGCCATCCAACCATCTCATCCTCTGTCGTCCCCTTCTCCTCCTGCATGTGTGTGTGTGTGTATGTGTGTGTGTGTGTATACACACCATATACATATAATTCACACATATACATATGTAAAATTGGTGTGTGTGTATATATATATATATATACACATATATATATATGTAAAATTCTTTTTTGTCCAGTGTAGGATTGTATCACTTGGATCCAATAGTTCCTCCATGGAGCAGTAATAGTGCATCCAGGTAGTATAGTACTTAGAAGGCAAGACAACCTCCCTTTGAAGATAGATAGGCAAATACTATAATACATACCTACCACTAAATTTTAAAGATTGAGAATTATAGGCTACACACACAAAATACCTATACATTAAAATCCCTGTGTTAAATATGTTGTCATTAGGTTAGAAAGAATATATCTGATGTAAGCATTCAGTTTAAATAGATGGAAAAAATAAAGCCAACATAAAAAAGAGAAAAAAGCAAATACCAGTGAACTAAAACCAGGAAAGCTTAAGAATTGATAAAAAGTTTAAAGATAGTTCTTTGAGAAAAATAATAAATAAATATCATTTTTCCTGGAAATTTTAATTTAAAAAGAACTAGAAATAAGAAATGTGCATAATTGAATTTTTAAGTGCCAGATACTTAAAAACTGCAAGGAATATAGCTATAATCATCAACAAATCTGATTATCCACTTGAAGTAGATTATTATAAAATATATGAACGAACACATTTACTCATTATATATAAAGAATCCTGAAAGACTAACAACTGTGGTAAATATTTTTAAATTAGCAAGAAAATATATCCACATACTATCTGGTACAAAATATTTCATAAGAGTGTTATTGGCAAATTTTATGAACTACCTAGTTTTCATTTCATATAAGCTATTTCTGAAGCTTGATTCATTGAGACGTAATCAATTCATTTTGTGAAGGTAGCATACCTTTTATCTATATGTATTAGAACACAAAAGGGAAATCACCAAAGAACAAATCACATTTAAGAACATGAATGAAAAACTTAGGAAATCACAAACTTAAGCCATCTAATAATGAATTTCAACAAACTAGCTTTTATCTCTACAATGTAGGACAATTAATTGAATCTAATAAATTGGATACTTATTCAGTTCAGTTCAGTTCAGTTGCTCAGTCGTGTCCGAATCTTTGAGACCCCATGAATCGCAGCATGACAGGCCTCCCTGTCCATCACCAACTCCCGGAGTATACTCAAACACATGTCCATCGAGTCGGTGATGCCATCCAGCCATCTCATTCTCTGTCGTCCCCTTCTCCTCCTGCCCTCAATCTTTCCCAGCATCAGGGTCTTTTCCAACGAGTCAACTCTTCTTGTGAGGTGGTCAAAGTACTGGAGTTTCAGCCTCAGCATCAGTCCTTCCAATGAACACCCATGACTGATCTCCTTTAGGATGGACTGGTTGGATCTCCTTTAGATACCATTTAAAAAGTGTATATTTTTATAGTGCACTAACAGTGATAAATAGAACTAAGAAATATTGCTGTTATGAGTTCTTAGAAAAACTAAGAACTCAGAAAAAATATTCTTAAAGGTATTTTAAAAAGCCCTGATCAAAAATAGGAGAATCCTTATTCTTCTCAAGTACATATGTAACAGTGACTAATATAGATGAAATTCTTAGAAAGGTATCATTTGGGAAGTTTACTCAGAATGAAAATAGGCATACAAAATCTTAATTTTTATAAATAAAATCCAGTTATACATAAAACAATTTTATTGTGTGAGATATTTCCAGTCAGAAATGAGTGGCTCTTAATTGGACCACTCTACGGTTTTGACCCGGTTGAAACTAGGTTGTACTGTCAGACCAAAGAGAACTCTAGCTATTGAAGCAATGGAAATGCTTTAGGTTACAGGGACACTTTTCCCCCAGAACCTAACTTGCTTGAGATACAGACTGAAAATTGCTAGAGATGAAAAACATGCAGCTGAGCCAATACTTAGTATACCATAAGCATAGTTTTTTAAGGTCTGAATTTTGCATTAAGGAGTTCGTGATCTGAAACACAGTCAGTTCCTGGTCTTGTTTTTGCAGACTATACAGCTTCTTCATCTTCAGCTACGAAGAATACAATCAATCTGATTTTGGTGTTGACCATCTGGTGATGTCCATGTGTAGAGCTGTCTCCTGTGTTGTTGGAAGAGGCGTTTGCTATGACCAGTGCATTCTCTTGATGATACTCTGTTAGCCTTTGCCTTGTTTCTTGCACTCCAAGGCCAAAGTTGCCTATTACTCCAGGTGTCTCTTGACTTCCTACTTTTGCATTCCAATCTGCTATGATGAAAAGAGCATCTTTTTTGGGTATTGGTTCTAGATGATCTTGTAAGTATTCATAGAACCATTCAACTTCAGCTTCTTTGGATTAGTAGTTTGGGCATATATTTGGATAACTGTGATATTGAATGGTTTGCCTCAGAAACAAACCAAGATTATTCTGTCATTTTTGAGATTGCATCCATGTACTACATTTTGGCTTCCCTGGTGTCTTAGATGGTAACGAAGCCACCTGTGATACAGGAGATCTGGGTTCAATCCCTAGGTTGGGAAGATCCTCTGGAGGAGGGCATGGCAACCCACTCCACTATTTCTGACTGGAGAATCCCCATGGACAGAGGAGCCTGGTGAGCTACAGTCCATGGGGTCCCAAAGAGTTGGACATGACTGAGCAGCTAAACACAGCACAGCACTACATTTCAGATGCTTTTGTTGACTCTGAGGGCTACTCCATTCCTTCTAAGGGATTCTTACCCACAGTAGTAGATATAATGGTCATCTGAACTAAATTTGGCCATTCCCTTCCATTTCAATTCACTGATTCCTAAAATGTTGATGTTCACTCTTGCCATCTCCAGTTTGACCAATTCTAATTTACTTGATTTATAGACCTAACATTACACGTTGCTATGCAATATTATTCTTTACAGTATTGAACTTTACTTTCACCAGCAGACACATTCACAACTGGGCATTGTTTCCGCTTTGGCTCAGCCTCTTCATTCCTTCTGGAGCTATTTCTCTGCTCTTCTCCAGTAGCATATGACAAACCTAGACAGCATATTAAAAGGCGGAGATATCACTTTGCTGACAAAGTTACATGTAGTCAAAGATATGGTTTTTCCAGTAGCCATGTACAGATGTGAGAGTTGGACCATAAAGAAGGCTGAGTGCTAAAGAATTGATGCTTTCAAACTGTGGTGTTGGAGAAGACTCTTGAGAGCCTCTTGGACTGCAAGGAGATCAAACCAGTCAATCCTGAAGGAAGTCAGTTGTAAATATTCATTAGAAGGACTCATGCTGAAACTCCAATACTTTGGACCATCTGATGTAAAGAGCCAACTCACTGGAAAAGATCCTGATGCTGAGACAGATTTAAGGCAGAAAAAGAAAGGGATGAGAGGATGAGATGGTTGGATGGCATCACTGACTCAACAGACATGAGTTTGAGGGAACTCTGGGAGATGGCAAAGGACAGGGAAGCCTGGTCTGCTGCAGTCCATGGCGTCGCAAAGAATCGGGCACAACTGAGCACCTGAACAACAACAACAAAGGTGTGTTTTTAGGGCTTATATATGTTTCTACCAAAAGCTTTCATGAATAGAAGAGATCCTAGATAATATTTTGAATAATTTTGGTGTTGATGTGGGAAGAAGTACCAAAAGGAAGGAGAAAGAGGCAGGGAGAAGGAATGAAGAGATTATTGCCTAAATGCCCTTATGGAAATCACTGATGGGAAAATATAGGAAGTTACTTTGGCAGACAATTCATATCAATACCACTGTCTCCATCTTAAATAAATCAATAGCCCCTCTATTCTCTAACAATTTCTTCTCTCCATCTTCTCAATGTTTTTCTGTTCTTGGCACTTATAATAATAAATGACAGAAGAAGAAAATACAGAATCCTTCAATGACAATGAAACTAACATTTCCTTTTAATTATATAATTATTAATAGCTTATATAATAAAAATAATATCACCTTTTGAGTTCTTAAAATATGCCAAGCATTAAACTGGTTGTGTTACATATGTTATCATAGTCAGTCTTCATAAACAATTCTTTTAACTAGTAGTAGCATTCACATTTCATCAAGGAAGTTATTTTCAGAATCTCAGAAGCAGTAATTAGAGTGGGCAGAATCCTACTTCCTTTTCACTTTGTCTGAAATCATTATCTCCTGAATCATAGGTTCCACTTTGGATGTCTGGGAGAGATGACTAAAGAATTTCATGTAATGATCATCATTTTTGATCTGGGTTTTAAGAAATTTGAAATGACAACCTCCCTGTGTCAACGTGGTAGACATCGTGTTTTCCAGTCACTGCATTGGGCATTGGAAATAATTAGGCTAAACAATTCTCTAGGCACTGCACACCACCTTATTTGCTCTTCAGACCCACTGGGGAAGGTGTAAAGAGACAAGCTACTTTAGCTTTGACCCAGATATTTTGATCAGCCTTTTTCACATGTTACCCCGTATTTCTCTATACAAAAAGAATCTGAATCTGCAAATAAGGGATTTCTGGATTTATTTTCCAACTTTTGGTTTACTTTCATTGTTATATTTTAAGGAATAACACATAGATAACAGGTTATATTTCCAACAGTAATGTGGAATTTGTTTTCAAGTAGGACTGTAGCTCCTCCACCAGGGATGTATATTCAACATGAAAGTAGTGTTAGTCACTCAAATGTGTCTGTCTCTTTCTGACCCCACTGAGGGTGGCCCATAAGGCTTCTCTGTCCATGGAATCCTCCAGGCAATAATACTGGAGTGGGTAACCATTACCTTCTCCAGGGGATCTTCCTGACTCAGGTATCATGCCTGGCTCTCTCACACTACAGGCAGATTCCTTACCACCTGAGCCACCAGGGAAGCTGACATACTTAACATACTTAACAAATACAACATACAGAACAGATGCCATAGCAGGGTCCTGGATCTTCTGGTATGCCAGAAAGATTATGGATTATGTCGAGGTCCTCAGAATCTCTAGGAAGGAGTTGCTGCTAAGTCGCTTCAGTCGTGTCCGACTCTGTGCGACCCCATAGACAGCATCCCACCAGGCTTCTCCACCCCTGGGATGAACACTGGAGTGGGTTGCCATTTTCTTCTCCAATGCATGAAAGTGAAAAGTGAAAGTGAAGTTGCTCAGTCATGTCCGACTCTTAGCGACCCCATGGACTGCAGCCTACAAGCCTCCTCCGTCCATGGGATTTTCCAGGCAACAGAACTGGAGTGGGTTGCCATTGCCTTCTTCAGGAAGGAGTTATAATAAGCATATAGCACAAGTAACCCTCAGGGACTGGAGGCAAGTGCTTATTATCACCAACCAGTAGAAAACCATTTCAATAGTTAACCACTGACAAAGGAGGCGATTGGCCCTGCCTAAGAACTACAAATTCCGCTGACTTTCAGGTGGCTAATTCCTCTAAAGAGCCTATATAAAGATTACATTTTTCAATCTTAAAGATAAAAAATGACAGAAAGAAAGAAAAAAAAAATGACAGAAAGATTTTTAAAATAATTGTGTTGGTAGCTTTAACAAGTTGGTACCAACCAATCACTTTTGGGGACTGCATTTTGAAAATGTGTTTTCTCTGCTTCATCAAGTCAGTGTGGTGGCAAATACAGGTGTCTAAGGCAAATGGTTGACATAAAAGTAAGAGAAATGCATGTAAATAAAATTTCAGGTGTAGCATAGGAAGACTCTAGTTTGTATTACTCCGGGACATTAGAAGTAGTCTCTCAAGTTTAGAAACCTCATCTGACTGTCACCTCATAGCATAGATGTGTCAAGGTAAATTTGATTTTTGTGTATATGTGTGTGTTATCTATCTCCCTGAAATTATTCATATTTTCCAATACATGTTCACTAAAGAACTAAAGTATGTTTACTATTTGAAAAGCTGTAACACAAATATTCTGCTTGAGAGCAACTCTAGGATAACTGCCTATAATTATAATTTAAACTGTTATGAAACAATTTAAGATAATTTTGGTTATTCTGTTCATATTTCATGATTTCATTCTCTACATTGTGAATTGAACAGTTGTATAGTATTCTCTTAAGCAGAATTAGCTATAATAGTCCTGTAATTCTCATGAAGTGTAAAATGTGGAGACTATAACATTTCAAAAGAGACAATAAGAATACATAAAAAAATTTAAAAAATCTTACTTAATTACTTAAACAAAAACATCAGTGTCTAAGGAAGGGATAAAACTATACATGATCTTTAATTAAGCCTCAAAAGTGATATGTCCAGAAAAATTCTGATTCTGCTCTGAAATAGCAAAAGATGGATGTCAGAGGATATAAGATTACCATTTAAAACAAAATCTAATATTAATCTGTGTTCCTGAAAGTGTTAAAATTAATATGATTGGAATATGGCAGTGAAACAGTTGTAATACTGTCTTCACAAGTTTTCCAATTTTTTACTGCATCTTAATAATGCTAAAAAGCTATTTCCTATAAACATTTTTAATGTATTCTTTGGAAACCATGAAGTTATTTATGAGTTAACTGTAATAGAATGAAATCATTTAATTAAGCCGTTTTAACTGCTTGGAGTTGATCCTAGTAGTAGTAGGGTATCAGTTCAGTTCAGTCGCTCAGTCGTGTCGAACTCTTTGCAACCCCATGAACCGCAGCACGTCAGGGCTCCCTGTCCATCACCAAATCCCGAAGTTTACTCAAACTCATGTCCATCGAGTCAGTTTGTCGTCCCCTTCTCCTCCTGCCCCCAATTCGTCCCAGCATCAGGGTCTTTTCCAATGAGTCAACTTTCGCATGAGGTGGCCAAAGTATTGGAGTTTCAGTTTCAGCATCAGTCCTTCAAATGAACACCCAGGACTGATCTCCTTTAGGATGGACTGATTGGATCTGCTTGTAGTCCAAGGGACTCTCAAGAGTCTTCTCCAACACCACAGTACAAAAGATACTTTTGTACTTTTGTACAATTTTTCAGTGCTCAGCTTTCTTCACAGTCCAACTCTCACATCCATACCTGACCACTGGAAAAACCATAGCTTTGACTAGACAGACCTTTGTTGGCAAATTAATGTCTCTGCTTTGTAACATGCTATCTAGGTTAGTTATAACTTTCCTTGCAAGGAGTAAGCATCTTTAATTTCATGGTTGCAATGACCATCTGCAGTGATTTTGGAGCCCCCCAAAATAAAGTCTGACACTGTTTCCACTGTCTCCCCATCTATTTCCCATGAGGTGATGGGACCAGATGCCATGATCTTAGTTTTCTGAATGTTAAGCTTTAAGCCAACTTTTCACTCTCCTCTTTCACTTTCATCAAGAGGCCTTTTACTTCCTCTTCACTTTCTGCCACAAGGGTGGTGTCATCTGCATATTGAAGTTATTGATATTTCTCCCAGCAATCTTGATTCCAGCTTGTGCTTCTTCCAGCCCAGCATTTCTCATGATGTACTCTGCATAGAAGTTAAATAAGCCCGGTGACAATATACAGCCTTGACATACTCCTTCTCCTATTTGGAACCAGTGTGTTGTTCCCTATCTAGTTCTAACTGTTGCTTCCTGACCTGCATACAGGTTTCTCAAGAGGCAGGTCAGGTGGTCTGGTATGCCCATGTCTTTCAGAATTTTCCACAGTTTATTGTGATCCACACAGTCAAAGGCTTTGGCATAATCAATAAATCAGAAATAGACGTTTTTCTGGAACTCTCTTGCTTTTTCAATGATCCAGTGGATGTAGGCAATTTGATCTCTGGTTCCTCTGCCTTTTCTAAAACCAGCTTGAACATCTGGAAGTTCACGGTTCATGTATTGCTGAAGCCTGGCTTAGAGAATTTTGAGCATTACTCTACTAGCATTTGAGATGAGTGCGATTGTGCAGTAGTGTGAGCATTCTTTGGGATTGCCTTTCTTTGGGATTGGAATGAAAATGGACCTCTTCCAGTTCTGTGGCCACTGCTGAGTTTTCCAAATTTGCTGGCATATTGCATGCAGCACTTTCAAAGCATCATCTTTCAGGATTTGAAATAGCTCAACTGGAATTCCATCACCTCCACTAGCTGTGTTAGTAGTGATGCTTTCTAAGGCCCACTTGCCTTCACAGTCTAGGATATCTGGTTCTAGGTGAGTGATCACACCATCTGGGTGATTATCTGGGTCATGAAGATCTTTTTTGTACAGTTCTTCTGTGTATTCTTGCCACCTCTTCTTTATATCTTCTGCTTCTATCAGGTCCGTACCATTTCTGTCCTTTATCAAACCCATCTTTGCATGAAATGTTCCCTTGGTATCTCTAATTTTCTTGAAGAGATCTCTAGTCTTTCCCATTCTGTTGTTTTCCTCTATTTCTTTGCATTAATCACTGAGGAAGACTTTCTTATCTCTCCTTGCTATTCTTTGGAACTCTACATTCAAATGGGAGTATCTTGACTTTTCTCCTTTGCTTTTTGCTTCTCTTCTTTCCACAGCTATTTGTAAGGCCTCCTCAGACAACCATTTTGCCTTTTTGCATTTCTTTTCCATGGGGATGGTCTTGATCCCTGTCTCCTGTACAATGTCACAAACCTCCATCCATAGTTCATCAGGCACTCTGTCTATCAGATCTAGTCCCTTAAATCTATTTCTCACTTCCACTGTATAGTCATAAGGGATTTGACTTAGGTCATACCTGAATGGTCTAGTGGTTTTCCCTACTTTCTTCAATTTAAGTCTGAATTTGGCAATAAGGAGTTCATGATCTGAGCCACTGTCCGCTCCCGGTCTTGTTTTTGCTGACTGTACAGAGCTTCTCCATCTTTGGCTGTAAAGAATATAATCATTCTGATTTCAGTGTTAACCATCTGGTGATGTCCATGTGTAGAGTCTCCTCTTGTGTTGTTGGAAGAGGGTGTTTGCTATGACCATTGAGTTCTCTTGGCAAAACTCTATTAGCCTTTGCCCTGCTTCATTCCGTACTCCAAGGCCAAATTTGCCTGTTACTCCAGGTGCTTCTTGACTTCCTACTTTTGCATTCCAGTCCCCTATAATGAAAAGGACATCTTTTCTGGGTGTTAATTTTAAAACATCTTGTAGGTCTTCATAGAACTGTTCAACTTCAGCTTCTTCAGCGTCACTGGTTGGGGCATAGGCTTGGATTACCGTGATGTTGAATGGTTTGCCTTGGAAACGAACAGAGATCATTCTGTCATTTTTGAGATTGCAGTCAAGTACTGCATTTCGGACTCTCTTGTTGACCATGATGGCTACTCCATTTCTTCTAAGGGATTCCTGCCCACAGTAGTAGATATAATGGTCATCTGAGTTAAATTCACCCATTCCAGTCCATTTTAGTTCGCTGATTCCTAGAATGTCGACATTCACTCTTGCCATCTCCTGTTTGACCACTTCCAATTTGCCTTGATTCATGGACCTAACATTCCGGGTTCCTATGCAATATTGCTTTTTACAGCATTGGACCTTGCTTCTATCACCAGTCACATCCACAACTGGGTATTGTTTTTGCTTTGGCTCCATCCCTTCATTCTGTCTGGAGTTATTTCTCCACTGATCTCCAGTAGCATATTGGGCACCTACCGACCTGGGAAGTTCCTCTTTCAATATCCTATCATTTTGCCTTTTCATACTGTTCATGGGGTTCTCAAGGCAAGAATACTGAAGTGATTTGCCATTCCCTTCTCCAGTGGACCACATTCTGTCAGACCTCTCCACCATGACCCGTCCACCTTGGGTGGCCCCACACGGCATGGCCTAGTTTCATTAAGTTAGACAAGGCTGTGGTCCTGTGATCAGATTGGCTAGTTTTCTGTGATTGTGGTTTCAGTCTGTCTGCTCTCTGATGCCCTCTCACAACACCTACCATCTTACTTAGGTCTCTCTTATCTTGGACGTGGGGTATCTCTTCACAGCTGCTCCAGCAAGGCGCAGCTGCTGCTCCTTACCTTAGATGAGGAGTAGTTAATAATTATATCAACTGTATTGTTTTTTCTGTGTGTGGATCCTCAAAATATGAACATTTTTGAATATATAATGTAATTAAAACTTTACACATCAACATTTTCTGGGGAAACCAAAAAAATATACATTAAGCATTTAGTTAGGGGGATTTCATTTAGTTGACTCCTTTCTGATACCTGCTATATGAACTCCTGGTTGTTTTATATCAGCATACTGATTATATCAGCAGATCAAATTATCCTTGATATTATTAAATATCAAAGTATTAACAAATTTAAGACAGAAAATTTTAAATGAGACATATGTAAAAAATATAAAAGTACATTTTATGATGTGTCCTATTAATTACCAATTAATAACATTTTTCAGAAAGAGATTTTAGTAATCATTATGCTTAAAATTTTCTTAATAATTAAAATGTTTTATATTGATGATGTAAGATATTAGTAACAATATTTTAAGATATTTTTATCATCTAAATAGAAACTAATATTTCTAATCATAATTATACTTGGTTTTAAAAACATGTATCATTTGTGAAGTTTTCTAAGATGTAAATAAGCATAAAATATTCATTTATATAAACAAAATTGTACTTAAATTTTTATTCATCTTATGAGATTTCTAAATTGTATAACTTTATTTCTCAGGATTTAAAACATTTCCTCACACATATAGGTGCTCCCAAATTCTTCTTGAATAAATTAATAAATAAAAAGAAGAAAATATTACTAATTTTCCTCATCTGTGCAAATATACCCTAAATTTAGAAACATCTGAACAAATATTATGGCTCATGAAATATTTGCATTTACCCTTCTTTGGTACATTGCATTTTATCAAAATTTATAAAACAAAAATCAAAGACTGTCTTTCAAATTATGTGAACTCAAAAGGTAAGTAAATATTTCATGAATATCCATATGGAAATGCACAATTTATTAGTATTTTGAGTTGGAGTATTCAAACATTGTTTCAATTATATCTGTAGCATATTCCTTCTTATATGCAAATAAACATTACTAAGTCCTATGTAAAAATTAGGAGTTCCCAGGTGGTTAAAAATATGCCTGCAAATGCAGGAGACATGGGTTCAATCTCTTGTCCAAGAAGATCCCCTGGAGAAGGAAATGGAGACCCACTCTAGTATTCTTGCCAAGAAAACTCCATGGACAGAGGATCCTAGTAGGCTACAGTCCATGGGGTTGCAAAGAGTCAGACATAACTGAGTGACTGAAAAACAATAGCAACATTAAAAATTAACTATACCTGTCTAAATGGGAAATTAAATGGAATAGAAAAACATCAATGTTTAACTCACATTACTTGCAGGTCCCAGGACTTTCAAAGTTAGGAAATTAACACATATCCTTGGTTGATAAGACCAAAAAAATACCTGGTAGGGCAAAAGGGAAGGGAAGCACAAGTAAGTTTTCCAAAGTGGCAAATGTAAAATGACTTTATTGTTTGCCCATTTATGAGTAGTTTCATCATTTAAATAAAGAATGTAGCTCCATTTTTTATATTCAATTTTTGACAGCTTTTAATCACTCCTTCTTCTTCCCTCTGCCCCATATCTGGACAAGCATGTAAAAAAGCCTGGTTCCTTCTCCTTTAGCACTGGTGAGAAGTTCAAGCCACAGGTCAGATTCCTCACTTCAGCCCCACCTCCTGATCACCATAAGAGACCCCAAGCCAATAACATTTTCTCTCTCTCTAGCCATTTTCAGACCTGCTTAGGAGCCCTACCACTCTCCCCAGAAAGTCTCATTATATGAGTACTAAACCTTTTTATAACCTTTTGGTGTGTGTATGAGCACTGGTCTCAATATCAAAACTAAATTTGGAGTGGTTGTCCACCCTAATATTACAATGAAAGAAAAGAAAAAAAAAAAAGCAAAAATGTGTTTTTCATTGACCCAACCTTTCTCTTGGGGGAACAAATGACTAATTCAAAAGTTACTCCAGTGTTATTATTAATATCAGTTCCCCAGTCTATTGTTTGTTTCATCCATCTACCTACCTTTGAGAAAACTGAATCTTTTACATTTTCTAGACTTTCAGGATCTTCCTCTTGTATGTGATAATTTAAAGATGCCCAAAATTCATTCAGTAAATGCATATGCAGATTTTCCTAGTGTGCTTATGGGAAACAAGTTTGAGACTTGTGGCTTATACACATTGAGATCAGCTGTTAATAGAAACTCTTCTATAAATTCTTACCTAACAGGAGATTTTATCCCATTATAGATGTGCACAAGCTCTTTAACTCTGAAAGCTATATAGGAAGCCATTTAGAGCAACAGCTTTGAAGTACATCTGGCTTTTTAAAATACTTTATCACAAGTTGTGTAAACTTAAATCCTTCCCTTATCCCTTTTATCTTGAGTTTCCTCATTTAAAAAATTGATGTTTAGTTCATGTCTTATAAAAATAGCATACATATTATTTTTTAATGTTTCTAAGTAATACTAAAGTTAACATAGCAACAACAGAATTCAAACACAACTGACCCCCTAATTATTTTAAATCAATCCCCTACATTAATAGCCTAAGAAGAGATATGACCAGTATTAGGTATAAAATCTATTTAGCTTTATCTCCCTTGTCCTATACAAGATGTTTGGCATTCAGAAAAAAAGTTATGAGACATACAGAAAAGTCAGCAAAAACAAAATAATTAGCAGAACCAAAGTCAGAGAAGATTCAGATGTAGGAGCCATCAAAGAGATATTTAATAATGTCAAAGATTAACGTGTTAAGGAATCCAGTAGAAAAGATAAATAATATGTCTGAATAGGTGGGGAATTTCAGAAGAGAGAAACTACAGAAAGAATCAAAAGGAAATACTAAAAAACGCAGTATCAGAGACATGAATAGCTTTTTTTGACATATATATCAATGAACTTCCTACAGGAAAGAAAATAATAAACTTGAGCACAGATTAGTAGATACTACCCCAAGTGAAGCACAAAGGAATAAAAAGAGTGAAAAACAGAATATCCTAAGAACTGTGGAACAATATCACATGGTCAATATATTGGAATTCCAGAAGGTGTAGAGGAAAAGAACAGAGCAGAAGAAATGTTTGACTATATAATAGCTTGGAGTTTCATGAAAATAATAAAATAATAAAAAATTACAAGTTCAGGAAACATAGAGAAACCTAAGCAGGCTAAATAAACACACACACACACGCACACACACACACACACACAGATACACACCTCTAGATCCATTATATTCAAACTGCTGAAAAAAGAAATATAAAGATAAAATTACTAAAGCCGCCAGAGAAGAAGACATATTTGAGACAGAGTAGCAGAGACAAGAGACAAAGCAGATTTCAGAAAGAAGTAAGTCCGAGATAATGAAAAAAGTCTGAGATAATGCAATAAGTCAGGGCTTCCGTGATAGCTCAGTTGGCAAAGAATCCACCTGTAATGCAGGAGACCCTGGTTCGATTCCTGGGTTCAGAAGATCCCCTTGAGAAGGGAAAGTCTACCCACTCCAATATTCTTGGGCTTCCCTTGTGGCTTAGCTGGTAAAGAATCCACCTGCAATGTGGAGACCTGGATTCTATCCCTGGGTTGGGAAGATCCCCTGGAGAAGGGAAAGCCTACCCACTTCAGTATTCTGGCCTATTCTGGCCAGGAGAATTCCATGGACTGTATAGTTGTTGGGGTCACAAAGAATCGGACATGATGAGCAACTTTCACTTTCACTTTCAATGAAATATCTGCAATATACTGCAGATAACCATGTTTGAGGTTTAGACTGAATTGAAGATTTAACTTAGAGATAAAATTCTATGCCTAATTTTCAGCTGATCCTACCAGTTAGTGCCTCAGAAGGGATCTTATCTCTTCTAGAGTCAGAGTAATGTTGCTAACTATTCAGTAGTTCCTAAGCTTGCTGTAGGGCAAGTGGAGTTCTGTGTCTTCCTAGTCTGCCCTCAGCTTTATGCAGGACAAATAAATGTGCCTTAGTCTCAGTGTAAGGGGGTTGTTGCTCCTTTTGGTAGCCAAATTTCAGCTTTCATCTGTGGTCCTTCTTCTGTGGGAGCATTTCCTGCCCTGCTCATGGATCTACCTCTGATTGTATTAGATTTGAAATCTGGACTCATGGGAGTTTCCAGCCCCACTTGCAGAAATAGTTTTTATAGTCTGTATTCCCCCATAGCAAAAATGAGTTTTACTTGTGTATTGGGTGTGAGAGTATTTACTGATCTCAGTAGAGACTTACGACTTTTGAGAAAGAAGCCCAAGTAAGAAGCGGGGCTTCATGCCTTTCTTACAGCTGCAGGCATCTCCTCCTATAGCGCTAATAGGGTTCTCTTCAGAATACTTCCTATAATATTTTTTTCTCATGAGTATCCAGTGGAGGGCCAAGGAAATAAGCCTATGAATGTTTGCAGAATCCCCTTGTACCTGCATCTCCTTCAGATTCTATATCATCATAAAAGTCGATTGTTGCCTTTTAGCAATTCTTTAACATTTTAGTAGATTTCTTCTTGCCCGTTTTTATGGTAGACATGCAGTGGCAAATGATCTCTGCCCACTAGATGCCATTAACACACCCTCCCCCAGTTGTGATGATCAAAAACGCCTCAGTTCAGTTCAGTCGCTCAGTAATGTCCGACTCTTTGTGACCCCATGAACCACAGCACACCAGGCCTCCCTGTCCATCACCAACTCCTGGAGTCCACTCAAACCCATGTCCATCGAGTCGATGATGCCATCCAACCATTTCATCCTCTGTCATCCCCTTCTCCTCCTGCCCTCAATCTTTCCCAGCATCAGGGTCCTTCCCAATGAGTCAGCTCTTCACATCAGGTGGCCAAAGTATTGGAGTTTCAACTTCAACATCAGTCCTTCCAATGAACACCCAGGACTGATCTTCTTTAGGGTGGACTGGTTGGATCTTCTTACTGCCCAAGGGACTCTCAGGAGTCTTCTCCAACACCACAGTTCAAAAGCATCAATTATTCGGTGCTCAGCTTTCTTTAGAGTCCAACTCTCACATCCATACATCACCACTGGAAAAACCATAGTCTTGACTAGACGGACCTTTGTTGGCAAAGTAATGTCTCTGCTTTTTAATATGCTGTCTAGGTTGGTCATAATTTTCCTTTCAAGGAGTAAGTGTCCTTTAATTTCATGGCTGTAATCACCATCTGCAGTGATTTTAGAGCCCAGAAAAATAAAGTCAGCCACTGTTTCCATTGTTTCCCCATCTACCTGCCATGAAGTGATGGGACCAGATACCCTGATCTTAGTTTTCAGAATGTTGAGCTTTAAGCCAACTTTTCACTCTCCTCTTTCACTTTCATCAAGAGGCCTTTTACTTCCTCTTCACTTTCTGCCATAAGTGTGGTGTCATCTGCATAACTGAGGTTATTGATATTTCTCCCGGCAGTCTTGATTCCAGCTTGTGCTTCTTCCAGCCCAGCGTTTCTCATGATGTACTCTGCATATAAGTTAAATAAGCAGGGTGACAATATACAGCCTTGATGTACTCCTTCTCCTGTTTGGAACCAGTCTGTTGTTCCATGTCCAGTTCTAACTGTTCCTTCCTGACCTGCATACAGGTTTCTCAAGAGGCAGGTCAGGTGGTCTGGTATGCCCATGTCTTTCAG
Source organism: Dama dama (assembly GCF_033118175.1). Classification (NCBI taxonomy): domain Eukaryota; kingdom Metazoa; phylum Chordata; class Mammalia; order Artiodactyla; family Cervidae; genus Dama; species Dama dama. The sequence goes on along the minus strand of NC_083692.1, from coordinate 60,594,809 downwards.
AATTTTCCAGAGTTTATTGTGATCCACACAGTCAAAGGCTTTGGCATAATCAATAAAGCAGAAATAGATGCTTTTCTGGAACTCTCTTGCTTTTTCGATGATCCAGCAGATGTTGGCAATTTGATCTCTGGTTCCTCTGCCTTTTCTAAAACCAGCTTGAACATCTGGAAGTTCACGGTTCACGTTTTGCTGAAGCCTGGCTTGGAGAATTGTAAGCATTAGTTTACTAGCGTGTGAGATGAGTGCAATTGTGAGGTAGTTTGAGCATTCTTTGGCATTGCCTTTCTTTAGGACTGGAATGAAAACTGACCTTTTCCAGTTCTGTGGCCACTGCTGAGTTTCCCAAATTTGCTGGCATACTGAGTGCAGCACTTTCACAGCATCATCTTTCAGGATTTTAAATAGCTCAACTGGAATTCCATCACTTCCACTAGCTTTGTTCGTAGAGATGCTTCCTATGGCCCACCCACTTCACATTCCAGGATGTCTGGCTCTAGGTGAGTGATCACACCATCATGATTATCTGGGTCATGAAGATCTTTTTTGTACAGTTCTTCTGTGTATTCTTGCCACCTCTTCTTAATATCTTCTGCTTCTGTTAGGTCCCTACCCTACCATTTCTGTCCTTTATTGAGCCCATCTTTGCATGAAATGTTCCCTTGGTATCTCTAATTTTCTTGAAGAGATCTCTAGTCTTCCCCATTCTGTTGTTTTCCTCTATTTCTTTGCATTGATTGCTGAAGAAGGTTTTCTTATCTCTCCTTGCTATTCTTTGTAACTCTGAATTCAAATGAGAATATCTTTCCTTTTCTCCTTTACTTTTCGCTTCCTGTCTTTTCATGACACTGCAAAATGTCTCCTTAGGAGAAATCACTGGTTGAAGACTGCTGCTCTAGACAAGTATGAATAAGATGATATTTCTCCTCTTCACTTGTTCACAGCATATCAACAACATGAACCAATACTTGAACTATTTTGAGAGGAGTCAAGACTTCCTTAATCCAAATCTATGTCTAAAATGTCACTTTTGATCAATTATTTTTTTTCTTCAGGACCTCATAGCTTCTCTGTCTTCAGGAGATTGTTGATTATATACCAAGATCCCTGACAATCATTGTCAGATATGTCATGTGCCAGTTATACCATAACAGTATATGGGAGCCAGGATAGAAAGTCATCCATACGGAAAATATTTTTCTTCACTTATTTTGACAAATACTGTTAACTGCATATAATTTATCAGCCATGGTATTGGGCACTAGGAATACAGTTTTGAAAGTGGAGGCATGGCAATTGCCCTCATTGAGTTTATTGTCTTATAAGGGAGAGAAGTATGGCAAATATAGTAGAAAGTAATTTCATAATGTTTGTAAATAGAGTTGAATCATATATACTCTCTTGAATGCAGGGAGTACAAAGTCTAGACTGAAGCTGAGCTGGGATGTGTGAAACTGATCTTGCCTATCGTAGCATAGCATTTTGTCATGTAGAGTGTAATTCTTGTGCCTAAAAATACATATTTCCATTTGCATGGCACCTACATACAAGATAATTACTTTATTTAAGGCATGTTAGAAGAAACATGTTTCAAACTTGAAAGAACCTTGTCTCACTGGACTTGAGCATGAAATATCTACCTCCAATATTATACTTTTTGAAGGAATTTCAAAGCATAAGTTTCCTCATAAAGCTGAAGCTGTAAACCCCACAGAATATGTATAATTATTTTTCAGTACTATAATACAAAGAAAAGCATAAAGTTTCACAAAATAATATGAGAGAACATAATCCAATCAAGGAGCTTCTAAGTGTTAGGAAAGATGATACCTTCCTAAAGAAATTTTCCATAGGTGGAAACTTGCTCCATAAGTAGGACTACTTCAGGCAGAATAAGATGAGGCTAGATGTGGAGAAGGAAGCAGGGAATTGGGAGGGAAGAACAGCACAAATGAAGTTTGTGAGAGTGGAAAGGATGAAACATGTATGTTGGAGAAGCAGAGAAAAATGCAGTTCTGTGTGGCAGATGACAGTGACTAGAGATAGATGTTAGTGTTGATTAGGGCTTTGAGTATCTTATAAATAAGTTGAAATTTCATTTTAGAAGCAATTGGAAGCATTAATAAACTTTATCAAGGCATTGCTGAGTTCAGATTTATATTTGATTGGCCGAAAATTTCATTCAGGTTTTTCCATAAGCTGTTATAGAAAAACTTAGAGGAACTTTTTAGCCAATCCAATATTTGCATTTTATCTAGTGAAAGATGATGGTGACTTAGAGGAGAATAGCATAAGTAGATGTCAGGAAAAGTTTTAAATTGACAGAATGTGAGTTTATGTTATAGGTTACCTGATTGTGTTTTCTTTTTTTTTTCAACTTTATTTTTTTTTTTTAATTTTTTTATTAGTTGGAGGCTAATTACTTCACAACATTTCAGTGGGTTTTGTCATACATTGATATGAATCAGCCATAGAGTTACACGTATTCCCCATCCCGATCCCCCCTCCCACCTCCCTCTCCACCCGATTCCTATGGGTCTTCCCAGTGCACCAGGCCCGAGCACTTGTCTCATGCATCCCACCTGGGCTGGCGATCTGTTTCACCATAGATAGTATACATGCTGTTCTTTTGAAACATCCCACCCTCACCTTCTCCCACAGAGTTCAAAAGTCTGTTCTGTATTTCTGTGTCTCTTTTTCTGTTTTGCATATAGGGTTATCGTTACCATCTTTCTAGATTCCATATATATGTGTTAGTATGCTGTAATGTTCTTTATCTTTCTGGCTTACTTCACTCTGTATAATGGGCTCCAGCTTCATCCATCTCATTAGGACTGGTTCAAATGAATTCTTTTTAATGGCTGAGTAATATTCCATGGTGTATATGTACCACAGCTTCCTTATCCATTCATCTGCTGATGGGCATCTAGGTTGCTTCCATGTCCTGGCTATTATAAACAGTGCTGCGATGAACATTGGGGTGCACGTGTCTCTTTCAGATCTGGTTTCCTCAGTGTGTATGCCCAGAAGTGGGATTGCTGGGTCATATGGCAGTTCTATTTCCAGTTTTTTAAGGAATCTCCACACTGCTCTCCATAGTGGCTGTACTAGTTTGAATTCCCACCAACTGATTGTGTTTTCTTACTCACCCCCAAGTTAATACATTGAGATCATAGCCACCAGTTGGATGGTATTTGGAAATGGGGCCTTTGGGAGGTCATTTGGTCAGCAGGATAGAAACTGATGATAGGATTAACACCCTTTTAAGAAGAGACATGAGAGAGAGCTTGCTTCTTTTCTCCATTTTGCTCTCTAAAGAAGGAGAAAATGGCCATCTGTAAACCAGGAAGAAAACTTTCACCAGACAAAAATGCACTAGTGACTTGATCTTGGCCTTCCAATCTCCATAACTGTGAGAAGGAATAAAGAAAAAAAAGTTCATTTTATAAGCCATGTCAAAGCTATTATGGGTAACACTGAAAAAACAAATTAAGTTCAGTGTTGGGACATTAAAAAATTAGGATGCCAATGTGACATTCAAGTGAAAATGTCAAAGAGCAAGTATATATATAAATCAGGAGTTTAGAAGAGATGGCTGGCCTAGTGATAATAATTAGGGAATTTTCAAGTTACAAATATGTTTTAAAGCTATGAAAGATGGATTTAATCACCTCTAAAAAAATATAACAAGAAAATAGAAGATGACCTGTGACTGAGACCTGAGGAACCCCAGGGCCGATAGAGGAGGGATCCACACAAGTCGTTACCAGTGTACACAAGTTTGAGTTCCATATGTACATGGCACATCCCAATTACAGTCAAATAAATACCTAGAATTTGCATCTCATAAATGCCAGGCAATGTGTTGCAGCTGATCATGAGTCATAATAAAACAGCCCAAGTTAGATTTTCTAGTAGAGAAAGTAGAACCCTGCACTTTTAGAGAAGAAGAGTCATTGCAGGACTGGAAGGTAATACTAATGCCAAGTTTAAGACTTTACAATATGGAATGAAGACTATCAAAAATGAAAATACAATACAATGCATATGCAACTTGCAAGTGTCACATTCTCATTTTTAAATTTAATTTGAGTAAATAGGAAAAATTAAGGCAGCCTAATTTTCTCAAGTTACCATATGTCTAATTTCTTAAATTCAAACTGTAGCTTTCCTATAGTCATCAATATTTCTATAGGCATAGTTGTATTTCCACTAATGTTCCCCATTCTCCAGGAATCTCTAGGAAATGCATAAATTATTTTAAATTCTATGAATTCAGAACAGCTTCAAAGCCACTAGGAAAATGACAAATATAGTAAGTATATTTCTGCCAAGTGATTTGGCCTTGATTTCTATGAAAGCATATGCAAATACGCAGACTACAGACAGAGGAGAATATTTTAGGCCAAACCATTTCTGAACTAGAATCAATTCCATTATTCTCAAGCTTATTGTGCAATTTATGGATTATCTAGCCCTGTTCCATTTCTTTTTTGTTTATGATCCTCAGATTTTGCCAATTTTTATGCTGCTTATAATTCTTCCAGAGGGTGATCCAGGAAAAAGAAAAAAATAAAAGAGAAAGAAATCTGAATGAAAACATGGCTACTTGTGGAGAATTCACTTAGGAAAAAAATCTTTAGAAGGGTAGAAGGGTGAAATATTTGGTAAAATTAAATTGAGAGATTATATGTGTATTTAAAGTGTGTATGTCCCTAATTATTTAGAAAAGTAGGTTTAAATGATGTTTAGCTGTTTGCTGAGCTCCTTTTACATTTTAATCTTTCTTTAATGTTGTTTCCCTAAATGCAAACTTATAAAAAGCTTAAAAATCAAAATAAATGTAATCATAGCTCCTGTGTTAAAGCAAAAGATGGATCCTGAATCTACACTCCTTTGAATAGCTCCCTACATAAACATACACAAACATACACAAATGTAGACACATTAACAGAGGTATTCATTCACATACATGCACACATAGACTAATTCATGCATGCATATAAAATCAAGTTACTCAACAAACTAGGTTTGCCTTTTGGTGGGAATCGAGCCAAAAGACACAACTAAGCCAAAGATCAGAGAAGAAAGGAATGATTACTTGTAGCAGTGAAGAGAACACCAGGGATCTTTCCCAAAGCAGTATCTCCCTTCACTACAAAATTGGCAAGATTTAAGTGAAGTGTATGTGCATATTCATGGAGGGGCTTAGGTGATTTAGTTGATTGAAGTCAAGAGGTTCAGGAAAGGTCAACAACATCACCCCTTAGGTGCTAGTTGAGACCTTCAGGCTAATCTTTACCACTGAAAGAGAAATTGTGGTCTTTCGGTTCAGTTCACTTCAGTCATTCAGCCATGTCAGACTCTTTACAACCCCATGGACTGCAGCATGCCAGGCCTTCCTGTCCATCACCAACTCCCAGAGTTTACTCAAACTCATGTCCACCAAGTCGGTGATGCCAACCAACCATCTCATCCTCTGTTGTCCCCTTCTCCTCCCACCTTCAATCTTTCCAGGCATCAGGGTCTGTCCAATGAGTCAGTTCCTCACATCAGGTGGTCAAAGTACTGCAGATTCAGCTTCAACATCAGCCCTTCCAATGAATATTCAGGACTGATTTCCTTTAGGATGGATTAGTTGGATCTCCTTGCTGTCCAAGGGCTAACACCACAGTTCAAAGGTATCAATTCTTTGGTGCTCAACTTTCTTTATAGTCCAACTCTCACATCCATACATGACTACTAGAAAAACTATAGCTTTGACAAGATGGAACTTGGTTGGCAAAGTAATGGCTCTGCCTTTTAATAAGCTATCTAGGTTAGTCATAGCTTTGCTTCCAAGGAGCAAGCATCTTTTAATTTCATGGCTGCAGTTACCATCTACAATGGTTTTGGAGCCCCCCAAAAAAAGTCTCTCACTGTTTCCATTGTTTCCCCATCTATTTACCAGGAAGGGATGGGACCCGATGCCATGATCTTCATTTTTGAATGCTGAGTTTTAAACCAACTTTTTCACTCTCCTCTTTCACTTTCATAAAGAGGCTCTTTAGTTCTTTGCTTTCTGCCATAAGTGTGGTGTTATCTGCATACCTGAGGTTATTGATATTTCTCCCGACAATCTAGATTCCAGCTTGTGCTTCTTCCAGCCCAGCATTTCTCATGATGTACTCTGCATATAAGTCAAATAAGCAGGGTGACAATATACAAACTTGATGTACTCCTTTCCCAATTTGGAACCAGTCTGCTGTACCATGTCCAGTTCTAACTGTTGCTTCTGACCTGCATACAGATTTCTCAGGAGGCAGGTCAGGTGGTCTGGTACTCCCATCTCTTGAAGAATCTTCCACAGTTTGTTGTGATCCACATAGTCAAAGGCTTTGGCATAGTCAATAAAGCAGAAATAGATGTTTTTCTGGAACTCTCTTGCTTTTTTGATGATCCAATGGATGTTGGCAATTTGATCTCTGGTTCCTCTGCCTTTTCTAAGTCCAGCTTGAACATCTGGAAGTTCAAGTTTCATGTACTGTTGGAGCCTGACTTGGAGAAATTTGCACCTTACTTTGCTAGTATGTGAGATGAGTGCAACTGTGCAGTAGTTTGAGCATTCTTTGAGATTGCCTTTCTTTGGGACTGGAATGAAATCTGACCTTTTCCAGTCCTGTGGCCACTGCTGAGTTTTCCAAATTTGCTGGCAAATTGCATGCAGCACTTTCAAAGCATCATCTTTCAGGATTTGAAATAGCTCAACTGGAATTCCATCACCTCCACTAGCTTTGTTCATAGTGATGCTTCCTAAGGCCCATTTGACTTCACATTCCAGGATGTCTGGCTCTAGGTGAGTGATTGCACCATCAAATTATGTGGGTCGTGAAGATATTTTTGTACAGTTCTTCTGTGTATTCTTGCCACCTTTTCTTAATATCTTCTGCTTCTGTTAGGTCCATACCATTCCTGTCCTTTATTGTGCCCATCTTTGCAAGAAAAGGTCCCTTGGTATCTCTCATTTTCTTGAAGAGATCGCTAGCCTTTGCCATTCTATTATTTTCCTCTATTTCTTTGCACAGGTCACTGAGGAAGGCTTTCTTATCTCTCCTTGCTATTCTTTGGAACTCAGAACTCAAATGGGTATATCTTTCCTTTTCTCCTTTGTTTTTCACTTTTCTTCTTTTCTCAGCTATTTGTAAGGCCTCCTCAGACAGCCATTTTGCATTTTTGCATTTCTTTTTCTTGGGGATGGTCTTGATCATTGCTTCCTGTACAATGTTATGAACCTCCATCCATAGTTCTTCAGATCTCTATCAGATCAAATTCCTTGAATCTATTTGTCAGTTCCACTGTATAGTCATAAGAGATTTGATTTAGGTCATACCTGAATGGTCTGGTGGTTTTCCCTACTTTTCTTCAATTTCAGTCTGAATTTGGCAGTAAGGAGTTCATGATCTGAGCCACAGTCAGCTCCTGATCTTGTTTTTGCTGACTCTATACAGCTTCTCCATCTTTGGCTGCAAAGAATATAATCAATCTGATTTTGGTCATCTGGTGATGTCCATGTGTAGAGTCTTCTCTTGTGTTGTTGGAAGGGGGTGTTTGCTTGACCAGTGTGTTCTCTTGGAAAAACTCTATTAGCCTTTAACCTGCTTCGTCCTGTACTCCAAGGCCAAATTTGCCTGTTATTCCAGGTTTTTCTTGACTTCCCACTTTTGAATTCCCATACCCTATAATGAAAAGGACATCTTTTTTGGGTGTTAGTTCAAGAAGGTACTGTAGGTCTTCATAGAACCATTCAACTTCAGCTTCTTCAGCATTACTGGTCGGGGCTTAGACTTGGATTACTGTGATATTGAATGGTTTGCCTTGGAAACGAACAGAGATCATTCTGTGGTCTTTACAACCCATATATTATCTCTCCTATTGTTACTTCTCTTGCCTGATAACAGTCCTTTGTTCCTACATTTTTTTGTTCCCTTAAGATCATTAATCACAGAGAACTGTTCAAGGGCAAGCACTGTGGTGGCCGAGCTTAGATCACAAAATGGCTTAGGCCAAAAATACTTGCTTTGATATAAAAAAAAGCCATGACCAGGTCTCTTTTCCTGGGACCGCCTATCTTATCTGCTTACAGTCAAGTGCCTGTATGGTCAGTCACTCAGTCCTGTCTCTTTGCAACCCAATGGATTGTAGCCTGCCAGGCTCCTTTGTCCATGGAATTTTCCAGGCAAGAATACTGGAGTGGTTGCCATTCCCTATTCCAGGGGATCATCCCAACCCAGGGATTAAACCCACATCTCTTGAATCTCCTGCATTGCCAGGCAGATTCTTTACCACTGTGCCACCCGGAAGCCTATAAACAGAAACAGACATAATATAAACATAGATATGTATACATACACACACCCCTAAGAAAGTCCTCCGGATATCTCTACAGAACTCTAGGTCTGGATGCAGTTTGAAAGTTACTACTGTAAATCACAAAGATTATGTCATGAAACAGAAATTCTTTAATTTTTTAAAGCATTTTAGCAAATCACATGATATGAATATACACAAAAAGAATGTGTCATTATCACCTAAAGTAGAAGACGAGTAGTATGTAATGCTTAGAGAAATACTTATTTATAATTGTCACACAAATAAATGAACAGAAAAGATTACTGTTTATACAAATGACTAGTATTAGCATTTCATTATATTATTTGATTGCATACATTAGGATAGATATCTACAAGAAAGTAAGAAATGGCCAAAGGCAGAAATGTTCCACTTCTGAAGAATGAGGATCGTTAACATATCTGAACCTCAGTTCAGTTCAGTTCAGTCGCTCAGTAGTGTCTGACTCTTTGCAACCCCATGAATTGCAGCACACCAGGCCTCCCTGTCCATCACCAACTCCCGAAGTTTACTCAAACTCATGTCCATCAAGTTGTTGATGCCATACAACCATCTCATCCTCTGTCGTCCCCTTCTCCTCCTGCCCCCAATCCCTCCCAGCATCAGGGTCTTTTCCAATGAGTCAACTCTTCACATGAGGTAGCCAAAGTATTGGAGTTTCAGCTTCAGCATCAGTCCTTCCAATGAACACCCAGGATTGACCTCCTTCAGGATGGACTGGTTGGATCTCCTTGCAGTCCAAGGGACTCTCAAGAGTCTTCTCCAACACCACAGTTCAAAAGCATCAATTTTTCGGTGCTCAGCTTTCTTCACAGTCCAACTCTTACATCCATACATGACCGCTGGAAAAACCATAGCCTGGACTATATGGACCTTTTTGGCAAAGTAATGTCTCTGCTTTTTATTTATTTATTTTTTTGTCTCTGCTTTGTAATATGCTATCTAGGTTGGTCATAACTTTCCTTCCAAGGAATAAGCGTCTTTTAATTTCATGGCTGCAATTACCATCTGCAGTGATTTTGGAGCCCCAAAAAATAAAGACTGACCCTTTATCTGGACCTGGACATTCCTAATTATCAGTAGCAGATAGGCTTAAGTTCAAGGTCTTGAAGTAACACTCTTACTCCTCACTGCTAAATCCAAGAATACACTTTGGTAGAATAGCAATGTGACATAAATTAAGCCTTGGTGAGCTTATCAACTGGCTCACTCCCTGTGGGGCCAAAGTACTTCATTTAACTATATTTAGGCAGATTTTCAAGCACTAACTTGAGCTTGTAAATGGCTGACAAACTTTTTATGTCACTCAAGAAGACTTGGCTGCAAATAAGAAAATACCCAAATCAAAGTAACTGTTAAAAAATAAAGATATAATTAAAAATCTAGAATATGAGAGTTTTAATATTTATCATGATGATAAGTGT